>NC_138079.1:89566816-90769316 GCF_964212035.1 Myotis nattereri | reverse complement strand
GGCCAACGCTCTAACCCCTGAGTCACACAGGCCAGGGCTGCATTTTCCCTTTCTTTTCAGAAGTCCTCTCCTTCCCCTACGTCCCTTTCCCCTGCATTCTCTCTGGCTATAGTGCTCTATTTTCCTAAACTCCTGTTCTCTTCATGTGGGTGATTTCAGCTAAATGTAGAAAAGTAGGTTTAGGATGACAGTCTTTCTATCTGAGTTTTTTGTTTGTTTGTTTTTAATTAACACAAACAAATACGGATAGAATTTCAGGAATTATTGCTGGGTGGGAGTGGGTGGAGAGGAGAGGGTGTATTTTCAGCACTTTACATTGTGCCATACACTTCCCTTTGGATTAAACCAGCCTGGCAAAGATCATTGCCACATGTTGTGAACTTTCCAAAGTGGATGATCATTATCTGTTTGCATATTGTATTTCCTTCCAGACTGTGAGCTTCTGGAGGGAAAAATGTGTTTCATATTCATATTTGTATTTGAAATGTCCAGCACAGTGTCCAGCACATAGCAGAAACTCTGTAACACTGTTGAATGAATTGTGGTAGTTTATGGATTGCCTATTTGCTGCCCTTTGCCGCTTGACTGGTGCTGAGAAATCTGGACTGATCACCCTTCCATTCTCATCCCCATATGTAGGCAGCTGTCCTGTCAAGATTGGCACAGCCCAGACCTTCCCCTAGTGTGGCCCCAGGCTCAGAAAATTGTGTTTTCTTGGGGATGGTTATGACTTGTGGGCTTTGGTTCCCTTCGCCCATCTGGCACATGTCCCTCAGAAAACCGTCTCTTCACATCTTGACGTCAAACTTGAACTGAAACATTGCCTTTTCCTGGGCCTCAAGCCTGTTGGCCTTCAGGTAGGAATGACAACATCAGTTCTCCTGGTTCTCAGGCCTTCAGACACAGACTAGAAAGACACCATTGGTTTTCCTGGGCCCCAAGTCTGTGATTCACCTTGCAGATCTTGGGACTTGCCTCCATATTCACATGATCCAGTTCCTTATAATAAATCTATATACACATCCTGTTGGTTCTGTTTGAAGAACAAACACACCCTTGTTTATGTATGTTAATATTTTGTAGTATGTGGTTCATGCAGTGTGGTTGTCTGTGGGTGATGACCACCAGCTCATACTTGTAACAGAATGACACTGAACGTTACCTTCTGGGACCCTTGAAATCATAATATATAGGCTGTCACCCATTCCTACTCCACAGCCTCTCTATCGGACCCCAAATCTCTCTGATTTGAAAATGGGAATTCAGCCAGGTAGCTAGGTAATTGCCAAAAAACAAAACTGACTACATTTCCACTTCAGATTGACAGTGGATGAAATATGTATGTTGTGAATTCTGTGAATGTGGGAAGCTGAGAATTGATTCCAGTTAGACTGCAAGCCTTTTGTTGCTGAGATATTGCAATGCTTCATGATGCTTCTCAGCGAAGGACTTGGAATGCGATTGATAGTGTAGCTCTGTATGCCAAGGTCAAATAGTTGATCAAACACCTGCATGTTGAATATTGCCTCTTTAGTATTCATGATGAAAGCTGTATTGGTTCACTGTCTAACACTTGTGTCTGAGTCCTGTTCCCCTGAGTCATGGAGGCAGAACATTCTTTTCATATTTTGTGTGGTAAGGGGTTAGTTGCTTCATTTTTAAGTTTAAATTTAATGTATGAAATGTATATATTAAATTTTTGGCATAGTACAATTTAGTGTATATGAAAAATGAGTTTTAGTTACGTACAGCATATGACTAGCTTTTTTGTGTTATTGGTGATACGAATGTTCTGGGAAACACGTAAAGGAAATGAGATTTACATCTTGTAATCTTTCCTAATTGTCTTTATTGCAAATGCAAGATTTATGCCTTTACTTTGGACTGAGATACAAGTTGTCCTGATCGGTTTATGCGTTCTTTGTTACTTACTGAATTCTTCCAAACGTTTGGCCTATTTCCTATGTACTAGTATGTATGTATTCATAGAGCTGAAAAGTTAGAATCCAAATCATTCCCAAGTGACTTCTCAAAAACCATTATTCCTGAGCATAAGTAGGAAAAAGATGCAGTGTTAAGATTCTCTTATTAATACTGAGGAGGCAAACGTGGGCTTCATCTTCAATTACTGAAGCTGCTTTTCCCACCGTCTGGTGCTCACATGGCTCCTTTCTTCTGGAGTCCTCTAGTTTCTTCCTTTGTGATTTAAAGTCTTCCTATTGTATTGACTGAAGATTTCCCCAAAATTATTCAATGAAGAAACTGAGGATATAGTGTTTGATAAGTGTGTTGAATTGTTATGGAGTTGAGTTTAACAAACATTTATAGATTTATTCTGTTTATGTATATATGCATTGCCTCAAGGCCATATTAGGTCTTTCTATGGTGACCCTTTCTCTAATTTATAGCATCTTCATTCTAGGTCCCTTTTTGTTGTTTCAGTATTATAATCAAACTATTAGGGATATAATGGGAATAGTAAGTAGCTATCAGGAAGTTAATTTGGAGTGTGGGAGATGGAATTCCCTGCCTTGTACACAACACTTAGCTTTTAATTCTATAATTTGACAGGGATAGGACAAATGAATTAAATTACATGTAGAGCTCAGGTTTCAGGTGTGTTAAATTTTCATGCATCATTGTATCTGAGTGTCTTCTGTGATGGCTTATAAATTAGAAAATTGAAATAAAAACTACCAAACCAAACTGAAAATATTCCCTGTTCACTTGATTTCTTCAATAGTGGGCCTCTAAACTGAAGATTAAGAGAATGCTGTTGGGTGGGGTGGGGTGGTTGTATGTCAGTAAAGATTCTTGTACATTTTGCCTATTTTATTTTACTGCTACTAAAAGAAAGTGGGAAAAATTATGGGTTGGATGCCAGTGAAAATGCTTAATAACATTTAGAGGATTTAATAAAGGGACACGAGGTATTAAATCAATCTACTGAACTGTAAGATATAAACCTACCAGGTAGAAATTATAATCTGTCAAATTTTTGCAGACTGTTTATGTTCCTTAGTGATAAGTAGTACTGAAGTGAACGACGATTTCCAGGCTTGTGGCCAATAATGAATTACCTGTAGCGGATGTGTGAAATTTTTGAATAGCGCTAATAATTTGCAAAGCAGTTTATTTTATCCTCTGGGAGAAATTGCAAGAGCAATATATACATCTTGAGTCACTTCTCAACAGTTTGGCACAATTATGCTTTTACCTGAAGTAATGAAAAACTTTTCACTGCGCTAAAAAAAAAATAGTCAACTGTAAAGTGAAGGCTCGAGGAGGCAATTTTTAAATGTGAATGTGTAGAAAGGATGATGAAAAGTGCAGACAAATGTTAAAAGTACAATCAGCAGTTTCTGTGCTTCCCCTGCCATAGATGGCTTTCTTCATGGTCCCCTCAGGACATCTGACATTTGCTTCTGTGTCCCCTTCTAGGATGCTGTGTCCTTGTCTCTTTTTTATTCAAATTTTACTGCTTTTTTTTTTTAAAAAAAATATTTTTAATTGATTTCCGAGAGGAAGGGAGAGGGAGAGAGAGAGAAACATCAATGAAGAGAGAGAATCATTGATCAGCTGCCTCCAGCATGCCCCACATGGGATTGAGCCCAAAACCTGGGCATGTGATTCCCTGACTGGGAATCAAACCATGACCTCCTGGTTGATAGATCAAAGCTCAATCACTGAGCCATACCTGCTGGGCCAAACTTTACTTCTTAATCAAACTTTTTTGGGGAGAGGGAGCTACCATTAGTATTTCATCCTTGTGCTGGCTCCCATCTGTATGGGCTGTGAAGGCTTTCCCTTCTATCCCTCTGTCCTATTCCAGGGGTTAAGGAAAACAGGATTTATCCACACAGGGCAATTTAGAGGTCTGAGCCACCGAGGTGTCTGTCTTGCTGAAAGTGAACATGCAGGCAATGGGAACTGTCATCCACGGACCAAAGCTGCTTTGGCTTAGGCAGTGACCTGGGCATCTGTGAGCCTTGACCCAGCTCTCTCCCTTGTGGATGAGGTCCAGTGTTCACTCCAGAGAAATGGGGGTGGGGGCTGTCGGGGCTGTTGGTGCTGACTCATCACCTCTCCACGCAGTCTTTCCAGACCTGATCTCTTCCTTCCTAGCCCCAGGGACCTTTCTCCTCCGTACCTCTATTTCCATCTCACCTCCCTCAGTTAAGAAATCTATGTGGGTTTTTTTTGTGTGTGTGTGTTTTTTCAGTCAAGTGATGCAATGGGAGTGGAGAAGGCACAAAGAAATCTGTTATTGGCTGTGACCAATTAATTTTGGACACACTGCACTTGGACAAGCTAACTCTTCATTTATTCTTCACACATCTATTAATCATTGTAGAAACTTAATGCCCTGAACCCTTTGGGACTTGACTTTTGATACTCAGAGCTAAGTTTTTGGACTCAGAGCTATTTAAAAGTCATCCTTCCATGATAAGTTTCCAAAGTCTGTTTTGAAATAAAAATGGTAATAATTGACTGACTTCTGGGTTATTTCACACACACACACACACATACCCCCCCCCCTTTTTTTTTTTACTGTAGTTTACTTCCCCTGAGCTCCTGGGGTTGGGGAAGGGCCATGTTACAAAAGATGGTGGTTGGAAACTCAAGTTAATAGTTCACTATAGCATCTACTACTCATTCATTTATGTATCCATTTATGCAACAAATATTCATTGAATTGAATACCTACCCTCTCTCTATATATATTTTAATATATTTTATTGATTATTTACAGAGAGGAAGGGAGAGAGACAGAGAGTCAGAAACATCGATGAGAGAGAAACATCGATCAGCTGCCTCCTGCACACCCCCCACTGGGGAAGTGCCCGCAACCCAGGTACATGCCCCTGACTGGAATCGAACCCGGGACCCCCCAGTCCGCAGGCCGACGTTCTATCCATCGAGCCAAACTGGCTTTGGCACCTACTCTATATTTTAAAGTTGGTTTGCAAAGCCCAGCCCCAGCTCCTTTACCGTGAATCCATCCCTGCCTTCTCTGGCTTTTATTCCACTTTTCTCCTGACTCTTAGAGCATTTGTAGTTTGTGCCACACAATTTAGCTCTTAATTCTATATTATTTTCTACTAGAGGTCCAATGCATGAAATTTGTGCAAGGGTAGGCCTTCCCCCAGCTGCCGGCTTCTCGGCTCTGGCTGCTGGCTTCACGGCCCCAGCATCCAGGACCTGCCGCCTGCCCGCACCCGCCTTGGCCTAGTGCTGCCTGCATCCGCCGCCGCACACCCACCCCTCTGGTTCCCCGGTTCTGCAGACCGCCCCCCTCCCTATCAATTGCCCTGCAGAGGGTGTCCTGGGCCTCCCTCTGAGGGTGATCATGGGGTGATGGCGGCCCCTTCGCTCCGACCAATGCATCGCACCTGCCTTGGCTGGCCTGGTGCCAGTGTGTGTCATAGCGTGGTTGTCCAGACAGTCGTTCTGCTGTTCAGCCGATCGGTCGATTTGCATATTACACTTTTATTATTGTAAATTATAAGTCATCTCATGTGTGCTATCTTTTCTTCTAACTAAATTGGTGCTCATTGAAGTTAAGGACTACGTTTTACATTTCTTTTGTATCTCTCCTGCCCAATGCTTGCTCAGAGGAATTCAAGAAATATTTGGTTGATTTCTCTGTAACTCAGTACTGACATTGGCATGAATTACATTCATGCATAGAAACTTCCTGAAACTGAAGAGTGTAGATTTCTCTGACTTTACCAGCTAGTGAAATATGCCGTTAAACTTTAAGCGCATGGAGAAGGAAGGAGAGGAAAGGTGGAGAGTGGGAATTAAGATCAAGGGCAGTAGTTCTCAGTTGGAGGTGATTTTGCCCTCTAGGCAGAGTTGCCAGATTTAGCAAATAAAAATACAGGTAAATTTGAATTTCAGATAAACAAGTAATTTCTTAATATAAGTACATTCAAAGTATTGCATTTTGGACATAGGAATAAAAGTTATTTGTTATTTATCTAAAATTCCATTTTAACTAGAAGTTCTATACTTTTATCTGGCAACCCTCCACCCAGGCAATATTTGGCAGTGTCGAGTCATTTTTGGTTATTACAACCATGGGTGTGTGTGTGTGGCGGGGGGGGGGGGAATGCTACTGGCATCTAGTGGGTAGAGGGCATGGACACAGCTGACCTAGTGCATAGGTCAGCCCTCCACAACAGAGAATGATCTGACCCCAAATGTCAATCATACAAAGTTGAAAAAGTCTGTTCTGTAGGATATAAAGAGCCTATGTCTTATTTTTTGGGCACTGTGAGCAGCGCAGTGCTTCTTATGGATTTATAAAACCATTTGAAACGTGAAATGTGTACACACTCACACACACACACACACACACACACACACGGTATGGTGTCAAAATAAAAAAAATCTTAGGAAATCAAATGAATAAGTTGAAATGTCTTTAAAACAGAATTTATTGCTGACTAGTCATCTACAATTCAATGCATGTAATTATGTCATCTCTATATTTTAATATGTTTTATATTATGTAGCACAGTCCTTTAAAAGAATGAGTGTCTGGGTTTCATGAAGGTTTAAAATAGCCCGGCTGAAATCAGACAGCATCCAAAATATTGTTTCTGGATTGGTCCACGGAGGGAGAAGGACGAGCTTTTGAGATATGAAGGACACTGGAATGTTAAGATCCACTCGAAGATCATAGTTGAAATATCCAAAGAAGACTTGGGTGGAAACACAAGGCTAATGGGATAATCAAGGACAGAAATTAGAGGCACAGGAGAAAAAAAAGAAAAAGCTTTCCTGAATGATCATGAATACAAAATAATTATGAAGTGCTTAAGTCTGCAAGTCATCTCATGTCACTCCTCTGAGAATGAACCCTTGCAATGACTCTCTATCTCACTCCAAGGGAAAGCCAAGATTCTTAATGGTGGTCTGGAGGCCCTACTATACCTCACTGCCTTGACCCTCGGTCCTCAATTCCGACTACTTTTCTCTCTTCTTCACATTCTCCAGGCACACTCTTGCTTTAGGATCTGTATTAGTTATCTATTATTTTGTTACAAATTACCCAAACAGTAATTAAAACAATAGACATTTATTATCTCACGGAGTTCCTATGGGTCAGGGATCCAGGAGACCTTAGCTGGGTGGTTCTGGCTCAGGGTCTCTCAAAAAGTCAGAGTTAAAATATCAGCCGGGGCTGCCATCTATGAAGAAGCCTTGACGGGCGGATCTGCTTCCAAACTCCTGGCTGTTGGGCGGAGATCTCAGTTTTTCACCAGATGAACCTCTCCATAAGGCTGCTCCCGATATGGCTTTTCCCAGAGTGAGATGCCGGAGAAAGAGCACTGGCGAGAACACCAACACATGCCTTCCCTGACTTAGTCTAAGTCACACACGCTCACTTCTCCCACATTTTATTCTCTTCTCTTCTAAATCCCGCCCTCAAGGGCACAAATACCAGGGGGCAGGGGTCATTGGGGCTATCTTGGAGGCTGGGTACCACAGGATCTCTGCACTGGCTCTTTCCTATGATACTCTCATGGCCAACTCCCTCACTATTTATTATCTTCTTCAATTCTTTGCTCAAATGAATCTTCTCAGTAAGGTTCACCCCTATCATTCTGGTTAAAATTGTCATCGACCCCCATCCCCTCTATATTCTTCAATCCTGCTTACGCTGCTCTGCTTTATTTTTCTATAGCACATGAGGTCTTGTACTATCCCATATAGCTTACTTATTCGTTATATCAATTACTTACTGTATGTCCCACCAGTCCCTTTCTCCAAGTCCCTTGCTCATCCAGGAAACTTCTCTCTCTCTCTCTCTCTCTCTCTCTCTCTCTCTCTCTCTTTTCAATTTTGAATGATAACCTTTCTTTTGCTCACTGATTGTGTCCCAAACTCCAAGAAAAACACCTGGCATATAATGGGTACTCAATAGATACTGTTGATTGAATGAATGAAGGCCATAAAGCAGGAATAGTTTATTTAAAAATTGATTAAAAATTTCTGATGTCTCAAATAGACAACTATAGCATGTATCAGAGACTCTTCTTTTTTTAAAAAATATATTTTATTGATTTTTTACAGAGAGGAAGGGAGAGAGATAGAGAGCTAGAAACATCGATGAGAGAGAATCATCGATCAGCTGCCTCCTGCACATCCCCTACTGGGGATATGCCCACAACCCAGGTACATGCCCTTGACCGGAATCAAACCTGGGACCTCTCAGTCCGCAGGCCGACGCTCTATCCACTGAGCCAAACCAGTTTCGGCGTATCAGAGACTCTTATCTCAAAAGGAAAATGAACTATTTTCTTCTCACCTTTCACAGGATAGAAGAAGATAAATAGAAATCACAGATAAGCTAGAAGTCTTTAATGGATGCACGTGGGTAAGAGTGTGATGAGACTAATACACTGCTGATGGGAGAATAAATTGAATCATCCCCTTTTGGAAAGTAGTACATGTCACCAGCTATAAAGTGGGCTTAGTTTCTAGCACAGTAATCAATCTCTGGGGCATTTATCACAAAGAAATAATTCAAAAGAAAAAAAAAACACAGAGAAGTTTATTACAATATCATGACAATGAAAATATGAAGATAACATGTTCAAGTCTAGGTGAATGCTACATTAACCCAATGAAATATCATGTTATCACAGAAAATGACAAGTAGGAAGGATTAAAGAAATTCAGGAGAAACATCGATCAGCTGCCTTCTGCACACCTCCCACTGGGGATGTGCCCGCAACCAAGGTACATGCCCTTGACTTGAATCGAACCTGGGGCCTTTCAGTCTGCAGGCCGACGCTCTATTCACTGAGGCAAACCAGTTAGGGCATTTCTTTTTTTATAATTTTTTTTTATTTTTATTGGTTGATTTTAGAGAGATAGAGGAAGAAGGGAGAGAGATACTGATATGTTGTTCCACTTATTTATTGTTTAAAAATATTTTTTATTAATTTCAGAGATGAAGGGAGAGGGAGAGAGAGATAGAAACATCAACGATTAGAGAGAATCATTGATTGGCTGCCTCCTGCACGCCCCCACTGGAGATCAAGCATGCAAACCAGGCATGTGCCCTGATTGGAATTGAACCATGACCTCCTGGTTCATAGATTGATGCCCAACCACTGAGCCATGCTGGTTGGGCTATCCCACTTATGCATTCATTGGTTGCTTCTTATATGTGCCCTGACCAGGGATCAAACCTGCAAACTTGGAGTATCAGGTCAACTGAACTACCCAACCAAGGCCAGCCATTCTTCCTCCCTTCCTTCCTTCCTTCCTTCCTTCCTTCCTTCCTTCCTTCCTTCCTTCCTTCCTTCCTTTCTCTCTCTCTCTCTCTCTCTCTCTCTCTCTCTCTCTCTCTCTCTCTTCACCATTACTTCTTTAAATAAAGTTTCTGTTCCTTTCTCTTCTCTCCTTTTGGGATTCCTATAATGTGAATGTTTGAGCACTTGATGTTAACTCAGTGTGGTCTCTTTTTAAAAAAATTTTTATTTTTATTTCAGTGTGGTCTCTTAAACTATCCTCATTTTTAAAAAATTCTTTTTTCTTTCTGCTGTTCTGATTGTCCAGGAATGCACTACAGCGACCTTGCAGGTAGGCCAGGGCACCTGGGTAGAGCCTCCACCCACCCTGAGGAGGTGGATTGAGACACAAACAAGGTGCTCACCAGCCCCTCTGACCCTGGAGAATTCCAGAAGTCCCCAGAGGGTTCCCAAAATTCTCCAGTCTTCTCTATACCTCTCTCCTATTTGTTGTGCTGAAACTGACCTTGTGTAGAAGCGACCTCTGTACAGGCTGTGTGCGCTGAGTAGTTTGGGAAGCCACTTGGAGCTTCTCAAAGCCTGGGCTCCCCTGCTGGGGGAGCAGCTCTCAGCATAGAGGCCAGGGGCATGTGGTGACACCTGTTGTTTTTGCTGCTCCCTTTGTTTGCAGGCATCAGGCCCCAGGCAGTGTACCTGAGAACTAGCAGTGGTGATCTTGCAGGTAGGCCAGAGCCCCTGGTAGAGTCCCCAGCAGAGGGGAACGCAACAATGGGGCCACCTGATCCTCTGGCCTGGAGAGTTCCCACAGCTCCCAGAGGGCTTCCCAGACCTTTCTATTGCATCTGTTTCTCTTATTTGTTGTCAGAGCTGTTCATTCAGGGCTCAGCTGTTTCACAGGAGTAATTGCTCTCCATGTCTGTGTATATTTGAGTTTGCTAGTTGAGTTCAGCATCTTCCTATGCTGCCACCATCTTGGACCTGTCTCTGACTTTTTCATATATATATATTAGAGGCCCAGTGCACAAAAATTTGTGCACTCGGGGGGGAGAGGGGGTCCCTCAGCCCGGCCTGTGCTCTCTTGCAGTCTGGGACCCCTCAGGGGATGACCACCTGCTGGCTTAGGCCCGCTCCCTGGGGGACTGGGCCTAAGCTGGCAATCAGACATCCCTCTGGCAGTCCGGCAGCCCTCGGGAGATGTCCACTTGCCAGCGGGGAGCAGGCCTAAACTGCAGTCGGACATCCTTAGCGCTGCTGAGGAGGCAGGAGAGGCTCCCACCACCACCGCTGTACTGGCAGCCATCAGCCTGGCTTGTGGCTGAGCAGAGCTCCTCCCATGTGAGAGCGCCCTGACCACCAGAGGGCAGCTCCTGCATTGAGCATCTGCCCCCTGGTGGTCAGTGTGTGTCATAGTGACCAGTCATTCCCAGTCCTTCTGCTGTTAGGGTCAGTTTGCATATTACCCTTTTACTATATAGGATAGAGGCTTGGTGCATGGGTGGGGGCCGGCTGGTTTGCCCTGAAGGGTGTCCCGGATTAGGGTGGGGGTCCTGCTTGAGTGCCTGGCCAGCCTGAATGAGGGGATGATGGCTGTTTGCAGCTGGTCACACACCCTTCAGGGTGGGGGTCCCCACTGGGGTGCCTGGCCAGTCTGGGTGAGGGGCTGAGGGCTGTTTTCAGGCTGGCGGGCAACTGAAGCTCCCAGCCTTTCCTTTTTTTCTGTTTTCTTTGTGTGTGTGTGTGTGTGTGTGTGTGTGCGTGTGTGTGTGTGTGTGCGTGTGTGTGTGTGTGTTTTATTCTGGGATTTATTTACCTTCTATAGCTGTCACTGGAGCTGAGAGCCGGCTCCACCTCTGAGGCCCGGCTCCAGCTCTGAGGCTGCGGCTGGCTGAAAGCAGGTATCTGCATTTGTTTAGCTTCTATAATTGAAACTCTGTTACCATCACTGCCGCTCTAAGCTCTGAGGCCGAAGCTGGCTGAAAGCAGGTTTCTGGAGCTTGTTTAGCTTCTATAATTCCAACATTGTTCCTTAGAGTGCAGCTCAGAGGCTGGCAGAGGCAGGCGGGGAACGTTGGCTTCCTCCATCACTGGAGCAAGCAAGCCTCCTGTTCGCTTCAGCTGCCTGGCTGCTGGCCGCCATCTTGGTTGGCAGTTAATTTGCATATCGCCCTGATTAGCCAATGGGAAAGGTAGTGAAGTTACAGTTAATTACCATGTTTCTCTATTATTAGATAGGATATATATATGATTTCAGAGAGGAAGGGAAAGGGAAAGAGATAGAAACATCAATGATGAGAGAGAATCTCCTGCATGCCCTCTCCTGAGGATCGAGCCCTCAACTCAGGCATGTACCCTGACAAGAATCGAATCGAACCCGGGACCCTTCAGCCCGCAGGCTGACACTCTATACACTAAGCCAAACTAGCTAGGGCTCTGACTTTTTCTAAAAAGTAGGACTCTAAAATATCACAGCATAAAGTGAGACAGATATTTTTGTCGTTGTCTTGTTAAACTGACTAACGTAGACAACACATCTGGGAAATTCCAGTTGTAAAGTAAAATTTTGTGATGTTTATTTTTTCATTGTATGTTGTGTTGGCAGGGTAGCCTTTCCGAACCTGTTAAGTTTCTTCTAGATTCTATATCTTCCATAGTTGGATAGTCACACTGACAAATTTTTTTTTTTAATATATTTTATTGATTTTTTACAGAGAGAAAGGGACAGAGATAGAGAGCTAGAAACATCGATGAGAGAGAAACATCGATCAGCTGCCTCCTGCACACCCCCCACCGGGGACGTGCCCGCAACCCAGGTACATGCCCCTGACCGGAATCGAACCCGGGACCTCTCAGTCCGCAGGCCGACGCTCTATCCACTGAGCCAAACCGGTTTCGGCCACACTGACAAATTTTGCCAGAAGTATAAACAACAGAGAATGTGGCGAGTCGGAGTGGGAGCAGAGTTAAACGTCTGTACAGTAGTAGAGCAGGTGAGAAGTGATAGTGGCTTAGACTAAATATTTGTTGAGTAGGTAAATAAAAAAACAGGCCTTCTGAAATTTGCATTGAGGAAGTGAATGAGTGAAGTTTCCAGGCCCTCCTCAGGTTTTTAGAAAATAGTCATGCTGGGTCTGCCATGGTTTCAGCGTTTCCTAGTAAACATTTATCTATAAGATGGACTGTGTAAGCTTTCAGCTGGATCTGTAGATACTCAGATAGTAATTCACATCTTAGCTTGATTAAAAGTAAATATTACTTAACACTTGCAGTTTGGAAGATAAGTTTTTCAAAACAGGCCTTTTGTTGGGGGGAAAAGGGCAAAAGTAGTCCAAACAGCAGGAACTGCTCGGCTAAGTAGATTAACTTGACATTTTTCATGACTTCAATTTTATTTCCTTCCATATAGACTCAAGGAGCAGGTGCAATTTAAAAAGTGTTTTTTCTCTGTTATGCTAGGTGTGAGGCTATCGGCAGTGTGAAGACGAGCACTTTCCTAAAGCTCAGTGTCATTCTGGGTATAATTTTGGACACTAGTGAGAATGAAGATCTCAGTATCCAGAAGAAGTCAACAATTGCTTATTCAACAATAAACTAGGTGTGGGTGCAGTGTTTTTTTTCTTCATATCACATCTGCCCCCACACTGGCTAAAATAAAATTCCTTTGACATTCTGGATTGGCAGTTGCACACTAACGGCCAAATCTGTCCACAGAGTGCTCTTGATGGCATCCATAAGGTTTGAAGTCTTAGAAATTTTTATATTAAAAATCTGGGTTTAATCACTTTGCTGTACACCTAAAACTAATACAAAAAAATAATATTGAATGTAAACTATAATTGAAAAAAATTAAAAAAAATTTTTAAATCTGGGTTTCTAGCATCTCTTGAAACAATGGATGATCTGGGCACATGGTTGCTATGGTTCTCCACTAAGCAATGAGCTGTAGTATCTGCCTTCATCAGGTGGTTCACTATAGATTTCACTCCGTATCGTCTTACAAACTGCCTCGTGTACTCATTTCCATTAACTGCCTGGCCTCTGTAGGCATTTGAGTTTGCAACCCTTGGTTTCGATGGTACACTATGCTGGTGACATTGACCAGATGATCACATGTTAACTATAAGTTTAGTTGATGATGAACATAATACAGTGAAGTGACATAGTACTGTAACAATAATTCTTACATTTGCCTGTTGATGTGATGATGAACCTGTTGGTCAGAGATGGTCTAATTCCATCTCGCTCACTAGTTAGCACATTATATTAATAGTGTTAACATTTGATGTGGTACAGTATGATTCAGCTTTTCTATTCCACTCCTCATGGCAACAACAAATATTTTCCTTCTAAGTCAGCATTACCTAGATGCTACTGCTAACCAAAATTAGACCATGCATTTTTAACCACATAACTGTGAACAGTTAAAAATTTTCTTAATATTGATTGCGTATGTAGGTCATGTAATTAGCTTATGTTTTTAGTTCTGTGATCTACGTATGGCTGCTACAGAGCCAGAGGGGGAAATACAACAGCATGTTCTCTGTTATGCAAGAATCATTACATTGTAATGAATAGGTAATATTAAATCGGGCTGATGAGTCATATTACAGTAATCCAATATTTCCCTTGTAAAGTCTCTGTGGTTTATGCAAGGAAACCTTTTCTATTAACAAGAAGAGTGATTCTGAGGCATGTGCCTCTCAGCACCTCAGGTTTTATTAACTAGTGTGATCCTGGGAGAGGAGCTTACTTAACCTTTCACAACCTCAATTTATTCAGGATTAAATGAGATCACATATATGAGAGCTTGACAGTGCCTGGCACAATCAATGTTAGCATCTTTTTAATGGAGGTCAATTCTTTTTTTTTTTTTTTTTTTTTTAAGATTTTTAGAGTGATGGGAAGGGAGAGGGAGAGAGAAACATTGATGTGAGAAACATCGATCAACTGTCTCCTGCATGCCCCCTACTGGGGATGGATCCCACAACTCTGGCATGTGCCCTGAGGGGGAATTGAACCTGCAACCTTTAGGTGCACCAGTGAATCCCAACCAACTGAGTCACACCGGCCAGGGAGGAAGTTGATTCTCAAGATACACAAATAGACTAGATCAAGACCTTTCTCTTGACATGTATTTTCCCATGTAATATGGGACCACATATTGAATAGATTTAATGGGGGGAAAAGCAAAAGATTGATCATCTTCCCTTCCACTCTGAGGCCAAGCAAAGCAGACCATGACACTTTATTTAGCACTTATTTTCTGAATTGAGCAAAAATTATAGCAGATCCCTAAAGTCGTCCTGGAATATATCCCAGTTTTAACCCCAGTCTATAATTCAGCTATTTCCAGCTCGTTTATCTTATTAATACTGTGAACTAGCAACAGCTTACTTTCATATTCCCTGATGTCATGCAATCCTTTCTTTCCTTGTTGAACTAATTTCTATAACTTTATAACTTTGTATTCTTCATTCTAATCATTAAGTCAACAAATATTTAAGCTGTCTATGTCCCAGGCGCTATCCTAGGCATGAGGGATGGCCTAGGTCAGTGGTCGGCAAACTCATTAGTCGACAGAGCCAAATATCAACAGTACAACGATTGAAATTTCTTTTGAGAGCCAAATTTTTTAAACTTAAACTATATAGGTAGGTACATTGTTACTAACTTAATTAGGGTACTCCTAAGCTGGCCTTTGCTAAAAACGTCCTCATTTTATAATAATAAAGTCACCAACACAAAAGAATTACAATTCTTAAATTGATGACAAAAATACCTGTAGGATTTGCAGCTGGTTGGAAAAATACAGGTAACTTTATGGTTTGAGTAGGTACTTTTGTCATCACGCGTGATTTGCGGACGCGACTTGCACTAACCACTGCACATGAGACTGCAGACTGACTGGCTCACTCAACTCATGCATGAATCGCGCATGCATCTCCCCCGCCCTCTCCCCGCACTGCATATCCCCGGCCGCCTGCGCCCCCTTCTCCTGTCGCCCGACAGACCCACACCCCCCACTTCTTCTAAGGCCACTTCTTCAAAATAGACTCACCCAGGCCGAAAACCGACTTCTGCGCATGGGCCACGAAGTTTCAATCGCCCTGTTCGTGCGCGCCCGCACGTGGTATTTTGTGGAAGAGCCACACTCAAGGGGCCAAAGAGTTGAATGTGGCTCGCGAGCCACGGTTTGCCAACCACTGGCCTAGGTGAGTAAAAGAAGGACCCTGCTCTCAGTGTGCTTACGGTCTAGTAGACAAACTAATACACTTATAAGCAAATTACAACTACTACTCATTGTGTCGTCCACAAACTGCAAACAAGACTCTGTGCTATACCCGTTACATAACATACTAATGGGCATGGTGTAGCGAGTAGTTGTTGGATGCCTCGCCAGCATCCATTCCACCCTTCTTCCCTACAGCTCTCAGTTTCGGGATACTGTGGGCACAAGGGGTGGAGCACTTAACCGAATTTAAGCCAATCAGTGCATTTCCTGCCCCTTAGCTACAGAGATGGCCATGTGACCTGCAGTAGTCCAAGTAGAGTGAATTTCCTAAGTTTTTGCTGGGAAAACCAGGACAAAGGCATTCTTTCATTTTCAGTTTGGGGTGTTCATGCAGATATGAGGCCTAGGACTACTTTAACGATTTTATTAGCTTGAAGGCACAGGAAGAGTTGGTGGTATAATGGAAAGAATCGCAGAGAAACCCTGATGATTTCATACCCTCTGGACAAGCCTATGCCTGAAGCCTACCTTACCACTGGGCTTTTCTGTTACTGTCGCTGGGAGGTTCTCTTTATTGTTTAAACCGCTGTGAATTTGGTTTCTTGTTACTTGAAGCAAAGCATCTTAAAGGTTACACATGACCTCACAGTAGCTATCACTCCCATTTTTATCGTTGAGGAAACCAAAGGTACTTCTTGCCGTTTGTCATCAAGCCAAATACATGGCAGAGCTATGGTTTGAACCGAAGTTTGATTGACTCCAAAACCTACACTCTTCTATGGTTGTGCTTCCCACTCTCCCAGTGCAGTAAGAGACATATGAAAGATACATTAACGAAACAAAGGAAGAAGTGCGTGCGTGTGTGTGTGTGTGTGTGTGTGTGTGTGAGTGTGTGTGGTGTGGGAATAGAGGTATTTCAGAAGAAGGAATAAGATGCACAGAGGCATGGACAGGCACACTCATGGTATATGCCAAATGTTCCCTATTTCATTTTACTTTATGCTTCTGAAAAATTTACATTGCCACGGAATCCTTACTAGAGGGCCTCGATAACTCTCTGGGTCCTTGAAC
This sequence comes from Myotis nattereri, assembly GCF_964212035.1. Taxonomy (NCBI): domain Eukaryota; kingdom Metazoa; phylum Chordata; class Mammalia; order Chiroptera; family Vespertilionidae; genus Myotis; species Myotis nattereri. The sequence continues at coordinate 90,752,744 of NC_138079.1, read as the reverse complement.
ATAGGGGACTAAGAGTTACTTTCAAAAAGCTCTTTTTTATTCTGCTCTATTCCAACAGTTGTTTGCGTTGCCGTTCTTTTTTTTAAATTGAGGTGTAATTGACATATAACATTATACTAGTTTTGATACCGGACACAACAGGTCCATTACTGCCTGTCTCTACTAAGCCAATATGCAGAGACAAGGTTGAATTTTTTATGAGCGTTTGTTTGAATTGCTGGCAATAGGAGAGAGCAGCCGGTATGGCACCTTGAAAAATGCTCTAACATCTCCTGCCAGTTGGCTGATTAAATAGGGATGGGGAAGAAAAGCTGTGCAGCAGGGTGGGGGGTGGGAGGGGTGCGTTGGGGGTGGATGTAATAACAGGATAAGGCCTGCGGGGTCTGTGGTCACTGTGTCCGCTCCCAGGATCTTCAAGTCTGATAAAAAGGTAGTTAATCTTTTTACAACATCAAACAGCTTAGCCCTTCCGGGAATTGGAAAATGGACAGCATTCCTGGGGCAAACTCCCAGAGGGAGTCAGTGTCCAGACACAGCAACCAGGTCAGAGTGTACCTTCTTTGATCAAGGCAGAACAGACATGATTTATAAATTCTATGAACATTGCTAGGGCCCCACTGTTCCCTCCCTACCCCTATCAGTTTCCGGTGTGCAACATAATGACTTGATATTAGCATATATTGTGAAATGATCACCACAATAAGTCTTATTAACATCCATCACCACACATAGTTATAACTTTTTTTTCTTGTGTTGAGTACTTTTAAGATACACTCTCTTAGCAACTTTTAAATATGCAATACAGTATTATTAAGTATAGTCATCATTACATCACCAGCACTTATTTTATAACCGGAAGTTTGTATCTTTTGACCGTCTGTACCCATTTCCTCATCCCCCAGCTGCTGCCTCTGCCAGCCACCAATCTGTTCTCTGTAACTATGAGAAAAAGCTATCATTCTAAAGCATAGGTGCACAGATTAATTCAAACATTCCATCTTTACCATTCACAGGAGCTATGTCGACTCAACGTAGCCATATTATGCTGCATGGCCAAAAGTCCTATTTTTAAAAAATATATTTTATTGATTTTTTACAGAGAGGAAGGGAGAGGGATAGAGAGTTAGAAACATCAATGAGAGAGAAACATCGATCAGCTGCCTCCTGCACACTCCCCACTGGGGATGTGCCCGCAACCAAGGTACATGCCCTTGGCCCGAATCGAACCTGGGACCCTTCAGTCCGCAGGCTGACGCTCTATCCACTGAGCCAAACCAGTCAGGGCCAAAAGTCTTATTTTTAAATATCTCTTTAGTCTGTCCCCTCCTTTTGATTCCACTGCCATCACTTTTTTCAAGTCCTTGTTTCTCAGGTAAAAGCCTTGCTACTCACAAAGTGTGGCCCATGGACCAGTAGCGTTGACATCACTTGGGAACATCTAAGAATCTCAGACACCCTCCCCCCAGCCCCATCAGTGGGATCAGAATGTCCATTTTAACACATGAAACTTTAAGAAGCACTTCTGCATTTTACCACTAGAGTTTCCCAACTTATGTCCCTGCCTCTAGTTTTATGTCACTTCCACCCCTTCATCTCATTTTCTCCCATCCGTCACATCATCTTTCGGAAGTACGGACTATATATCTACCCTGCTTCAAATCAATGACTTAAGTCATTGGTCCCTTCAGTGGTTCCCTGTGGCCTTTGGATAATGTCCAAATTCCTTTGACCTAAAAGGCAACTGTGGGTCTTTCCTGCCTGGCCCAGCAGCCCTCAACTTGCACCTGTATTACTGTTTAATTGCAAGATGCTCAGTGGTGAGCACATGGGCCTTAGTCTCCTGTAGACTTGAGTTCAATATATAGCACTGATGTGACTTGAGAAATCTAACTTAAGCTCACTGAGGCCTTTATCTTTATCTGTTTTTATTTGTTTAAGGTTTGTGTGTGGGAAGGTAGATAATAGAAGCTGTCTCATAGGCTTCTACTGAGCTCTTAGCACAGAGCCTAGCAGAGAGCAAGCTCTCAGTGTAATAGCTGTGTTGTGTTGTTGTTTTTTTAATTCCCCAAACTCATTAGACTCATACATGTGTGCCTTTGCACCTGCTGTTCCAGCTGCCTGGAGGTCTTTTGGCCTTCACCCAATTAACTAATATTCACCCCTCAAAACAGCTCAGATGTCACCTCTTCTAGGAAGCCCTGTTTGTCACCCTCTTCAACTATATCAGTGCTCCTCAGCATTTGTTGCTTTCCTCTATCACAGCACTCTTCACAGATGTTGAGTTACATGCAAATTTGATGAACAAAGTGGAGAAATCATATATTAACAAATGTGGCTTGTTTTATAGACAGAATCTAGCAAAACAGGATATCCCTGGGGAAATAAATTGAACAAGTCCTTGGTTAAAAGCTTTATATTCTTCTCATGAGAATTTTCCTGTATGTACTTTGTGGGATATATATTTTTATCTTTTTAAAAATATTTTATTGAATTTTTACAGAGCGGAAGGGAGAGAGATAGAGATTGAAACATCGATCAGCTGCCTCCTGCACACTTCCCACTGGGTATGTGCCCACAACCAAGGTACATGCCCTTGACCAGAATCGAACCCGGGACCCCTGAGTCCACAGGCCGACGCTCTATCCACTGAGCCAGACTGGTTAGGGCCGGGATATATATTTTTAAAATATATTTTTATTAATTTCAGAGAAAAAGGGAGAGGGAGAGAGAGATTAAAAAAATCGATGGTGAGGAAGAATCATTGATCTGCTGCCTCCTTCACACCCCCTACTGGGGATCGAGCCCGCAACCCTGGCATGTGCCTTGACTGGGAATAGAACCATGACCTCCTGCTTCATAGGTCGATGCTCACCACTGAGCCGCATGGGCAGGATGGGGTATGGTTTTGAGAACCTAGTAGCTGCTATCTGACAAGAAGATTCTTTGTTCAAAGATGTGGGAAACACAGGGTTACACAAAACTGAGTGATTCTCAGAGCTTTTAAGATGCTAATATTCAAAATGAATTTCCAAGAGGGGATATATTATGCCATGGCCATCTGCCACACTTTCTGCCAGCTAATGAACATGCTTCTTCATGGCTGAACCCTGGCATCTAGCACAGATAACCCATATTTACCTGGTGCAGCACAGGTGTTTAGAAATATTTGTTGAAAGAGTAAATGTTAAATAAGTATTGCATTGTCCAGGGGAGAGATTATTTAAGCCCTAATTAATTCAACTGTAGGAGAAATAGAAAGGGATAGACTATAGGTTAGTAATTTTAGATTTACCTTGGTAATATCAGCAAGATTTGCAAGTCAAAATGCAAATTTTCTGGCTTGAATAGCTGGCTGAAATAAAAGTGTCCCACGCTAGCTGTGGTGGGGAATGCAGAGGTAGGTTTTAGAGGGCGGATATTGAATCTGAGGTACTTCTGAGACATTTATTCTAATGGAGCTGTCCAACAGAAAGTTACGTATTCACATATGGAAATATAGACTTGTGAACATTTACACCTATTTGCTTATTTTGCTATTTAATTTATGTCCACCCTCTTCCAGAGAGGACCTGACCTGTATAGGTGATGATGGAAAATTGAAGAGTCTATGATTGGGTCTGTATGTACATAGTAAATATGGGTAGGATGCAAGGGTTTTGCTCCCTGGATGGAACAGAAATGTCAGCCCTGTGTGCAAAGGATACTATTAAATCAATTCCACAAGAAACAGTCAGATGATATAGACACAGCATATAACAATTATGTGATTATTTAAGCTAGACACAAATTAAGGAGCACTTAATGGCCTTTTCTTCTGTTTACTCAGTTCATTCATTCGTTCAACAAACATTTGCTGAGTTTCTACCATGTGCCATTCGATATTCAAGCTCTGATGATTCAACAGTGAGTAGAACACATTTCTACTCCCTGGGTGTACTATTGACAACATGTAGCCAAAGGCCAGTGGAGGGTTTTTAATTTGGGGCATTTTAATGATGACGTGTCTGGGCATGGACCTGTTTGGGTTCTTTTTGCCTGAGGTTCTCTGTGCCTCCTGAACCCATGTGACTTTTTCCTTTACCAGGTTAAGGAAGTCTTCTGCCATTATTTCTTCAAACATGTTTTCTATCCCTTTCTCCCTTTCTGCCTTTTCTGGCATAACTGCTATTCTAATATTGTTATGTTTCACATCATCCCATAGCTCCCTTAAGCGGTCCTCCTGTTTTTTAATTGTTTTCTCTTTTTGGTTCTCTGATTGAGTGATTTTTTTTCAACCCTATCTTCTAATTCACTGATCTGTTCCTCAGCTTCCCCTAATCTGCTGTGTATGCCTCCCAATGTGTTCTTTATTTGTGCTATGTCATTCTTTATTTCTGTTTTCATAGCTACTATATCTTTTTTCATGCTGTTGAGCATTTTTACCATCATTACTCTGAGAACTCTGCTTCCGATAAATTTCTTTCTTTTCTTTTTTTTTATTGCTTAAAATATTACAACGAGTAGTACATTTGTCTCCTTTTTCCCCCCCTTGACCTTCCCCCAGCCTCCCCTACCCCCAGTGTCTTGTGTCCATTGGTTATACTTATATGCATGCATACAAGTCCTTTGGTTGACCTCTTACCCCCCCCCCCGGCCCCCGCAACCCTCCCCAGCCTTCCTACTGTAGTTTGACAGCCTGTTTAAGGCTGCTCTGCCTCAGTATCTATTTTTGTTAATCAGTTTATAATGATCTTTATTATCCATAAATGAGTGAGATCATGTGGTATTCTTCTTTTACTGACTGGCTTATTTCGCTTAGCATAATGCTCTCCAGTTCCATCCATGCTGTTGCAAATGGTAGGAATTCCTTCTTTTTTACAGCAGCATCATATTCCATTCTGTAGATGTACCACAGTTTTCTAATCCACTCATCTGCTGATGGGCACTTAGGCTGTTTCCAGATCTTCGCTATGGTAAATTGTGCTGCTATGAACATAGGGATGCATATATCCTTTCTGATTGGTGTTTCTGGTTTCTTGGGATGTATTCCTGGAAGTGGGATCACAGGGTCAAATGGGAGTTCCATTTTTAACTTTTTGAGGAAACTCCATACTGTCTTCCATAGTGGCTGCACCAGTCTACATTCCCATCAGCAGTGCACGAGTGTTCCTTTTTCTCCACATCCTCTCCAGGTTAAGGAAATGTCTGGGGCATTAGTGACTTTGAGCATGTTTTCATATGTCTCTTGGCTTTCTGAATGTCCTCTTTTGAAAAGTGTCTATTTAGGTACTTTGCCCCAGATAAATTTCTTATCTCCGCTTCATTTATCTCTTCTTCTGGAGAATTCTCTTGTTCTTTCATTTGGGGGTTGTTTCATTGTCTCCTCATTTTGGCTGCTTGTTTGGATCTGTGACTATGTATTAGGTAGATTCTCTACCCGTCTCAATCTCTAGTGCAGGACAGTGTCAAACGCTGTTTCTGACTAATTAGATCAGCCAAAGCCTCTAAAGACCACCTCTGCCTATGGACTGATGGGATTCCAACTTGAATTGCCCCCAGGCAATCATCCTCAGGTGTGGTGAGTTTTGTTTTGTTTTGTTTTTTTAACAGCGTGGGGCTGTTGCTTCTGCCTGGAGGCTAATTGTTATTTTTAGTCTCATAAGTGCCTCAGGACAAGGTATTTTTCAATAGGGTGGGTCAACTGTCTTACTCCCAGGTAAGGCAAATGTCTGTGTGGAAAAGATGTCCTCCACTGAGTGAGGGAATGACTCAGCACAGGAAACCAGGGGTGGGGGTGGGTGGCGGGGATGGGTGGAGGGGGTGTCTGCCTTCTGAGCTCTAACACTTGAATCCCCAATCCTGCTTCTGCTCACACAGCTCCAGTGCACTCTGTCCTCCCTTTGCTGGAGGACGAGGTGGGTGGCTTCACAGGGAGTTTTGTGCATTGGCCCTTTAAGAGGGTTCCTGAATTTTCAGCTGCGGCTCCCTGGCTAGCAGCAACCCCACTGCTTTTCACAGCCAGATGTTATGAGGGTACTCTTCTTAGTTTGGTGCTCTCTGCTGGGGGGACCAGCTTCGGGATTAGATCCTAGAGTTCTCAGTGGCACCCCCCACAGCTGAGATGTCTCTCCGGAACTTCAGTTGCTGCCTGTGGGCGCCCAGCCAGCCCTTTTCACCTCCGTCCTTCCTGCCAGTCTGTGGTCTCCACTTTCCGTCCTGGGGTATCAGGGTTCTCTCCAGCGAGTCTTCCATTGATTGTTCAGGAAGTTTTTCTGTATTTTAGTTGTAATTCCAGTTTGTTCCTGGGATCGTGTCTGTGCAGCATACACTTACTCTGCTGCCATTTTTAATCTCAGTGAAGGGTTTTGTTTTGTGTTTTTTTAGCAAGCATTGGATCCAAGAGTAGCATTGGATGTGTGTGTGTGTATTTAAAAGGTAATTTTAGAAGTAGTGTGGAGAATGGTCTCTATTAGAGGGAAAAACAGAAAAGAAGGTTTTTTCAACCATCTGGGACAAAGATAATGCAGAATTGAGCTAGAGAGTGGGAATGGAGAAGACAGTTGAATTTGGGAGAGCTCTTCAAGGTAGAATCAATAGGATTTGTTGACTGACCATAAGGGGTGGAGAGTGTGAAATATTGAAGAGTCAGGAAATGAGGATAAATCTGATATTTTGAATTTAGGAGATGAAGGTTTGGCGGGAATATGAGTGTGATTTTGAACATGTTCAGGCTGAGGTTACAAATTCTTCTCCTGGCTGTCGCCAAGGTGATCCCTTGAGAAGAAAGGAAAGTTTTGAGAGGAGATGTCTTTGAGAGGAGATGTGGAATGTGGTTAAGTGTTTGGGCTCTAATACTAGCTGTTGAGACTGAATACAGGTTCTGCCACTGAGGAGCAAGCAATTTACTCAACCACTCTGAGCTACAATTCCTGATCTCATAGGATATTCTTTAGAGTACAGAGGTAAGCAGGGTAAGTCTTGCAAAGTGCTTGGCACATAGAAACCACTCAATACATGTGAGTGTAGCCCTAGCCGGTTTGGCACAGTGGATAGAGCATCTGCCGTCTCGGGTTTGATTCCGGTCAAGGGCACATGCCCAGGTTGTGGGCTCAATCACCAGCAGGGGGTGTGCAGGAGGCAGCCGATCAATGCTTCTCTCTCATCATTGATGTTTCTCTCTCTCTCTCTCTCTCTTTCTCTCTCTCTCTCTCTCTCTTTGAAATCAATAAAAATAATTTTAAACAATACATCTGAGTTTAAAAAAAGAAAAGAAAAGAAAAGAAAAGAAAAGAAATGAAATGAAATGAAATGAAATGAAATGGAAAGAAAAGAAAAGAAAGCACCATAATAGAGGGAGAGTCCCACATGCCCTGGGTTGTTTTTTTTTCCTCTCAGACTCTCTCCCCACCCTATACAGGCACCTAGCCTTGGCCCCACTCCTAATAACTTCTCCTCTAGCACAGCCAAAACACCTGATCCCACTGACTGAGCACTTCGTGCACAAGTAACAGCTTCCTGCTCTCTTGCAGATGCAGGATTTTAGGTCCTAAGGCTTAAACATATTTTCTGAGCTTCTTTTCTCTCCCCTGAGCCTTCTTTAAGAGCAATACACAGTGTGCTTTCTGGAACTCTCTTTAACTTTGTTTTCTCTTCCAAATCCTCTTCCCTCTTTTGTCAATTTTCCCAAAATACCCAAGGTATTTCCAAGAGGTAGGCATTTGCACAGGAGAGTCACTGGGGCTGGAGATGGCGCTTGCAAGCCATTGGTGTGGAGACCATAACAGAAGACAGGTTAACTGGGAAGAAGTGAAGAATGGGAATAAGCGCTGGGGAACCATAACTGAAGTGGGTGAGCAATGGGGAAAGAGCTTGGGAAGGAGACGGAGAAGGGAGGGCTGGAACAGTAGGAGTGGAAACCAGGAGACCCAGGAGAGATGACTGTCCTGGAAGCCAGGGGAGCTGAAAGTGTAGAGTAGGGTCTGGCCCACAGTGCTACATTTTTTGGGGGAGAGATTAAGTAGGATGACAACTGAAAAGAAACTAGAGGATAAATGGGCCATCAGGAATCTGAGAGCAGTTTTGGTAGAATAAAGGGGGAGTGACTTGCCCAAGATCATGCAACTAGTAAGTGGTGGCGGTAGAGTCCATGTTCTCCGTCACTGTGCTCGACAGGGAATGTTCTTTTGTATGCCCACTGAAGTGTTAGTAGCATGTCTTGTTTGTTTGTGTGTTGGAAACCAGTGATATGTTATTTCATTGTTATAGAAATGAAACACTAAATCCCAACCCAAGCTCATACTTCCGTACTGAATTCCATGTTCTCTTTTCCCTACGCCAGGAGAGGAGGTTTACTGACATACTGGATCTATTGTACCCATCTGTATTTACTTTAGATGCCTAAGGAACACATCCATATTTGTTTTATGAAGACTATGCCCTCCTAAGACATTGATCACAAGCTTTACAAATAGCACAGACCAACAGAATACCCCAGTTTTGATGAGAGAAGAGAGCTGTGGTAACCCCAACTCTGCATATTGAATGTATGGTTTGCTTTGGTGTCTGCCTGGCATGCGAACATATCAGCTGCCTCGCAGAACAGTGGACGTGGTGTAGGCTCCTGGGCAGTGCCTAAGACATGCAACCTGGTCCAATACTTGAGTTTCCTAGTCCTCTGTGAGTGTCTTTCACTGCTTCCCGAGACTCCTCATCTATAAAACGACAAGGTATCTGCTAACCATCAGTCTGGGCATGTGGGGATAATACAGCTCTCCGTGGAAGGAGTCTGTAAAATTAGGAATATTATTATGACAAATGCCATGACAACACCGAGCTAAATATTCTAGAATTTATGTAAGGATGATCTTGATATTTTGATGATTACAGCATAACACTTAGGCCAACTTTAAAACTTCAACTTATGGTAATAAGGATATTATTACTAATACTAAGTGATATTTATTGAATATTCTGTGCAGTGTGCTAAGCATGTTACATAGATAACCCCATTTATGGGGAGGGAAGCTGCTCCTTGGAGACCTTCGGTAGTTGATTCAAGGTGCTATAGCTAACAAGCATGGAGTCAGGATCTTCTCTGAGGCAGCCTGGCTTCAGAGCTCTCTAGAACAGCGGTTCTCAACCTGTGGGTCGCGACCCCTTTGGGAGGCGAACGACCCTTTCACAGGGGTCGCCTAAGACCATCGGAAAACACATATATAATTACATATCGTTTTTATGATTAATCACTATGTTTTAATTATGTTCAATTTGTAACAATGAAATTGGGGGTCACCACAACATGAGGAACTATATTAAAGGGTCGCAGCATTAAGAAGGTTGAGAACCACTGCTCTAGAACTTTCTCTTCTAAATCTGAAAATTAACATTTCTTCTCATGAAAATCATGATCTCTAGAATTCTCACTTTCTAGCAGCAACACTTCTTATATTTCTTTGAGTCATTGGAAGACTCCTCCCCTCCCCCCTCCGTATTAGGCTTTTCATTGAAACACAGATAAATTCCTCTCTGCTTGCTCTGCTGTTTCTGTAATCACTGTGCATGACTGACAGGCTGTGATTCCACAAGGCATAGCACCACACGGATTATGGGGGGCAGTCCATTTAAATGGCTAGTGACTTCTTTCCTTCAAATATTTCTCAGTTTCTAAATGTTTCCCAGGAATCAAAGAGAGACAAAACTGATAAATGATATGCTTTTTATAAAAGAATGATCTAGTCCTAATTGGTTTGGCTCAGTGGATAGAGCATCAGCCTGCGGAATGAAGGGTTCCAGGTTCGATTCCGGTTAAGGACACGTGCTGGGTTGCAGGCTCGATCCCCAGTAGGGGACATGCAGGAGGCAGCCAATCAATGATTCTCTCTCATCATTGATGTTTCTATCTCTCTGAAATCAATCAATCAATAAAAAAGAACGATCTATTTTGAGAAATTGGGGATGTTAGGGAAGGAGTCCATTTTGTTTTGTTTTGTGAATCCTCACCTGAGGATATTTTCTTTTCTATTGATTTTTAGAGAGAGTGGAAAAGAGGGGGAGAGACAGAGAAACATCGATGTGAGACAGACACATCGATTGGTTGCCTCCTGAACTTGAAACCCAGGTGTGTGCCCTTGACTGGGAATCCAACCCGAGATCAGCGCTCTAACCACTGAGCAAACCAGCCAGGGCAAAGGAGCCTATTTTGTGAGGCTAAGAAAGAGTTAGAACAATATAAATGCATATCCACACCCATTTTCCCTCCTTTTCTCCATGATTTAAAACGGAACAAAGCCGAAACCGGTTTGGCTCAGTGGATAGAGCATCGGCCTGCGGACTGAAGGGTCCCGGGTTCGATTCCGGTCAAGGGCATGTACCTGGGTTGCGGGCATATCCCCAGTGGGAGATGTGCAGGAGGCAGCTGATCGATGTTTCTCTCATTGATGTTTCTAACTCTCTCTCTCTCTCTCCCTTCCTCTCTGTAAAAAAATCAATAAAATATATTTAAAAATAAATAAATAAAAATAAAACGGAACAAAGACACATCAATCTGTTGTGACTCAGTGGTTGAGCCTCGACCTATGAACCAAGAGGTCATGGTTCGATTCCCAGTCAGGGCATATCCCCAGTGTGGTTTGTACAGGGGGCAGCGATCAATGATTCTCTCATCATTGATGTTTCTATCTCTCCCCCTTCCTTTTTTTTTTTTAAATATATTTTATTGATTTCTTACAGAGAGGAAAGGAGAGAGATAGAGAGCTAGAAACATCGATGAAAGAGAAACATCAATCAGCTGCCTCCTGCACACCCCCTGGGGATGTGCCCGCAACCCAGGCACATGCCCCCGACCGGAATCAAACCCGGGACCCTCCAGTCTGCAGGCCGACGCTCTATCCACTGAGCCAAACCGGTTTCGGCCCTTTTTGAAAATAAAACAACACAACACAACACAAAACAAAAGACACATAATGGGAACAGAAAATGGTCTTTCTAATGTTTTTTCTCTCTCATGATTGTATTTGTACAATTTAAACTTTTATGACCACTGCCAGATAAAGAAGTGTAAATATAGTCTTGCTAACAGATAGCCTATTTGCTAGTTGCAAGATGACTAATTCAGGAAAACCCCATGAAAATGCTGGACAAAGCACACATTCAGTGGGAGACAGAAGGGTGGGCAGGGTGGGATAATGGATGGGAGGTGTTTTCCCAATCTACATTTTTTTTCTGAATTAGGCCAATGCAATGGAGCAACTAACTAGGGGATTCCTGGAATCTGTCACAGTTGTGCAAATTCCAGTCAGCCATGGGACCTCTCGTGATCCCCATAAACACACAAGCTGGATGGACAATCACTGTCAGGTGATGCCGGACCCCAGCCAAGACCAGGACAGGTTTGGATCGTGTGGCCAGACCTCTGCAGTTCCCTACTGGCTGCTGCTCAGGCTGGCCCCAGACATTTCCTTAACCTCATGGTGACGCATTATGATTTAAATGGTTAAAACCTCACTCATTGTCATTTTTTGGGGGGGGGGAGGGGTCCCAGCTTTATTGATATATAATTCACATACCATAAAAATCAACCGTTAATGGGTACATTTCAATGGTTTTTCGTATATTCCTAGAGTTATTTAACTATCATTGCAATCAATTTTAGAACAGTTTTACCACTCCCCAAAGAAACCTTGTATCATTTAGCTGTACCCCTTCCCCCCTATCTTCCCTCACCTCCAGCCATAGGCAACCACTAACCTTTCTTTCTCAATAGATTTGCTATAGATATGCTTTCTCTATAGATACAGTTCTAGATATTTCATATAAATGGAATCATACAGTATGCCATCTATTATGACAGGCATCTTTCACTTATAGTGTTTTTAAGATTATCCCTGCTGTAGTATGTATCAGTACTACATTCCCTTTTATTATCAAATAATATTCCATTGTTAGGCTTGCCACATGTCATTCATTCATCAGTTAATGGACATGTGAGTTGTTTCCACCTTTTTGACTATTGTGAATAATGCTGCTATGAACATTCATGCACAAATTTTTGTGTGGATGTATTTTTCATTCCTCTTGGGTATATATTCAGGAGTGGAACTGCTGGATCATATGGTAACTAGGTCACCCTTTTGAGAATCTGCCAGACTGTCTTCCAAAGTGGCTGCACCATTATACATTTCTATCAGCAATGCATGATGGGCCCAATGGGTCCATTTTCTCTACTCAGTGTCATTTCAATAGATTTCTGTTTTTGGAGACTTCAATTGGTATATTCCCAAAAAGTCAGAACTCAAAACTTCAGCCAGTACCATGTAATAGTAATAATGGTAATATCTTGTATACTTGTATTGAGGCCTTTTATGTGCCGTGGGGCATTATCTCACTTAATCATCACGACAGTCCTCTGGTTTAGGTAGTGCTATTCGAATTTTAAAGATGAAGGAAGTGAGGCTGAGAGAGATGGTGACATGTGGCAGGTGGCAGAGTCGGAACTCGAACTCAGATCCACCAGATTTCAAAGCCTGTATTTTTTAAAAACGATGCTATCCTGACAAGCTCAGTGTCATGTGCATTTGAAATTGTCGACATGCTGGATAAAGTATCAAATTACCAAGGTGATATTGCATTATTTTTCCTCTCAATCAACTGAAAATGACAGTTATAAACATGTCTTTCCACTGGCCCCTGCTGGCCTGGCCCTTTGTAATCATCCAGCATCCCTCTGAGTCCCTGGCATTCCCAGCAGAGTGAGGCACTGAGCCAGGACGAGGAGCCAGGGCTGAGAGAGCCACTTAATAATTCCACGCAGATGGTTACTTCAGCCAGTTATTGCACTTGAAGCATTATCACCCTCAACTAATGCAAGCAGGCAGGGTTCTGGGCACTGGAGTGGCAGGGAAGGTTTTGTCATCTAGGATTACAGGTTTGTATTACTCACACATTCTTGGAAACAACATTTATTCGTTTTTGAATGATAAAGCAACCTGTGCCCAGAATTGATGTTGGAAAATTAAAAAAAACCCAAACACTAAAAAGGAAAATATTTCCCCCAAATCTCAACTCTTAGAAACAATCACTGTTGATATTTTTGTGTATTTACTCCTCGTCTTTTTATTTTCCATGCATTAAAAAAATAATTCATTTTTTCCTGATTACAAAAGTAATACATATACCTTGTAGGAACATTGGAGAATTCAAATAAAACACTTGTTATCTCAACCTTGATAAGTAGTCACTATCAACAGTTTGGTGTATGTCATGTCAGTGTTTCTTTTATTGAATGAGCATGCATATGTAAACATATAACAAGTTTGGGAATACAGCATTTTTGTTGTTCTTATTAATCCTCATCTGAGGATATTTTTTCAATTGATTTTTAGAGACAGTGGAAGGGAGGAAGAGAGACAGAGAGAGAGAAACATCGATGTGAGAGAGACACATTGATTGGTTGCCTCCCCCACGTGCCCCGATCGGGCCGAGTCTGCAACCAAGGTACATGCCCTTGACCGGAACCGAACCCAGGACCCTTCAGTTCTCAGGCCTGTGCTCTATCCACTGAGCCAAACCACCTAGGGTGAGATCACAGCACTTTAATTTCTGCCATTGTTCTATGAAGTAATTAATGACTGAGGTTACAGTGTACACTTGATCGTAACCAAAAGTGCTGACCGGCCCCCTTGGAAAGTGTGGGACTTTGGGCAAATAACTTAATCTTTTGCACCTCAGTTTCATTCTTTGTAAAACAAGGCCAACCGCACCGTATCTGTTTCACAGAGTTACTGGGAAATGTTACTAATTTTTATTAATCAAGCTTCTGGTTTTACTTAGTACCTTTAATGCTGCCATGCTTTGTTAGTAAGCTAAGCCCCTGGGTTTCTGGGCGGTAAGACCTATGTTTCAAACACCTTTTTACACTTGTGTACCAAATATTTTTATGGGTCTCTCAAGTTCATGCAAACACAGACCGATTAGACACAGGTACCTGCACACGAGACTGTCCCATTTCATATTCAAACTAGACACACAGATGCAAAAGACAGAGGTTCTCATACACACACACACACACACACACACACACACACACACACAAAACGCACTCAGCCAAGCACAGAGCCCACAGATCCAGGTCCACAATCACGCTTCTGCACACTCCCCACAAAGATGGATCCATCGCCCACAGATAGAGATGCGCTCACAAATCCCACTCAAAACCTAGCAGCCCGCTGACATATCAGCAGCTACACGCAGTGCCAGCCCCATGCGAAACATCGCCATGGGCTCCAGTAGGGGCAGGGGCCCTGTTCTGGGTTGGTCCTATTTTAGTTGTTTTTGTTGTTCTCCTTAGAGTTATCATCTCCCCCTTTTCTCTCTACCCAGCCCCCCAGGCCTCCATGGCGCATGCGCCCTGCATCCCTTCCCCTCCTGGGTACCAGTCAGCGTTCCCAGGCCCTCGCGGCCGGCGGAAGAGATGGATCAGCGTCACGAGCGCCCGGCCCCTTAAAACGCTGCTGGCTGGAGCCGCCTCCCTCCCAGCAGCCGGCGGCAGGGATGGAGTAAGGGGAGACCCATCGACCTGCCCACGGGGATAAGCGATGGAACTGAAGCAATCCTTATCCATCCATCTGGAAGCTGAGAAGCCTCTGAGGCGCTATGGAGCGGTGGAGGAGACGGCGTGGAAAGCGGAGGGACTGAGGAGAAGTGAGTACTTCCGACGAAGGAGGGTGCATCTGGGGATCCGCGCCCTGTAGCCAGTGGTCTCGGGACGCGGGCCCCGTAGGGAGCGGACCCGGGGAAGCGCCCCCGCAGCGGGGCTTTCAGCGCAGGGAGGGATGCGCCGCTCTGCTACGCGCTCTCCCAGGAACAAAAGGGGACTCTCTGGGCTGGGCTGCACCTAGAGGCTCGGGAGATCGCCAGGCAGCCGGCGGAGAGCCTGCGGTGGACTCGGGAGCCCCGGATCTGTCAGCTCTCAGCTCGTCCTAGAAAGTAGGGTCTTTCCCACAGCTGAGCGTGGAGAGTCTGTTCTCCGCCCGGGGTGCGCTAGGACGCTGGGGCCGCTGGACCGTCCTGGAAAGCGCCCACGTCCCTCGAGAGGGGGGAGTGTCCTCTGGGTTTCCGCGGTGCCTTTCTCCCGGCACGAGGTTCAGGGCACACCTGGAATGCCCAGCGTTCCTTCCCCGCCTTCTCCTGGGTTCCGGGTGCGAAGAAAGGGGCTAGACTAGAGGGAGGTTAACCCTGTGCACACTCTCTCCTTCCTTCCTCGACTCAAAGTGCTCGCTTTGGGCACAATCCTAGAAGGTAGCTCAGAAACCGACTTACTGTGTTTGCTCGGTCTCTCCATGGTATTTAGGGGTCAACAACATTTCCAAATAAAACAAGGAATTTTTGCTTTTAATTAATAGGATGCAATAGTTGAATGAAACTCCTGCCCTCAAAGTATAGAGGCAGCCGCAGGGACCCCGGGGTCACCAGCCCTCCCTGCAAACCCAGGGCGCTTTCTAGGGCCCCTGCCCTTGCCCCGCCTGCTCTAGACCGTGCCTCCTGCTGGGCGGGGAAAGGCCCCCTCCTCCTCCTCAAGGACCCTCAGCTTCCTGCCTTCACAGTGAGTGACCCTGCTCAGCACCAATCTCAGAGCTATGTTGGACCCAACTATTGTGAATGTGCTCTTTTCCTGCCTTCACCCGGTAGAAGCGTGTGTGTGTGTGTGTGTGTGTGTGTGTGTGTGTGTGTGCGCGCGCGCGCACGCTTTCTTCATGCCTGTAATGACAAATTCAGAAAATCTTCCTAGAATGGCTCAGTTGTATTCTGGTTCTCACGGGTTCAAGTTGAAATAGCAATCAATTGTCTTAGTTTTGCACCTGGAATACATAGTGCTCCCAACCTCCTTTTAAAATATTGGTCTTTCCTCCTGTTTCATTCTTTCAAATGCCTTTGGCTTTGGTACTTTGGCATAACAGTAGGGCTGAGAGTCTCTGCTTCCTGCAAGTTCAAAAGTAATACCCATAATGGTGTCTTTTCGTGGTGGATTGCCATGCTCCTGTGGAAGAACTTTAAATGCACCATCTCATTCTATCTCCACCACAACCTCCCGAGGTGGCTCCCTTCTTTAGATGGGAAAACTAGAGCTTGCTAGGTGATGTGACTGAAGTGGCAGAGCCAGGGTTTGAACCCCAGTTTGGACCCCGTGACCCCCTTCTGCTTTCAACATGAAGGTTTAGTACTTGCATGTTTTCGGGAAGCTTTCTAAATCTGTTGAGAGTCCCAGAACACATTCAGTCATGTTATAAGTGTATGGCAGCCCCGTTGGTCTCTGGAGTTCACAGTGGCCTTGAAAGAATCTGCAGCCTGGCTGGTGTGGCTCAGTGGTTGAGTGTCGACCTCTGAACCGGTTAGATTCCCAGTCAAGGCACATGCCAGAGTTGTGGGCTCAATCCCCAATAGGGGGCGTGCAGGAGGCAGCTAATCAATGATTCTCATCACTGACCTCTCTCTCTCTCTCTCCCTCCTCTCTGAAATCAACAATAGTAATAAAAAAGAATGTGCAGAATAGGAGCTATATTCAAATAAGCCCTGGGTTTGAATGCTGGCTCTGTCCCTTGCTGGCTATGTGATGACTTTGGCATGTTCCTGAGCCTCACTCTGCCTCCATTCTCTGAAATGGAGATAATAAGTTACCTACCTTATAGCTTAATTGTGAATATTCAATAAGATAAGGTATGCAGAGCTCAAGCCAAGTGCTCAGTACATATTGGCTGCTTTGATTATTTCATTACTTCATCTGTAGAAGGAACCTGCTTTTATCCTTTTGCGAGGAATTACATAAAGCAACAACACCCTGGACCAAAACTCCAACGCTGGTCAGTTTCCTAATAGTTCCCTAATAAATCCCTCCTTAATATTCTCACCATTATATTAGGAAAATTTTCAAGCATATAGAAAAATTGCTGTGCATATCCAATGTATAGCATTTGAGCTCCTGGCATTTTTGTACTTCCATGTCTTAGGCTGCCAGTTGTTAAAAAGCCTGGCAGAAAGGCTTTTATCTTCTCGGTTCCAAACCATGGAAGACTCTGACTCTTGTTTTCTATTCAGATGCAAGACCACAGTGTCTGATCCACTTTTGCGTGGACCCCCGAATCTGCTTTTTATTCTTGTTGTTTATTCAGACTTGAAATCTTCTTAAAGCTCTGACCTAGAGTCCCACTTTTAAATTCTAAGTCTGGGATTACCTTGAGCATGTTTTGATCTCTAAACTCTTGTCTACAGCTTGGCATTGTTTGATTAAAGTGGCTTTATTAGAACTCCCTCTCCATTCCCAAGGGATCTATGGATCCATCCCATAACTTCTAAGGCCTCCATTTATTTATTAATGAAGTGTGAAAATTAGTACTATTGACTTTCTGGCATACAATTGTCAAATCAATGTTGCAATGCATGAAATGCTGGTGAAAAAGAGAGGCCCATTAAAAAGAAGACAGGCTCAATTTAACTTCTACCCATATTTAATTATCTTACGTTGAACACTGAGTTTGTGTTACTTAAAAATAATTGAAAAGGGTGAAAATAGTCTAGAACTGGTAATTTTTAGTTAAGGTTGTATTAACTGCTATGTTTAATGTTAACTATAGTTTTTAGAATAGAAAAAAGGTATGTTAGAGTGGCAAAGAATGGGTGTTTTGAAATCAGGCAAAATGGCTTCAAATCAGCTCTAACACTTTGTTGCCTTGTCATCCTGGGAAAATTGCTGAGCCTCTCTGTGCATCAGTTACCTCCTCTGTAAAATGGAAATATGTTGGTTCGAAACCTTGAGAGCTTTTGGGTGAAATCTGAAACTGGCCCCAGCATATGAGGGCAAGGAGAGGCTGAAGACAAAAGCAGACCACTCCAGATTGGTAGGAGCCAGGGATAATAAGCCAGACAAATTACCTACAAGTCTTGGTTGCCACAAGACTAGTAGATCTTTGCACCCCAAACCAGAATCTTAAAGTTTATATAGTAGCCTTAATGGGGTTCAGTCACATATGCTGTCCAAATGGTCCCAACAACATCTTATTCTTTCAAGGCTACATCCTTGGAATAGCTTCCACTATGGGAATAATGAGCAGAGTACACATTCCAAGGACAGGGGAGGGCATGAGGAGCCTCCAAATGCCCCTATCCAGCTGAAGGGTCTATAGGCAGTGACCTCTCAATGACCCTTTCCAATAGGATACTACTAATAATGATCACTTTGGGCTATTGGGAGGAGTAAATAAGATCTATAATAATCTTATAATAATAAAAGCATAATATGCTAATTAGACCAGACGTCCTTCCAGACGAAACCGGGGCTGCAAGGGAAGCCCAGGTTCTGGATGCCAGAGGAAAGCCAGTGCCGGCAGCCAGGGGAAGGAAGGCTACTCTTGCATGAATTTTGTGCATCGGGCCTCTAGTAATGTATATAATGCATTTAGCACCGTGCCTCGCACACTGCAAGCACTCAATCAATCCTGACTGGTTGTTATAACAGGACATAAGTGGATGGTGCCCAATAACATTGGAAGAGATTATTCCAAGCTTCCTAGTCAGTTTTTCTTGCATTCATTTTTTATTTTTTATTTTTTGTAAAATCCAGGTAATGATTGTGTATATACCATCTTCCTCCTCATGGGAATGTGTGGGAAATGGCTTTTGAACCCTTGAAAACCACCTGGTATTTTCTCATTTGAGAAAGATATCTAAGCAATTTCTCCCGTCTGCCTTTGACCGAATTTTCCCACTAGCAGTGATTTTTTTTTTATTCAGTTGGAAAATGTATAGTGACATTTCAGTGTAGTTATATATATAAAAATATTGCTTTCAACCAACTGTAATTGATTGAGGGAGACACAAAGACAGGATGCCTTTTGACAAAGCACAGAGCTTTTTAGAAGCACAGTTGGTTGGTTGTGGCCATTTCTTGATAGATTTAAATGTGCTTTAAAGGATGATTTCGGACAGGAGAAGTTGGGGGAGGACATTCCGTGAGAGGTCACAGCATTGGCAAAAGCAGAAAGGTAAAAAAAAAAAAAAATGCACTGGGTGTAGGAGATTGGAATAAAGTGGAAAGCTCGAACAGCAATCTTACTATGAGCCCAGGAGAGAGAACTATTATTTAAAAGTCCATGGTTGTGTCCTGATTTGCAAGCAGATCATTAAATTGGCCAATGCTTCAGGTTTAATAAACAGAGTGGATATGAATTACTGGCAATCTATATAATAGATTTTGGGGAAAGGTTTTATGTTGCTTTCATCTGTTTTGTTAAGTATGCTAATTTTATTATTTCAATTTTATTTCATTTTGGCATTTTCTTTATTCTTATTATCCAAGTAGTACATGCCTTTTTATGGAAAAATTCACATTCATCTGAAATATAAAAATAAAAACTGAAGATGACTGTAGTCTGCTCCCCAATCCTCATTTATTCATCCGGTAAATGGTATTGAGTGCCAGGCAGTGTTCTAGGGGCCGAAGATACAGTGTGGAGCAAGATAGACAAGGTTCCTGTCCCCAGGGAGCTTCTTCCCTTCAGGGGAAAGTAGGACCTGGGTTGGGAGTGAAGGTGTCAGATAATCTGTAAGCAAACAAATAATGTAGTTTAGCTAATAACTGTTACATAGAAATTAATAAGGGGTGGGTATTACCTATCCAGTGGTCAGGAAATGCTTCTTTAAGGAGGTGACATTTTGCCAAGTAAATGTCAGGGATCCAGGCAGCAAATACAAAGGCCCTTGATGTGTCACAGGAAGAGCCAGGTGGCCAGGGTGGCTAGAACTAGGGGAGAGAGTGGAGATGAATCAAAGAAGAGCCATACAAGGTAGGGCCTTGTAGGTTGTGGTTTTAAAAAAGTATGCATCTTGCCCGGCCAGCGTGGCTCAGTGGTTGAGCATCAAACTATGAACCAGGAGGTCATGGTTCGATTCTCGGTTGGGGCACAAGCCCAGGTTGTAGGCTCGACCCCCAGTGTGAGGCATGCAAAGGCAGCTGATCAGTGATTCTCTCTCATCATTGAGGTTTCTATCTCTCCCTCTGCCTTCCTCTCTGAAATCAATAAAAATATATATATTTTAAAACTATGCATTTTAGCCCTAGCAGGTTTGGCTCAGGAGATAGAGAGTTGGCCTGTGGTCCAAAGGGTTCTGGGTTCGATTTTGGTCAACGGTGCAGTACCTTGGTTGCAGGCTTCTCCCCGGCCCCGGCCCTGCTCAGGCCCTGCTCAGGGCTCATGCAGGAGGCAACCAGTCGATGTGTTTCTCTCACATTTTTTCTCTCTGTCTTTACCTCTCTCTTCCGCTCTCCCTAAAAATCAGTGGAAAAATATCCTCTGGTGAGGCTTAACAACAAAAAAGTATGCATTTTATTCTAATTGCAGGAGAAGCTGTTAACGATGGTTAAGCTTGAGACTCGCCTGAGCTGTTTTTGCTTTTAAAAGGTCACGTGGGCTACTGGATGGAGAATAAACCATAGGGAGCAAGTGGTGATCAATATACTTATCCTTCTCTGCAGTCCCTGCTTCCTTTCTAACCAATCCCATTTTGGATAAGTCATAGGCATTTCCTTGAGTGTGAAAGGTGTGATAAGGGGTAAAGGCAGCATGGGCTTTCTTCTGGGAGACTGAGCATCGGGTTAAGATTTAAGGGATGTATAGTCTCTGCACTGGGCCTGGGTGGACAATTGAGTGTCTAACATTGCAGGAACTATAATAGCAGGAATGTGAAGAGTATGAATATGATAGTGTCTAGTATATCGTTTGAACAAACCCTATTATTTACTTTTCTCCATGTTTGTTCACAACTTTAAGTTTCATTTTTGCAAGCATTTCCTTCTTATGTGTTAATTTGAAGGAAAAATCCATTGTGCCTGCTCTTGGTCTCTGATTAATTATTAAACACTTATTAATAATAATAGCAGTTAATGAGTTTTATGTAAGAGCTTGAGCTTATTAAATTCTCATAACAAGTCTATTAGGTCAATGTAATTCTTATTCTTTTTACATTTGGGGAAACTGAGGCCCAGGGAGGTTAAGAAACGTGCCAAAGGTCACAAAGGTCGTAAGTGACAGAGCTGGAGCCTGATCCTAGCCATCTCAGACTCTAAATGTTCCTAGCCAATGTCCGTTATTCCTGGCACAGTGCTAGATGCCGCAGAGATTAGAGATGAAACAAGACACAGCCCCCACTCTTAAGGAGCTTACATATTTGGGGAGTGTGGGGACACAGATATAGTGAACACCACAATTTACAATCCCAGTAATATGAAACAAACACTAAATGAAGGTACAAGTGGGAAATGAGAAAAAGAGATTGGCTCTCTCTGGGGGGGGGGGCTCCAGTGTGCCAGCAAAGAAGAGTGATTGCATTGGTCCTGTGGGCTAAGCAGGGTTTCAATAGGTGAGGAGAGGGGAGGAGGGCATTTCAGGTAAGCTGCCGGCCCCAGGTGGGAAGATGACGATCCTGAAGGCCAGGTCCACATGCTAGCTTTTTGTTCCTGTTTATGTCTCCTTAGCTCTTCATCAGGGAACTAGGGGTCTGTCTGGTTCACCACTGTGAACCACCTATGACTTGGGTGAACCTGCAGTTTTAGTGTTGCCTTTCAGAACATCACTCAGAAAGGTCCCCCAAGGATGCTTACCCTGTAGTCCATTCATTCCTTCAATATTCACTCATCCAACATGCTTGAGCCCCTACTATGTGCTAGCCTCAGAAGTACAGAGATGAAGAAGACCCATACCCCACCCTTAAGGAGTCTCTGTAACCAGTCCTCTTTCTGCTGCTTGCCGCTCCCCATTGCTCCCCTGGTTGCAAGTCTCATGGGGTCCCTTAGAGTTTAGGAGATTTGTGCCTATGGGGGAAGAAGTGACAGAAGAAGATGGTGAAGGGAATGGCACAGGAGTGCTCCCCAGAGGGAGAGCCTGAGCTGGGTCCTTGGTCTTGAGGGTTTTATCTCTTTCAGGCAGGAATCCTAGGGGAGGTCTCAGGGGAAGGTTTCAGCAGAGTATTTGTCAGTTTCCCAGGTGTTCTCTTTCAGGGTCCTGGTCTCTACTGATTGGCCAGCACCAGGGCAGGGGGTAATTTATTAGTCATAGCAGCTGGTCCTGGCATCACCCCCCTGGTTTTGCTGCTTTTCTGGGCCTGGTGCTGAACTATAACTGAGGCCTAGATATTATCTCTAGGGAGGTGCCCTCTGTATCTGGATATAAATTGCTCGTCCAGTTTGTTCAGCTGCCTCAGTGTCCCCATTCTACTTGCCAATGAATTTTCCTAGTTTCTTACTCTCCTAACTCAACAACACCAAAGCAGGAGGTGAGTGCATTTTGGAGCCCAGGGTAAGTTCATAGAAGGCTGGATAAAAGAAGGCTCAACTCCCCATTTCCTACAGGGACCAGATTCCTAGAATAGAGTCAGACTAGTTAATAATTATTTTTAAGTTAAATATCTCTATAGACAGGGACCACTAAAGTAGCAAAAACAACAATTCTAAAGGCAGTAGAAGAGAATGATTATAAGAAATAACATGCAGTGAGCACCGCCTGAGTGCCTGATCTGTGCATGTGCCACATACTGGTATGTGTCCTCGAATTTACTCCTTACAAAACACCCTATGATGTAATGTGAAATGGAGTCATTTATTGCTCTAGTTTACAGATGAGGGAACTGAGGCTCAGACAGGGTAAGTCAATGTTACACTGCAAATAAGTGGTAGGGCCAGAACTTGAACCCAGCATAGATGACTTAATTCTTCATTTAAAAAAATTTTTTTTAAATTTTAATCCTTATCAGAGGCTATTTTTCCATTGATTTTTAGAGAGAGTGGGAGAGAGAGGGAAAGCGAGAGAAATATTGATGTGAGAGAATGTACCCCAACCAGGGCCTGGGCCAGGGAGGAGCCTGCAACTGAGGGTACGTGCCCTTGACCAGAATCAAACCCAGGACCCTTCGGGCCCACAGGCTGACGCTCTATCCACTGAGCAAAACCGGGTAGGGCAATCCTTTCTTATTTCCTGGGATTCATTGAGGCTGCCATTGATATGGACAGATACAGTCAGTTAGACACTTTCCCATGTTTCTTAGTACTGATTCTGTTCTCTTGCTCATTTATTGCCTTTTCTGTTACAAACACGTCTCTTGTAAACTTGAGACTAACATCTTACAACTTCAAAGCACCTTCGGGGTGCCACTAGAGTGGGAGCTTGAAGACATTCACAGAAATGCAGCGGGGAGACCCTTTCTGTTTTGAAGAACACTTGTCGCTTCACAGGGAAAGGCCTCCGTTGGGTGATCAAGAAAGAGTTCGTGGACAATAGAGGGCAGGATAGTTTTCCCAAATGGGGGCTGTACCTGCACTTGAACCCTGGCTTTACCATGTATTAGCTGTGTTACCTTGGCTGGTTCCTTAACCTCTCTGAATCCCATCCTTCTTATCTATGAAGTGGAGATAATCATAAGACCTGCCTCATAGGGTAATGAAGATGATTCAGTGAGCTATTGTGCAAAAGCCCTTGCACAGAGCCTGGTGCTCTCAGTAAATGGTGGTGATAGTGTTGATGGTGATGTTGATAGAACAGAACATAAAGTGGGTAGTATTGAAACAATTGTAGAAAGGAGAAGATGAAAGTTCAAATGGGTGCACCAGGCTTGAGAAAAACATGGAAGTGACAATGCATGTGTGTAGGTTGCTGGAGGTGTGCATGAACTTGGCTGCATTGGAGGAGTGTGAGAAGTATAAGATTGGTTGAGCAGGGTCACTGGATTTGGCAGATTAAAAATGACAGGCTATATGGAGCCTTTGCAGGACAAGGGACAGAGAATAGCATTTTTAGGACGACTTATCTGACAGGGTTTGCAGGCTGGTTGGAAAGGCAGGGGCCTGGTTGGAGGAGGGGTGGGCGGGGGGCGGGGGTAAGAAATCATCTGATCATGAGTTCACATGGCCTGGGTCTAAATCAGTGGCAGTGGTTTGGAAAGAAAGAGCTAATCAGATATCTGGAAGGAATAAAACGTGTTTTATTACAGATAGGAAAGCCAGAGGGTCTTCTAAGTGCAGGCAATGTGCTGGGTGAGAAATAACAGTGTTGTTGGCCTGGGGTTTTAGGAATTTAAATACAACAACATCAGTACTGCCCAATAGGGTTTAAAGAGGTACATGGAGGCCTTGGCCAAATACTAGTAGCTCAGTTGGTTAGAGCGTTGTCCCCCAGTTCGCCTAGGTTTTGGGTTTGATCCCTGGTCAGGGCACATACAAGAGCTAACTAACAATGCATAAATGAGTGGAATGACAAATCTCTCTCTCTCTCTCTCAAATAAATCAATAAAAAAAGAGGTGCAGGGATTATGGATTTGAGAGAAGTAATAGTAATGACTTCATGCTTGTATAGCACTCTCCACTTTATACTCCTATGTTTTCTAATTTACTCTTTACAAGAAAGGGCAAAGAGCAGGAGTTGTCATGCTCCTTTGGGAGTGGGAAAGCAGGTTAAGGGCTCACCCAGGGTAGGTGTAGAGCTTGTAAGGACTGAGCAAGGACACAACAGTCCAGGATGCACCAGACTAGGGCTGACAGGGGTGTGTTTATATAAATAACACACAAACAACAACTGCATCACAAGGTGGTAACAAGTATGTCTGGATTCCCTAAAATCCCAATTAGAAAATGACCACGGTGCCTGACACTAATTATCGTTTTCCTTTTACATTCACAAAGAGGTAAATCTGTTTTGAAGATTTGGTTGATTTTTACCCCTTTACCCCTCATCTACTCCTTTACCCCTCATCTACTCATCCAAAATGTCACCTCCTCATCTACTCATCCATCCCTCTATTCATTCACTCATCCATTCAACACTTATTTACTGATGGGCCAGGTACTGTGCTTAGCTCTTGAGAGTACAGTAGCACTTTGAGTAGAGCACTTTCAGATGATTTAAGGTCTCCTGGTAAAAATAGAATTACCATATGATCCAGCAACCCCACTTCTGGGTACACATGCAAAGGAAATGAAGAGACAGCTGCACACCTGTGCTCATTGCGGCATTATTCACAATAGCCAGGATACAGATAAGTGTCCACCAACAAGATGTGGGTTGTATCTACAATGGATTATTATCAGCCACGAGAAAGATATGCCATTTGTCATTTGCAACAACATAGATGGACCTTGAGGGCATTGTGCTAAGTGAGATAAGTCAGACAGAGAAAGACACACACTGCATGGTTATCACTTTTAAGTGCAACCCTCCCCCCCAAAAAGCCAAATTCATAGAAACAGAGTAGAAAAGTGGTTGCCAGGGTCGGGAGGATGAGAGAAATAGGGAGAGGTTGGTAAAAAAAAAAAAAAAAAGTATAAACTATCAGTTACAAGATGAATAAGGTCTGAGGCTCTCATATAAAATGTGGGGACTATATAGTTGATAGTGCTGCATTGTGTAATTGAAATTGCTCAGAGGGTAGAACTTAAATGTTCTCTCATACACAAAAAGGTAAATATTGGAGATGATGAATGTGTTAATTAACCAGAGCGGGTTAAACCTGTCACAATACATATGTCAAATCACCACTGGGTGCACTTTAAATATCTTACAATTTTGTTTGTCAATTACACCACAATAAAGCTGCGAGGAAAGGTCTGCTGGGAACAGCCCCTATTTCCAATGATGTAAAACCAAAGGAGAGGGGATGCCGTTCCTCCCAGTCCTTCAAAAACAGAATGCAGTCAGTTTGCTGACCCTAATGCCCTCTTAGCTACATGATGTCCAGAGATTAATTTGTTTGTTTTGTTACAGGCATGTTTTTGCAGGCCCTTGAGAAGATGAGTCCTAATAGGGTCAAACCAAGCGTTATGGGCTAACCCCAGGGCAATGATTTGATCCTGTCTTCCTGC
The DNA here is from genome assembly GCF_964212035.1 of Myotis nattereri. Taxonomy (NCBI): domain Eukaryota; kingdom Metazoa; phylum Chordata; class Mammalia; order Chiroptera; family Vespertilionidae; genus Myotis; species Myotis nattereri. The sequence goes on along the minus strand of NC_138079.1, from coordinate 90,726,874 downwards.
GAGAGCCATGACCGCAGAAACCCTGTGTCATATTCACTGCTCAATGCTGGATGCGCGGTGTCTACCACACTGCCCAGCTCTTAGAAGCCTCTCATTCAATCAATCCTTGCGGAATGGGGCGGCCGTCAATACGCAAAGACGGAGGTGCAAATGACTTAATCGTGTTTTGTAAGCCTTTGAAATCATCTAATTGAAAACTAAATGTGGTTAGTTGGAGTCTTGGTCTCAATCGCCTGCCCATCTCCTGGTTTAGTTGGTTTGTTCCTGATGCTTAGCATTAGCAATCTTGCTTTGTGGGAAGGGCTGGAGAATTTCAGGTCAGATACAGAGCAAGGGGAACAGATGCCGTTATTGCAAACTGGCGGTGCTCTGAGAATGCTGTGTAGGCTGGGCTAGTGCTTTCCCTGTTCCATAGCTCTTTGATTCCTAGATGTCAGCAAAGGCGGGGCACACCATTCACAGTCAGTCACACCTTTCTGGGACAACAGAAACAAAACAACAGCATGGCCACGTTAAATGTACTGGTCCATTAAAAGGCCTTTTAATTTCACGCAGAGAACAGAGTCATCTTAGACGCTGCTGGTGGAACTGTTGAGTCTTCCAGCCTCTTGGGAAAGCAATTAGATAACATCTATTAAAATTTAAAGTACTTTATGCTTTGACCCAGCAGTCTGACTCCTGGGACTATATCCAACAGAAATGAAAACACCAGCATACAAGGAAACGTGCAAAAATAAAATAAAAATTAAAAACTGGACACAAAGTGAAGACCTATCAGTAGAAGAATGGTTGAATAAATTATTGTTAATCCATTGTGAAATGTTATGGAGCCATTACAAAGGAATAAATTAGAATAATAACAGTAGTCTTCGAGGTATTACTGAGGGGGAAAATGAGATCCAGGAAAATGTATGTAACAGGATCTCATTTTTGTAAAAAAAATTTCTGTCTGTCTGTCTATCATCTCCAGTACATATACAATAGATGCATCTGTGTGTGTGTGTGTGTGTGTGTGTGTGTGTGTGTGTGTAAATCCCGGGGCAGAGAGATAAAAATCTCGTCTCATTAATCAATAGAAAAGGGATTTGAATCTAGGACAGTCTGGTTAAAAAGTCCATTTCCTTCCCTCTGTGGTTATTTGTAAGCTTCCAGCTATATTAAATTTCATTGGTATTCCATATCTTTAATTTTTTTAAATCCTCACCCGAGGATATGTTTACTGATTTTAGAGAGAGAGAAAGGAAGGGAAACATCGATGTGAGAGAGAAACATTGATCAGTTGCCTCCTGTATGCACCCTGACCAGGGATTGACCCACAACCTAGGAATGTGCCCTGACTGGGGAATGAAACCTGCAACCTTTTTGGTGTACGGGATGCCGCTCCAACCAACTGAGCCACCCGGCCAGCATGGTATCCCACATCTTTAAGAGGGAAAGGTATCTGAAATAGTTCATGGGCCCTATTTTAAAGATCTGGGTGGTCACAGTGCTGCCCATTCTCATCCTGACCTTCTCTCATTGTAGTTTCTACCTGCCAGCTCTCTCCTGGTGGTCCCCAGGGCTGAAGAATGAAACAATTCCCTCTCAATAATCCTGGTCTCAGAGATACATTTGGAAAGTAGGCAACAATGAGCAAAGGAAGGGACAAACCAGTTTTTCCTTAACTCAATGTTTTTCTCCCTGTGTTTATACCCTTTGTCTTAGGCTGTTTGACCTAAGACTGGATGGCTTATAAACCACAGGAATTTCTTTCTCACAGTTCTGGGACTGGAAATCCAGAATTAAGGTGCCAGCAGATTCAGTGTCTGGTGAAGGCTTCCTAGTTCATGGACCGTGTATAAGGGCACTAATCCCATTTATGAGGGCTCCACCCACATGACCTAGTCACGTCCCAAAGGCCCCACCTCCTAGTACCATCACATTGGGGATTAGTTTTTTGTTTTTTGTTTTTTTAAAATATATTTTATTGATTTTTTACAGAGAGGAAGGGAGAGAGATAGAGAGTCAGAAACATCGATGAGAGATAAACATCGACCAGCCGCCTCCTGCACATCCCCCACCGGGGATGTGTCCACAACCCAGGTACATGCCCTTGACCGGAATCAAACCTGGGACCTTTCAGTCCGCAGGCCGACGCTCTATCCACTGAGCCAAACCGGTTTTGGCAAGGGGATTAGTTTTTAATGTACCAATTTGGGGACAAGAAACATAAAAGTTTAGTCTATAGCACCCTCCTCAGTCCAGGAAGGAATTAAGAGAGCTGAAAGCTGGAGATTTGCCCACTCCCTATGCCAGGGGTGAAATGCTTTTAGTAGGTGGCTCTTAAAAGTGGCTATCATTTTGATAAGGAACCATCTTGGTTCCTTAAATTGTTTCCATCTTGGTTCCATTTGGTTCTTCCACACCCGGCAGGCCAGGTGAGACCACTCTACCCGCCCCCTGTTTGCTGTGCTGTGTTAATGCCAGAGACCTGCTACCCATTCCGCCAGGATCCATCCATCTTCATCTTGTCCAAACAGACATAGGGAGGGTGTCCCCAGAGCACATCTTGGTGATTACAACCAGTGCAAATGACATCCGACATCCAGAATAGCAGCCGGCAGGGGCCCAGTGGCCTGGCTGGGTTCCAGAAGCTGAGAGGTCCACTTTCCTAGGGATCAGTTCCACCTTACAGCAGCGCTTTATTTCTCATACTAGAGGCCCCATGCACAAAATTCGTGCAAGAGTAGGCCTCAGCCCTTGCACCCCCAGCTTCGTCTGGAAGGTCGTCTGGAAGGTCATCCGGATGGTCGTTCCGCTGTTCTGCTGTTCGGTCAATTTGCATATTATGCTTTTATTATTATAGATGCTTACCCAAAGCCAGGAGGAGGTTAGCTTTATATGTTTTTCTTCTCTACTGAGATTTTTTTTTTTTTTAGGTAAAATTAATGACCATAAAATTAACCCTTAACCATTTTAAAGTGTGCAATTCAGTGGCATTTAGTACCTTCACAGTGTGCAACCATCACCTCTACCTAATTCCAAAGTATTTCTTCATCCCAGAAGGAAACCACATACCCATTAAGTAGTCCCTCCCCATGCACCCCTTCCCCAGACCCTGGCAGCTACTGCTTTTGTCTCTATGGATTTACCCATTCTAGATGTTTCATATAAATGAAATGATATAATATGTGATCTTTTGTGTCTGGCTGCTTTCACTTAGCCTAATGTTTTTGTGGTTCACCAATGTTGTAGCATGTATCAGTACTTCATTCCTTTTTTAAAAATAGATTTTTAATAATTTTAGAGAGGAAGGAAGAGGGAGAAAGAGATAGAAACATCGATGAGAGATCAATCATTGATCAACTGCCTCCTGCACGCCCCCTACTGGGGTTCAAGCCCGTAACCCAGGCATGTGCACCTGAACAGAATTGAACCCAGAACCCTTCACCTATCCACGGAGCCAAACTGGCTAGAGCAGTACTTCATTCCTTTTAATGGCCGAATAATATTCCATTGATGAATATACCGCATTTTGTTTTATTCCTTTATCAGTTAATGGACATTTGCATTGTTTCTACCCTTTGGCTATTATGAATAGGGCTGCTATAAACATTGGCGAACACATATTTGTTTGAGTGCCCATTTTTAATTCTTTTGGGTTTATACCTATGAGTGGAATTTCTAGGCCATGTGGTAATTATATGTTTGACTTTTTGAGGACAATACAGAGAGTTTTGACTTTCACAATCTCTGTCAGTGTCACTCAGCTCTAATTCTTTTCTTTATTCTGTCTTCCCTTAAAAGTTTATAATTTCAGGTAGATAGACAGTTTCCGAAGGTGGTATTTTGTGGTAATTGAATACATGAATTCTTTTTTTAAAAATATATTTTTTTGATTTTTTACAGAGAGGAAGGGAGAGGGATAGACAGTTAGAAACATCAATGAGAGAGAAACATCGATCAGCTGCCTCCTGCACACTCCCCACTGGGGATGTGCCCGCAACCAAGGTACATGCTCTTGACCGGAATCGAACCTGGGACCCTTCAGTCCAGAGGCCGATGCTTTATCCACTGAGCCAAACCGGTTAGGGCTGAATACATGAATTCTTAACTAGGGGTCGGACTGCTTGGGTTCAAAGCTCACCTCTCCCACTAACTAACTGGTTGATTTTAGGCTAGTTATGTGATCTCTCTGGGCCTTCATTTACTCTTCTGTAGGGCATATTGAGGAGTAAGTGTGATAAGGTATATGTTATGCTTAGCACAGTACAGTAAACACATAAGGATATGTTAGCAATGCCAATGGCTATAAATAGCTGTGTTAGTCTGCTTGGCCAGCCATATCAGAATACCAGAGCCTGGGTGACTCAAACAACAGGAGTTTATTTCTCAGTTTTGGAGGCTGGCAGTGCAAGATCAAGGTACTGGTGAGGGAGGTTTTATTCTAAGCCTTTTCTCTTGGCTTGTAGGAGGCTGCCTTCTCACGGTGTGCTCACATGACCTCTTGTGTGAGAACATGATGGAAGAAAGGGAAAGAGGGAGGGAAGGAGAGAGAGAGAGAGAGAGAGAGAGAGAGAGAGAGAGAGAGAGAGAGAATCTCTGATGTTTCTTCTTATAAGTACTCTAATCCTGTCCTGTTGACCTCAGTTAACCTTAATTGCCTCCTTATAGGTTCTATCTCCAAGTAGAGCAGGGGTTCTCAACCTTGGCTGCACATTAGAATCACCTGGGAATCTTTTTAAAATCCTGATTTCTGGGCCTCATCCTCCAAAAATTCTGTTTCTTTGTTATGGGGTGGGGCCACAACATTAGTAACAAAGAAACAGACTTTCCGGAGGATGAGGCCCAGAAATCAGGATTTTAAAAAGATTCCCAGGTGATTCTAATGTGCAGCCAAGGTTGAGAACCACTGAAATAGAGTCACATTAAGGATTAGGACTTCAACATATGGATTTCAGGGGACACAATTCAATCCATAGCAATAGACTTCTTATTTGGGACTGGAAGTTTTGTTTTAGTGTCTCAATGTTTTAGGCCTGGAAGGACATCTGGAGTCTGTCTCAACTTGGCACTATTGGCGTTGACATTTTGGGCTGGGTAATTCTGTGTTGTGGGGGCCTGTCTTTTGCATTATGGGATGTTTAGCAGCACCTACCGACCAGACGCCAATAGCACCACCACGCCCCCCTGCTCCTGCCCAGTTCCCGACATTGCTGAATGTCCCGTAGAGGGGCAAAATTGTCCTCAATTGAGAACCACTGATCAGATCAAATCTTATTTTGATACAGATACTCTAGTTTTATGGTGCAGACAAGTCCAAAGAATTTTCCTATTTTGTCTCTTTATCTTGGTCCCTAGGTTTCTGCCCTCTTTTTATCTAGATCTCTGTTTACTGTGCACACGCGCGCGTACACACACACACACACACACACACACACACACAGCACTGTGTTGGATGTGCTCAGGGTTAAGCCAAGAGAAACATGATTATGAGTTTCCTGAAGCATAAAGAAATCGCCCCATGCAAAATGGATTTGATTTTCTTCAAGGCATTCCTGCCTGGGAAGATTTCTACTTACTGCAAATTGAAGTGAGAAAGAAATTGTCACTTTCATTTTCAACAAAGAAATGCTTCAGGTGGATGAATAGAAATACCCTTCCAACAATAGCCCTTAACTCTACCAAATGAGAGGGATTTATTTTGGCCTAGAGAACCTTGACTCGCTAAGTTTCCTCTGAAACATTCCCTATATCCAAGGGCCGATCATTTCTTCTTTATTACCACCCCAAAGTGTGCCCAGGCAATAATGAGAGGGACCAGGATGACAGACGGCATCTCAATTTTTGCAAACTGAAATGAGCACTCTTTCAGGTGGGGTGAGGAGAATGCCTAGGTGTTTGTTTTTTTAATGTTTTAGATGAATTTAGTATAGATGTGTATGTATACATCTGTCTATGTTTATGTCCAATTGCATCTATAGGACATAGGATAAAAATGATTGCTGGGGATAGTCTAATCTTGTGCAGTTTCCAACTCTGTTTGCATAGCTTTTAACACAATGAGCCCATTTCCCCCTCCTCCCTTCTGAATGGATTAGGAACCCGTTGTCAAAGGGAAATGAATTTTCCCAAGTGCTCAAGGTAGGCAGTAGCAATAGAAATTGAAGCCATTTATCCTGTATTTTCAAAAGCTATTGAGTAAATAAGAGTTCCCTTGCTAATAAAGGACTTTCTCCACCAGACCACGATGGCCAACACCTGAAATCTCTCAGCAAAATAAATGATTAAATCCTCAATTGTAAGTCTGTCATTGCTCTTGGGAAAACAATTCAACCCATGGGCCCTTGTTGCCCTAGATCAGTCATCCGCTTCTGAATACAAAAGATACGATTGCTATCATTATTAGCACCATTATTCAAAAATTTGTCATGGATGGAGAGATGCATCACCTATATTTGGTGGACCAGCTGCTCCAGTAATTTAGCTCCTTTTCTGAAGGAAGGAAACACAATACACTGTATTTAGAAAAAATAATTATCCATCAGCTAATGCGTTTTTCAAAGAAACAGCCTACTACTACCTGACAACGTGTCAGTTGCTGTAGAGATTTACCCATAATTCTAATGGGGCATGGGGCAGGAGACAAAGGCATATGTGAGGGACTATGGGAAAAGAATTAATGTGTCTTCCTATGTTGCTATTAAAAGATACTTTTCAGAAAAAAAGGGTAAAATCGTGACTCACAAAGATAGAACAATGAATGGGTGTTCAAGATTTTATTCTACTAAATCAATGCAGGAACCAGGTAGATGTTATAACCGATTCAAAAGAATCTAAATAGACTGACTTATAGATCAGGAATATTGAGAGAAAGAGCAAAGGAAAGGAAAACGGAATTTTCCGTGAAGGAGGGGGAAGTCAATTGGATCTTTACCAGACAGGAGAGGATTGCATGCATATGAGAATTATTTTTGTGTTGTTATCAGTTACCTACTACTTACAGAGTTGTGAAATACGGCAAAGACAATGAAAGACCAGCATCGGATAACCTGGAGAGGTGACCTCTGGAGCCATACATCCCCTCCCTACATTACCTGTACGCACTCCTGAAGGGGAATCAATGAGAATTCAGGTTCTTAATCAAGCACAGTTTTCAAACACAAAGAAAGCTACTACTAAGTTTTCAAGAGTTACAGTTAAGAAAATTATCCTTTAGAGAAGGATATGACTTCAAATGAAACCTGGACCATTGACAGGCTGAGCTTGGAAACATGGAGTTCAGAGAAGACTGGAAAATTCAGCCCGTCAATTATCCAGAAGTTCATCTCTTGATGCCAAATGCTGGACACTTTATTGATTTTTAAAAGCATCATCCAGCCTGGCCGGCATGGCTCAGTGGTTGAGTGTCAACCTATGAACCAGGGGATCACAGTTCAATTATCGGTCAGGGCACATGCCCAGGTTTCGGGCTCCATTCCCAGTGTGGGGTGTGCAGGAGGCAGCTGATCAATGATTCTATCATCACTGATGTTTCTATCTCTCTCTTCCTCTCCCTTCCTCTCTGAAATCAATTTTAAAAAATGAAATCAATAAAAATAAAAGCAACATCCAGATGTTCAGCTTGATTAAAGCTGACAGTGGGTAAATCCAGTACTTGCTCGTTACCCATTTAGCTGCTCTGCAAACTAAAATGATCATATATATATATATGTATATGTATATATATATATATATCTCACATGTTTATATATTATACTTTTGTAATATTTATATTCAACTTATATTTATAACATAAATATATATTTTTAAGTATAGGGCATGACTATATTATCCTGTGGCTGACAGCTATCAATCCTGCCTGGTAAATGGGTCTTCCTTTTGAAGAGGAGGCCGGTTGTTAACACTTCCGGGTGGCATACACTAGGAATTTAACATACATTTGCCAATTGCATCAAGGTATTTGATTTTTAAGCAACTGAAGAAAGTTGCTTCACTTCCTGGGGAGGTAAGGATACTGGGCAAGCAGCTAACAAGCTTCTAAAAATGGTCTTGAACGAGAAATTACTTTGGCCTCTGTGGGATGGGAATCAGGTATCTCGATTTTACAGTATTTACTCAGCTGCCATTTCTATTATCTAAAAATAAAGCAAAGCAGCTTGAAGTTGACTGTGAGTCTAACCGCTCTGTGTTTGATTACTTCCTAGCTGCTTGGTGTACAAAGAAAGGTCTGGTGATTCCACAAAGGAGCACATCAGAGGCAGGATTTAAAGATAGAAATCCATGTATCTATTTGCCTTTCTGCTGCATGTATAAAATCAGCCATCTGGATGCTCATTGTCCAATAAAATGACTTCTCGTGTGACTGTGAGCCTTTTCTTGAAGGCAGCTTTTTCTAAACCATGTTGTGAGGCACAGCAGCCGTTAATAGGTTTTCTAAGTAAAGGGGAGGACTGTCTTAAGTTTGGAAGTTGCTGGGTGAAATTTAGTGACGTAGGTTTCCTGACTGTAGGAGTCTTTAATCCGCTGATGGGTACTGGGAATCTCTAGAGGTGCATGAACCTGCCTCCTGCCCTGAGTTCTGTCCACTCTGCTGTGGACCAGTAGTGCCTTTTTCACTCTCTCTTCAGCCCATGTGTCCCTTTCACAAAAACTTCCCTTGCCTCCGTCACCAATTACAAACTCCTCTGTTCTATTTTGTTGGTTGTTTGTTTTTAACGTTTTCATTGGAGTATAATATATCAGCCTGGTGTTCCCCACCCTCCATAATCCACGCCTTCTCTCCCTCCCAACCAAACCTTATTTCCCTCCTTGCTCTAAAATGCACCCCTGATGCAGTTTGATTGGTCTCCTTCACATGCAGAGCTGCCCATAGATGAATATCTGAACAAATGGCATGGCACTGTCATTGTAAATTTAAATTTCATATCATTTTCCCGTGTCATGGAATATTCTTCTTCTTTTGTTTTTCTTCAACCATTTAGAAACATAGAGGCTATTCTTAGCTCATGGACTATGTAAAAACTGGCAGAGAGTGGGTCGCTGGCCTAGGCCAATGACTGGCATGTAAAAGGTGCTCAGATCGCAGCTGAGTTTTGGATTGCTATAGGAGGAGAAAGTTCTGGCTCTTCTGCTTGGCTCCTCCTATCCATCATTCATTGGCCTTTTGCTCACAGAGCTTGTCCTGTAGCTAAGGAGAAGGCACCATCCAAGAGAAAAGTTTGTAGGGTTTGTAGGTACTCATTTTGGGGGTTTTCACACATGGGAGATAGGGTTATTTGCAAGCAACAGAGGTTGATTCTGGATAACTCAGAGGCTTTCCAAGTGTTGGGCAACCCACCGAGGAGACTTCGAATCAGTTTAAGGGGTTGCAGCCAGAATTTAAAAAACAAAAAAGAAGAGAAGCTGTAAAGATGCAGCTAAGGTACTTGGTGAGGATTATTTTGTGCAACTTTTATTTCACTTAGACCTATGTGTGATTGTATACACCAGGCCACTCTGTGTACATCTTTTTTTTTTTTCTGTGTACATCTTTAATGGGTCACATTTAATATGTTTGCATAGCACAGGAGCTTAAGGAGAAAAATATGAAGTTTATTGGAAGCATATGAAAATTCTGCCAGAATCAAGAAAACACTAAATAGCCAGGCCTTACAAAGACTAGGAGCTGGCCCTGGCCAGGTAGCTCAATTGGCTGAAGCATCATCCTGTGCAGCGAAGGGTTGTGGGTTCCATTCCCAGTCAAAACACACACCTAGATTGCAGGATGGGCACAGGAGGTATCCGATCAGTCTTGCCTGTTTTATTTGCCCAGCACTTGACAAGTGCTCAATTAATATCTGTAGAATGAAGGAAAAAATAAATAAACATGATCAATGAGAGAATATACTTGTTAAAAAACAAAATTCAACTGAATACATTTTAGAGCTCTTATTAGATTTATTGAACAATTCATGAATCAGGCGTCACCCAGTCTAGTAGCCAGAAAGGAGCTCCGATGAGATGCACAAGGCAAGAGATTTTACAGACAGAAAGGAGCAGGAATGAAGTTGCACTAGGCAAAAAAGTGGGTGAGTTATTGCAAGGTTACTTTCTTATAGAGGATGGCAGGCATTTGTGAGGCAGATGACCCAGCTAAGCTGATAAGGTGATTCCCGATTGACTGGTTGAAGGTTCCATTTCTGGGAAAGTGGAAATTGTGATTAAGTTAAGTCTGGGTTTGGTGATGTGGAGCCTAGCATAAGTGACTCCATCTTGGGCCTGTTGTCTAATTTTTAACGCATGCTAATGAGAAAAGGGAACCGAGGCTGTTTATTCTGATTAAGATAGCATAGGTTCTGACTCCTTAACAAAGGGAGATGCTAACAGCAATGTGTTCTATTTACCAGAAAATTGGTAAATTCAAACCATGTCTGTGGTTTGGTGGACAGTAATGTACCAATGTTAAATTCTTAATTTTGACAAGCATACTACCATTCTGTAAGATGTTAACATTGGGGGAAATTGGGTGACTATACATGGGAACTCTATTATTTTGCCAGTTTTCTGTAAATCTAAATTTATACCCAAATAAAAACCTTTATAAAAGGAGGGAGATGAGAAGAGACAAACACCTCAGCCAGCAGACCTGGTTAGCGCATAAGTTCTTGGAGAGAAAGTTTGACTATTACAGTCTTTTCTGATATCAGAACTCCTTCTAGAATGCTGTTTTAACTAATAGCTCTTTCTTTCTTCTTTCTTTCTTCCTTTCTTTCTTTCTTTCCTTTTCTTTTCTTCTTTCCTCTGTGATAGTCAATTTAGAAAGGCTTTTCTGTAGATAGTAGGCTCATTCATGCTTTGTGGGTACGGGGTAAAACTTAGTCAAGATGCCAGAGGTACCACAGTGAACTTTCTGTCCCCCGCCCCCTCCCGCAGGTGGTCAAATATGAGGTGCCACTCACTTTCAAGGCTGGAAATGAACAAATAGAAAAGTTAGCCACATCCAAAAATGAGAGGAAAAAAGTAAAATATTTTTTCTTCCACATGCCAAGTTCTATTGCCTATTAAACTCAAGCATATTTTGTATTTTCAAGAGAACTATCACGTCCTCCTATTTCTAAGACAATTTAAAAAAAAGAAGAAATAGCCCTGGCCAGTGTGGTTCAGTTAGTTGAGCGTTGTCCCATGTACCAAATGGTCCTGGGTTCAATTCCTGGTAAGGGCACATGCTTGAGTTTCAGGCTCGATCCCCAGCAGGGGGCCAGTAGGAGGCAGTTCATCAATGTTTCTCTTTCTCCCTAAAATCAATAGGGGCGGGGGAAAAAAAAGGTCACATATGCAATACCCTTTGTAATACTTTAAGGAATAAAAAACAAAACAAAAACAAACATTTTTTTAAAAGAGCCTCTGTTGGAGGCTCCCATGGATTTTGTAAAAAAGAATAAATATAAAATTCTCTTTTTAGAAAAAGAATAAATATAAAATTTTCTAATTCCTAAAGCCTAATTGAACTGTCAGTCTAGGACATTTACTAAGATTCTGCTGTTCTAACAGTGGAGGTAATCTAAAATACATGAAACCTTGCATCTAGGACCAAAAAACTTTGTCTCCCAGAAGAGGGTCTTTTGTGACTTCAATAGTTTTTTTAAATTCTCAAAAGACAGAACTTTAAAAATTAATTCCCATTCCTTTTTGTTGAACTGATAGAGGCATGTAATATAATATGTTTAAACATAGTTGAAAGTCAAGCTATACCCAAATCAGACCACAGTATCAAACTTACAACATTCTGCTAAAACCTAACTGATTTTTTTTTCCATTCTGTTTTCTCACTTGTAATCATTATAAGCCTAGCCATAGCCTATGATTAAATATCAACTGCTTTGGTGCAAAGTGGTGAAGCCTGTAGGTGTTAACAAGCCCTTCTCAAACCAAACTTTGGAAACAACCAAGAACAGTCAAGTTTCCAGGCCTACCTGTCTCCCTTGAGGCAGTTTCTCTCCCTGGGCCCATCTTAAAATCACCTGTGTTTGAATACCACCCCAATCCAATATGACTTTGTGTTAAGCTACAAGATTAAGACTGCTGCTCTATTATACCATGAACTTCCTGAAGGACCGAGCAGGGGAAATGGAAATTGACGCTCAGGAAATTCCACTTGAAAGGCCTCCTTTGAACAGAGAAACAGTTTGGTTGGTGGAATTTGGTTATAATGAGTACGTTGTGAGAAATCACTCAAATGGGCTCTGTAGCATTAATAATCTCTTGCGACGGTGAATAGGGGAAGATTAGAAAAATGTAATTTGAAAAAATGTGCAACAGGGAGTGTTCAACCATCCTGGTTTGTCTGGGACTGCCCTGAGTTTAGCATTGAAATGTCTCATGTCCCAGGAAACCATCAACGGGTTACCCTACCATTACCTGTTGTATGGAGATTGCAAGGGTTGAGAAGGCATTTGCAACCCAATGGTGAACAGTGCCAACTGGTTGCCCTCTCCTTATCTGTGGTCAGGTACTGTGATGCTGGGAGTGACTGCTGCCCCAGAAGAGAAAAATGTTAAGAATGAGCTGATATATTGGATGCATGATAACCAAATCAACAAAGCAGGGCTCATGTTAATTAGATGTTAAGACAGAAAACAGCTTTGTTTTAAGGAATATACATTTGACACGGTATTAATCAGTAAGGCATTTAACCAGTATAATGAAACCAGGACTCCTCTGGCCTGACTTTGCCACTGTGTTCTCTGAAAGGGCTGTAGCGAACATCTGTCTGTTCTTTGCAGCAATTCTGGCTAATCAAGTTGACATTTTCCTTTCTCTTCAGGTGGCTGAGACTTACGAGACTGAAGTAATTTAGTGGCATTTATTGCATAGATACAGTCAGTAAGCTTTTAAAGAAGTCTTTATAAAGTCATACTCTTTATAACAACTCAAACAATATGGAAGTGTAAAAAGTAGAAAGTAAAAGCCATTCCCTAACCTCAAACTGCCATCAGATTGGGTATATATCTTTCCAGTCTTTCATTGGAAACTAGAGGCCTCTCTGCCTCCACTTCCCTCGCTCCCTCAGCACCCCGCCAACGCCACTGGTCACCTGCCATGGCCGTGCTGCCCCCTGGTGGTCAGCACACATCATAGCAAGCAATCGAACTCCCGGTCTCCCGGTTGAACTCCCGAGGGGACACTTTGCATATAAGCCTTTTATTATATAGGCTATATTAACATGTATTTTTTTAATAAAGGGGATTATATTATGTGCACTAAACATAGCTTAGTTTTTTTCACTCAAACTAGAGGGTTGATGCATGAAATTCATGCAAGAGTAGGCCTTCCTTCCCCCAGCTGCCAGCACTGGCTTCCCTTTGACACCCAGGACCCAGGCTTCACTCTGGCCCTGGCTTCATCTGGAAGGACATCTGGAATGATGTCTGGTCTACTTAGCATATTATCCTTTTATTATTATAGACAATGTAACATGCCATCTTTCTATGTCAATAATATAGAGCTATCTCATACTTTTTGATGGTTGCATAATTTCCTAATGTCTGGGTATACCCAATCAATTCCCTATTGATGGACATTTAGGCCATTTAACATATTTGCGCTTATAAATAATGCTACAATAAATATCTCTCTTACTTTTGCACATCTGTCCCATTATTTCCTCTGGATAAATTCTTTTTAAAAAATATATATTTTATTGATTTTTACAGAGAGAAAGGGAGAGGGATAGTCAGAAACATCGATGAGAGAGAAACATCAATCAGCTGCCTCCTGCACACCCCCTACTGGGGATGTGCCCGCAACCAAGGTACATGCCCCTGACCGGAATCGAACCTGGAATCCTTCAGTCCACAGGCTGACACTCTATCCGCTGAGCCAAAGCAGTCAGGGCTGGATAAATTCTTAAAAGTGGAATTGCTGAATTAAAGGCATTCAGCTAGGTTTGGAATGTGTGAGACACATACGTGTGAATTCATTTTATGGGGTTCATTTTGAGGCTAAATTAAAACTTCTTAACTTGAGGCAGAAAGTAAATGTCATTACTTTAAGGCAACATGATGCAGTGGAAAAAGGAGTAGCAGGCCAGGAATCAGAATACCTTGGTTCCAGTCCTTATTCATGCCTAAATTAACTATTTGACCTCAACGATCCTCTTAACCTTTCTGACTCTTACCCCCAGTTATATCTTGTCTCCTGGGTCTTCCAAATAATTTACAGGGCCATTTTCCACCTTGAAAATATGACCCCTGCTTAGATCCGTGAGGAGTTCACCATTGCCTTTAGGAAGAAGCTAAATTCCTTTAGTGATCACACAGCAGCCTGTCTGTCTACCTTTCTCTCCCTTCACGTGCCTGCTAGGACCTTTGATCCAGCTGTCTGCACCTCCTCGCATTAGGGCTCAGAGTTTGCCATGCCTCCAGGTTTTGGTTCAGGTTGTTCCCTCTTTCTGGAACACTGGTTCTCCTTCTGTGACCAGCTAACTCCTACCCATTCTTCAATAAATAGCTCGGGCTCCTTGCTTTCTTGGAAGTATTTCCTGACCCCTATGGGTTGAACAGATATCTCGCCTGTGGCTCCTCTGGACATAACATATTACCCCTTGCTTCCTCTATAACAGTGGTTCTCAACCTTGGCTGCACATTAGAATCACCTGGGAGTCTTTTTAAAATCCTGATTTCTGGGCCTCATCCTCCGGAAATTCTGTTTCTTTGTTATGGGGTGGGGCCACAACATTAGTAACAAAGAAACAGAATTTCCAGAGGATGAGGCCCAGAAATCAGGATTTTAAAAAGATTCCCAGATGATTCTAATGTACAGCCAAGGTTGAGAACCACTGCTCTATAATGTAGCACTAATCACATTGTATGATAATGGCTGACTTTCTTGTCTGGGCCACTCTCTTCTGAGGACAGAAGTCGTGACCTGTTTCTCTTTGAGTTCCCAGTCTCTACCACAGTGTGTGACACATGGAGATGTTTGAGAAATCTTTGTGGAACAAAACAATTGATCTGTCAAATAAGTGATTAGATTCAATGATACAAAATTCTGATGATATAAATACCACCAGTCTTCCCTCCTTCTTTCTCACACTCGTTCCTTCACCTACCAGAGTTTATGCCATGCCCTTTGTGCCCCAAACTTAGCGCTCGCTGTTATAAGCCAGGAATAAAACAGGTGAGAAACAAACCCATTCATTGTCCTCATGGGGCTAATCATGCAAATCAAAACGTAATTTCCACCTGCAGCAAGTGTTCCGAAGGAACAGTCTAGATAGGGTTGTCAGATAAAAATGCCCAGTTAAACTTAAATTTTAGATAAACGACAAATTAAGTATTTTAAGTATAACTATTTCTCATGCAGTATTTGGGTCATATACTAAAATTTTTGTTTGTCTGAAATCAGAGTTAACTAGGCGTCCTGTGTGTATATATATAGGTATATTTTTTTAAATATATTTTTATTGATTTCAGAGAGAAGGGAGACCAGAGAGAGAGAAACATCAATGATGAAAGAGAACCATTGGTCGGCTGCCTCCTGCACGCCCCACACTGGGGATTGAGCCCACAACCCAGGCATGTGCCGTAACCAGGAATCGAACCCTAAGCCTCCTGGTTCATGTGTCGACACTCAACCACTGAGCCACACCAGCCGAGCCATCCTGTATTTTTATTTGCTCAACCTGGCAATGGTAAGTCCAAAATGCCAGGAGATCACATGGCTGGAGAGCCTGGCCTTGGGTCGGGAAGGGTGGTCAGAGATACTCTGAGATCTGTAAAACAAAAAGCTTTCTGGAGAGGCATCAGGGAGAGGAGAGTGTCCTCAGAGGAGGAAACAGTGAACAGAAAGTAGCCTGGACAGAGCATATGAGAGAAGGCCCCAGGGGTTTGAGCACAGACATTTAATTCACTGGGATATGGAGAGAGGAGAAGCAATTGGAAAATGAGTAAATATAGCACGTTTTTAAGGAGGGTGCTGTACAAGTAAATGTCAGGTTCAGTGACTCAGGTTATTGATTCTAAAAGATTAGTCAGGGGAGATGTGCGCTGGACTCACTCAGCCCTTCTGTTGCCAGATGTCAAATAATTCAGACGCGGAGGCTGGTATGCCGGGCGGCACAAGATTCTTAAACCATGTAGTGTCATCCCCAAATGAGCCTGACTTTGCCTGTAAACACCTATTGCTGAAACCGAAGGGTGTCAGGCTGCCTGGACCAAAACCTCGGTGACTATGCATTATGCCTAATCCCCGGAGCAGTGGTTTTCAACCAGAGACCATTTGACAAGTCTGGAGACATTCGTCACTGTCACAACTGGGTTTGAGGGGTTGCTACTGGCATCTACTAGATGCAAGCCCGGGATGCTGCTAAACCTCCTACAACATACAGGACAGCCCCCCTCGTCCTCAACAAAAATTCATTTGGCCCCAAGTGTCAGTAGTGCTGAGGGTGAGAAATCCTGGGAGGGAGGGGAAATGTCATTCTGAATCCTATGGCAGGAACGAGGTCCCAGCTTCCAATAGTATTCTGGGTGACAGGGTATTGGACATACCGTTGAAGGCATCCTTTGTGCCACCGTTACCGCAGAAGTGTAGCCGGGTCACAACAGGAAGCGTGAATGAGCCGGGAAGCCTGGCAGGATGATGTGTGAGGTGAGGGAGGAGGCATAAAAAGGTGCTTCTCTTTAAACACCTTTTCTTGCCTCAACATTGACCACTGAACAGCCTGACCGTGGCTTTCACACGGCCTCCTCTCATGTATTTCCACTGTAGCTTTAACAAAGACCATAGTCGTTCCCACCTTAGGTATTCCCCCAAAGATGCCACTTCTGGAGACTATACAGTTGAATCCCCTTATCAGAGGGTTTTGCTTCCGAAGCTTTAGTTACTCGCAGCCGACCATGGCCTGAAAATATTACATGAAAAATTCCAGAAATAAACAATTCATAAGTTTTATTTTTTTAAAAAATATATGTTTATTGATTGCAGAGAGGAGGGGAAAGGGAGAGAGATAGAAACACCAATGATGAGAGAGAATCACCTATCAGTTGCCTCCTGCACGCCCCTCACTGGGGACTGAGCCCGCAACCGGCTTGAAACCTGGGCATGTGCCCTGATTGGGAACAGAACGGTGACCTTCCTGGTTCATAGGTCGACGCTCAGCCACTGAGCCATATGGCCGGGCAAAGCTTTAAATTGCACGCCGTTCTACATCACATGACAAAATCTCGCGCTATCTCCCCCCTGGCGAGAATCTCGCCCCTGACGAGATTGAGAATCTCATCTCCACGCTCCACAAGCTGCTTCCTCGCCATTAGTCACGCAGTAGCCATCTTGTTTATCAAATCCGCCACGTGTGGCAGTGCTTGTGTTCAAGTCACCTTTACGTTACTTAATAACGGCCCCAGAGTGCAAGAGTAGTGATGCTGGCAATTCGGGCGCACCAAAGAGACGCCGGAAAGTGCTCCCTTTAAGTGAAAAGGTGAGTACCGTCCAATAAGTTGTTTTGAGAGAGAGACAGACCACATTCACATAATTTTTATTGCAGTACAGTGGGGCCTTGACTTACGAGTGTCCCGACTAACGAGTTTTTTGAGATATGAGCCGTCTCTCGGCCGATTTTTTGCTTTGAGTTGCAAGCTCAACAAAGTTCGGGTTGCCGAAACCGGTTTGGCTCAGTGGATAGAGCGTTAGCCTGCGGACTGAGAGGTCCCGGGTTCGATTCCGGTCAGGGGCATGTACCTGGGTTGCGGGCACAGGATGTGCAAGAGGCAGCTGATCGATGTTTCTCTCTCATCGATGTTTCTAACTCTATCTCTCTCCCTTCCTCTCTGTGAAAAATCAATAAAATATATTAAAAAAAAAAACAAAAAAAAACAAAGTTCGGGTTACAAGCCAGCTTCAGATACCCCACCGCTAGTTGGTGCAGCGAACGTCACAGTGATTTGACATACGAGTAATTTGAATTATGAGCTCCGTCATGGAACGAATTAAACTCGTAAGTCAAGGCCCCCTGTATATTATTATAATTGTCCTATTTTATTATTACTCTCTCACTGTGCCTAATTTATAAATTAAACTTTATCATAGTTATCTATGTATAGGAAAAATCACAGTACATGTAGGGCTCAATACTATCCGCTCTTTCAGGCATCTAACAGGTCTTGGAACATATCCCCTGCTGTTGCAGGGGGGACTACTGCATGCTGGGAAAGCCGCCCCACCACTCCTTCTCCATCTCCCCCTCCCCAACCCCCCCACTCCAGCTCCTGCTCCTAGTGACGCAGCTGCCTTAGCATCGAGGCAGTTTCATCCTACAGCTCAGTCTTCCAAACGTGGGGATGCCCCAGCCTCACGGAGCAAACTTGGGGTTCCTTCTGTGTGCTTTTTTTTTTTTTTTTTAATTTCAGGCATAAGACTAGTATAGATAAAAACCTAACACTCTTGCCAGCGTGGCTAAGTGGTTGAGTATCGACCTATGAACTATGAACCAGGAGGTCATGATTCCATTCCCAGTCAGAGCACATACCTGGGTTGTGGCTCGATCCCCAGTGTGAGGCATACAGGAGGCAGCCAATCAATGATTTTCTCATCATTGATATTTCTATTTCTCCCTCCCTCTGCCGTCCTCTCTGAAATCAATACAATATACTTAAAAAAAAAAAAAAAAGCACCTGACACTCTTGTATCCATGTCCATCTTTGGCCAATGCTAACATCTTTACTTTAAAACAGTTCTTTAAAAAGAAGCGTAAAGACGTAGCTGACGATCCCTCTTTGGTCCTCTTTCTTTGCAGAAGTGACCTCTCTCGTGAAATTAGTATGTATCCTCATCACATAATAATACTGCATTATGTTCCTATCCATAAACAATGTGATACCATGCATACCCTTTTACCACTTATTTTTGCCACTAAACATCATGCTTTGAGAGTGTATGCATACTGATACATGGAAATCAGTTTTTTAGCTGTTCAAAGTACGTATATATGAATATACCACAAAGTCTTCAAGCAATGTCTAGTGATGATACATGGGTTATTTTCAATTTTTCTCTATCACCAAACACTGCTGTCATGGTGCTCATGTCCTTTCAGTGGCTCTCTATTCCCCTCGCCCTGGCTGCTGCATGAAGAATTAATTTTGGGGGTTAGAGTGGAACCGTGGCAGCTCTAGCTGGTTCAGATGATGGACCAGGAGAGGGGCAATGAGATGGCATTGGGTGGATGGAGTCAGGATATGCTTTTGCAGTATTGTTAACAGATCTCCTGGTGAGAAAAAGAGAGGAACCTGCAGCCTTGTCTCTTGCCAGTTCCTAACTCAAATATGACACTGTAGCCATCCTTGGCTGTCCTCCCTCCTGCTGCTGCTAGGTCTCTGTAGGTTTCCCCTCCACCTCCTCTACTCTTTCTCTCTTCTCCCACTCTCCCCG
Organism: Myotis nattereri; assembly: GCF_964212035.1. NCBI lineage: Eukaryota > Metazoa > Chordata > Mammalia > Chiroptera > Vespertilionidae > Myotis > Myotis nattereri. The sequence continues at coordinate 90,707,485 of NC_138079.1, read as the reverse complement.
TGTCCTTTCTTCCTCCTGCACAGCTGACTCATTCCTTGAGTGTCAGCTTGAAGGTCACTTCCTCAGGGACACCTTTTTTTTTTTTACTTTAATTTAATTTAATTTTTTTATATATTTTATTGATTTTTTACAGAGAGGAAGGGAGAGAGATAGAGAGTTAGAAACATCGATGAGAGAGAAACATCGATCAGCTGCCTCCTGCACATCTCCCACTGGGGATGTGCGCACAACCCAGGTACATGCCCCTGACCGGAATCGAACCTGGGACCTTTCAGTCCGCAGGCCAACGCTCTATCCACTGAGCCAAGCCGGCCTCGGCAGGGACACCTTTTTAACCCCCTACACTAGCTAAGGTCTGGATGTTTCCCCCTGCCAAACATGTGGCCCCTGTATAGCCAACCTCCTTGTCTGTCTCTGAGCTCTGTGAGGATAGGGAGTAGGCCTACCTTGTTCACCTCTGTGTCTGCAGTCCTGAGCCCAGTGCCTGGCATATAGTGGGCACTCAGTAAGCAGTGCTTGCAAGAATGGCCATTGTCATATTCAGCCTGCTGGTAAGTGCCAGGTATTTGGAACATGCCGCCCTGCAGGCTACAGGACGACAGTTGCACTACTCAGGGCTCTCAGATTCAGACAATAAACTTATTCTGAACTGGCTCAAGCTAACGAAAGAAGTTACTGGCTTATATCCCTGCATAGACTGATCTAACTTCAGGCATGGCTGGATCTAGGGCAGGTGTGGGCAAACTTTTTGACTCGAGGGCCACAATGGGTTCTTAAACTGGACCGGAGGGACGGAACAAAAGCATGGATGGAGTGTTTGTGTGAACTAATATAAATTCAAAGTAAACATCATTACATAAAAGGGTACGGTCTTTTTTTTCAATAGTTTTATTCATTTCAAATGGGCCCGGTCCGGCCCGTGGGCCATAGTTTGCCCACGGCTGGTCTAGGGGCTCAAATACAGTTGAGTTCAGCTCTGGATCAATAGAACTCAGTTTCTCCATTTTCTTTTCTGTATTCTGCACCCAATTTTATCTGTATTGGCTGGCTTCACTGTCGGACAGGTGCTTTCTGTGTGGTGATCGCAACAGCGCCAAGCTTACATTAGCCATCAGCTTGCAACCCTAGGAGGGAGGGAGGGAAGGAGGGAGGGAGGGAGGAAGAGAGAGAGAGAGAGAGAGAGAGAGAGAGAGAGAGAGAGAGAGAGAGAGAGAACACTTCTACAAAGGTTTCAGTAAAAGCCTTGGAACTACCTCTCATTGCTCCAACTTGGGTAATTTGAGCAGACCTGAACCAATTACTATGGCAGCAGAGAGGGTAAGAGGTGGTAGTAGAATATTTTCATTGGCCAGGTTTTCCATTATATGCCCAGTCCCCCCAAAAACCATGAAGAAGTGGACTCAGGTTGGGGCAGAAGAACAGATATTATTCCAAGGTCACCGGGCTTGAGGAGCTGGACTTCAAGGCCAGAAGCCTGATCCTGACCTTGTCATCAGTTAGTAAATCACCTGGCCATTCAGGTCTTCACACTGCCATCTACACATGGGACCATTAGACCCATTTAAATCCCAATTACTACCAACCTTGGGAAGGAAGCCATTGCTTGCTTTTTTCATCCCACCTGCTTAGTTTCTTCAGAGAAGCATTTGGATGGTCTCCCATTCATTTCCACCTTGAGCAATGTGACTTATGAGAAAATTATGCAACTGAATTTTATATCCATTTTGGTAATTGTTTCTGAGACACTGTTTACCTCCCCCAGTCCTATCCCAAGTATAAACTGCCATTTCTAGTTGTTTCATCAGAGGGAAATGGGAATATGTTTGTTTTCTTTACATAGAAAGGAAAGGAAGTAAACAAACAATAAACACTAAACTAAAACCAATTAGATGACACCCAGATTGCACCATTTTAGTCATATTCAACTAGTCTCTCCACCTGCACATCAATAATTCTTGAGAGCTGGCCTACTTAGTGCACAGTTTAGGGAATAATTATAAATCTGGCAAATCCATTACTTAAGAGGCCCATGATGATGATTCAGAGACTATGAAAACTGGAAGATTGTTTTGCCCTCACGACTACCTACCATCAGGGATGGTTTTGGCTGTAGGTAACTGAAACCCATTTGGTTTAGCCAAAAGGGGATAGTGTTTAAGGATTCTGGGTCTGTATTAGTGAGGGTTCTCCAGAGAAACCCGACAGGAGATATATATAAAAGGAGATTTATTGTGAGGGATTGGCTTACGCGATTCTGGAGGCTGAGAATTCTCACGACCTGCCTGGGTAATTCAGTCTGAGTCTGGAGGAAGGCCTGAGAACCAGGGGAGCCGATGATATAAATACCCGTCTGAGGGCAGGAGAAAATGAGATGAGATGTCCCAGTTCAATAAGTGAGATAGAAAGAAAAAGAGAGACATTCCTCCTCCTTGTGCCTTTTTGTTCTATTCAGGCCTTCAACAGATTGGATGCTGCCCACCCACTTTGGGGAGGGTGCTCTACTTTACAAAATCCACCCATTCAGATGCTAATCTCATCTGGAAACACCTTCACAGACACACCCAGAAACAACGTTTAATCTGTGCAACACAAGATTAACCGCCACAGGGGTGTCTCACATACTCGGGGGTGGAGCTCCACTGGAATTAAGGAAGGGATCAGAGGGATCAGAGCCTGTTGCGAGCCACCTAGAAGGTTCCTTCCTCGACCTCCATCTCTCATCTATGTTTTTCACATTTATGTCGCCTTCATTCTTCTCTCCCAGAAGAGTGGCTCTCTCTGTGGCTAACAGCCACCAGGTTTATGTTTTAAAACAGCAGCTAGATTGAGGCTGGAATCTTAATCTCAGGGCCAGAGTCTCAGGGAAGAAGCCTGTTGGTTCACTGGGTCCGATGTCTACACGCAGTCCAGTCAGATGTGGGAGACTGGAGAAGGGTGGGAGTATCGTTGCATGAACACGACCATGTGGCTAGTCAGAGAAAAGACACTTCTCAGAAAAGGTGGCATTCTAAGTTTTTAAAAAAGTACGTGTTTCATTGTGCTACTAATTAAACTTCAAACTACTGTGAAATCTTGTTATTCTTACTTCTTTTAAACAAAGCTGAGATGGCCTACTCCAGAGCATCATCCAGTTTCGGAGGCCAGGTCACTGGGGTTTCAATCCTGGCTCCAGTATGTGCTGGCTGTGTGACTTTCAGCAAATTACTTCACCTGCCTCTGTGCCTTGGCTTTCACATCTACCAAATGGGTATAATAATAGTATCTACCTGATACTGTGGTTAAAACCATTTAATGTGTCAATATACATAAAAATGTTCAGGACTCTACCTGGCAAATAGTAACAGTCTAGTAAGTAATACCTGTTATTACTCTTACTACAAAGTTCATTTCAATTGTGGCTTAGATTATTTCTCAGATTCAACAAAAAATGGAAGATGCTTGAAAGAGAAGTTTTGTGATTATGGGAAAATAGGGCTAAATAACCATTACTATAATTGAATATATCATTGTCATTGCCTTTGGTATTATTACTTGAAGTCTAAATGGCATTTTTGATTTATAACCTTAAAAGCTTAAATAGGGTTTTTTTCTAAACAAGGTTATTGTTAGGTTAGGTGGCTCAGGAGGCGGCGCAAGAAATAGAGTCCAGTGAATCAGAAAAGAAAGGAAAGGAAAAGGTTTATTCTGCGTCCCCGGGAGACCCACGTACCCCAAGGACAGGGCACGTGGATTCACGCCAACAGGGAGGGGGGCGCTTTTTTTATACTGCGGTTGGGTGAGGGGCGGGGACATGAGCTGAGGAATTCTCTGCTGCAGGGGATGGGCGGAATATTCAGGACAAAGTTCTTATCTGTGTGGGGGTTTGTGAATTCAGGGAGAAGCTGGTATCTGTGTCTGGCACCTTGATCTGTGAGAAATTCCAGGGGAAGTCCATTATCTCATCACATGTATCTGATCCTGGGCTCTCTCCAACCTAACATCCCGGCCTTTTGGTGATAAGGGACGGCGACTCCTTCTGGCTGCTTCCAGCTGACCATGGGCGGCGAGGGGGGGGGGGGGCAGTTAAAGGCCAGGGTTTGGCAGAGGCAGGTCGGAGGGGAGCCGATGGAGCAGGAGCTGATTCACAGTCACTCGTGACATCTCCGTGATCCGGGAGTGGATGAACTTGAGGAGGCAGGGGGCTAGGAGAAAAAAGACACAGATGAGAATCAGGGGCCCTATCATGGGTAGGACTCAGGTGGCTAAGGGGCTTTGGAACCAGCCGGAAGGAGAGTTGTCCTGGAAGTGTCCTGCATGTAGTTCTTCACTCAGCTTAGTCAGGGTCTGTAGGTGGTAGTAGACTCCAGGGCTAACTGGAGCTTGTCATTAAAGTACTGAGCAGTGACCAGACTGTTCCCGAGGGCCCCCCAGTGAGGCCTACTGAGGCAGCAATACTCACCCCTAACATGACGGGGAGGAAGGCAGCCCGGCGGGTCCAGGGATGGGATCGAGGGAGCAACCAGTGAGCTCCGACTCTCCATACAAGGTTAGTTGGGGAACTACTGTGACCATGAAGCAAGGCCCAGGGTCAGAGGAGTTCATGCAGTTCCTTAAGGTGCCGTTGCACCAAAAGAAGGTACCTGGGCTGGCCTTGGTGAGACTGGCTGCAGTGTGGTATGACAGTCTCTCCCGTGGCAACCCCATAGGTGTTGACATCTTGATTACATCTGGCTGGGTTCCGCTGCCGGGTGACTTGTTTGCCGTTCTGGTGGTGGGTTTCACGGACCTTGAACCTCCACACATAAGCGGGTGGGGGTGGGTGTAGGTTGCACACGGCAGGGAGAAGGAAGGAGGAGGGGAGGGCGGTTAAGGCAGACCTTAGTGGGGCCCAACACCTCACATTTATAGATGTCATGCTGCTCCGGGTTCCTCTTGAGTCTGGAGAGGCGGTGCCAGGACAGGTCATCAAGCTGGGGTCGCCAAGCAGCTTGGCTGCAGTGGGGGCTGTGAAGATTACAGTGTGAAGTCCCGTCCACCTAGGCTCCAAGGCTTGTGGTTGTAGGTTCTTAAGGAGGACCGAGTCACCAGGGTGAAGGGCTGGTCTTGGGAGTCCTGGTCGGCCGGCTCTGGCTTGGGCAGAAACCTGTTCTCGTGTTCTCGGAGCAATTGCCTGGTTAAAAACAGATATGGGAGATACGTACCCAGGGGAGGGGGATCAGTAAGAAGATGGTGGTTGAGCAAGAAGAGCCAAAAGGGCTCAAGAAAGTGGGGCTCCTTGGTGTAGCTGGAGTTTGGTCAGGGCCATGGGCAGGAGGTCCGGCCAGGAGCTGCGAATTTCTAGAGAGAGAGTTTAGTTAGGTGGTCCAATAGGTTGGAATTGAGTGGCTATGATGAGGGTTTGAGCCAGTGACGGAAATCCAGCAGGATGTAGAGGAGGAGGGACTGATGTCAGAGAGTAGACGGAAAGTTGTGTTGATGAGGGTGGGCATAGGAGTAGGCCCAGGGTTCGTAAATAGAGAGCGACACTAGAGGATTTCCCATCCAGACAGTAGAATTGATGACTCCCTCATCATTCCGTGTCCGTTTCACCTGAAAATATGAAAAACCTGAGCAAAATTGGAGGGTCCCTTGCCAGGTAAGAGCCTGTGAGGAATGATGGGTCATCCGGTCCTGGATGGTGTCGCCGAATCTTCTTCGGGGATGGTGGGAGGCACTCGGTGAGCCTGAGAGAGGTAGGGATTGCAGCCAAAGTGGGAGAAAACGTTAGAATGTGCTGTTATCCAAAGGAAAATGGAAGGAGCAGTGGAAGCCAGGGACCTGGAGGCTGGAGAAAAGGCGGGGAGAGGGAGGGAGCAGGTCGCGCAGCCTGTTCCCAGGCCTCTAGCCGCTTGGATTTTAAAACTGCCGCATTTTTCCTTTGGGGAGGGTGGAGGGGGATGGGGTGAGGTCAGAGCAGTTTTCAGTTCAGAGGAGGGGACAGTTGTGGCGGAGAGAAGGAGAAAAGGCGTTCATGGCGAAGACTGAGCTAGGTGAAGACTGAGCTAGGCTACTGTGGTCAGGGACAACAGGACCCCATAACGGGATGTATGGCAGTGGAGGATCGGTGTCCCTGTAAAGGGAGGGGGCCAGGAGTGGGAGGAGCAGGGAAGCTGAAGGGCTCAGAGTGAGCTGCAGGGTGGCCACTAGGATGGTGAGGATGTCTCGTCCTAACAGGGGCATGCTATCATCAAGGAGGCAGGGAAGGGGTCCGGTGGCCAGAGGGCAGGTGGATTTGCCGTCAATACCCATGTCCGAGATCTTGGAAGGATAAAGGGGCCCTAAAAAGGAGGGCAGGACAGAGAAGGCAGCCCGGGAAGGTGACCTACTACCTTCATTGTGACCCGAGGCTCAGCAAGGGTGATCGGGGTGGTCGAGTCAGGGCGTCTTCAGTCTTCAGCCAGTCCCAGCATGGCCAGTGGCGGTGCATCATGGCCCGGAAGGGTGGTCCCATCACGTGGAGACGTAAGGGGCCCACCACTTTTCCAGGGGCAGTTACTCTTCCAGTGACCTTTTTGACCGCATGCCGGGCAGGGCTTGGTCGGGGCTCGGGGCCAGGGGCACTGCATTGCCCAGTGGCCTTCATTTCCGCATTTGAAGCATTCTCCGGTGGCGTTCCTTTCGTTGCACCCCCACCGCTCACAGCCCCCTTAGGGCCATGGCGGCTGCCGTCAACCTCAGGGTCACAAACAACTAAGGCGTGTCTGCAGGTCTACCTCCTGTGGAAGGCAGGCCTCCCATTCTGACTGTGCCTGCTCCTCCAGGGCATTAAGAACCTTCAAGGCCATTTTTCACTCGATCTCGGACCTGGGTTTGAGGACCAATAAAGACCTTAAAGGTCGGGCTAGAGAGTGGGGGGCATAGATTCAGACTATGCCCTCAGTTCCTGGACGGGACTATGGCAGGAGTAGGATGGGCGCAGAAATGGAAGAGGCTGTTTTGGAACTGACGTTCTTAGGATTTGGGCTCTAGGGGAGAAGGAAGGTTCTCGTTAAGAGGGTCTGAAGAGAGCACAGCTGCAACCTCTCGCAAAAGGAACTGGCCGGACACCTGTGAACTAAAGTGCTGGCAGTCATGGTGGCGGAGTTACAGCAGAGCGCACAGAGGAAGGCGGGCGGTTAGACCTTACAGAGGGCACTGCGTGGGGTACTGGTTACTAAGGCAGGCTGTAAGGGAAGGGGAGAGCGCGGGAGAGGTGGCCTGGGTGGGCCTGGGAGAGGTATCGGCAGTTCAGTTTAAAAGCCGCAACCTCCCAGGGGCAGAACGGAGGAAGAAGGACAGAAGGAAGGTAGAGCCTATGGAGGCGTGTGTGTACAGACTGGGAAAGCAGGCAGGGGCGGCAGGGGACTTGAGTGTCCCGGTCCCGCAGCGGCGGGCAGAAGAGGGGAGGCGGGGCCAGTGGGTCGACAGAAGGCGTGGCTGGAGGAGAGTCCAGCAGGGAGGAGGAGGGGAGAGTGTGGACGGACAGGGGGATGAGGCCGGTGGGAGAGCGGCGGCTTACGCCGGGGGAATTCGGGGGAGTTCTCTGGTGGAGGGGGTGAGGGGACGCGGAGACGATGGCGGTGCCGTCGCCGCGTCCCACACACAGCACATGAACTCACCCCCACATACACCGCACACATCTGGGGCTCGGCGCGGTGCAGGGACAGCCAGGAGGGAGGAGGAAGGACAGGAGGAGGAGAGAAGGCAGAAGGAACTGTGGGGGGAGGGACGGGGAACGCAGAGAGATGGAGAGAGGCTTAGAGAGACTGAGAGAGAGAGAGACTGAGAGAGAGAGCCTTGGGCAAATTTCCCAGTTCGCTGGCAGAAATTACTGAGATCGGTGTGACCTTAAAGTCAGGGTCCCGTTTTCATACTGGGGCCATGCCGGGACAGGCCCCGTGTTTAGCCAGATCGGTGAGCCGGCACCCTAGAGGTGTGCTCAGGTCAGGTTTGGAATTTGGATTCCCCCTGTGCTTGATCCCCGTGGCCTGTAGCGGGGCTAAAGGCTGGCGTCCCAGCGGTTTAACCCACGCTACGGAGGGACGGAGGGACCGTGGGCGGGGTAGAGGCGTCCCTGCTACCCCCCCAGGTCCAGAGGAGCCTTCCTGGAAGGGTCCGGAGAGGCAGTCTCTGACGTGGCCACGTTTTACGGACAGAGATGCCGGCTGCCACATGGGACCGGCACGGGGTGGGGCGGGACTCACCGCTGATGCTGCCAAAGTGGGAAAAGTTGCTGAGCTGAAGAGATGAGGTCCTGACGGGTCCAGAGCCACGAGGAGGGAGAGGCGGGCACCCAGAGCCGTGGAGGGACGGCCAAAGGGAGTGCTCGCGCCACCCGGGTTTCGAGGCACCAAATGTTAGGTTAGGTGGCTCAGGAGGCGGCGCAAGAAATAGAGTCCAGTGAATCAGAAAAGAAAGGAAAGGAAAAGGTTTATTCTGCGTCCCCGGGAGACCCACGTACCCCAAGGACAGGGCACGTGGATTCACGCCAACAGGGAGGGGGGCGCTTTTTTTATACTGCGGTTGGGTGAGGGGCGGGGACATGAGCTGAGGAATTCTCTGCTGCAGGGGATGGGCGGAATATTCAGGACAAAGTTCTTATCTGTGTGGGGGTTTGTGAATTCAGGGAGAAGCTGGTATCTGTGTCTGGCACCTTGATCTGTGAGAAATTCCAGGGGAAGTCCATTATCTCATCACATGTATCTGATCCTGGGCTCTCTCCAACCTAACAGTTATATAAATAATGAACAATTCAAGAGACATAACCTGGCAAGAAAAATCAATCATTTTACTAAGTTATCACCAGTATATTAAGTTTGGAACTTAAAGCCCTAGTTTATAAAAGTCAAGTTACAGAATCTCTTCTCCTGGATGTCTAAAGGATACTTAACTACAGGAATCTGGAAACCTTTTCTTAAGGAACTAATAGTAAATATTTTTGTCTTGGAGGCCATATGGTCTCTGTCCCAACTATTCAACTCTGTTGTAGTGTGAAAGCAGCCCTAGGCAACACAAAGACAAATGGGCATGGCTGTGTTCCAATAAAGCTTTATTTATGGACACTGACATTTGAATTTGTATAATTTTCATGATCTACTTTCCTTTCAATTTTTTCCCAACCATTTAAAATGTAAAAACAATTCTTAGCTCAGAGGTTGTATAAAAACAGGCAGTGAGCTGGATTTGGCCCTCGGGCTATAGTTTACAGACCCTGCATTAGGAGATGGTTGTGCTGGCATTCTGGCTGTGAGCATTAGGAGAGGTTGTGCTGGCATTCTGGCTGTGAGCATTAGGAGAGGTTGTGCTGGCATTCTGGCTGTGAGCATTAGGAGAGGTTGTGCTGGCATTCCGACTGTGAGCATTAGGAGAGGTTGTGCTGGCATTCCGACTGTGAGCATTAGGAGAGGTTGTGCTGGCATTCTGGCTGTGAGCATTAGGAGAGGTTGTGCTGGCATTCCGACTGTGAGCATTAGGAGAGGTTGTGCTGGCATTCCGACTGTGCACAGGGGAGAGACTAGGGGACTGCCCTGGATCCACAGCCCTGTTGCCCCAGAGACACTTTCACCCCCTCCTGCTCCTCCTTATACATTTCTCTTAGGAAATATAGAGTATCTGTGTGACTCTCTTGGTTGTATGTTACAAAAAACTAAGACCACTTAAGCAAAAACTGAGTACACTGGGATATCTTGCTCTAGGGGTGGTTGATCCAGGGGCTTCAAGTACCTCATCTATTTCTCTTCATCTCTTGGCTCTTCCCCGCTCCGTGAAGGTTTACTTTTAGATCTCAGGTGATGGCAGGTTTGAGTCCAGCTGGAAACCAAAAAGAGTTTCTGTTCCCCTAAGAATGCACGTAAGAGTTCCAGACCAGATTACTTGTGTTTTGTTATTGGGCTTCATGCCCACCTGGACCAGCCCCAGTGGCAAAACAGAACTCCACACCTGGGTGAGGGCAGCCCCTCCATCCCGAAGACCTGGGAGTGGTGCCTGAGTTTGGTAATTGGAGTCCTGTTACCAAAGGAAGGTGAATGGATGCCAGGAGGCAGAATCAACAAATGTCCCCTCCACATGGGGGACATCACACTGTGACATTTAGAGTCTAAATGCCCTGAACAAAACGAGTGGAGTTGCTGCCAGGAGCAGGAAATTGTCACTCACACCTCCTCTTCTGGAAGGAATTGCTTGTCTTCCCTTTGGCAAAATTCTTTTAGCAGGTTCCAGTTTCTCTTGGAGCAGACCTGGGTCTGGCAAACCCGGAGCTTTAGAAAGGTTTTTTCATTGTCTGAGCAATCAGGTGGCTTGGACTTTCAGCACTCGATTGATTCAAATTCTGTTTAGGGGAAGCAGTGACTTGAATAGCTAACAGCCTGGCTCAGCCACTCACCCCCTTAGTAAAGGCAGACCCAGCCCAACCTTCCAGTTGGGCTCAAAATAGCTGTTTCCTGATGTGGGCTTGCCATTATTTCTGTTGGACTTTTTTAAGCTCAGTGGGTATTGTTGACAGTCAACCCTGTTCCTCCCCCATCCCTCCCACAAAGTCTTTTTCTAACTTTCCCCAAATATAACTTACCTCCTCAAATTTATCCTACAGTAGGCTTCATTCCCACGCTGTTTTTATTTTACTCTGAGTGGTCCATTTCAGATTCAGTATATTTTCCCCTCATCCTTTGCCAAACAGAGACTGTACCCACCACTTTAAGAGATGCCAAGCTGGTGTGCGGAAGGAAAAAACACAAACCACTTTTTCCTCCACCCATCATAGGCTCTCTGGCTGGGGCCTTATAAATCAGACTAACAAAAGACATATTAAAAGAGGAAAACAAACAGAAGTGTGTTAACTTGTGCCTTGCACCTCTATGTAGGAGCACTCAGCAATGAGTAACTCCTAAGGGTGGTTAGAACTTGGGCTTACATAGCATCTTAACAAAAGAACTATAAATATTTAGAGAAGTGACAAGACAAAGGAAAATGACTTTGATTTTCTTAGGGGAAGGAAACTATATGAGAGAAACTAATGGGAGATAAGGACTCGTTAGTCAGTTTGCTGTGTAGATTCCTTTGGTGCCAACTTCAAACTAAGGATCTATAAAGTGATTAATTGCCTGGGAGGGGAGACAGGTTTACAAATTTATGTCCTGCTTTTAGGCAAATAGGGGGAGGGAAGAGAGCTTTTCTTGTATCTTTCTTTTCCTCTCAATTACTTTCGGCTCCAAATAATTGTTATGCACTCAGATGCATTGCCTCCCTGCGGCTTGTCGGTCACACCCCCGTTCAGCCAGCCCTGTCTGTGGGAATAGGATGACCAGCAACCTCGGGGCTGTCCCACCCTCCGCAAAGATCCACGGAGAGTGGGAGCGCACAGACAGCTGTGGCGAAGTTGGAAGGCGTGGCAAGCATCTGTGTAACTGCAGTAGTGGGTTTATTGATTGCATTTATTTTTTTGTTGTTGCATTTATTGATTGCCTACTATGACCAGGCCCTGGACTGAGCACTTTGCACACATTATCATACATTTAATCCTTCAACAACTTTCTGAAGCAATAGCAAGAGTCAGGTTTTCCTACTTCAATGCTTGATCCCGTAACAGTGCACCCTCTCATGGGAGACAGAGACTTTAAAAAAACACTGCCAGTCTCAACACTCCTCTGCTTAAAATTCTGTTTGTCAACCACTGGGACTGAAATCCAAATTTTTCACCAGAGCTCCAGGCCCAGCATCATCTGGTCCCTGCCTGTCTTTCCATCCTATAACATTCCTCCCCTTTTTCAGTTTGCTTTACCCACATTGACCTTCTCTCTGTTCTTGAACAGGAAGCTTACTCTGTCTCGGGACTTCTGCATTTGCAGTTCCATCTGCCGGTAGCATTCTCTCCTTCCTTCTTCCCAAGCCTGCTCCTTTTGGTCATTCAGTGTCAGCTCAAATGTCACTGTCCCAGAGATGTCCATCCTGACTCCACTGTCTGAAGGAGTCACCTGTCGATCGCTTTCTAGCCCATAACCACATTTTATTCTCTGCGTAGTCCTGTTACCTTAAAGGATATTAGTGTATCTTTTTACCTGCCACCCACCTTCCCCACTAGGATGGATGTTTCATTTCTGTAGGCCTGCTCCTAGAACATTGTCTGTTGTATGGTCGTTATGTTGAATAAATGAAAAGCCTTCGAATGACCTATGAAGCCACATCACTTGCCCAAGGCCCCACAGAGGAAGGACCACCCAAAGGGGCAGAGCCCTGAGCTTTCAGAAGGGATGTGGAGAGAATAAAAATCAGCACCTAGGAAAATTATCCCTTCTGGATGAACCTTTGTCTCACTTTTGTGCCCAGTTTTTGCTTTTGTTTTTTAGTGTCTTCCTTTTTTGCAGCCAGGCTGACCCTTGGACTTGAACACTCAGACTGTGCACCTCTTGCAGGATTGTTGGGGAGCGGGTCTTTGCCACACCCCCAGTTCCAGCTGGGCCTCACACGTTCTGGGCTTCTGCTCCCCGGGCATGTGGTCCTCTTCATCTTTTAATGGGGGTTTACTTTTTCTAATTATGAAAATGAAAGCAGGCTCTGCCCTCACAGAAGTGCGTATAACTCCCCACCTTGTAAGTGTGGGCTGTGCTCAGTGATTTCCTTCCAAAGAGGACAAAATGGGAAGGCGTAGGGGAGAGAATGACTACAGTGGAGACACCTGACAGGCACCGCGGAGCCAGGTGACCCAAGTCAACATCAGCAGTGACAGGTCATCCTTACAGCACGTGCCCTTGACAGACAGTGGTGAGTATGGCAGTTTCCCTCCGTGGTCTTTCTCCCGTAAACCCATAACCCCCGTCTAATCTTCAGGAAAACATCAGACACATCCCACTGAGGGACATTCTATACAGTATTTTATGAGTACTCCTCAAAACTGTCAAGGTCATCAAAAACAAGTGACAGTCCGAGAAACTGTCACAGCCCAGAGGAGCGTAGGAGGCATGGCAACTAAATGTCATGTGATATCCTGGATGGAATCTTGAAACAGAGAAAGGATGTTAGGTAAAAGCCAAGGAAATCTGAGCAAAGTATGAACTTAAGTTAATGAAAAAAGTAAAACCCTTAGTATTTCCAGCCCTGATTATTTTGCCTCTGTGATTGATCTCTCTGTTTAGGACCTTCTCTTCTTATGCGGCACTTTTAAAAGATGTGTGTTCTTATTGATTTTTTTAGAGAGAGAAGAAGGAAGAGGGAGAGAGAGAAACATCACTGATCAGCTGCCTCCTGCACACCCCCTACTGGGGATCAAGCCCGCAACCAGGGCATGTGCCCTGACTGGGAATCCAACCAGTGACTTCTTGGTTCATGGGTCAAAGCTCAACCACCAAGCCACACCGGCCAGGTATCTTGCTGCACTTTCAATCCGGCATCTCTGTTTCCACATTTGCCTCCCCTCTTCTGCCATCCTCAGGCTCTCCCTCTGGCTTCCCAGCATGCAGTCTGTGTTTGTGAACATCGAACTTGGCCGGCCCATGCTTGCACACAGCCCACACACAGGCTCTCCGGCTGTTTTTACCTGATCCTCAAGCATCCCCAAACACACCCCAGACCACCTCCATTTATCTCATGCTATTCCCCAGTTTCAAACTTTCAGAAGGAAAATAATGTTCTCCAAGCAGTTTATCTCCCCAGTTAAGTTTCCAGCCGGTGAGGGATGAAATGAGCCACATGATTTCCAAGCTAAGCAATTTTTAAAAACTGAAATATTACTTTAGACAGTTCCAATTTATTTTCCTTTAGATTCCAATCATCTCAGCCCCACCACGAACGGTTTAAAGCAGCACCATCTGGTTCTCTGTCCATCCTTGCGTGACCCAGGCCCTTTGCTTACTTTTGAATTGGTTTATAAATTGGAAGCTTTAGGGAGTCTTCGTAAAGATCATGAATCACAGCTCAGGGTAGATTCATAATTGTCTATCCTCATGAAGCCTGAGATTGCAGGCCTGGAGGGTAGTTTTAAAAAAATGAAACTTGAATAATAGGATGTACCTGCAGAAGTGCCACAAAACATTAGTTGTTTGTGTAATTTCATTTGGACAATTACCTTATTGTTATTTCAGGGTTATCAATTTCCACAGTTTTAATTCAGCATCTCTAACAACTCCCTCTGGATTAGGAAGAATACTTTATTTTTTTGTATGGCCTCAAAGGACCTCAGAAATATGACAGAGAAGTTTGGTGACTCACTGAAGGTCATTTAGAAGTGTTGGGTAAGGACATCAAGTAACAAAAAAGTGACACTATAGATTGTTGAATAAAATGCCAGAACTCATGTGTCATCTCCTTCAAAACCCCACCCTGGAGGTAGCACACAGATTGTTCAAATAAAACAATGGAACTCCTCCTGGGAGCACAATCCCAGTCTGTGTTGAAGTCTTGGGAACTTCCTCCACGATGAAGTTCCCCTCCGTGATGAACCTTTGGTGGAGAGGGAGTTTGATTTTTTTGAAACTACCAAAAGTCATTCTGTGCCAAGTTGTGCAAATAAGAGTGGGTAATTAAAGCATATGAACTTAAATGTGTTAAACTGCTTTTCCTGAATGGCTCATAAACTGATTTGAAAGCAGTTGTCAAAGAAGAGTTTGATTATTAATACATCTCCTTATTTCATAAAGGATTTAATAGTCTAAGAAAAGTTTTACAAGGCTTAAGAAATGTTGGTATTATCCTATATATGCAAATCGACTGAATGGCAGAACGACCGGTCGCTATGACCACCAGGGGACAGATGCTCAATGCAGGAGCTGCCCCCTGGTGGTCAGTACGCTCACACAGGGGGATGCTCAGCCAGAAGCGGGGCTCACAGCTAGCAAGTGCAGCGGTGGTGGCGGGAGCCTCTCTGGCCTCCGCGGAAGCGCTAAGGACCCCTGGGGGATGTCCTGCACGAATGTCGTGCACCGGGCCTCTCGTTAGAAGTATAAAACATTCTAAGAAGACTCCTTAAAGGATAATATTCTAGAAAGTATAAAACATTCTAAGAAGATTCCTTAAAGGATAATATTCTAGAAAACCTGCCTATGCTGGTTTTGTGGATGATGCAGTTGGATCGCATGACTTTTGGTGTTTCTCATTCTCCTTAAGAAGGCATGGTACGGGATGGTATATGAGGTTGGGTATTCCCAATGAAGGGAGTTCTGTGAGGGAGGTAAGGTTGGGGCAGGGGCTCCCCAAGGACTTTCCTTTTTCACCCCCAGTTCCAGCTATGGTAGCAGTCAGGTTGGCTGCTTTATCTTTTGATGGTCATGATGATAATGGTGATGGTAATAATAGTGGTGATGATTGTGATGATGATGATGGTGATGATGGTGATGATGATGATGACAATTGACATTCACCAAGACTCACTCTATCCTTATTATATAATAACCTTACATACACTTTCTCATTCAACCCTCATCACAACCAATGAGTAGCTCCTATTATTATCCCCACTTAATAGATGATGGATACTGAGGAAGGAGAAGGTTGCATAACCCACTTACCAACTACGCAAATAGTTATTATGGGATGAACAAATATGGCAAACAAGGATCATTAGACCCACTTTACAAGGGAGAAAGGGGAAAGTCAGAGAATTTAAATTACTTTTCCAGGGGCACAAACCAGGAAGGGGCAGGGCCCTCATTCTGACTTGAGTCGTGCTCTCAGCCAAGTGTTGCCATGCTGTGGCTGCTGGCACTGAGCTGGGTGGTGTGGACAATGCTCAGTGAGCAGGACGGCAGTTGCACTGCTTGGTTATCCCAACTCCTTAAGTCAGTAGTTCTCAACCTTCCTAATGCTGCGACCCTTTAATACATGTAGTTCCTCATGTTGTGGTGACCCCCCCAACCATAAAATTATTTTCATTGCTACTTTATAACTGTAATGTTGCTACTGTTATGAATCGTAATGTAAATATCTGATATGCAGGATGTATTTAGGCGACCCCTGTGAAAGGGTCGTTCGACCCCCAAAGGGGTCGCGACCCACAGGTTGAGAACCGCTGCCTTAAGTGAATCTACATCCCTCCCTACAGACCATAGTTTCTACCCAATCATGGGACCCTGCACAGTAGGGTTTTTGTTTGTTTTGTTTTGCCTTCTCTATTATGTAATCCGCTGAATCATGGCCTCCCAAAGATGTCTACACCCTAATGCACAGGACCTGTGAGTATATTACTTTATATAGGACAATAAGAATTAAGGTGTTCTCAAAGCACTACTGAAAAAGTGGGTCTAAACCAGCCGTGGGCAAACTACGGCCCGCGGGCCGAATCCGGCCCGTTTGAAATGAACAAAACTATTGAAAAAAAGACCGTACCCTTTTATGTAATGATGTTTACTTTGAAGTTATATTAGTTCACACAAACACTCCATCCATGCTTTTGTTCCGGCCCTCCGGTCCAGTTTAAGAACCCATTGTGGCCCTCGAGTCAAAAAGTTTGTCCACCCCTGGTCTAAACCAATGATTCTCAGCCTGGGACAATTTTCCCCCTTCTGATATTTGCAAATGTTGGAAGACATTTTGGGTTGGTGGGAAGATGCTACCAGCTTCTAGTGGGTAGAGTCCTGAGGTGCTGCTAAATATCCTGCTATGCAGAGGTGAAGAATGGTCCAGTAAAGGATGATCCAGCTCCAAATGTCAGTAGTGCCTGGTGTGAAAAACTCAGTATGGAGCAAGTGCTCAGAGCAGAGGTGAGATAAAACTCTTGCCTGAGCCCAGCTGGCATGGCTCAGTGGTTGAGTGTCAACCTATGAATCAAGAGGTCAGAATTCGATTCCTGGTCAGGGCACATGCCCGGGTTGCGGGCTTGATCCCCTGTGTGGGGCATGCAGGACGCAGCGAATCAGTGATTCTCTCTCATCATTGATGTTTCTATTTCTCTCTCTCCTTCTCCCGTCCTTTCTGAAATCAATAAAAATATTTAAAAAAAAAATAACTCTTGCCTGAGCTTTCAGAATGAGTCTTCAGATAGTCTCACATTCTACTTACCCCCAATTTACAGATAAGGAACCTGAGGCTTAGAGAAGTCAAGTCACTTGCCCAAGGTCAGCAGCTAGAAAGAAGCAGATGCAGGATTTAAACCCAAGTGAGCTTGATTCTAGCGCCTGCTCTTAACCCCACTGCTGATTGTGCATTCTCCTAATTACTTTTGTGACCTTGGACAAGTGAGATGTGTCCGAGAAAAAAACTCAGAGAAGCTAAAAATCATGCTCCAGGTAACACTAGAGTATAATAACCTGGCCAGGATTCAGAGGCAAGTCAGTTTCTCAGCTGCAAAACCTCCCTTGCAGTGTTGATTGTGAAACTAAAGAGGCATCATGTATGGGAAGGCACTGGGTCATGGGAGGTACAGTTGCTCTCTGGACAGTCTCCTTCAAAAGGCAGACCAAGGGGAATGGAGCACCCAGGACCATCTGAATTAAAAGCAGTTACTTCATATTCTTGGGAAATGGTGACTCATTAAAAGCAACCAGCTGTTTCCCATTATATTCACGGTATAGCAAGAAGGCGAGATGCTTGGTACATCCCATAAGATGTTTGGGGGTTGAAATTAGCTTCTTCCCTACATGAATGATTGATGACAATAAAAGGCAGGGTGTCTCCAGGAGCCTTTGAAATGCATCAGGATATCCGCTTCCCAGTAATTGGGGCTCAGATGTATTTCCCCGGTGTGTAGACTCTCGGGTTGATGCCAGGAAGATGTGCCTGTGCATACAGACTCAAAGGACTGTGTCCTTGACAGAGGGTTGATGAGGCCCCTTTTGGCTCCTCCTTTCAGAGCAGGCATGGGTCTGTTGGAGTAGGACTGCAGTCGTACCTAGAGGGGCAGAGGAGTGGCCCAAATGAGCAGAAGTCTGTTGTTCTCCAGAGCTGATGTTCCCAATTTTGTTTCCTCCCCCACATTAGTCTGGCTTCTTCCAGGGAAAGGAAATGTGATGGTAGTAAGAATGATACCGACCACTCTGTGTCATGCCCAAGCACTGCACCAAACACCTGATATGTTATTTAATTTTATCTCCATGGCAGCAAGTCCATGAGGTAGGAGTTACTGTCCCATTTTATAGAAGAGGAAAGCGAGACTTGGGAATATTAAGTAATGGGTCCAGATCACGCAACTGGTGGTAGAGCCAGGAGTTGAAGCAGAATCTGTCCAAATCTACTGTCAAGAGTAATGCTAGGATTCTTGTCCCAGCATCAAGAAGGGTTCAGGAATCTGGAGAAGGCTGTGCGTAGATGTTAAATAGGAATCCAGAGACTAATAAAGAGTCCAGAGACGAAATATAATTTTGATAGGCATTTGGGGGTCAGAGGAGCTTAGCTAAAGGAGCTAAGATCCAAGATCTTAAGTCTAAGGCCTTAGGTTTTCCTCTTCCCCAGGACCTCGTGCTTTTTATTAACACAACTTGCCCTGAGGCGAGGCAGAGATGTACACTTCAAAGGGTCAGGGTTGGTACAGAGTCCATTGTCAGAATGAGGGAATTAGCCTACGGCTGTTCAGGTGTTTGGCCAGTAGGAGGCAATAACATGTAGATTAAGATGCCCTTTAACTGTCTGGCAGCCACAGTCAATTTATTGTATCCTATTCAGGTTTGGGGAAATGCCTTTAGCCATTCCCAGTTGCAGCCCTGCTGTACATGCTGGAATTGGTCTCCGGCAGAGTAAGCTGCTGGTGAGCCTATGACCAGCCCAGAGCACTGAAGCAAATTTACTCCCAGACATGTAAGCCCCGTGCTAGAAAATCAGCTCCAGGAGGGCACAGCTTTTGTCTGTTTGGTTTCATTCCTCTTGGTGAGAGCAGTATCTGGCATGAAACAGGTTTTCAATGCATATTTATTAAGTGAATAATAAGAGCAAATATTATACAGAGAGTTATGGAGAGAACTTTGTATGTGCCTGGCACTTACATAAATTTCCTAAGAGATGTGTATGATTTTCCCAGTGTTGCAGATGAAGAAATGGAGGGCAGAGTCTCAACTAATGGGATCCAGGTCAGCATGAGAGCCAGCCCGAGACCCCAAAGTCCATGCTCATAACTGCCCCCTTTGCTTGCCCTCTTTAAGGACTTATTTGGTTTCCACGGCGCCTGCACACACCAACTATTTTTTCTTTATTCTCTCCCCCGCCCACCCCCGCCTTGCTCGTTATTTTAAATCTGTCTTGAATAGGTAACACCTGCCATAGTAAAATTTCAAACAATACAGCTAGAAGTAATGCATCCGCATCTTGGTGATGTTAACAGTGAACTAAGTGAAGGATATATGGAGAATCACTGTAGTATCTTTGCAACTTTCCTAGTAATCTAAAATTAGTCCAAAATAAAAAATGTATTAAATAATCCAAACAGTAGAAAAGGGCATATTAGGTAGAAGGTGACTCTCCCCAACACTGACCCCCAGCCCCCTACATCCTCCAAGGCAGCCACTGTGGCCCTTCTCTCCAGTGTCCTTATGAATATGTTTTAAGGATGCTGGACACCTAATAAATGATGTGGGAATGAAATGAATGGGCCCACCTTCGTTTAATTACCTGGGTGATATCAGCGAGTTTGAAATAAGGACTCAACATGGATGATTCATCTTTGGATGAAAAACTTGACAAATGGTTGAGAATTATCCTTCAGGCCTGAGTTCTTATTTATTTATTTATTTATTTCTGAGTTCTCATTTAATTTCCAGTGAGAATTCAAGAGTTTGGCTCACTGCTGCTTGTCAGAAGACCCTAAGAACTGCATCCTGTTGCATCATTCCACAGCCTATCCCACATGCAGAGGCTGATCTAAAGGACCTTTACGACCCATCCAACCCAAAGCAATGGGATTCCATTCTGCAGCAGCGTTCTCGGGGGTCGGAGGGGTATCCTAGTGGTACGCAGATGCTTCTACCATTGAATTACATTGTGGGAAAAGTAGTCTCTTTTCCAATTATCAACCTTTGTAATTACCAACGAAGCAAGTCTCAATTTGGTGTTTTGTTTCTAATGCTTCTCTAGTACTTGCTAACTGTCTAATACTTGCTAATTCACCTTGTTAAGAAAGAAAGATTAGGCTTCAATTTGAGCCTTGAGCCTACAGTATTTAGCAAGAATTTGATAACGTCACTGTATTTCCAATGAATTTAATTTTTATGGATATTTTCTAATTTTGCCAAGTGTTAGGGACTTATTATTATG
Organism: Myotis nattereri; assembly: GCF_964212035.1. NCBI lineage: Eukaryota > Metazoa > Chordata > Mammalia > Chiroptera > Vespertilionidae > Myotis > Myotis nattereri. The sequence goes on along the minus strand of NC_138079.1, from coordinate 90,687,325 downwards.
GACAAAATGTGAAATTCCCTTTAAGAGGCTTATTTGAATTATTTTATAGTCAATGTAAAGAAATATTGAGTAAATGATAGCATAGACCAGGGGTGGGCAAACTTTTTGACTCAAGGGCCACAATGGGTTCTTAAACTGGACCGGAGGGCCAGAACAAAAGCATAGATGGAGTGTTTGTGTGAACTAATATAAATTCAAAGGAAACATCATTACATAAAAGGGTACGGTCTTTTTTTTTGGTTTGTTTTATTCATTTCAAACGGGCCGTAGTTTGCCCATGGCTGGCATAGACAGTGTATTAGTCTGCTCAGGCTGCTGTAACACAGTTCCATAGATTTAGGGGGCTTAAGTAACAGACTTTTATTTCTCATGGTTCTGGAGGCTGGGAAGCCCAAGGTCAAAGCACTGGCAGATCCAGTGTTTGGTGGGTAAGGACCCTCTTCCTGGTTTGTAGATGGCTGCCTTCTTGTTGTGTCCTCACTTGGTGAAGAGCAGAGAGAGGAAGCAAGCTCTTGTGTCTCCTCTTCATCATGGGGGCCTCACCCTCATGAACTTATCTAACCCTAATTACCTTTCAAAGCCCCCACCTCTTAATACCATTACATTGGAGGATAGGATTTCAACAACTGAATGTGAGGAGGGGGGATACAAACATTCAGTCCTTAGCAGATGGTACCTGGCTGTGATGAATTCTGTGCAGTGACTCAGAGTTTGTTCTGCAGCCCTTTGACCTACAGCATGATGCTTTGGAATCACGCAGACCTGAGTCTGAGTCCCAGCTCTGCCACTCATAGGCCGAGTGATTTTGGCCAAACACTTAGGATCTCTCTGAACCTCATCTTCTTAATCTCTAAAGGGAAGGTGATAATGATAATACCTACCTGCTAAGGTGTTTAGAAGTGGTTGGCTCACAGTTAAATAAATGCTTAATGTGAGCGTGTTCTGGAGCATATTCCAGGTGCATACAGTTATGAAGCAGAAACATAAGCAGGGGCTGTTTAGGGGACCGTGGGCTTAAATTCCTACTCTGAGCCGTGGTTAGAAAAGACAGGCCAGGGAAGACTTCTCGTCGGTCCCCAGAGTTTTACCCTTCTCAGCGATGTTTAAGTTATAGGTTTCTGGGAGATTGCCACCCCTGTCTCTGGGCAGCTTTACATTTTTTGAGATAAATGACTAAGCCTGCTGGCGCGTCCCAGTCATGCCCGGTGTTCGGCTCGTGTTCGCTGGTGCTTCAGCACCCATGAGGCATGCGTCTCCCTGGTGTGGCATTTGGGGATAAAAGATGGATTTAGCTGCTTCTTCCCCCAGAGGTGACTCAGCTCCTGGAGGCTCAGTGACAGCAGTGGCAGTTGGAGCCCTGGGTCCTTCGTGCCTTAGTGCTTTGCTCTGTCTACACAGCAGCTGGGCTCTGCCTGGAAACAGGCAGCAGGGCCTCATAGAGACTGTCTTCTCTAGCCAGCCTGAAATGCTGCCTGTCTCCTTCCAGGATTTGTCCTCCTCATGGACACATGCGTTAGCAGCTGTTGGATGCCTGCCTTCTAGCTGAGAAATGTTGTCGAGAAGGTTTCCATCACACTAGCTCTATCACACAAATTCACACGGAAAAGCAACCCACTATGCGTGAGATTCATTTATTCATGACCTATACCAGCGTTTCTCAGAATCCGGTCTGAAAACCTCCTGCGTGAAAGTCCCTGGGGATAGAGACAGAGAAGCCGCCTTTTTAACAAGCTCCCCAGATAATCAGCACGCCTGCTAATACCTGAGAACAGCTACTCTCCATGTGCCTAACGCAACAGAATATATTCAGTTCTCTCTATTGTTAAGTTGATGATGTCTTAAGTAGGGAGATAGTTCTTAAATGAATATGACTGATTACAAAAAGGGCTTTAGAGTTGGACAAATCTGGTGTTAAATCTTACTCTTTTCCTGAGCCTCAACTTGCTCACCTGTGAAATGGGGATTCTCTATTTACCACCCACGGCTGTTTTGAGAATCAGAGCCTGGCATGTGACAAGTGCTCAATAAATGTTAGTTATTATTGTTACTGTATAAACCTGTAGTGGTTTTTAAAAACCCTTTAAATGGGGAAAATTATAGCAACTACTATCTAGGGCAGGGGTTGGCAAGCTTTTTCTGTAAAGGGCTAGGTAGTAGATATTTGAGGTTTTGTAGGCCACATGATCTCTGTTGCAGCTACTACATTCTGCTGTTATAGTGCAAAACCAACCATAAATAACATGCAAATGTATGAGCATGGCCAGTGTTTCAGTCAGACTTCACCTACAAAATCATGCCAGGGACTGGATTTGGCTTATAGGTATTGTGAAGATAAATGAGATATGGTTTAGAATAAGCCTAGCACAGTGGCTGGCACAGAGCACTCACTACAAGAAAGGATTCGAATTAATTTATATCTGATTTTGAGATCTAGGCTTCACTCCATTCTCCAGGGGAAGGAAAGTATCCCTGATGGAGTCTTTTCAATAGAGGCATCATCTTCATTCTTTGCCCAAAGTCAAAGCTAAATGTTCATCTCCGCGCCTGGAGCCTGGCAGTGCCATCACCTCCACCCTCCCCCAAGCACGGAGGTAAAATGCCAACCCATGGGGTGTGATTAATTCTCTTGTCACACACTTTGCTCCGGGATGTTTTGTCATTTTCAGCATCTGTCCCATGGAAATCAGGTTGCTTATCTGAACCGTGATGTGAGAAACCCATTTATATCTGCAGGGTCATTAACCATGAGCTTTTGCGTCCTCAAATACTTTTATCCCTCGCCTGGAGGCTGTATAATGTGGTTAAGAGAAAGAGACAGAAGAAGAGACAGACCTAGGTTTGGATTCTGTCTCTGCAATGTTCTAGTTGTGCAATGTTGGTCAAGTCACTTCCCTTCTCTAAGCTTCAGATTCATCATTTGTAAACTAGAGATTAAATGGGAAAATATATATATAAAGCCTCAGCACAGTGTAACACGCAAGAGCTATTGAACTCCATTTTGCAAACAAGGAAGTGATGCTAAGTGATAAAGGGGGCTCATTCAAGGTCATATAGGGTGTCCCAAAATTCACGCAAGATTTGCAATTCAATTCAATTGCAAATCTTGCGTGAATTTTGGGACACCTTATATAACCAGTGATTGGCCTCAGATCAAGGATCTCCGACCGGCCCTCAGCTGGTTGTCACCATGCCCCATCCCCTGGCCACTTCCTGGGATGGGACTCCTGCTGCTTCAAGGCAGGGCTGTGCTTCATGTGACTAAAGCTCTTGAAGAAGGGGACATCACTCTGAGGCAGCTTGTGGCCATTCTCACTGCAGGGCTAAGTAGGGCTCTCCCCAAATTCATATCCACCCGGAACCGCAGACCTTATTTGTAATAGGGTGTTTACAGAGGCAGTTTAGATAAAGATTGGCCTGGCTACAGTGGCTCAGTTGGTTGAGTGTCGTCTTGTTTCTCTCTCTCTCTCCGTTCCTCTCTCTCTAAAAATGAATAAAAACATTTTTTAAAAAAGATAAAGATCAGCCCTAGCCAGTTTGGCTCAGTGGATAGAGCCTGTGGACTGAAGGGTCCCGGGTTCAATTCCGGTCAAGGGCACATGCCCGGGTTGCAGGCTCGATCCCCAGTAGGGGGCGTGCAGGAGGCAGTCAATCAATGATTCTCTCTCATCATTGATGTTTCTATCTCTCTCTCCCTCTCCCTTCCTCTCTGAAATTAATAAAAATATTAGAAAAAAAAATAAAGATTCAAACAAGATCATAGTGGACTATGGTGGGCCCTAAATCTAATGAGGTGGAAAAGGGCAGAGAAGCACACATAGAGCTACAGGGATGAAGGCCATGTGAAAACAAAGGCAGAGGTTGGAGCAATGCTGCCACAAGCCAAGGGTTGCAGGAGCCAGAAGGATCTGGAAGAGGCAAGGAAGAATCCTCCCCTGGAGCCTTTGGAGAGAGTGTGGCCCTGCAGACACCCGATTTGGGACTTGGGCATCCAGAACTGTGAAGGAAGACCTCCCTGTTGTTTTAGCCACCCAGTTTGTGGTGAATTGTTCTGGCAGCCCTAGGACTTGTAAGATGTGAATAATTAGGGTATTGGACTTAGAACACCTGTCTGGGCCAAGGACAGAGATGATGAGTCAAGGAGTGTGCATTGTGGAGGCACACATGTACTCAGCTTCGAGCTTTTGTTTCCTTATTTGTAAAAAAGAGAACATCCCAATCCTGCTGGCCTGTGGGGAGGATAAAGAGATGGCGTGAAAGAGTAGGCCCAGTGGTGATAACCAAAATGATTGTAACCATGCATTGAGCATGGCATGCCTCGGTTAATTCAGTTCTCACAGCTGCCCTGGCTGGCTGGGTCTCTTAGTATCCTCATGTTACAGAGGAGGAAACTGAATCATGAGAGGTTAATTAAGACCACACAGCGAGTGAGAAGCAGAGCTGAGACTCAAACCCAGGCCACCTGACTTCAGAACATCCCCTACCTCCCATCCCTAAATCACCACCACCCTATATCATCCTGTGCTCAAAGTTGGTGCTCCTTGAAGCTGGTCCTCTAGTCTAGTTGGAACCCAGGACACAGTAATGCTCAATTCATAATAATATTTTAATCTTGTTTTTTCTCCTCTCCTCCTCCCTCAAGCCAGGCCTTTTGATTGGTGGAGAGGTGGATTGAAGGGTATGGCAGTTTACCAAAAATCTGACATCTAGTGAAGAACTCTGGGTCAGGAGATTCCCACAGATGACAAAGCAGTTGTGCAGGCTTTTGGGAGTGGGGCCTCTTCTGAGGTCCAAGCAGGCAGGAACTAACTTAGGGAGGTCTGTAATCACAGTCCTTGGGCAGGTGTACTGGGTCAGAGCTCCAGGTTATAGAAGGGAGACAGGTAGAGAGGAGGCAGCTTTCCAAACCACTGGCTGGGATGTAAGGAAAAAGACAAATGCAGGGTAGCAGCGCTGAGGGGCCAGGTGTGGAAGGAGTTAGCTGATGTAGGTGATGCGATGTTGGCCTTAGAATGGAACAAGAACATCCCCTCCCCTGGGTCTCTTTCTCTACCTAGGAAAGGCCTTAGAATATTGCATCCTTTGCAGGATTCCCCCTGGAAATGTGGGCTAAAGGAATCTCTTAGATGCACACAGAGATTTAGTTTTGAGAATGCTCATCACAGGCCTGTTTACAGTGGGGAAAAATAGAAAACAACCTAACTGTCTGGGGGTTGGTGAAGTGATTCATGATACAGGCACAGATAGAGAACTACGCAGCCTTTCACACTGCTGCTGGGGAAGAACATCTGAGGACGTGCAAAAACGCTTACGATATGTTATTAATTAAAAAAGAGCAGGTAGGGAAATGTGAGACCCTAACTTTATACAGTTTGATAAAAACCGGACCATTATTTTTTTTAATTTTATTTTTATTTTTTTTATTTATTGCTTAAAGTATTACAAAGGGTATTACATATGTGTCCATTTTATCCCCCCGCCCTAGACAGTCCCCTAGCCTCCCCTACCCCCCAGTGTCTTATGTCCATTGGTTATGCTTATATGCATGCATACAAGTCCTTTAGCTGATCTCTTACCCCCCTACCTCCTGCCCCCCAACCCTCCCTGGCCTTCCCGCTGCAGTTTGACAATCTGTTTGAGGCAGCTCTGCCTCTGTATCTATTATTGTTCAAAAGTTTATAATGGTCTCTATTATCCATGAATGAGTGAGATCATGTATTTTTCCTTCATTGACTGGCTTATTTCACTTAGCATAATGCTCTCCAGTTCCATCCATGACGTTGCAAATGGTAAGAGTTCCTTCCTTTTTAGAGCAGCATAGTATTCCATCGTGTAGATGTACCACAGTTTTCTAATCCATTCATCTACTGATGGGCACTTAGGCTGTTTCCAGATCTTAGCTATGGTGAATTGTGCTGCTATGAACATAGGGGTGCATATATCCTTTCTGATTGGTGTTTCTGGTTTCTTGGGATATATTCCTAGAAGTGGGATCACAGGGTCAAATGGGAGTTCGATTTTCAGTTTTTTAAGGAAACTCCATACTGTCTTCCATAGTGGCTGCACCAGTCTGCATTCCCACCAGCAGTGCACAAGTGTTCCTTTTTCTCCACATCCTCTCCAGCACTTGTCGTTTGTTGATTTGTTGATGATAGCCAGTCTGACAGGTGTGAGATGGTACCTCATTGTTGTTTTGATTTGCATCTCTCGGATGATTAGTGACTTGGAGCATGTTTTCATATGTCTCTTGGCTTTCTGAATGTCCTCTTTTGAAAGGTGTCTATTTAGGTCCTTTGCCCATTTTTTGATTGGATTGTTTATCTTCCTTTTGTTAAGTTGTATGAGTTCCCTATAAATTTTGGAGATTAGGCCCTTATCAGATATGACATTGGCAAATACGTTTTCCCACGCAGTGGGTTTTCTCGTTTTGTTGATGGTTTCTTTTGCTGTGCAGAGGCTTTTTATTTTGATGTAGTCCCATTTGTTCATTTTCTCTTTAGTTTCAAGTGCCCTAGGAGCTGTATCAGTGAAGAAATTGCTTCGGCATATGTCTGAGATTTTGTTGCCTTTGGATTCTTCTAGAATTTTTATGGTTTCCTGTCGTACATTTAAGTCCTTTATCCATTTTGAGTTTATTTTTGTGTATGGTGTAAGTTGGTGGTCTAGTTTCATTTTCTTGCATGTATCTGTCCAATTTTCCCATCACCATTTATTGAAGAGACAGTCTTGGCTCCATTGTATGTTCTTGCCTCCTTTGTCAAATATTAATTGAGCATATTGGTTCGGGCCGATTTCTGGGCTCTCTATTCTATTCCATTGATCTATATGCCTATTCTTGTGCCAGTACCAGGCAGTTTTGAGACAGTGGCTTTGTAATACAACTTGATATCTGGTATTGAGATCCCACCTACTTTGTTCTTTTTCAGGATTGCTGCAGCTATTCGGGGTCTTTTTTTATTCCAGATGAATTTTTGGAGAGTTTGTTCTAGATCTCTGAAGTATGCCATTGGTATTTTAATGGGAAGTGCGTTGAATTTATAGATTGCTTTGGGTAATATGGACATTTTAATGTTGTTGATTCTACCAATCCATGAACACGGTATGTTCTTCCATCTGTTTATGTCTTCCTCTATATCTTTTTTCAACGTCCTGTAGTTTTCTGAGTAGAGGTCTTTTACCTCTTTAGTTAAGTTTATTCCTAGGTAGCTTAATTTTTTGGGGGCGATGGTAAACGAGGTTGTTTTTATAATCTCTCTTTCTGAAAGTTCACTATTGGTGTATAGAAATGCCTCAGATTTCTTGGGGTTAATTTTGTATCCTGCTACATTGCCAAATTCATGTATTAAGTCTAGTAGCTTTTTGATGGAGTCTCTAGGGTTTTGTATGTATAATATCATGTCGTCTGCAAATAAGGACAGTTTTACTTCCTCTTTTCCAATTTGGATGCCTTTTATTTCTTCTTCTTGCCGAATTGCAATGGCTAACACTTCCAGTACTATGTTGAACAGGAGTGGTGAGAGGGGGCATCCCTGTCTTGTTCCTGTTCTTAGGGGAAATGGTGTTAGTTTTTGTCCAGTGAGTATGATGTTGGCTGTGGGCCTGTCATATATGGCTTTTATTATGTTGAGGTATGATCCTTCTACTCCCACCTTGCTGAGAGTTTTTATCAAAAATGGGTGTTGGATTTTGTCAAATGCTATTTCTGCATCAATTGATATGACCATGTGGTTTTTTTCTTTCAATTTGTTTATGTGATGTATCACGTTTATTGATTTGCGGATATTGTACCATCTTTGCATCCCTGGGATAAATCCTACTTGGTCATGGTGTATGATCTTTCTGATGTACTGCTGGATCCGATTTGCTAAGATTTTGTTGAGGATTTTGGCATCTATGTTCATGAGCGATATTGGCCTGTAATTCTCTTTCATTGTGTTGTCTTTACCTGGTTTTGGTATTAGGGTGATGCTGGCTTCATAGAATGAGCTTGGAAGTGTTCCTTCCTCTTTAATTTTTTGTAGTAGTCTGAGGAGGATAGGTTTTAGTTCTTCCTTGAATGTTTGGTAAAACTTCCCTGTGAAGCCGTCTGGTCCTGGGCTTTTGTTTGATGGAAGCTTTTTGATAACTGCTTCAATTTCTTCCATAGTTATTGGCCTATTGAGATTTTTAGATTCTTCCTGATTGAGTTTTGGAATGTTGTATTTTTCTAGGAATTTGTCCATTTCCTCCATGTTGTCTAGTTTGTTGGAGTAGAGCTGTCCATAGTATTTTTTAACAATCATTTGTATTTCTGTGGGGTCTGTTGTTATTTCGCCTCTATCGTTTCTGATTTTGTTTATTTGGGTCCTCTCTCTTTGCTTCTTGGTGAGTCTGGCTAGAGGTTTGTGAATTTTGTTTATCCTTTCAAAGAACCAGCTCTTGGTTTCATTGATTTTCTGTATTGTTTTTTTGGTCTCTATGTCATTTATTTCTGCTCTAATCTTTATTATCTCCTTCCTTCTGCTCACTCTGGGGTTTTCTTGTTGCTCTCTTTCTAATTCTTTGAGTTGTAGAGTTAGATGATTTACTACCATTTTTTCTTGAAAAACTGGACCTTTAAAATAGTGAATGTGTCTATATATATATAAAAGCCAAGCGATCAGAATGACCAGAATGACCGGTCACTATGATACACACTGTGGCTGGCCAACTGGCCCAATCAGGAGCAGAGCCGGCCGGCCATTCTCCATGGCCCCTCCCCCCCCGACTGTGCACAAATTCGTGCACTGGGCCTCTAGTATGTATATAATCCTATATAATAAAGAGCTAATATGCTAATTAGCCCAGGCGGTGGAACGACCTTCCGGAACTACCTTCTGGAACCACCTTCTATGACCAGTGGGTGGGGGGCGGGGCCACAGGGCTGTGAGGCAGCTGGACATCATCTCCATGGCAGAGACAACTATGATGCCAGAGGAGATCGAGCTGGAAATGGCGAAAATCCAGCGTCTCCGGGAAGTTTTGGTCCGACGGGAGGCAGCCGGGGCTGTGAAGGCCTACCCTTACACAGATTTCGTGCATCGGGGCTCTAGTTGTATATAGGTGTGTATGTGTATATATACATATATATGTAGTGTCTTTCTTTACATAGATGATAATGTGTATGTGGTAATATATATGGTTATATATATTTTAAATATCTTTTTAATATATAGCAATATATATAACTAACTATAAATATAAGACCAGATGACTGTCCATCAAAATGTGGTAGTGGTTCACTGGACATTGTGGTAGTGGATGACTTTTTACCTTGTTATTTTTTGCCTGTCTGTATTATCTGAGTTTTCTACAACAAACTTGTATTATTTTATATTACTCTTGCTTACATTACATAGTATTCCTGTAAGGTGATAATTAATGATATTACTATAAAATAATTATTATAAAACTTTCTTCTGTTTAAAGTTGAACTTGGTCTTGGGGGCTGGGACCTGGCAAAGTGGCCATGGTTTTGGGGGAGCAGAGACTCAGGAGCCGGGAACAGCCAGGGACTGTCAAGGCCACAGACACTATCGTGAGCAGGTTTTGGTGAGCCCACCTGAGCCTCCATGTGCCATCATAACAGCGTTCCCACTGAAAAATGTGTTTTTCCAGTTTCCAAAGGGCCTTCGGGAAAACACACACGTGCAGTCAAAGCTGAGATCCGAGTGCCTTTGGGTGTGTGAAGGTCACTGGGTCGAGTCTGGTCCCTGAAATGAGGGAATCCTTGCAAACCAGTGTACACTTGGGGCCTTGACCCCTGTGTTTCATGTCTCCCACACAGGTCAGCTGGACATCATCTCCATGGCAGAGACAACCATGATGCCAGAGGAGATCGAGCTGGAAATGGCGAAAATCCAGCGTCTCCGGGAAGTTTTGGTCCGACGGGAGTCAGAGCTCAGGTTTATGTGAGTGTCTGGGGAAGCAGCCGAGAAAAAGATGGGGGTTCAGGGGGAGGATACCTGAGAAGCTAACATTTACTGTTTATTACTGCATGCCAGGCACTGCAATAAAGGCATTAGGCACATTACAAAAAAACCCCAACTCTTTTGATTCTCACTACTGCCTAGAGAAGCAGGTATCATAATCTGGTGTTTTACACAAGACCCTGAAGTTGGATTGAATTCAGGACAGTCTGGCTCCAAAGCCTAAGCTCTTTCTATGTTACCATTGTGAGGAGATGTGGAAGGAGACAGATGGGGGTGGGGAGAGATAGGGGTGGGGGTGTGGTGGGGACCAGAGGTGGTGCCCTGTGCTGGGGTTGTTAAGAGCACACACTTTGGGTTCAGATAGGCCTGAGATTTTTAAAACAATGCTGGGTGAGATTGGGCAGGTTATTTAGCCTCTCTTCATTTGTAAATTGGGGGGAAATAATAATGCCTCTCTCCTGGGATCGTAGCAGCCTTAGTCACATAATTTGAAAATCTGTTGTCTATAGAGCACAGCATTCCTGAAGAATTACAGGTAGTCTTTTGAAAAAACTATAATTTTAAAAATTGAACTCTGAAGAGAAACAGTGAGTTTAAAAGCAAAACAAAAACAGACCGTTTAAGAGAAAAATTTCCTACACTGCCTGTCAGCTCCCAACACAAACTCCACTCAAAGAAGCAGCAACATGACACATTCCAGGCATGCGCTAAACTCCTCTCACCCATTCTGTCACCTGTTTCTCTCAATGCCATGAGGCTGGTTTTGGTTTTATCTCAGTTTGTGGATGAGGAGAGTGAGGCTCAGGCAAGTTAACTTGCTCAGGGCTTCCCAGCTAGTAAACGGGGGAGTTAGGATTGAGACCCAGCTCTTCCTGCTTTCAAAACCCATATTCTTACACTTACATTTTATGCCCTTCTTTCTCACCCCATGAAATGGACCACAGTATTAATAGTGGCCATTTATGTAGCTCTCTGTATGGGCCAGACCCTGTGCTAAATGCACATGCACAATTCCTTCTCATGGGAGCCCTTAGAGAAGTGGTTCTCAACCTTCCTAATGCCACGACCCTTTAATACAGTTCCTCATGTTGTGGTGACCCCCAACCTTAAAATTATTTTCATTGCTACTTCATAACTGTAATTTTGCTACTGTTATGAATCGTAACGTAAATATCTGATATGCAGGGTGTATTTTCATTGTTACAAACTGAACATAATTAAAGCATAGTGATTAATCACAAAAACAATATGTAATTATATATGTGTTTTCCGATGGTCTTAGGCGACCCCTGTGAAAGGGTCGTTCGACCCCTCAAAGGGTTGAGAACCGCTGCCTTAGAGGAAGGTTCTAGAACAGCCGTGGGCAAACTACTGCCCGCGGGCCGGATCTGGCCGTTTGAAATGAATAAAACTAAAAAAACAAAAGACCGTACCCTTTTATGTAATGATGTTTACTTTGAATTTATATTAGTTCACACAAACACTCCATCCATGCTTTTGTTCCGGCCCTCTGGTCCAGTTTAAGAACCCATTGTGGCCCTCGAGTCAAAAAGTTTGCCCACCCCTGTTCTAGAACATCTCCCACTTTACAGATAAGAAACATCCTCTCTTTCATCTGGTAATATGATAAACCAATACATGGGCATTTGGAAGCAATCCCTCCCTCCCCATGATTTTTTCCTCCCTAAAAGAATTTGGAGTATTGTCTGTGTGGGAGAAGTATCAACTCAGACCACATGTTCTATTAGGTCAGGTGGTTCCAATAACTGAGGTTGCCAAGGTTGGACATAATGGCTTTGCAATGCCTGGGGGTTAGCAAGTCGACATGAGTGACAGTAAGCTCTGTTTCTGAGTTTGGCGTGTAGGGGAAACCACTGAACTAAAAATACAGATTAGGGGCTCACCTGGATATCGGCAATTACTAAATTCAAATAATGGGTATAGTCACCCTGCATAAAAGACAGTGACAATCCAAGTATAGGATCTGGGGAATGCTGAAATTTCCGTGCTGCTCCTCCTTATGGATGAAGTTGGGTTAAGGGGGAAAGCCAGATCTCAAAGTTTTTGTGAAAAAATGTGGAGTAACTGAGAGTTCTGTGGCAACAAGAAGGTTTGGGATTATTATAGTCTATAAATAATACATATCATATACCACATACCAAAGAAGTGACCTATGTTAATAGTTTTGGTTTTTATTAATTCTGGTGGATATTTTATGACACTATTTCATTTATCCACACTAATAAAAGACAAACATGCAAATTGACCATACCTTCACTATGCCCTAAGCCATGCCCACCAGCCAATCAGAGCGACTATATGCAAATTAACCCAACCAAGATGGCGGCCGGCAGCCACGGAGCTGGAGCAAGCAGGAGGCTTGGTTGCTCCAGTGATGGAGGAAGCCAAGCTTCCCGCCTGCCACGGCTGGCTCTGAGCTCCACTCAAGGCAACAAAGTTTCAATTATAGAAGATAAATAAACCCCAGATACCTGCTTTCAGCCAGCCATGGCCACAGAGCTGGAGTGAGCAGGAGGCTTGGGTTGCCCCTGGCGATGGAGGAAGCCAAGCTTCCCTCCTGCCCTGGCTGGGTCTGAGCTCCACTCAAGGCTACAAAGTTTCAATTATAGAAGGTAAATAAATCCCAGAATTAAAAAAGAAAAAAGAAAAAAAGGAGAGGCTGGGAGCTTCCCTTGCTGGGGGGCTTGGCCAGCCTGAAAACAGCCCTCAGCCCCTCACCCAGACTGGCCAGGCACCCCAGCGGGACCCCCACTCTGATCCGGGACACCCTTCAGGGCAAACCAGCTGGCTCCCACCCATGCACCAGGCCTCTAGGCCTCTATCCTATATAATAAAAGGGTAATATGCAAATTGACCCTAACAGCAGAGCAACTGGGAATGACTGGTCACTATGACACACACTGACCACCAGGGAGCAGATGCTCAATGCAGGAGCTGTCCCCTGGTGGTCAGTGCACTCCCACAGAGGGAGCTCTGCTCAGCCACAAGCCAGGCTGATGGCTGCCAGCACAGCGGTGGTGGCGGGAGCCTCTCCCGCCTCCTTAGCAGCACTAAGGATGTCCAACTGCAGCTTAGGTCTGCTCCCTGCTGGTAAGTGGACATCCCCCAAGGGCTCCCAGGCTGCCAGAGGGATGTCTGACTGCCAGCTTGGTCCCGATCCCCCAGGGAGTGGGCCTAAGCCAGCAGGTGGACATCCTCCAAGGGGTCCCAGACTGCAAGAGGGCATAGGCCAGGCTGAGGGACCCCCCCAAGTGCACAAATTTTTGTGTACCGGGCCTCTAGTTAATATATAAACAGTCAGGATGTACTAACTCCCTCTTATAAATAATGATGAAATTAGTACCTGGGTCTTGCTTTTGCATCTGTTTTCTTTTTTTCTGTTTCCAATTTTTACTTTTTATGTTCTCAAAGAGTATAACATATATATATATATATGTATATATATGTATATATAGATGCATTTCTAAAACTATAATTAAACTACTGTTCTTATCTATAGATTGTTTCTAACATAAAAAAACACATCACTGGCACTTACAATACCCTCTCTGTGGTTTAAAAGGAAGGAAGACAGAGAACATGAATTTTGCTTTAAGGTACAGAAACCTGCAGGTGCTCAAGAGGGGTCAGAGATTGCTTTTGCTGCTGCAAGGAACAAAGGCTGTCTCTTTGCATTCACTGGCCTCTGCATCATGTGCATGTGTGTATGCACACGTGCGTGCATGCATTATTCCTAGCGTCTGGCACATGCCTGGCACATATCAAGTGCACAGAGACAGCAATAGGTAACCTGTAAGCTCGAGCTCTGGGCCAGCACTGCACTAAGCCCTTGACTTACGACCTTGCTGAATTTCCCATCGTGACTATGAGTCTAATCACTTAGGGATAAATGTCAACAGTAGACACTTGAATAAATCAAATTATCTAAAGGTTCAGGAGGATGTCAGTGTAGTCAGGATATAGAGCATGGCTTAGACATTCTCCAGGGGAGGGGCCCGCTTCCAGGCCCCTGGAGTCTTCCTAGCAGCCTGCAGACAACAGTGGATGATAATGACAGCACCCCCACACCCCTCAGGTCTAGCCTGGTACAGAATGTAGCCTTGCCTGGGGGTGCACTCATCTCATCAATCTCAGAGGTGCACGATGGATTCTAGGATGGCCAGGGTAGAGATCACAGCCTATTCAGACCTGGGCAAAAGCCTCATCTATCATCCTTGGCCTCCTGGGCTCACAGGCTGTGCATGGGCTATTCTTGAATTCAGTTTCCTGGCTTTCTCAGATCTAGGCCCTCACATTAGCTGGAGGTCTAATCACGTAGATGGGTCCTATTCTTGTTTCCATTTTAGAGAAGAGGGATTAGAGGTTAAAAATTTGCCTAAGATTGCATTAGCTAATGAGTAGCCAAGCTAGGATGCAGTCTGACTCCAGAGTATTTATTAAATGAGGGAATGTGGGGTGGAAGGAAGAAAGGAGGGAGGAAGAGAGGGAGGGAGGGAGGGAGGAAGGAAGGGAGTTCCGAATATATCTACCAAGGTAACTCCTTAAAGAGCATAAGCTCCATGAGGGCATGAATCTTATCCACCTTCCACATGTATGTCTTCCCAGCATCTTGAACAGTACCTGGCACTTATTAAACAATTAATATTTGTTGAATATGCAATAAATTTTTCTTTCACACTCCATTCTTACCCCAACAACTTCCCTTTACACACAGGCATGTGCGCGCGCGCACATGCACACACACACACGCACACACACAAGACTCTTGGCCTAGAGCAGCCGTGGGCAAACTACGGCCCGCAGGCTGGATCCGGCCCGTTTGAAATGAATAAAACTAAAAAAAAAAGACCGTACCCTTTTATGTAATGATGTTTACTTTGAATTTATATTAGTTCACACAAACACTCCATCCATGCTTTTGTTCCGGCCCTCCGGTCCAGCTTAAGAACCCATTGTGGCCCTCGAGTCAAAAAGTTTGCCCACCCCTGGCCTAGAGTAAGAGGGGAAATAGAATTTCAGACCGTACTAAGCATTTACTGGCTCAAGTGAGGACGCTCTGAGTGACAGGAATGTGACAGCCCTTGGCTAAAGCAATCCCAGTGACTGTAGCTGTAATAACAGGGATGAGATTGGCTTTGTCACACCTGCTCGGAAGTAATCAAGTTAATATCCATCAGCTCCTGTGGAGACTGTGTGAGTCAGACCGTATTTCATGGTTGAGAGTGTCTTCTCACTTTCATGGTCTCCTGCTTTGTCGACTCCTATAAGAACAGATCTAATGGCTGCTGCCCCAACACACCCAGCGTTTAACATTATTCTTCATGGGTTTCCCTTTTCTTGCCTTGCCCTTTCCCCTGGGACTCACAGCCTCATGGTTCTCTGTGTCCTCTCGCCAGAATTGTGGGGAAGTAGAAGAGGGGGATTTACTTATTTCCAGGGAGCTAGGATGAACTCATGAGAAGTGGACTTAGGGGTCATCCTGGCTCTCCCACGCCTGGGTCTTGACCTTGGGCACATGACAGAGTGCTAAGAACTGCTGTTTATCAAGGGCACACATGCTACATGCATTATGTGCGTTAGCTCACTTATTTTAGTTTATTGCATCGTCACAAGAACCCTGAGGGGGTGGGGTTCTATTCCTTCTACTTTATGGATGAGGAAGCTGAGATTAGAGAGGTAAAACAGCTGGTCTGAGGAACTGGGGTTTGAGTCCCAGGTATCTGTCCCAGAGGCAGAACCCTTTGCCCTAGTTTATTATCTTTATTCCCAACACAAGGACCCCTTTTCTGTTTGTCCAGCTCCCCTAGAATGCAAAAGCAAACTCCTGCTTGGGTGCCCACAATCCCACACCGTCCCACGATTTGTCATATTCCAGCATCTGGAATTAGGTGTAGCGTAGAGGAATCTCCAGAGTCTGGCTTTGGGCTTCTCCTACCCTTTCCCTGGAGATAAATGACTTGTTTGGAGCCTAAAATGATGAGATACAACTTGGAAAGTTACAGTTTGCTGTAGTGTCCTATTCCTATGGGGTTCTTAGGGACCGCAATAGTCAACATTTATTGAGCCCTTGCTACAGGCCCAACCCTGTGCTAAGCCCTTCCCACACATTATTACATAATGTACGGAAAGTGCTTACTAATGGGAGGACGAATCAGAAGCACCTCCAGCATACCTGCTTGCCCAGAGTGAGGCCCATGAAGTCAGGTTCAGAGAAGGGTTATGCGTGAAGGCGGTGGGTACATGTCCCTACTACGCACACACAGTGCTTCTTCTCTCGTTGCCTTCCCTTTGCTTGTCTTCTGGTTTCCAAGCTGCTAAGTGGCATTTAGAAGTGTCCCTCTTGAAGTGTGGCAATTTTATGAGCTTCATTTGAATGAGTCAATAAACCCCTCAGTAGCTCTGTAATAGGCACCAAATGTCCAGGAGATAAAGCTTGGCGCCTGCTTTGTTCCATCCTTGACACCCCCTTGCCCCCCACGCCCACTCCTGGTCCCTCCCGCTCCTGCCCCATCTCTGTGCCTCTCACCATCCTGTCCTTTGGAGGCTGTCAACAACCTCAGACTCATTTTCTCACCCCAGTTCCAGCACTGAATCACACCATTAGCTTTTCATAACTCCTCCTGCGGTTGCCCGCCTCAGCTCTCTGCATCCTCTGTACGTCCTGATCCTGCTATTTATCTGGGATTCTGATAATTAGGTATCTTCGGCCTCTGAACGGCGGTGGGTGGCGGTTATCTTCATTTTATACCCGCTTGCCAGATTTTCATAAAAGGGAGAGTGTGCGCTGCCTCTCCTCTTGCTGTGGGCAGGGGTGGCTTTTAATCAGCGAGAGTCAGAACTGCAGCAGGCAGGGGAGACAGGCAGGCAAAGGACAGATTTCAGGAGCACAGCCCTGAGTTCCAATATCTCCAGAGCCTGGGCTGGGACCTCAGTGAATTCATTTTATTAAAAAGTACCACGTGTGGTGAAGCGGTCAGGCCCTAGAACTGGCAGAGATTTAGGATGGGATAGTAGAAAGTGCCTGAGTTGTAAATAGCAGCTTTTCAAATACTTGCTATGCTGATCAGCGTCCTAAGTGTCTTCCACGCATTGAATCATTTAATACTCAGTACAACCCTCTAGGCAGACTACCCACCCTCATTTTATAGATGAGGAACCCGGGGCACAGGGAAGTCAAGTAATTTGCTCAGGGCTGCACAGGTTCCATTAAATGGCAGACAGTGCTATAACCCAGGTATTCTGGATCCGGAGTCCATGACCTCAAAGTCATGCTACAGGGTCTCTCAACTGGCTTTGAATATCACTTTTTACTTCTTACCAACTCTGTGGCCTGGAGCAAATCTTTTGCCCTGTTCCAATCTCAGTTTTACCCCTCCATATAATGGAACAATAATGTTTCTCTGGCAGCGTCATAACTAGGGATGAAAAGAGAGAGCACAAGAAAGTGGGTGGCTGATTCTAGGAAGTAAGCAAATCAAAATTCCCTTCCCTCTTTTAACTGTTAAAGCTGTGCTTTGAGGGAGAGTAGGGGACCAGGGCGGCTTAGTCATCTCCAGAGGAACCGCTCTTCTGCTGAGAAGCTGGGGAGTGGCTCTCAACCATCAAGTCCAGTTCTACCCTGCAGCCCTGACTTTATTATTATTTAAAAAATTATATACGCCTGCTATTTTCTTTTCCCTTTAATGATCTGATAATTCTGAAGTCTGTTAGGAAAAGCTTCAAGCTAGGGGCAAAATGAAGCATGTGCGTTTATGGGACTTGACACATCTCAGCCACATTCAGGAGGTCTGCGTCACACCAGTTGTACTCTGGGTTTTAAATAGCATCTCCTAAGAACAGGTCATTGTTGCCAGAACCACTGTGCTTAACAGGGCGGGGGAGGGGAGCGGGAAGAGATGCCTTTAATTGTAGAAAATCTAAAAGGAAATTTGTCTTGAACAAAATATACAAAAATATTTGAGGAGTTGGGGAGGAATGGGAGGGAGGAGGCCTCTGGGAAAGAGGGAAGGGATGGAGAGACTAGAGAGAAGAGAGAGGATGGATAATGTTCCAGGTTAGACCTCTGAATGGAAGGACCCTCCTGAATTTCTTTTTTCCCCCCAATCCTCACCCAAGAGTATATTTTTTAAAATACCTTTTTATTGATTTCAGAGAAAGGAAGGGAAAAAGAGAGGGAGATAGAAACATTGATGATGAGAGAACCATTGATTGGTTGCCTCCTGCATGCCCCACCCTGAGGATCGAGCCCACATTCTTGGCACGTGCTCTGACTGGGAATCATACTGTGACCTCCTGGTTTATGGGTCGAAGTTCAACCACTGAGCAAGGAGGATATGTTTTTTTAATTGATTTTAGAGAGAAAGGTGGGGGGGGGGGGAAGAGAAGCATTGATGTGAGAGAGAAACATCGGTCAGTTGCCCTCCGTATGAACCCTCTTTAATGTCTACACATACTGGGAGGTAGGGATGAGGTGGGGGTCTGGGCTGATCAAATGGAGAAAGACACGTTCCCCTGGACAAGCATCTGCTGTTACGAGTTGCCTTTTGAAGTCAGAACAAACTCCAGGAAAGGAAATTATTCTTTCTGGGAGCTCTGTCTTACCATAAATGTTTACATTCTCTTGGCTCCAAGGATCTCCTGAGACTCCTGGATTATGGTGAGCTGAGAGGGAAACCATCATATTAGCTCTATGTGATGGCTAATATTGTGTCAACTTGACTGGGTAAAGGTCAAAATATGTAAAACTAACAAATTGTGCAGGCATTCATATAGGGATGGTTAACTTTACAAATAAAAAGCATTAGCACAAATTCAGAGTAGGTCTTACCCTCGGGGGGAATGAGAAAAATACAAGGGAATAGGGCATACCAGGGTTTCTAATGGGCATATACAGGTTATTACTTAAGCAGGATGATGGGAACATAACTGCTTATTGTTTCATAAACTGTATATATGTACTTTATGCACATGCTTTAAACATGCACACATACACAAATACACATATACAGGTTGGGCAAAAGTAGGTTTGCAGTTGTTCATACAGAAAATAATACAAAAATTAATAAAGAATAACACAAGAATAAACTGTGTTTCTTGTACTTATGACTGTAAACCTACTTTTGCCCACTCCTGTATTTTTTCCAGTGTTTTTGTTGTGGTAAAACACATCCAACATAAAATGTAGCATCGGAACCAGTTTTAAGTGTATAGCTCATTGGTATTAAGAACATTCATAGTGTTGTGCACCCATCCAGAATAATCGGCCACCGCAAGTTCCTTCATTTAATCGCAACTGCAAAGTCACTTTTGCATGAATATAGTAACATATTCACAGGTTCCAGGGACTAGGACACAGATAACTTTGAGAGGCGTTGTTCAACTGACCACAGTCACAGAGATGGTCACTGCAAGGCTGAGCAGCACACTGCAGAGAACACACATGGCTTCATCTTACAGTGAGTTGTCATCATTCTTTGAAATCTCCCAAAGAAAAAGTAGAGGTGGGGGGAGGAAGAAAGAAGAGAGAAGGGAAGGGAAGGGAAGGGAAGGGAAGGGAAGGGAAGGGAAGGGAAGGGAAGGGAAGGGAAGGGAAGGGAGAATCTCAATAATGCATGTACAGTGGCTTGACTGCTTATTTCTGGACAATGCTGATTTGACTGGCAGCAGAGGTTGAGAAGTGCTTGTCCATATCACTTGATGGTCTCAACTGAGGGCTCAGCTTTTTGTTCTGTGCTTAGTCCAGAATCAGATAATGCCTGGCTGGGCCTCATTTCCACATTTCTTTTCAGATAAGAACCAGCTCTCTCTTAATATTTCTGGGACAGGATGTTCAAAGAGACATGGGAGGAAGGGAAAGACATGAATAATTTAGCAGAGATGCCATGGTATTTTGGGTCTACGTAAGCATGCTGGCCCCGGTCACTCATTAAGACAATATCCTGATTTACATCTTTCACTTTATTTAGTTGGCTGCTCCTCATTGAGTGATCGGTTACATAGATCTTTTCTCCTGGAATTCTGGCCCACTCTTGGTCAGAGTGTTCAGAACTGTCTTCAGTTCTCAAAAATCCTCAGGGGTTTTGAATCTGATAAGGTCAATCTAAGACACTCTGGTTGAGTTCCGCAAAGGAAGGGCCACCTGTTTTTTCATTACTAGATGTGCTAGTCTTTGACAGGGTTGCTTTCTGATAAAAAGAGAAACCTGCATGTGCTCCAGATTAGATTACACTTACATCTGAATTCTAGCTCTGCCATTTACTAGTACAGGCAGACTGTGCAATCTCAGACAAATACCTTCACCTCTCTGAGCCTCAGTTGCCTCATCTGTCAAATGGGAAATGCATCCAATATCTCAATGGGTGATTATGAGAAATAAAAGTGATCATGTATATTAAGCACCTTCCCAGTTCCTGACATAATGTAAGTGTTCATTAAATGCTAATTTCCTTCAGGAAGAAATTGCGTTTGGAAATTAACAAATGCATTGGTAAGAGCAGACATTGTGCCCAGGCTCTTGATATTTGGTAGTAGGTTATTTATTTTTGAAGAGGGGGCACAAGAGAAGGGAGGAGATTGGAGGGTGGAGTAAAGATCTCTTCCATGACAAGGATGTAAGACTGGGGAGGAAAAGGCTCAAAGGGCACCTGAGAGCTCTCTTGAAACATCTAAAGGATTGCCAAGTGGAAGAAGGAGTTTGTTCTTTTTATGTGGAACTAGAACCAATACACAGATACCATGGTGAATCAGATCCCTATCTCAGCATGAGAGAGGCCTTCCCAAATACTTAGAGCTATGAAAAGTTGAAATCTTGGGATGTAATGAATTTTCATACCTGTGAATATTCAAGCATTTATTTATTCCTTCAGTCATTCAACAAGCATCTATGGTAGAATTACCATAGATGTGCCAGCTCCAGGGAATGTAGCAATGAACAGTACAGATGAGTGCTCTGCCCCATTGGAGTCCAGGTGAGGAGACAAAAGCTGGATGACTCCTGTGTGATTGATGGAAGCTTTAGATGGGTGGTGAGGTAAGAGAGCAGGTGCTAAGATACTATGGTCAATTCTTAAGGTTATCATCATTAGTATCTAACATTTCTTGAACACTTGCATGTGCCAGGTACAGTGCTTAATTTAAAAAGATTTTTATTGATTTCAGAGAGAGGAAGGGAGAGGGAGCGAGTGATAGAAACATCAGTGATGAAAGAGAATCATTGATCAGCTGCCTCCAGCACACTCCACACTGGGGATTGGGCCTGCAACCTGGGTATGTGCCCCGACGGGGAACCAAACTGGGACCTCTTGGTTCATGGGTCGATGCTCAACCACTGAGCCACACTGACTAGGCCAATGCTCATTTTTTATATGAATCTCCTGATTTCAACTTCATAGCAACCTGATGAGGCAAATACTATTGTGAGCCACATTTGACAGATGAAGAAATTGGGTTTTACAGATGTTGAGAGTCTTACCCAAGATTACTCAGCTAAGAACTAGTAGATCTGGGATTCTAGCTTCAGCAGCTGACCCCAGGGCCTGGCTCTGGTATGTCCATCCAGTGCCAATCATTACTTCCCTACCCACTGCCCCTCCTTAGAGGTAGGGATTCCTACCTCTCTCATGCTCTTCCTCTGGGCCAGAGCTGATTGGTCTAGATTGGTTCAGTCTGGGCCAATCAGAGTCTGTCTTCTGGGTTATAGAGAGACTGGGCCAGTTAGGTGATGGGAGGTTTGTAAACCATGAGCAGAGAAAGCTGTCTTTGGAGGGAAGAAATAGCACAACTGCATCTGAGTATAAGATCTTCTCCAGACCCTTGGAGAGATGCCTCCCACCCTGGGGAAGGCACAGGGTGGGGAAATCCAAAATCCACCACGGAGATGTCTGTGAATTTCCACTAGGTTCATTCTCAGGTCTTCTCCGCTCCTACGCTTGGCTTCCTGGATTCTGTACCCCACTCCATGTGGGTATGAAACTCATATGCTTCACCAGTTTCCATAACAACAGAACAAAATAAAGCCCAATGCTAGTCCCACAGGTCATTTGAGGAGTCATAGATCTAAGGAGCACAGAAAGGGATCGCATTGAGCTCTTCACAGCAAACCATTTTAAAGTCCACATTTGACATTCATGGCTAACGAGGTCCTTTTTACCACACTGTACCAAGACAGTTCCTTTTTTCTTTGCCTTTTTCCACACACAAGGCCCAGTCTCGCCATCTTTCCTGCTCTTCTTCTTTATGTCAGTCAGTTATGTTACTTCATTCCAAGTAAGACAGATTCCGCTCCCTGTCTCATGCAGAGCAGTTTCGCCCACTTCTAGGAAGCCATGACACCAAAACATTCTTGAGTTCGCAGGAACATCCCCCAGGTGTTTGTCTAAGTATGATTCCAAGCAAAAACCATTTCTTCCCCAAGATAAATTTGGGTACCAGCTGTTAAGGTAATAACATTTACTTCCGTGTTCTTACACCTTTACTAAACTATCTTTTCATTAAGTGAGCTTGAGTAGATTTCTCTTCCTTTTAGTTTGTGCTGGGATGTTTTATCAAAAACTTAGCTAGGCTGAGAACTCTCTTTCCCAGAATCCCTATCCCTGCCTGGTCCAGGTTAAAGGTGGGCGATCTGGGAGGCAGAAGGGAAGCAGCAGTGTTTGCTCTTTAAGGGCCCCTGGTTAGATTGGAGGTAACCAGACCGAGAGGGCCTCAGAGGTTCCAGCTTGTCCCCACTCTCTTCCAGCTCCCATCCGGCTTGTCTTCCTGACCACCAGGTCTGATGGCCAACAGCCACCCCATATCTTCTAGAGACGGTTGGCAGACTAGGCACAGCCTCCCGTAGACCCGTCCCCCTCCTCCCCCTCTGTAGCCTCACCTCTGTAGCTGCGAGGCCTGACTTGTCAGGGCATCTTGTGGATGCCTCCTCTGCTCCTCCCACGATTGTGGGAGGTCTAATTCCTTGCCCCTATAACTCATGGTTCTGCCACCTTGATAGAGAGAGCCCTGGCTGACAGCAGCCAGAAACTGGGGGCAGTGAAACATCCACTTTTCACTAGGCTGCCAGTTCCCCCAAGACCACTGGTTCTTAATTTTGACTCTCCTGGAGTCAAGCCATCACACTGAAATCACCTTCAAAAGATAACACTGATGCCTAGGTCTTACTCCCCGAGTCTTATTTAATTGTTCTAGGGTGTGGCCTCGCCATTGGGAGTTTTTGAAACAGTTGGGGTGATCCCCCTAACCCCCACTGCATAGACATCCCCTAACCTCTTCTCTGGGTGAAGTAGAAGAATCCTGGTGTCCATCAGCTGCTTACAAATGACTCATCTTATTTTCTTAACATTTTTTGCCTTGATGAAAATGGGCTTCAGACTAAATGTATAAAAGCTGCCCTATGTTGGCCTGACTCCTTGCACAGCAATAGGTGCCTCTCCCTCCATTAGCTTAGGATTGTGATCAGAATCAGAATGAAATGTACGTCTCTGGTCTCCTGTGGTGTATAAGAATTCCGATGCCACCCTAGCCGGTTTGGCTCAGTGGATAGAGCGCCAGCCTGCGGACTCAAGGGTTCCAGGTTCGATTCTGGTCAAGGGCATGTACCTTGGTTGCGGGCACATACCCAGTGGGGAGTTGCAGGAGGCAGCTGATCGATGTTTCTCTCTCATTGATGTTTCTAACTCTCTATCCCTCTCTCTTCCTCTCTGTAAAAAATCAATAAAATATATTTTAAAAAAAGAAAAAAAAAAGAATTCCGATGCCATCTGTTGTCTTCATGATCACAGCCGTCCTCGAAATCCATTGCAAAAGCCTTTAGTTGAACCTGATGGTATATTTACCAATAAAATTATGATAAGCTTTCAGACAGCTTATAAACAGAATTGGAATTTATTCAGCAATGATTGCTTTCAATTCACTCCATTTCAACCTCTAAAAAACAACAACAGTCTCCTTTTTAATCTTTTACTTTTTAAAGCAATCAAGTGAGGAAGCCAAGAGTTGGGAGACACGGAATTTCTGAGCTTCTTCACTGAGGGGTTTTGGGATTAGAGTGTAATAATAAAGGTGGTTTCTAGAGCAGGATGTGCATAAATGTACTCCCAGCCCTATAACTGAATGACTGTGTAAACTCTAAGTCTCAGGCCCCTCATCTGTACAGCTGCTGTACTAACAGTTTACACTTTATAGAGTTGGAGTGAAGATTAAATGAAATAGCACAGGAAAATAACTTAGTATAGAGCTTAGCCCTTTATAAGTTCCCCCTACATATTAGCTGTGAGAATGCTTGGGTGTCTGCAACCTATGAAAGAGTTTTGAAGCTAGAGTTTGAGCCAAGACAGAAATTGTTCATTTACAGAATGAGATCTTGATTTCACTTTGAAAGCAACACTTTAGAAAATGCCTGAATAAACTGACATTTTGTTTTGGCATGAGGTTTCTCCAAATGAAGTTTGGTGAGTTGTTCCAAATCATGGAAAGGGAACTCTGGTTGTGGGTTCGATCCCTAATCAGGGCACATACAAGAATCAATCAATGAATGCATGCATAAATGGAACAACAAGCCTCTCTCTCTCTCTCTCTCTCTCTCTCTCTCTCTCTCTCTCTCTCTCCCTCCCTCCCTCCCTCCCTCCCTTCTCCCTCCCTCTCAAATCAATCAACCAATAAAATAAAAAAGAAAAGGGAACTCTGCACCCTCCTTCCACCTTGAATGTGTGATTATCTACTACTAGTCCATGTCTGCAAGTGCTCACACTGCCTCTTAGGGCCACCATAACTGTCCTTGAGCGGTTCTGGGGGGAACTCCATCTGCTCCTAGAACAGCTGAGAGTAGGTCTGCTTCAGTCCCTGTGAGCTCTGGTGATTAAATTCAGGGAGCCTTGCCCAGGGCATCATTATCTGCCTGGAGGAATCAGCCCTCTGACCATCTGTTGTCTGTCATCACTCTGTTTGGTTTTCCTTTTGGTTACACCGGCCATCTTGAGGAACTTTCATTCCTCTCTGCTTGCTGCCCTGACATAGTTAACCAGAAACACTGTCGAGGGATTCATGTTGTGGTTGAAAGGGGATTAGACTTGGAGATGGGACCTGGTTGATATCTTGGCTGTGTGACCTTATGAGATTCAGTTGGTCCTGTTTTTCCTGAACTGGGGTGCACCCTGGGATGATTTTAGGTAGTATTTGGGAAAACATTCATTAACTAATTTTTATGTCTTCTAAGGAAAAATATTGGTTTTCCATTTATGATGCTGTAAAAAGTTTTATATTAAAAATTTATATGAAAAGTGAGTCAATGTAAAGAAAAATAGTGAATAAGTAATAGTGGAGAGGGCATAAGATCTGGCAGATATTTCCATATGCAAATGACTAATGATGGGGAAACACTTACTTAGCCACAATGAGCAAGGGGCAGGTGACTGTCACCTCTGGTGGGTAGTGGGAGGTAGTCAGCATAGCCAGAGGCAGCACAAACAGTGATCCAGGTTCAGGGCTTTGCCTATTTAAGAGCTGGTGTCCCGGCCAAGGGGCTTGCCAGCTGGGTGACCTTGGGCAAATTGCTTAACTTCTCTGAAACTCTTTTGTGTAGTGTTTTCTAACACCACCATCAGATGACAAAACTAAAACAATGTAGTAACAAGTTTGATGTCCTTTATCCCAGGGAAAACAATCCATGGATTGGGGTAGTACAGTGTTTCACAGTTAGTGGAGCACTCTTCCTCCGGGGTCTCGGGAAGAGTGAGTTTTACAGAGTGTTAGAAGAGGCAACATGGAAACAGGGCATGATCAGCTAGGACAGGGGTCCTCATACTTTTTAAACAGGGGGCCAGTTCACTGTCCCTCAGACTGTTGGAGGGCCGGACTATAGTTTAAAAAAAAACTATGAACAAATTCCTATGCACACTGCACATATCTTATTTTGAAGTAAAAAAACAAAACGGGAACAAATACAATATTTGTATTTGCATGGGGCCTGCGGGCCGTAGTTTGAGGACCCCTTGGCTAGGAGGTTGGGGATCTCCTTCTAAGACTAGCAGATCCTATTTTCTCGGATGAACTAAGCTAGCCAAAGCTGAGTTAGAGGATTGTGATTGGTGTATGTTAGGTTTTCTCGACAGGTGTTTCCTGTAAGTACAGGCTGACTGAGGTTTAGATCCGTGACATGGGCCAGGTTACTGGGGTGGCCCCCATTTGGTGTGTTCCAATATACAAATGAACTTTATCACTCCTTCTGACACCAGACGTGGTTTTCTTCTGACACTAAATACGTGTTGCTTTTCCACACCAATGCTCTGATTCATGACACCAACTGGATAGCCAATAATTCAATTCAATTCTGACACTATCTACTTGGAGTTAGGGTCTGATCTTGCAAGTTTCAGGGCTCACTCCCACAAAACTGCCTTCAATTCAGATGCCAATTTCAAGTTCTGGGCCACCCCCACTTCTGTCTAGCCAACTACAAATTCATGGGTTTCCATAATTTTAGTTTTTGTTCAGTAGAAAAGCTAGCCCTATGGTTTTATTGCCCTTGGGGCTGTTAACCAGTTTTCTACCTAACCTGCCCTATAGATTGTAGAATTAAGTGAGATAGTACTAGGCCCAGTGCTCAAATGAATGCTTTTGTTGGTATCAGCATGGGAGAGAGAAATGGATGTGGGGGCAGGGAGGGAAGGTTTGGGAGAGGAGACATCCCACTGGCAGGAACTCAGCAGGTAGTGGAGAATGGAAGGCACAGAAGGGCCCAAATGCTGAGAGAGCTCAGAATAGAAACTGTATTGAGAGTAGCATGCCAAGCAGGATCACTTGAATTGCAATGTTTAATTGGATTTCTCTGGGGGGTGACTCACTGCCTTTGATTGATACTATTGCCCTTGTGGGGCCTCTATCATAGGATCTGAAAATTTTCCACATGCACTTGTAGTCATGAGGCCTTGCTTCAATAAAAATCCAGGACTGTGTGTACTCCTCCTTGCCCGCCTGCCAGCTTGTCTTCCTTTCTTCATCACTTGCTTACTGCCATGTGTCAGGCATGGATGACAGCTCAAACCACAGAGGGAAGAGTCAAAGTCCCTTAAAGGGTACACAGTCTATTTAGGGAGAGACACAAGTGCCTAGATGATTGTCAGCAGGCTGAGCTGTGGGATGGCCCCGGGGGCTGGGGCAGCATGAAGGCAGAGGAGCTGATCCAGGCTGGGAGCAGCTGGAAGGCTCCAGAGTGGGTGCTGAGGCTGTCTTGAAAGATGCAGAGGAGACAGAGATGTCCTGGGGTGGGAAAGGGAGTTGAAGGGAGCCAAGGCTTGAAGGATGCAGGTCAGGATTCACACAAGCATGCAGATGGGCTGCTAGCTCAAAGGTGAGCTCTGTGGCTAGAGATGAGGCCGACAAGACCAGGGCAAGGAGTGGCTTCTGTTGGGGCTGTCGTAACCCAAGACTGGCTGTGTTTGCCTCTGAGGAAAGGGTAGGAAATAGGCTCTGTGATCCATCTCCAGCACAGTCAACTTCGAATGGAAACGGTTACGAAATTTCCCCAGGGCAAACAGAATGTAGGGAGGAGGGAAGAGGATATAAGAACAAGGAACTGTGGGTATGAGCCAGCATCATGGTGGAAACCCCCAAGGTGCCGGTCTCAAGTTGACAGGGGGAGGGGGAGGCAACTAGAAAAGGCCTCAGCCCACTGCCCAATAGGTGACAATAAAGCCTAGGTGACCAATGAGGAAACAGGTGATCCCATCGTACTCAGCCAATGAGGAACCGGAGGAGGGACGGGGTAAATAGGCCGTGCTCAGGGGCAGACACTCCTTCTTGAGAACATATTACAAGTCTCGTTTTCGCCGTACTGCTGTCTCCGAGTCTGTAATTTGAATTCGGACAGGTGGATATTTCTCACAAAAGGGGTGGCCCATGGTAATTTAAAACAGAAAACTTTAGCCCTAACTGGTTTGGCTCAGTGGACAGAGCGTCAGCCTGCAGACTGAAGGGTCCCAGGTTCGATTCCGGTCAAGGTCATGTACCTTGGTTGCGGACACATCCCCAGTAGGATGTGCAGGAGGCAGCTCATTGATATTTCTAATTCTCTATCCCTCTCCCTTCCTCGCTGTAAAAAATCAATAAAATATATTAAAAACAAAACAAAAACTTTAAAAAATTATCCAGGTAATACATGCATATTTTAAAATTTTAAACACAGAGAGCAAGTGAAGGTAATAAAAATTTCTTCACAATAATCACTGTAACACTTTGAATGGAGTCTTGCTATCTTTTTTTTTCTATGTATATGTACTTTGCAAAATTGGATCAATATTTCTTAACCAGTTTTTAAAAATATCAATAACATCTCTTCTGCATATCATTTTAATGTGAAATTCCATTATGCATACATACCATAATTTATTTAAGCAATCCCCTTCTATTGTTGAACATTTAGGTCGCTTCCAGCTTTTTGCTATTGCAAGCTCGGCTATATTGCACATAATCATAGCTAAATCTTTATGGTACCCTAATTATCTCCTTAGGATGAGATCCTAGAAATGGGAATCACTAAAGAGTTTAAATGTTTTCAAACCCCTCGACATATGTTTCCAAATTGTCTCCAATTTTCTACTCCCATCACTTCGCTGGCCATTTTTGTTAATTCTCCTTGGGACTTTTCATTGCTGTTTTCTCAAACCCCCACATCTCTAGAAACTCATGGACAGAGGGCTCTCCAGT
Organism: Myotis nattereri; assembly: GCF_964212035.1. Lineage (NCBI taxonomy): Eukaryota > Metazoa > Chordata > Mammalia > Chiroptera > Vespertilionidae > Myotis > Myotis nattereri. The sequence goes on along the minus strand of NC_138079.1, from coordinate 90,658,664 downwards.
GGAAATGGAGAGGAATAAGGTAGGAGATTGGCCATTATTCTGACCACTCTGGCCTGTAGACTTCCCTCCTCCCCAAGCACAAAATCGGCCGCCTGGGCTAATGCCAGTTTAGAAAAGGAGGCTGATTTTTAAAGTCTGGCCTCCCTTTGGCCTCCCTCACCTGATAGGCTTGCCAGGGAAAAACAAAGGACACCCAGTTAGATCTGCATTTCAGGTAAACAGTGGATCATTTTTCAGTGTAAGTATGTTCCAAATATTGCATGGGGGCCTCCTTATACTGAAAACGACTTGACATTTATCTGAAATCCAAATCTAACTGGGCACCCTGTGTTATGATTTGCCAAATCTGGCGACCCTAGCGCCTTAGTGTCTTACCTCACCCAGTCTGTGTTGGCTGTATTTTCTCAATTTTATGTTACTCTCAATTATATTTTCTACATTTCTCAATTGTCTTTTGAGAAAATATTGAAAGCTGGCCAGCAAGAACTTTAATAGTTGTTGAGTTTTTCCTTGTATAGTTGGAAAATTATGTATGTAACCAATGCACTTTATTGGATATTCCTTTTGTTTCCCCTCCCATCCCCTCTCCTCCCTGTCTTCCCCCTCTCCCTCCTCCTCTTTCCCTCCTCCTTTTTCTTTCTCCCAGTGGTCCCCTCTCTCTCACCTGTTTAGAGCCTAATCTTTGCCCACATCTTTAATTCTTTTCCGGTCACTCAGCCCAGGGCCTCAGGGCTAGGTTTAGGGAAACCCAGGGCCAGACCCTCTCTCTCCTTCAGAGCTTGCTGAGCCATCCAATGGGATAACTTATATGTCTCAGTGTAGGCACCATCGTGGCAAGCGATTGGGGGATAAAAGTAGAAACGAAGACATGAAGTCACAGAATTTAATATCTCCTTCAGTGAAGCGAAGGGTGTGAAGGACAAATGCTGTTGTGGAAACTCCAGATTGCATCAGCAGGAAATCTGTTGGCCAACTTTATATGCACTGGGCACAGTCCAGCCAACTCCCAGCTGGAACCCAGAGAAGAAGGTGGGAGTGGGCTCTGGACCTCCGGTCAAAGCTGCAGGGCATGGAGAGCCCTGCCGTCTGGGCCATGTGGCCTTGGTGGCTGGCCTCGAATCCTGGTGTCTCTTGGAAGTGAAAATTGAGTCAGGAAGCCTGACACACATTAGGCTCTCAATAAGTGTTTTCTGGATCATTGATTTATGGGGTGAGTCAGAAAATCAATGAATCAAAGATTAATATTCCCCTCTCTGGGCATTCATTTCTTCATCCTTGGAAGACGAGAGTTCTTCCATCTCTAGCAATTTCGTCAGTCTCTAATTACTTCCCATGGTTCTCTCTGAAGGTCAGGACCCCACAAAATTTTTCTATGAAAGGCTGGCTAGTAACAAGTTTAGATTTTGCAGGCCATACGGTCTATGTCACAATTGCTCAATTCTGCTGTCATAGTGCAAAAGCAGCCAAAGACAAAACGTAAATGACTGGGCATGGCTGTGTTAAAAAAAAACAACACACCATTATTTATAGACACTGAACTTTGAATTTCATATAATTTTAATATATCCCGAAATGTCATTTTTCTTTTGATTCCCCCACCCCCCAACCACTTAAAAATGCAAAAACCAGTCTTACCTCGTGGATTGTATAACAAAGCAGGCACCAGATTTGGGCCATGGGCCATAATTTATCAGTCCTACTGAAAATTCATGAGCAAGCCCGTCTTCCAAGAAGTGCAGTGAGCTCTTGAAACAGAAATTCAGAATGAGGAAGCTCTTTCTTTCTCCTTGGTGCACACATAATGATCACTATGTCTGCCAAGTTGGCTTTCATAGGCACATGGTGCCGTGCTCTCACTCTAGAACCTAAGAGGGCTTCCATGTTAAGTTCTTCAGAACCCAGACTTGTAGGTCATCAACATGTCCTATTTGGCTGGTCTCTTCTCTGTCAAACACCCGGGATACCACACCCCTTTCTACAGTCGGTGTTTGACTCAACTGCCCCCTCTACTTGAGTGTGAGGAACCCTTTTCCCTGACCATCCAGATTGTGCCCCTCCTGTAAATGGTACCCAGAGCTGAAAAGCTTTCCCCAAATTACTCTGATTTCCATCGTTCCTGAACTCCAACTACCACGTGGGACTCATATTCCCAGTTGAGAGATCCGACTGCCGGGATTCAAGTTCCTATCACTCTGTGACCTGAGCAAGTTCCTAACACCATCTGAGGGATCTATAATAATAAAAGCATAATATGCTAATTAGACCGGATGTCCTTCTGGACGAAGCCAGGGCTACAGGGGAAGCCCAGGTCCCAGGTACCTACTGGTGGCCAGAGGGAAGCCGGTGCCGGCAGCTGGGGGAAGGAAGGCCTACTCTTGCATGAATTTTGTGCATCAGGCCTCTAATAATAATAATAATACCACCCCCCTCAGAGGTTTGCTTTGAGAGTTAATTGAGATGATTTGTGTAAAATGCTTGGCCCGAGCCAGGCACTAATAGTATAAAAACAATAAATGCCAGCTATGATTATACTTCTGTATTGTTTGACCTTTTTACAGGGAGGTCATATTTATATAATCTATATTATAAAAACCCAGTCGCCATAACGCTGTAATGACCAAAGACCGACGCAGGTGGGTAGGGCTGCAAGTGTGGCAAGGCGTGCGTGGGTGGGCGGGGCTGTGCGATTTCGTGTACTGGGCTTCTAGTCCTATCTAATAAAAGAGAAACATGGTAATTAGCGTACGACTGCTACCTTTCCCATTGGCTAATCAGGGCAATATGCAAATTAACTGCCAGCCAAGATGGCGGCTGGCAGCCAGACAGCTTGAAACTAACATGAGGCTTGCTTGCTTCAGTGACAGAGGACTCCAACATTCCCCGCCTGCCACTGCAGGCCTCTGAGCTGCTGTGGGGAGCTGATATAGGGTCAAGCCTCGGACTGACCTGTGGGCAAAGTCACAAACAATTCCCAGCTTAGAGGGCACAGTCCTCTTAGCATAATTAGGCTTGACCTTATGAGGCTCCCTAGATCTTATCTGGGAAGCTAATGGGCTGAGGAAGTGCAGGAAGTATAACCATGGTATAAACAAGTGAAACTCACAAGAACAGTGTAACTTTGGAAACCACTACCTTGTTTACCTCTCACTATAAAATAAAGGCTCAGCTTGCCTTGGGATCTCTCTCTGTGGCCTCAGCCAGGCACAGGGAAGATCCATGGAGACTAAGGAAAGCTAGAGAGTTCTGAACACTGTCTCTGTGTAAAACATTCTTCGCCGACTCCGTCCACACCTTTGGGAACCCCTGGACTGCTGGGGCTGGACCCCAGCAAGCTGCAACTCTAAGCAACTATGTAACAAATATAGAAGCTAAACAAAACCCCAGAAACCTGCTTTAGTCTACCGGGCTTCAGCCAGCAGGATCGCAACATTGTAAGCAAAGGCCAGAAACCTTTCAGCAGCGGAGGCCTAAGAGCTGGAGCCAAGCCTCAAAGCTAAAGCTGACCCAGAATAAAAAAAAGAAAAGAAAAAAAGGAGCGGTTGGGAGCTTCAGTCACCCCCAGCCTGAAAACAGCCCTCAGACCCTCACTCAGACTGGCCAGGCACCCCAGTGGGGACCCCCACCCTGAAGGGTGTGTGACCAGCTGCAAACAGCCATCATCCCCTCACCCAGGCTGGCCAGGCACCCCAGTGGGGACCCCCACCCTGATCCAGGACACCCTTCAGGGAAAACCAGCCGGCACCCACCCGTGCACCAGGCCTCTACCCTATATAGTAAAAGGGTAATATGCCTCCCAGCACAGGGATCAGCAGAGCCGCGAGGCCTCCCGGCACCGGGATCAGTGTGACAGAGGGCAGCGCCCAAACCCCCTGATGACCCTGCAGCTCTGTGTGTGACGGGCGGGGCCACAACCTCCCTATCCACCCTGCTCTGTTCGTGACAGGGGAAGGGGCCCCAACCCCCTGATCAGCCCTCCTCTGTGCCTGATAGGGGGGAGCTCCCCAACCCCCTGATCGCCCTGCGGCTCTGTGTGTGACAGGGTGCGGCGCCCCAACCCGCTCCTCCCCCGCCCCCCACAGGCCCTGCTCTGTGTGTGACGGGGTAGAGCCATAACCTTCCCATCGGCCCTGCCCTGAGTGTGAGAGTAGCGGCGCCCCAACCCCCTGATGGGCCCTGCTCTGTGCATGACAGGGGGCAGCGCCCAAACCCCCTGATTGGCCCTGCTCTGTGCGTGACAGGGTACAGAGCCCCAACCCCCCTGATTGGCCCTGCTCTGTGCATGACAGGGGGTGGCACCGCAACCTCCCCATCGACCCTGCCTTGAGTGTGACAGGGGACGGTGCCCCAACCCCCCAATCGGCCCTACCCTGAGCATGACTGAGGGTGGCATCACAACCTCCCGATCCGCCCTGCTCTGTGCATGACAGGGGGCAGCGCCCCAACTCCCCAATCGGCCCTGCTCTGAGCCCGACCAGGAGCTGCACGTAGGGATTGGGCCTGCCCTCTGCCACCCGGGAGCAGGCCTAAGCCAGCAGGTCGTTATCTCCCGAGGGGTTCCAGACTGCAAGAGGGCACAGGCCAGGCTGAGGGACTCCCCCTCCCCCCCCGAGTGCACAAATTTTTGTGTACTGGGCCTCTAGTAGTTATATAATTTTGAAAAGACTAAAATTACCCTTTTAGTCTTATTTATTTTGTTAATTCTCACCTGAGGATATTTTTCCATTGATTTTTTAGAAAGAGTGGAAGGGAAGGGGAGAGCCAGAGAAAGAGAAATATCGATATGAGAGAGACACATCAATTGGTTTGCCTCCCACACCTGACCGGGGCCAGGGATGGAGCCTGCAACCAAGGTACGTGCCTTTGATGGGAATCGAACCCTAGACCCTTCAGTCTGAGGGCTGATTCTCTAACCACTGATCAAAACCAGCTAGGGTCCTTTTAAGTTTAAAACAACCCTAAACAATATTTTGTTGGTAATTTTTTCAGGTGAAATTATAATTGACATGTAACATGCACACAGGAAAAGGCAGAAACCCCAAGTGCTCAGCTTGATGAGTTTTTCATTGTTAGTAATTTTCTTTCTAGGATGAATCAAAACAGAGTCAGTATAGAAAACCCCTGGCGGAGAGGAATAATCTGTGCTTGAGGGAGGTGACATGCTTTGGGGAACAGTGTCACATCCAGGAATGAGGGTCTGCTTACAACCAAAGGAGAAGCCAGTTAACGCACAGACCATAATCACGCCACAGGGAGAAACAGGCAGCATGGTCTCCAGCGACACATCACAAAGGCGTCCCTCTCAGGGATGAGTCACCTGAGCTCAGGGTCCCCAGCATCATGCTGAGAGATGGCTGAGCTCACGGGCTCCCTGCAGCTGTCTCAACACTTACTCTCCCTCAGGAAGAGCGTTTAAGCTCATTAATCCAAGGAGACTAAACAAATGTACACACTCATCATCTCAGTGCCATTAGGGTTCAGGAAATTGAAATAGCACAGGAGACTAATCCTTTGACGTAGGAATGTTGGCTAATATTTTTCAGGAGTGTCTGCCAGCTGACAGCTCAGTGACTCACCCCTTACCCAGGGCGGAGGGGTGGACAGCAGTAGCCTTTCCTATGTACCTACTATGTATGTACCAAGCTCAGGACTGCCTGCTCCCCACACATAAGCTTATGCCATTTTCATATAACCCCAAGGCAAAGGTATTATTCCTACCCACAGTGAGACCTAGAGCAGTGTAGGGCTTGCCCAAGTTGTACAGCCAATTAACGGTGGAACTGAGATCGCATTTGACGGGCTCTAGAGCATTTTAAAAATTCCTCTATGCACTGACAGAACAGGGCTCCAGAGATCATTGAAACCCCTCATTTTATACATGAGGAAGCAGAGGTCTGGGCAGGGGAATAGCTTGCTCAAAGTTATTGTGGTATAATAAGAAATATATTTGCTCTTTGCCCCCAGTTCCTGGCTAAAACTCCTGAAACTCTTGTAATTTCATGAGAGATAAGGGCGCTCGGAACATCTTTGATTCTACTTGTTCTCTGATTCCCGCTCCTGACACAAGAGCTTCTAAGACCCTGGGAATTTCCAGAGTGGTCAGAGTGTCTTTTTGTGTGCTAATGAGATGGGTGGGGCCCCAGACAGGTTCAGGATGGGGTCTGGTCACCAGAAAGACCAAGACATAATTAGAAGCTTGGAACTTCCAGCCTCATCCCCCATTCTTGGTGAGGGAAGAGGGGCTAGAGATTGAGTTAATAATCATCGTGCCTATGTGATGTAACCTCATAAAAATGCCTAAAATACGATGTTTGGAAAGTGTCCACGTTGGTGAACACGTGGATGTGTTGGGAAGGTTTTGGGAGAGGACATGGGGCCCCACACCCCACCCCCATACCTTGCCCTATGGTCCTTCCCATGGAGCTGTTCATCTGTATCCTTTGTAATCCTATATAATAAAAGGCTAATGTGCAAATTGTCCCCACTGGCGGGAGTTTGACCGGCCAGGAGTTAGACGTGTGCTGACCACCAGGGGGTGGCGCAGAACATGGAGGACGTTGGTGATGTGGTGCTGGCAGTGGATGGCAGTGGAGGTGCTGCTGGCCTGATGGGCCCCTATGAGAGCGGGACTGTGGCGGGATGGTGGAGCAGGTGAGCAGGCGGCGCCAGGCCAAGGCGGGTGCGAAGGGAGGCCCTGGCTGGCAGCAGCAGCAGCAGGCAGCCAGGGGAAGGGAGGCCCCGGCCTGCAGCCAGTAGCCGGCAACCACTAGAGACCCTACCTGTGCACAAATTTTGTGCACTGGGCCTCTAGTATCCTTTATAATAAACGAGAGGCCTGGTGCACAGATTTGTGCACCAGTGGGGTCCCTTGGCCTGGCCTGCAGGGATTGGGCCAAAACTGGCTCTCTGACATCCTCATTGCAAGGGGGCACAGGCCAGGCCGAGGGACCGCACCAGTGCATGATTGGGGCTGGGGAGGGACTGCGGGAGGACTCCAGGGCATGTCCAGCCCGTCTTGCCCAGTCCCCATCTGCCAAACCCCAGCAGCAAGCTAACCTACCAGTCGGAGTGTCTGCCCCCTGGTGGTCAGTGTGCATCATAGCGACTGGTTGAACGATCAAATGAACAGTTGGACACTTAGCATATTAGGCTTTTATTATGTAGGATTAGTGAATGCAGGTAAATGTTTTCCTAAGTTTTGTGAGCAGTTCTAGCAAATTATAGAACCTGAAGAGGGGTTGCTGGAAACACCAGTTCATAGTGAGTTGATCAGAAGTATTGGTGGCCTGGACTTTTGATTGGCATCTGAAGTAGGCCTGAGCCCTTAACCTGTGGGGTCTGTGCTAACTCTGGGCAGTGAGTATCAGAATTGAGTTAGATTGTAGACACCCAGTGGGTGTCCACTGAGAACTGGAGAATTGCTTGGTGTGGAAAAACCCACAATTTGGTGTCAGATGTGCAGAGTGTATAGAAAATCAGAGTTTTACTTTTAGTCATAGAGAAGGTTTGTGGTAGGACTTGGACTCAGATCCAGGTTTCACATCACAGACCAATGCTCCATCTCTGTGACCAGGCATTTCTTCTTCCCAGCCATCCCAAGATGTCCACCGCATCCACAAATGATAAAGGAAGGATCCAAATAAATGTTAAAAAGTCAATCCTTTCCTCTGTCAGTCTGCTTCAGCTTTCACATCATGGTCTCTGCTGGTTTCCACTAGGCTTCCAACCATGTCATTTTCCTTCTTTTGTTTTTTATTAATCCTCACCTGAGGATATATTTTATTCATTGCTTTTTTTAGAGAGTGGAAGGGAGGGTGTGGAGGGGAGAGAGAGAGAGAGAGAGAGAGAGAGAGAGAGAGAGAGAGAGAGAGAGAAAGATATTAATTGGTACCTCCCATATGTGCCCTGACCAGGAATTAAACCCTCAACATTTTGGTGTATGGGACGATGCCCCAACCACCTGAGCGACCTGGCCAGGGCAGGAAGTGGGGCCTTTGAGAGGTGATAAGTTACGAGGGCAAAGCCCTCGTGAATGAGATTAGTGTCCTTTTAGGAGAGACGAGCGATCTCGTTCTCCAGCATGTGAGGATATAGCAAGAAGGTGATGATCTGCACATCAGGAAGAGAGTCCCCACCAGGAACCAAATCAACTAACACCTTGATCTTGAACTTCCCAGCCCTTCAGATCTCTCATAGGTTAGCCACCCAACCTATGGTATTTTGTTATAGCAGCCTGAACAGACTGAGATTACTGGCTTCCATCAAGGGATGGAGATACTGCCTCCTAAACAAATCAGGGCTCTCGGAAGAGGAAGGCCAGTTATGTGGCCAACCAACCATGTCAGCGACAACTCATACAGCCAAGTGGGGCGAGACACCATGGGGAAGTGATCAAGAGCACAAACTTGGGCTAAATCCCAACATCCACTTACCAGTGTGGGACTTTGGGCACATTGCTTAACTTTTATTTTATCTTCTATAAAATGGAAATAAAAAACAATACCTCTTTCACAGGACTGCAGTGAAGATTTAGATGAGTTTATGCATGGAAAGTGCTGAGGACAAATGACCAGCGCATAGTACATGTTCAATAAACGTTGACTTTTTATTTCCTTTGGTGGTGAAACCCATCCCTCCATCTTCCAGAAAATGACCTGATTTTTCATTAATGGAATGCTCTGATAGACAGCTTGGAGTGTGTGTGTGTGTGTGTGTGTGTGTGTGTGTGTGTGTTGGGGTGGGGGGAGGACATGCTCCTTTCCTGCGGAAATGTTCAGGAACCACTAATCTTTGCTTTTGCCAACTGGGGTTTGTAAGTCGAAGACCAAAGCTGACCCTCCTCAAAGCTGACGATGAGGCCTTTGGAAGAGGAAGAGAAAGAAAAGAGATGGGAAGCTGGCAGCAAGAGGGAGAGTGGAGGAAAACCACAGTGCTGTCTAGCAGGGATTTTTATGGAGTTCTCAGCATGACTCCCTGTGAGAACGTCAGAACTCCATTTCACTTGTTAATGTGTGCTGGATTTGGATGTGTTTGGGAGGACTCAAACTCATGCTGAGTGCAGTGTAGAGATGGACTAAGGCCACCCAAGGCACATGTCTGCTACACCTGGGCTACAGGCATGAAAATAATTGGTGTGAAATATACCAAAATACTTGGAGTGAACAGTGACCTCTGGGTGCACGTGGGTCAAGGTTAGGCATAATTTTAGGTTCGTTCCTCATACTTGTTTGTTTTTTTCCCCCCCGAAATTTCTACAGTGATCAGGGATCTGTTCTACGATCAGATAGGAATGTTATTTTTAAAACTTTCATAGAGAAAAAGAATCAATCAAGGTTTTGTGGGGGTTTTTTTAAGGTCGAGCCTGTTAGCTTTGTCAAATAAACTGCTTGTGCAGCAGCATTTTCTCTCTTTTTCTCCCCGTTTCTTTCTTTCTAACAGCTAATGATAATAACAGTTACCAAGCATTTTACTAGGTATGTCCCAGGCACGTGCTCAATGCTTGATGTGCATATAATCCTAGTGAGAAGTACTATTAAAATTTCTATTTTAAATAAGAGGAAAGAAACTCAGAGACGCTAAATCACTGATACATGCCTCCCCCCCGCCCCCGCCCTGAGCTGTTTGGTGTCAGTACTCTTGCCTCTAACCACTGCCTATCTCTCTTGAATTCCTTTCGCCATCTTCCCTTCTCTGATCTCTGAGAAATGATCGATCAGGACCTGTGTCAATTCCATGGTGCAACCCTAGATTTCTCAACTTCAGCATGATTAACACTTTGGCTCAGATAATCCTCTATTGAGGGGGGCTGTCCTGCCCATTGCAGGGTGCTGAGCAGCATCCTGGGACTCTACCCACTAGATGCCAGTAGCACTCCCACCCCCCCACACACACCCAGTTATAACAACCAAATATGTCTCCAGATATTGTCAGATGTCCCTGGGGACCAAAATTGTCCCCATTAAGAACCACTGATGTAACCTGATGTGCATAGTAGCTGTGAAAAAGGGCCCGGGAGCTCCACTAGTTGCACAATCGCTGATAGGAACCAATGGGAACAGTTTGTACCCTTCTGGCAATTCCCCAAGATCATTCGAGGCAGCTGCCACCTGCCAGGACATTCCAGGAGAGGGCCTGACAAATGGTTGGAGTGCCTCTGGCAACAGGAGACATGGGCTAATGTGAGATGGTCTCGCCTCTTGTCCTGAAAGCTGGGATTAAAAAGGGTAACATGGGCAATGCTTGACCAGCATAGGGCAGAGGCCCTGAGCTGGTCTGTGGATGACACTGTGGAGGCAACAGACCAGTTCTTGGCCAAGATGCTGCGGAAGGAGGCGGATCAGTGGACTCAGATTAATTTCTCATCCTGGCCCCACGCTCATATGCTGTGTGGGCACAGTTGAGCCCTTTGAGAATATTAATACTTCGCTCTGTCTCTTCCTGGGACGATAGGATGCTATGTCCAAACTGCCCACTCCATCCCCTCTCTTGCTTTATTCTTCATAGCATTTGTTTTTGTTTACCCACTGTCTCCTCTGCCTAAATTTCAGCTCATGAGGGCAGGAGAAGCTACTGTATCCCTGGAGTCTATGACAGTGGCAGACATAGTAAATGCTCAATAAAAACTTGCAGAATAAAGGCATATACCCCACACACACACACCTTCAAGGGGAGGCAGTTTGATAATATGTATCAATGGCCCCAAACATGCCAAACCTTTTGTACTCAGTCGTTCCAATTCAGAGATTCAATAGCCCCCATCACACACGCACCAAATAATCCAACCTGAAGAAGACGCCTATGTGGATCCATGTTCATCTTACAGTGACCAAAACAGCATAAATAACCAGAAAATCCCACTTAAGTAATTAAGATACAGGCATAATGAAAACAGACCTGATAAATCTACTCGGTGAAATTCCAGGCAGCCATTACAAATATTGTTTACCATAAGATGAGTTAATATTGTAACACACACACACACACACACACACACACACATACACACACACACACTACATAATGCAAATTGTCCATGCAACCTGATTACTGAGACTATGGGAGTGAACATCCTTTCACACTATTGGTAGACGGTTTGAAAATTGCTATTAAAATGCACATGTTCATGATATTTGACTCAGCAATTACATTTCTAGGAGTTTATTTTTTTAGGAATTTATCCTATAAATGTATCAGGATACCACCCAGATGTCTATGAATATGGGAAGAGTTAAATAAATCACTGTATAGCAACACAATGGAATAGTATACAGCCATTACAAGTGAGAAGATTTGCATGTACTGATGTGAAAAGATGCCCAAGATATATCATTAAATTTTAGAAAATTGCAACATGTGTTTGTATATATCAATATGCTATATGATAGCATAAACATTTTTTTAATCTGGAGGAAGATATACAAAATTGTTGAAAATAGTTATCTCTAGAGGATAGAGTGAGATTTTCTGTCTATGCTGTGAATTTCTGTAATGTTTAAACATTTTAACAACAAAATGATAAAAGAATACACTGAACCTGCCACATGAGCTTGCTCATACAAGCAAACAAAAGCTGGGCACATGAAGACTATCAAGGTGTTATTCATGGTGACTGATCATCTCTAAATAGTGAGATATCGGGCAACCTTTATTTTTCTTCTTTTGGGGGAAAACTTCTACAAAGAGCATGTGTGGCCTTTACAAAGGCCACCCCTTCCCACAAGTTCTCTTTGTTGAAACTGAGGAGACGCTCGGAGTGTAGAATGCTTTTCAATGTAACCTGCTGACGGCAGCGTCCTGTTTCCCCAGGATGGATGACATTCAGCTGTGCAACGACATCATGGACCTGAAGCAGGAGCTGCAGAACTTGGTCGCCATCCCAGGTAACCATCTGGGACTCCAGCTGCTCAGAGCCCCCAGCCTGCCCCACCTGTACTCCCTCGGGCTGGAAGACGGTGTTCATCTGGTCTCCTAACATGACCCCATTCTTACAACGCAGTGCTCCCTGATCCTGTGATTCAAACACAACTCTGTCAGGCAGGTCCAGTTCAAATCCTAATCCTGGCCACGGCCTTGACCTTCGGCAAGTGACTTCACCTCTCTGAGGCTCAGTTTCTCCTCCTCTGAAAATGGGGTGGTCATAGTAATAGTAGTACCTAACTCACTGGGTATAAATCTCATTGTGACAAATGAAACCATGCAAGCCATGTGCTTAGCTTGATACTTGGTCCAAAGTAAGAGTCCAGTGAGTTTTAGCAATTATCACTATTATTATCCTGCTTGGGAACAGGTAGAGTACGGTGGTTACAAGCTGACTTTGGAGTCACACCTAGATCTATCACTTATTAATGACACGACCTTGGGCAAGTTCAGTTACTTCACTAAAACTCAATTTCTTCATCTGTAAACTGGGACAGTAGTGGTATTTACCTCATAGGGTTGTGGAATTGACGAAGGAAAAAAACATAAAGTGCTTAGCATAGTTCCCATCCTATAGTACATGCTTAATAAATTATTGCCATTATTAATTATTATTATTATTATTATTATTTATTATATTAACCAAACACATTTCTATCCACCCTTCAGGTCACAGCTAATTTGGCCCCTTCTCCCAAGAAAGCCTTTCCTGCCCGTCCAGGATGGGCTAGGTGCCCTGCAGGGTGTTACTCTCATCAAAGTCCTTACCAAATAATTTCCTGTTGACTCATATACGTCCCCCTATAAACTCCATACATCTTGAGGGCAGGTATGAGGGCCTGGTAGGTGCTAAGAGGAAGGTTTTATTGAAGGAACAAACACAAGTCTGTCTCATGAACCTTGCCTTGGTTTTGGCAAGGACCGGCATCCCCCACTGCCGTTGTCTCGAATGTTTTTGCCATTCTGTCTGTTCACGAAGTACCTGTGTCTCCAGAGGCTGCATTGCTGCCAGGGGCTAGGCATGCAGTGATGAACAAACCACGATGTCCTACTTTAGGGAGCTCACAAGTTAGCACAAGAGGCACCCTGACATCCAGTGGATACCTATTGTCGAGCTAGAAATGCAGCACAACTCACTGTAGAACAGGGCATCGCTCTGAATGCCTCAGCACGAGGGGCATTTGGGGCTGGGTAAGTCTCTGCTGGGACAGGGGGCTGTCCTATGTGTTGTAGAATTTAACAGCATCCCTGGCCTCTGCCTACTGCACATCCGTAGCATTCCCTTCCCTCCCAGTTGCGACAACCCCAAATGTTTCTAGATGTGGTATTGGGGGGGAGGGAGGGTAGAAGGGTTGGGAAAATTGACCATTGCTTAAGAACCACTACTTTAGAGTACAGTGATCTGGGTTTGAATCCAGGATGACCAGCTAGATGATCTTCATGGAGCAACTTAATTTCTCTGAGCCTTAAATTCCTTATTTGTAAAATAAGACCAATAAGGCCACCCTCACGTCGTTGCTGTGACTGTGCCATGACGTAACACAGGATCACAAATGCAAAGGTAGGAGCACTCAACACACTCTTGTTCTGACCGTAGTGTCTGCAATCATAGCAGAACTTTCAGATGCCATCCTTGAATGAGCATGCGCTGGGTGCCAGGCCCTGTGCAGGCAGGCCCTGGGAATATGCAAGCGAGTCAACAGTCCTAACGGAAAGGGGGTGACAGCTAATGAGGTATTTTTTGCAGGTGATTAAAATGTTCTAACATTAATTGTGATGATGGTTGCATAACTGAATAGTACTTTGAAAGGGTGAATTGTATGGTATGTGACTTATATCTCAATAAAACTATCACCACAAAAAGTAAAATGTCAAACATAAAACAGTAAAAGAATGAGGGGGGATATAGCCAAATCCAGACATGACCCACTTGAAATTCCGATTCGATTCGTATGGGGCTCTAGCATTGATCATTTTTTAAATCCTTCTCATGATTGTGATAAGCAGCCAGGGTTGAGAGCTACCAGGTCAGTTCAACTTTCTCATTTTATAGCCGCACCCCTCCCCCGCCCCCCCCCCCCCCCCTCACCACCACCACCACCATCACCCACCAATAGTATGGCTGAAAGGTACAAAACCCATCCAAGTTGATGTAAGCACAAAACAAAAACAGGCCATTACTGGAAGGACTGTGGAGACTCTATAGTCGTTTCCTTGAGCTGCCCTAGCCAATTGCCACAAACTTGGTGGCTCCAAACAACAGAAATTAATTCTTTCACAGTCTGGAGGCCAGGAGTGTCGGCCTCTAGAGGAGAATCCTTCCTTGCCTCTCCCAGCTTCTGGGGCTCCTGTCAACCCTTGGGCCCCTTGGCTTGTAGATGTCTCACTCCAGTCTCTGCCTCTGTCGTCACAGCCTTCTCTTCGTATGTCTCTGTGTCATCTCTTCTTACGAGGACATCAGTCATTGGGTTAAGGGCCGACCTTAATAAGTAAGACCTCATCTTAACTAAGGACATCTACAAAGATCCTATTTCCAAATTAGGGTAGACATGAAATTTGAGGAGGTAGGGGGTAATATTGCCCATCCTCACAAGGGTTTGGAACCAGAACAGGAAAGCTGTTGGAATGTTCTTTGGATCTCATATTCATTCTCTCTCTCTCTCTCTCTCTCTCTCTCTCTCTCTCTCTCTCCTGATCCATTTTTTTGCTCTGCCATAAGAGCCAAGTAAGTCCACTTCATCTCTTCTCTATGACCTTCCCACACAAGATACCAATTCTCAGGGCTCTGTGCCCTAAGTTTTAACTTCCCAGGAGACTCTAATGGGCCTAACATAGGTTGGCATCTCCCTCTTGGGGGAAGAATTCCCAGAGCCACTTCTGGCTCAGCAGGACATTTGGGAGCCACCAAGGCAAAGGAGACATGAGTGTGTGGCCACCCAGTCAGCCAAGGCCACCTCAGGCACCTCCATTTGGGACTGTGGCAGCCTCTAGAGCACGCGTGGAAATGGGTGGAGCAGGGGCGGTGTCTTTGGTTGGCACAGTCACTGGGATGCAGACTAACCAGGACCAGGACTGGGGTGAGGAGAACAAGGCATTCAGCTGGAGCACAAAAAGTTCAGTAATCAGGATAAATAATATTTTAATGCGATATCAAAATATCAAAATTCATGCAAAAAATACACAATGAAGCAAACACCAAAAGTTTAAATAAAAATGAAGTGGGTAGAGGCCAGGGATGCTAAAATGCAGCCTGGGGGCAGTTCCATATGAAGAATGCTCCTCACAAATGCCATGGACTGTCCTGCTGAGAAGCATAGGTCGCACAAGGTCATAGGGCCAGTTAATAAGAGAGTCCAGGTCTCTAACGCCAGTCCCATTGATGCCCCTGGAAATTGCATTGTCCCAATTGCTTTTATGTGGAAATTCAGATATTAACGTTTTCTTACCTCTCCTGTATTTCTACTCCTCTCTCTTACCTTCTCCCTGACTCCTTGTTAAGAGTGTTCTGTGTATCCCTTGGATCCGTGTCAGATTTCTAGATGGATTTAGCTGAATTTAGGGAGGGAAATGATGCTTCAGGGAACATATCAATAAAAATATTAAGGAGAGAGAGCACCGAATGATCAAGAAAACCATGTTTCACCAGCCAAGGTCAGAAAATAATGTATCAGCTCCTCAACAGGAAAAAAAACGCACACCTGGGACCCTCCCTGCCTTGAGGGTTTCTCAAGGACAAGACAAAATGTGCTTCTCCCATCACCACTGCTGCCTTAGAACTGGCTGCAGAGGGCATGTCACCTTCCCCTTGGACATAGAAATAGTACCTCCCTCATCTGGTTATTGGAAAGGTTTAAACTACTGGTTCTCAACCAGGAGCAATTTTGTCCCCCCCAAATTGGGCAATCAGCTGACATTTTTGGTTGTCACAACTGGGGGAGGAAGTGCTTCTGGCATGAATGGGAGGAGGCCAGGGATGCTGCTGAATATCCTACAATGCACAGGACAGCCCCCATAATAAAGAATTATCCAGCACAAATATCAATAGTGTCAAGGTTGAGAAACCTAGATTAAATGAAAACAAAGACCTCGTGAGAATCCTATATAATAAAAGTCTAATATGCTAAGTGTCCAGTCATCCTGTCATCCGTTCAACCAATCAAAGCGTAATATGCTAATGATATGGTAAGGCTGCTCAACTGCTTGCTAGTGACATGCACTGACCACCAGGGGCAGATGCTCCAACCAGTAGGTTAGCTTGCTGCTGGGGTCTGGCCAATCAGGTCTGAGCGAGATGGGCCGGACATGCCCTGGAGCCCTCCTGTGGTCCCTCCCCAGCTGGCCAACCTCCTGTGTCCCTCCCTAGCCCAATCATGCTCCAGTGGGGTCCCTTGGCCTGGCCTGCACCCTCTTTCAATCCAGGACCCCTCGAGGGATGTCTGAGAGCTGGTTTCAGCCTGATCCCATCAATGCAGGAGCTGCCCCCTGGTGGTCAGTGTGCTCCCACAGGGGGAGCTCCACTCAGCCAGATGCCGGGCTCATGGCTGGTGAGCACAGCAGAGGTGGTGGGAGCCTCTTCTGACTCTACGGCAGTCGGACATCCCCTGAGGGCTCCTGGACTGTGAGAGGGCATCCCTGCGCTGAGGGACGCCCCCTTCCCGCCCCCTCCCTCACCCCCAAGTGTACGAATTTCGTGCACCAGGCCTCTATTATAAATATAATAGCTTTCAATTATTAAGCACTTACCATTAGCACATTTATGCTGTATGATTTTTTTTTCCTTCATTAAGTACTTGTTTCTTTTGTACTTGGTTTGGTAAATAGTTAACCTGGAGGGCATTTAATCATTTGTACCCAGAATCACACAGCTGGGAGGGGTAGGAGGTTGGGAATCAACCCAGGACTGTCTGGTTCGACAGGGAGGGCTTACAGTTGTGATAGGAGCTACAGGCCAGGGAAACTGGCTAGGAGACCACAGCATGCATGGTCCAGGGAGAGGTGATGGTGGCCTGGGCTAACGAGGTGCTGGTGGAGATGAAATGCAAGTTAGAGGGTCACATGGGACAGCACACTGAGATGTTAAGAATCAGTTGTGCAGTGCCAGCAAGCAGTGGGCAAAGTTGGTAAGCTGGTGGTTCTTACTGGTAGGTAGGTAGGTGGGTGATGTTGGCAAGAAAGAGGTCACATCACCAATCAAGTGATAGTGTCTGCAGATAAGTGGGTGGGGCCTCTGGGCAAGTAGGTGATGCCAGTGAGCAGATGGATGGGGCCTGGAGGCAGGTGCGAGGAAGCAAGTGGGTGACACCTGCAGACAGGTGGGGGATCCCGGAAAAGGTATGTGACACACAAGCAGGTGAACTGCATTGGCCAGTGGTATGGAGACTTGGATAAGTAACTGGTTTGTAAGCTGGCACAGACCACTTTGAGTAGGTGGCTTTTTCTGTGAGTTGCCTGAGTGGAGGGCTGCAGCTGACTACCTGGGAGTCTTTTCTGAACTGGAAAGAGATAGAAAACAGGGTGACTAATTTGGGGAGGGAGGTTCTCATTTCCTTGGGGACCTGCAAGTCATTACGAACCTCCTGAGAGAGCTGAGCGATCAGGGTACTCTGGTGAGTCTGTGGGCATCGTTTGAACTTACCTGCTGAGGCTGGAAGGCACTCTGCCATGCTGACAAGCCCACAGGACCCACTATGGGAAGAGTGATGCCACCATTGTCAGTGTAGCAATGGCCAGGAATCCGGGGGTTGCTAGAAATTCTTCCCTCTTCCTCACTTCCCTTCTGGTTAACGGAAGAGGTTGATTTTGTCTCTTATCCAAATATTATATTTTTCTTCACCTCTGATTCTGTCTCTAAACGTAGAGGAAATTGTCAGTGCCAGCCCTAGGCAGGCAGACGGGCGAGCTGCCCATTTATTTTATCTTCTGTAGGGGTCTGAGCACAGAGAGCTGATGCCCTCCTAGTTTTCTCAGTCCTCATTTCCAGTCCTGGTTCTTCTGTTTTCTCTTCGGCTTTCCAGCCCTGGGTAGTTGGGATAGGACTCATGCCATCAGCATGGAATCTCACAGATTGGATGTCCTTGCTATGGAGTATTTCCCTCCCAGCACCCCCACTGAGCCCTCTCACCCGCTGCCTTCTTCAGCAGGACCCCCTTGCTGCTTCACCACTTACTGAGCGCTCACCCCATCTGAGCTCTGTGCTAAGCCATTTACTAAGGTCACTGCGTTTAAGCCCCACTGGTTGTATTTTACAGAGGAAGAAACTGAAGCTCCAAGGGATTAAGTTGCTTCTCCAAGTTCACCCAACGAGTGAAATCGTAGATCCAGGATTCCAACCTTGGTCCCTCAGATGCAAGTGTTTTCACCAGTTTCACTCAATTGTTTCTTTGCTGATGTTTTCTTCTTCCCAGAAAAAGAAAAAACCAAGCTGCAGAAGCAGAGAGAGGACGAGCTAATCCAGAAGATCCACCGACTGGTGCAGAAGAGAGACTTCCTGGTGGATGACGCAGAGGTCGAGCGGTTAAGGTGAGTGGGCAGCGTGTCCCCAGGGACCAGCTGTTGGCGCACAGCCCTCAGCTTCCTTCCAAACCCATTGTCTGCTCCTGGGACTCACAGCCCTGCCCAACAGGCATGGCCTCGCCAAAGGGTCCCCTAACACTGGATCCAAATGAACCCCAGCCTTCTGGCTTGAGAACCCATTTCACATTCAAGAGAACCTCAAATCCAGCTCCAGCGTCTTGCAAAGGCCTGTGGGTCTTACTTAACTGAATGTCATTCAAGGAAGTGAGCAGGGAGAAACTACATCACATAACATGTAGGTGTGTTTCCTACACATTTTCTCTTCACTGACCTTTCTCTGACCTCATCAAGGCAACTTCTAGAAACTTCTGTTGGTTTCTACAGAAACTCTGCCCCTGTACTGACTTGCTTCCTTGCCTGCCCTGTCCACTTCCCAGCCTTGTTCTTTCCTTTCCCCGCATTGGTGGTTCCGAGGCACCTCCTATTTGCAGATGGACCCATCACCTGGATCTGGTGAAAGCTCTGGGGGAGGCTGGGCTCAGGGAACATGAATGTTGATTCTTGAATATTTTTGTCCTGGAGCAAAGCCTTTGGAGCCCTTCCCAAGGAGAGGGGCTCATAGGGCCTCTTTGAACGCAGAGGGCAACTTCCTCTTAATCTCTGTGTCCTCTTGGGTCATCCAAGGCCCCTGGGATGCGCCTTGCCTAGCTCAGCCAGGCATGGCCCAGTCTTTGCTCCTGTGACTGTAGGAAGAGGTGAGGTGACCTGCCATGGATCTTGTGGAAGCACAGGTGTCTAGGGTGACTTAAAGGTACAGGGTCAGGAGAGGCGTTGCCCAGCTCACTGAACTCTGGAAGGGAGACTGGGTTCTGTAATGTCCTTGCCTCTACCCTGGAGTCTCATCTACGCTTCAGGTAGGCATTTACTCCATCATTATGTGTCTGCTTCAGAGCAGGTTCATCAAGCACAACATACAAATACCATCCTCACATAACACAGAAAACATATGCATACCACACATACATAACACACAACACACAACTACCATCCACACATAACACAGAACATACACATATCACCTATATATCACACACAATATACATGTACCACCCATACATAACATACAACAACATACATGCATCATCCACAAAGCCCATTATATGGCCCCACACACGTAACCTCTTGCCTCATTTCCTCAGCTCCTTGATGCTTTCCTTGCTTACTCTACTTTCCTCTTGTCTTTACACATCTGTCTTCACAGGGAACAAGAAGAAGACAAAGAAATGGCTGATTTCCTGAGAATCAAGTTAAAACCTCTAGACAAAGTAACTAAATCTCCAGCCAGTGAGTGCATACATTATTTCTTCTCCTCCCATCCAAGAGGTCATGGTTTGATTTTCAGTCAGGGCACATACCCGGGTTGCAGGCTCGATCCCCAGTAGGGGACATGCAGGAGGCAACTGATTGATGCTTCTCTCTCATCATTGATGTTTCTATCTCTCTCTCCCTCTCCCTTACTATCTGAAATCAATGAATAAATAAAGTAAAATAAAATAGAATAACAAAAAATGTAGAATCAATGAATTGAGCCACAATGAGAGGAGCCCATAGAATCAACAAAGAGAAAAGAGAATGCCTGTTCTCCCAAGAACTAGAAATAACAGACTATATAAAAGACACAATCAGTATATTTAAAATTATTAAAGAGATAAGAGGACTACAACACAAATGATAGAACAAGATGCTATTAAAAAAGAAAAGGTAGATTTGCAAACACTTGGCTTTCTAAAAAAATATTGTTACAGTACTGAAGTAAAAACTCAATGGATTAGATACAGAGATACAGTTGATGGGAGGATTCATAAATTAGAAGATAGAGCTGTGGAAATTACCCAGAATGCAGCACAGAGATAAAAAGATGAAAACTATGACAGAGAAGTAATGAAATATGGAAGATAGAATAAGAAGGCCCAACTTACATTTCATAGACGTTCCAAAAGAAGAGCTACCAGAGACCAGGTGGTAGAAGTATCTGAACAGCTAATGAAGGGAACGAGCTCTCAGACTGGAGTGTCTTGAACAAAATTCTCATTTAGTCATTCACTAACGACTTCCTGAACGCCAGGCCCTGTGATAAGCTTGGCAGATACAATGGCAGGGAGAACTGAACAGGATAAGGTTTATCAACTGTGACCAGAAGCTGAGGACCGAAAGCCAGTGGGAATAGTCAGTATGACCATACAAAATGCATGCCAGCTCTCCACATCACCTGAGTTGAAGCAAGGTCTGGCTGGGGGTTGGGATGGGACTGGGGCTGCAGATGGTCAGGGCTCTCCTTACCTCACTTCTCTCTCTCTCCCTTCTGCTCTCTCTTTCTCTGTGCTCCTACCTTGCTGCAGGCTCCCGAGCCGAGAAGAAAGCAGAGCCCCCGCCTAGCAAGCCCACAGTGGCCAAGACCGGGCTGGCACTCATCAAGGATTGCTGTGGGGCCACCCAGTGCAATATCATGTAGTCCCCATGTGGGGTGCCCCCGGGGCCACGGGGACTCCCCCTCCCATCCACTTGTCTTCATAGCCCCCATTTCACTGGGGCCCAAGAGCTCTCAAAGGCGGAAGGGGTTGAAGGCAAGCCAGTGACTGCCGCCGGGGCTGTGGGCGCAGTGGGCGGGCCCAGCCGCCCTGTACAGAGTGTAGCAATAGGGAGTCCCTCACCGTCGCATGGCCCTCCCCAGAGCATGCCGAACCCAGGAGTCTGTCTCACTGTTTATCCAAACCACCAGGAAAGGTCCTTCCTCAGAAAAGTGTATCTCCACTTCTATCTAGCTGTATCTAACCCACCATGCTAATGACTTGGGAGAGGGGCATGATCCCCAGGTGTGTATAGTTGCAACTTTTCAACAATCTAGCACCATGTTGGACACATCCCCCACCGACCCTCCTAGCTCTGCTGTCAGGCCTGCCCCAGGGGCACAGCTCCAGTCTGTCCTTTTCCAGGGCCTGTGTTCTGGAGGGCTCCACACCGCCTACACACCTTGGAGACAGAGGGCCCATCCGTAAAAGTGAGCTTGTGTGTGGTGTAGTGGTCACGTCTCCCGCTTCCTCCCCTCCTATGCCTGGGCACGGGTCACACCAGGACCCTGTCCATTCGCTCTTGGTTCTTCCTTCCCTTGCAATGGCTGCCCAGGTATGTGGAGTAGAGGGGATGGGGCCTGGGCTGGAACACACCCAGTTCTTGGAAGAGGTAGCAAAACGCCAGAGGCTCCAACACCAAGGCAAGGGAGACAAGCAGGGGACCCCCAAGCAGATGCTGACCCAGGCGCTCTTCCCTACCCCAGGGGCCACAGGAAGGAGTGCCAGAGGACCCCACTCACCAGCCAAACACACAGACCTCTCTAAACTACAGTGGCAGGCGAGAGAGGCGGCCTGACCCAACCGTGTCCCATCATTTGGTGGTGTACTTTAACCAGCCTAGCAAGTCCACCTGTGTAACTTGATGTACATAAGCTACAGCCAGCTCGGCACAGCCCATGTGACCTCTGTACGTGTGTGTCGTGACCGGCCTAAGTAGTTAGCATAACTCAAGATTTGCTGATGTGCAATCATCCATTGAAGAAAATAAAAGTGGAAACCACGTACACAGCACTTTCAAAGCTTTTACTTTTTTCTTGACTATGGAAATAATCCATGTACATAGTAAGTCACTTTAAAAGTATAGAAAGTAGAAAGAATGCTTTGGGTTCCTTCTTTAGCTCCCATAATTCCTCCAACTAGAGACTACTCTGACATTTTGGGATATTTCCTTTCAATTTTTTTAATGCACTAAAAAAATGATTGGCATCCTATGTACCATTTCATAACAAGTTTTCTCTTCTCATTTAGCATTATATCACTATCATTCTCCCACATCATTAAAAGTTCTTTGTAAGCATTAAATACTCTTCATAAAATATTTACAATGGTTTCTTAGTAATCTTCTGAATGTACCATAATTTATCTAATTATTTACTCACTATTAGACATTTAGGCTGTTTCTGGTTTTTCAGTATTATCTACACTAATAAAAGGGAAATATGCTACTTGACCATCCCTCTGCTACGCCCACCAGCTAATCAGGGAAAGTATGCAAATTAACCCAACAAAGATGGTGGCAGCCATGGAGCTGGAGGCTTGGGTTGCCCCCTGCAATGGAGGAAGCCAAGCTTCCAGCCCGCCCTGGCCGCCACTCAAGGAGGGGCTGGGGGCCTGGGTTGGCGGGGGTGTGGCCAGCCTGAAAATGGCCCTCAGCCCCTCACCCAGGCTGGCCAGGCACCCCAGCGGGAGCCCCCACCCTGAAGGGGGTATGGCCAGCCTGCAAACAGCCCTCAGCCCCTCACCCAGGCTGGCCAGGCACCCCAGCGGGACCCCCACCCTGAAGGGGCTGTGGCCAGCCTGAAAATGGCCTTCACCCCCTTACCCAAGCTGGCCACACCCCCATGGAGTAAGAGCCCCCACTGGGGGGCCTGGCCAGCCTGCAAACAGCCCTCAGCCCCTCACCCAGGCTGGCCACGCCCCCCCAGCGGGGACCCTCACCCCATGGGGGCAAGGCCAGCCTGAAAACTACCACAGACCCCTCGCCCAGGCTGCCCCACGCCCCACACCCCCACCCTGATCCAGGACACCCTTCAGGGCAAACCAGCTGGCCCCCACCTGTTTACCAGGCCTCTATACTAATAAAAGGGTAATATACTAATTAGACTGGGAGACCTTCCAGGAGATCTTCTGGACAAAGCCATGGTGGCGGGGCTGAGGTAGGAGCAGTTAGAGGCCAAGAGGGGAGGGCAGTTGTGGGTGATCAAGCCGGTGGGGGGGGGGCATTGGGGGTGATCAGGCAGGCGGGGGGGACAGTTGGGGGCGAGCAGGCCATCAGTGGGGGTCAGTTGGGAGTGATCAGGACTGTGGGGGGTGCAGTTTAGAGTGAGCAGGCCAGCAGGAGGGCAGTTGGGGGTGAGCACACTGGCACGGGGGCAGTTGGGGGTGATCAGACTGGTGGGGGACATTTGGGGGTGAGCAGGCCGGTAGCAGGGAGCAGTTGGGGGCAAGCAGGCCAGCATGCAGAGTGGTTAGGGGCAATCAGGCAGTCAGGCAGGTGAGCGGTTAGGAGCCAGCAGTCCCTGATTGCGAGAGGGATGTCTGACTGCTGGTTTAGGCCCAATCCCTGTAAACCGGCAGTAGGACATCCTTCCAGGGGTCCCAGATTGGAGAGGGTGCAGGATGGGACACCCCCATCCCATGCACAAATTTCATGCACCGGGCCACTAGTAAATAATATTATGATAAACATTCTGGGATAAAGTTTCATCTGAATTTCTGATTTTTCCTTAAGATAATCTCCTAGAAGTGAAGTTCTTAGGCTACTAATGGATCGCATTTAAAGAAATATATTTGTAAATTAAAGGTAGATCTGAACCACTGATCCCACTGGAATTATAAGTGTTTTGCACTGAGTTAGAAAGTCAAACTCAGCTGAAACAAAGGGACAAGACTTCTTTAGCACGTCATTAGTATCTGGGATTAGCCAGATAAACAAAATAAAATGAAACAAAAACTCCTTTCATCTATAACATGTCTTATTAGGTAAGGCAAGCTGCAGAAAGGCAAATAAAGAAACACAGCAATCAGAGATATATGAGTAAACCAGCCTATTAAAGAATATTGTTGGTTTTTTTCTGAGCAAAAGAAAACACAACTAAATCTGGCCCTAGTTGGTGTGGCTCTGTGGTTAGAGCTTCGGCCTGTGCACAGAAGGGTTGTGGGTTTGATTCTCGGTCAAGGGCAGATATCTGGGTTGTAGGTTCAATCCTGACTCCGGTCAGGGCTCGAGCAGGAGGCAACCAATCAATGTGTCGATGTCTCTCTTCTCTCTCTCTCTCTCTCTCTCTCTCTCTCTCTCTCTCTCTCTCTCTCCCCCCCCCCCCTTCAATGGAAAAAATATCTTCAGGTGAGGATTAATAACAGCATCAAGGTAAATCTGAATGTCTGTCAAGTCACAGCAGCTTTGGAGTTGACACAAATCTCTCTAACTGAGGAACCAGAGTCTTGGGCCGATGGCCCCACCCAGTGAGCAGCAAGCCCCTGCCACTCTTAGATGTGTTTCTGCCTCAGGTCCCACCTCTGACGTGCACCCACTTCCTGCATCCTGAAGCTAGAGAGACACCACTACCATCAGTGCCTCCACACTGGCCCTGGGGAACACTGTCCTCCTTCACTGCCATGAAGCCAGACTTAGTGCTTCCTAGGGCTGCCATAACACGTTACCTCGTCCAGGGTGTCTTTGAACAACAAAAACTTATGCTCGGTTCTGGAGGCCAGAGGTATAAAATCAAGGTGTCAGCAGGGCCACGCTCCCTCTGAGGCTCTAGGGGAAAGTCCTCCCTGGCCTCTGCCAGCTCCTGGTGGCTCCTGGCAATCCTTGGCTTCATCGCTCCAATCTCTACCTCCGTCTTCACATGGCCTTTGCCTCTGTATGTGTGTCTGTGTCCTCCCCTATTTTTATAAGGATGCCAGTCATTGGGTTTAGGTCCCACCCTAAATCCAGGATTATCTCATCTTGATCCTTAATTACTTCTGCAAAGACCCTATTTCCAATAAGGTCACATTCTGAGACAGCAGTAGACATCAATTTTAGGGGGACGCTATTCAACCTACTACACAGATGCTCCTCACTCTTGCAATAAAAACGTGGGCTGCTAAGGGCCCGCCACTCTCCCTTGCCTGTGGAAAATGTGGGTCTGGAAGGCCTGACCTCAGACCAATTAAAGATAGTCACCAATTTAACAAGCCAAAGGAGATCGAAACCCTCATAAAAATCCTGCCTTAGTACATCTGCAGAACCCTGGGGTAGACCTAACTTATGTTCCTGCTATTCCTATTGATTTTTTATTTTTAAACAAAAAAACCCTACCATTTATTTAGGCTTTTACAGAAGAGCAGAAGGAAGTAATAATTTAAGATGCTCCCAGATCACTAGGGCTGCCTGCAAAGCTGAGAAACCTTGCAGACCTCCAGACCCTCACACCCAGACTCACTCCTTCTGGAAGCCAAGGGGGTGGGGAGGAGGGGGAAGATAATAGCAGGAGAAACATGTGTTGAGAGCTTATTGCTATGCACTGAGCCATGCATCCACATTTTCTCTTCTCCTCACCTTAACCCACAGGACAGACCCTGTTATTACTTCCACTTTGCAGATGAGGAAGGTATCCAAGGTCCCATGGGTAGTCAGTGGTGGGATCGTCATTCAGCATCCACCTCCTGTAACCTCAACAGTCCTTTCTTTTCCCATCAGCATTTAAACAAATCTGTTCCATTAAAAAACAAACAAACAACCCTCCATTCCAGCGTCCATAGCAGCCACCACCTTCTCTTCTCTATATTTTCACGGCCTTCTTGAGACTTGTTCATCACCTTACTCCATTTTTCTCATCTCTGCTCCCTCTTCAGCCTATTTTAATCTGGTTTCTGTTACTCTCTTGTCACTGACCCCCTCGTCATGGATGTAACCATTTGGTTATATAGAGGAGGAAAAAAATCTTTCTCCTTATCCATCTTAGGTTCTCCAGATGGGACTCTGTAAATGGGGCTGACCAAAGACAGACAAACAAGAGTTAAACAAAGAGAAATTGTTAACTCATGCATGCACAGACACACGCGGGAAGCAGCCAGCAATGCGTAACCCAAAGAACCTGGGCTTCTCTACCATCTAAGGCTAAAACAAAGGAAAGGGGGCCCTGGTGACGTAGCTCAGTGGTTGAACCAGGAGGTTACAGTTTGATTTCCGATCAGGGCATATGCCCAGGTTGGGGGCTCAACCCAGGGGCATGCAGGAGGGAGCCAATCAATGATTCTCTCTCATCATTGATGTTTCTATCTGTCTTTCCCTCTCCCTTCTCTGAAATCAATTTTTAAAATATTTTTAAAATAATAATAAAGGAAAGGGGTTCTGGGGATTCTGGTGGGGAAAGATGGGGGAAGGCAGTGGGTGGGGGAGAGAGACAAGTAATGCATAGGTGACTGGGAAAAGTATGGTAGACAAGGGTTGTTTAGTAAGGTTTGTTGTGCAGATTTAAGTCCTACCTTCTCCATTGATAAGAGTCCTCTTCCTGGTATGGGAGAGGGAGACACCTTTTACAAGTGGGAATTTAAACTTCGTTTATAAATGGAAATTTCCTTTATAAGACCCCTGTTTTTAGAGTTTCTTTGCATCAGCTGGTTCTCAATGGCCTTTAGCTTAAAACAATGCCAAAGAGATACCTTTTGGGGTGACAGAATCTGGCACCCCTCATTTACATCCAGCTGACACATGTCAGCCCTCATGCTGCCATGTTGCCACACACACTCAACGTCTGAGGCGCTCACTCTCTAGGTGCACCTTCCACCACTCAGAAAGACATTTATCCAGTCCTTTTTATCTCTTCCTGTCCCCCGGGCCTGGCCCTCAGCATCCTGCTCACCCCGCTCTGCTAGTCTGAGATGCCCACCTGCACTCTGACTGCTCCTGGATTTTCTCTCTGGCCTAGACCTTTCTCTACACTCGGACTCTTGTCTCCAGCTGCTCCCTGTGGATCCAGAGCAGGCACCTCAAATGTGACATGACCTAAAACATGGGTCAGCAAACCAGCCCACCACTTGTTTTTAAGAAATATTTATTGGAACATAACCAAGTACATTTCCGTATGTATTGTCTCTAGCTGCCTTTGTGCTACAATAGCAGAGTTGAAGAGTTGTGGCAGGGACCATGTGGCTTACAAATCCTAAAATATTTACTCTCTGGCCCTTTAAGAACAAGTTGGTCGACCCTTGTCCTAAGTTTCCCCTGTGATTTTCATCTCAGGAAAATGTGCCACCCTATTGCCCAAGATTATCCTAGGACTTGGCCTTGCCTCTTATATTCCTCTCCACAGCCACACAACTGCCAAGTCTTTAGCGCCTACCTCCTAAATTTCTCTAGGATATGTCTACACCACCATATCCTCAGTGTAGCCTCCATCGTTTGCTTGGTCAGCGCAGTAGCTTAACTGTCAGTGTTCCCTCTAAGCATTGGTCATTTTCCGCATAGCAGCCAGGTGATTTCCTGAATTATGCAAACCCGTGCCATTCCCCCTTTAAAACCATTCCCAAAGCCATTAGGATGAAATCCTTGCACTTTCATGCAGCTTAAAGGCCCCCTCGATCTGGCCCCTTCCTACATCTCTCTCCTCATCACACCTGCTCACCTGGGTCCGCCTTTGTGCCGTGGCTCAAAGAGGATTCTTTGGATTCTTTGTTCTTCTTGCCATGTTCTCCATTGGCCTCTCTCTCTTGGACTCGCACGTTATTTCCTGTGCCAAGAACTCAGATCCCCGGCCAGCTCTTTCTCTTCTCCACCTGTGTGCCACTCTGAAGCCAAAATGACCTTCCTAAAGTGCAGCTCTAACTAGGTGTGTTGCTTCTCAGTTTGAAACTGTACCTTCAAGGGAACAAAATAGGTAGAGGCAGCTGGGGAGGAAGAAGAAACACTGAGCAGTGTCTAGGATGGTGTGTTCCGGAGCATCCAACTTGACCTAGAGGTCATGTGACTTTAAGAACTTTATGAAAAGGGCCCACAAGACTTTGCAGTAGGATGGTGTTGGCGAGAGCAGTTTCAGCGAGGTGCAGGCATGGGAGCTAGATGCACCAGGCAGGGGAGGGCTCCCTCACCCACAGTTCCATTGGAGAGAGGGTGGGATTATCACTCCCATTTGGCAGACAGGGAAACTGAGACTCAGAGAGGGGAAGTGATTAGCCCAAGGTCACACAGCATGTAAGTGTTAGAGCCAGGACTTGAGTGTGAGAATAAGGTAAGAGCCAGACCCATGGCGTTTATTTCCTATTTCTAATTCCAGCAGTATCAGCACCCCTTCCCTTTGAGCTGTACTCAATTAGAGGTGATTCATGGCCATTCCAGCAGCAGCTGAGCCCCTTATAAACCTTAACTGGCTGGACAGCCCTGAGCTGTGGGAGCTCACAGCTCAGCTCCTCTGTAGCTTGAGAAGAAGCAGTTACAACCCACCCAATCCACCAGCCACCACTCACATGCCTGTTATCAGCAGGACAGCTGGGTGGGCAGCAGAAGCTGAGGCAAAGCACTCAAGAAAGCTGGCTTGCCTGGCAGCGTGGCTCAGTGGTTGAGTGTCGACCTATGAACCAGGAGGTCAAGGTTCAATTTCCGGTCAGGGCACAAGCACCAGGTTGTGGGCTCAATCCCCAGTGGAGGGCGTGCAGGAGGCAGCCAATCAATGATTCTCTCATCATTGATGTTTCTATCTCTCCCTCTCCCTTCCTCTCTGAAATCAATAAAAATATGTTTAAGAAAGAAAGCTGTCTTGAGGAACAAACTTCAGGTCATTTTCCCATTCATCCATGAATTAATTCCACTATAGGCATTAGGTACTAGGGAACACAGGCAGACAGGGATGGCCTTGCCTTTGTGCAGTTATGTCCTGGTGAGAGACAAGGACGTCAAACTGGAGGGCAAGGGGAGGCCTCCTCACCAGTGTTGTCTGAACAGAGCCCACTGCCCGGCAGGATTAGCACAGGGGAAACGCTGAGAAAGGACAAGGGCTGGGGCGTGGAGCCAGTGGAACCCCTCCCTGTGTAAACCCAGACTGTACATTGGGGAGAACAACGGGAGGATTAAAGGAGACAAACATGTGGGAAGGGCAAGACGTGCAGTAAAGTGGATTATTATTAGTTAAATCTAAAGGTAGGAAAGCTGTGGAATCAGAAGGCTGCCTATTTGCTGAGGGCTTAGTAGGGCCTGGGGCCGGGGGGGGGACAGGATGAGAGGACCTTCCCTCAGGCAGGTGACAGTGAGCGGGCTGCAGTGTGACAACGTTGTGATCCCCCCATTCCAAGTGCTTCCTCAAGATGTCTGCACCTTCCCACATCACACCTGACCCTGACTGCTACCAGTTCTCCACACCTCTCGCCTCTCTTCCCACAGCCATCCCCTCCCTCAACTCCTGCTAAGCCCCATGTGGAACTCAGCCCTCTTCTCCCTTCACCACAGAAGCCAAGCTGCATAAAGCCTTGGGACACACAGCCGCCCTTCCAGAAGGTTTATGGAGGTGGGAGGGGTCATGCCACAGCCACAGCCACACACACCAAGGCAGCTTGACTATTCAGTTCCCCGTTTCCACCAGCTCTGCCAGCAGTCGCCATGTGGCTCACCCTGTCCCCAGGCCTCACCAGCAGTTTCCCTCCCGCTTTGTTGGAACAACTGGGCTCCCTCCAGCCTATGTCCAACCTCTACTCCAGGTCCCCATCACAAGTCCAGAGAAGCCTCCGCCGTGTTGCCAGCTCAGGGCTCACCTCCACCCACAAAGATTTGTTTCTTCACTGACATGATAGCTGCAGTTTGTTGTTCCTCCTCCCACAGAAAGAGCAGCACTTGGGTTTTAATGAGTAAGTGTAGTAAACCCAGAGGCTGCAAGAATGTGGGAGGGGGCAGTGAACGGAGTCTGGGGTTCCGGGAGATGCAGCAGGGAGGGGAGTTGGGGAGGAGAGAAGGGGAGGCTTGGGGTGGCATGGGGGAAGGGGCCACCCTGCCTTGAGGGCCTCTCTGTGTCCCCCACTGTCCCTCATGCAGAGCTAGAGCTCTCTGCATTAGAATTCTCTTGGTTGTAAGTGACTGAAACTCTAGCCAAACAGGCAAAAAATAAGGGCATTTCCTGGCTCCTGGGCTGGGATATTTGGGATCTAGGGTAGCAAACAATGTCATCTGGACTCACTGTTTTCCCACCTTTCCATTCCACCTACCTGTGCTGGCTTCTTGAGGCAGACTCTTTGTAGGGCCCATGGCAATGGCTCCTGGCTTCTGGCCTCCCCAGTCTCCTAGAGTAACACCCCCATGAATTCAACAAAAATCCTAGCCTGGAATCTCTCGGGCCTGGCTTGGGTCATGTTAAAAGGTAAACTGAGGCATATTGAGAATGTTAAGCGTTTGAGCAGAATTCAATTCAGATCTGGCAGCATCCAATGTAGCAGATAGAAAGGAGCTCGGAAGAGCTGCGCAGAATGGAAGACTTTTATAGGCAGAAGGGAGCAGGAAGGAGGAAGTTATCCTCAGTAAAAAAAAGTGGGCTGGTTATTGCCAGGTCACGCTCCTTATGGGGATGGCAGGGGTTATCAGGCAGATTGCCTAACTAGGGCTGATCGGTGATCCTGATGGACTGGCTTAAGGTTCCATTTCTGGGAGAGGAGAAACCGTAGTTAAGTCTCAGTTTGGTGACATGGGGCTTAGCATAAGCGACTCCACGTTGAGCCTGTTGTCATGTTTTAAACAGTCTCATGCCCATTCGGGAATCACCTGCTGGGCCAGAGGGGTGTGGTTCTCTGCTTAGCCAAGTTGGGGTCCACGGGCGGACCCTGGAGCCAGGGGGAAGGAGGAGAGAGGTTTCAGCCCAGTTGTGCCAGAAGAAAAGAGAATGGATGCTGGGAAGCGAAAAACAAGGGTTCACTGCCTTTTAGAGGATAAGAAACAGTGTTTTAGAGAAGGGCAGGGATTGCTAAGGTCATCAGCTCACCAAAACCAGGACAGCACTCAGACCCTGGTCTGACTGAATGCCCTGTGCCGCCTCCTCTCTCCATCATCAGGACTAGGCCCACAGGCAGCCACCATGAAGGAAACTGAGCTGGTGCTGGGACTGCCAGTCCCCTGTGGGTCTCTAGCATGGTCTTGACTTGCTTCAACCAAGAGCTGTTTGTTCAGATTCAAATAGCAACTGTTTACCCACAGGAACACAATCTGCAGGTCTGAAAGGGAGAATCCCGAGGAAACGCCTCTGTGGCTGCAGGTGCTGCTGGAAACGTGGCTCTGGGACAGCCAGCTCCCACCCTGACTGCCCATGTGCAAGCCTCGATCTCCAGGGAGCCCGGGAGCCTGCAGCCAGCTCCCACCCTGACTGCCCATGTGCAGGCCTCCATCTCCAGGGAGCCCGGGAGCCTGCAGCCAGCTCCCACCCTGACTGCCCATGTGCAGGCCTCGATCTCCAGGGAGCCCGGGAGCCTGCACAGCAATATAAGATGATTTTGATCTTAGACAAAGAATTCCTATATGTCCTTTTACTCAGATTGCTGGCATTTTGCTGCATCTGCTTTATCACTCACTGTCTTTCTCTCTGGAAGACCTCAGGTGTAGACATAATGTCGCCTTACCCTTAAATCCTCCAACGTGTACTAAAGAACACAGGTGTTCTCTGTCATATTACAGTGACTCAATACTACTTCCTAGTATTTACGTTTTATCAGTTTTCCCAATTATTTGCATTACGGCAACTGTCCTCCTCCTCCCCTATTGGGATCTGGTCCAGGGACAAGCAATGCTTTTCATTGCCACTTCTCTAATCTCCTTCAGTCGTTTCTGTCTTTCATGACCGTGACGATATTGAAAAGCCCAGGCCAGTGGTTTCAGTGGATAGCCTGCATTTTAAGTGTTTCCCTGGTGATGAGACACCCTCTGTGATTTGAGGACCATGTCCCCCGAGTGGTCTTCCTGTCTGAGCCCCAGGAAGGCACAGCTGGGCCCACATCTTATTCCCTGGGGTCCCCACATCTGGCTCAGTGCCTGGGCTTGGGAGCTGTGTAGACCAGGGGAGCCTCCAGCCACTCGGTGACTTGGCAATGGCTCAGCTTCTCCAGCCTCATTTTCCCCCCATCTGTAACCCAGTGTGAGGTGGAGGGTGGTGTGGTCTAGCCTGACTTTAAAGGCCCTTTCAGCTTTGAAGCTTGGTTGTGGGCCTTCAAAAGGTGTAGCTCAGGACCCCTTCCCTCCCATGCTAGAAGCTGGATAGGATGTCTTGGGCCTCCCGTCAAGGCTTAGGGATGGTCTGGGAGGTGGTGCCTGTTTCTTGTTTCTAACAAGTGGAAGTCGGTAAAGATGATGGGAGGTCACTCCCTTGATCAGGCTCCATTCTATAAGGCTCCTCAGCAGACTGGAGAGAGGCTCCCCTTGCGGCAGGGAACTGTGGGTGGCCTATAGGACTGGCAGGTGGCTTCTAGCTGACAGCCAACAAAACCTGGGGCCCTCGGTCAGGAGAGAGGAGATGGGGGAGGGTCAGCAGGGGTCAGGCCTGCGTCTGGAAGGCTTTCAGGCAGAGGTGGGAGAGATGGTGCCAGCATCTTCCCTGCCAGCCTGGGTCACCCTGACCACTGCAGTGCTCCTGGCTGGCTCACTGCTGTGGCGCCAGTTACTTAGCTCCCATCTGCAGCTGTTTCTTCCCCTTTCCCTCCTCTGTGCCCGAGTCCCCATTTCTAAGTCCCGCCTTCCCAGAAAATGTGACTTCTTCATCTTGCTGAGGGAAGTTCTGGCCTCGACCTTGGACTTGAGATCTCCTCATCCCACCCACCTGAAGAGGGAGGGGTTCTCTCTTCTGTTCCAAAATTTGCCCAATTCACCCCAAAGGCAACTAGGTTTCTTCATATTCCAACCTAAGCTGTTACCCAGGGCTGCTGACCTCTCAGGGAAAGACTATAACTCTCCCGGGAAAGAGACTCGACACTTGGCCCTGAAAGTATTAATTCAAACAAGCAAATTGGATCTGTCTTCTCTGCATCTCTCCCCACAGTCGAGTTAGAGGAGGTTGTTGCTGTAATCACATTAGCAACTGGGACATGGGCCAGCTAGTGTACAAGCCTGACGGAAAGCAAGGCAGTGGTGAGGACCACGCTGACTGCTGGTTTATGGGGCAGTGACTCAGGGTTCCTGCTCCTCCACCAGCCCGAGCCAATCTGCAGAGCAAGTGGAGGCTACAGCAGGTCCCTGGTGTGGGAGGAGGCAGGGATGCTTCTGAGCCGTGACTCAGGCTTTGCCCACTGAGGCAGCCAGAAACCAGACAAGACAAATCAACGCCTGCTGCTCCTTGTGATGGAGACAGATGGGTGGACCGCACATCTGGAGTTGGGTCCTAGAGGATCACATCTCTGCATGGACAGGTCTGCTCTCTCTCAGCCAGCCATCTTCTAAGCTACCTTCTCCACACCAGATGGGAAATGCACAAAGGTAAATGCAAGGCCCTGTTTGAAACCCTTAACTAGACCTACAAAACCTCTCTGCCCTGCTCTTTAGGGGCATGGTGGCAACTCGTTTTTCTGCAAAACTTTGCTGCCATGGGAGATGTTTTGAAAGGATTGCCAAAGGTTTTCAAGAGCTTTTTAATGTTGAACTTCTAAAAAATTGCACTTTGTCAAGAGGCAATTTACCCAAACATTCAAGTCTCTTCTAGGTCCTTTCAGATTCGTACAAGGGGGTGGTGGTCTCAGGGAAGGGCTTCACAATGGAACCTATGAAATGTGTTTTCCAAATGGGCTTATTAAAAAAGCATGTCTGGCAGGGACCAAGACCAAGGCAGCCTGCAAAATGGATTTCTTTCACAGGGAGAGTGAGTCTAGGAATTATCCATTTTATAACTGGAGCATTCTGTGCTTATTCTATTTTCTCCACACATTATAACCTGGAACTAGATTACAAACCTCGGAGAGTCCTGACCACAAAGGGCCCATAACCCCAGTCACCTGCCAGGGCTTGGTGCCAAATTAAAAGGGCCTCCAGAGTGTCAGATCAATTTGTCTCCACCGCCGATTTTCAGAAAGTGTGGGAAGTTGGGGGAACCCAAAATAAAAAGATGACAAAACTGGACTGGTTTATACTCCCTCCCCTTAAACACTCACTTGGAACACTCACATCGGATGCTTGCTTGTAAAGTTTATTGACAACTGTTTGGTCCCAACACACAAAACAGCACTTGAACCACAAAAGTGTTCAAACAAAATAGACAGTTAAGAAAAACATCTCTTCCCCCAAGCCCAATCCAAAACAAACAGTGCAAGATGGGGAAGGGGGTTGTGGTGGTAACTTCTGTCTTTTTTTAAAGATAAATCTAATCCGGTATATCTTTCCACCAAGAAATCAAGAATTTCATTGTCTTAATTCTTATATATCATTTTGTTACATCATTTAATTAAGCCTCTGGATAAAAAAAAATAGATAGTAACTGGACTGGCCATTGCGGAATATATTAGGAACACAATGAACTCGCTGTATTGTCCCATCTTCACACAGCGACTGTTAGTCACACACGTGGCCCAGGCTGACTGGCGACTCCAGCAAATGGTGCCACCACACTCACATGACTGCATACGACGTCAGTCTCTTCTTTGTTGCCCAAAGAAGTTGCTCTTTGAGACCGTTCCTTGTGACTTGTAATAGTACCTCTTATTTTTTTTTAAGTCCACAGTTCTTTACATGAGAGCAAAACTAAAGTCCAAGTGTGCAAACTCAGCCTTATGAAATCTCAGGATAAGGCAACTGATGTTCTCAACACTAACTCTATTCCATTGTTTAAAAGCTTCTTTTAAAAACTGCACATTTGCATTGTACTTCCTGTCCCACTACGTCTGTGGAGGAAAAGCCTCGGCGGGATCTCAGGGTGCCATCACGCTCAGAGGCTTTCCCAGTGTAGTTCCATCTTGACTGGGGCTACGTCTTGAGATCTGGGAATCATTGGCTTCATAGAAAAGATTTGGGGAACAAACATCTATCTTGTAAAAATCTCTCTATAGCCCTTATTTTGTGGCATTTTATTAAAATGCTGGCTATAAAATCAGAGCCCATTTTCTGGCTTTCCAGAAATTACAAAATATAAGCATTTCCCCCAAAGAAACCATCTAACTAGTGGAAGACCTTTTGTCAACAGGTTCTTTCTGCTCTATGAATGAACCCGCCTTTTGCCCAACAAATACAACCCATTGTAAATGTCAGGTTTCTCTAGGAGGGGCGAGAGGCCACCTGTCACCGATGCCTCAGCCACCTCGGGCGAAGGTCATTCAACGGGGCAGTGCTCCCTCACAGGTTGGCTTTTCCCAAATACCAACACCAGATACTACAAAAAACCTGCATGCTTCCAACAGGGAGAAGTAACCGCGTTAAAGTAGACACTATTAAGACACACAAACACATACACATACACACAGAGCTTCCCGACTACCAAAACCAGCTTTAAAAGGACAAAAACCAAGTTAAGTTGATCACCTTGGCCTTTATATGTTTAGATATAACTTCTGTGTGTTCCTGGTGGAAGGAGTGTCCGTACCACCCCAGAGGAAGCACCTCCCCCTCAGCTGGTTTGTACTTTATGCACAGCATACCTGAGGAGGAGGCACTCTCCCAACACTGCCTCTTGACACACAATCATGTGTGGACTTCTAACACCGACTTCAAATTCACGACACCAAGACCCTCTCCTTCTCCTTTACCTAATGCATGTCAAACTGGAACTTAACATAAAAGGGAAGCTTAAATCATCAACTTTCTAGAAGCTCCTAAATGGAACCCCACAGTGGAAACATTTAAAAAATTCTGTGATGAAGCCGCATTTGTCAACTACAGACATAGTTAAATAAAAAACAAGGCACTCTTACAAGTCACATGGAAGCCAGGAACCTTCATATCCAACCTGAAAAGACATTCTTACTTCTGGCCCACCCTCCTTCAGTGTGTGAACACGCAGGCCACTGAACAGGCTTTGTTTCAAGACACATCATGCATATGATTAATACCATCTGAAAATATCAGTAAGCAAAGGCTTAGAGACTATATTATGCTACATGGAGGATGATACCACTGATGGGGCTTACTGGAAGTAAAACTACTTCCTTCTAGCCAAGCTCTTACTGCTTTCTTCTTATGGAACACCATTATATTTCATAATAATTAAGAAAAAGTTGGTAAAATATATTAAGATTTCTTTAACAAATGCCAGGAATTTTGTTTTCAAATCATTGGGGGGGGGGGGGGGTGTAGAAAAACTTTAGCTCCAAGCTGTGCTCAATGGAAAAAAAACGAAACGTACGGAATACAGCTAAGGATGGAGGAGGTGGCTTCTAGGTGTTTTCATTAAAACAGCAAGGGCTGTGTCTTCTGAATCCACTGTGTGTGGAGAATCAGACAGTGTTCCCGTCCTAATTCTATGTTCAGAATGAGTCAAAGCTTGGTTACAGGTGCAAAGGAAAAGTTCGCTGCCAATTTTACTCTATTTTTGGGCTGCTTTTTGGCTGGGCTTTCCACAGGGCCCTTGCTGAGCTGGGACTCTGGGGTGTCCGAGGGGGGGCAGGGAGGCGCCGGGACAGCGTCTGAGACACAAGAGGAGCTGGAGTCGGAGGTCAGCTTTTTGTTATTTACTTGTTCAGTGTTCTCTTCTTGGTTTAAAATCATAACTTCTGTAAACACAGAGAAGCAAACAGATTTAGTTCTAGGACCTGCAAGAAGTACTGGTTTTCAGTTTCTCTGAAAACTGAAAATATTTTCACAAAAAATATTTAAAAAATAACCCCCCAAATGTCACACCATGCCACCATTTACATATCAGCTGTGTGGCCAGTATTATATGTCACAGACAAATATTTATAAACTGCATCTCAGCTATCCCCTGGATTACAAAGTTTTAGAAATCTTCACTTTTGCCTTCAAATCAATGAGCAATGATGTAAAAACATTGTTTTCTACTTTGGCTTCTCTGCCCATTCACTCTGTCAGGGAGTTAAGGACCCAGGAGGGCCCTGGCAGAGGACTGGCCCTGACAGAGGACCTTACTCTGCAGGCCAAAGGGGGGAGGGGGGGGAGTTAGGGGTATGGCACAGAGTCATAACTGCCCTGGAAAATATAGGAAGTCACACCCAGCAGTGCTCCTGAGATGCTGCTGTGCATAGAGCCATGCTGCCTGGAGGAGATGCACTGTTACACTTCAACTCCCACTGCTGTGCAGGGCTCTCACTGAAGGCACGCAGAAGGTGAGAGTGACGGAGGGACGCACAGCCCAGCTCCCTTCTCGGGCTGGCTTTCACTGAGGAGAACAGCAGACAGAACTGCTCACACCATTCAAAGTAGTTTTCTCTCCTGTAACGTGTGATGGCTGCTGCATCTAGTGGTGCACGTATGCTAAAGTCGCCCAGGCTACCACCCCAAGAAAGAGCTTGTGTCAGTCTCCCGCCAGCTCTACTCATGCTCTCCAGGGAACATGCCCTGCTTTTACCACAGGCTCGATCAGAGGCAGAAGCCGAGAGTATGGTTCCCCGGCTCCACTTCCCGGATGAAAGCTCAGTTCTCTCACTGCTCTAGGATGCTGCTAGCGAAGACTAAGGGTGTGAGATGGGCCAGGTGGCCAGGAACGGTCCCTGTGGCCAGGAAAGCAGCTCAGCAGCAGGGTGGAGAAGAGCTGCTCACACAGGGGGGATGACAAGACAAGGAAGTTCCTTGTTTGAGCGGAAGGGCCATCCTCTCAGGTCAGATGATGCAGCAGAAAGACAGGAGGCCTTGGGTTCAAATCCTAACTCTGCCACTTCCTAGCCTGGAGCCAGACTCATCTCCAGTCACCACACAAGCTCTGCCTGCCACCTAAATGTGCTGAGTCTGTCAGCCCCAGTGCAGTGTCAGGCATGCAGGGGGAGCGGGCAGCACGGGCTGGAGCCAGTGCGCAACCCCATCAGCTTCCTCTTCCTTCTCAGACACCGTGCAGGGTCTGCAGTCAGGCAGATGCCCATCCATGCCTTCTCACCCCTCAGAAAGCCCCACACCCCCTGGAGCCATCATGGAGACCCCGCCAGAGGGACGGCATGTTTGGTGATGAGCGTGCCTCCTCTGTAGCCCAGCTGTACCATCCCTCAAGTCGCACCATCACTCCCTTGCTTGCTCCCTAAGCCACCTCAGGCTTGGGAGGAACCCTGACAGGAAAAGAGGGTCCTGAATAATCAGCACAGGTATTTTGTGCCTGAAAAGGTATAGTTTCTCCCACCTCCATCAAACACTTACTACATTGGCGTGCGATTTTATCTCTTAAGCCCACAATACAGTACATCCTACCAGAAGGTTCTTGAGGGTGTTCCTCAAACTGAATGAGATCAGCAGACTGAAGGATGACAGGATCTGGCCTCAGCTGAGGGGACGGCAGGCAGGAGGGCACGGGCGCGCACAGTAGGTCCACGGGGGAGGCACTGGTCAGGCGGAGAAGCTCCTGCTCCGTCGGACTGGGCCCTGGACAGGAGAGGTAGGTATGGCTCATCAGGACAGTCCACACAAGTCTGCCCGAGGCTTTGTTTCAAAGCCTTAAACAGGAAAAGTGGCAGGAAGTACTCAATAACTCAAGGTTTTAAAAAAGGCCATTAACAGAAAGATCTGGGTGTGTCTTTGGTAAGTGAAGAGCCACAAGCCAAGATCTCCCCCGAGACCCCATCTGAGAAAAAGGGCCCCACAGTAAGCTCCCAGAGGAGGGAAATAAAAACCCAGAAGGGGTGTATAGTAGTTAAAGGAGCAAAGCTCAGCATTTACAAGACTTGGGTCCAAGTACTGTCACTTCCTAGCTGAGTGATTTTGGGTAAGCTACTTCACCTCCGGGAATTTTGGTACGTAGGTAACAACTGCTGAAGGTTGTGACAGCTGGGAGAGATGGGTTACATTAAGGTGCTTTATAAAATGTAAAGTGTTACACAACTGAGTAATAAACACAGAACACAGTAACACTTATGACTGTCAGAGTCCAATGAAGACAAAATTCTCATACATAACAATGGATTCAAAAGTCTTTCAATAAAGTTAAAATTCAATTCAAGCGAGCTGATTTACATCTACAGAGATAGTTCCACGTAAAATCTAAGTGACTCAATGTTGTTCTGAGTAACATGAATGAATTACCATCAGTCTTTCCCAGGGATGTCCTACGACGAAGACTCTCCCTGACCCAACTTGAGACTCCTCTTAGCCCTCTCCTCTGCTATACCCTGACCTTGGCCTTCCATGTCTGTCCTGTCCTTGCTGTGTCTCAGCAAAAATCCTGGGAAGTCAGTTTACCGAGAATCCCCGAGCCATGCAATCTGATCAAGTTCCTCACCCTCCACCAGCACCCACTCCACACTGCCATGTCTAAGTCCTTGGCCTGCCTTTAGCAAGGATCCTCTTAGGTCTGTTAGGCTAGAATCCCCCTACCCATCATGTCTCCCCTTGGTGATTTTCCATCCACCGATGCCCTTGACTACAAACCCCACTTGTCCTTGTTGTACTCAGAGTTGAGCCTGATCTTGCAGCAGAGCTGACCCTACTGCAATGGTGAAATACTGTTTTAAAAAGAGTGTCAGAATAATTTTTTCCTTTAACACCTGAATTGGGTTGACATGTTAACATTTGGAGGGGGAGCGGGGTGCTAGCATCCCTTAAGAACATTAACCAGTGAACCATAAAATACTATCAAATGTAGGCCGTTTTTTTTCTCTGTTATTAACCAAATACTTTGAAAAATGTGTGGCTACTTAACTAATTCATGAAAATGGCACACTGAGTCCCTCCCACCCCATCCCCACTCCAAGCCATTTCTGCTAGAATTCACCAGCTTTGCCTTGTCTGTCCTTTCTTACCATCACCACCTGCTCCAAGTTTGAGTTCCATGGCTGTGCAAGACTTGGGCACCTCCAGGATACGCTCAGTAGCCGAGGGCCAGTTTGAATTCAAATGACCTAGAGGACAAAGAGCACCTGTCAGAGGGAGAAGTCAGTGAGAGAACCGGGATTTCTGCAGGGGCAGGGATGGGCGCTTACTTACTTTTCATGTCATTTTTTAACACTACAATTCTCTTATGACCATGTCCTTTTATCCAGACCACCTGCACACAAGACATACTCCTGGTTAAGCAATGGAAAAGGAGGAGAGATAAACCCTAAACTTCAGGAAGAATGTGACCTGTGTCTGCCTTAAACATACTAGAATTTAAAACTGAGTTAATGCCAGGAAAAAAATTTTCTATACTCTTTTAAAGCAATAGAGGCTGGCAAAAACATGTCCCTTATAAAAAGCTATGCAGTCTAAAAATTGTGAGACTCAGCTTTAAAAATATTCCTTATGGCTTTTAAAAAGATCATCTTCTAAACACCAGTTCTGGTCTATAAATGAAGATCGTTCTCACATGAGAGCCCTTACTATTTTTTCCAGAAACTAAACACATCCAGAAGAATTCATGGAGATTTCCCAGATCCCTCAAACTAAACTCATTATCCTAATCCTAAACAAAGCCCTCCACCTAATGCTGCTGCTGCTCTCTGCCTCTTCGGCCCAGCCCTGGGCTCCTGGAGCGCTCCCACAGGCAGCTGTCATCACAGCCCTGACCTCAGCTCCCACGTGTCCCTAACTACGTGCTCTTATTATTTTCACTCAGGCTCAATCCCTTCACAACTCGCACCCTGACCTGGGCAATGGCCAGAGTCCTGGCCACGCTCCCTGTTCCCTCCTGTTTCTCTCAACTGTACTATGCACAGCGGTGACTGTGCTATTTTTCACATGCAAACCTGAAGGTCTCTCCTTGCTCCTGAGTGCTGCTTCTTATCCAGAGGAGCAAGGCCCCCATAACAGAGCTCGTACTTCACTGTCAGAAATCTGCTTACGCATCCCCTCTACCTAGACTGCCCTCTCCCTTCTTTGCCACGTGGTCAACACATCCTTCGCAACTTGGCTCTGGTGTCCGCCGGGCCTGCCCATGGCCCTCTACCGTGTGCCCACTGGTGGCTGCACTGATAGGGACTTATCACCTGCTGGGGTGTCCTGACTCTCCAAGACCTGACACCTTCTTGAGGGCAGGGTCTAGGACTTCCTCATCGGGCGTATGGGAATTTAATAAAGCTTTACAGAATGAAGGAGAAACACTAAAAGCATTCATCTTATACAAACTATGTTATGCAAGGATCTGTCCAAAACACCTGACATTTCCTTATTCCGCTCAGGAAAGTAAGGATGTGGCTCTCTAGGAAGACTCTCCAAGAAGCTCAGAAAACACCCACCTGTGGGATTGCTCCCAAGAGCTCCTCTACGCTACTGAAGCCATAAGCCTTGGGTTGCACTGTTTCTCCGACATACTTGGAATAGGCCACGGAAAACTCATGAAGGAAAAGCTGCTGGTAGTGGTAAGTACGAAGTAAAGACCGCACATTCTTGGCAAACAAATACAGACTTGTGAGCTTCACACACTCCTCTGTCTTATCATTAGTGAAAACCTGGTCCAAGAGAAAGACGCAGCATTAGACACTCTCAGAGAGGCTGCCCCCATCCCCAGAAGTGAGGGCCTCCAGCTGAGAGTGACAAGGTGTCAAGTCAACCTAAAAATGGAGCCAAAGAGGAGGAGGGATTTATTCAAGGATCTCCTCCCAGAGAAAGCTGGAGCCTTGAGCAAACCCGAGGTCTATTTGCAAGTCCAAAAGGGCAGGGGTCTGGAGAAGCAGTGTGTCAGAAAGGAAGGAAAGTGGCAAACCTGGGGTCTCAAACAAAAAGGTTGGCATGAAGGTGGAAGGCAACCCCTTAGGCAGAGAGAGCTGTACCAGGCCTGGGGGCTGAGGCCACTAAAGCTCATCTCCCAAAGTGGTGTTCCAAAGAACTCGGTGATGCAGGACGAGGATGTCAGCATTCTTCTAAAAAACAAAACCAACAAGGGAAAAATGGCCCAAAGCTCTTCTGTTTTCAAGTAAATTAAGCAAATTTCTTTACCATAAACCTTTTCAGAATCTTCAATGTGCACTGAGATTCTGCAGGAGAAGGGACATTTGCCAACCTCAGCTGGCCATGGAAAGCCTTTTGTCTTGAACATCCATTTACATTGCCCAGGACTGGTGTTCACGTAACAGGTGATTAACAAGAGTTCAGAAAATGCTGAATTTGATTTTGTGACAGAAAGGCTGAGCTAGACAGTAGCTAAAGTGGTAGTTTTTATTCAGGAACTACCGCCTCAGGGGAAGAGAAACAGCCTTAGTAGAACGGACTCACTTCTGAATACAGTTGACCCTTAAACAACACAGGTTTGAACTGCACGGGTTTACTTACACGCAAATTTTTTTCACTGAATACCTGTACTGTTTTTGATCTGTGGTTGGGAGTCCACTAAAGCAGAGGGCCAAGTGGATGCACTGATCTATGCCACTTTATACAGGAGACAGCTGTGGATTTGGGAATCCGAGGGGGTCTGGGAACCAACCCCGTGGATACCGAGGGACAATGGACGTCTTTGGGGAGTCAAACATTATACGTGATGTTCGACTGCGTGGGGGGGGGGTGCCCCAGTTCTCCATGTTGTTTAAGGGTCAACTATCTAACAAAGAAAAATGGGGATTTATAGCCTAGGGAGGAGGGAGGCTGTTGGTGGATGGAAAATTCCTAACTGACATCCGAGGTTAAGGTCTAGTCTAAAACAGCGGTCACCAACCGCTGGTAGTCCGTGCGGTCCGAAAGGTTGGTGACCGCTGGTCTAGAAGGCTGCTCAGGGGAGCCTGAAGGAAGTTTGGCCAAGGAGAAATTTTCTGTCAATACCTTTTAGTTATTTAATTATTGATCACATGGTTATATGAGAACAATGGTATGTTACTTTTGGATTTTATTGGTTAATATCCTATTTAGACTCACTTTCTTTTGTGTGACCATATTAGGCTTTTGGTATTCAAGTTTGGTATTTTGGCGTCATAAAATGAAATTGGGAGCTTTGCAACAAGTAGCCTAGAATACTTTTTAAGAAGTTCATTCTTTAAGGGTTAGTTAAAACCCAATTGTTAACCTATCTGATCCTGGTGCCTTTTTCAGTGGCAAAATTTCAATGACATTTAAAGCCTCTTTTGTGGCAAATAGTCTGATTTTTAACTTCCAGTCAATTTTGATAAATTTTTCTAGGACCTTATTCTCTAACAATTCTTCTAATCTTGGAAGTGCCATCCTTGAAAGGGTGCCTTGGGTGACCAGCCAGTCAATCTCCTTTTCTGACCTGTATCTGACTGGTAAGTCACCGAAGTCACCATGTAATCGCTCTAATTCAGTGAGAGGTACAGTAGTAAAATCCAGCCTAATGCAGGACAAAAGTTCCCCAGTTCAAGAATCAGGAGGCCAGGGCTTTTGACCTGGCTTGACATTCATTTGGG
This sequence comes from Myotis nattereri, assembly GCF_964212035.1. Classification (NCBI taxonomy): domain Eukaryota; kingdom Metazoa; phylum Chordata; class Mammalia; order Chiroptera; family Vespertilionidae; genus Myotis; species Myotis nattereri. The sequence continues at coordinate 90,615,261 of NC_138079.1, read as the reverse complement.
CAGGTTGTCTCTGTTTGTTCAACTATAAAATGACCACTTGGTCCCTTTCAGCTCTAAACCCTCTAATCTAGACTACTAGGTAATCCAGAAATATCCAACTGAACAGTTTCATTACAATGGCGCTAAAAAACCATTAGCACTCATACCTCAACTAAGTAAGGCAGACTTTTCAGAAGTTCGGTCAGGGTCATGAACCCATATTCGAGAGGGTTGAGAAGAGTGCTGTGGGTAGCTTCATAATGTCTCTTGAGCTCATCAACAGAAAGAAAGGTGGCTCCTTCCCAGGACATCAACAATACCAGCAGCTGGGCAGTGAGAGAGCGCAGGGACTTGCGGTTGACCAGCTGGATCTGTTTGCCAGATTCCGTATCAGTAACCTGGGGAAAACAAGAATTTAAACTTATCCAAACTCAGCTAGTTTCATTTCGCTAATGGGACCCATAAGGAAAAGTCTCTAAATCGTTCTCTTAAATTGAAGTAAAGACTGGGTTTGTTTTCAGCTTCTTTAGGACACTAGACCAACCCTTCTAGTGAAATTATTCTCTCCCTTCCTCCTTGTCCATAACCAGAAACTTCCATCAATATCACCCCCTCTTAGGACATTCTTTCCACTGCCCCCTAAGGGAAGGGGACAAGACTGGCCAGCTGGCATCCACTGGTCCAGCTTGTGAATTAAGGGTTGCTGTGCTGGGGTGGAGGTGGTTAGACTGCAGGCGACACTCCACAGTGCTGCTCTGCAGACACCACTCACCCCACATATGTGTCCCAGGGGCTAGACTGGGAGGTGATAGAAGGCTTATTCGGACTACCAGGTCCACTCTAACTAAAAGGTCAGCTGCATTATTCTCGTCCATTGTTACTTGCCAAAAAGTTGGTATTTTCAGGACTGATTACATGTCTAGGTCTCCATTCTTTCAGATTCTCAAGAAGGTAAAGGATTTCAGTTTTTAAGCACATTGGAGGGAAACCTTGCAAAAAAGACACAAGTTACCATATGGGGACCAAGAAACATGTGAAGAAATAAGCATTTAGTGACTGAGACCCACAGGTCCTGGGAAGGGGTGAACAAATCTGTGAATTGAGTCTTCAATGAAATTAAAATAGGCAGAGCTTCAGTATACACACTGCTTAGGCATTGGCAGGCAAACCAATATTTACTACTACAGCTGTTTTCCCATTTTTTTCTGACTTTCCAGGTGATTTTTAGAGCGGAAGGGAGGGGAGGAGAGAGAAACATCAATGTGAGAGACACACAAGCCCCAACTGGGGCTGGGGATGGAACCCCAAACCTAGGCATGTACCCTTAACCAGGAATCAAACATGCGACCCTTCATTGTGTGGGCCGACCCTCTAACCACTGAAACACACCCGCCAGGGCCTAGCTGGGGTTTGGATCCTCAGAGGCAGAGAGAGGTGGGTGGCACTTGATGAGACGTCCCAATACCAGTGTGTCTATGCTTCTGATGTTCACCTAGAGCCAAGGCAGGAGCTGGTAGATGGATGCCCCACTCCATTTATCAAGATTATGGATTTGAGATTTACACTACACATTTCCTCTGCAGGTGTGAGGTTTAATCAATCATATTATATGACCAGGGCAGTCCAAGTCATATCTTAGATGCCCAGACCATTACTACTACTCCAGCCTTTCAAGGGAAAAAACAAACCTGCTCCTTTAATGCTACTTAGATACATCCCTTGACTTGCAGCCCTGGCTACACATTAGAATCACACAGGCAGCTTATAAAAAATGCTAAGAGCACACTCGGGCTAATTACATAAGAATCTCAAAGGCAGCGGTGAAATCCGGTCATTGGCATTTCCCAGAAGCTCCCCAGGGAATCGAGTGGAGCTAGGGTAGCCTTTCCCATCTGTCCCCGCCTCCACAGCCTAGCTTCCCAGTCATTCAACTTTATTCGTCAAAGTCTGGTCACCATTGCTGTTGTCCTGGGTGACTGAGCATTCCGGGAGCCTGTTCCACACCATGGCCTTTCAGTGCCTCTAATTTCTCATCTCCAATGACATCCTTCTACTTGATTTTACTCCAGACACCCATCCCCAGGGTCACACTTGGGATACTGTCAGTGCCCACTTCCAAAGTAAGTCATTCAAACCTCCCATGCATCCTACATGCAAATGGGAGCCTAGAGCAGATGCTGGGTGGGAGAAGACAAAGAGATTCTCATCCTTCTGCAACTTCCCCAGCAATGACTCCTGTTTTCGCCCCTTTCATCCATCTTGGCACTGATGGGCCGCTAATCAGCAGTCATGTCAATACTCTAAACTCCTCTGTCCATGCCTTTTTGTTGTACCCATCTGGCAAAGTCTCACCTTGAGCCCAACTATCTGCTATCCTGGAGCTGCACTGAGCAGCCCAGCCACAATTTTTACAGACTTCCAGAGAGTTCTCCATACTCCCAGCACCCCTGCTTGATTTCCTGGTCACTCTTCCACTTACCGCCATGACAATTCCAGACCTTCTCCATGCTCTCCTCTATCTAAGCAGTTGCTCTCACCTCCTACCTGACAGGAAAATAGCTCTTGGAAGATAACCCCCTTCTTTTCCTGGTGACAAACATCAAGTTTACCTATATCTGCATCCACCCTACCTTGCTTTCCTCTTATCAAAATAAAAATGTATCTTCACCGTCTCTCCTTCCACTGAATGACAGCTCTCACAACTCCTGCCTCCTCACCCATCACCCTTTCTCGCCTTTGTCTATTTCTCTTCTCTCTCAAGTAGACGCTCTCAGTAGCTCTCGAACATGCTCACTTAGCTAGGTCCGTGGGTCACATTAGCCCGTGTCACTTGCCCTCTCAGTAGCATGCGACGCCACAGGCCATTCCTTCTCCTTGGCCTTCAACGTTCCCCACTCCTAGTGCTCTTCCCACTCTCCCGCAGCTACGTCTGTCTTCAGGGCAGGTTTTCCCTCCTCTACCCGAGTGCATAAACAGACTCCGTCCAGGCCGGTGACTGGGGCTGCCCCCACCTGGTGTGTTTTCCTTTCCATTTCTTCCTCCCTATAGTGAGTTTCCTCGGTTCTGGGGTGGATGCAGCATGAAAACTAGGGCAGGAGGCTCAGCTCAGTGCAGGGCAGGGAAGAGGAGGAAGGTACTCTCTCCAACCCAGCGTTACCAACAACAAAGGCAATTCTCAGGTAGCTTGCTCCTACACCTATTCCTTAAGTGAGTCAGAATTTGGAAGGAGAAGAGATTTGTGATTACAGTCTCCCGCAAACAGAGATGAAGATCTGTTTAGACTGATCCAATTTCAGGCCAGCGGTGCTGAGACTGACACCACTGGGAATAAACACCCGACAATAAAACAGTGACCTCATCAGTTCAAGACATCACTTTGACAAGACAACTTATAAACACACAAAGCAAGTCCAAAACTAAACTGCCAAACCTAAGTCCCCTTCTATTACCTCACAAGGTATTAATGACATACAAAGCAAGCTGTGAAGCACTAAGTAGTGCAACGTGTGCCTACAGAAATGCTGACGCACAGGTGAATGCCCCAAGTGTTATCCCATGAAAAAATCCGTTACCTTCACAACATGGCAGAGCTTCTGCGTTAAAGCTGAAACTGAGCTGACATCATAGTCTTGGAGACGAAACGTGTAACCAAAAGTCTTAGCGTATTCTGTGAGCAGATCTGACATCATAAGGCAGTTATCTTTTTGGGACCGAAGGAGTTTAACAAACTGGGCAGCTAGAGCTTTGAATCGTTCTACCTCTGTCAAAGCGAGGATTTTTTCTTCTCCACATTCCAAAACCTTGGAAAACACACAGGAGGAGGAAAGGAACACCAAAAAAGTTACGATTATTCATGGAATTAAATAGCCTGAAAATGTGTTAATAACTAAAAAGCACTTTGGTGTTCTATAATAAATATAGTTTTAGTTTTGTAAGATTAAAAAGTTCTGGAACTTGGTTGCACAACAATGTAAATATATTTAATACTAAAGGTCCAGTGCACGAAATGTGTGCACTGGGTGTGTGTCCCTCAGCCTGGCCTGCACCCTCTCACAGTCCCAGAGCCCTCGAGCCCTCAAGCCTTCGGGGGATGTCTGACTGATGGCTAAGCCGGCAGTCAGACATCCTTAGCGCCACCGCCACCGCTGTTGCACTCGCCAGCAGTGACCCCAGCTTCTGGCTGAGTGGCATCAGAGGGTAGACCCTGCATTGAGCATCTGCCCCCTGGTGGTCAGTGTGCGTCATAGCGACTGGTTGTTCTGCCGTTCGGTCGATTTGCATATTAGCCTTTTATTATACAGGATAACTCAACTGTACACTTAAAAATAGTTAAGTAGGTATAGGTAACGTGTATCTTTACCACAAAATTTTTTAACACATTGTATGCGGGAAACGTATTTATACGTTTTACGTTGACTGGTAGTAAGTAGAGCGCGGGACACGTATTAATACGCTTTTTATAGACTAGCAGTAGAATGTGGGTAACGTATAAATACGTAAACTAAAGTTATCGTAATTTTACTGAACTTTGCCATTTGCACAAAAAATTAGCAAAAATGGCCCAAGCCACGTGCCACCTGTTAGCGCACGATAAAAACTACCCGCAAACAATGTGTTAAAATGTAAGAAGCACTTTGAGGGTCGAAAATGGTAATATTAATAAAAGTCAAAAAAAGTCTGGTTTAAGTTACCAATGACTTACCAGCTAAGCATTTGTATTGCTTTATGTACTCATCCCCATAAGAGATTGGAAAAGTATGGAGCTAATGAAAGTATATTCAGCCCTGGCTGGTTTGGCTCAGTGGATAGAGCGTCGGCCTGCGGACTGAAGGGTCCCGGGTTCGATTCCGGTCAGGGGCGCATGCCCGGGTTGCGGGCTCGATCCCTAGTGGGGGGTGTGCAGGAGGCAGCTGATCGGTGATTCTCTCTCATCACTGATGTTTCTATCTCTCTCTGTCCCTCTCCCTTCCTCTCTGAAATCAATAAAAAAATATATAAAAAAAAATAAAATTAAATTAAAAAAAAAAAAGAAAGTATATTCAACTTAAAAATTTAAAGTATTTAATCCTTTTTTCACTAAGCCTAACCCTTTTTGCAATAATTACCCTAACACCAGTTTGAGAAATAATTTACTTCTATATTGAAGGAAAAACCACAAACTAAATACTAATGAGCCAAAAATATAGCTTCTCTGATAGAAATATTTCAAGTTTTGATTCTATTCTATAACTCCCTATTTCTCTGGGGGAGGTGGGGAAGAACTTCTTCACTTACTTGTAGAATATTGGGTATGGCTTCAAAAAGTTCAAGTAGTTTGGTAAACCCATAATATGCGAGTTTGCACTGCCGGCCAAAGTGGTGATGGTAAGAGGGGATGAACTTATTAAAGGGCATCCGGAAATGGGGCTGGTGCCTCAGCAAATCAACCACATCCTGGGAGAACTGTTTTGTCCTTTCTATTTCATCCTGGGTACGTTCTTTAAAACAAACAAACACAAGTCACAACCTTCTTCTACCCATTTGTGCTTAATATTATTAATCCTATGCACAGATTACATTTATCTTTGCCTTCTAAACACACACAACCTAAAATAGACACTCCTCTCTCTTTGCAGATGGTTTTTAAACTCATTCAAGCACAAAACACCAGGAAGTCAGGCTATTATGTGTACAATGAAATACACATACACACAGATACACATCCATGTAGCTTCATCTTATAAACTAGAAATAATTTCTCTAGCCACCCACCCGTCTCCCACCCTGACCCCATACTGAGCATGACACACTTGAAAAGGTAACCTAGGAAAGACTGGCATTACTTGCCTTAGCTGTGAAGTGCAATGATTTCGTGGATACAGTGCTGTGCAGGAGCCCAGGTTAAGAACAACACTGATGAATAATAGTGGGAGAACATGACCGTATGCAGATTTCTCTCTCTTATCTCCCAGACCTCAACAGTAAACCAAAACATTGATGTGAGTTTTCTTTCCTTTTCAAGTGTGCATAGCGAAGTAGCTCAGAGTTAAAGGGACAGGTGGATTCTAAAACACTAGCTTGCTTTTCTTCTCAACAAGTGGTCCCACCTACTCTGAAGCCTTGGATCCACTGCATAACCACCGCTTTCACACAGTACTTTCCATGGAATCTTGGGAACCATGGACAAGCGGGAGAAAGATGCATCTCTTCCATGATGCCATGTTAAAACAACCATTTAGATAGATCTCTTTCTTCTAGTCAACATACCTCTTTTGGGGATACAAATCACCATTTCATTATCTTGTTGGGACAGGCAGATGGTTGTGTCTGGAATCTCCGATACAATATCGATCAACTCACAGACACCATATTCGGTGACTTCCCAGTCCTTTGAGAAACACCTAGATTTTAACCATGGGAATAGGTAAACAATTACAATATGACTTGACAGAATAACTCTTACAAGTTTTCCAAAAGAATGCTTCAAAAAAAGTGTTTTAAAATATTTGCTTTCATTTTTAAAAAATTCTCATCAACTCACCAATGATAAGCCTGAGAGAATTCTCTCACAACAACCTGTTTGCTGGCCTGGGACTTGAGAAGTTTTAGTAAATCCTGAGTAAAGCGCTTCACCTGGGCCCTGTGTGTAAGGGTCAACAAACGTTTGGAGCCCATTCCGAGAATCTGCAAATCAAAACCTGGATTACTTACACTTATACTTATAAAGCCCATGTTCACAGCAGTTCCCATGTAACAGCGAACACTTTTGGAGAGATATGTGCTGGGAGGAAGGCCAGTCCATAGAAATTAGAAGGAAAATAACCCTCAGTGCTCTAAGGACTTTTTAAGTTGGAAGCTCGTAGCTTTCTAAAAACTTAAGCCACCCTGTGTATGTCTTCTGCACTCTAAAGAAAGCTTATACAAGATGTTTTGCTCTGGACTGACTTCTTAGGAATTAATCAGGATACCAGCTACACTGGTTCTTTGGCTGAGGTAGCCAAAGTCATGGAGAAATATTCCCATCTTTAACAAATAATCCCTTAGCATTCCTTACCTGCAACACATGAGGCACTGCTTCTAATAATTCAATCAGCTTGGAATATCCATAGTCTGACACCCGGCATTGCTTTGCAAAATGGTGGTGATAGGATGGGATGAAATTACTAATTCGCATGATACAGGATGGTTGGCTCTTCAGTAAGTCAATCACTTCTCTACTGAACTGGATCAGCTGGGGGTTACCTACAGGACTTTTAGACCGCAGAAGCCAAGGGTCTAGATAGTGGGGAGAAAAAAAGAACATACATTAAGACATGAAGCATGACTTCATCGGCTGGAAGAGGTAGGTAACTAACTAACTTTGGATTCCCTTGCTTGAACTCAGTCATGACCAAGCAAATGAGACGAACTAGCTGCTTGCTTTACCTCACAGTTTCTACACCCAAGTGCGAAATAATTAACAGGCCAGCCCAACTTATTCATGGGCTGGCAAAGGCTTCCCAATACTTCTAGAAGTCAAGTTGCCAAAACAAAGAATAGTTCACCAGTGTTAACTTAAAGCATAAGTGGAAATACAAAAGAAGTTTCCAGTTTATAAGGTGGTTGTATTTCAAAGATCCAATTGTAATTTGGTCACATGGAACATACTTTCCCACAGGAACACAGTTATAAATGGTCATCAAGCAGGTAGCCCAGAAGAGCCTAATCTATCTACACTAATGAAAGAGAAAAATAGTAATTGGCGTACGACGCTACCCTTTTCATTGGCTAATCAGGGCTATATGCAAATTAACTGCCAACTAAGATTGGCGGTTAACTGCCAACAAGATGGCGGTTAATTTGCATATGTAGGCACAATGCAGGGAGGCGAAAGGGAAAGCAGGAAGAAGCCCCCTGCCATTGACAGTGATCGGAAACCCAGGGGGGAGCTAAGAGCTGGGGGGCAGGGCAAAGGCGGCCCTGGGGCCGCCTTTGCCCTGCCCCCCAGCCATGATCGGAGAATCAGGTGCCTTTTCCACCCTGGCCAGTGATAGCAGGAAGTAGGGGTGGAACCAGCGATGGGAGCTGGGCACGGTCGAAGCTGGCAGTCCCGGGAGCTAGGGGTCCCTTGCTTGGGCCTAAAGCGAAGCCCACGATCGCGGGGCCGCTGCAGCTGCGGGTCCCTGCTACCCGGGCCGGACGCCTCGGCCAGAGGCGTTAGGCCTGGGCAGGGGCGGAGCCTGCAGCCGTGGGGAGCTGGGGGTCCCCTGCCCAGGCCTGACACCTCTGCCGGAGGCCTCAGGCCTGGTCAAGGGGCCGATCTGGTGATTGGTGATTGGAGGGTGATGAGGGTCAACTCCTCTGGCCGAGGCGTCAGGCTTGGGCGGGGGGGTGGAGCAAGCGATCAGAGGGAGATGGGGGTCCCCTGCCCAGGCATGATTCCTGGGCCAGAGGCCTCAGGCCTGGGCGGGGGTCAGAGCCAGTGATCGGGGGGAGATGGGGGTCCCCTGTCCAAGCCTGACACCTCTGGTGGAGGCGTCAGGCCTGGGCAAGGGGCCAATCAGGCGATCGGAGGGTGATGGGGGTCTACACCTCTGGCCAAGGCATCAGGCCTGGGAAAGGGGCAGAGCCAGCAATCGGAGGGATCTGGGGGTCACCTGCCCAGGCCTGATGCCTGGGCCAGAGGCATCAGGCCTGGGCTGGGGGCAGAACCAGTGATGGGGGGAAATGAGGGTCCCCTGCCCAGGCCTGATGCCTCTATCAGAGGCATCAGGCCTGGGCAAGGGGCCAATCCTGCGACTGGAGGGTGATGGGGTCAACGCCTGAGGGCTCCCAGTATGTGAGAGGGGGCAGGCTGGGCTGAGGGACACTCCCCGCCCCACACACACCCAGTGCACGAACTTCGTGCACCGGGCCCCTAGTATATATATAAAAGCCCAGCAACCGAACAGAGGAACAACCAGAATGACCAGTCAACCAGTCGCTATGGCATGCACTGACCACCGGGGGCAGGTTCTCAACACAGGAGCTGTCCCCTGGTGGTGGGTGTGCTCCCACAGTGGGAGTGCCTCTCGGCTGAGCGGGATGTGCAGCGCTCCCAGAGCAGGAGCAGCCACTCAGAGGGCAGGTCCACAGCTGCTCAGCTGACTGGGATGAGCGGCTGCTTCTGCAATGGGCTGATCCCCACAGGCCACACCTCCCTACCAGTGCACGAATCTGTGCACCGGGCCTCTACTTAATGCATAAAGAAGCTGAGAATATTGCCCAAGAAACCATGGAAAGCAAGAATGTAAAACTAGCATGATATAAAACTGAGAAACTGGTTTTTGCACTTATTTTGAATGTTCATGTAAGTGAGAAGTTTTAACGGTATAACATATGGAACCCAGAGTGGTCTAGAACTGAGGTGAAAGGCAGGAGGTGGGTAAAAAGCTTTGGTATAGAGCTCCTTGGTTACCCATACCTTTCTTTATAAGGGCAGGGGGAGGTCAGGGGAGAAAAGGAGGAAGTACTGAGGGCCACAGAGAAGGAAGTGGAGGTATAAAGGCAACAACTTAGTGTTCACAGGTAGCAGGATTAGACACCTGCGACTCAGGGAATGTCCAGAACTCAGAAACACACCCAAATCTAGGTCCAAATGCCCTGGTCCTTTAAAGTTAAATCTGTTTTCACATTTATCAAAGTCAGACATGTCAAGCTAAATTAATTTCAAAGGTAAATCTGCATTCAGAAGTATTTCCTTCAAATATTTGAAATTATTTTTAAAAGGACAAGTCAATTGACAAGTTGAAAAGCTCCCCAAATTAGGTAGGTAAGTAGATTTGTTACTGTGGAATTTGGGTTTTAAATTTTTAACATAATTTATGCTGGTACTTTCAAAAAATTTAGTTCTGCCAAACCTTTGCACTTTACTAGTAGAGAGCCCTTTTATGAAAGATCAAAGGGGAGACCCGGGGTCCTTTACATTTGTTTAAGATAAAAGCCAATAGTCTTCTCTCGCTACAGATAGGGCTCAGAGGACCAGACACCCGACACCTACCTGTGTTTGGAGGAGGGGGCTTGTTGTGAATCCATTTCACTACCTTGATGCCATTCTGTGCAGTGGCAATGTTTACACCTGGAACACAGGTGATGAGGTGTTCTAAGGGAACAGCCCCTCGATTTTCTGGCAATATTTCTAGTTCACCAAACTCTGCAGCATAACAATCTGGAAAGCTGAAAAAAAGGGCCATTAAATTAATATCATGGAAAAGTAAAGCACCCACTAAACAGAAGACTTTATTTTAATGTATCCATTAATAAATAATTTAAATGCCCACAATCTGGGTTTAGAGTTAAAATTAAGGTCACTGGGAGTCCATCACGGTGAACTGACCTCTTTGATGCATTCTGATGGTAATAGAAATTCCTGAACAGTTTTCCAGCAGAGGGGGTTACAAATAAGGCAACTGGATTCCAAGTCAGTGATTCCTTTGCTTTAGTTACTACAGGCCTTAAGGCAACTTAGTCCTGCGCTGGCCCATGTTGTTCACCAGATGACCCATGGTGTGGTTAAATGAACTTATGAAGAATACTTTTACCTCTCAAATTTTGAAATCTATAACTGTTTGAGCTTATGTGTACCCTCATAGTGCTTGTGCATACTTCTATTATAGCACTTATAATCATCTCTTCTCTGTAGAAAGGAAACTACCCTACTCATTTTTCCAAAATTCAGCACAAACATTTTCTTGTTAAAATACTGAGTGAATGGACCCATTTCAGATATATTTTAACTGACTACGAGGCTAAGGACTGTTTCTTGGGGAGAGGTGTGGACAGAGAGAGATTTTCTATAAAGAGAACTAAGGTATCCCGTCACAATGGTTTTGACATGTTTGTTCACCTTAATAAAGGCACAGTGCCCTCGTGTGTCTGCAGAAGACTATGAACCTGGGGCCCAAACGTCTTCAAAGAGAGAATCACAAAAGGAATCTGGTAACAGTCTGGATCAAATTCGTGTTCACTGCAGAAAACAAAACAGTAGCAAGGTAATTGTAAGAGATCTTCCATGACCTTATACAAAAGGATTATTTCTGAAGGGAAATGGATGTTATACCTGAAATCCTTATTGGAACAATGCTGTCTGCAGACAGGCTCATGATACTCTAACTCTTCAAATATAATTGGACTGCCGTTTGTTGAGGAGCCATCATGGGACTGGGAAGACCCCAAGGGACTCTGTCGAGCTTGACTGCTGGGTAAGAGACACACCAGTCTTCCATTCCCATGTTCACGGATGGCGACTGTGTCTGTTAATTTATATAAATCTGACACATTCAACTTGTGTCCAAACCTAAAAGCAAGGAAAAAGAGATGCTGACTTAGAACGTCTTTCACTGATTATACAAAACACCTGTCCTGTTTAAGTAAAGGGCTACAACCAAGAATAGAGCCTGTCTCTTCAAAAGTAAAACTGGAATAATTCTACTATAAATTCATTCCCTATTGAACCAGTGATGCTTGGCATTCCTTTGAGTCATCTCAGCTCATTGCTCAGTATGATTATATCATTTGGTGGCTAGCCCCCAACCCTCATGCAGTTTCTGTAAATGCCTCACCTAATTTTCTGAAATGGAAAGCTATCTGATACGACCTCTTTCAACTTGGCTCCCCTTCACTTCAAATCCCTCTATATTACCTCACCATCTTTGCTCTGCTCCCCCAGAAGACGTATACGCCTTTCCAGCTACCACCTTGCCTTACCTATGCCTCAACCTAACGACTCATACTTCCACTGAGACTGGACCCCTCAACTCCTCCCCCTGACATGTGTCTTTCATACTTGGAGCTTAAATGCACAGACTCTGAATCAGGGCAGGTAGATTTGAACTCATATCCTGACTCAAGCTGTATGACCATAGTCAAGTTACACAACCACTCCGGACCTGTTTTCCCATATGTAAAATAAGTGACAATACCTGCCTCACAGTATTGATATGAGGATAAAATGTGATTCTGTTTGAGAGCTTGGCACATAGTAAGTGTTCATTAAACGACAGCTGCTCCAATGGTTTCTTCCCAGTTCCCTACACAGATGCTCATATTTCCCCTCTACCAAAGCCAGTCTCATAACTTCATCCCCTCACTCCTATTGTCCTGCTCCTGTAGAAGCACATTCTCCTGCTCTCACTCTATCTCACACGCTCCTATCTTCCCAATAATGAAGACAGCTGGCCTCTCTGGATTTGCTTCTCCTGTTTCACCATCCAGTCTGCCAACTGTTCCCTCCAGGATTTTATCCACAGGATGCTTCAGAGATGTCTCTCACATCACCACTGGCCTTCTTCTCTTCCCCAAACCTCACACCACTGCCTCAGTGCCCTCAATGTTGCAAGCCACCCCTACCTCCTGGTAACACTCTCACCTCTGAGTTCTCCTCCACTTCCTGTCCTTAGTGGCATTTCTCCCAGTTCTGCCCTTCTGTTTCTCCTCCCTCTTCTCTAGTTTTATATGCTCCCATGTCTTTCATGATCACCTTTAGGCAAATAATTGTCCTTTCTGGAAGACAACTTCTTTCCCAAGGGATCCTCCAAATGTGCAGAGGATGAATCGAACTCTTGACCAGATATTCCAATAGCTCCCTAAAACTTGTATGTCCAAAACCAAGATCAAAAACTTGTACCTCCTGAACATGTTTTATTTCCCTATTTCCAGTTTAACTATACAACCATCCTCCCAGCCATCCAGTGCAGAAAAACCTCAGAATCAAATTGACCTCTACTTTTTACCTTGCCTGCTATTTAAAACTAGTTACCAAGTCCTGTTTTACTGACAATTGAAACTACTGTGGTATCTGGTTCCTTCTGTTCCAACAGCATCTGCTCAGAACTGGGACTGCTGCAGCACTCTCCCCTCTTCGTCTCCATCCCTCTCCTGTTCATTTCATCTTAGACATGACTGTCACCAGAAGAGTCTGCCTGGAACATGGTTCCTGCTACACCTCTCCCCTCACCTCACTCCTCCAGTACTCCAGGGTTCCCATTATCCACATAAACGGTCAAGCTCCTGTTCTTTCCATCCTCTGTATCCTCAAAACATTTTCCTTTTAATGTCATTTTTTTTGGTTCTATGTAATAATGTGTGTTTTTCCTTTCCTTCCAGACATAAGCTCCTCAAGGACAAAGGCTATGTCTTCCCAGCTCAGCACTGTCCACAGAGCCTCAGCCTTTCACTCCACTGATATTTGTTGAGCATCTATTATGTGCTGGGTATCAAAGATACCTTGTTGGGTCAGATTTTGCCCTTGTCCTCCTGGAGCGTACAGTCTAGAAGATGCTCAAAATTGTTCACTCAATAAATAATAAAACTGACCAGTTAAAAAAAAAAAGTACTGTTTTGGGCAATGAGATTAAATTTGCTAAAAGTAAAAAATTTTTTAAAAATGCATGTTAATCCTTGGTTGGGTGGCTCAACTAATTGGAGTGTCAGCCTGTATACCAAAAGGTTGTGGGTTCAATTCCCGGTCAGGGCCCATACCTACGTTGCAGGTTTAACTCCCGTCAGGAGTGTACCAGAGGCAACCTATCAATGTTTCTCTCCCACATCTATGATGTCTGTCTGTCTCTCTCTTAAAAAACATACACAAAAACAATAAAAACATATCCTCTAGCACAGCTAGTGTGGCTCAGTGTTTGAGCATCAACCTATGAACCAGGAGGTCAGGGTTTGATTCCCAGTCAGGGCATATGCCCAGATTGTGGGCTGAATCCCCAGTGTGGGTTGTGCAGGAAGCAGCCAATCAATGATTCTCTCTCATCACTAATGTTTCTATGCCCCTCTCCCTCACCCTTCCTTTATGAAATCAATAAAAATATATTTTTAAAAAACAACAAAAGAAAACATATCCTCCAGTGAGGATAAAAAAAAAAAAGTATGTTAAAATCAAGAAAGAAGGCAGGGGAGGGTGGTGGGAAGAGATGAACCAATGAACTTGTATGCATATATGCATAACCCATGGACACAGACCAGCCGTGGGCAAACTACGGCCCGCGGGCCGAATCCGGCCTGTTTGAAATGAATAAAACTATTGAAAAAAAAGACCGTACCCTTTTATGTAATGATGTTTACTTTGAATTTATATTAGTTCACACAAACACTCCATCCATGCTTTTGTTCCGGCCCTCCGGTCCAGTTTAAGAACCCATTGTGGCCCTCGAGTCAAAAAGTTTGCCCACCCCTGACATAGACAAATGGATGGTGAGGGCCTGGGGGTGGGGGAAGGATGGGAACGGGCTGGAAGAGGTTTGGGGGGGGGAGGGGGGGAAGGACCTATGTAATACTGTCAACAATAAAGATTTAAAAAAAATCAAAATGTGAATTTGAACATCACTCTCTTTGTCTCATTTCCTCCATCAGGCTGCAAGTTCCTTAAGAGTTTTATCCCAGCCGAAACCGGTTTGGCTCAGTGGATAGAGCGTCGGCCTGCGGACTGAAAGGTCCCAGGTTCAATTCCGCTCAAGGGTATGTACCTGGGTTGCGGGCATATCCCCAGTAGGAGATGTGCAGGAGGAAGCTGATCGATGTTTCTCTCTCATCGATGTTTCTAACTCTATCTCTCTCCCTTCCTCTCTGTAAAAAATCAATAAAAATATATTAAAAAAAAAAAGAGTTTTATCCCAATCACCAATCAATATTGGAATTCTGGAAGTCATGAATCAGTACGAATTACATCAATGAAAAAAATAAACCTAACTTACTTTTTTTCATAGATATCTGTAAATTTTAAAAGAGGCAGACAACAGGCAGGAGCGTCCTGAAGAATAGACATGGTTTCTCCACTGTAAGACAAAATCTTAATCATTAGAGAATAAATGCTGTTGGAAATCAACAGATGATTTCTAAGTTGTACTTTAAAATTGATTAACATAATGTATATACAAAATAAATTTACCAGTTTCTGGTATATCAGAATTTATTTTCCAAAAAAATCTGAGGAAAGGATTTTAGGGACAACGCAATTAAAAAATATTAAGTCACACTGGGATTTTCCTCTGACTCAAGCATAAGGCTTTCTACCTGTGTATCAGAAAGACCCTGACTACTCAGTAAGACAAGCACCTTGTTAATTCAGAGCAAAAGGCAGAATAGTTTGAAAGTCTCCTGCTACACTGTGGTTCATATGTTAGAAATATGGGAGTAGAATTCCTGTAGTTAAAGATACAATTGAGTATATCATTTCAAATATGGTTTTAAAAAACAAAAAGGCACCAAAAATACTCAAAGGGAAAACAAAAGCCAAACTGTTAAGAGTGAATGGCTTTGAGCCATAGGATTATGGATGATCCCTCCCACCCCCCTTTGCTTCTTCTGTTTCTGAACTTCCCAAATTTTCTTCCATGAGTATTATTTTTATTCTTGGGAGGGAGAAGGGAAAGAGAAACAATTTATAATAATGAAGTGTATATTATAGAAAAGATCTTGACTCCAAACAGATATTCAGGAGTGAGTCCTGTTTTACTATACTCCAAACAGTGAGAGCCAAAGAAGAATCAAAGCTTATTCTCAATAAAACCATCACCAGATTCCTAAGATTAATATAGTAGTAATGAGAATTACAGGGCTGGGTGTCTATTTAACGTTATGGATATATCTGCAGTTGAGAGCTTGTAGATCTACCCTCTACAGACTAATCCACCTTCTACTAAGATTTGAAAAATAATATTTCACTTTCCAGGCTCATAAACTTTTATTGTCAAGGTCTACTATTTTTAGAAGCTATCTGGGTATGTGGCGTATCATTTCACTTTCAAGTACCTGCCAAATTTAGGTGTGCTTCACTTTTGGTTAATGACTTGAACAAGAGTCAAATTATTCTATCTAGCTTATTTCTAATTTATCTTTTCTAATTTCTAGTTTACTTCTAACTCTATCAATTTAGAATAAGCATTACTGCATATGTAATTACCACAACAGTTTGGGATTGTGCTAAAATCTATTTTTATTATTTATAAAATTATTTCAGGGCCAAAATGTTATTTCCTGAAATAAATGGCTTGTTTGGGTTTTTACCTCAGTAAAGAGAGTGATTTATTAGCAGCTCCTGTGGCAAGTGAGACCAGGATCTTCTTACTGCCAATTTTGTATCTGTGGAGGGTATTCACCGCACTGATTGCTTCTTGTAAGTTTTCCATTTGAACAACAGCCCTGAGCTGATAATCTGTGTGGGGGCTGAGCTCCACACTCTTCACCTACAGCAGTGAGAAAGACAACAGATGCTATGTCTTCTGATTTAAACATCGAAGGTGAATCATTAAGGGACACATTTGTGGACTTCAGTGAAGTGAGGAAACTTGTCTATATTCTGCACTTCAGCCAACTAGAACCTAAATGACCCAAGGTCAGGGACGTGACACTGGTCTGGCCAGCCTGTGTGCTCTGGCACGCACAGCTCTCTGATGCAGGCTCAGAGGCCAACACGGGCAAGAGGTGTTTAGGAGTCTTCTCTCGGCCCTGCAAAAACCTGGGGCATAGCCATTTTAAGAACCAGGAAAAGGTGTGTAATTTTAGCACACTCCACCTAAAAACTGAATTGGATACAGTAAAATATTACCAAAAACAGCCAACATTATTTTAGAATCCTATTTCTAGATTTTAGCAGCCAGAGCCAACTAAAACCCATCAATGTTTTATTTCCTAAAGTGCTATTTTAAATCCCTGCCCATGACCACAAATGCTTCTCTGCTAGGCTTCTTGCTCTCTGGGGCTGGGTCCTAAAAACTGGATGGATGGCACCACTGAGAGCAGATGAAGGAAGGAGCTCGGGCTCGTTCAGTAACACGTATCCTGGCTGTGGTTATGAGTGCTGAATTAAGTTATCTCAATTTGAAATGTCAGCAAAGGGTAAGACAAAGGCAAGAACAAGAGTGAGAGATTACCTTGCCATGCCTAGAAAATGCTTCCTGTATGAGCTGCTGCAGCTCCTTCCGGGATACTCTGTAGTCTATGTTACTGATCTGGATATCAGCACCATTTGCAAATGGGTCTGGGCAGTCGGCACCAATGCTTGAATTTGCAACACTGAAAGCAAGAGGGGACACTCTGTTTAAAAGGGTTGGAGACATGCTCCTGCTTACGACATACACAGTGAGATTATTTTTTAAGATGGCATTCTATTTAGTTTGTATCATTTAGGCTTTCTTTGAAACTATATATAGACAGAGCTTGCCACAATGCAATTTGGTTTTCAAATGTGTTTTTGTCTTCCACATATATTGTCAAAAGTACTACCTGCTGACCCCATATTAATAACCAGTGAATTATTTAATATGAAATATTCTTTCATTGGATAATTCAAAGCTAAAGGTAGAAATTATAGGCAGACCTAATGAATTGATTTTCCACTCTGATCATTTATTCTTAGGAAATTAGCTTTAGCTTGTGATAACCAATGTAAGTCCTTAACCACCCCTAGCTTTGAAAAAGCTAGATATTCTTACTCATATGTAGCATTTCTTCCCCATGTAAGAAAAAGAAGTTTTGTGTACATTTTAAAATGTAATTATAGCCCTAACCGGTTTGGCTCAGTGGATAGAGCGTCAGCCTGCGGACTCAAGGGTCCCAGGTTCGATTCCGGCCAAGGGCATGTACCTTGGTTGCGGGCACATCCCCAGTGGGGAGTGTGCAGGAGGCAGCTGATCGATGTTTCTCTCTTATAGATGTTTCTAACTCTCTATCCCTCTCCCTTCCTCTCTGTAAAAAAATCAATAAAATATAAAATGTAATTTTACAGGTCCAACATTGCCTTCATAGTGAGTCTTCACCAACTCAGCAGAACACCTACAATGCTAGAAGGAGTTCATGGGATGCCACATGGCCTTATGGCTCCTTCCGTCTTCCAAGCTTCCAGAATTACTCAGTGCGAGTGTTTAGAAAGCTTAGATAAGGTAAGTGTTATACAGATCCTTACAGTGGTTTACAGAGGCCCTTACTTCTTGTAATTATCCTATGAATAAGAATAACCAGTGTGTGTCTAGTTTGGGCCTTTTCCTCAACATGATGAGGCCATGAGGAAATGGCAAAGACATCCTCACGTGCCTCCCTGGCCAGGAACTCCAGGACAAGCTTCTTTCTCTGACTTCTGCTTACTGATGCCCACGTGGAGAAGGGAAGGATGGTGAGAAGCACTGCCCCCAAATGTTAGCTAAAATTACCTGGGGCAAGGGGGCTGACAGAAGCGGGATGAGACTTTTCTTTTACTTTATGTGCTTCTGTGTTGCTTGAATTCTTTTAAACAAACATATCTTCTATTGCACATAACCACTCCTTGGATCAAGAAGCTGGACTTACCGCGAAGACCAAGATGGAGATGTGAGCAGAGAACCGATCTGCCTGGATGCAACCAGCTTGCTAAAAGCAGACGGGTAACTCACTTGGAACAAAGTCTCCTCTTTGTTTTTTTTCTCTACAGGAGAACTGGTAACACTTCGGGCACTGAGGTTCTCTTTTCTAATGAAGGGAAAAATCAGAGGTTATTTGTTTTCCCTCACTTTGGAGAAGCAACTATGAGAAAAGAGTAAGTCAACCTACTTCGGATTGGTTTTGTAAACGGATTCTGCCAACCCGGAGTTTTTTAGTGTGGGTGCTACGACACTCGAGTTTCTGTGAGGAGGTGCCACCAGCCTCAGGTTACCCTGCTGAGATTCACTGTTTCTAGTACCAGTTTTTGACTCCAGACGGCACAGCTCCTTAAAAGAGACAAGTGCAGAAGAATTAAAAATTTAAGTACCCAAGGTGTGTCAGACCCTGTACAGAAATCATGTCACTTTGAGTTATCATCAAAATGGAACTAAAAAAAGGACAGAACAAAAGCAAGCGGGCCTATAAAACACAGAGACAAAGAAACCAAACCTATCATAAACTTCAGAAAGCAAGAGGTACCATAATTACCTGTAAACTTTTCACATTTGTGTTTTTTGCAGCAGATCCAGAATTTGCCTGCGACCCTTTTCCAGGCATGGCTTTGGCACTGGAAGATTGCTCATTTGCATCTTTGATGAGGCACAATTTTGGAATCTTAAGTTTTTTTGGAGACTTCACTTTATCAGGAATTGCATTTGAACTATTTGTTTCACAGAGTTCTTTATTTTTGGGAGTAAATGACACGATGATCCTATTCCCAAAGACATCTTCATTTTCCATTCGCTTCTGAGCCCGTTCTGCACTATCTTGGTTTATGAAGCGGAGGATTGCACTGCAGCCTGTGATGCTCAGCACTTTCCCACCACAGTTGTCGGACAGGCGTCTGAGCCTGTTGCTGACGCTCTTGCCATCTTTATTTGCTGGTAGGTTATAAACATAGAGCAGAGTGTGGCACTGCTGACACAGAGGAGAAGTGTTACAACAGGTTAACTCAAGGGCACACATTTAATTACAAAATAAGAACAAGAAATCATCTCCAACAAGCTTGAGACCTCGGATGGGAGGTAAATAATGATTTTGATGGGAGAAGGTGAACTTATTTAGATTAAAAAACATAGAAAAAGAGAACTGTATCTGAAGCTATCACTCTAGTGAATGAGACTGATGATTCAATTTCTGAATAATGTTTTGTTTTGTTTTTTAACCATAAGGAATAAAGATCTCTATAGTGGGCAATCTTTCACCTAAAATACACCTGACTTCAAGGTCTTCCAAATTAGAAAAGTGAGTGCAAACAGAAGCAGAAGGGTGAAAAATGCAGCTATAGCCAAACGGCTAAAAACATAACGAATAACAACAAAAATTAATTAGGAGGGTGGTTCAAAGATTGAAGTTGGGTCAGACTCTGGTATCCCCAACTGGGTTATCCTTAGCATGTGTTTAACCTTGGCTTGTTCTGGGTGTCAGGGAATACAGGGAGACTAGCAGCTCAAGTGCTTGGATCAGGGGCCCTGGGGTCGTCTCTGCTCTTCCATGATCAAGCTGTGTGACCTCCAATGAATTGCCTACTTTTTCTAAGTGCTGACTTTCTCCTCCCTAAGGACATTGGATGAGATCATCGCTAAGGTACTTCGGTAACTCTCCAGTTATCTAATTACATTAAAACTGCACTTAATGTATGGGATTGCCTACTCTTCTGCTTCATCTCCACCAGTGATGGCGAACCTTTTGAGCTCGGCGTGTCAGCATTTTGAAAAACCCTAACTTAACTCTGGTGCCATGTCACATATAGAAATTTTTTGATATTTGCAACCATAGTAAAACAAAGACTTATATTTATTTTATATATTTAAATGCCATTTAACAAAGAAAAATCAACCAAAAAAATGAGTTCGCATGTCACCTCTGACACGCGTGTCATAGGTTCCATCACTGATCTACACTACAGCTCCTCTCCATCGTTACTATTTCTTTAAGAGTTACATAAATAATCTCCAAGAAACTTATTAATGTTGTTCAGCATTGCAGTAAACATTCCTGTCCTGAATCAAGATGATCAGAAATGCTCATCTTGCTGGAAAAAACTCACCTTCTCCTATCATGTGGCTTAACAGGCTATAGATGTAGCAATAACCATTCCTACCTTCCTGTGCACTTGCATGACATGGAGTGCAACTACAGAAAACAGGCTCAGAGGCCTGCTGAGGACTTACATTTTAAATGCCTGAAAACTTCACAATTCCTCTATTTGACTCCAAACACACCAGTTGGTACAAACCATCACCATATTCTTTACCCAAAACACTTGAAAGCAAAAGGAATAATAACTCTTATTCCATTATTTCTATCCCTCTGACACAAAGCATTGTTAGCTATGGAGACACTGGCCAGTGGCTATTGGTAAGGTAAATCTAAGTCAATTTTAAAAATAAAAACAACATTCATACATATCAAGTCTCTGTATATTTGTAAGAGAAGAACTGAAGATTGCTAATCCTTATTTCAAAATCTGGCTAGACCTCCTATAACGAAGAGTTTCCTCTAGGCTTGGAGACCCCTTGCTCAGGGCTTCTTCAACCTCCCTAATCTAGTGCTGGAATATAGCAAAGAGAAGGCAAACTCACTTACTGGCATTTTTAGTGGTGACCTGGGGGGCAAGTCGGAAATGAATTCTTCAAATCTAATCAATTCATTAGCATGATGCAGCAGTGCTTCTGAGGCCTGGTTTTTATGGATCAAAATTATGTGAAAACCATGTCTGTGTCTCAGGTCACTAAGTTCCAAGGCAAAATTGACATCAGCTGAAAGGTAAGATACAGCCCAATCCCATCCCCAAACATTAGAAACACTTGAGAAAGAAAGACTCCCTCCTCCCTTTTTAATGTCTGCCATGAAGTAACTGCTTGAGCTAAAGCCGACCCCTCCCCCTCCCTTTTTAGAATAGGAACACATTTGATATCAGAGGAATTAGCATGGTAAGACAATTTTACCACATACTTATATTGAATCCCAAGATTACTTCTAGTCATAACAGGGAGCAAATATTAATATTTTGGGGAGTGTCAACTTTGGACATTACTCATCTTAGATTTTTAAGATTAGCAGCATTGGCCCAGGGTTAAAAACAATATCAGAGTTTTCTTTTTTTTAAAAAAAAAAAAAGAAAAAATTACATTTTCTTTAATAAACTTGGCCCCACAAGAATCCTTACTCAAGTTCCAAGGAGAAAATACAGAATTCCATGTAGACCCATTTTTATTTCCCAGACAGTTCCCAGACATAAGCATAAATATGTCCAATGTACTTCAGCCTCTTTCGGACACATTTTACTTTAACATGTTCTGGCTCCTATAATCCCCACACAGCGCATTTAGCTACAATGAGCAGATATTCCACACTTACTCGACACAAGAACCACGGTAGCTGGAGCAGTGTGCGTATTTGCAAACCTTCGGAGGCTCTGGCGGAGTTTGTCATCAGCGGCATTCTTCGCAGTAGCATTGATGTGGGCAACAGTTACCTGCATTAATTTATAATAAGGACAAATGAGCAAAGGCTGAGGTGAGAAAATCACTACACATCTTAACAGACTGTCTTTGAGGAAATAAAATCTTTCATTATTATTATTATTATTGCAACTTGAAATGGGAAAAAATTGCAACCAGGTGTCAATAATTTCAAATTTGGTTCTCCATAAGAATTGCCTGCTTCCATTATTGCCCCCCTCTCCTCTCTAATCTGCTTTTGCACTCCATCCATGCCCCTATCAGAAATTAGGCAGAGAAAAGGAAGTGAAATTTGAAGTAGTTGCATGAACTCTCACGAAGAGCTTTTACCAACAATTTGGGAATAGCAGAGATTTGATATATGATTAAAATAATATTTGGGGCTGGTGTCATTTGTCTATGCTATATACACTACGCCTTTCAGGATCTGGGGTCAGGTAGTGAACAGGAGAGGCATCTAGCCTTTAGGGAGCTAAACTGTGTTTATTCCTATTAAAATTATCAGGCTTGCTCTGGCTGGTGTGGCTCAGTAGCCTGCACACTGAAGGGTCAAAGGCTCAATTCCCAGTCATGGGCATGCATCTGGGTTGCAGGTTTGACTCCTCAGTCCTGGCTGGGATGTATGCGGGAGGCAACCGATCGATGTGTCTGTCACATAGATCTTTCTCTTTCTCATTCCCCTCCCTCTCTAGAAATCAATTGAAAAATATCCTTGGGTGAGGATTAACAAAAAAAAAAATTATCAGGTCATAATTAACAGTCTTCAAAGCAAAGAAAGTTTTGAGAGGTGCCACAACTACATGCAAAACACAACAGATTAGTTTTTATAAAGAACATAAGTATATAATTTTAGACACCAATATGGCATATCAATGGAATTACTTGTCTAAGAGTCAAAAGAACTGGATTCTAGTTCCAATTTAAGAGAACAGACTTTGGGGTCAATCTGGATTTAAATCTTAGTTATCTACTTACTGGCCATGTGATCTTTAAAAAGTTGCTTAAGTCCAGCCGGTATGGCTCAGTGATTGAGCATCGACCCACAAACCAAGTGGTCACTGGTTTGACTCCCAGTCAGGGCACATATCCGGAATGTGGGCTCAATCCCCATTAGGGGGCATACAGAGGAGGCAGTGGAATGATGTTTCTCTTTTATCGATGTTTCTATCTCTCTATCCTCCCTTCCTCTCTCTTGATTTTAAAATCAATTTTTAAAAAAAGTTGCTTAGTCCTAACCGGTTTGGCTCAGTGGATAGAGTGTCGGCCTACGGACTGAAAGGTCCCAGGTTCGATTCCGGTCAAGGGCATGTACCTTGGTTGTGGGCACGAGGCAGCTGATCAATGTTTCTCTCTCATCGATGTTTCAAACTCTCTATCTCTCTCCCTTCCTCTCTGTAAAAAAATCAATAAAATATATTAAAAAAAAAAAAGTTGCTTAAGCCCTGGTCAGATGGCTCAGTTGGCTGGAGCATCATCCCCATACACCAAGGTCATGAGTTCAATCCCAGGTCGGACACATAAAAGAATCAATCAATTATTGCATAAATAAGTGGAACAACAAACTGATGCCCTAACCGGTTTGGCTCAGTGGATAGCTCGTCGGCCTGCAGACTGATGGGTCCCGGGTTCAATTCCGGTCAAGCGCAAGTACCTTGGTTGCAGGCACATCCCCGGTAGGGGGCGTGCAGGAGGCAGCTGATTGATGTTTCTCTCTCATCGATGTTTCTAACTCTCTATCCCTTTCCCTTCCTCTCTGTGAAAAATCAATAAAATATATTTAAAAAAATGTTTCTCTTTCTCTTTCTGCCCTCCCCCGCCCTCTCCCGACTCTCTCTCTCAAATGAATTAAAAAAAATTTTTAAGTTGCTTAACCACTTTGGGGGTCTCAATTTCATTCGTAAATTTCAGATAATAAATCGTATGAGCCTTGTTCACAGAGCAATTATGAAAATCAAAGGAGCCGAGACCGGTTTGGCTCGGTGGATGGAGCGGCGGCCTGCGGACTGAGGGGTCCCAGGTTCGATTCCGGTCAGGGGCATGTACCTGGGTTGCGGGCATATCCCCAGTGGGAGATGTGCAGGAGGTGGCTGATCGATGTTTCTCTCTCATCGATGTTTCTGGCTCTCTATCTCTCTCCCTTCCTCTCTGTAGAGGGTCGGTAAAATATATTTAAAAAAAAAAAAAAGAAAAAAAAAAAGAAAATCAAAGGAAACCATTATACAAGTATATCACTAGTCACATACGAGTAGCATTACTGAAAAATTAGACACGATTACATGATTGCTAGTACAGCAGGCCCTCAAATAACATCATTTCGTTCAATGTCATTTTGTTGTAACACTGGTGAATTGCTATAGGACAGCCTTCCTAATGCCACGACCCTTTAATACAGTTCCTCATGTTGTGGTGACCCCCAATTTCATTGTTACAAATTGAACATAATTAAAGCATAGTGATTAATCACAAAAACAATATGTAATTATATGTGTTTTCCGATGGTCTTAGGTGACCCCCAAAGGGGTCGCGACCCACAGGTTGAGTACTGCTGCTATAGGAACTTAACTCTTGTTTATATCTATTAGCCTATGGGGCAAAACTGGTTTCATTATATGTCATTTCACTTGAAGTTGTAGAACCTATTGACAATGTTAAGTGAGGATTTACTGTACTTTAGAAATAATCTTTTGCTAATTTCCTTTATTTCCAAATGCACATTAAATAAATTTTGAATTGTAATTCTTTGAAAGAAAATCACATGTACCTATTCTTCTACCATAATAGATTAAAACTGTTTTATTTTTTTACCTGGCAATTATTCAGCTCTTGAATAACTTCTTTGTTTTCTTTACTGATGTCACAAACACAGATGAATTCTGCTTCTCTATGGCCTTTAAAAAACTTCTCACGGATTCTATGTACAACAGCAGAGGCTGAGCGGCCAGAGGGAACTGAGCAGTTTTCAATATCCCAAAAAACTCCAATGGGGGGTAAGTTTTCCAGCAGCTGTCCGGCTAGTGCAACTTCTGGTGAGCCTTAAGAAATGTTAACACTTTCAATTATACATAATGAAAAAGAAATGGCAAATTAAAATAAAATAGCTATCATTCTTAGTGGCAGAAAATCAAAATAATTGATGGATATTAATTTTAAGGATACCAACCTCACTGGTTGATCTAATAAAACAAAAACCCCCCAAGCTGTCAGAGTACCTCTTAGCAATTATTCCTATTTTTCAGAAGAGAACAAACTAAAAAAGGTTAATTTACTTTAAGCCCACAATAATCCATCGCAAAGCCTGAGCCATCCTCATGCTGACCACTTATGCATCTCTAAATACTAACACGTAGGTGAATGGATGCTGCAGCCCTGGGATCCGATTTCCATGCTCTGCCCCATTGGAAAGAACAATGAAGAGGTAACAAAAGTTTTTACTGTCGCTTTCAAATGATTTTTAGTGCAGCATTAACATCTGATTTAATATTTTTTAAATGTTTTTAAAAAATAAAATATCACATTCGTTACTTTTGGGGAAAATGCTCTTAGGTTTTCAAATGTCATTTTTCACCAGTCATTACCAAACCTTTCTAAAGACTTACAGCTTCTAGAGAGTATACAATAAATAAGTGTGATTATTAGCCTAAGTTGACACTATGTCCCATCCAGTACTTATTTCTCCTAATGTACTCCCCATTTTTCTACACACAACTTCTGATTTCAATTAGCCGCAGCCCAATATAAAGGGCAAATGAGCCCAGCTGGCATGGCTCAGTGGTTGAGCATCCTTGACCTGTAAACCAGGAGGTCACAGTTCGATTCCTGGTTAGGGCACATGCCTGGGTTGCAGGCTCAATCCCACTGTGGGGCGTGCAGGAGGCAGCTGATCCATGATTCTCTCTCAACGTTGCTGTTTCTCTCTCTCTCCCCCTATCCCTTCCTCTTTGAAATCAATAACAATATATTTTTAAAAATACAAATAAAGGGCAAATAACATACTGATCTATAAAAATAAAAATATTTTTACCAAGAGATGGAAATGGACACTCACATACACAGTAGCTTTAGAACCACAAGGACTCTTTTACAGGCAATGCACAGTTAGGATATGATATTGAAAACTACTTAAATATGCACATTTATACCATACTGTCATTTACCAAATTTCGAAGCAGCTTTGTCTAGACTGGTCGCCAATAACAATGTGGTCTCCTTCCCTTTGGTTCCACAGCCATTACACAGAGGAACAGTAACAGGTGCAGTTTGAGTATTTGGAGGTGGTATATTTGGCCAGACTTTAGCAGCAGCAATTATACTATTTCTTGCCGGCTGTTTTAAAAATTTTTTTTAAAAAGGTTTCAGATATATCATTTCAGAATTATATACAACAACTGAAAACACATTCCAAGTGTTTCTCCTTTCCAGATGCTAAGCTAACCTCTAATAAAATACCTTTTCAAATAATCTTTCCTAGACTATTAGTTATCAATTCATAAACTCACTCGAAGAAGTGACTTGAAATGATCAGGAGAGAGAGTCACATGATCAGACCTTTACATTCTGGGGCATGTGTCTGCTGCAATGGAGACCTCAGACACACTTTACATAAAGGGAATTAAAGTGTTCACTTAAACACAAGTGGGATTGAGGCCAAGTTTCAAGTTCCTCAAATTACTACAAAAGGACAACATGCAATTACCTACATTACATGAATGGGTTCGTGTACAGGGTGTCATAAGAAATCACAATTGTGCTGTAGCCTTTAAAGACAAAACAGTACACGAGGCTTTGCTGAACTAGGTTTACACGTACAAAACAGATTTATCTCAAGAGGCCCTAACAGGGTAAACTATATAAATAATTACTCTCTACCTATCTGAATGGTCCCTCCCATTTTACCCATAGCTTTGGGACCAGCAGAAGTTATGCTCATGGGAAGAAAGCGACATCATGGAAGAATCTTCAACCCCATGCAAAATAAAGGCTTTTCAAGATATATCCACTTTAAAAATGTCATTCCTCAAACCTCAGCTGCCCCCAACATATCAAATAAAAAGATACAAACCTTGTTTAGACAGTCTTCGCAGTAAAGGGAGCCCTTTAAACACACCGGAGGGACCACATTTAGGTGCAAAGAGCTGGTGCACAAGTGAGGTGTTAGCTCCGACTGTGAAATGTGCTCTTCCAAATGCCCTGGAGCCCCACTTGTGAAATCAGAACAGGGGAAATAGCCAGCAGAGGTGCAGCCCTGGAGAGCCGGGAACTGATGTAGCTTGTGCACGTTACCATGGCATGACTGGAAATGGAGCTTTCCACAACAGGGCAGGTGTTGGCAGGAAGAGAGGTTACTTTCTGGACACGTGCTGGGAAAGTCACTTGCAATGCCGGCCATACTGTTCCTAGCTAAGGCATTCTGGAGTGAAGGTGAAGACTGAAAAGCAAGTCCTGACCCTACCTGGCATGTGATTGTCCTGGTGCTCTGTGAGTCTAATACTGTGCCCGTATGAATCAAGCTACCAGTACCTCCGCCACCGCCACCGCCACCGCCACCACCAAAACGCATTGGTGAAGTGGAGGGTTCATTAGTGCAATGAGCACAGCAGCTTACTTTGGGGACAGTTGGAAGTTGTATTTTAGTTTTCTGAAGAGAATGAGTATCTGGAAGTGGAACTGCTGGAAAAAGTTTAGAGCCAGTATGAAGGGGAGATGGTACATCCTTTAATTCCACAGCAACTTTCTTGTTCTCCATGTAATCTTTCTGAGAAAAAAAAAATCAGAACACCAGTTAATTTTATGAGGTCAGAGATTTTTGGTTACATCCTATTGAATTCAACAATGGAAACGATTCGATCCTGTTTATACCACTCAATCATGAACAAACAAAATGGAATACTAACTAAAACCAGTGGCATTCTTCAGAGAGGCCTGCAGGAGGTGAACATGGAAAGACAACCAAAGGCAAGACTGTGTTCTTCCGGAATTTTAAGAGACTAGGGTAGGGGTCTTTGGTAAGCCGGGTTAATCATCTATGTCCCAGTTACCTCCTTTTGATAACTTCCCCTTGTCTCACGGCATCTTCTGAAGACAAAATAGGTGGTATGAAAACAACACAGTCACAGCAGCATTCAATAAAGATGGCTTAAAAGCAAAGTGCTTTGCAGTAAAATCATTAGGGGTTTTAGTAAGGTTCTTCAGAGAAGATTCCAAGCACTATGGATGAGCTCAGCCATCTCCCCAAGTGACCCATCTGTGGAAAAGTCTATAAACGTGTTGCTGATGACATTTAGCAAACCCTAGAATATCATGGCCTAAATCCCTAATGCCAACAATTATTCTGCGGTCAGTGAAAAAAATTAGGATAATTAGAAAACTGGGAAGAGATACAAGAGAAATAGTTTGTCACATTCCTCCAACATAGACACAGGAGGCCAGTAAATTTATAAAGGTTGTGGTATGGCGTTAGTGTCAGAGGCCTTGGCTTGCATGTGATACTCAGCAGTTTTATGACCCTGAGTAAGTTACTTAAGCCCTCTACACTTCCATTTCCTCATCTTTCAACTGGGAACAACGGGATGTACTTCTGACAACTGTTAGAAGGATAAAATAAGATCATGCACATAAATCTCTCAGCAGAGCTCCTGGACCCTGAAAGGAGATCTAACTAATCAAGAGCCTTTATGGACTGACTGCAGGCTTTACCAAGATGAAGAAGATGCCCTCGTATAGTGATTGAGACATGCTCATCCCTGGAAGCATAGAAGGGTCCATCTGACTTCCATGATTTCACTCCTTTTGCTGTGATTCTATATTCATTCAGGAGAAATCTGGATTTTCAGTTAGATTTTTCTTAAAAGGGAGGTAACAGCAATGGGCTGACCATCCAACAAGCACTATATTCTGCCCTTTTGGTAATTACAGTTCAGGCTGGAAATGAATATGCTGCCATTCTGATTTATACAAATCTGGCTCTTATGGCAAGGTTATTGTGAGTTGGTACCCTTGAACACACTCAATTCTGAATGCCACTGACAAAAATCAAGTGTCTGGATCTGTTCCTAGCTAATTTGGCTCAGTGGATAGAGCATCAGCCTGCAGACTGAAGAGTCCCGGGTTTGATTCCGGTCAAGGGCACATGCCCAGGTTGCAGGCTCAATCCCCAGTAGGGGGCATGTAGCCAATCAAGGATTCTCTTCACCATTGATGCTTCTCTCTCTCTCTCCCTCTCTCGTCCTCTCTAAAATCAATTAAAAAATATATATATTTTTAAAAAATTTCAGAAGGCTACAGTAAAATAAAATCTACTTTATATTTTCTCCAATTGTATTCTACAATGTGGATTTATCTTTGAAATCCATGACTTTAATGAGAAAAAAATCTTCCCAAAATGTTAACATTAAGTATTTAAAGCATCTACTGTTATTTAAGAGTGGACATACAGGAGTTAAAAAATTATGCTCATTGAGTCAGGAATTATAGTAATGTTCTACAAGAAGTAATATAATTAAGATACCAGGAAAACTCAGCACAGACTCCAGGGAGAGCAACTGCCCCAGAACAGATGGGGCGCCCACCTATTTGCATTAGGAATTGCTATGTCCTTAGTCTGGCACATAGTTACCGTTTGGGGACTAAGTGGTAACATCTGCTCAGGACGAGAAAAGCAATTAGAGAATTTCCAAAGCCATGGCTTAGCACCATTATCTTGTTGAAGCCGTCCGAGTGTTCTACTACAGGAGTTCTCAGTTCCGTTTCCTTCCATCATATAGCCACACAAAGTTGTTCAACATTCTTTCACCTTTCTTTTCTCTCATTCTTCCACCCTGTTGAGAATGAGATTTCAATGTTATTTATATGCATAAGGACAAATTTTACTATTAAAATGTGAGACTGCAACTATATTAATGGTGCAATGGCTCCCAACAAGTAAGATCTTAAGGAGCAAAAGTAGAATGGCTTTCAAAGCATATTACAGGTTACTAACATTTGGTAAACTTGGTTGACTGTTTATGCTTAAATTCTGACTGCATCCACCTGTTTTTTTAAAAAATCGGCCTCTTCCATTTCTCATGTTCTATAATTCTTCCAATAAAAATGAACTCCAGATGAGCCCTATTTCTTTTCTATAGACAGCCATGCTTGAGAGAAGTAGCCAAATCTTGGACACCTGCATATCCCGAGTGAAAGCTCTCCTCTTCACTTAGCTGGCGACAACCTCCTCTAGCCCTGAGTAGACGTTTTCTATAGTTTTTCTTAATTCTTCTCAACTGTCTTTCCCTAAAGGCTCTTCTTATGAGAGTCAAAAAGTTAACAGTAGAGAGCATGTAATTTTTAGTAAAAGAATAACTATATGTCTTCATTACCAGTTATGTAAGATTCTGCAATTGATTTAATAACAACTTATCCCACTGGTCTTTGATATCAGTATGGAAGGTCCACATTATGTGGCCTCTGTGGACTTTTGATTTTTTTTTTCAATCTTCCCCAGAAGATATGGTGGGGTTTTTTTAAAAACTGATTTTGAGCGTAAGAGAGAGAGAGAGAGAACTATTGATATAAGAAACATCAATCAGTTGCCTCCTCGAAGTGCCCAGACCAGGGATCAAACCCGAAACCTAGGTATGTACTGTGACTAGGAACTGAACCAACAACCTTTTGGTATACAGGATGACTCTTCAACCAACTGAGCCATCCGACCAAGACTTTGAATTTGATTCTGCTACAAAACAAATCAAACCAATTTCTTAGTCTGTGCAACCTGGTATACCAACAAAAATCTAACAGAGAAATCTCAAGTCACAGACATGCTGTATCTACTCCAGTGCAACAACACTTAAACAGTACAATAAAAGCAGATCAAATCAGTAATAGTCATTGGGCATGGAGGCAGCCAGCCAATGGTAAGGACAACTGAATCTCATTTCCAAGCCCCGCCATTATACCCCAACAATCACCTACTCTTACCTACAGTGGCCACTTTAAGGTTATTAATTTATCTTTCAGAAATGTAACCTGGGAATATAGAAAAGAATTCCTTTTAGCTATCTCTCTGATATGATCCTCGTTTTAAGCAGTTTTAACATCAACATAGTAGGGTGAGGGGAGAGATGATGATACAAGTGCCATATTTAAGGTATAGGAGGGCTGATCACATAAAGCAGGGGTAGGCAAACTATGACCTGCCAGCCAAAACCAGCCCACTGCTTTTATTTAAATGGCCTTTGAACTAAGAATGTATTTTACATTTTTAAATTCTTAGAAAAAAAATCAAAATAGCCGAAACTGGTTTGGCTCAGTGGATAGAGTGCTGGCCTGCGGACTGAAAGGTCCCAGGTTCGATTCCGGTCAAGGGCATGTACCTGGGTTGCAGGCACATCCCCAGTAGGGGGTGTACAGGAGGCAGCTGATCGATGTTTCTAACTCTCTATCTCTCTCCCTTCCTCTCTGTAAAAAATCAATAAAATATGTTTTTTTAAAAAATCAAAATGTTTTATTACACAAAATTTTATGAAATTCAAATTTCAGTGTCTATAAACAGTTTTATCGAGACATGGCCACACTCATTTAAGAACTGTCTATGGCTGATTTTTGCACTATAATTGCAGAATTAAGTATTTGCAACAGAGACTATACTGCCTACAAAGCCTAAAATATTTACTATTTGGCCCCTATGTTGAAGCTACAAAACTTCATTAAATTTTGGATTCTTCCTCGGTTCACAGTGTGGCTAATTTCTTCCCTATATACCTCACAGCACTACTGGGGGTGAAAAATATTAGATAAAGGAGCCTACCATTTGATTTCAACACTTCATCACCTGTGCCAAGCACAGGGCTGGCTACTTAGTATATACTAAATAAATATTTTTACTTTACCTAGCTGTTTATAATTAGGAGTTAATTTGGAGACAGAGATGAGGTTAACTACCACAATATTAGTACATTATGCTACTTGTTTTTCCTCTTAAATACAGGTTTAATACCTCCCACAATCTCCTCTAAATCATAAAGAATTTGTGATATTCAGGATATACACAACTTCAATGTGTTCTCACAAACCTCTTCAAGGCCAATCCTGAAAGTGAGCTGACAGGTAGAGTACAATATAGTTTACTAAGCATTTTTATTTAACATTATTTCTTCATTCAGCAAATATGTACTTATTACCTACACTGTAGCAGGCCTACGATTGGCACAGGGATACAATGATTAAGCCACATCTTACAGAGGAGAAAACAGAAGTTTAATGAAGTTTTGTAACTTGCGCAAGATCACACTATTAGAAAGGGAGTAAACCAGGCTTGTTCACCTCTTTCTACCACACCAAGGTGCCCTCTGTATTGCTCAACACAGCAACAGAAAGTACACACATATTAGCTTGTTAGTGGCCTGCACCTGGAAATTTTCCCAAATATTCCTGGGAATGCCACTAAGTAACTTAAGTAGCCAAAGCAAAGTTTTCTTTGATTTGCGTTTAAGTCTCACTTCTGCCATTACCTCTAAGAATATCTGAGCAATTCAAATAGTGTTTGAGAGCACAGGTTCTGAAATCAGACTGTCTGCATATTAATCCCCAATTCTTTGGCTTCCTCTCTGTGTAGCTCACAATCTCTCGAAACCTCAGATCCCATCTGGAAAATGGGCCTGAGAATAGTGGCACTCTCATAGGGCTATTGTTTGGATTAAATGAGACAATCAAGTAGAAAATTTAGCAGTGACCTTAACACCCAATCTAATCCTTAACACCCCCCCCATACGCCCTCCCCAACCCCATTACTTTTTTCAATAGCTCTTCTATCTAAAATTGTCTTATTTGCTTGCTTTATTTTCTGTCTCTCCACTTGAATATAAACTTCCTGACAGTAGGGATGTTTCCTTACTTATTTTTGTATCTCCTGAATCTAGCACATATCCGTAATAGCTGAGTGAATGAAGAGTTCGATAAACGCCTAGGAAGACCGTTAGGTTTCAATTTTTCTGTATGCAAAAACAGAATATTACCGCTCAGAGATGTTAGGAAGTTCAAAAGACATAAAGGTAACTGGAGAGCTCTTAGTAATACCAGAAAGGTGCTTGGGGAACTCTAAAAGGTGTATCAAGGTGTCGCGTAACAACCAAGTAGTGGGAGTGGCTCAAGCCCTAAGAAAACTCAACTACTACCCTTCAAACCAGAGGCTGCACCCTAGAGAGAGAGTGTTGAGAACGGAGGAGGATGCAAAACGCTCAGGAGGGTTGCAAAAGCACCCGCCCCATCTTCCTCTCTTAACCTTCCCATAGAGCAAACCCCTCTGGAAAGGTTGCTCTCCACACCTGGAGGGCACCATTGGGAGCAGGGAGACAGGTGCGGGCGGGGAGCCAACTCGCCGCCCCCCCCCCCACACACACAAGGGCAGCAGCGGCGCAGCAATGGCTGTCGTGAACCGACACGAAAGGGAAGCAACCCGAACCTTTAGTGGGGGCCTGAGTGGTGGGTCCCAGTCCTTCTCGATTAGCCAACCTTCCGCACCTCCGCCAGTAATAGGCAGGGGAAAGGGGGTACACCGTCTTTCCTCCAGCCTGGGGGCCCCAGAGAAGTGGGCCCATCAAGGACTGGTTCCCAACGCTGCCAGCACACTCACCTCTACAGCCAGCTCCACCTTCGCTCACATTCCGACCCCGCCGCCTTCCCCCCGCCCCGCCAGGCCCTTTGTTTTGATTCCCGACTCCGCAGCTCCCGCCGCCGCCGCCAAGCGCGCCCTTCACTTCCGCTTCCGCACCGCACCGCCCCGGTCGTAAAACGACGTCCTTTTCTTCCCCTCGCCCCGCCCCTTCCTCCGCCCCTCCCCCACCGTCGTGTCCTCTCCGCGCAGGGCGTGCTGGGAATCTGGGGGGGGCGGGGCCTCGCGGCCCTGCAGCCTCGTCAGGCTCAGTCCCCTCCCGATAAACCCTTAAATAGGGACCTTCCCTGGGGGGCGGCCCCGGCTTTTTTTGACGAAAACCCCCAATTTAAGGAGGCCTTCCCCCTGGTCTATCGTTGCAAGGAAACTGAAGAGCGGGGAATTAGGGAGCTTGTGAAGTGGAACCGGGGGGAAAAAATCAGCCAACCACAGGATTTGGTACAAGTCAGTTCTTTCGGTCTTTTGAGGAAAGGCGATTTAAATCGGATTTCGATGAAAAGCCTGAACGTTTTGGCTCTCTTCTCTTTTTTTTCTCTCTCTCTCTCCCCCCGCCCCCATCTTGTCACGTGATGATTCTGCTTTGGGGGAAAAATTTTAAATAACGCATATTTTCCACAACATGCTTAATCTAGTGCAACCTAGTGGCGAGTGAAAAAAAAAACACCCCACAGAAACTGCCAGCCGAGCTAACCGCCGGTCCTGCTGGCCGCCGGGGTCTCGCCGGCAAGAAACCGTGCGTTCGGGGGACTAGCCTGGGTGTTGTCACCGACAGCGAAGAGGTCCTCGTGACTTCGGAAAAGGTGGTTTTTAAAAGCCCTGGTCCGCAGCTCATTATAAACGAACACAGCTTTTCCAGCAAACAGGCTGGGCGAACAAAAAGGAGACCTCGTGGTTGCAAAAGCCTTGCGGGGCCCCTCGCGGCTTGTATGTTACGTGGATGGATAAGTCGTGTCTGGGTTTGTTTTCTCCCCCTTCGCCTCACCATCTACTTTTACCTGGGATTTAAAAAGAGAAGTGTGTTGTTTGTTTTTTTTAATCCAATAAGCACAATTGTCCTTTGCAAAACTGCCAGCTGCTCACTATTTCCTGTTGCAAATTAGAAAAACAAAGCGCATAGCTATAGCTAAATCTAGACAGAGTTTAGGATGTGCTAGCTGGAGACTATGGAAAGGTTGGAAAAGTTTATTTCTAAAGTTTGCCAAGAAACATTGACTTTGCAGAAGAATCAATAACTAGAAATTGCCAAAAGAGACCTTACACACACACACACACACACACACACACACACACGCACGCACACGCACACCGTCCCCCAGAGTCTGAAGTGTGAGGCACTTTCACTAGGCAATTCCGGTAGGTGGGGTGCATTTCAGGGGCAGCAAGACGTCCCTGTAGACCTCCTGGTAGACCTGATTGTGGAGGGCAAGAGCAAACACGGAGCTGAAGAATCCTGTGCTTGAATTTCATTTTCCAGGAGGAAGATGACAAGTACACACGCCTCATCAGCCTGCTTAGGTTAGAGCTGCATTGTGTCTGTGTGGGGAATGGTTTCCAAATGGGGATTAGATGGGGAAGCAACTCCGTTTCTAGCGTTTTGTGTGTGTGTTTTTCAGAGTATCACATATGCTTGTCTTTAGGGGTGTTTTCCTTTTCATTCTAGCCGAGTATCTCTGAGCACGGACCATATTAACTAAAAGTATAAAAAGGCGAACAAAGTAATGGTGGATTTTTAAAAAATTCTTCTTTTTAAGAAAAGTTTTTAGCCACAAAACATAATAAAAAGCAGACACATTTTGTTTGACTTTGACATTCTTTTAAGGCCAGAATTGTGCCTGGTCTCAACAGGTCAAGTGCAGGAAATAAAAATGAACAAATTGTACAAAGTGGAAAGCTAATGAAAAGTCTGAATGACAAATAATTCTTAAAGAAATGCAATTTTGTTGTTTTTCTGTAGAATACTAACCTATGCAGGGTACGCCAGCCCTTGGAAGCAGATCATTATGAATCAAAATACAATTTGATATTTGTGAAAGAGTGCTTTAACATGTTCCTTAAGACATATTTTCTTAAATTTAGCCTCTGTTAGCCTTATTTCTATTCCTTTGCTGGATGAACTCTTTTTTTCAGAGAGTAAAAGTAACTTTTAGTTTTTTCCTTGTCCAAATTGTATGAAACAAGGATGAAGATTGATTTTTGTGCTATTTAAGCTCCTAGATTCAGTTCAGCTCCTAGATCAGTGGTTCTCAACCTTCCTAATGCCGCGACCCTTTAATACAGTTCCTCATGTTGTGGTGTCCCCCAATTTCATTGTTACAAATTGAACATAATTAAAGCATAGTGATTAATCACAAAAACAATATGTAATTATATATGTGTTTTCCGATGGTTTTAGGCGACCCCTGTGAAAGGGTAATTCGACCCCCAAAGGGTTGAGAACCGCTGTCCTAGATTAACCTGGCTCCCACAAAAGTAGTTTCTCCTCCAGCAACTTTTCTTCTATGTTAGGTTAAGTTTAGGGTTTTGAAATAATCCTATATAATAAAAGTGTAGTATGCAAAGTGTCCCCTCAA
The DNA here is from genome assembly GCF_964212035.1 of Myotis nattereri. Classification (NCBI taxonomy): domain Eukaryota; kingdom Metazoa; phylum Chordata; class Mammalia; order Chiroptera; family Vespertilionidae; genus Myotis; species Myotis nattereri. Next base: position 90,579,202 of record NC_138079.1, on the reverse strand, counting down.
CCCAGAGTTGTCCAGGAGTTCGACCAGGGGGTGGGGCCGGCTGGGGGAAGAGAGAGAGTACCCTGCAGACAGCTGGCAGTCGCTAGGGACCCTACCAGTGCATGAATTTTGTGCACTGGACCTCTAGTAAATTATAATGGAAGGACTTCAGAGAAACTGAGTTCTCCACTCACTCATATCTGAATACTACAAGGAAAATAAATTTAATAAAGAGAGGATATGCTTTAAAGCACACCAAAATTTTCCTTTCATTTTTAAGGTTTTACCAAATGATATTTACCTAAACTCCTGTTCCTGAAGAGGAGTTTAATAATGATAATCATTTCAATGTCGCTCCCTTTTTTTTTGATGGGAAATGAAGGAAATTGAAAGCCAACTAGTTGACATTACTTGATCAGTGCCATTTAGTCAGGACTGAAATGATACTTTATCAATTTGTACTTCAGTTCATCTGTAAACTGGGGTGACTGTTCCCTGCCCAGAAACCTCACACAATGGTGAGGGGCAATAAAATTTTGGAGTGAAAGGAAGCATAAGAGCATAAGTGTCAAGAGGATGCAAACATTGATTAGCATTTGGGACCAGAATTAAAGTTCTCCCCCTGCTTCCTCCCCGACCCCGCCACCCCAAGAAATTTTGGTACTTTCCTTAACCCTGGTGATGTAGGTGGTGGTTCCCTTTTGTGGCTCTGAGCTTTTTCAGGGACTAGTGAGGAATCAAAACAAAGTAGAATTAGAGAATGGCAAGGAGGCAGAAGGGGTTCGAAGAATGTGCTTGGAACCCTCAAAGCAGTTCAGATCTCTTTGCCTCTAGCATAGTTCTGAAGAACACGAGTGTAGACCCAGCTTTAGAGCCTGACTTCTTACTCATTGTGAGACTTTGGGCAACACATTTAACTTCCTGCACCTTAGTTTCCTCATCTTTAAATGTAGACAAGAAAAGTGCTTTCCTGTGGTTCTCATCATCCTGGCCTCAGCTCCAGTGTCCTCCAATTCCTCCCCAACGCCTCTCTATCACGTGACCTTGCTCTATGCTTAGCACTTCCTAGAATCTGAAATTATTTAACTTTTCCTGTTTGCTCTTTAATGTGTTTCTTTCTTAATAGTATACACACTCTGAGGCTAGGCGTCTTGTCTGCGCTATAAGCGTGAGTGCTCAATAAACAATTGCTGATGAACAATTAGGATTGCTGTGAGAATTAAATGAGAAAACCTAAGTCAAGTTAGCATTGGTACGGACACAACCACTTTTCTAACAAGTCATGATCACTTAACAAATACATAGATTGTACTTAACTACGTGTTAGGCACTGGTTTTACAAATGGTAAATTAACTCATTCCGCCTCCGCTTAATCCTCTGAGGTAGAATCCTGTCATGAATATTTTATAAATGAGGAAACTAAGTCACAGAGAGTAACTTGCCCAAGATCACTCAACTAGTAAGGATTCAAAACCGGGCTTGAAATCAAATTCTCACGCACTACGTTGTGCTACCTTGGAAGAAGGCAGTAATGTGGACATTTTTATTTGGGGTATAAAGGAATGGGGAAAACGCAGGGCATCGCTGAGCCTAAGCGGGACTGAATCTTTGTCTTTCCTCTGATTCGGGAAAAATGCAATCGGTGTCAAGGGGAGGGAGACGCATGTTCTTGACGTGCGTCGGCCCACAAGTCGGAGCCCGTTCCGGGGTGTCCCGGGAGCGGCCAGCATCCTCCAAGGCGGGCCAGGTCCCCGCCCGTCAGCCGCCGGAGCCTCACCGGCCCCCTCCCGCCGCAGGGCCGCCGCCGCGTGGCCACGCCGCGCCCGGACCCTGGGAAAAAAGTTTCCAAACGCCGCTGCTCGGCGCTGATTGGCCGAGGCGGACGCGGTCCCGTGGCGCAGCGGCCAATGGATGACGCGGGCCGCGAGCGCAAGGGAGGGGGCCCGGCCCGAGGTCCCGGCCGCACCACCCTCAGCAGCCGCCGCTGTTGCAGCCGCCGCCCGTCCTCGCCGCCTTGGCCCGGGTAAGTGCGGAGCTGCAGCCGCCGCCGGGGCTGAGGGCGGCCTGGGGACCGCCTCCGCCGCTGGGAAACTCTTCTGCCCCGCCCCGCCGCCAGGTGCGCTCCGGGACCCCTGGCCGCCGCGGTGCCGGGACCCTGGGGGCTCCCCTCGCCTGCGCGTCGCTTCCTGGCCGCCCGGACTCTGGCGGTCCCGGGCACTGGGCTCGGAATTCCCGCTTCCCTGGAACCTCCCTTGCTAACTTTGTGCCTTCCTACTCGCGGGTCCTCTCCCCGGCTCCTCGCCTTCGCCAACTTTCTTTTTCTTGCCGCCCTGCTCTCCCCCCTTGACTTCCTTGGTCCTTCCGCGTCCCCAGCCCTCGCAGCTCTGCTCCTCGGCTCTCCTGGTCCCTCCCACCCCGAACCCCCCTCCTGGACTCCCCAGTCTCCTTTCTCGCCGTGAGTCCTGCCCCTCCTCAGTCCCCACCACCCCTTTTTTCCTTCGGCTGTCCCCCTCTCCCCCTCATTTCTCGTAGCTCTCCTGCTCCCCCACTACCCCACCCTCATCGCAGGCCCCTTTCCAAAAACCTCCTTCCTCCGCCTCCCTCCTCCCTTCGGGAACGCGTTTGGAACCGTCTCCTCTCCTCCGCGTTTCTCAGGTCTCTGCTGCAGGACGGTTCAGATTTCCTCCGACAGCACTTTGGGGACGGATTGGATAAAGGATGAAAACGCTTCTTCTACAGCTTGAATGCGGCGGCGGGGCTTAGCGACCTCCGCGAGGTCCTGGGAGACCCCGTCACCCCCGGGACACCGCTTTTTGGGGAAGCTGCTTTATCTTCTCCCGTCTTCTCAGGTTCTCTGCCTCCAGAGGGTCTGAAACTTCCCTGACTAATTTGTTCGGGGATTTGTACTAGCGTGTGCCTTTTCCACTTGCGGCCCGAGGCCCCTTTTAACTTCCTTTATGAAGAAATGGCCTTTGCAGCGTGCGCTGGGCAGATATTTGTTGTTTTCTGTGCTGGTTTTGTGTGTGTGTTAGAGGATAGGATGGCGTTTTAGGACATGGGTAAGGTGCTTTGAAGAGGGATTGAATCCCAGTGACTCCCAGAGACACTTGGTACCTGACACCACCCAAACACACACACCGGTATTCAATCCGTTTTGAAGCTTAAACCTTTCCTCTTAGTGTATCTTTTATGTAGGATTAGATCCAGATGCTCTATGTCCTTGAAGTCTCAGGGGCCTCTGGTTGGTAGATTTCATCCCATTTTGGATAAGTGTCTTCTTTTGCCTTTGAACATGCGAACCAGAGAAACCACACTACCTTTCCCTACGGACAGTTTTCTAACCTGAGCGCACCTGTGTGCAGAAAGTTGGTGTCAGCTCCTGGTACTGTGTTTGCATCCAGTACCGAGGTAGATGCTTTGTACCTGCCTCTCCCAGCTGCGCCTGAACACTTAGTAGGTGTTCAGAAATGTTTGCAAAGGGATGGAGGAGGGGGGAACCACAGTAGGAAAAACTCCTTCCCTGGCATTTTGGTTCAGTAGAAAAAACTTATCCTGGAACAGTAGCTATTCTAGTTTTTTGTTCGGGTTAAAATTTCAAAAGCAAAATATGCTTACTGTGAAAGTCAATGTGTATAGTGTTATGTCAGCTGTAAGTTCTCATCTCAGTGCCTGCTTTACCCACATTCTGGTACACCCTTCTAGACCAGTGGTTCTCAACCTTCCTAATGCCACGACCCTTTAATACAGTTCCTCATGTTGTGGTGACCCCCAATTTCATTGTTACAAATTGAACATAATTAAAGCATAGTGGTTAATTACAAAAACAATATGTAATTATATATGTGTTTTTCCGGTGGTCTTAGGCGACCCCTATGAAAGGGCCGTTCGACCCCCAAAGGGGTCGCGACCCATAGGTTGAGAACCTCTGTTCTAGACCCTTTGTATACAAAGAAGAGAGAGAGATTTGTAAACAAAAATGGCGTCATTTCTTAATATGTCATGAACTTTCTTCCATTTTAGTACATACAATTCTTTTGTTTAAACAATTTTACTTTATTATTATTTTTATGTAGTTTTTTTGACTTCAGAAAGGAAGGGAGAGAAAGAGACAGGGCTAGAAACATCAATGATGAGAATCATTGATCGCCTGCCTCCTGCAGGCCCCCCACCAGGGATCAAGCCTGCAACCCAGGCATGTGCACTTGACCAGAATCGAACCCGGGACCCTTCAGTGTCCACAGGCCCATGCTCTATCCACTGAGCCAAACCAACGAGGGCAGTACATGTAATTTTTAACAACTTCATAGTTTTCCAATTAGTAGTCCTCTGTTGACAGTTATGTTTCTCCAGTTTCCACATCAGTGAATTGATGGTGTACAGCCTTGCGTATTTGTCCTTGCGTGCCTATTTTTTAGGTAGATCATTATAGACATTGAAAAACAGAAGCCAGACTTGCTGACTCTTGACTGATCTTGTCCCAGTGACATCACTTCTGCAAAGTGCAAAGCCTACTTCATAACGTAGAAGCTGTTGGAGCACGTGCTGGCATTTGGCAACTTCTTTCTCTCCCTTCCTTTCCCTTCAGCTCTTCAATTTGTTTTGATTGGGAAGGATTGGGGTGGAGAAGGGCGGTGAGTTAATTCCTGCTGGTTTATAGGTGTGGATTGCTTCTGACCAGCATGCCCTGGCTTTCTTCACTCAGAGGGAAGCCAAGAGAGATTGCTTTGCTGTGTTTTTCTGGTTTTGAAATCAAAGGCATGTGTCTCAAGTGTGTTTTCAGACTTCTCTGTTAACTTTAATCATGGAAAACACACCAAAAAACTTGGTGAAACACATTTTTGTAGGAGTGATAGTTTTAAGTTACATAAAATAGATACTTTTTGAACCACTTGTTCCAGTTTGTTCTTCTGTGCATGCTGTAGAGTATAGAGTTGAGGTGCCCATTAGATTTGTCCATGATGGTGGGACACGATGACACGATGGTGTATTGAAAACACAAGTTAGGAGACTAAATGCCTGTAGCACAGATGAAATAAAGGCATGAAGTATCCGTTTTTAAGATTGTGTATATCATTACCAAGAGTTAACACCTGCCTGTCACAGTGCCTTTTAAAAGACCGTGTGGGCCAAATGAAAATGAGTGAACTTGACCTCTAATCAGTCTGTTTGCAACCCCAGGGAGAGCTTGAACTTGAATTTAAAGACAACCCCCCAACCCCCCTTGGGTCTGGTTTACAATGTTTCTGCTCCAGCTTCTAAAAAACCAGTTAGATGGTAGGAGGTAAGCCCGGAGTGCCAGTGATCATCTTTCTATTGCAAGAGAGGAGACAGCCTGAGAATGAAGCCAAAACATAGGAAAGCAGGACCAAGAGGTAGAAGGATTGGATCCTGATGATATTGTTTGAGTGCCTGGATCCAGCTGTACCTGATTTACTGTTATGAGAGATAATCAACTCCCTTTCTTGGTTGTACCAGTTAGGGTTGGATTTCTGTCACAAGAGAGTGCTACTTAATATATAAAAAAGTGATAAGTGATTGTCTTGCTTACTCTTACAGCTGAGTGGCCTTAAAGTGACAAAGTTGTTTATAAATGCCCAGCACACAGCAAATAGAAGGTGATGTTAAAATTCAGTAGATAATGCTGGAGGAAGGGAACCTTTGCAAGTCATCTCACCTGCTTTCTGTGGCAGAGAATAACATTAGAACTTTGAGACATTTTCACATGGCAAAGAAAACATTTTTTTAAGATTGCTGTTTCAGTGCTCGCTTCCTCAGCACATAGACTAAAATTGGAACGATACAGAGAAGATTAGCATGGCCCCTGCGCAAAGATGACACGCAAATTCGTGAAGCGTTCCATATTAAAAAAAAAAAAAAAAAAAAAAAAAGATTGCTGTTTCAAAACAAAGCCTTTACTTCTTCCCTCTTAGCCTGTAGTATATTTTTTCTCTTCCCTAAGGATTGTTTTTGAAGTGCAGAGGTTTTTGATGGAAATGCAGGCTTGTGGTTTTTGCATTTAATTGAAGGAATCAGACATTTAGAGAAGGGAGTGCAAGCTGTGACCTAAGCTCAGGTCTCTGCTTAGTTTCTCCCCAGTACCTGAAGTCCAAAACCAGATCCTTCCCATCAGCATGGTTGTATTTAGAGCCCCTCCCACAATGGAAGCGCCTCCTAAAACATCACAAATTAATTTCTTCGGGATTAAGTTTAAGCCTCACTGGCTGTGAAAACAGTATTTTAAGAAGCCCTTTTCTAAGCCTCGTCTGTCATAAGAGTGTAGGATGAAGGTTATTAAATTCCAATAACTATATCAGATACTCCTTATCATGTAAACCTTGAGGAAGGGGTAGTTTCAAACATGGCATCCTATCCTCCATCCCCTTCCCATCGAGGAGATGCCACTCAGGTGCGGAGGGAGAGGTGTTCCCCATCCCGATAAGCATCTTAGGGATTTACAGATACAAATTATAAACTAGCCTTCAGAGGGTCTCTTGCTTCTTGCCTTTTCTTATCCTCATATCCCCATCAACTAGAGGCCAATCTCTGTCTTCCCCTATGTATGTTCATTCCATAAGCATTTATTGAATGCCTGTAGGCATTGGGGATATAAAAGATGGAGAAGGTCCCTGTGTTCAACATCTGACATTCTAGTGAGAGATGATAAACAAAAAACAAAACTCACAAAGTGATAACACAAAGTTGGGTTAGTATGGTACTGAAGGGCTGGAGGGGGTATTTGGTAGTATTAAAATAAAGTCTCTCTGGGGAAGACATTTTAGCTGAGATCTGAATGGCAGAAAGGAAACCTGCTGAGAAAAGATCTGAAGGAAAAGCATTCCAGGCAAAGCGAACAAGTGCAAAGGCCCTGAGGTAGGGCAAGCTTGGTGTGTTCAAGCAACAGAAAGAAGGCAGTGTAGCTGGTGCATAAGCAAGAGGGATAGGCGGGTGGGAAATGCTTAGAGAACTAGGCAGGGACTAAATATGTTGAACCTTGGACATGATCTTTTTGCAAACAGCAGGAAAAGTCAGTATACATTCATTGTTCCTAGTTCCTTACATTCTCACCCTACTTTACGCAGACTTCCTCCCATGCTTTGCATTTGTCCTTAATAAGATCATCAGTGGCCACACAGTGCTCAGTTACAGTTGCTTGGGCTCTGTGCTCTGGACACTATAGACATTGGTTTGGTGACTGCATATTAGCTGTGTTCTGGGTTCATTAGAGCTTATGGGTTGAGCAGGGAGCACCATACCTAGGTTCACCCTTTCCTGTTGCCATGTTACTTACTGTTATTTACACTCTAGGTACTCCATTCTTTTTACTTTCAGCAAATAAGACCTATCACTTTTTTATATATTAAGTAGCACTCTCTTGTGACAGAAATCCAACCCTAACTGGTACAACCAAGGAAGGGAGTTGATTATCTCTCATAACAGTAAATCAGGTACAGCTGGATCCAGGCACTCAAACAATATCATCAGGATCCAATCCTTCTACCTCTTGGTCCTGCTTTCCTATGTTTTGGCTTCATTCTCAGGCTGTCTCCTCTCTTGCAATAGAAAGATGATCATGCTCTAATCGGTTTGGCTCAGTGGATAGAGTGTCGGATAGAGCGTCAGCCTGCGGACTGAAAGGTCCCAGGTTCGATTCCGGTCAAGGGCATGTACCTTGGTTGCGGCCATATCCCCAGTGGGAGGTGTGCAGGAGGCAGCTGATCGATGTTTCTCTGTCATCGATGTTTCTAACACTCTATCACTCTCCCTTCCTCTCTGTAAAAAAATCAATAAAATTATATTAAAAAAAGAAAGAAAGATGATCATTGGGGCTTACCTCCTACCATCTAACAAACCCTAGTGGAAAAAGAGAGTTCATTTCTCCAAGCCCCAACTTTATGGTTATACTAGTAATTGACATGTAAAATTGTGTAAGTTTAAGGTGTACCACACGATGGTTTTATGCGTGTATATATTGCAAAGTGATTACCACAATAAGGTTGGTTAACACTTCCAGATACTTTGTTTCTTGATAGCTCTGCAAAAGGTGTGGGTCTGGACACTTACTGGTTTAGCTTGAGTTAGGCCCACCCTTATTATTGGCTTAGCTTGGGTTCAGTCCAACCATGACTTATTCAACTTGTGTAAGGCTGATCCCTGTCATTGGCTCAGCATTGGGTAGGTCCCACCCTTAAGCCAGTTACTGATGCTGGAGGCATGAGTAGTCATGTGTCTTCTCCCAGGTGCAGAAGATGATGTCAAGTTCATCTGAACCACATGGAATGAGTGTAGAGTCAGTTTCTCCAAGGGAATATTGGGATGCTGTTACAGGAAGATGGAAGAAGGAATGCTGGACTGGAAAAAATCAACAAATCAACAGCTTTCTACTCCATTTGGCCTCGCTGCTTAGATCAAGTTGTCAGAGAAATTGTTCTCAGAAGGGTGTAGGTGGGAGGTCTCATGGCATACTTTTCTCTGAATTAGGAAAGAAGAGAAATTAGGAGGGCAAGAAGATGTACAAACAGTTACTAGCAAGTATAGAGTTATCAATAAGTGCTATGCTCACATAGAGGTATTGTTCAAATTCTGCCAGAGATCCAGGAGTTGGTGATGGTATCCGTGTCAACACTGACATATTTAGCCGAATTATTTGTACTTTTAGCCCGAAATACAGCTTGTTGGTTATGCCTTGCAGAGTGAGGGGTTGCGTTCATTCTTTTGTCCCCAAGGACACACACTGCAGACTGTGAGCTCCTTTGAAGGAAGGAAGGGACTTTGGAGGCATCTACTTTGGGTTTCCAACGACCTTTTGACAAGCTCAGAGCCTTTAATAAATTCAGAAAATAAGCTCAATCAGCAGGGAGTCTATAAACTGACAACCGTTAATAGAACATTTCCTAACCTCTGCTCTGGGTATCTCCAAATCCTCAGAGCCAAAGCCACCACCCCCCACTCCCCTCTAGCTGTGGTCTACTTTGTCTCCTTGTCTTCTCACACCCAGTTCTCCAAAACCCCATGGACTTCCTCTTCCTCACCTCCCACGGACTCCTCCACCCAGTTTATTTCTCCTCCCTCCTCCATTGTGTTGAAATATTCTTGCTCACGTTACCAGTGACCAACATTTTGCTAAGTCTGTTGGATATTTTCCAATCCTTATCTTACCATCTTCTCTGTTGCATCATGGATACTGTGGAATGCACCCCCCGCCACCCCCCTTCCATCTACTCCAAGACAGCTCTCTGTTTCTCCTCTGTCTCCTCCGATTACTGTTTCTTTCCTTGCCCCCCTTTTCAAACATTGGCATTCCTCAGAGTTCCATAAATAGCCCTCATTAGATTCTCCAGTGGTTCCGTCACAAGAAAAAGGAAAGAACCAGATACAAACTCATAACTCTTAAATTTGTATCATTAGGCCAGAATTTACCTCCAAGTTTAAGATCCAGTGTTGTATCTAGATGTGTCGTGGGCATGTCAAACTAATAATATCTCAAACTGGGTTCATTATCCCCTGCCCTTAAGATTTTCCTTCTGATATTCTGCATCTGTGGTGATGGGGGTGATGGTGGCACCCAGTTGCCTATTCGAGAACCCCAGGAGGTGTCCTCACCTCCATATTTTTCTTATTTCCTCTCTTCCCAATGTGTTAATCAGCAAATCCTGATGGTTTTATCTGTCCATGGAATGAAACCTGCAGGTGGGCTATAGTTTGTCTGAGTTTAGTTTTAGTGATTTGGCAATGTTTTATCATTTAATCCATTGTAAAGTTCGGAGACCCCCCCCCCCCCCTTATAAAGATCAGCTGTTTAACCAGGGTAATAATTTTAAAACTTTCTCTCCTAGACACCATGCCACAAGAAGAGTGACTTCTTTCATTTTCACAATGGAGGACTCTGGGAAGACTTTCAGCTCTGAGGAAGAAGCAGCTAACTATTGGAAAGATCTGGCTATGACCTACAAACAAAGGTCGGTTCTCCAGAGTTCACCCTGCTTTTTCTTCCCATAATGATGGCCACAGTCATTTTGGGGGGCATATTATCTGATAAGCACTGTGAACATACATTATCTCAGTTACTAGTAAATCTCAAAACTACCCCATGGAAAAAAAACAACAACAAACATGATCTTCCCATTTTACAGATGAGGAAACTGATCCTTAATGAAGGCAAATAACTTGCCAGGCCGCACAGCAGAGATAGAATTTGAACTCCAAAGCCTGTGGTCCTAAGTAAACTGCTACTTCCCATCTTACTTTTCTGGCAGGGTTTTACCAATTCCTAGATGCCATACCCGGTCAGTGCTTCATGTGGGGGGAAAGAACTCCCTGAACCTAGCAAAATGGGTTGTTGCCATTTAAAAAACCTGAAACCAGTGTTTGAGTGCCCATATCTGGGAGGTTTGTGCGTGTGTGCGTGTGCGTGCGTGTGTGTGTGTGTGTGTGTGTGTGTGCGTGTGTGTGTGTTACATGCCATTGAGTTGGTTCCAACTCCTGGCAACTCTGTAAATGAGTGATGTCCACAATGTCTTGTTTTCAGCAGCCCTACTCAGCTCTTGTAGACTCAAGCTTCTGGCTTCTCTTATGGAGTCAATCCATCTCGTATTTGTCTTCTATTTTTCTCAGCATTATTGTCTTTTCCAAAGAATCCTGTTTCTCATGATGTGTCCAAAGTAGCTTCAGTTTTGTCATTTTTGCCTCCAGTGATGTTTCAGGCTTAATTTGCTCTGGGACAAACTTGTTTGTCTTTCTGGTGGTCCAGAGTATTTGTAGAGTTCTTCAACATATTTCATGAATCAATTTTTTTACTGTCGGCCTCCTTCACTGTAGTGTTCACATCTGTGCATAGTAATTGGGGATATGAAGGTGTGGATGAACTTAGCCTTGGTCTCTACTGGCATCTTTGCTTTGGTGATCTTTCCTAAGTCTTTTGAGGCTCAGCCTTCTCTTGATTTCTTGGCTGCAGTCTCCATTTCAATTGACTAGACCAAGATAAGCAAAAATCTTGAACAAATTTGATGTCTTCATTGTCTATGTTAAAGTTGTATGTTTTCTTCTATAGGCATGATTTTTATCTTCTTTATGGACACATTATAATGGTGTGATAAATGACATTTGTATTATGACCAATTTCCACTTATAAATAAATCTGCAGAGAATTCACAATTGAAATTATGTTTACTACATGTTGGGCTCAAAAATATATGTTGGATGAATGAGTGAAGAGTGAATTGGTTAAGAAATGGCTTTGGCATCAGGCATGCCTGGACTCAGGTGTAAGCTCTGTTTCTGGCTTCTTATGTGACCTTGAGACAAATCACTCATCTTGTCTGAACCTCATCTTTTCATCTGTAAAATGAGGAGAATGATGGTTTCTGCCTCAAAAGGTGGTTGAATAAAGAGCTGACCCATGTATAAGACTTGGCAACATGTAAGTGCTCAGTATATTATTATCTGACATCTGGGAATTCTGCTTTAGGGCAGAGAACACACAAGAGGAGCTCCGAGAATTCCAGGAGGGAAGCCGAGAATATGAAGCTGAATTGGAGACACAGCTACAACAAATTGAAACCAGGAACAGGGACCTCCTGTCAGAAAATAACCGCCTTCGCATGGAGCTAGAAACCATCAAGGTGAGGGGGTGAGAGGAAACGCTTCCAGGGTGGCGAGTGTGCCTGGGAAAGAGAGCCCTGCAGAGCAAGGGCCGTGGCCCTGGGTGCACTCCCACCTCCAGGCCTGCTGAGTGGATGTGGTGGTTGAACACTTTATGTTCCAGGAGCTCTGTGAGAAGCAAGTCACACACATGTCCCCAGGGCCATTCTTTGATTGTCTGTAATAATCTCATCAGGCATGTGAAAAGTAGATAGTTTTAGAGTATTGAGGGTTGCTAGACTTGCTGATCATATATATATATCATATATATATATATATATATATATATATATATATATACACATACACACACACACTGACCACCTGGTGGTGGTGTGGAATGAAGGAAGGCCCTGGCCGGCAGCCAGAAGGAAGGCCTGGATCTTCCCTGATCGCCAGCCAGGCCTAGGGACCCTACCTGTGCACAAATTTCATGCACCGGGCCTCTAGTTGTATTATAAGGTCCAGGGTTGTGCTTTCCAGTATGGTAGCCCCTGGGCATAGTGGCTATTGACATTTACATTAATTAAAATAAAATCAATAACAATTTAATTCCTCAGTTACACTAGCTACATTTCAAGTGCTCAGTAGGCACATGTCTCTAGTGGGTCTGATGATTGGACAGACGGGTTGTACAATGTTTCCATCATCACAGAATGTTCTGTTTGGACAGTGCTCGTCTAGAGCAGGTTCCCAGACCTGGGCACTGTTGACCTTGGAAGCCAGATAATTCTCTGTTGTGAGGGCTAAGTTTTGCATTATAGGATGTTTATCAGAATCTGGTCTCCAACCACTAGATGCTAGTAGCACTCCCTCCACCAGGTATGGAGGCCAAAAATATCTCCAGACCTTGCTAAGTATCTGGAGAAACACTGTTCTAAAGGGTAAAGACTGCCTTCTGGACATCCTATATGGTTTAGCATGTGATCGCTAAGGATAACACTGTGCCCTGGAGACTGTGGTTCTCCACCCTCACTGCCAGGCAAATCACCTGGCCAGCTTGGTAAACATCAGACAGGCCTGAACCCACCCCTGCCCTGAGATTCCTGTTCTTAGTCTGGGTGGGGCCCTGGCAAGTCTGCCTATCTTTTTATTTATTTTTTCTTAATAAAGCTCCCTGTGTAAATTTTGATGAGCTGCTGTGGGAACGAGTCAAGGTCCTGCAGTGTTAGGTGTGATGGAGGGAAATGTGCTACTTGCCCTCTGGAAGCTTCTTGGGGAAGACAAACCTAACACCAGGAAGCACCTAAGGAAAAGATGCTTAGTTACTGTACATAGTATGTGCATGAAATCCTCCTGAGAGAGAAAGATCTGCATGGGTTGGAGATAACTTCATGGAGGCCACCTGGGAGGGACTTGAGCTGGTGTTTGAGGATGTGTGTCTGTGTGTGTGTGTGTGTGTGTGTGTGTGTGTGTGTGTGTGTGTGTAGTCAGTAGCTTGGTGCCCACAGGTTGATAAAGAGTTCATCTAGCCGAAACCGGTTTGGCTCAGTGGATAGAGCGTCGGCCTGCGGACTGAAGGGTCCCAGGTTCGATTCCAGCCACGGGCACATGCCTGGATTGCAGGCTTGATCCCCATTTGGTGGTGTGCAGGAGGCAGCCGGTCAGTGGTTCTCTTCTCATCATTGATGTTTCTATCTCTCCTTCTCCCTTCCTCTCTGAAATCAATAAAGAAATATATATTGGAAAAAAAAAAGAGTTCATCTGGACCTGCCACAGACACAGACAAGAATTAGTGTCAAGCGCCGAAACCGGTTTGGCTCAGTGGATAGAGCGTCGGCCTGCGGACTGAGAGGTCCCAGGTTCGATTCCGGTCAAGGGCATGTACCTGGGTTGTGGGCATATCCCCAGTAGGAGATGTGCAGGAGGCAGCTGATCGATGATTCTCTCTCATCGATGTTTCCAACTCTCTATCTCTCTCCCTTCCTCTCTGTAAAAAATCAATAAAATATATTTTAAAAAAAAAAAGAATTAGTGTCAAGTGGACCTTGGGAGTCCTGGTGTTATGGGTTCACTCAGCGAGATAGACCACTGACTCAGAATTTAAATTTAAGAGCCTTTATTAAGCTGGCCAGCTGACTACAGTTACAGCACCCTGCTGAAGCAGAGGCTGAACTGCAGCGCAGACTACAGGAGTTACATTTTATTATTAAGTTTTGTGGAGGCCCAGAGAAAAATGTGTCTTTTAAATTCTGGGCCCCCCAATATGGAGGAAACTCTCTTTATTTATACTTTTTCAAGTCCTTTGTCTCCCAAATTTGGAATGAGACTTCCTAGTCTTATGAGAAGGCCTGCGTGCTGGGAAGGGGCCATGAGACCATATCTTAAGGCCTGGCCTGATGTCAGTACCTTCCTATCCATGTGTTTTAGGAACAGACAGCACAGCATGACCCGTCTGGCCAAAGCGCCAGATATGCAGCCCAGCACACTGGCTTTATTGGTACATGGGAAAAAAGTGAGACCAAAAAATGGATTGGGTCCTTGGCTAGTGTTGCTCAGTGATTAGAATGTCAGCCTGTGCACCAAAGGGTTAAGAGTTCGATTTCTGGTCAAGGGTACATGCCTGGGTTGCAGGTTCGATCCCCGGCACTGGTCGGGGCACATGCGGGAGGCAACCAATCGATGTGTCTCATATCCGTGTTTCTCTCTCTCCTTTCTCTCTTCCTGCCTCCCCTCCTCCTTTCCCCTTTCCCTGTCTCTCTCTCTCCCTCTCTCCCTTCCACTCTCTCTAAAAAAATCAATGGAAAAGAATTTCTTTGGTGAGGATTAACAACAATAACAAAATGAATTGGGGATTTGAGAGATGGGGAGGGACAGAGGGAAGACCCTAAAGACCTTGGAAGCTGAGCAGCGAGTTCAAGCTTTTATGCTGTAGACCACAGAGCCCAAAGTGGCCATTTGCAGATCAGTCTGGCCCATAGATGCTGTTTGTTAGCCTTTAGTGTTTTTTTTTTTTTTTAAATATATTTTATTGATTTTTTACAGAGAGGAAGGGAGAAGGATAGAGAGTCAGAAACATCGATGAGAGAGAAGCATTGATTAGCTGCCTCCTGCACACTCCCCACCAGGGATGTGCCCACAACCAAGGTACATGCCCTTGACCGGAATCGAACCTGGGACCCTTGAGTCCGCAGGCCAACGCTCTATCCACTGAGCCAAACCGGTCAGGGCCTTTAGTGGTTTTTATTTAACATTTTATCATGAAGATTTTGAAGCACACAGCAGGTTGAACAAGTTTTCCAGTAAACACCTGTATATCCACCACCCAAGCTCTACCAGTAACCTTTGCCATACTTTTCATTACATATCCACCCATCAGTCTGTCTTATGTTTTGATGCATCTCAGAGTGAACTGCAAACATTTATACTATACATTTCCCTTTAAATACTTAAGCATGCAAGAGTTCAGTGTTTGTTCACAGTTTATTCTTTTGATAGTAAAATTTATATCTTTATTGTCAACATTCAAAGTTATGAGGCTATAAAAACCTGAAATTCTGATTTCCTTTGAGCATTGGCAGATCTGGCTACACCAGGCCTGCTTTCTTTCACACCAGCAAAAAGCCGAGTACTGGTTGCTTAGAGCAAGCATTCTGCAGTTCACCCTGGTCCCCACTGCTGCCCCCACCACCACCTTCGACTGAGGGATAAGTGCCACTTTCTTTATTCCTACACCTGGCCCTCTTCACTCATTTTATTAACAGCTTGGCCCCTGCAGGCATTAGTATTTGACTCCTGCACCAAGGAAACAGTCCTTAAATTGAAGGGGATTCTTGGGATGGAAAATTATGGAAGGAAGATCAGTGATATGGCTGATATTTTGGAGGGGGAAGGAGGCCCTCCATGGATGCTGAATAAATATCAAGTTATACTAAATAATTAACAGCTTCAGAGCTGAGCTCTTGTACCTGCAGACCACCAATACAAGTACATGACAGATCTGTGAGACTCAGTGTATAGAGCAGGGGAAGAAATAGAAATACCTTGGAATAAAGTGTCACCAGCCCATGTTTGTCACCTAAGAGGAATGTAGTCAACTGAATCAGACTTCTTGACAACTGGCTCATTCATCACAAGTTGAATAAAAAAGCCTGTAAAGGATCAAACAGAGCATCTATTGATGCCTCCATCAGCTGACAGCTCATTATAATTAGCCCCAAATGAAAGCGCAACATTTCAGCAATAGTTTTTCATGTCCACGAGTTCAAAGGACTTCTTTTGAATCTCTGTGCTGGTGGAGAAGCTCATTAACTGCATCCTCTGAATTTGAATTTAGGTTAATAACCTAGGATCCTGCACCCTCTTATTTTATCTAGAGGTGCACCCACCTAAAGGGTGTGAGGCCATCAGAGTCACGCCTCAGAACTTGCTGTGCACAGGGTCTGGTCTGCCTCTGCTTGCCTCAGTGGAGACACTTTCTCTGCTCACGGCCAGGAAACAGAGTATCAGAGGGGACCCAGCAGGCTGAGCATGTGAAAGGCCCTCCCTGTCCTCCCCCTGTAAATAATCTGCTTGTTCTGTGGGCGTTGCTCTTCACAGTGGCTCTCCACGCCTCCCGGCCTAGGCACCATTACGTCATTCTAGCAACAGCTTTGTTTACTCGGCTGGGTGTAAAGAAAAGAAAGGAGTTGCCTATTTTTAGTGGGTTTTTTTTTCTTTTTTTCTTTCACTTTCTAAGCCTTGGGCCTTTCATGTGGGAAGTGAGTGTTTTCTTTCGTGTGTGGATGAAGGAAAGGTAGTAAGGGCATTTGGTAAAGAGGAAGGGAGGGTGGGAGAGAAAAGAAGGAAAGAAAGAGGGAGAGAGATTAATACCTGTACCACCTGGATTGAGATGGTGAGGGCAGTTTGGCATAGTTCAGTGGTTCTCAACCTTGGCTGCACATTAGAATCACCTGGGAATCTTTTTAAAATCCTGATTTCTGGGCCTCATCCTCTGGAAATTCTTTCTTTGTTATGGGGTGGGGCCCAGAAATCAGAATTTTAAAAAGATTCCCAGGCGATTCTAATGTGCAGCCAAGGTTGAGAACCACTGACATAGTTGTTTTATGAGCACGGGCCCAGGTGGCCCAGGTTGGATCTTGGCTCCATCATTTGTTACCAGTTGACTTTGGGCTAATTCTGTAACTGAGCCTCAGTCTCCACATCTCGGAAATAGCATTACATGAGGCAATGTAATTGGTCTACCGAGCCAGAGGCTGCCACAGAGTAAATGATAAATGTTAGCTTCTACAGTTGGGCAACAATAGATTATTGAGAAGTCATCCGGGCTATTCTTTGCCTTGGAAAGCACTAAGCTTCCTCTCATCTTTCATAACAGATTTTTTCCCCTCTCTTTGTTTCTTTCCTCCCTCCCTCCCTCCCTTCCTTCCTTCCCTGCTTTCCTTCCTTCCTTCCTTCCCTCTCCCACAGGTCCAGAAGTTTCTTCTGACTCCCCCATGCTGCAGGGGAAGTGTCCTGGATCACAAAGTCAGAACATTTGTCAAACTGAGTACACGATGTCCTGCTCTTATTGTGTGGTACATGCTACCAAAGTCATTGTGATCCCTGATGTTCTCTTTGTGATCCAGGAATCACATGACATGGATTCATATTGTCCTTGCAGAATAGGTGTGGGGACGTTTATGTGGCTTTCTATGTCTGTGGACACCTTGAGCAAAATGATTGCTTCTTTCTTTTTTTCAAAATATTATTATTGATTTCAGAGAGGAAGGAAGAGGGGGCGAGAGAGAGAAACATCAATGATGAGAGAGAATCATTGATTGGCTGCCTCCGACACATCCCCTACTGGGGATCGAGTCCACAACGTGGGCATGTGTCCTTGACCGCAATAGAACCCAGTTCACAGGCTGACGCTCTATCCACTGAGCCAAGCCAGTTAGGGCTGATTACTTCTTGATACCTAGAGGCTGCAAAGATCAGGTTTGGGAGGGGGCAAGATACCAGATGCTCAGGGCCTGGGAGGCAGGAAGCACTCAGGACAGGACAGCCCCCTGTTCCTGCTCTCTTCTGTCACTTGCTTAGCAGTTCACATCTGGGGAAAGGGCCTACGGACTGCAGTGAGGCTTGTCCCTGGCTGTGGCGGGAGGGTGGGAGAGGAAGGCTGATGCTTCTTCAGTAATTGTGATGGGAGGATAGTCCCATGAAGATCCTGTAGTAATGGAGAGATAAACCCCCTAAAGAAATCAGGGTCCTGGCAGGTTGTGGAGAGTGGGGGAATGGATGCTCAGTGGCTAAAAACAACATGTGTCTGCCCTGCTGGTGTGGTTCAGTGGTTGAGCGTCAACCTGTGAACCAGGAGGTTACTGTTTGATTGGGGCATATGCCTTGCCCAGGTTGTGGGCTCGATCCCTGGTGTGGAACATGCAGGAGTTGACTGGTCAGTGATTCTCTGTCATCATTGATGTTTCTATCCCTGTCCCTTCCCCTCTCTGAAATCAATAAAAACATTTAAAAAACACACACATGTATGTACTACCAGTACAAGAGGAGTGCATGCATTCCAGGATTAGCCTTCAGTATTTTAAGGAGGTGACAGGGAAGGGGGAGATAAACAGAGCTTATCAGAAGTCTGAAATCATTCATTCAGTGTTGATTTTGTCATTCAGGAGAAGTTTGAGACGCAGCATTCTGAAGGCTACCGGCAGATCTCCGCCTTAGAGGATGACCTAGCCCAGACAAAGGCAATTAAAGATCAGCTGCAGAAATATATCCGAGAGCTGGAGCAAGCAAACGATGACCTGGAGAGAGCGAAACGGTACGTCAGGAAGAAAACAGGTCTTGGAGCCTTTTGTCTCTGCTTTTTGCCACCAGCACCTGGGGCCCAGGCACTGCGCTGAGTATAGAGAGTTCAGCAGTGAGTGAAACCAAGCCAGCGTCCTTACGATCTTACAGTCTCATTGGCAGATAAGCACAACTTAATTCCAGTAGTAAGTCCAGGGTGCCATGGGGGCAAGTGACAGGATATCTTAATTTGGCCGTCGGTGAGATAATGTCTGGCAAGGCTTTCCAGAGGAAGTGCCATGGAGGTGAAGAATGAGGGGTGGATAGGCATCTTCCAGGGGAAGAGTGGGAGATGGGAACGTTTCAGGCAGAAGGACAAGCTTGTGCTAAATAAATAAGCCCTACAGCAGCGGTTCTCCACCTGTGAGTCGCGACCCCTTTGGCGGTTGAACGACCCTTTCACGGGGGTCGCCTAAGACCATCCTGCATATCAGATATTTACATTATGATTCATAACAGTAGCAACATTACAGTTATGAAGTAGCAACGAAAATAATTTTATGGTTGGGGGTCACAACATGATGAACTGTTTTAAAAGGCCAGAAGGTTGAGAACCACTGCCCTACAGTAAGAAGGAAAGATGTTCAAAGAACAGTATTTCTTAAACCGATAGCCTATTATTAACAGAATACTAACAGTAGTAACATTAATTGAATAACTACACTGAACCAGGTGCTATTTTTTTAAGAAAGCACTTTTTAAAAAAATTTAGGTAAAAATTACGGTGACATGCACAGATCTTAAGCGCACAGTTCCAGCAGTTTAGACAAATGCATATGTTCATGTAGCCCACCTGCTGTGAAGACATGGAGCCCTTGCATTGTCCCCACAGTTTCTTGCATTATGTTTTGGTGGTTTCTTTAGGGCTCAGGATATAGATGCTGAACTTTTCAGTCTACCTAGTTAATATTGTACCACTTCAGGTAAAATGTAACAACCTCACACCTTATAATTTCATTTACCTTCCTCAAACTTTATGCTGCAATTGTATTAGCTATTGCTACATTTACAGATGCTAAGGATTCCACAACACACTATTGGAATTTTTGCTTTAAAAAGCCAAGTGTATTTTAAAGACATTAAAGAGGGTAAAAAGATAGCCTTTTATATTTATCTCCATTCTTACTATTTCTGGTTTATTCCTTCCTGGGTATCTGGGTTTCCCATAGTATCATTTCCCTTCAGCTTGGAGAACTTCTCTTAGGATTCTTGTAGTGCACTTCTACTGATGATGAATTCTCCTAGTTTGGGTTTATCTGAAAATACCTTTCATTTGCCTTCTTTTTTTTAAAATTTAAATTCTTTTAAATGGACTTTTTTTTTTTTAAGCAGTTTTAAGTTTATGGCAATATTGAGAGAAAAGTACAGAGAGTTTCTGTATATCCCCTGTTCATACATGTACAACCTTGCCAGAATGGTACACTTGTTGCAATCAGTGAACCTACATTGACATATCATTATCAACCAAAGTCCATACTTTACCTTAGGGTTCACTCTTGGTGTTGTATATTCTCTGGGTTTGGACAAATGTATTATGACATATGGCCATCATTGTGGTATTATACTGAGTAGGTTCACTGCCCTAAAAATCCACTGTGCTCTGTTTATTCATCCCTCTCTCCTCCTAACCCCTCTTAACCACTGATCTTTTTACTGTCTCCATAGTTTTGACTTTTCCAGAATGTGATATAGTTGAAATTAAAGAGGATGTAGCCTTTTTGCATTTGCTTCTTTCATATAGTAACATGCCGCATAGGTTCTTCCATGCCTTTTCATAGCTAATTTCTCTTTAGCACTAATAATATTCCATTGTCTAGATGTGCATCACAGTGTTTTTATCCACTCACAGATTTTCTGATTATAAACATGTAAATTAAGCAGAGGAGTGAGGTTCTAAGTAACTCTAGAGGAAGTGTACATCTTTAGCTCAAGTACACATCATTCATGTTACTCTTCATGGCTAGTCCTGCATGGCTTTGCTCCAGGTCTCTTTGCCCATTATATGAGCTCATGAATACATATATATATATATACTTTCTTTTGTTGGAGGATTCGTCCAACAAAAAATTCCAACCCTACCTGGTTTGGCTCAGTGGATAGAGTGTCGGGTCGGACTGAAGCGTCCCCTGTTCAATTCCGGTCAAGGGCACATGCCCGAGTTGTGGGCTCGATCCCCAGTAGGAGGCATGCAGGAGGCAGCCGATCAGTGATTCTCTCATCATTGATGTTTCTATCTCTCTCTCCCTCTCCCTTTCTCTCTGAAATCAACAAAAATATATTTAAAAAAAAATTCCATCTGATAGCAGTTCCACAGGACATTTTGTGAAAGAACATAATTATACTTCAAGGTACTAGCCCTAAAATGTTATGCCATGGCTGTACAAACCCTAATTTTTCCTCAGTTATCTGCTAATTAAACACACGAAAAGAAAATGCCTTGAACTATATGCAAAGACAAAGCATTCCTATACTAATTAATCAATCGTTCTTGGTTTATTGACCACTAAAGGAAACTTCAATCTGGCATATATCAAATTACTTTAATGACTGACGGTGAACAGATTAGATGATTCAAGCCTTAAAATAGATTTTAATGATTAATGTTCTTCCACATTTTCTTTCGTTTTGGATCAATAATGACATGTTCATTCAGAAAGTAAATCTATAAATACCAGCATAAATATAGCAAAGCAGAAGTACATTTCTTAGTGTTAATTTTATTTCAGATGTTTTAGCCTTTTAGGACACACTTATTTTTAAAAAATTTAAAATTTTCAATTACAGTCAACATACAGTATTATGTTAGTTTTGGGTGTACAGCATGGTGATTAGACATTTAGCTAATGAAGTGATCCCCCTGATAAGTGTAGTACCCATCTATCTGACACCATTACATGGTTTTTAAATATTGACTATATTCCTTACGCTGTGCTTTATATCCCTGTGACTATTTTATAACTGGTAATTTGTATTTCTTAATCCCTTCTTTTTCACTCAACTCTCTGAATACCCCTCCCATGCGGCAACCACTGGTTCTCTTTATCTTCCTTATCCATTCATATATTTAAAAAGATATAGTGTTATTAATTTCAGAGAGGAAGGGAGAGGGAGAGAAAGAGAAACATCAATGATGAGAGAGTATCATAGATTGACTGCCTCCTACACAACCTCTACTGGGGATTGAGTTGCAATCCGGGCATGTGCCCTGACCAGGAATCAAACTGTGAGCTCCTGGTTCATAAGTTGATGCTCAACCACCGAGCCACACTGGCCAGGCTATCCTTTCATCTTTTGATGGACACTTAGGTTGCTTTCATATCTTGGCTATTGTAAATAATGCCGCAGTGAACATAGGAGTGCATATATCTTTTTGAAGTAGTGTTTTGGATTTCTTTATATAAATACCCACAAGTGAAATTACTGGGTTCTATGGTGGTTTTATTTTTAATTTTTTGAGGCACCGCCATACTGGTTTCCATTGTGGTTGCAACATTTTACAATCCCACCAACAGTGCAGGAGGGTTCCCTTTTCTCCACAGGCTTGCCAACACTTGTTGTTGATTTATTGATGATAGCCATCTGACAGGTGGCAGGTGATATTTCATTGTGGTTTTAATTTGCATTTCCCTGATGATTAGTGATGTTGAGCTTCCTTTCATGTGTCTATGAGCCATCTCTGTGTCCTCTGGAGAATGTCTATTCAGGTCCTCTGCCCAGTTTTTAATCAGATTGGTAATCCCTTATCTAATATATTATTAGCCAATATCTTCTTCCTTCAGTAGGTTGTAATATTGTTTTGATGATGGTTTCCTTCGCTGTGAAAAAACTTTTTATTTTGGTGTTGTCATATTTGTTTATTTTTTCTTTTGCTTCTCTGAAGAGACATATCCAAAGAAATATTGCTAAGACTTATGTTAAAGAGTTTGCTGTTTATATTTTCTTCTAGGAGTTTTATGGTTTTAGGTCTTAAATTTAAGTCTTTAATCCATTTTGAGTTTATCCTTGTATATGATGTAAGAAAGTGATCAAATTCATTCTTTTGCATATATCTGTCCAGTTTTCTCAACACCATTTATTGAAGAGACTGTCTTTACTCCATTGTATTTTCTTGCCTCCTTTGTCATAAATTAATTGACCATTTGGGTGTGGATTTAGTTCTGTTCCATTAATCTATGTGTCTACTTTTATGACAGTACCATTGTGTTTTGATTACTATAGCCTTGTAGTATAGTTTGAAATCAGATAGTGTGACTCCAGCTTTGTTCTTTCTCAAGATTGCTTTGGCTATTCTTTGTCTTTTGTGGTTCTAACAAATTTTAGAATTCTAGTTCTGTGGAAAATGCAATTGGAGTTTTGGTAGGGGCTATGTTGAATATGTAGATTGGTTTGGGTAGTATGGATAGTTTAACAATATTAATTCTTCTAATCCATGAGCAAGAGATATCTTTTCATTTATTTATGTCTCATTCCATTTCTTTAATCAGTGTCTTAGAGTTTTCAGTATATAGGGTTTTCACCTCCTTAGTTAAATTTATTCTAAGGTATATTATTCTTTCAGATTAATTTGTAAATGGGATTGTAGTAATTTCTTATAATTTTTTGTATTTCTATCAGTGTAACTTCTTTCTTTCTTTCTCCGTCCTTTCCTTTCCTTTCCTTTCCTTTCCTTTCCTTAATCCTCACTTGCGGTTATTTTTCCCATTGATTTTTTTTTTATTTTTACACATTTTTATTCATTTATAATATCTCCTCAAATACATATACCATTGTTCTAGGATTTTGATTTGTTTTCTATCACGCTAACAAATAATACCATAGTAAATTTCTTAGTAGATATATCTCTTTATTAAAAATATATTTTTATTGCCCTAGCCGGTTTGGTTCAGTGGATAGAGTGTTGGCCTGTGGACTGAAGGGTCCCTGGTTTGATTCCGGCCAAGGGCACATGCCCGGGTTGCGGGCTCATTCCCCAGTAGAGGACGTGCAGGAGGCAACCGATTAATGATTCTTTCTCATCATTGATATTTCTATCTCTCTCTCCCTCTCCCTCCCTCTCTGAAATCAATAAATGTATATTTTTTAAAATAAAAATAAATTTAAAAATATTTTTTTTATTGATTTCTGAGAGGGAGAAAGAGAGAGAAACATCAATGATGAAAGAGAATCATTGATTGACTGCCTCCTGAATGCCCCCTACTGGGGATTGAGCCCGAAACCTGGGCATGTGCCCTTGACCAGAATTCAACCCAGGACCCTTCAGTCCACAGGCCAACGCTCTATTCACTGAGCCACACCGGCTAGGGCAGTAGATATATCTTTTTGAGCATCTGCATATTTCCCTTAGATAATTCCTAGAAGTGAAATTATCTGACTAGAACTGTAAATAATTTTAAGGCACATTATTATTATTTTTTGAAATCCTTACCCAAGGATATGTTTCAGTGATTTTAGAGAGACAGAAACAGAAACATTGATTGGTTGTCTCTTCCTGACTGGGAATTGGAGCAGCAACTCAGGTATGTACCCTGACCAGGAATTGAACTCACAATCTTTGAGTGTATGGGATGATGCATTAACCAACCAAGCCACCTAGCTTGGTCTTCCATTGATTTTTTATAGAGAATGGGAGTGGGAGAGACAGAGAGAAACATGGATGTGAGAGAGACACATCAATGGTTGCTTCCCATACATACCCGGACCAGGCCAGGTACGGAGCCTGCAACTGAGGTATGTGCCCTTGACCAGAGTCGAACCTGTGACCCTTCAGTCTGCAGGATGATGCTCTAATTACTGAACAAACCAGCTAGGACAGTTCTTTCATTTTTAATATTATTTGAGAACTCTCTCTTTAAAAAGAATATATTTTATTGATTTTTTTATAGAGA
This sequence comes from Myotis nattereri, assembly GCF_964212035.1. Classification (NCBI taxonomy): domain Eukaryota; kingdom Metazoa; phylum Chordata; class Mammalia; order Chiroptera; family Vespertilionidae; genus Myotis; species Myotis nattereri. The sequence goes on along the minus strand of NC_138079.1, from coordinate 90,554,920 downwards.
GGAAAGGAGAGTAATAGAGAGTTAGAAACATCGATCAGCTGCCTCCTGCACACCCCACACTGGGGATGTGCCCGCAACCAAGGTACATGCCCTTGACCGGAATTGAACTTGGGACCCTTCAGTCCGCAGGCCGATGCTCTATCCACTGAGCAAAACCGGTTAGGGCAAGAACTCTCTCTATATTTCTTGGTTAGTCTAGCTAAAGGTTTGTCAATTTTATCTCTTCAAAGGACCAGCTGTCAGTTTCATTGATTTCCTATTGCCTTTCTAGTGACTCTTGCATTTATTTTGGATCTGATCTACATTATTTCCTTTCTTCTAACTTTGGGCTTCAATTGTTCTTTTCCTAGTGCCTTTAGGTGTAAAGTTTGTTTGAACTTTTTCTTATTTCTTTAGGCTATCTTTTTTCCACTGAATTGAACTCAGCTCTGTTTAATGTTAACTTCTCATATATCCTGGGATCTAATTCGGCATTCTCTATTTTGGTCCATTGTATAATTTATGAATTACTATAGCAACACCGTAATGACTTTATTACTGTGGCTTTATAGTATGTTTTGATTTCTGCCAAGCCACTGGCATACCATTTATCCCACCCATATATTGATCAAAGCAGGTCACATGGCCAAGCCATGTCAAGGGGTGGGAAGGTACAGTCCACCCACAGTGAGGCCATAGCCAGGGTGTAGATGCAGGGATGGTGAAGAATTGGGACCAGTAATGCAGTCTAACACAGAGAGATTATACATTCATGTGGTTCTAAAATAACATACAAAGGAGTAGAGTTTTTTTTAAAAAAAATATATTTTTATTGATTTTTTACAGAGAGGAAGGGAGAGAGATAGTTAGAAACATCGATGAGAGAGAAACATTGATCAGCTGCCTCCTGCGCATCTCCTACTGGGGATGTGCCCGCAACCCTGGTACATGCCCTTGACCGGAATCGAACCTGGGACCTTTCAGTCCGCAGGCCGACGCTCTATTCACTGAGCCAAACCGGTTTCGGCAGGAGTAGAGTTTTGTTTTTTTTTCCAATAGTTTTATTCATTTCAACCAGGCCGAATTCAGCCTGCAGGCCATAGTCTGCCCACGGCTGCTCTATCCCCTTTCTCCTCTGTCCCTTCCCTCCTCTGTCCCATCAGCCTCTGTCCACTCTCTCCTGTGTCCCATCAGCCTCTATCCCCTACCTCCTCCTCTGTCCCATAAGCCTCTGTCCCCTCCCTCCTCCTCTGTCCCATCAGCCTCTGTCATCTCCCTCCTCTGTCCCATCAGCCTTTGTCTCCTTCCCCCTCTGTCCCATCAGCCTCTGTCTCTTCCCTTCTCTGTCCCATCAGCCTCTGTCCCCTCCCTTCTCTATCCCATCAGCCTCTGTCCATTCAGCCTCTTTCTCCTCCCTCCTCTATCCCATCAGCATCTGTCCCCTCCCTCCCCTGTCCCATCAGGCTCTGTCTTACCAACCCCTGTTCCACTGGTTTCTATCCCAACAGCCTCAATCCCATCAGCCTCTGTCCCATCAGCCTCTGTCCCCTCTCTCCTCTGTCCCATCAGCCTCTGTACCCTACCTTCCTCTGTCCCATCATCCTCTGTCCTATCAACCTCTGTCCCACTGGTTTCTATCCCATCAACCTCAATCCCATCAGACTCTGTCCCATCAGACTCTGTCCCCTCCTTCCTCTGTCCCATCAGCCTCTGTTTTATCAGGCACTGTCCCTTCAGCCTCCGTCTCCATCCCCTCTGTCCCAGCAACCACTGTCCCCTCCGTCCTATGTCCCTTCAGCCTCTATGCCCTACCTCCTCCTCTGTCCCATCATCCTCTGTCCTACAAACCTCTGTCCCACTGGTTTCTATCCCAACAACCTCAATCCCATCAGGCTCTGTCCCATTAGCCTCTGTCCCCTCCTTCCTCTGTCCCATCAGCTTCTGTTCCATCAGGCACTGTCCCTTTGCCTCCGTCTCCATCCCCTCTGTCCCAGCAACCACTGTCCCCTCGATCCTATGTCCCCTCAGCCTCTATGCCCTACCTCCTCCTCTGTCCCATCAGCCTCTGTCTCCTCCCTCCTCAGTCCCGTCAGCCTCTGTCTCCTCCCTCCTCTGGCCCATCAGCCTCTGTCTCCTCCCTCCTGTCCCATCAGCCTCTGTCCCCTCCCTCCTCTGTCCCATCAGCCTCTGTCTCCTCCCTCCTCAGTCCCGTCAGCCTCTGTCTCCTCCCTCCTCTGGCCCATCAGCCTCTGTCTCCTCCCTCCTCTGTCCCATCAGCCTCTGTCCCCTCCCTCCTCTGTTCCCTCACTCCTCTGTTACCTCCATCCTCTGTCCCATCAGCCTCTGTCCCCTCCCTCCTCTGTTCCCTCACTCCTCTGTTACCTCCATCCTCTGTCCCATCAGCCTCTGTGACCTCCCTTCTATGTCCCAACAACCTCAGTCCCATCAGCCTCTGTCCCATCGGAGTAGAGTTTTTTAATGCAAACTCAACCAAATAGAAATAGAAATTTGTATTATTCCCCTCTTTTTTCACAAAAGCATTTCGTACACACTGTTGTACATCTTGCTTTTTCACATAACATAGACCTGGATATCTTTTGTATTTGGACACTGCATTCTTTGTTCTTTTTTGTTCCTCCAGGTACATAATACTCTATTGTATGGTTGGCATTGTATGTATAATACATAATAATTTTTTCGGTCCCCTGGGATAGCTATCTGCTTCATTTTCATTCTTCTGCAGAGATAAGCATTGCTGTAATGAGTGGTAGCATTGCTTGCACATGTCTGTAAAATAAGTTCCCAGAAGTGAATTTGCTGGGTCAAATACGTGCATATGTGTTTTTTAAAAAAATTATCTTTATTGTTGAAAGTATTTACAGATGTTCCCGTTTCCCCCATGGACCCCCTCCACCTGGCTCCTGATCTGCCCCCTGCATATCTGATTTTGATAATTATTGTCCAGTTCTCGGTATAGTTATACCAACAGCATGTAAGTCCCCATTTTCCAAATAGCTTCACTAACAAAAGGTTTTCAAACTTTGGATTTCTGCCAGTATGATAGGTTTCTGAAGTGAGTGACCTTGAGCCCCTCTTCTTATATTTAAGAATTGTTTTATTTCTTTTTCTGTGAACTCTGTTTACCTTTGCCTGTTTTTAAACTGGGTTGTTGGTTGTTGTTGTTTTCATCAATTTCTAGGAGATCTTTCTATATTTACTTGTGATACGAATTGAAAATATTTGGAGTTTGTCATTTGTCTTCCAGGTTTATCTATTGTATGTTACTGTCAAAAAAATGTTATTTGATTTCTATGTAATCAAATTTATTAGTCAGTTAGAAGGGCCTTTTGCACTCCAAGGTTACAGAGCAATTAGCCTCTGTTTTCTTCTAGTCGTATTTTTGTTTTTCTTTCCATTAAAAAAATATTTTTATTCATTTCAGAGAGAGGAAGGGAGAGGGAGAGAGAGAGAGACATCAGTGATGAGAGAGAATTATCGATCAGCTGCCTTCTGCATGCCCCATACTGGGGATTGGGCCTGCAACTCCGGCATGTGCCCTGATCAGGTCATCGCTCAACCACTGAGCTATACCAGCCAGGCTATTTTTCTTTTTTAATTACATGCACTATTATATTAGTTTCAGATGTACTTCAGTGACTAGAGATCATGTAAGTTACTAAATAATCATCTTGATATAGCTCATGCCCATCTGACACTATACATAGTTATTAGAATATTGACTATATATTCCCAATGCTGTAGTTTGCATGTCTTTGACTGTTCTTTAACTATCAGTTAATCCTTTCACCTTTTTTACCCATTCCCCAACCCCCCTCCCATCTGGTAATTGTCAGAATGCTCACTATATCTATGAGAACTGGTATCTTTGAGTTCTGCTTGTTCATTTTGTTTCTTAGATTCAATTGTATATATTGCCATTTTATTTTTTATATATTTTCTTCTCTTCTTAAAGAAGACCCTTTAACATTTCATGTGTGTGTGTGTGTGTGTGTGAGAGAGAGAGAGAGAGAGAGAGAGAGAGAGAGAGAGAGAGAGAGAGAGAAATATCGATGTGAAAGAGACACATTGATTGGTTGCTTCCTGCACTCCCAACTGGGGCCAGGGATCAAACCTGCAACTCAGGTACATGCCCTTGACCAAGAATCGAATCCGAGACCTTTTGGTGTGCGGGCCGTTACTCTAACCACTTTGAAACACTGGCCAGGGCCTTGGGAAGGTTTATATGTTCTTTGATTCTCTGTGATAACTTTGCTGGGTAGAGTAATCTTGATTGTAGGTCCTTGCTTTTCATCACTTTGACTATTTCTTGCCAGTCCCTTCTGGCCTACAAAGTTTCTGTTGAGAAAAGAGCTGACAATTTTATGGAAACTCCCTTATAGGTAACTGTTATTTTCTTGCTGCTTTCAAAATTTTTTTCTGTCTTTAACCTTTTGCATTTTAATTATGATGTATCTTGGTGTGGGCCTCTTTGGGTTCATCTTGTTTGAGACTCTGCACTTCCTCGACTTGCATGTCTGTTTCCTTCACCCGGTTAGGGAAGTTTTCTGTCATTATTTTTTCAAGTAGGTTTTCCATTTCTTGCTCTCTTTCTTCTCCTGGCACCCCCATAATGTGAATGTTGGTACGCTTGAAGTTGTCCCAGAGGCTCCTTTACACTATCCTCATTTTTTGTTTCTTTTTGCTTTCCTAATTGGGTGTTTTTTGCTTCCTTATATTCCATATTGCTGATTTGATTCTTGGATTTATCTACTCTATGTTGATTCCCTGTAAATTATTCTTCATTTCAGCTTGTGTATCCTTTATTTCGGACTGGTTCTTTTTTATGGTTTCCATGTCCTTTGTTATGCTGTTGAAGTTCTCACTGAGTTCATTGAGCATTCTTATAACCAGTGTTTTGAACTCTGCATATAAGAGATTGTTTCCATTTTGTTTAGTTCTTTTTCTGGAGTTTTGTTCTGTTCTTTCATTTGGGACGTGTTTCTCTGTCTCCTCATTTTGGCAGCCTCCCTGTGTTTGTTTCTAAGTATTAGGTAGAGCTGCTATATCTCTTAGGCTTGGTAGAGTGGCCTAATGTAGTAGGTGTTCTATAGGGTCCAGTGGTGCAGCCTCCCTGTTCGCCTGAGCTGGGCTCTCCAGGTGTGTCCCCTCAAGACCCCACCTTATGGGCCTTGTGCACCCTCCTGTTATAGTTGAGCCTTGATTGCTATTGGTACATCATTGGGAGGGATTTATCCCCAGGCCAGTCAGCTGCAAGGACTAGCTGCAGCCACCATTAAGGAAAAGCTGTTCAGGGGCCCATCCCATGGAACAGGACTTACTTCAGTGGGTCTCTGGTGCCCGCTGAGTCTGCTTCTTGAGTGTGTCTATTGTGGAGGTGGTTGGGTGGTGCTTTAGTGTGGTCTGAAGTTGTCCATTGGGTGCAAAGGCTCAGGCCTGACGTGCAGGCCAAAGTCAGCCACTGTCTGAGCCCTGCCTGAGGCCTCCTGGTAGGAGCTACAAAGCAATCTGCAGATGGCTGCTACTTGTGGTGGGTTTGGAGATGCCCAGGAGAGGCCAAGCAGTGAAACAAAGCTGGCTGCTACTAGTGCCAGGTTTGGGATCACTTAACAAAAGGTCAGGGGCACACCGAGACCAGATACTGCTTGTTCGAAAGATTTTAGGAAAGTCTGACGCATGAGCCAAAACAGGCAATTTGTATGGAAAAGCCACTGGAAACAGATTGGGCAGATCTGAAAGTTGAGCTGGGCGAGATCTGAGGGAATCACCAGGCCAGGGCAAACAGTGATAGCCAGATTGATGGAGGCTCAGATATGGCACCACCTGCTTGCTCTGTGTGGGAGGGCTCAGCAAAGGAACTGTGGCCTCTGCCAGCACTTTTGTCTGAGAGAAAGCTACCTCTTCAGCCCTCACCCAGAGAATTCAGTTTCTCCCCATATGTCCCTGGTGCCCTTTGAGCTGCTTGCCCAAGGTTAGAGCTCAGAGCGGGTGAGCCCTAGTAAGTCTGTGCATGGACCCTTAAAGAGGAATGCCTGGGACTCTAGCAGCCCTCCATCTCACTCAGCCATAATCCTCGCTGGCTTTTACAGCTAGAAGTTCTCAGGACTTCTCTTCTTGGCACTGGAACCTTGGGCTGGGGCGGGGGGGGGGGGGGGGGGGGCCTGGTGTGAGGCCAGGACCTCTCTCTTCTCAGGGGCAACCTCCACAGCCAAGATATCCCTTACAATTTTTATCCACCACACCTGGGTGTGGGACCACCTGGTTCCGTGTCTCCACCCCTCCTACCTGTGTTGATGTGGCTTCTTCTGTATTTTTACTTGTAGGTCTTCTGTTTAGCTAGATTTCAGGTGGTTCTGAATGATGGTTATTCTGTAGGTTAGTTGTAATTTTGATCTTTTTTTTTTTCTTTTACTAAAATTGCATTGGTTCTCATTTTGGCCAAGTTGAATGTTAAATCAGATGAGGTAGAAGCCCAAAGCACCATTATACAATGAATAAAGTTCTGGAACACAAAACTTTTGTTTTTAAAACCTTAAGAACATTACACTTTTATTATAAAATTTCATTAGTTATATTTGGGACATTTGACAGTCTGCTGCAGAACAATAATCCTTTGACACCATCAGCTGTTTGCTTGTTATGGTCCCTACACTGTACCTCCGTAAAACTAAATGCTCACGTTAAACTGAGGAGGGGGATAACCTTGTGCAAGTATAACACTGAAAGACTTGGGACCGAATGGGAAGTGACTAAAAATTAAATACCTTCCTTAAAGGTTCTTTTACTTAGTATGCCAAAAAAATCTACAAAGATTAAAATCGATTGAATCTGATTTTACTCTTTCATGGGTTGTTATTACATAGACTTTTTAATTTTTTATTTTTTGTGCTAAAAAAACCACAAAATCAAATTTACCGTCTTAGCTGTTTTTTAAAAAGACAGAGTCCAGTAGTGTTAACTGTATTACCATTATTGTGCAACAGATCTCCAGAACTTTTTCATCTTGCAGTGTTGGAACTCTAAGCCTACCAACATTAATTCCCCCTTTACCCTCCCGCCCTTCGTAATTACCTTTCTACTTTCTGTTTCTATGATATTTGACCACCGTAGATATTCCATATGAATGGAACCATACAGTAAATGTCCTTTTGTGACTGCGTTGGTCCCTTAGCATAATGTCCTTGAGGTTCATCTATATCAGTGATGGCGAACCTTTTGAGCTTGGCGTGTCAGCATTTTGAAAAACCCTAACTTAACCCTGGTGCCATGTCACATATAGAAATTTTTTTATATTTGCAACCATAGCAAAACAGATTTATATTTTTGATATTTATTTTATATATTTAAATGCCATTTAACAAAGAAAAATCAACCAAAAAAATGAGTTCACGTGTCAGAGGTTCGCCATCACTGATCTATACTGTGGCATGTGACAGGATTTCCTCCCTTTTTAAGGCTGCATAATATTCCATTGTGTGTATTTATCACATTTTCTTTATGTATTTGTCTTAATTTGCTTCCACCTCCTGGCTATTGTGAATAATGCTAATATGAACATGAATATTTCTTTTGAGAGCCTGCTTTCAATTCTTTTGGATGTATACCCAGAAGTATGATGGCTGGATCATTCTATTTTTTATTTTTTAAGGAACTTCCATACTATTTTCCATAATGACTGCTCTTACATTCTAATGAACAGTGAACAAAAATCCCAATTTTTCGGCATCCTCACCAACATTTTATTTTCTGGTTTTTTTGGGAGTGGCCATTCTGATGGGCATGAGGTAATATGTAAACGTTAAAAGCATTTATTGGGCCGAAACCGGTTTGGCTCAGTGGATAGAGCGTCGGCCTGCGGACTGAAAGGTCCCAGGTTCGATTCCGGTCAAGGGCATGTACCTGGGTTGCGGGCACATCCCCAGTGGGGAGTGTGCAGGAGGCAGCTGGTCGATGTTTCTCTCTCATCGATGTTTCTAACTCTCTATCTCTCTCCTTTCCTCTCTGTAAAAACTCAATAAAATATATTAAAAAAAAAAAAAAAAGCATTTATTGGCCCCAAAGGGACTTGTTCTCAGTTACCTAACAGATGTATCTCTTAATATTCATATTTACTAAAACTGTATTTTCCTATTTAACTATTTTCAAATTCTCAGTAACTGTACACCAGATTAACTGTTTTCACAGTCCTTAGGCATTGCAGCATTTTACTCCTATAAATATGCTTTTATGTATCATTTGACAGAATTTCAATGTCTAAGGCACATAAGCTATTTTCACTCAGGTTGCAACTGGGATGCTTACCTTTAGTTGAAAGTAAATACTCACATAGTAATAATAAATCTACATGCTGTGCTAATAAATCAATGATCATTGACCCACACAGGTTCAAGCATGCTAGAAATATCTCTGAAGTTGGTTTTCAATTCTCTGGCATTCCAGAAGCCAGTGGTAGATTTTGACCAAATACTGAGTTTAAATTTCTGATCCAGGTGGAATTTATATTGGGGGTACAGTATGAGGTATATAGATCCAACATTAATTATTTTATAAATTAAATCTCTATTGTTCAGATTATTACATTTGTTCCTCTTCCCCCCCCCCCATAATTCCCCTCCTCCCAGTTCCCGCCCCACCCTCCGCCCTCACTCCCCACCCACTGTCCTCACCCATAGGTGCACGATTTTTGTCCAGTCTCTTCCTGCATCCCCCACACCCCTTCCCCCCCCCCAAGAATAGTCAGTCCATTCCCTTTCTATGTCCCTGATTCTATTATGATCACCAGATTATTTATTCACTTGATTCTTAGATTCACTTGTTGATAGATGCATATTTGTTGTTCATAATTTGTATCTTTACCTTTTTCTTCTTCTTCCTCTTCTTAAAGGATACCTTTCAGCATTTCATATAATACTGGTTTGGTGGTGATGAACTCCTTTAGCTTTTCCTTATCTGTGGAGCTCTTTATCTGACCTTCTATTCTGAATGATAGCTTTGCTGGATAAAGTAATCTTGGTTGTAGGTTCTTGGTATTCATCACTTTGAATATTTCTTGCCACTCCCTTCTGGCCTGCAAAGTTTCTGTTGAGAAATCAGCTGACAGTCGTATGGGTACTCCCTTGTAGGTAACTGAGTTTCTTTCTCTTGCTGCTTTTAAGATTCTCTCTTTGTCTTTTGCTCTTGGCATTTTAATTATGATGTGTCTTGGTGTGGTCCTCTTTGGATTCCTTTTGTTTGAGGTTCTCTGCGCTTCTTGGACCTGTAAGTCTATTTCTTTCACCAGGTGGGGGAAGTTTTCTGTCATTATTTCTTCAAGTAGGTTTTCAATATCTTGCTCTCTCTTATCTTCTGGCACCCCTATAATTCTGATGTTGGTACGCTTGAAGCTGTCCCAGAGGCTCCTTACAGTATCTTCGTATTTTCGGATTCTTTTTTCATTTTGCTTTTCCGGTTGGGTGTTTTTTGCTTCTTTGCATTTCAAATCTTTGACTTGATTCTTGCGCTCCTCTGGTCTGCTGTTGGGTGTCTGTATAATATTCTTTATTTCAGTCAGTGTATGTTTAATTTCTAGTTGGTTCTTTATCACAGCATCGAGGGTCTCATTAGGTTTCTTGTAGATCTCATTAAGTTTATCGGCAGTTTCTAGAAAATTATTGAAAGACCTTAAAAGTGTGGTTTTGAGCTCTATATCCTCCAATTCTGACATTTGCGTCCTGTTTCTTTGTCTCCGCATTTTTTATGCTTTCTTGGTGCAACCCCTAGTGGTCTTTGTGCGCAGTATTGTTGTAGTTAAGCCTTGATTGTTGTAGGTAACACTGGGGGGGATTTGACCTCCAGGCCAACTGGTTGTGAGAATCAGCTATGTCTGCAGTGAGAGAACTTCTGTCCTCTAGGGAGGTGCTAATCTAGCCTTTGCCTGAGGCCATCCGGCAAATGCCTCTGTACAGGGCTTGGGCGGGGCAGGTCCCAGGGGATCTACAGGGTGGTGGAGGGAGCAGTTATGGCTGCTCTCAGTCCTGTCCCCAGGGGCTCTGCCTCTCAGAGTCCCAGCAACCGCTGCAAACCTTGGAGAGAAAGCTGCCTTCGAGTTCTGACCGAAGCCAGACAGTCCCGCTTCTCCCGTTTGAGTCTGGGTCCCTAGAGACTCGCCTGGATCTGGAGCTCAGTCTGAGACTCCCTCCCGATTGAAACAGACAACCGCGCCCTCAGCCGCCAGCCCGCTCCGCATGCACGCTGCACCTTAGTATTTGACTTCAGCACTGTGCCTCCTCTGAGTCTCGGTATGCTATTCTCTTTCCTCCTAGTTGTAGAACTTCCACTCAGCCAGCCTTCCTGTGGTTCTGGATGATGTCCATTCCGTCTTTTAGTTGTATTTTTGAAGTGGTTGTTCAAGGCAGCAAACTCTGGCGTTAACCTATGCCGCCATCTTGGTTTCTCCCCAACATTAATTTTTTCCAGGTGGCTATCCATAGATCTCAAACCTAGAATTGAACTACCCATATTTCATCAATGATTATGATGCCATCTTTATCATAAATTCTCGTGCCTTTTTTTTATATTTGTTGTTGTTTGACATGTCAGCCTGAGGGTCATTTTAACTGATTCCAATGTTGTACTCCTAAATGTTGTCCCTTTGTTGTTTTCCTTCAGGCCCGTTTGGTAACTTTATCTTATTTACCTTGAGGGTAGGTACTAATATGACTCAATCTGGACATAGTAGGTTATGTTGAATAAATCAGTGTCAATCCCACTTTGCTGTTGAAAGCCCAGAAACATTGGGTTATCCAAGGACACTTAGCTAGTCTTACGTGGGAGAGACAGGTGTTAACTCCTGGGTTCCACTCCTAACAGATGCTTCTCATCACTGTGAGATACAATGAACAGGATGTTAAAGGTCTTCTGGAGACAAACATGGGGTCAGTAATAAAAATTGCTGACATTTATTAAGCACTTATGGTATGTGTGAAACATCTGTTGCACGCTTCCTGTATTACTCTACTTGTCCCCAGTCCAAACCCCTGTGGAGGCACTGTCCCCGCTTTGCATACGAGGAAACTGTGCCAGTGCCTCAGAAAAAGTAACTTTCTTTTCCCAGCACTTCTCAGTGCCTGTCACACAGCGTTCCATTGGCATGTCTACACTGTCCACAGGAAGTGGTGGTTAACAGAGCAGCTGGGCTGGGCATTTTGAACTTTTAAATGTTTTATGGTACCTGAGAAATTGAAGATAGTTTCTTTTATCTGTTTAAATGCATGTGTATGCATTTTAGTCAGATATTCTGAGTACTGTTTGCAGTGATCGTCTTCAAGAGAAGATGGACCCGTTGGCAGTTGATTGGTCCTACTGAGGCCTTGGCTCACTGCTAAGTTTTGTATGGATGTTATCTCATTTAATCCTTAGTACAGTCTTGTGCACCTCATGAGCTAAGACAATTCCCATTCTGTAGGTGAAGGGCCAGGTTCCAGAAGATGAAGGCGTTGGCTTGCTCAAGTCTGTGGTTTCTAGGAAATGCCAGTGCTGGTACTTACACCCTCATGTGTCTGACCCTTCTCGTCTCCCAGTGTGTAGGCACCAGATAAATGTCGCTGATTGCTCTCTTGGACAACTTTGCTTTTCTCTTGCCCAGGGCCACGATCATGTCTCTGGAAGACTTTGAGCAGCGCTTGAATCAAGCCATTGAGAGAAATGCCTTCTTGGAGAGCGAGCTTGATGAGAAGGAGAATCTCCTAGAATCTGTTCAGCGACTGAAGGATGAAGCCAGAGGTCAGGAGGCCTGGGCTTTGTTCCCCCTGCCCTCACCGGCACTGTCCCCTCTCCCTACCTGAGAGCACTGCCTGGTGTCACCTATGCTGGAAATCTGCACCCTGCTTGGCACACAGACTGTCTGGGACCACACTTAAAGCTCCAGTTTATAACATTTATAGTTTATAAAGTGTGGCCAATAGAAGAGGTATTAAAAAGAAAAGCTCAGCCCTGGCTGGTTTGGCTCAGTGGATAGAGCATTAGACTGTGGACTGGAAGGTCCTGGGTTCGATCCCAGTCAAGGGCACATGCCCAGGTTGTGGGCTTGATCCTCCGTGGTGGGCATGCAGGAGGCAGCCGATCAATGATACTCTCTTAATCATTGATGTTTCTATATCTCTCTCCTCTCCCTTCCTCTCTGAAATCAGTAAAAATATATTTAAAAAAGGAAAGCCAAGTTTAAGAGTAGTTGTTCCTAAATGTAAGGAAGTGGTTAAATAAATTACATAGACTTATTTTGTGCAGTGTTAACCCATGTTTAAACTAACGGTATAGATATAAATGCAGTTATAGGACAATTGTTAGGACAGACCACTGAAGGGAGGAAGATAAGTCATAGACAGTAGATGTATGTTTCTGTTTATGCTAACTAAAAATCATTCATATTAGATGCTTAATAGATATACACATACATACCGGGTGAGGCAAAAGTAGGTGTACCGTTCTGAGTATGCGAAACATAGTTTATTCTCGTATTACTATTAATTATTGTGTTATTTTCCGTATGAACAACGGTGAACCTATCTTTGCCCCACCCTGTATAAATCGTATGTTTGAAAATGCAGAGAAAAGGGATTGGAAAGATCTCCATGTTATGAGAGTTGATGAGTGAGGGAGGGGCATTTGGGGATGGGTTGGGGAAGCATATTTTTTCACTTAGAATTCTACATTGGCATTCTTTTGAAACAATAAAAGCATTAGTGTATCACTGCCATAGTTAATTTTTTTTACACCTTTTGGTTTTTACTCAAAAGAAAAATCATGTAGTTTTACAAGCCGGCTAGGCAATATCCTGTGGGTTTCATGTCATTCAGGGTTTCTAGCTCGAGTTTTTCACCCTGTTTCTTTTCCTTGATCAGTGTCTACTGCTGACCCCTTCCCCTCCCCCTTCCACATCTCCATTCTCATCACCCAGTGCTAAGGCTTAATCTGAATTCTTTCCCTCGTGCAGATTTGCGGCAGGAATTGGCCGTGCAGCAAAAGCAGGAGAAACCCAGGACTCCCATGCCCAGCTCGGTGGCAGCTGAAAGGACAGACATAGCCGTGCAGGCCACTGGCTCAGTGCCGTCCACTCCTGTGGCACATCGGGGACCCAGCTCTAGCTTCACTCCGGGGACGTTCAGACGTGGTAAGAAGAATGGAGTCGGGAGGACTTTCTTTGCTTCACAAAGCTTTCCTGAGTGAGAGAGAAATTGGACTGGGCTAGTCAGCAGGGAGCAAACTGGGATGCTCACAGGGCAGAGCATTGAGGCACGTGAGAAGAGCCTCTTGGGTGTGAGGCAGTAGGGAGCAGTGGAGTCTGTGGTGAGCTGGAAAACGGAAGCCTCACTTGGAGGGAGCTCTGCTCCTGCCACAGGAGATTTGGGCCCAGCTTTAGTAGGCATTTCCCTTCTTCACCAGAAGCCAGAATCCTCTTGTTGAATATGAACTCTTCCAGATGTAAAATTTTGGTAACCAAACAAAAAGTGTTTTGTGGGTCCAGCAATATATCCAACTAGAAATGGAGCCACTGTGACCTGTGCTGTGTTGTAGAAATGAGGAATTTGAGTTTTCACCCCAGTCTCTCTGCTGACTGGTTAACACATTGCGTACCACATAGAAATCTCTAAGACATACGCCAGGGACCGCACTTTTTGGGCAACCTGCATGTTATTTAAATCATCATAATGCACTTTAGGTGTTTTTCAATAATTATAACATTTTTATTTACAAAAACAATTAAACAATTAAAGTTCCTAGTACTTTTTTAACATATGGTACTGCGTAAAACATTTTCCTCTATGAAGAGGGACCAAACAAAATTTACATAAGTATCTAGATTCGCTCCTTTTTCCATGGGGCGTGAAAAATGAGAACACTTGTGAGCGGTCCTTAACAGATGGTGCGCAAAACACGAGAAAAGTCCTGAGCGGAACAAAATGTGTTAACTGTGAGATTCTGAAGGGTTACTTAATAGCCACTAGTAATAATATAAAATTATTGAGTGCTCAGTATGTGCCAGTCACCCTGCTTAAAGTGCTTTGCATATATGTATATGCATATGCATACATATATATGTATATATGTATGCATATAGGTATATGTGTGTGTGTGTGTATACACATGTAACTTCACTGAATTCTCACCACAGGCCCAAAGTGCAAATAATGAAAGTGCTACCCTTGTTTGATGGCTGAGGAGACGGAGGCCTGAGTTGAGGGGCTTGCCTCCCAGCTGGTGAATGGCAGAGTTGGGATTCAAGCCTAGACAGGCTGGCTTCTGGGCTTCCACTGCTGTATACTGCTTTATCCCTTAGCTCGTCCCTGGGGGTGAAGAGACTGGTGAGTTTTCAGACTCCCAGTCTAGAGCAGTGTTTTCCACACGTTGGCAGGCACATGTGTTGGCTGGGTATCTTGTTAAATGCACCTCAGATTCAGTAGGTCTAGGTGGGGCCTGAGATGCGTTTCTAGCAAGTGCCCAAGGGATTCTGTACTGCTGGTGCCTGGTCTGCTTTGAGGAGGGAGGCTCTGCAGAGTATAGAACCCTTACAAGTGTGGTTGGCTCAGAGGCTCTTGGTGTTAAATTGCTATGTGGAATTCCTAGGACTTCAGGGCTGTGTTGATTTAGTTGTAGAAGAGTAACATGTAAAGATAAATATTTAATACAGGTTGGTCATTAAATAGGCTCTCACTGTGTGAGATAGTTAACTATTGAATGAAAAAACAGGAAAGCATCCAGAATCCAAGGCAAGAGTAGCCTCCCCCGCCTGCCCCTGGGGTTTTGCATTTAGCCATGTCAGTGCACAGACTTATGACTGTGGGTTGGTGTTACATGTACTTCCTTTTGCACACCCAGGTCTAGATGACTCCACAGGTGGGACCCCCCTCACGCCTGCGGCCCGGATATCAGCCCTCAACATCGTGGGAGACCTGCTGCGGAAAGTGGGGGTAAGACCGACTGGCGCCTCCCTGGGTTTGCTGTGGCTTTTTGCCTGTCCTTCAGGAAGTTGGCGAGGGATGATGACCTTACCACTTCCTTTCCCCTTTAACAGAGTTCATGAGTTCTAGGTGTAGCTCGAGGTCTGTCACAACCTTTAGAATTATGGACGCTTCTGTGGGCCTTGACTCTAAGTCATCTCTTTGATCCCTGGATAGATGTTTATTTCCCTGTACCGTTTTTTCCTTGGAATTTGGGAAGTTCAAATGGTGTGTATGATTTTTTTTCTTAATTTGAAAAAACAGAAACATTTGAAAATTGCCTTCCGTTTGTTTCTCAGGGAGTTAAGAGAAAATCTTGAAAGGCTAGGGCAGGGAACTTAATAGGTTTTATATTAATTACAGGGAAGGATTCTTTTGCGCTTAAGAAATAACATAGGTATTCGTTGTAGTTTTCATTTTATTTTTTAAAATGATGCTCAGCAGGCCACATAATTTAACTCCTGTCAGTCTGTCATCAACCAGGATTTATGTATTCAGAGCTGCAACTCAATAGGAGCTTGCAACTCCTTTCTTATGTTTTTACTTTGGGCTTTGGATCATCTGATTTTCTGTTATATGAACAGTTCTCTGAATATTTTGCACAGTTAGCGTGTAGAGAAGCTTGGGGAGGGTCTCAGTGCCCTTTTGGTTTTTGTGGGGTCTGTTTACAGCAAAGCAAAGTCCTTGTTCAGACCTTCATATTTCCCATAGGCAGGGTTGGATAATCGGTAGTTAGTGATTTCCAGGAAGCAGCTAAATATCTTAGGCCTGCAGGTCTAAGTTGGCTGTGCATTGGATTCCTTTGGGCCCCACTTGGGAATTCCAGTGCACAACACACTGCTTTAGGCTCCAGTGAGAGATACGAGTTCTTGTCTTTAACTTGAGAGATGAAAGCCTATTTCTCTCCAGGCACTGGAGTCCAAACTCGCATCCTGCCGGAACTTCGTGTACGAGCAGTCCCCAAACCGGACAGGTGGCCCCACCTCAGGGCGGGCCAGCAAGAGCAGAGATGGTGGTGACAGACGGCCAAGCAGCACCAGCGTGCCTCTGGGCGATAAAGGGTCAGTATTTTTTGCTGTCACTCGAGGTGGGATCCTCTAGCTCTGACCAAAAGCCATTTAAAAAACAATACATATATATAATTAGAGGCCCAATGCACGAAATTTGTGCAAGAGTAGGCCTTCCGGCTGCCGTTCCGGCTTCTCCGTCTGGCACCTGGGACCCAGGCTTCCCTCGCAGCCCTGGCTTTGGAAGGACATCTGGTCTAATTAGTAGATTACACTTTTATTATTATATTACGCTTTTATTATAGATATATATAGTACACCCATACGCACACACACACATACACGCACACACATATATGTATATATTTATTAATTTCAGAGAGTAAGAGAGAGAGAAACATCAATGATGAGAGAGAATCATCGATCAGCTGCCTCCTGCACAACCCCTATTAGGGATTGAGCCCACAACCCCGGGCATGTGCCCTGACTGGAATTGAACCATTACTTCCTGGTTCATAGATTGATGCTCAGCCACTGGGTCACACAAGTTGGGCCCGAAAGCTATTTTTTAAAAGTTGCAGGTTTATGTCAGTGAACTCTACCCCGTCCCTGGAGACAGAATTAGGTGGTGTCTTCTATTTGGGCAAATGGCCAAGGAGAGGCTTGTGTTTTATCAGATTCTGCAGTCCCAGCTCCTGGTCACGCTGTGAGGATGTCCTGTATAAATCACTTGTCTGGGACTTGAACTTCTAATACTGCTCTGCTTCCTCCAGAAGAGGATTTAAATAAAAAATTAAAAAACAAAACAAACTTTAGAACCTTCTGGAAACTGGCAATAAATTCCAGCCAGACTAGAATCCTGAAGCCAGTCACTGGATTGGAAAACAAATCTGACCTTTAATGGCTTCATGTACTTTCTTGCCTGAAGAAAATCAGTAAGCTTCCAGCATCAGTAACTTTCTAAGATGTGCCACCATCTTACTGGACCCCAAGCCACAATCTGGTGGGTCCCTGGCAAACAGGTGACAGGAAATGAAGAATTGTTTTCCGTGGGAACGCATGTAACTTCCAGACCTTTAAAGAGGGTCTTCTGCACCTGGGCTTCTGGTGTGGCCTTGGGAATGGGAGCGCTAGACAGCCAGTGTCCTTTTCTTCATTTCACAGGAGAGAAAATTGAGACGCAGTGACCCTGCTCCTGACTCTTGATATTCATTCTTGTAACTGTGGGCCCCGATGCTAGTCAGTCGTAACAGCTGTAATGTCTGCTTAATTTGGTTTGCTCTGTCTGAAGGTCGGGAAAACGCCTGGAGTTTGGGAAGCCGCCTTCAAATCTGTCCTCACCGTCGCTGCCGTCAGCCCAGGGTGTAGTCAAGCTGTTGCTTTAGGAAATCCACAGAAGCAAAGCCACTGGTGTCTGTGCGGGAGTTGTTACCTTTCACCCCCTCTTCACACTAGGTTTTGTTTTTTTGTTTTGTTTTGTTTTTTAAGGTAGTTTGAGAAATATGGGCAAGCAGTCACACTAGCCAATGACTGAGGCCATTGCCCGTGGCCCTGGTGGTTGACCCTGTGGAATGCGGTCTCAGTCCCAGCCTCCATGTTGGTGTGTTGCAGACGGACAGGGACAAACTGGACCTGCTGGAAAGGGTTCTGAGTGTGAGTGCGGAGGCTTCCCCATCATTGTGAGCTGACCCAAGCCCTGATTGGTCCTGAGAGTGTTTTTAACGTCCGGAGGGAAACGCCTTACAAGGGGATCTGACCCCCTCGGGCTCCCCAGTCCCATTCACCTGGAGCTGTCTTCGAGAACAAAGTCTCTCAACACTGCATGGACAGCAAGGATCGGCACACTGAGATCACCTCTAAGAGCAGAGAGTAGACTAGGCACGTGCTGACTAAAACTGTGTAGTGTACCTCCCACACTTTTTAAGCTGGCTCATTGACGCTTTTAGAGGTGTGCCTGAGTTTCAGGGTATATTTTATGTGGACCAGGTCAGTGGAAAACCTTTCCTGTTTACATGTGTCCTGACCGTTACTTGTCCTGTGCCCCACCCCTGGCATGGGGGTGACCTCTGCTTCAGGACCCGCAAAGTCATGCGGGTGGAGCGGCCTTGGAAATAGAGCCTTTAAGAATAGAATTTCATTGATGGCCATAATGAAATAATCAGGGTAACCTTCAAATAAGGTTAAACCACCAGGATTGTTGTTGATGACGCTTCTTGTCAAAGAAGAAACGCACACAGGATTTTCAGCGTGGACGGGGCACATGCCTATCTCTGCTTGCTGGGAATGGCTGTCTCACGCTCTCCATCACACGTAAAAAGAAGACATGAATTCAGGAGCATGTGTGTAGTTCAACAACCTTCCTTTTGTAACTAAGTTATTTTTCCAAAAGAACAGCAAAGCTATCCTTGCTTTGAAAATAGAACTTTTCAAGTGCTACTGAAATTCAACAGGGAATTAAACTTCAGTGCCTGGTTCATTATCCTAAAAACATTTAACCTGTAATGGGAAAAGATGTACTTTTATTTTTTTAAAAGAACAATAAAATCAAGAGAAACTAATTTTCAACTAGTGTGTGGTGGTCAGTAAATGCTGCTTCCTGTGTCCTTCTGCGTTTGCTCCTATGGTGAAAAGCTTGCTTCCTAACCAAGTAACTGAATATGGAAAAACCCACTTTTTAAACGTTTTCCTCCAAATCAACTTCTTCAGACTGCACTGAGGATACGTTTGTGTAGTTTTCAGGGCATTTTCACATTTGGTCGCTCTGCGGAGCCTTCGCCGTTTCCGTATTTGCTCTCTTCTCAAATCTGAGTCCCCGGTGTTGGTGCATGGACTCCTTTATGTGAAAGGAACCTTTGCAAGGAATCTCTGTGTGGAGCCTCTGGCTGAGGAAGGAAAGGCCCATGGCCTGGCCTTTCAGGGTCCTCACGCTAAGAATGGTTTTGATATTTTTAAAGGGTTGTTTTAGAAAAAAAATGAATCTGTGACAGAGACCATATGTAAACTAAAATATTTACCCTCTGGCCTTTACAGAGTTTGTCAACCCCTGCTGTGCGAAGTCTTGTGCTTTAACTTTAAAAATTCAAGGAAAGCTTGTGTTCTTCACATCACATACGTACTGGTTTTGATGGATAAAGATGTTCTTCCTGATCATGTTCCTCTCTGAGCTCGAGCTGCCCACCTCCTGGCTGGAGAAACCCCTTGCACAGACTCACTTTGCAGCTGCTCTTGCCAGGTGGGAACTTGGGCAATTTTATTTCACCTCCCTAGCCTCAGTTTTTCCATTTAAGAAGTAACCTTCACTTCTTAGGGTCCCCCCCCCCATTCTTTCGCTCTGTAGAAAACGAACACCGACTATGTTCCAGTGATTTAATCCTTTTATTTATTCGTGAGGGTGTCCTTAAATACAGTCGGGGTGCATATAAAACAGTGTCACATTCCTGCTCTTGTCCAGTCGAGCAGTGTCTCCTTTTTAATTCAGGTGACTACGGAAGGCACTCGGTCTCAGTGAACTGTGTGCATCTGAGGTGTGGTAACCAGGACGGGGGAGAACTTTCAAACCAGGTCCTGCTCATGATGTTGGAAGAGGACACAGGGCAGGGAATGACTTGGGAGTGGGAGGGGCAGTGGCACCCATTTTGGTGACTTTCTCCCCATTTTATGTAAACTAAGTTGCCAGTGATTACGTTACTGTGGATCTATTTATCTAAAAACTCAAAACCTCTGCACAGTTCCTGATAGAGGGGGAGTGGGTGTGTCTGTGTGTCCTGTTGGTTTTCCTCATTTGGTACACGATTCAAAACTTAAGTTGATGCCCTGAGCACAGGGAGGTGTTATGTTCACTGTGAGGGGTGTTTGTGAGGTTTGGAATTTGAAAATGGATTTGGACAGTGCTAAGCAGAGTCCACTGGGTGTTGTTTTTGTTTTCGGCAAGTTTGTCTATTCACTGGCTTTGGTTCCGTTGAAGTCTGCATCACGAGCATCCATTTCCTCATCTGAACCATCCGCGTTTTCAATAACTCGACGTCCTCCAGACCTTCTAGAGGGAACAAAAGAGGTCTCGTTTCCTCGCCTGTGGGTTTTAAGAAAACACACGTTTCTTTAGTACAGAAATTGTCGTAAGAGACTTTTAGAAATGGGGGGGAAAAACTCAAATGAGACACAAATGTTGAGGTTGAAGTCAACAAATCTTGACCAGTTCCAAAGTTTGGTTACATTTGATCAGCTGGAGTGGGGGGAAGTAGGTTCCATGTCTGGCTGCTGTTCACGGACTCCAGGGTCCTGGTCTGCGGTGACCATGTCCGCATGGGTTTATTCATACCCTGTGGAGTAGGTAGGAAGGAGAAATGTTCTCATCCTGCACCTTGCCTTCAGAGCGGGGACCAGGGAAGGGTTTTAGGTTTGCAACTGGAAGAAGGTGGAAATGATGTTAAGGCAGTGGTTCTCAACCTTCCTAATGCCGTGACCCTTTAACACAGTTCCTCATGTTGTGGTGACCCCCAATTTCATTGTTACAAATTGAACATAATTAACGCACAGTGATTAATCACAAAAACAATATGTAATTATATATGTGTTTTCCGATAGTCTTAGGCGACCCCTGTGAAATGGTCGTTCGACCCCCAAAGGGGTCGCGACCCACAGGTTGAGAACCGCTGTGTTAAGGGCAGCCTGAGAGGGAAGGCAGTCACTGCGCGGTTGCTCTGGTTACAGGCAACTCGGCGCCCAGCTTTGGTGGAACAGAATTCTTGGGCTGAGTTTCCCCAGGGTGGGGGTCTCATCTGTGTTTTTACTCATCATGGCAGCCACCATTCTTGGCTTATAATAGGTGCTCAATGAGTATGTGTTGGATTAACAGGTTCCACTTATTTTTCTAAGGTGTATTTTAGCTCTAGCTGGTAGGGCACCCCTTTCTGTCCTTACCGTGCCTGTCTCCTCTGTCCTACCTGATGCCCTGAGTGACCACTTACGTTACCCTCAGGTGGTGAGGCTTTGCATAGGAGGGCGGGCTGGCAGGAGGAGGAAAAGTCGGCTCCACCTGCACTTAACCGTCATGGTTTGGAAGGAATGTTTGCCTCCTTTTCAGTGGCCACAACCAATAATTGTGTGGGGCTCTGGCCACCTGGCCCTGTTTTGACCTGATTCAGAGGTCAGGTCTTAAATCATTCTAGGATGTCTAAGAAGAAAGCAGACTTTGTAAGAAAAACGACCCGCTTGACCACGCAAAGCCTGGACAGAAAAGCCATGAAGGTGAGCCCATCCCAGTAATTGATACTTGAGTTAAGAACAACGCGGACAGGTCAGATTGGAGGCATAAGCAAGGCCCACAGGATCCTGATCGCTGAGGGGGGGAATCCCAACAGCATTGAGGTCTGAGGGTGGGAGAGACCCACCAGGTGCAGGGGATGGCACCCCCAAGGTACGGCGATCAGGAATAAATACTTAAAGTTGTAGCCACTCTCAGCTAGACTCAGGCCAACTTCTAGGCCCCCCACTCCTATCTCTCTCTAGTGGCAACGTTAAAAGTCTTTTTCTAGGAATTTGGGCCAGAGAGCAGGGTCTCGGAGCCCTGGGGGAGCAGCAGTCCAGGCTCTCTCCTACTTCCACCCGGTTTGAAACTTGGTGGGTGGCCTGGGGCCGGAATCAGTGCTTCCTGGAAGAGTCTGTATTTGCTAATTGATAGGTGGGCTCCTTGGTCTAAAGAGGAAACTCCCTGGGTCACTAAGTCCCCTGTCGAGGCTTCGGCCCTGTGAACCTGTTTTGTCTGGTTCAGGTGTGTCTGCCTTGAAGGGACTGATTTAAAATCCTAGGCAAAGGTTGACACTGGCTGTAACTGTCACAGGAAGTAAGGGACCCCTGTAAAGGTTTTCTTAAAGGGTCTGGTCCTGGAGAATGTGGGTTCTATTTGTGGGCTCAGAGAACTTACTCACCAACATGAGGGTGTAAGCACCTGCTGCTTCAGGACTGGAGCCCCCATTATCTGTGGGTCCCCTGCTGCAGGTGACCCCAGAGTTCATCTAACCCTATGTTCCCAGTGAGCTGGCAGGAGAGCTCGGAAGCTGAGGCTAAAAGCTCCTGCCAAGACCTCATCCAGCTTTAAGTATTTGAGTAGTGACAGCAAAGCTGAGATTCTTGGAAAGGGAAGACAGACACAGCCAGGGCTTGCTTGGCCTCTCAGGAGGATGAGAGGAAAACCAGGCCCCAGGCGCCTACCTTACGAATGAAAAGGTTGTTAGACCCCTCCAGAGACATCCAGACCTCTTAACTCTGCCTTGTGAAGGGCCCCAGGCGCTTCCTAGAGTCTTGGGTACCGGTGCCCCCATCCGTGAGTGAGTACGTGCAGTGAGACTCTGGAAGAGACTCTGCCAGGACTCTGCCAGCTCTGTGGTGGCTCACGTCACCCTCGCATGCTGAAAACGCAGCTCAGAGCCAGGCCTCGCTGCAGCCCCGCGCTCATGTCGCCCTCATACGCTGAAAATGCAGCTAGGAGCCAGGCCTTCCTGAAGCCCCAACACTTGGAAGGCATCATGGCGAGCTCACTTTCCTTGCGGACAAGTTTGTGAAACCCCACCCGGGGGTGGGTGAGGGGGCAGATTTCTGGGCTGTGCTTCCGTGAACCTATGCTTTGTTAATTCTGACTAGTGAACTAGACTGAAGCCATTCTCCAGGAGTGTGCCCACATCGTGGCGTTGTCATACCTGCTCCGTGCAGTGTTAGCCGGACGAGGGAGGGCGAGTGTCCCTAACAGGGTAAGAGAGGCCCTCTCACGCAGGTAAGAACAATCTAAGTGACACAGCCTCTAAGCTCTTGTCACTGCGTGGTTTCAGGGACACATTCGGTGCCGTGTCATGCCAAAGCGGAAGCAGGGAAGGAGAATGGGTCAAGGCATGAGGTCATCTTGCGTTGATCTTGGTTGTGATGGACAGTTTTGAACTAAGATGTCCGAGCCTTCAGATATTGCAGGAATCTCAGAGAAATTTGCAAGGGCCAAAAAAAGGGGCAGGGAGGGCGCGATGGGCAGAAAGGAAATGGAAACTGAGTGAACACACGAGCCGCAGCAAAGCTGAAGGCATGATACCTGGTGAGTCACTGCGCAGTTTCCTGGGGGAGGGGGCCTCTGAAACAGAGAGAGAGAGTCCTTGGCGGTTATCATTAGGCAAACGGGAGGGAGCCCATTTAAGTACCTTTCAATCATGGAGGCGTTTGCTTTAATGAAATAATTACAGGCACTTTTAAGTCAATCTGCCAACAAAGCATCTAAAGCCCAGCTGGCACACAAAAGGACAAGCTACTTCTTTAAAATCAAAACGCAAATTTCTGTCCTTGTGAGCTCCTTTTAGGAACACAGGTGGCTTCCTCCCATCATGTAAACCTGTTCAGGAAGGTAAAGCCATGTGAGTAAGCTAGTTCAAAGTTCCCCCTGGAAACGGAGTCCCAGACTAAGCACCTGCTGCAAGGTCTCACTGTTACTACTTGGTCTTCGTTGCCTTTTATGCCTGCAGCAAGCAGATAGAGGTGGACACCTTCTGCAGATGAATGGCAATGTGGCACATGATGGGGACGCTAGACAGGCCCAAGAGGGCTTGTGTCGAGACTTATCTGGCTGGTAAAATTATGAAACTTGTTTGCAGTTCCTCTGAGGAGTTGGCTAGGCTCCCAACCTCACTCAAAGCTCTATTTTGAGGAAGACCTGTGCTTGATTTTAGGTTTAGTACATCTAGAAGACTCAGAAGGCAGAAAAGGTCTGATCCGTCTTCAGCTACGTTATGTGTATGTTCATGTTAGGACTGTAAAATAATGGTTTCTTTCATACAGGCCTGGGTGGTCTAAGAAGGGTTAGTTGTCTGGGGTAGAACCCACAAGGGATGTTCGGAGTATCCCAAGAAAAGGGAGTAGTGACAGCAAAGGGGTGAGAGAGCAGGAGTGGCTGACTACTTCCCCAGGCACCGAGGAGTGTCTGGGAGTCTTTGTGGTGAGAGTAGCTCTCCCACTGACAGTCAACCCTGGGGGTTGCCCCCCTGCTGGACCTGAGAGGTTAGGCCTGGTTTCCAGTCCATCAGGCCCCTCGTTATGCTGGGACTGGGGCCTCGTTCCTGAATCCGGTACCCCGAACCAGCTGTTCTCTTCCCTCTTCTGAAAGGGGTTTGGGCTTTCCCTTCATCTCATGTAGTGGTTCTCAAAGTCTCTAGGCTACAGGCCAAGGGCTCCTGGGCATGCCATTGGGTAGGAAAAGTCTATTTGGTGCTAATGTGGTTGTCACTTGCTTTTTAACTGAGAAGTAGTCCTTAAGGTCATAGTCATCAATTTGTGGCCACAATAGCTAGAACTCACTATTGTTTTCACTGTATTTAATGTCATCGTTACCTGGTGATGCTGGTTTAACAATAGAGGGGTGGTAGTGTATGCGTAACACAGTTAATGTAAAAGAAAATATCAAGTAAACAGTAGTGCAGGTAGTGAGAGGCAAAGGTGGTTGAGAATGACAGGTTAGAGAAACATCTCTGACCCAGCTCTGCCCCAGACACTGAGGATGAATCACCAGACACAGCCTCTATGCTCACAGGCTTGCAGGTGAGAGAGAGACAGATCATGCATGAGGTAAGTACAGTAAACAGCAGGTTCCATGGTGACAGGAGAGAGGAGAACTGTAGGGAGTGAGGTTGGAAATTTTAGAGAGAGAGATAAATAAACCTCTGAAGGAAAGGAAGAGGGAGTCAGCTGTGCAGAGAGCTGGGGGAAGAGCATTCCAGGCAGAGGGGTCAGCCAGGGCCCTGAGGCACTGTGTGGAGAGGTCAGGGAGTCATTAGGAGGCAGTGGACAGAGATCATGAAGGACCTAGTGGAACCAACCATTGGAGAGACATGACTTAGCTCTATTCAAACAGGATTCTTCTGGCTGCTGTGTTGAGAACAGACTGTAAGAGGGAGAGCATGGAAGCAGGGAGGCCTGAGGAAGCTGCGAAAGTTGTTGAGATGGGAGGAGGGTGGCAAGAAGTGGTTGGCTTCTGGGTATATGGTATTTTTAAGGGAGTTAACCAGATTTTCTGACAGATTAGATGCAGAGTATGGGGGAGAGAGGAAAGTAAAGAAAGAACACAAGGTCTGTGGTCTGGGTTAATTGATGGAAACTTTACCATCCCACTTGTTGAGCTGGGAAGGACGGGGGGAGGAGCTGGTTTGGGGTGAAGAGGTTCAATTGAGGCTCAGGTTGGGGCATGTAAGGTGTGAGCGGCCCATGAGATACTGAGTGGGAATGTCAAGCAGGGTCTGGATTCCAGGAAGAACCTAGGGAGTTAGGAGATGGAATTCTAAAGGCACAGGGCTGGCTGAGATCATCAGGGAGGAGCGACAGAGGTGGACATGAAGAGAGATCCAAGATGGCGCCCTGGGGCAGGCCCACGGCCAGAAAGCAGGTGAGGCTGGTGTCGGAAGCCCAGTGAAGAAAGTACAGGGAGGAGGAGTGATGGGATGGTGCTGCTGAGTCAGGTCGGGACCAAGGACTGACCACGGGATTAGAGCCTGTGTGTGGTCAAGAGTAGGAGGAGCGAGCCATAGCCAGTTTGGCTCAATGGATAAAGCATCGGCCTGCAGACTGAAGGGTCCTGGGTTCGATTCCAGTCAAGGGCACATGCCCAGGTTGTGGGCTCGATCTCCAGTGGGGGGCGTGCAGGAGGCAGCCAATCAGTGATTCTCCCTCTTCCTTCCTCTCTGAAATCAATAAAAATATATATTTTTTAAAAAGAGATGCGTGAGGCTAAGAGGGTTTTTCTGCTGATGCAATGACTCCTCGAGAGGGGAAACATGGCAGAGGAAGAAGGTAAGATTTTCTGGAATAACATCCTCAAGTAAACAAGAGGCGAGTCCAACAGAGGGGTTGGCCTTAGTGGGTGCTGGACAGTTCAGCCCAGAAATGGTGCAGAAAGTTGAAGAAATGAGATGTAGGGAGGTCAACTGATGGGGCAGTGGGAGCTTGTTTACTTTCTATGATGGTTTCTATTTTTCAGTTAAATAGGAAGTAAGGTCATAAGCTGAGACTGGGCGGAGATAGTAATTTTAGGGAGAAAATAAAAGCAGATCTCTAAGAGAGCAGGAGGCTGAAGTACAGCCAGCATGGTTGCTTTTCTCACACCCTTTGGAGCTGTAGGTGGGAAGTACAACACAGCAAGAGGGCTCCACAGGGTACTGAGGATGTGTGAAAGGCTGATGGCAACTCCTGAGCCTGGGTTCGATGCTAGGTAAGGAGTCATTGGGGTTGTGAGAGGATGGGTTGAAGATCCCAGGAGTTAGAAGGTGGCAGCAGGCAAATGATGCGATGCCTGAAGGTCAAATTAGGGCTTTGAGTTAGTGGCAGGATCATGGAGAAGAGAAGGTGGAGGGGTGTGAGAGAATGTGACAGGAAGCTCAGAGCTAAATTTCAAGGAATTGGGGGTGGGAGGGAGCCTGAAGGAGCAGGGTGGTGACCTACCCACCTTCAGACCCAGAAGTTATACAGGAGAGAGAACAGACCTCAGTGCAGTCAGGGCCAGGTTCTCAACCTTGGGCAACTGTACCCTCAGAGAACATCTGGCAACATATCGAGACACTTTAGGTTGTCACAGCTGGTTGGAATGCTACTCTAGCTGGTGTCGGAAGACCAGGGATGCTGTTCAACATCCTACAATATACCGGCCAGTCTTACCCAGCCCCAGTAGTGCCAAGGAACCCTGGGTTTTAGAGAAAGGTGGTGAAGAAAAAGGCCAGAAGAGAAGGCTCAGGAGACGGGAAACTGCCTCTCCCTCCTCCTCCTCACCAGAAGGATGGGCAAAGATTGTTAACATGTTAAGCACCAAGCCTGTTTGTCTTCTTTTCCGTTTAGCCCGCGATATCCGATGCTGGTGGCACCAGTGACTGACCCGTCCAGACAAAGTATAGCGTCAGTCACCTGTGACCGACATGGCACCTAACATATTAAAGAACGGAGAAGGTGAGCCCCTTAGAGGCAGGGCCCCCGTGTGCCTGGACACTGCTGCATGAATGGTGACCAGCAGGAAGAGCCGGGAAAGAAGCGAGGGCTTTGGAAAAGGTAGCCTTTGCGTCGATACAGTCAGTGGGCATCTCAGGCCTACCTGAGCACCCGGCCCGGGAGGACACCCCCCTGGGGCTGGGCCGCCTCACCTGAGCTTGCTCTTGAGCGCGGTCATCTCGCGGCCCATGGCCTCGTTGCTCTCCGTGGCCTCGTCCAGCTCCCGCTGCAGCTTCCTGCGGTTGGCGTTGATGCGCTGGGACTCCTCTTCCGCCTCCTCCAGCTGCCTCTTGAGTTGTTTCACCTTCACATTTCCTTTCTCTGCCTGTCAAGGAGAGGCGCGAGGGTCAGGGGGCCCCTTGGAGGTCCGGGGGCTAATGGGGGAGGCCCGCGGCGGCCGCGTACCTGCTCCTTGTACTGCTCAGCCGCCTTGCGCTCGTCCTCCACCTGCAGCAGCACCTCCTTCAGCTTCTTGTCCTTCTGCTTCAGCGACTTGGCAGCCGCCAGTTTCTCTCTGCGCACAAGCGGGGAGCAGTCGCTATGGAAGCCAGACCGGCATCTTGCCCACTGTGGGGACTCTTCCTGAGCTCCCAGAATCCACCAGATAGAAGATTAGAATGAGTCCATAAAAAGCAGAGGCACTGACACCTGCTGTGGCAGGGGCGAACCTTGAGAACGTGTGCCCACTGAGAGAAGCCAGTCACAGAGGCCTGGTATGAGTCTGTGTCTATGACATGTCCAGAACAGACAGGGAGACAGAAAGTAGGTCAGCGGTTGCTTAGGACTGGTGGTGGGGGTGGGGGTGGGAAATAGAGGGTGATGAAAATGTTCTACAGTTGACTGTGGTGAGGGTGGACCTACCTGTGAATATACTAGAAGCCATTGAATTGTACACATTAAATGGGTGAGTTGTGTGAGAGTGAGTTATCAGTAAAGCCGCTACCAAACAAAAAAGAAGGGGTCAGAATCCTTACAGTCTGCTGGTCACAGATGTGCTGTGAACTTACAGCTCAGTGACCCGTCATTAAAATGAGAAGCCTTCCCATATTCGTGTACTAAATGGTTGTTGATTTGGACTTGTGTCTCGTTAACATGACCTCCTGCTAATGTGGATCAGGAAAAGCCACATGTGCTCCCAGGGGAGCTAGCTGGCGTCACTGAGGAACCAAGCTATTTACTAAGAGCAGATGACATTTCCAGGCCTTCCTCTGGGCCAGGTACAGGCACAGCCCTTTCCTGCGTTCTCCCTAGTTCTCCCAGCACAGCTGCAGCTCGGGTACCGCTGGGTTTATTTCATAGCCACAACCGATGCCTGGAGAGGCTAACCACCTCCCAGCACTCAGGGGCAAGCGGGCTGTCATTGGAGCCCTGGTCCCACGGTACCTCGCCTCCTGCTCGACCTGCTCCTCCAGCTGTGCGATCTTGGCCTCCAGGGACGCGATGGTGGACTTGAACTTGGACTTGACTGCCCCCTCCATCTCTTGGAGCTTGCTCCGGAGCTCTTTGTTCTGCCGCTCTAGCTGCTGCCTTGCACTCTCGTTCTTCTGGGCTGCACTGCGCTCCGTGGCCAGCTCATTGTTGAGCTGCTCGGCCTGGGGAGGAGGGTGAAGGTAGTGAGGTGGGGGGCATGAAAGCCTGTGGTGTGCACTGAGATGACTAACTTCTCCCGCAGTCTCCAGCCTTTTTCAGCCTCTGCACTCCCTCTCCTCCTTCCTAGTCATCCTTTAACTCTCAGCTCAAGAGGCAGCTCATCCAGGCAGCATCCCGGTGTCACCCAGGCTCCCTGCTATCCTCAGCTCATCCCAGGCCTGGCACACAGCAGCCTGTGATGCATGTCACTGAGCCAGTGTGGGGCTTTTGCTGTTCTAGTGCCCAGGCCCCACCTGTTGTGTGGCCTTCCGGACGCGGTCACTCATGGCCTCCATGTTGCCTTGTTCTTCCTCCAGCTCCTCCTCCAGCTGCGCGATCCGGGCCTCCAGGCGGCGCTTCTCATCCTGAAGCGTGTTCCTAAGGGAGATACAGTGCATCTGAGGCCTCCAGTCTTCCCTTGGCTTAGAAAACACCCTGTCCTTGGGGGAGCAATGCCTCAGGATTGTCCTCACTTATAACTGAGGAAACCAAGGCTCAGAGAGCCTTAGAGACTTGTCCAAAGTCACACAGCTGGGAAGTAGGCAGCCAAGACTCATACCCAGTTGGTGTCAGCAAAGCTGGGCCTGGGATGAGGACCAGTTCCTCCCTGATGCCCCCTGTCCCTACCATGCTGTTCATTCAGAATGAATGAAACTGGCCACACTCCCAAATAGGGTGTGGAAACCCTAAGACCCCTGTTACAAGTTCAATTGAACATTCTGTCATTTTCAGCATTATAATGAAGGGCTAGGAGGCTCGCCTATGAGTTGCCTCTCCATCATCTGGGTCTAGGATCCCCCTTCATCCCATGCTGTCTCATACCTTCCTGACACACTGCTGGCCAGCTCCTCGGCCAGTTCCTCCTTCTCCAGGTCTGCCTGTTTGCGAGCCCTCTCAGCCGCGGCTAGGTCCTGGATGGTGGGGGGCAGGGAGGAAGGAACCCTGTTGTCTGCAGGGAAGGGCTGACCCTCACCCAAGAAACCACCCTGCTCCTCACCAGGCCCCCAGCAGTCTCCATGGCCACCTTTGAAAATGGCTACACCGCCTCTGAGCTCAGAGAGGCCCTGCAGTCATGTCAAAGGAGAAAACCCTGTGTTTTTCTAGGGCCTAACTAAGAGGGTCCACCCATGCGGAAGGCTGGATTGAGGAAAGAAAGCTGTGGATGTACAACCTGGGATGCCAAGGGCTGCTGCCACACATCCCCATCTGAGGCCCTCACAGTGAGAAGGCTTTACCTCCTGCAGCTGCATGAGGTCTGCTTCTAAGCTCTTGGCTTTCTTCTCATTCTCCTTGGCCGTGGCAAAGATTTCTTCTCTGGAGGCACGGGCGTCGTCCAGCTCTCTCTGGAAGTCCTTCATCTGAGCCTGCATGAGTCAACAGGAAAGACAAGCTGTCCTTAACTCGCCCAAGTTCTGCTGCCCAAATTACCTTTCCATGATCACCACTAGGATTTTCTGTGATTGACCACAGGGAAGCCCCTGTTGCACGAGCATTGCCCTCAGCCCCAGGTGGCCATTTGGGGGTGTTTTGGAGGGGCTCAGCAGACCTAAGAAAAGATGATGTGATCTGAGGGCCTTGGCCAAAATACCTGATAAAAGTGTCCTGCCCAGGGCAGGAAACAGTCACCGAAAGCCAAATGGTGATAGAAAACACCAGCTGAACAGGCACAAATGGCAACGAGAGGTCTGCACCCTTCTGCTTCTGACTGACTTCCCAGCCTGGGGGAGCCCCCTCCCTCCCCAGCGCCTGCACCCAGAGCCCCACCCACCTGCAGTTTGCGCAGCTGCTTGATGGCTTCCTCCCTCCCCTTGATGGCCGAGTCAGCCTGCAGCTCCAGGTCTTTCAGGTCTCCTTCCAGCTTCTTCTTGGCAGCAGCGGCCAGGGCACGTTGCTTTCGCTCGTCTTCCAGTTCCGTCTCATACTCGTGGAGCTGGGCAAGGAAGAGACGGGCACTGCTACGCTGTGCGCCTCTCAGAGGGCCTCTCCCTGCCCAGCCAGTATTCACTGAGCTCCCAGGTGTGCACAGCCCCCTGCAGGGTGGGTTTTTTTCTCATCCCCAGGTTGAGAAAATAGTCTCCATGAGGCCAGGAAGTGGTGGTGGAAGGAAGGACACCGGCCACCCAGCTCCCCATACCCCCACTTCCCCTGCAGGATTACCTGCCTCTGGAGCTGCCGCCTTTTCTCTTCATTCTGCTCATCCCGGGCCTGGAGATCGCGCTCAAACTGGCCCTTGAGGGCCTGCATGTTGACCTCGAGCCGCAGTTTGGCATCTTCCGTCGCCTGCAGCTCATCCTCCAGCTCTTCCAGCTGTGTCTTCATCTCCTCCATCTGGGTTTCCAGGGCTCGCTTGGACTTCTCCAGCTCATGGACCTTTTACACGAGGGTTGACTTGATGAAGATGGTCAGGCAACCACAGTGACAGGCAGCTCATTAAGCGCAGGGAGATGGTGTTTGCCACCCACGGGATGCATGACTAGGAGTCAAGACCAGAGCCTTCCTCTCGGATCCCTTGACTCAGACCCCACCCCCAACTGCTGTTCCCAACCAGGCCTGGTCTTTGCATCAGCCCAAGGGACTGCCTACAATGCCCAGGTATCACTTAACACGAAAGAGGCACAGCTCCAAGTCCCTCGCAGACGGATACACAGCACAGTGGGTGGGTTGGTGAAATGTAGACAAGCAGAGATGATAGAGAGAGACTTACGTTCTTGCCTACGTCGTCCTTGGAGCTAACCAGGTCCTCCATCTCGGCTTTGAGCATTTTGTTGGTCCTCTCGAGTTCCTCTTTGGCTTCCAAGGCCTCCTCAAGGGCCCGCGCCAGGGACAAGGCCTTGGTTTCCTTTTCCCTGGCTTCCGCCTCCGCTCTGTCCCTTTCGTCCGCATATTTGGAAGAGATGTTTTTCTCCTCGGCCAACAACTACAACACAACAAAAGACCCAGAGGTGACTGACCTCTAGACGTAACCTGAGGTTCCGCTGCATTTCATTGCAAAGCCCGTGTCCTGCAGAACTCTCCCAGGTGCAGGTGTGGTTGAGAAATCTATGGAAATCGTTTCTATTAAGCTTGCTTTCTGACTTCTGGGCCAGCCTTACGCAGAGCCAGCATCTGCTGAGTCTGTGCTTGGAAACCACTAATGATGCCCATTTTGGTTAGAGCATGCTGCTACTGCGGTCAGAGTGACATTGAATCCTGCCAGAGGCCAGCTACTTTCTTCTTGTTTCATGGCCACAATAGCTAGCTCTCAAAAATGCTCTGTGCACCCCAGCAGGGACATGGTGAGTGTGCAAATGGTTCTGCACGCACTTGTCCCTCTGCTTGGAGAAGCAGTTCAAAGAACACTCCATACTGATGTTAGTCTCGCCTTCCAGGAAGCAGCAAAGACATATGTAACGTCCAAAACCCAGACTTCCAGAATTCAGGTAACGGGATCCCAAACAACACAGTCAACACAAAAACTCTACACTGTGTGACAGGAATATAAATAAAAGCTCTTGGGCCCTCAAACAGACAATGAGGACAAGCTGGCGGCACAGGGAAGGGATGGCTGGTGGAAAGGGGAGTCAGCATACCAACCAGGAGCCCAGTACTCTATGAGTCCAGCTGGGGAGGGGCAGTGAACCCCACATCTCCCAGTGCAATCCCCCATTGGTTTTTAGAATAGCCCCAAGTCACAGTTACTAAGTCTGAGTAACATATTAAAAGTTAGTATTTAGTGGTTTGGGGCATCCTGGTATATATGCATTTATTAGAACTCAGTGAGTGTACACTTAAGATTTGTGCATGTCATTATATGTAAATTTTACTTGAAGCAAAATTACATATATTTTAAAAACTATGCAGTGCTGAGGTATTGAGGGGGAAGTATACAGATGTCTATAATTTTCTTTGAAATTTATCTGAAAGATAAGATACGAATGACAGATGGTTCATTCTGATAAATAAATACGTGATAAAGTGAGTATAGTGAAATGTTGAAGATTGAATCCAGGTGGTGGGTATACAGGTGGACAGTGTTTTCAGATTGTGTGCTTGCAGTTCTTTGTAATGAAATGTTAGGGAAACGCGGTATTTAAAGGGTAGAAAATTTAAATTACTGAGAATACTCAGTAGGCACTCAATAAAAACTTGAGTGAATAAGATAAATAAACCTCCTTCCTTATTAGGACTAGACACTAAGGCATGTGACTGGGTTTGCAGATGGCCCCACTGGTGGTGGCCCCTGGAGATGTCACAGCCTTCGAGACTGCCCCTCTCCGTACTCTGACCCAGGAGCCGCACTGTTCCACAGTCCCTAAAGCAGGCCAACTGTGCATCCTTCAGCAAGTGGGAGGATGCCGACACACACACAGCAGCCACCCGGATGCTTCGCAGACCCGCCTCCCCCAGCCAGCATCCGTGAACAGCGGTGTGTCCTCCAGCCCCTACCTGATCGAACTTCTTCTGCTTCTTTTCCAGGTTGGACACCAGTTGCCGCTGGTTGTCCAAATCGACAACCAGGTCGTCCAGCTCCTGCTGAAGCCTGTTCTTGGTCTTTTCCAGTTTGTCATAAGCAGCTGCCTTCTCTTCGTACTGCTGGGTGAGGCCTTCGATTTCCTTCTGGAACCTCTTCTTGCCTTCTTCCAGGGCCTCCACGGTGCTGGCAAAGTCCTGCAGCTTCTTCTTCGAATCGGAGAGCTGAAATGGCAGGGTTGGAGGTGGGGTGAGAGGAGGCAGTGAGTGATTCCCATCCCTGTCCCCCAGAGCCTGAGAAGCAAAGACCACCTTCTTCTCACGGGAGAAATTCAACAGCAGGAGGAGCCTGCAAGCCAAGCAAAATGTCGCCAATGCCCTCCGAGAGCACATTGGAGCCCCTGAGCTACCCTCCGGCCCAGAAAAGCCAGGACACAGCCGCACCTGGATGTTCAGAGTTGAGATGTGGCGCTCCAGGTTCTGCTTGGCCTCTGTCTCCTCATCCAGCTGCTCCTGCAGGCTGTTCCTCTCATCCTCCAGCTGGCGCAGCTTGGTGGACACGTTGAGCTTCTGCCGGGTTTCTTCTTGAAGCAGCTCCTGCACAAAGGACACACGCAAGTCCCAGGAACCCACCCCCAGGCAGATTGGACTCCAGGTCCCTCTGGATGATGTGATGGGATACCCACCTGGGTGTCCTGGAGCTGGGACCCCAGGGAGGCCACGTCCTTGGCCAGTTTGATGGCCTTCCCTTCCGCCTCGTTGAGCATCCCTGTGACACTCTCCACTTCATTCTGAGGGGGCAAGAGACTGTGGTTTAGCTGGAACCTCTGGGACAGGATCCCCTTTAAGTAAGAGGAGCACTTTCTGCTCACGAGATACCACCGCCATGTGGTGTCCATTGACTGAGAAATACCCATGAGCTGTGGGGCCTGATCATGGCGGCCCCCAAGGGAAGTACGTTGCCTACAAGTTGGGATCCCTGGCCTCTTCACATTTACAATGAGGACACAAGTGACCTTAACTCCACTCCTCCAGGACAGTGCTGGTGTTAGGAGAGCAAAACCCCTGCCCTCACCTGGATGTGGAAAATATATTTAATGCTTCCCCCGCTCTCTCATCCCAGACTGTAAGCACACTAAATATTTATCAAAAGTTTGACCATATCCTATGAAAGGAGAGTTGGATCAAATGTCTATTCAAAGCTAAATAAGACCAAAGATAAACAGGCTGTGTCATTCTCCAGCTTAACACCCATCAATAGCTTCCCATCACCGAGTAAAAACCAACATACATATAATAGGGCCTTGAAGGCAGGCGCTGTGTCACCCAGCCACAACCTGCCTCCCTGGTCCCATTTTGTACCACATTTCCCTTTCAACTTGGCCTTCTAACTCTACTGGTCTCATGTGATCTAATTTCCCATGTACAACGGGGCCTGTAGAGATGCTGTTCCCTTTGCCTTTTCTTTCAGATCGTACATCCTTGGGGAAGCCTTTCCTGACTCCCCCTCCTGCAGGCCAGGCTGCTGCTTGTTCATACTTACTACACCCCTTAAAGGGGTTAAGTGCCACCCCTTTCCAGCATCATTTTACATTCATTTTTGTGATTATCGGTGCCTCTCCCTCCACTAGGCTGGAGTTCTCCCGGGGCAGGAACAGTGTCTGTCTCCTTCCTTGCTGTTGTATCTCAGGATTCAACACAGTGCATGGCCTGCAGCAGGTTCTCAGTAAACACTTGTTGGATGAACGGATGGAGGTTCTTCATGATTAAACCGGATAGGGTGACCATCTCTAGTTACATCAGGGATATAACTAGAGGAACCGGACCCGCTTTGCAGCAGGAGAGACTTCAGTGAGCTGGGAAGGGCAGCACCCCTCGCAGAGCGGGTACCAGGGACGCCTCACCTGCAGCTTGTGGACCTTGTCGTTGAGCTCGGCGCGGGCCCGCTCCCCGTCGCTGCACTTGGACTGCAGTTCCTGCAGCTGCACCTCCAGCTTCTTCTTCTTGTGC
Organism: Myotis nattereri; assembly: GCF_964212035.1. NCBI lineage: Eukaryota > Metazoa > Chordata > Mammalia > Chiroptera > Vespertilionidae > Myotis > Myotis nattereri. The sequence goes on along the minus strand of NC_138079.1, from coordinate 90,519,855 downwards.
TCCACCTCCTGCTTGGCCTGGTTCAGGACCCGCAGCTCGCCCGCCAGGTCTGCGTTCTCCTTCTCCAGCGTCTGCTTGTTCTTGTCCAGGGTGGCCTTGGCCTGGCCCGAGAAGCAGAGGGGTGGGAAGGCGTTACAGCGTGGCCAGGAGAGCATTGTAAGGTAGGAACCTCTGTCCTTTCCCTCCCCCCGGGGGGGGGGGGGTGCAGGGACAAGACACAGAATCACCAGGAAGACTTGGGGTTCTGTTTTCCTAAAGCGCAGAGGTCCCCAACCTGCACCCCACACGGGCTGCAGCCAACCTGCCGTCATGTCCCCTTTGGCCCTTCATTACTTTCTGTTAATGCCAACATTTTAATAAACATCACAGACAACTCTGGACTCCCAGCTTCTCTATTAAATAATCTAATGTCCTATATCACGATGACTGTGGTGATGGTTACCCAAATGCATACATTTGTCCAAGTTCACTGAGCTACACACTTTAAAAAAGCGGTGAATTTTACTGCATATACCTCACTAATTCTGACTTTCAGGAAAAAAACAAAGCCAAACTAAAGATAAGGAAACGGGAGTTTTGCCTTCCTCCAAGGCAGTGATCCGCTGGATCTAAGTAGCAGCTGGCCCTATAGATGGGGCAGCCACACTTCACTCAGCCCCAGTCCCTACCATCCCTATTGTCCATCACCTTTACTAGCAAATGCACACTATTTCAGTTGTAGTTAAGAGAAAGTCGCTTTATCTAACCAGCTCCTGTTGGCATGTCAACTTCCCTAAGAGAAAAGTATTTGGGGTGAAAGAAGGGTTTTTGTTTTTATGGGGCTGGAGGGTGGGAAGTAAGAGAAAATCATGAGGGTCCCAAGGGCAGAGGAAACAACACTGAGCTTTCCCACAATCCCTAGGCAGGAGCCATGCAGTGCCCAGGCAGCCTCAGGGAAGCCATTCCTCTGTCCCCGTTGTGACTGAGCTGTCAGTACCTCTGCCAGGGACAAAGTGCCTCTTAGGGGAAACAGTTGATAAGCAAGGACCCCAGGGGATTTGGGCCCCCCAAAATCTTCGCTCAGCTGAAGACCCCAGAACTATGACAAAACCATAAGTGTAACAGGAGGCCAGGTAGGAATGATGATAAAAGTTTTCCCAACAACCTGCTGGGACCAAGGCTCCAAGTTTGTACCAAAGTTGTTACAGGTAAACTATAGGTGCTCCTCTGTTTAGTGCACCTGAGATGGGGGCAAGAGTTTGCAGCCTCCACCCGCTTCACGCAGGTCAGAAACGGATGCTGTCTGCTGGTGTCCTTAGCAGCTGAGTTCTTCCAAAGAGGCCTGGCTATGAATTGGGACTTGGCTTCCAGCCCAGCCCCCTCTGACCTGGCTTGAGAGTAGTCAAGGGGTCACATATACCTCACTACTGTCTGGAGTGTATTTTGGAAGGTGGGAATAGCCCATCTGGATTCAAATTATATTGCAGTCAAAATAACTGGACATTAAAAAGGGAAGCCAGTCGAAAGGGGAAATGTATGTTGTCGTTACAATTAGCAAAATCTTATTTGTCTGAAATGTATAAAGAATGGATGAAGTGTTGAAGATTGGTCTTCAGAGCCCACGTGACAAGGGGATGGGAACAGACCTCCTTACTCACTGGGCGGGTGCGGGGCGCTCGGTCCTGCACAGTGCTTTTCAGAGTGTGGGCCTGGAGATCGCATTTGGGCAGAGGTCACGCGGAAAACTAAACCAGTGTGTGTGAAACCTTGGGAAAGTGTCTGGCCTGGAATCAGTGCTGTGTAAGGGACTGCTCACATTACTGACATGAAAGGAAACGTTGGGATTCTGATAGAAGAGGGAGTGAACCAGCTCACGGAAAGATACTCAATAAACCAGTTCATGGAAGCAGATTTCACAGCTCATGGAATAAGAGTCACCTTGACTGGGCCTTAAACAGATGCAAACTCCTACCATTTCCAGTAAAGCTATGGCCATTTCACCTGGTTTGTGAGGTACTTAGTGCAGGGAAGTGGGGAATGGAGGACTGAGGGCGATAAAATTCAGACTTCAGGGAAGCAATGTAGCAGGAGGTCACGAGTTAAAAAACTCACCCCTGGAAATGAAACACAAGGAAATTGTGTGTGTTCTTGTTTTTGTTTTTTTTTAGCTGTAAAATGTGCTTAATAGCACCTCCCTCTTCGGGTGGTTGTGAAGATTAATTGCCATCCTATACGGTACAGTCGGTAAGTGCTGGCCGCTGTCTTTATTGTTAGAATCTTGCATAGCGTGTTACTCATCTTAGTGCAGACTCTGACATGTGGTTATTTGAAGCTGTGGGTATAGCACCCGTTGACGTGTTGTCACAAAAAAGCATCACAACTCACCCTCTTGAACTGCTCGAGCTGCTCCGTGAGCTCCTCCACCGCCTGCGTGTGCTTCTGCCTCATCTCCTGGACCTGGGCCTCGTGGGACCGCGTCTCCTCGTCCAGGGCCTTCTTCAGCACCGTCACCTCCTGCTCCCTCTTGGCCCTGGACGGGAAGAATACAGTGATGGCGGTTGGGGGGAGACGGGGCTCCCCTCAGTGTTGTGCAAAGGACCCAGAGCTGACCTATCGCCACCTCTTCCTCGCTGTGTGACCTAACCTCAGGTGAGTCACCCAACCCCCCTGGACTGGATTTCCTCAGCTGCAAAAAGAGGAGTATGTTACCTGCCTAGAATTTTTCAGGGCCAGCAAACAAATGCACAAAATACTATTGTTGAGAGAATTGCAAAATGACTGGCAAAATGTTCCAGAAATATGAATATTAGCTCTTATTTATTGAGCACTTACTGTATGCCAGGCCCTGACCTAATTTCTTTAATACATCGTCTCATATAATCTTCAGAGTGGCCCCACAAGGCAGGCGTACTATTATTTCCATTGTACAGCTGAGGAAACTGGCTAAGAAAGGGTAAGCAGCTTCCCCGAGTTGTTACAACCACGGTGTGTAGGACCAGAAATGGAGCCCAAATAGTGTGACTCTGAGTCCGTGTTTCCAAGTCCTGCACCGGGCTTTTCTGTCTTGTCCGCCAGGTGGACGGGAGCACAGGTCAGTGCTGCAGCACAAAACCCAGCGTGTGGGAGATGAATCTCAGTGCTCGCACAGCACCTGACACACACGCTCTCTACATTTGTGTTTTCTGAATGAATAAATGACCTACTTTCACTAAGGTTAGCATTCATTTTTCCAGCAGGTGACCTGTAGTTTTGTTGTGTTCTGTTTGATTGCCTGCTGTAAATCTTAAATAAAAAACCAGCCTGATAATGCCTGGCCAGCGTGGCTCAGTGGTTTGAGCGTCGACCTATGACCAGGAAGTCACGGTTTGATTCCTGGTCAGGGCACATGCCCAGGTTTGGGGCTCCATCCCCAGTAGGGGGCATGCAGGAGGAAGCCAATCAATGATTCTCTCTCATCATTGATGTTTTGATCTCCCTCTTCCTTCCTCTCTCTGAAAACACATTTTTTATAACAACAAAAACAAGAAATCCAGTCCGATAATGTTATTTTTAAAAAATTAACACAAAACTTAAACCCGCACACTTGGTGACTGGGGCTGGGGGCGATTTACTTACACACACATATACATGAAAAGACAGGACGGAGATACCCCAAAGTGTTAACAGTGGGGGAACTAAGGGTGATGTTTCTGGTGTCTACTCTTCTCTAGTTTTCAAATTGTTCTCTGATTATGTTCCATTATTGTGATGTGAAGTAATAAGATTAAAAATAATCACACCTGTGTCAGTTACAGCAAAATGCAATCAGGACAGTAAATGCAGGGCCTGCGGATCCCTGTGATTCAGGATTTGCTGGGCTCACTCCGTCCACACCAGCCACCCCATCAATGTGGTGGACAACGGTCCTCTCTCACCGGAGCTCCTGCTGGGTGGCCGTGCTGTCCAGCGTGTCCTCCAGCTCCGTCTTCAGCGCCTCCAGCTCCTCCCCCAGGTCTCGCTTCTGCTTCTCAGCCTTGTTCCTCGCGGCCCGTTCTGAGTCCAGATCCTCCTGCAGGTCTGAGATGAGACCCTCCAGCTCCCGGATCTTCTTGAGGGCGTTATTCTTCTGAGCAATTTCATCGTCGAGCCTGCCAGGGACAGGTCGCCAGAATGAAGGTCCCGGGGCCCCGGGCCTCTGCTGTCGCACACGTGGCCAAACATTGTTTCCGGGAACCAGCCACTCGTGCTCCATGGATCGCAAAACATGTTGCACCCTGTCCCCAGGACACGGCGGATCCCTCCTCGCTACACTGGACTTCCTGGACATTCACGGAGGACATGATGGGTCCCAAGGTCTGATGTTAAAAGTAGGTCATGGTTTTCTGTGTGTGTGAATGCAAAGCACTGGTCCCAGACTGGCAAGGTGCCTAATTCACAGAAGGGGCTTAATAGTTACTTTCTGAACGTTGGACAATTCTCCCTCCTTGGTGACTACTTGTTCTTCCTTTGCTCAAACAGTGACTGAGTGTGTGCTACATGCAAAGCCTTTGACCAGGCGCTGCTTTGGGTGATGCTAAAGCCAGGGCTCCCAGCCCGGGAGAGGCCGTGAGCCTGGGTCAAGGTGGGATATGAGCAGTGTCATTCGAATGGAGTGGAGTGAACCAGGCATTTCATAGAAGGGAGCTCCCTCCTGATGCATGGGGAGGGGGGGGGCGGGGGGAAATGTAAAAGAAATGGCATGAGAGAAGGCACAGTGGCAAGACTGCAGGGCAGGGCGAGGTAGGCAGGTCTATTGCACTGCACTTGTGAATGGGCAGCAGTGAGAGAGGAAGCAAAATGGTTGGGTTAGGGTCAGACTACGGAGGGCAGGTGGACACTGAGTACCAGGCTAAGACCTGCGTTTCCTGCACAAGCCAGCAAAGCTTGAGTAGGTTTATGACCCAAACTGATGTTTCTGGCCCGTCACTCTAACAGTCATGCAGCAGGACCAGGGGATCAGCAGAAAGCTTTGGGGCTCAAATCCCAGCTCTGCCTCTCAAAAGCGGGGTGACAGTCACACGCTCCTTCACCTCCCCTGGCTCAGCTTCCTCCCCAGTGAACTGGAGAAAGCAGCGGCATACCTGGCCAGGTGTCTGTGAAGATATTGCTTCCAAAGAGCTTAGCACACAGCGAGCAGGTGAGACTGCTGCCCGTGTGGGGCCACTAGTGTGAAGCCAGCTCAGAGTGGGAGGAGGGGCTCATGGCAAAGGGCCGGCAGAACCTGAGGGCTGCTGCCTGCTGGCTGTGGGAGGAGCAGGGAGGGCAAAAGCGAGGGAGGGGCCTGGCATTCACAAAAGGGAGATCTTCGAAGGAGGGCTGGAGGGAGAGCAGGGCCATTCCAGCCTCCGATGTGGTGTGGGAGGTGCCAGAGAAGGGCCTCTATGGTCAACTGGAAATGCAGGACTGGGGTGTGGACGAGGAAGGCCTGGGCGTCCAAAAGAGAGACACCATGGGAGACACAAAGACGGATGGGTTGGAGGGAAGAGAGGAAAGTCAAGGCATGCTTCTGGCCTTGCATTAGATGGAGGCCTGCCTGGAGGAGGAGGAAGACTGGGCCACTGGATTGGCAGGGCCCAGGAACACACAGGCCGTGGCCCCACTACCTGGCCAGGGCCGCCTGCAGCTCCTCCTCCTTCTTGGCCAGCTGCATCTTGAGCTCCGCAATCTGCGCCTGCAGGTCTGCGATCTGCTCGTGGAAATCGCTGGCCTCTCCCTCCAGCTTCCGTTTCAGCTTCTCCAGCTCCTGCCGGTTCTTCTCCTCCTTCTTCAGCCGCACTAGACAAAGCCAGGGGCCCTTCAGGAGGCGGAAGCCACCAGAAAGGCACCCAGAGGACGAGCCTTTCTGCTGAGGCCTTTCGCACCGGAGGAAAGGCACACACACGCACACACCTCCCTCCCTGGTAACAGCCCCGCCCGCGCCACTGTCTCAACGAAGAACTGTCAGTCCTGATGGAAAGGGCCTTTGATTATTAATGTACTAGAGGCCTGATGCACAAAATTTGTGCAAGGGGCTTGGCCCTTGCAGCCCTGGCTTTGTCCAGAAGGTTGTCCGGACAGTTGTTCTGCTGTTCAGTCTAATTAGCATATTACCTCTTTATTATATAGGACGGTGATGGCGAGCCTATGACACGTGTGTCAGAGGTGACACGTGAACTCATTTTTTTGGTTGATTTTTCTTTGTTAAATGGCATTTAAATATGTAAAATAAATATCAAAAATAAAAATCTTTGTTTTACTGTGGTTGCAAATATCAAAAAATTTCTATATGTGACACGGCACCAGAGTTAAGTTAGGGTTTTTCAAAATGCTGACACGCTGAGCTCAAAAGGTTCGCCATCACTGACATAGGATGTTGACTAAGGGAGACTGGGGAGCCTGGAGAGGATTTGCCTCTCTTGAAATAATCTGCCATTCTGAATTTCCTCTCTGATTTCCCTAGTTTCAAAATACCGGTTCAAAACTTCTTTGGGTAGCCGGTTTACCTTCCAGTTCTGAAATCATAGATTCGTGCTTATTTTTCAGCTTGGTGAGGTTCTTGGCCTTTTCTTCCTCTTCTGCAAGATTCGTCGTTAAGTCACTAATCCTCTCTTCAAGGAGTTTTCGCTCCTTTTGGGGGAAAGAAAAAGAAGCACCATTCGTCTTTTTTTTTTTTTTCCTTCCAGGATCTATGTCTCACTTTTAGTGATTTCCAGATAAATAGTTGAAAACCCACATGATAACCAAATACAGCCTCGAGTCTGAAACGGTGAAGAGAAGTTCCTTAATTTTCAGAAGTCCGCCACTTCTCACCTCACGTCACTATGCCTCTCATACTTCAATGTGCCAGCCAGTGGGGCCCTCGTTCCCTTCCTATCACATGCCAGCTCTTCCCTGCCTCAGGGCCTTTGCCCAGATGGAGCCATCTGCCTGGGGTGCTCCTCCACCTGCTCTCCCTGTAACTGCACCTCAGTCTTTAGGTTTCCACTTACATGCCACTTCCTCCAGGAAGCCTTCCCTGAATAACCTCCCTCCCTTCAGAACCCCGATCACAATGGTTATTAATAGTTATGTGTGTGATGATCTATTTGCTGTAACACTAGAATATAAGCCCCACAAGGGCATGGTCCCTCTCTGACCACACATGCCCTGCACCTAACGGGGCCTGGCTCATGGAGGTGCCCTGCTGACATCTGGCTGAAAGAACTAAAAGGAGCCTGCCCTCTGCAGGGCTGGTTAGAAGTTACCGACGAGGGTGACCGACTCATCCTGTTTGGCACTGGGACTTTTCCGCTTTTGGTGCTGGAAGTTCCACATCCCAGGAGCCCCTCCATCCCAGGCAAATCAGGACAGCTGGTCACCCTGTCCCTAACTGGAGGGGGCCCATGAGAATGTGGGAGAGGGCCCGGAGACTCAGGCACCTTGGCCTCCTTTGCACACCTTGGGGGCTCCATTGGTCATGGTGCTGCTGAGACTTGCTCCGTGGCAGCCCTGGTGCTGGTGATCCTGCCAGGACCCAGTCCATGGCACACCTGCATCCACAGGGCGGTCACAAAGCCACCCTGTCAGAGGTAAACCTTTGCTTGGCCTTCAGTACCTTTCATTTGGCTAAAACAGAAAGATAATCTGAAATCCTTGTCCCTGGGGAGCCTGTCATTGGAATGCAGATGCTCGAACCCACTCACTTTTGACAGTTTGTTGTTCTGATCATCCATGACCAGGATGTCATCCTCCAGTTTCTTGATCTTGGCCTCGGCCGTGACCTTTTCGAGTTGCAGCTTCTGCCTCGCAGCTTCCTCCTCCTCCAGCTGTTCCTCCAGGTCCTTGGGAAACGAATCACAGCCTTGTTTAGAAGTCACTCTCCTGGAGCCCCGGGGACTGGCACAGGCTGGGCCTGAGGACCCCAGTGCTCTGCAGTCTCGGAAATTAAGCTTTGCTTCATGGAGCCTCAGTCCCCTCATCTATAAAATGGGGAGAGTAGGCACCATGGTGGTTTTAAAGCGCGTCCACCCATTATACTCTTCCTTTCCAAGGTGGAGCCTAATTCCTCTCCCCTTGAGTGTGGGCAGGACTTAGTGACTTGCTTCTAACAAATAAAATCAAGAGGAAGTGATGGAGTGTAACACCAGCAATCAGGCTGTAAAAGGCACTGTGCCTTCCTCCCTGCTCTCTCTCCTCTCCCGACTCACTCCTTCTGAGGGAAGCCAGCTGCCAAGTTTGAGGACACTCAAGCAGCCACGTGGAGAAGCTCACAAGGTGAGGAACTGAGGTCTCCCGCCTACAGCCACGAGAGTGAGTCACGTAGAAGTGGGTCCTCCAGCCCCAGTCAAGCCTTCAGATGACTGCAGCCCAGCTGACATCTTGACTGTAACGTCATGAGAGATGCTAAGCCAGACCCATCTAGCGAAGCCACTGTCAGATTCCTAACTATGTGAAATACATGTTTATTTTGGGTGTTTTGTCTGCACCAATATAATTACCCCTCACACACAGCTGCTATTAGGAGAAAAAATAAAAGCACGCGAAAGGCAGGGCAGAGCAGAGCGGGCTTTAGGGAGACCTGTGTGCACAGATGGCTGTTCCCTCCCAAGCCTTAGTCTCTTTATCTGTGCAATGGGGACATATATCATCAGACGGGCCTCACAGGCCTGCCTGCAGGAAAGGTCAGCCCCTCCAGTGCCTCACCAGCATCTGCTGGGCCATCTTCTTCCTTTCTGCCTGCAGCTGCTGGCCCCGATCTTCCTCCTCCTCCAGGCGGGCCTCCATCTCATGCAGGATCTCCTCCAGCTCCTGCTTCTTGGCCGCCAGCCGGACCCGCATCTCCTCGGCCTCCGCGTACAGCTCTGTCTCCGCCTGCAGCTGCTCCTGCAGCAGGTTCTTCTCCTCGGCCAGCTGGATGCAGGGGTGGGAGGCGGCCAGTGAGTCCCCAGGAACAGGCATCCTGCCTCCCTTGCAGCCCCCATCACGCTCCCTGCCAAGCACCTGCGAGTGCTTCTGCTCCAGCTCCTTGAGCTCGCTCTCTGCCTTCTGCTGCCGCTCCTTGATCTTCTGCAGCTCATCCTCCTTGGCCTGCATCTCCTCCTCCTGCCGCGTCACCTGCAGCAGGGGCTTCACCTGCACACACACAGTCAGCGCAGCGTTTATTTTCATGGCAAAAGGGGTACAGTCTTGTAATAAAAGCAGATCAGTCCTTCTCAGCCAGGGACAATTTTACCCCATCCCAAGGGGACGTGTGGCAATTTCTGGAGACAGTTTCAGCTGTCACAACTGGGGCAGGGGGTGCTCCCGGCATCTAGTGGGCAGAGGCCAGGGATGCTGCTAAACATTCTAGACTTAGGGCTATGAAGGAAATGGGTGTGGCTATGGAAGAAAGTGGGTGTGGCTAGAAAAGAAATGGGCATGGTTATCAAAGGACACTGTGAGGGATCCTGTGGTGATGAAATTCTCCGGATCTGGGTTAAGGTCATGGCTGTAACCCAGGTGCCAAGGAGGGTGGGCCTTCATCAGATGCACCAGAGACAGGCCTGCCTGGAGCATCACCAACAGGCCAGGTTTGATCTCAAGCTCTCAGCTGCACACCCACGGACAACCATCTCCAGTCCCACATCTGGAGCATCTGGAGTGAAGGACCAGGGCTGGGGGTCCTGAGAGCCAGGTGGGGCCGGAGCACTCACCTTGGTGAAGAGCCTCCACCACTGCCAGTTGCGCAGCTTGAGGTAGGCGGCACAGTTCCTCTGAATCACCTTCATGGCCGTCAGCTGCTGCTGCCTCTTGGCAAAGGCCCTGGGGGAGGGGCAGGGAGCCGTGAGAAGCCCTGGTCACCCGACACATGTCTCACTTTGTCGGTTTCGCTTGTGATTTTGGGACTTGCATGAGGACAACCCCCCTTTTCTCCAGCTCAGGTTCTTCCAGGGGCTCTGAGCATCAGTACAGGGATACTGTCTCGGCACAGACCACTCAGATAATAGGGAGACAAGAGCCTTTCCCAGCCGGCAAGGGAGACCCAAGGCTCACACCATACCCTGGAACCAGAGCTGTGATCCAAACATCGAGGAAATCGGTCCCTGCTACATCATTCCTAGGGGAACGCTGCTCACCCCCAGCTGTGCCACGTCTTCTCCAAAGCTGAGTGTCTGACAAACCTATTCCTTCCTCAGGTGTATTTTAGAAATCTCAAACCTGACCTAGAACTAGCACGCTTCTTGTTAGGTTTGAGAAACCATGAACAGTGAGCATAATCCTCTTCTCTCTGCCATCTTGAACGTGGGTGAACTTGAAGAATAAAACTGCCCTCAGTAGTCTGGAGGCGGGTTGGGGGCTGGGGGTTGGGGTGGTAACAGAATTATGAAACTTAAGCTAGGTCTGTCCCTGGACCAAGAGCTCCCTAGATCTGGCCTTGACCATCTTGGGTCCCCTTGGCACTGAATCAGCTTGACATGATCAGGGCTCTGCAGATGACAGCAGGAGCCTTCATTCATGATGACATAACCCCGGACAGAGCGGCTCCACCAGTCCCTACCATCAAAGGGTGTAACTTTCAAGGACCCTAGCCTACACATGGCCCCAGGCTTCCCAAAACCGAAGGGGCATCAGACCTGCCAAGACCCTGCCTGATGAACCCCATCTGGACACAAGGCTATAGATAAAGCCAAAGACTCTTTCCTCGGGTACCTACTCATAGTCTCACACCTCCAAGATGATAACCAGGCACTGTTCTCAACCCTTTTCAGGAAGTATTTCACTGACTCCTCGTAAACTATTCCACGAGGCAGGAATGAATATGCTATTTTCCAGTGGAGAGACCTGAGGCGCAGAGTGGTCGAGTAACTTGCCCAAGGCCCATCAGCAAACAGGTGGGGGAGCCAGGATGAGAACTTAGGTCTAATGCTCTAGAGCAGCCGTGGGTCTAATGCTCTAGAGCAGCCGTGGGCAAACTATGGCCCGCGGGTCGGATCCGGCCCGTTTGAAATGAATAAAACTAAAAAAAAAAAAAAAAAAAAAAAGACCGTACCCTTTTATGTAATGATGTTTACTTTGAATTTATATTAGTTCACACAAACACTCCATCCATGCTTTTGTTCCGGCCCTCCGGTCCAGTTTAAGAACCCATTGTGGCCCTCGAGTCAAAAAGTTTGCCCACCCCTGCTCTAGAGTCATGGTCTTAACCTTCCCTCCTGCCCTCATAACCAGTGCTTATATTAAACGGTAGCATTTCTTCCCCCCAAGAAAACACTGCCATCCAATCAGTGGAGCATCTGAAAGCAGACGGCCTATGAGAGTCAGGGAATCAGAACATGTGGCCAGCCCGGCAGGTGTGGCTCAGAGGTTGAGTGTCGACCTATGAACCAGGAGGTCACGGTTCACTTCTAGGTCAGGGCACATGCCTGGGTAGCAGGTTTTATCCCCAGTGCGGGGCGTGCAGGAGGCAGCCGATTAATGATTCTCTCTCATCATTGATGTTTCTCTCTCTCTCTCCCCCTATCCCTTATTCTCTTAAGTCAATAAAAATATACTTTAAAAAAAGAAGAAGAACATGAGGCCAGCAAGCTCCCTGGAAGTGTGTGTCTCCCATCTGTGTGTGGGGAGGGGACAGTAGGCGGGTCCTTACTTTCTGGCCAGGTAGCCGCGACACATGGCCTGGAAAGCCATGATGACATCGGTGATCTTCAAGTCTCGCTCCTCTTCCAGGTGGGCCAGGACCCCGGTTCTGAAGAAGATTTTGCTCTGCCCGATCCTGTACAAGTTGGGGTCGAGTTCTAGGGCTTTGATCTGCAGAAGGAAGGAAGACAAGAGTTCCCATGCTCAGCTGTGCCATGTGGCCAGGGGTTAAGCCGGTGTCAGGGAGGTCACACCCAAAGCAGCTCCTGGCAGTGCCACCAGAGCCGGGAGGGCTGCCGCTGGATTTCCGGGGCAGGGCGGGGCGGGGCGGGGCTCACCATGAGGATGCAGGCTTGCTTCCCGTCCATGAAGCCTTTGGGAATGGCATTCGCAGCCAGGATCTCGTAGCTTGAGACACAGGGGAGAAGTCACCAACCGAGCGCCACTCCAGCATCCCTCCCTCCGCCACCCGCTCACCCACTGCCCCACCGGTGCCTGCCCTGGCGGGCTCACCGTTGGCGGAACTCCTGGAAGACGATCCTGTTGGGGAAGCCCTGGCGGCAGATGCGGATGCCTTCTAGCACCCCGTTGCACCGCAGCTGCTCCAGCACCAGAAAGGCATCCAGCTTGCCGGACTGCAAAGGTGGAAAGGGCGATGGGCCACCGGGGCTGGGACTCAGGGAGGAGCAAGCCCCGAGTCTCAGGCCTGGGTGACCCCCCTCACCAGGCCACCAGGATCAACCCGGTGAGGTCTCAGCTGAGGATCTCTCTCTTCTACTTGGTGGCACTAGCATTACGTAGCTGGAAACTGGGGCTTCTTCTTTGTCACCTTCCTCTTCCTCACTTCCTGTCCATCACCAGTTCTAAAGCTCCTACCTCCCGAGTATCTCCCAATCCACCCACTTCTCTCCATTGGCCATCGTCACTACCATCCACTCGCCACCATCTTCTCCTGCCCAGACAAAGCCCACCACAGACTCCTACCCGGTCTTCTCACCCCCAGTCCTGCCTCTCCTCTCATCCCCTCATTTGGTTTCTAAGGTGTAAATCTGATCATGACATACTCCTACTTTTAAAATCCCAGTGGCACCACGGAAGGAAGGCCAGGCTCTGGTCCACCCACAGGAACTCCCTGATCTAGCCCCTGATACTGTTCAGCCCCAGCTCTTCCCAATCCCTGCCTCACACCATCACACATCAGCATGCAACCACCTACCTAGCATTTTCTTGCCAAGATGCTTCATTTGTTACCTCCACACTTTTGTTGTACCGGTCCCTCTGCCTAGGACTCCCTCCCCAACCTCCCCTCCACTTCACCAAGTTGATGCCTCTCAATGTGCACATTCTCTAAGAAGCTTCCTCTCAGCCCTGAGGAGCTGGAGCGGGAGCCCCCACTGTTTGGAGTTCTCATAATTTAGCACATTGCACCACGGTTACCAGCTTGTGTCTGCCTTGCCCACAGATCTCCCGCCACCTGAGCACTACCGACACACTGGGTAGGATCCTTCTCTGTCGTGGGATGCCCTGCGCACTGTGGGATGTTTAGCACAGACCTGGCCTCTACGCACTGGATGCCTGTAGTCGCCCCCTCCCAGTTATGACAACCACAAATGTCCTCAGACGGGGCCAGATGTCCCCAGGGTAGGGGCACAACTGCCCCCAGCTGAGCACCCCTGCCCTAGACTATAAGAAATCTGCAGGTGAGGACAACAACCTTTCCAGCACTCTCTCCCCAGCACAGGCAGGAACTCAGGAAATATCAACTGGAATGATGAATTCGTGGTGATTTGATCCCTTGGACAGCAACTCCAGGGCTGCAAGTGTCTGGACACAGTCTCCCTTCCTCCCTGTCTTCTTTTGCCTCCAGGATGGGGAATGGACCCCAAATTCAGCCAACCTTCCATCATGTCAGATGGAGCCCTTGGGGTGGGGGGTCAGGCTTTCTTCTTGCCCCTCTACCCCTGCCTGCCTTCCCCATTCCCTGTAGACCCGGTGATGTCCCCAGGGGACGTTCTGACCCCACCCCCACCCCCACCCCCAGCAGCAGCAGCAGCAGCAGCCAGCGGGCGGCCTCACCCTCTTCTCGTGGTTGGGGATGATGCAGCGCACGAAGTTGGGCGTGGTGTTGCGCAGCGTGGTCATCAGCTTCCCCAGCTGCTCCTTGTACAGCTGCCCCACCGTGCGGAACATGCCCTTCTTGGTCTTGGAGGCGCTGGGCAGCGAGCTCTCCGTCATCTTGGCCATCTGGTCCAGCCCCACGATGCGGTCCACTGGGGGGCACATTGAGGGCGGCATCAGCCTCTGGCCCACCCTAGGGCCCCCATTCTTCTCTCTGCTGCCAATGCCTTCCCTCCAGCACTAGGTAAGGGGATTGCTTTCCAGCTATTATCTACTTGGGGGATCTGAGCTCCCGAGTGACGGAAAGCGTGTGGCAGGGGTGAGACAAGAGTTCAGTCTTTCCGACTCTGGATGGGGCACTCTCACTCATCGTGCCTCGGACGCTACTTCCTCCATCTGCCCTGATCGCAGACCTTCTCCCTGGGGCCCAGGTGTGGGGTTAAGGGGCTCTGAGGTGGTTGAAGGTGTCAACGAGATGTCACTAGCACCTGCCAACATGGCCCTCTCCTGCAGCCCCATGTGGCCGCCCCTCCTGGGAGCAGGTGTGGGCATTGGGGGCAGCTGGAGGAGAGGAGGACTCTGGTGCCCAGCTCTCCAGCTCCATCAGGTGGGGCCTTACCGTCCTTCCACAGGTCGGCCACAAACTTGTCTGAAGAGGCGTTGAGGAGGGCAGTCACATTGTCATTCAGCGGGTCCATGTTCTTGGTCAGCCAGGCAGCCGCGTTGTAGTCCACCTGCCAAGAGCCAACCTCCGGTCAGTTATGAACTAAGGGCAGGGCCGGAGTCCTCCCGTTCCCCTCCCAGATCGTCCAAGGTCAGCGAGGAAATGACATTAGCAGCTGCCATGGTGAGAATCCGTAACTCCAACGAAGAGACCAGCAGATCAGGACTTTAAAGGGCCCTGCGCACAGTAGGGCACCAGCCAATGGCAGCTACTGCTGGAAGGCCTTGTCGCTATTCCTTGCATTCTCCTAATAACGCTTCTCTGGCAGCCTCCAGAGCCTGGGATGATGCCGGTTGCCCTCCGAGTGGTAAAGAGCTTGGCTGATGGTAAATGTCTCCCTCACATGAAAGTTCTCCCTCATCTAGAGAAGGCTCGACAACAATTCCAGTTTTTAAATTAAGTTTGCGGACCTCTTCTCCTCTCTCTGATGAACATAAGTTTTGTAACTGGGAGATTTTGATACATGGATGTAAATTCCCAACTCGAATACTGACCGTGGCCAAAGCCTTCACTTTATTTATTTTTTATTATTTATTTTTGTTAATCCTCACCAGAGAGACACATCGATAGGTTGCCTCCCGCACGCGCCCCCACCGGGGCCAGGGATTGAACCAGCAACCCAGGTACATGGGCCGATGCTCTAACCACTGAGAAAAACCAGCCAGGGCAAACCTTCATTTTATGATTGTGACTATGAAATGGAGGCAACTCATAAAATCTCTCTGGTGGGTTCTTACGGGATGTGGGTTGTTATGGTGATGGCCAGGCCTGATCTGAAAGAGGACTAAAAAGAAACCACCTATAAAGTGGGGAAAAGAAAAGCATTATCCTTCTGTGCCTAAAGGAATGATGCTCCCTTAAGGATAGGGTAGGAGCTGGCAAACTTTTTTTGTAAAGGCCCAGATTTTCAGTTTTGCAGGCCATACCGTCTGTCACAGCCACTCAACTCTATCGTTGTAGCATAAAGACAGCCACAGATGTTATGTAATCAAATGGGTGCCAATAAAGCTTTATTTACAAAAACAGGCTGTGGGTCAGATTTGGTGCATGGACTATAGTTTTCCAACCCCTGACTTAGGGCATTGCCTGTTCCCATGATGCAGTGGGGATTCTGGAGCGTCAATAAAAATGCTCTAAGATTCTGTAAGCCAAACCAAGCTATGTCTTTCTAAATTACCCAGGAGGCACAGGGGAAGGTTCTGTACATTAACAGCCATGAAGCATGATGATGATGATGATGATGATGATGATGGAGAGAAGGAAGAGGAGGAGGAAGAAGAGGAGTTGACAATGAAAAGGTGACACCATCACAGATTTCTCTGGACGGAATAGGCTGCCAATGGCAAACCCAAGGCCATGATAAAGGAGATTCTTGTGAACCCAAAATTGGGTTTATTGGTCACTCCATTCTGGTTGGCTCTTCCTGCTGGGTTTACCCTGCAGCAGGAAGGATTTAGAGTCTATACAAGAAAGGACTAGCTGGCCACCATGGTTGGATTTTACATATATATATCTTGTCCCTTCCAGACACTTAGACAACAATCATAAATAGCCTTGCTTGCGATTTGATTTACACCAGACGCCTTTGGGTTCTGCCATTCCCAAGCTGCTCTTGCTCTGGCATCCCTCCTGAGGTCCCCGGGACAGACAGACCCCTGGGACACGCAGTGGGTACCTTCCCAGCATAGTGGATGATGGAGAACTCGGTTTTGTCCTTGAGCTGCTTGGGCTTCTGGAACTTGGGGTGGTTGCCCTGCTCTGAGCACAGCTTCTCCACGAAGGACTTGTCTGTGGCTTTGGGGAACCAGCACTCCTCGTCCAGCAGGGCGAGCACGCCTGGAGGGTTGTTCTGTGGAGGACAAGCAGGGCAGATCACAGCCAGGGCTCAAGCCTCAGGCTTGTCACCCAAACGCACACACAGGCAGCTCCCTAGCTCTCATACCCTATCTGCCTACATATAAAGATGGATTTATACCCTCTTTATTTTGGTTCCCTCCCTGCAAAATATATCCCCAAATTACCATGTGTCCAATGGACCAGCATTGGGGATATAAGGGCAAGCACCACCAACAGAACATGTTTGCTGCTATCCCCTAGTGGGCAGCACATACAACATCACAAAGATTTCACACCTTGCTTTATATATACACTAGTGTGCCGGCGCACGGATTCATGCACATTGAAAGGAAATTAATTACAAGAAATATTTTAATATCGCTATTCACCCTTTCTATATAGTAGAAACATCAACCAAATTCACGATTGACAATGACAGATCAAAACACACCCGTGCGATTGGCACCAGTGAGAGCTTCATATGAATCACGCATGTGCAAGTCAACTTAGCCTTTTATAGATATAGAATAAACTTGCTTAATTAGACCTGCTTTCTGATTTAGCTAAACTTTTTCCAGCCCAGTGAAGTACCCCAACTTCTCTTTCAGGTAATTGTCAGCAAACACAGCAGTAAATATCAACATGAAGCAGATTATTATTGTAGATCACGCAAGGAGAACAAAGGGTAAAATATTTAACTGTAGCAGTGTTTGACTATATTCTGTGCAGTGAGAAAACCTGAAGTGATTTTCAAGTTCCACCATTTCTTCTTTTCAGTCGGGTCAAGTTTCTAAACTTTCTAAATCTCCTTTTTCCTGCTAATGAAAAGAAAATAGGATTCTACCAAGTCTCCTATCTACCTACTCCAGGACTTCTGTGAGGATCAAATGAGATGAGGCATGGGAAAATGCTTCATAAACATTTGGTTACAGTATGAAATGTTTGCATCTGGCTATAAAGCAAATCAGGTTCCTGGGCTGAAGAAACTCCAAGGAGGCTAGTCGCTAGGGAGAGGAGGCCGGGTGTTGCTATGTGACATCATTACCCGGCACCCACAGCGACCATTTCCAGCTGGGCTGGGCTGTGGGCCGCATTTTGCGCAATGGGGTCTTGGCAGCGTTGGCTGCGATTTGGTGTGGCGTTTGTTCTGGGGGGTGGTGGGACCTGTGTCCCACTTGGGGGAAGCCGAGTGTTGGTTTGTCGGCACCAGGTCCGTGGTGCCGTTTATTTTTAAATGGCCAGTGCGCGTCATGGCAGCTCCTGCATTAAGCGTCTGCCCCCTGGTGGTCAGTGCACGTCATAGCTACTGGTCAGACAGACGGACACTTAGCCTTTTATATATATAGATTCACCTCAGGATTCCTGTTAGTAAAGCACTTCCCTGTGGGAGGCAGTCTAAACTAAGGTGTCAAGAGCGCAGCCTTATTTGCAAATGCCATTCATTCTGCTGGAATGGCCTTCACTTTTTGGACTCAGAATCGGGAAGTGCTTCCCCCTGCTCTGTCTGGCTTTATCAGGATGGTTCACTTGCTTTGTTTGTCTGGTTCTATTGCCCGCTCCTCCAGGAGGGCAGGGACCAAGTCCATCTCATTCACGGCTACATCCCTAACCCCTAAAGACGGGCCCGGCACAGAGTAGGTGCTCAGTAAATAGTCATTCAACAATTATCTATTGGGCATCTACTACGTGCACGGTTCTAGGAGTCTGGGATGCATCAGTGAACAAATGAATGGGAAAGAGGGGAAGGGAGGGGAGGGAGGGAGGGAGGAAAAGAGAAATAAAAAGAGAAAATACCGTTGCTTTAACATGTGGGGTAAGGGAAAGTGTGACTGAGCCCACAAGGACTCAGTGCTGGGGGAAGCGTGCACACACGGGGCGGGCAGGGTCCGCATGCCGCCGCCGAAGGTCACACACGCATGCGAGTGTGACGTGGGCCCTCACCGGCCGCTCGATGAGCTCGATGCAGGGCTGCAGGTCGAGCCCGAAGTCGATGAAGTTCCACTCGATGCCCTCGCGCTGGTACTCCTCCTGCTCCAGGATGAACATGGTGTGGTTGAACAGCTGCTGCAGCTTCTCGTTGGTGTAGTTGATGCACAGCTGCTCGAAGGAGTTCACCTGAGCACAGGACAGCGAGGGGGGGCCCGTGAGCATCGTGGATGAAGGCAGGGGGCTCGGGGCCCTGAAGAGAAGCTCCACCCTGAAGAGAGCCCCGGGGCCTGCCACCCTTTCCACCAGAGCCCGCTCTGCCATTGCAGCACCCCGAGAGGGCTTAGGCCCCACCAACGGCTGCCTACAGGTCATGGGGGGCTGGCAAAATGGACCCACTCTCCTGTCACGTGGTCTGCACACACATTGCTTTAAGGATGCGTATCTCTTCCATCTGCACAATGATTTGTGGAAAGAATTACCATGTAAGGTATTTTATCACCCCCACTTTGCAGATGTAGAAACTGAGGCTCAGAGAGGGAGTAGACAGGTTTGGGAATATCTGTCAATCTCCAGCCTTCCCCTCTCATTGAGAATGTCCCTCTAACCCATGGCTGTGAGGTCCAGTAGCCATGCGGCCCCACATGAACTAAGGCAAGACCCTGGAAATAGTGCTTGGCTCTAAGGTCACCAGTGGCCCAACCCCGGGGAGTCTGAGTCAATGAGACTCAATGCCAAAATTTTGGTGAGAACGGGCTGGGACTGTGGTAAACAGCTGGAACTGGCTGCAGCTGCCAAGGCTGCCGAGAGGCCGTTGAGAGCAGTGGCAGTGATCTTGCCACCAGGAGGGGAGTCTGTGTGAGAACAGGGCCCAGGTGGGAGATGGCAGGGGACCAGGTCCCGTTTGTCTGATGGGGGCCTTCTCAGTTGCACACACCAATGCATCGCCTGCTGGATTTCTGTCTCTTCCACCCTCAAGGTCAGCCTCCCCCCCCTACAGTAGCCATCTGCCTGCCTTTCTCCAAAACGATGCATTCTCCGAGGGGAAGCTTCACCCCGGAGAGCCACGTCCATGGCTGCCGTCATCCCACCACACTGTACCTCAAAGATCTCAAATCCAGCAATGTCCAGGATTCCCAGGAACGAAGCCCCTTGCCGGTGGGTCTTGTCCAGGGCTTTGTTCACACGGCTGAGTATCCAGCGGAAAAGGCGCTCATACGTGGCCTTGGCCAGAGCCTCCATGGCAAAGTCTGCCTGTGGGGGGGGTGAGGGAACCCGGTTACGCCCATGGGCTGCATTTTCACATGAACCCAGCTGATGGCTCAGAGTTTTATTCTTCTCCTACTTAGAGGCAGTCCTTAAAAAGCGAACAAAAAAGGAAACGGCGCCATCTCTGCAGAAAGCAGCCGTGAGGGATAGCGAGCTCAGACCTAAAGTAAACACCCCCTGTGAGAGGGGCCTGGCACAGAGCGGCGCCTGTTCCATCCAGGGGCCCTGCAGAGGTGGTCAGTCCTGCCTCTAGAAAGGGCACACAGGCATTTCAAAATCTTTTAGGTCAGGCCTGGTCCCTACAACTAAGAGATCAACATGAGGTCATGGGTGAGGGACTCTGGTGTTCTTGTTCAGTGTTGTGGTTTCAAAACCTGACAGGGGACGTTGAACTTTCTAGTATTGGATAGGCGAGGGACGAAGACATGGACAGAGGGAAAGGAAGATGGATGAATGGATTGAAAACATATAAATGGGTGAAAACATGGATGGAAAGATAAATGAATGGATGGATACGTGGATAGGTGGATGGGTGAATGGATGGATAAATGATGGATGGATGGACACAATGTGAACAGATAGATGAATGCATGGGTGGAGAAATGAAGGGATGAATGAGTGGATAAGTGGGTAGATGAATAGATGGATGGATGGATAAATGAATGGATGAGTGGATAGATGAATAGAGGGATGAAAATATGGATAAATGAAAGGCTGGCTGGATGGCTGGATGTGAGACCCTGCAGGAAAAAAGAGCAAGCGCATCCTTACCTGTTCTTTTGTCTGAGCTTTCTGTACCACATCCCGCCCGACTTTTATACGTGGGGTGAGGACGGCTCTGGTGAAATCCGTCACACTAATTCCCATGAGGTGACAAACTTTCTGAGCAGCTGGGTGGAGAAAACAAGCATATTTAGTGCATCACAAAGAGAAGGCTTGGGGACTAAGCACATCACATGGATATTTGCATAGACATTGGTGTGTTTTTGGTTGTGGTTGTTATTGTTGTTTTGGAGAGATGGATTCCTGTAACTTGCCACGTTGGGGAGTGTAACACATAAGCAGTGAACGCGGCATAAAGAAGCCCTGAGAGCGGCTGTGATTAGTCACCCCACCCCCACTGTATCGCTCAGAGGCTATGACAGGCTGGGATGGAGGTATGCTCCAACTGGGGGCTTAAGGCCAGATGTTCCAGGTTCAAGCCCTCGCCCCTTCCCACGTCCTAGCCAAGATTATGGAAAAGCCTGTCAACTTCCTGGAGTCTTGTTTTTCTTGGCTTGTAGAAAGAGTCAGCTATTTGGTGCTCTGTGGGGTTGTAACAGGGTTAAATGAGGTAAGCTATGGAAAGGGCCTGACATATAGTCAACTATTCCATAAATGCTTGCTCACTATTCCAAGAGACGTCCTTCAGCATTGTTTGTAGTGACAAAATATTGGAAACACCTTAAATCCATTCATATGGGAGCAGACAAACATACCATGGTATTTTCATAAGATGGAATACCAAATAGAAGTTAAAGGATGATCTCTCTCTCTCTCTCTCTCTCTCTCTCTCTCTCTCTCTCTCTCCCCACCCCCAGTGGTTCTCAACTAGGGGTGATTTTGCCCCCAGGGGATGGACATTTGGTAAAGTCTGGAAACTTTTTTGGTTGACACTTTAGGTCTTGCCATTACTAAGAAACCCTGATCTAGACAATGGTAAATATAGAATAGAAAAAAAATCAAGTCGAAGAATGATATCTTTAGTGTGATATCATTTATATAAATAAAAACACTCACAAAGCAACTTTCTATATCATTCTACTCCGTGTGAGCGAACGTACAAAGATGAGGCTGAAGGGTGTGTGGTGAGGAACAATTGTGGTTGCCAGGAGGCGCGGGAGAGAACGCAGCTGGGAGAACAGGGGAAGTGACTGTGTTTGCACATCTATGCTGCTCTGTTTCATTTTAAAGACAAAGCCGTATTACAAAATATTCTCAAACGTCAGTTCTGGATGGTGGGCTCGCGGATTCTTGTTATATGTGTATTTCTGCATTTAAAAGCTTTTTTTTTTTTAAAAAAAGAAATATTAACATGAAGACTAGTGTTGCGTGATAGTTTGCACATGCAAGTTGGGTGATAGAATAGAGTGGTTTTAGGATGTTTCCCCATCTCTTTGCAAGGGTGCTTTGGGGTTTCTCTTTCCCTGAAGGTCTCTCTCTGAGTGCGGAGTCCTATAACGCGCCATACTGGGGAGTGTAACACACAGGAAACATCTGACGGGTCTCAGGGAGGGTAAGCTCCAGGGGTTTGCAAAAGCAACACAATATGCAGCCTGCGGCTGATGTGGAGGCCACAGTGGGAGCTGGGAACCTATGTTATCCTTTTGGCTCAGCCACCAACAAGCACGGAGGTAGCTGGGCGGTCTTTTCAAAACACAAAATGCTGCTTATTTGTCAGATTCACACAAAAAAATACAGGATGCCCAGTTAAACCTGTATGTCAGCTAAACAACACCTTTTTTTCGCATTGGAATTACATGACAGAATTATGATATATACAGAATATAGAATTATATCCCCCAACATTACCTAGGACATGCTTAGAATCAAAGGCGTTTGTTGTTTATCTGACACTCAAGTTTAATGGGCATCTCCTATTTTATCTGGCGACTGTTCGCCGGGAAGCTTGGGTGAGGTCTGTCTCCCCCACAGGACCACGGGTGCCGTAAGAAACGGCTGTTCCTGTCTTGCTTCCCTCCCTACCTCGGTGCCGGGCATACAGTTCGTGCTGGAAAGTAGGTTAAACAGAACATGTGTGTGGGGGTTCGAATTGATGCTCCCTCAGGATCCTTCCTGATCTGAAACCTTTAGTTCTTTCCTCCCACGCTCTGGTTCAAGCACTTCCCACCGTAGGACTTCAGCAGCGAAAAGTTTGAAGAAAGAGAAGTCAGTGAAAATAGCGTAGGTGAGCTCTTGCGAAGGCCCCGAGTCACCTCGTCCGGAGACTGAGTGTGGCCCTCCCTCCCGCCCCCGCGCCGTCAGTTCCCGGGGAGAGGAGGCCCCACCTGTGTTGTCCGGCATGGACGCCTGGTCCGTGTTCCTCTCCTTCTTGAAGACGATATTGCCCAGCTGCAGGACGGACGACACCACCTTCAGGATGGCTGGGGGGAGGAGAGAGAGCAGACAACACCCAGCCGTCAACACCACGGTGCTCTGGAGGTCTGGCGTCTAAACACTTTTCTCCTAAAGAGAGTCAGTTCTGAGCTTTCAGGAGAAAGCCAAATTTCCCCAACCCCCTGCTCATGAGGGGGGAAAACATTTTCAAATGACCGCTGAAAACTGTGTGCTACAATGGAATACCATACTGGGTAGCCGGGGTTGGCAAACTGCAGCCCAGGGACCACATCCGGCCCATTGCCTGCCATTTTAAATAAAGTTTTATTGAAACACAGCCACACTCGTCCACTGGCATGCTTCGATGACAGAGTTGAAAAGTTGCAACAGAGACTGTACAGCCGTATGGGCTAAAATATTTACTATCTAGCCTTTACAGAACACGTCTGTCAGGCCCTGCCCCTGCCATGTAGCAAGGAGAATGAATGATTTACTACTAAAAACAACACACCAGCTGTAGCTCACAAACACAAGTGCGATGGAAAAAGACACCAAATGCAACAAGAACATACCATATAAGCCCATTTATGAAAAGTTCAAGAACAGGCAAACTATGCTGTTAGGAATCAGATTAATTATTCTTGATTGGGGGAAGCTGCTAGAAGGAACGTAAGGGAGCGGGTGGTGTTCTCTTATTTAAAATGGGAGCTAGTTGCCCAGGTGTGTTCAATCTATAAAAATTAATTGAATGTACACTTATGGCATACACAACCTCCTACATGTAAATTGTATGTCAATAAAAGCTATTTAAGGAATAAAACCAAACTCTATATTTCCCAACATATACTGGCTGGGTGTGCAAGATGCTCAAGGTAGGATGAAGAAGGGGAAATTTCCCCCACTTGTTGTCCAGGTGTCTCCAGACAAAACACTGTGTTCCCAGACCCTTGGAATCCTTCCGACTCCATACTCAGGCCACGTTACTGTTAAAATAGGTTCTGTGTTTGAAACCCCGCAAGACCATGGGTTACTGGAGAGTGGGGACTGCCCTATCATCTTTGTATTCCCAAAGCCTAATCCAGGGTCCAGACACACATGGGGAGATAGGGGAGATGGATGGAGGATGGATAATAGATAGAAGATGAATGATGGATCAAAGGATGGATTGATGGATGGATAATGGACAGAGGAATCGATGGACTGATGTATGTACGTGTGGGTGAATGAATGGAACAATGGATGGAAGGAAGATGAATGATGGATGGATGACTGGATGGATGGATGGAGGATTAATGCAAATGACTGGCTTTAGATGAACTCAGTGCAGATCGCCTAGGACTTCCAAGAAGAAATCATTGTGTTCTAGGAATAAACTCTAGAGTGCCAGCCTTCTCTGGGTCCTCGGGCCAAGCTGGGGTGACAGCCCTTCACAACAGCTGCCCTCATACCTTACGGACCCAGGCCCTGCTCAGCAAAAGGCCTGGCTGCCGGCCGATCACCCGCCTGTTTTCTCCCATCGCCACTGCAGAATGTGAGCACTGCGGTGGACCAGGCACTGCTAAGGCAGTTTCGTTTACCAAGAATGTATGAAAGGGGCTTTGTAAACTGTCCAGTGCTATACTCGTGGTTTGTAAACTGCGGATCTAAACTAGGGATCGCTGACAGGCCTGCAGAGCCCAGGGAAGCAGCCTAACTCAGGGTTTCTCAACTGTGGGCCTAGTGTAGGGCCATCGCTGTACCATGTTTAGCCGCATCCCTGGTCTCTAACCACTAGATGTCAGTAGTGCTCCCCTTACAGAGTCATGACAACCAAAAATGTCTCCAGATTCTGGCAGACATCCCCCCCCACCCTCCGCCCCAAGGGAGCTAACTCCCCTTAGTTGAGAACCACTGGTCTAAATGAACAAAGGGGACTGTGGGGATTCTTGGGCGCCATAACCCCACCTGAAGGGGAACTGCTTGGCCAATGCAAGCTTGGCTATGGGAGAGGCAAGCCCAGTGCTAACAGACTTCCGATCTTTGCAGATAATAGAGACCCATGAAATCTATCCATGTTTAAATGTGCAAGGCAATTTTTTAAAAATTCATATGTTGTGGAGGCCAACCTCTCCTGTGGGTCCAGGAGCCAGCAGCTTGCACGTTCTGGTACAGATAATGTGCTCATGACAGAACGGCGGCCACTCTCCGGCCACAGGAGATGAACCAACTGAAAGAGCTGGTGGACAGGAAAGTGGCGATCTGGAGGGGCTACAGAAATGGCGAGGGTGCCGAGGGCAGTCAGCCTGGGGCAGGGGTTGAAAACAGGAACCCGGGAATTATGAAGTCCCTAGTGCAAACCCCAGCTTTGCCTCTCTGAGCCTCAGCTTTCCTATCTGCAAAATGGAGATGGACACAGTAGCACCTGCTTCGTGACGTTTATGTCAGGAGAGATGATCAAGCAAGGGGCCTGCCCCATTGGGTGCTAAGTAATGGCAGCCACCTATAGTGGGTTTAACAGTACCCACCCCCCACCCCCCCGCCCGCCAAAGATATGTCCATCCGGAACCCTGGAATGTGACCTTATATGGAAAAAAAGATCTTTGCAGATTTAATTACGTATCTTAAATGAGATCACCTTGGATTAACCTGGTGGCACTAAATCCGATGACAAGTGCCCTGAAAACACAAGAGGAAACACAGTGGGAGGGGATATGCCAAGAGAGGCTGAGATGGGAGTGATGTGCCTACTGGCTGAGGAGCGCCAGGGATTGCAGGCAACACTAGGAATCAGGAGACAGACATGGGCTGGATTCTCCCTAACAGCCTCCAGAAGGAACCAACCCTGCTGAGACCTTGATTTTGACTTCTAGCCCCCCGAACTGAGAGAGAATAAATTCCCATTGCTTTAAGCCACCCAGTTTGTGGTGACTTGTTACAGCAGCCACAGGAAACTAATACACCACTCTTCATTACTGAGGCATAAAAAGTGGGTTTCCAACACATAGCATGTGTCCTGCCAGGGGCACACAGGATAGGTGATCTTAGGTGGCATGAGAAACTTATTAAAAATTTTAATAGTTAGGTATTTATTCTAATTTATTGGAAATAATAAAACCAAGGCATACAATTAGTGATTTTACAGAAATTGTTAAGACAAAGCCTAGAGCAGATGAGCTATAGAAATCCACCTCTTCATAAAAATATTCTGCCAACAATACAGATGGAACCCAGAAGTAGCATCAATGCCTGAAGTCTGGGAAATGGATCTAGTCTGTGCCTGGGGGTGTCTGGGGGCCAGTGGCCAGGCCTGCCCTTAGCAGCCGTGTGGCCTGAAGTTTTGCCATCTGAAGGCCCATAAAAACTCCCACCTCATGGGACTGTCATGAGGATTAAATGTGCCTAAACATGGTCAGTGCTCAATAAACATTATTGCTATTATGTCATACTAGAGGCCCGGTGCACAAATTCGTGCATGGGTGGGGTCGGCAGCCTGCCCCCATGGGGGCCAATAGAGGCAGAGGGAGCGGATCGGGGGCGGGGCCCACGAGGGGGAGGGGCCACGGGCAGTTGGGGGGGTGGCGATCAGGCCCCGATTGGCCGGATGCATCAGAGTGACCGGTTGTTCCGGTTGCTTGGCTTTTATATATATAGATTATTATTCCAGTCCTACACTGTTGCTAGCTCTCTGTGACCTGGGGTGAGTATGCCTCCCCCACTGAGCTCCGGGAAACAGAGGGGCATGGTCACCTAGAGCCTCATGAAGCTCTAGGGCTCGAGCCTCACCCCTTACGCCCACCCCCATTCTCCTTCAGCCTCTTTGTGAGGGTTGGGAGTAGCTCTAAATTTATAACTGGGATTGATGTACAAATAGGCTAAGTCCATGTCCTGTGGACCTCAATCATTCCCACACCCTCATCTTAACGCTTGCTCTACCTGCATACTATCTGCTCCATTATTTCTTTAACATTTTTCTTTACATCCACTTACTTCTCTTTCTTTAGATTTATGTTAATAGGAAACTAGCTCTATCTTAAGTAAAAAAATCAGCTTCCCTTGCTGTAAGTACATAGCAACTATAACAATAAAAAATGTTATCGAATTCTAGCAAGGTGCGGGGCCTGGGCTCTACTCTTGGGGTTAAAAGGGGGATTTGCAAGTACCAGAGAGGAGCTGATGACCTAGTAGGCCCCAAACTGCCACTCCCTCTCTGAAAGTCATCTGAACAATTGAAGGGAGCCGGGAAGGGAACTGTGTCTCATGGTGGGATTCTGCATCATCGATAATGATGGGAGTGCATTTTAGACTGTACTAGGCTCCCACCAGCCCTGGTACCAAACCATGACTCTGACAAAGAATTTTAAGAGTTTAAAGGACAAAAACCACCTTCCCGCAGACAAACGCAGAGCATAGCAAGTCACAAAATAGGGCTTGGGAGTCCACAAGACCTGAGAGTGAGTCCCAGCTCCACCAGTAACTTGCTGTGTGTCCTTGGGCAAGTTCCTTCACTTCTCTGTGCCCGGTTTCCTCTGCAAATTTGGGATAACAGCAGCCACTTCATAGAGTTGTTGTGATTAAATAATGCATATAAAGCACTTAGCATATGGCTTTGTCCCCTGGTAGCTTCACTTTAAATACAAGCATTTCCATAGAAGCCAATGTTTTTCTAAAACAATTTAAATAGCTGCATCATTCTACTTAATAAGGTCAAACAATAATTTAATAAATCCTCTATCAATCAATATTTTACTATGTTCCAGTTTTTTATTATTCAAATAAAACTGGACATGGTACATTAAAAAGGAGGGCGGATTTAGCAAATGCTTGGCACATAGCAAGTACTGAGTCATTAGTTGCATTTGTCTAAAGCAAAAGATTAGAAGCAAAACTCATTCATGTCCCGAATAAAATGAATTATTCTTGGAGAGCCCAGGTCATTCAGAAAGGGATGTTAACCTTGAATTCTGATATGGAATCCTGGCCAAAATCCACAATCACCGTCCATTTGTCAACTGACCCATGGAACCTTCTGTTTCTGGGCCCCCATTTATCTCAAGAGGAACTGCCCCTCCCTATTGCTGTGTTTCAGCAACCTTAGCGCTATTCTGGGGCTCCAAAGGGGCGTGGGAAGGAAGGGAAATTTTCCACAATCCTGCCCTGGTGTTCCCAAAAGAGAATAACCTTGAACACTGGGGCACATCTAACCCAGAAGGAAAAGTGTTTCTTGAAGCACAGTGTGGAGACCAAGGGTATCTCTTTGAGCTGCCCTGTTCTCAAGGGCAAGTGTGTCTCTTGGTTGGTGGTTGATGACATCCTATATAATAAAAGCCTAATATGCAAATCAACCAAACAGTGGAACAACCGGTCACTATGACATGCACTGACCACCAGGGGGCAGACACTCAACACAGGAGCTGCCCCCTGGTGGTCAGTGCGCTCCCACAGGGGGAGCACCGCTCAGCCAGAAGCCGCACTCACGGCTGGTGAGTGCAGTGGTGGTGGTGGGAGCCTCTCCGGCCTCCATTGCAGGCAGGTGGTAAGGAGGGAGGGGTCCTGGACTGTGAGAGCCCCAGGCTGTGAGAGACATGTCTGACTGCTGCCGTATATCCGACCCCCCTGGGGATCGGGCCTAAGCCAGCAGGCGGACATCCCCCAAGGGGTCCCAGACTGCAAGAGGGCTCAGGCTGGGCTGAGGGACTCCCCCTCCCCCAGTTAATCAATATTGGTCTATCACCAGACTGGCTTTCCAGGAAGAGCCCGAATAAACTCATCGCCTCAATTATTCCCTGTCCCATATCCTCTGCCCACATGTTCTTGAGGAGGCCAACTACCTCTCTACCTCCAGGTCCGAGAACAGAACAGAGACCTCAGCTACTCAGAGCTTTCCAAACCCTGGCCACAACGAGTAGCTCAGGTATATCAACATCAACCTAGGGCAACCGATAAGAGTCAATGAGACTCCATTGAGGAACTCAAGCAGAGAATCCACTCTGCTCTTTTCTGTTGGACGTAAAGCCAGAGGATGTAAGGGCTGGAGCTGCAGCAGCCATTTTGCTGCCAAGACACTACAGCCTACCTAAAGTCAATGTTGTTGAGAGACCGGGTTCTAGAGACAACCTTTGCACCCCTAGAATTAACTATACCTGAAACCAGTGTCCCTGAACTTTTCAGCGCTACGAGTGAATCATTTTCCTTTTTTTGCTGAAGACAATTTTGGGTCACTTGTAACTGAAAGAGCCCTAATTTATGCAGACACTTTTTAAAAACACCAACAAACCACCTACAGTAATATTCATCTTCATTCTCCTGTTTTGTTTAGGGGGAAGGGACGTTGGGGAATTCAGAGAACAGAAATGTGTCCTGACTGGAGAAGAGCCCCTAGCTGATTCCAGAGGAACCGAGAGCAAGAATCCAGGTCCCCTCGCCAGCCCCCGCCTCAAGGTGTGAAGACTTACATAGCTGCTCCTCTTCATTGAAGCCCATGATGCCCATGGCCTCCAAGGTTTCCTGGAACATCTCATCGTCCTGGGCAGCGGGGATGGGCACATAGCCATTGGAGAGGAACGTGTAGTTGTTGAAGCCCTCCAAAAGCAAGTCACCTGGAAGGAGGGGGAGGTAGGGTGTGGTGAGGAAGGCACACAACTACTTTGAACGGCAGACTGGAATCTGGTAGAGGGTCTGGACCATCACAGTTTCTGTCCCCTTCCTTCTGCATCATCTCATAGACGGCTTCTCCAGTCACCACTGGCCTCCTGCGTTGGGGCAGGTTATGCACTGCCCAGGGTACCCTGAAATTCAGCCTTGGCGCCACCGGCTAAGCCAGGACCCCTGACACGGGGTTGCACTGACCCAGAAGGAGGGACACCTTTATCTCAGTTGCCCAAAGGCACCCTGCCTTCAGGAACACAGGTGTCTGGAAAGCTAGACCACTCTTTAGTCGTCCATTTATTAAATTTTATAAAATAAAATCATATATGCACATGAATTTTTAAAATCAATTACTACCAAAAGGTTGATCATAAAAATGCCATTCTCTGTCCCACCCTCTGTCTCCGACTCTCACCTTACCCCACAATAACTGCTTTTATCTCTTTTAGCTGTTTCTTCTGGTAGTTACCATGATCTCTACATATAATAAGCTTACTGTACGTAATGTGATGTTGCTATATCATATCTAATAGGCTATTTCTGAATATGTCAAAATTAGATATTATCTATTGACATCCTACCATGGTGGATAAAGACTGAGCTCTCTTACACTATCCTCCCTCTCCACCAACTATTTCCAGTTGAATCAGTAGATAAGGTTTCTGTCAGGGGTTGGCAAATCTGGCCTGCTGGTTGTTTTTGTACATAAAGTTTTATTGGAACACAGCCGCTTCTATTCCCGGTCTACTGGCTATGGCTGCTGTCCTACTACAAAGGCAGAGTTCAGTCGCTGTGACAAAACCGTACGGTCTGCAAAGGCTAAAATATTTACTACCTGGCCCTTTAGCAAAAACATTTGCCAACTCCTTGCTTATATGGTTTCATCTATTTAACATCGTTTTCTGTAATGTCATGGTTACATACCTTTGTGCCTCAGCCACCACCCCTTGCTCCCCCCAATTTATAACTGCTTCTTTTTCTTGCTTTTATAACACCCTCCAAGACATCAAGGGTCCTCTTCCAGATCAACCTTTAATTAGGCTGGGAAGGGACGTCAGTGAGACACTTTTATTTTAAAACAGAGGTCTTTCAGGGGTCAAGTCACTTGGAAGCTACTTGATCCACTCAAGGTCAAATTGACCCGACACCAGTTAACTCAAGCCCTTGGATTAACCGAAATGCCTGATTAAAGTCACAAGGAATTTGGGTCTTTGCCAAGACCTCATTATCCGGACTTTGGATACATTTAAAATAATTTATTTTCTCTAAACACCTAACCTCTTGCAAGATCTACCATCAAGAATACACATGGTTCCTGGGAATCTTAGCTGCTAGCCTCACCTTTACCTAATTTCGGGAAGACCAGCAACAGAGCACAAAACTAGAACCCAAGTTACCCAACAACCAAACTGTTGACTTTGGTGCTAAAGAGAAGAAAGGATGTAAACATTTCTCCCTGGGCCACCCCATCGTGTAACTATTAATTTACCTATTTGTGGGTGTATAGCATCCGTTCAGCATGCCCCCTTTAATCCAAAATTCCTCCAGACCATCAAGCATCAAGAAGAAACAATGAATACTGCCCCCTCTAGTGGTGGCATATTGCAATACACCGAATTCTTAACCTAAATAACTAAAGGGGGCCACAAAAATGACGGGAAGTAAAGTTTGTATTGTTTTCCTAAAGTTTTAGTCTTAAACTTATCACTAGAATGTAGACTGTATCATGTACCTATATTTATTCGTATGTTCCTTTTTCAGCGAGGCGATTTATATATTCTTTTAAGAATTAGCAGAGCCGAAACCGGTTTGGCTCAGTGGATGGAGCGTCGGCCTGCGGACTGAAGGGTCCCGGGTTCGATTCCGGTCAAGGGCATGTACCTGGGTTGCGGGCACATCCCCAGTGGGAGATGTGCAGGAGGCAGCTGATCGATGTTTCTCTCTCATCGATGTTTCTAACTCTCTATCTCTCTCCCTTTCTCTCTGTAAAAAATCAATAAAATATATTTTAAAAAAAAAAGAATTAGTAGAAAACTACAGGTCGAGAATGTATCACTTCCCAATGGCAGAAAGCATAAACTTTTTATGGAAAACAATATTTTCCCTACAACAGAGGTCAGCACACCTCCTATTTTTGTAAATAAAGTTTTTCGGGAATACAGCTGTGCCCACTGGTTTATGTATCGCCCTTGGCTGCTTTTCCATTGTGTACACTGGCAGAACCCAGTAGCTGTGACAGAAGCCATGTGGCCTGCAAAAAGCCTAAACAATTTACTATTTAGTCCTTTTCAGAAAGTTTGTGAAACCCTGTGCCCTACAAAGACCACTTCAAAAGTCACTTTCAAAACATACATAATGAAAAGTGCTTTGTCCCACCTCCCCTCCAAATTCCTTAAAACATTGTATCTTATATACTTGCAAGTTTCATCAACTGACAAATATAGCCATTGTCTCTCTCCCTTCCTGGAAGGCACAGATTGTGTCTAATTGAACTCGACGTCTCCAGGTCTAATTGGACTTAATGATCTAATGCCTAATTGGACTGGATGTCTACGTCACATAGTAGGTGTCAGTAAATGAGAACACCTGAACAAAAGCCACACTCACTCTCTGAAAGGAGATGACGAACGATGCAGCTGCCACCCAAAGATACAGTTCTTTCCCTGGAAGGATCTCAGGCTGTTTTAATAGCCGATCAACAGACCCCGGATGATGATGATGGGAAGGGCTGAAACCTCCCAACACGCATCCTTGCCAGTCACTTACTTTTCATCTTCTCCTTGGCTCCAGCAATCATATAGTAAAAGATGTGGAATGTCCTCTCGTCCTTGGCTTGGCGAATCGCCCGCGACTTTTCTAGCAGATCTGGTTTGGGAGGAGTTAAGAATTCTGGGGATACCATGGGTGTGCCCCTTGCAGGAACTCAAACTTCTCCCCCAGTCCCTGTTGCATGAGGTGCTGGAGGGAAAACCTCCAGGACAAGGGAAAGGCTCTCCAGAGGGTTCTGAAGAGCCGTACTGACGGGCCGAGTCAAGCCACCCACCCTGACTCACCCGGGGCCAACCTTCTGGTTCTGGCTCAGGGATCCAAAATGAGACCACTGGGTGCAGCCACAGTCCCCAGCCCAGAGAGACGTGAGGGGAACAGAGGGAAAAGGAACAGCATAAAAAGACAGGAGTCCAAAGACCCCAACAACCATCACCAACTCCTCTTCTATAGAGTGAGCTGTCTTTAGATGCTACAGAGTAAAAATAATTATCCTCTCTATGCTTTAGTAATCTCTGTTCTGTTTTACACGCATTGTCTCATTTAAGCTTCACAAACCCTCCTAGGAAGTAAGTATGAATAATATTTGCATTTTCCACATAAAGAAACTGCAGCGCCAGGAGGAACATCTCCCAGGAGAGGGCACAGCTAGGTGAGGGCCGAAACACCAAGCCAAGGGGCTGGGCTTCACAGAGTGGGTGCCAGCCCTGGCAGGCTGCGTGACCGTGACCCAGAGAACTGGCCTTGGAAGAGAGACTGCAAACCCTGCCAGTTAGTCTAAGGAGAGCTGTCCTGCTATGGCTGGGGTGGGGTTCCGGGTGGGGGTGGGCAGCTGGGCATGGAGACCATTGAGGATGGTGGGGAAGGGCAGATGGGTGGCTGGGCTGTTGTACCAGATGGAATAAAGAGACCACAAGTTGCCTCTCGCGGGCTCTAAGCAAAGGTTAACTAACCATAACATCACAGCCACCACGAATCAGAGGCTCACTTCAGGCCAAGCACCGTGTGAAGGGCCGTGCACGTCATTTATTCAACCACAATTCAAGTACAGCGCCACAGGTAGGAGCTGCCATCATTCCCACTTTACAGGTGGCAAAACTGAGGCTTGGAGAGGTTAAGAGACTCGCCCAAGCCCTGCAGCTCATGTGGCAGAGCTGAGACCTGGACCCAGACCCATGCCATTCCAAAGCCTACCCTGTTATCCAGGGCACCAACTACAACCACAACACTCCCCTGGGCCTTGTCAGTGCCAAACAAACGGTCCACAAGCAGCCATGGAAAGATAGTACCCGTGAGCCCACGCGGCGCCTGTAATGCTGCTAAGTTGATCAGTTACTAAACCCCAGATGTGGTCCCCAAGTCCAGAAACTTCTAACTGGGCTCCACTTCACCACCCAGATTCTCCAGAGATGCTCTGTGCGGCCTGTGCAGCATGACCGTTCCCCTGGGAAAGCTCGATTGCTGCCCGTTTCCTGCCTGTGGGCTGGAGCTGGTCACAGAGCAGCTCTCTAAGAACAAGAGCCCTGGGATTGGCCTTGGACCATGGCTTGATAAGGATGAAGTGAAGTTCACACACTAGCCAAGACTCAGCCAGCCCTTACCCTATCCCTGGCATGGTTCTGAGAGCTTTGCGTAAGTTAATTCACTTTACTCTTCTCACACCTCTAGGGATTGGTATACTATTTCCATCCCCACTTCACTGGTGCCGCACAGAGAAGTTGAATAACTGGCCCAAGGTCACTCAGCTTGGGAGAGGCCAACCCAGAGTCAAATGCCGGCTATTTGGGTTTCAAACCCTGGGCGACCACACCACAATGCCTGCTACTAAGGGAGAAGGCCCCCAGGGTCTGAGGGTTTTGAGGGACGGAACCCTGGGGATGGCGGGGCAGCTCTGGTGCCTTTCTGGGCCCCCTCAGGCGCTGCAGGAGGTTGGCTGGGCGGGGCTCCCACGGGGCCCAGGCTCAGCAAAGGATACACGTCTCAATGTTGGCTCCCACGATGTAACCCGTGACGTCGAAGTTGATGCGGATGAACTTGCCCTGCCGAACGGGAAACACAGGAAATGGTCAGTTCCCCGGCCTCAGCCCCTCACCCATTCCTGCAGGCAAATGGGCAGGGAGATGGCAGGGAGCATTCGAGGGGCAGGGGGGGCCCCACAACCTCAGAGTCTCAGAGGGAACTGGTTGGAAGGAACCACCATCTCTGAGCTGGGATGACCCAGGGCCCACGGAGCCACAGAACTTATAAAACACTTTCACAAGTAGTTTTACTGGGCTCTAGCCATGACCTTCAGCCCGTCACAGCTACCCCCATTTGGAAGGCGGGACAACTGGGGCCCAGAGAGCCGCCCAGTGTCCTAGCGCTCCTAAGGGGGAGAGCCATCAGGAGGAGGCATGCTTTGCCACTTTCACTGGCTGGAGGGCTCCCTCCCCGCTGCCCACCCAGAAATGTGCTGGGTTCTCCACAGGGAATCAGGCCCAAGTTCATCCAGTTGCAAAACAACCTCCTCTGGGGGGCGGGTGAGCGTGGACAGGGACTCCAGCACCGCCTATCCCAGCAGGCCTGCATCGGAGGCTGTTTGGGCAGGTCTGGCCCTGCCCCCCGGCCCTGGAGCTCATCAACTGTCTTAACCGGGAGAACCTGCCCAACCCACCAACCTCTGCCTCAGCTGAACCCCCAAACCACCCCTCCGCCCCAGGCCTTTACCTACTTTCCAAAAGCTGACAAAGGATCGCATCCTTTCCGCCCACCCCGCTGCACATGGTGGGAGGTATTCACCGGGTTGGACACAGCCCCCTGGGTTTGCTCGGGTCTTGGCAAAACCCTCACTCTCCCCATCAGGAGGTAGGACAGTAGGACGACTGGGCGGACCAAAGTCATGGCAGCTGACACAGAAAACCTGCTGGTCCTGGGGGCCACCCCCCTCCCTCCCTCCCAAGAAAGCATGGGCACCGGTGAGCGGAGCACATGTTCGGCATTAACTTCGGATTTGCCCTCACTTATGTCTAGAAACTAACTTTACGCTGGTTTGCGACACACAAATGCAGTGCTTCTCAGTGGAGGCAGCACATCTGCCATGAGGATTGTGGACATCTGGGGGCGTGGCTGATTGGGGTGTCACAGGATGGTGGGGGCCACTCCTTTTAGCAGACGGGGGCCAAGGCTGCTGAGCATCCTGCAACAACCGGGAGAATCCCAGCCAGCAAGCGCTGTCCACGTCCCCTGTGACTTTCCAATGTCCCATCTGACATTCACGGAAGTGAAAAGCCTGTTTGTAATTAGCTGACCTAGAACCTGACCTTGTTTCAGATAAACACACAGACATGTTGAATGCTGTTCGGAGAGAAGCATGTCATCGCCATGCGACCTTCTAGAGCAAACTGTTCGTTGGTTCAGAGCTTTCCCAAGCGTATTTCGGAAAATCCCGTCCCAGGCATCAGTCCCCAGACCACCTCCCCCGGTGGGTCTGCATTTGCAGCCTCCGGGCCCCAGGATCCTGGATGTAAATGCAGGTGTGTGACTGCCCCACTGTGTCTGCTGAGGTCAGTGGTTCTCAAGCTTCTGGCCCTTTAAATACAGTTCCTCATGTTGTGGCCCAACCATAAAATTATTTTTGTTGCTACTTCCTAACTGTAATGTTGCTACTGTTATGAATCGTAATGTAAATATCTGATATGCAGGATGGCCTTAGGCGGCCCCCGTGAAAGGATCGTTCA
The DNA here is from genome assembly GCF_964212035.1 of Myotis nattereri. NCBI lineage: Eukaryota > Metazoa > Chordata > Mammalia > Chiroptera > Vespertilionidae > Myotis > Myotis nattereri. The sequence continues at coordinate 90,484,209 of NC_138079.1, read as the reverse complement.
ACCTCCAAAGGGGTCGCGACCCACAGGTTGAGAACCTCTGGCTTAGATCCTCTGGCCTGAGCACTGACAGGCTGGCATGCACAGTTATGAATTGTCTTACTTCTCCTTATAGTAAAGGCATCATGCTGATTTGCTTTCATCTGACGTGGTAGGAAGTTATCTGCAACTCTAATTTTGGGAAAGGAAAGGGGACATTGCAGAGTTATTTATTATAAAAAGTGGGTCTTGAGGCTGACAGGGCTGGGGACCGCCGTGTGAGTGTAGAGGACACGGGTGTGGCAGAGCAGCTCCAGGGGACAGAGCAGAGGTTTCCACCAAGAGGTTTTCCCCCCTCCCAGGCGCGTGACAGCTCAGAGGGGCCCCTGGAAATCAGCAGAGGCCCCCAGTCATGTGATATTGCAATCAGCACGCCCCCAGATTTCCAAAATCCTCAATTTTTCCTCAGAATCCCCACTCGAATGTATCTTTCTGATTCTCCTATGGAAGCCACTCTTTAGCTGGTGCAACAAAATTTTTCTAGGTGTCATCAACCACCCACTTTCAGGGTTCTCCTGTCCCCTTTGCGCTCAGGTGGGAAGTCAGGCCTTTGAAGCCCAGGGAAGTGTGTGCGGGAAGGTGGCGCCACTGCCTTGTTGACTATTGGCTGCCCAACTAGACCACAAGCTTCATGAGGGCTGTAACCACACCTGAATTGTTCACCATGATCCTGTGAGCCTAGTTCAGTGCCTGCTATACAGTAGGTGCTTAACAAAAATAAACTGAGCAAATTAAAAAAAAACCACAAACATTTAACAATGGTATGCATAAAAATACCTACCAGAATGATTGTATGCAGTAGGTGCTTAATAAATGTTTATGAAGCATGTACGTGCCTGGTACCTAGTAGGTACTCAATTCATGTTTTGCCGCATAAATGAACGAGTATTGGATATAAGTGTCCAGCACATACTAGGTGCTCATAAATATTTATAGAATCAGTTATGAATGTCAAATGCCTAGCAAGGTGCCTCGTACAGAAAAGATTCTCAACGAATATTTGTTGAATGAATACTGAATGAAGGAAGGAAGGAGTGGCAGGAGCCCTTGAGGGTTGTAAGGTCACGACGGAACTGAAAACACAGAGCAAAATGTGGCCTGTGCCTCTATACCTTCCACCCCAGGCTCCCCTGCAAACACATACTCGGCTTTCTCGGGCAAGAGATGGCAACACAGGACCCCATCCTTTTCCCGAAACCCACACGGCTTTGCTACTTACGAATCGCGAGGAGTTGTCGTTCTTCACTGTTTTGGCGTTGCCAAAAGCCTCCAGAATCGGGTTTGCTTGCAGAAGCTGCTTTTCCAGCTCTCCCTAAAATTCATTCATATCTAGTTACTGGAGAGAGAGACCCAGGCACTGATAGCTCTACCTTAGATGGATGTTGTCCCCAAACTCAGCTCTTACCCCATAGTTCCTCTCCCTCCTATCTCCTACCCCGTCTGAGAGCCCAGCACTCATGTCCACATTTACTCGAGGGTTTTGGAAGCGACGACTGGCTGAGCTGGTAGCTGGGCCCTGTTCCCTAGGAGGCCACTTTTTCCTAGTGGCCGGCACATGCCTGCAGCATCCAAGCCAATCAGAACTTAGCACCACACAACAGCGGGGATGTCATGTACATCACAGTGCAGGGCGCTCCATGGAGGTGAGCAGCCTGCTCCACTGCCCACGGCACTGCTGCTGCTGTTTAACAAGCAACCATCTTCACGCTAAACCACTCCTGATGGTTTTAGTGCGGTTTTCTAGTAAGTTGCAACGTTTCCTTTTGTGGGACGCGTTTCAGGAAGGCTCCCGGGGAAGATACGTAAGGAATGTGCAAAACCCACCAGAATGCTTCTAACCGACTGCGGAACAAAGCTTCAAAGCAGGTTCCTGAGCTCCATTCAGCAGGTTAAATGCAGCGGAGGCTGGACCAGCCCACCGGCCCTCCGAGGGGCTCTGTGCACAAGGCAGTCACGTGGTTAACCATGGCAGCAAAGGGCCAACGAGGTAAGTGATGCCGGGAAGCGAGGAGCTGCTCCTTGCCTAGCCCCAAACCGTGGTGGCGGCAGCCTGGCCCGGAGGCCTCCCTGTCCAAGCTCTTGTCCAGGTCTCGCTGGGGAGTGGTGGGTGCTGAGGGTTCTCTCCTGGTTCTGTCTGCTGATGTCCCTGTCCCCGCCCCCACCACCACCTTTTTTTTCCAGGGCAGCAGGGCAGGGCGAAAAAGAAGCCGGGGAAGTTCTAAAGGGGGAAAGGGAGGGAGTGCCAGCTTTCTGCTGCTCCTCTGCACACCAGGGCAGCTGTCCCTAAAGGGACACGACAGGAAGCTGCTGTTTATGTGTGTTTATCCATATGCCTCCTCCTCTGCAGCCCCCAAAGGAGGTGAAACCACGGTGTCATCTCTGTGAAACCCCAGCCACTAGTGGGATGAGTGCCCTGGAATCGGGGCTTGTGGAAATTTATGATGAGAGCGATGGGCTTTCCTTGGCTGGTGGGGAGGTCTAAGGGATCACTTTGTCAACATAAACCTGGGATCCCTATACCCACAAAAAAGTCCTTTTCTAGAATGGCAAGTCCAGCTGGTGGGGCCAAAAGGTCCTTCTCAGGAGAGCCCTCAACATGGGGATCTGGTCCAAACCACTCATTTTACGGAGGAGACTAGAGCCCAGAGACAATAAGCATCTTGGTTAAGGTCACGTGGGAGCAGACCCCAACTAGAATCCTGACTCTCCTGATCCATCCGTGACACTGCGGCCCAGGGTCTAACTGAGATGGATTGAGTGTGATCCCCTGCGGGTCTCTTCCAGGCTGAACCCCACATGCCAGCCCCCCCCCCCCAAGCTCTGCGTTAGACATGAGTTTACATACGCAGAGGTCCGAGCAAGACCCGGTTATATGTCGCATAGCTGGGGCCTTACCCTGCCACCAAAGCTAGCGCATCGCAACCGCTAAGACCCCCGTCTCGGGAGCCTTAGTTCAAGCAACCAGCATGCAAGGAGAGAGACACACTGCACACGCATGCACAAAGACACACCAGTGCCAGGGGGCAGGGCTCGGGGAGAAATGTAGGATGATGGCAGGGAGGAGGCATGCCACAGCGGTGCCATTACTGACTGTCAGTCAAGCCAGGGAAGCTTTAGGGCCAGACAATCCTAAAGCCTTCAACCAGACGGGATCGATGTCTCTAGGGCGGTCCAGGCTGGGGTACTAGTGGTGGGCACGTTGGTGGGGAGTGTGGGGGATTCATTCTGAACCGGGGAAACCCATTACGTGTTGGAGGATGACTCTGGGGCTTCCAGTGGGAGCCCTGCAGGTGGCCACCGCACCCCCACACCCCGCGCTGGCATCGGACGCCCGCAGGACAGTATTTGGGTGCGTTTGTTGGTTTGGGTGGTGAGCCTCGGGGGCCTAGCCCGTTCTACCATCAGCTACGGGGCTCAGTGGGTGCAACAGGACCATGCAGATCTAAATACACTCTGTGCCTCCCGTACACACCAGGAAAACACTCCCAGTTACTCACGTAGGCAAGAGATGGGCCTTGCTGCAGTTGAACAATACAGTATAAAACAAACGTCAGTGTTATTTCAGTCACACGTACATCAGGGCTGGAGACATCTGCTTTCAGTCCCCCCAGCGGCCGGCACTCCCCAAGATAACCAGGACAGCAGCAGCTCTTCTGCGATTCTGTTTCTTTCTCTCAGGTTTGCTCACTCCCATGTCTAACAACTTATTGACCCAAACGTTTCAAAGGTTTTGGTAACTGCAGCAGCCGTGGTGGGATCTTTGAGACCGTATCAGATGAGAGACTCTCTGGGCTGTGTTTACACGTGCAGAGAAAGAAGGGCCTAGCACCCAGCAGGCACTGGATAAAGATCCATTGTTATTATTAAAAGAACTAGAGGCCCAGTGCATGAAAATCCGTGTACTGGGGGGGGGAGGGGTCCCTCAGCCCAGCCTGCACCCTCTTGCAGTCCAGGAGACCATGGGGAGCGGGCCTAAGTCAGCAGTCGGACATCCTTAGCACTGCCACAGAGGCGGGAGAGGCTCCCACCACCACCACCGCTGTACTCTCAGCTGTCAGTCCGGCTTGTGGTTGAGTTCTGCCCCCTGGTGGTCAGTGTGTGTAATAGCAACCAGTTGTTCCTGGTTGTTCTGCTGTTAGGGTCAATTTGCATATTACCCTTTTATTATATAGGATTATTCTTTCTTATTTGTACTGTTCTAGGGGAGAGAAAGGCAGTGGAAGCAGCAGTTAACTGGCCTGCAAACCTTGCAGCTCTCTCTCCCTACACAGCATGCCAGGGATGGCTCAGGGCCTTGGGCATTCTGCGTTTGTTTGTGGGAGGAAGGTTCCTGACGCTAAAACTGGTGTCCTCCCGGATCACCGAGGGCCTCCAGACTGGCTGGTCTCTGTGGCTGCTCCAGGGCCGCCTCTGAGCGCCAGCAGCAGGCCACCCTCAGCCTCCGTGCTGCCATCTCTCCCGTGGGAAAGTCCTTTGTGCCACCCCACGGAGGTCCCCTCCTCTGGGACAGGTGAGGCAGGGCTCAGACAGAGAACAGGAAGAGAAGGATGGGCCCGGGAAGGGATCACTCTAGAAACCTGCTTTTCTCCCAAGCCCTAATCCACTGTGTCACCGTGGGTCATTTGTGGGAGTAGTTGATGCCTCTCTCTCTTTCCCCTGGGTCTGGGAGCTCAGGGACAGAATGACAGCATCTCTCCGACTCATCACCAGAGCACGTTCTGGAACCCAATGGCACACGTCAGAGGCTGCCACTGGCACTGGACCGAAGCCCACATACTGAGTGACACCAATATTCCCAGACCCTGGTGCCCCCATCCGAGACACATGGAGGAATGACACGGGGGCCACACTCTAGGGAGTTTGCAGATCCATATAAAGCAAGCATGTCAAACTCGAAGGCTAACACGGGCCAAATCCATGAGGCATGCGGCCCGTGGGCTAAGAGTTTGACATGTTTGATATAAAGCAATGGTTCCCATTTGGGGACTGCCTCCCAGAGGACACCTGGCAGTGTCTGGAGACAGATTTGGGGGTCATGACTGGGGGAAGGTCGCTACCAGCATCTGGTGGATGGAGGCCAGGGATGCTGCTAACACCTACAGGGCATAAGACGGCCTCACAACAGAGAAATTGTCTGGTGCAGAGTGACAACTGGGCCCCTATGGCGAACCCTGATGGAAAGAAAGCAAGACGCCTCACTGCGCTGGGGAGAGGGCTCCTCTCATTTCACAAAACAGGCCCCTCAGATGATGATACCGGCTGAGGCGAGGCATGTCCCAGACCCGCACGCACCCCTCAGGTGGGACATGACCCCCCGTGAGCTGTCAGGGGCGGGGGCAGTGTAACATGGACCCGGGTGCTCACAACGCCGAGGCCGGCCCTCTGAACAGTGCTTGCCTGTCACTCAGCCAGGCCACAGGCCCGGAGGCCCGTCCGCTAAGGCACAGCACCGGCCAGGCGCTGCCACTCACCGTGATGCTGGTGTCCTTCTTGCCCTTGTGGGAGGAGGCCACCACGGCCAGGTACTGGATGACTTTCTTGGTGTTCTCCGTTTTCCCGGCTCCAGACTCGCCTCTGAAAGACACGGGAGCCGTGAGCCACGGCAGATAACCCCACGCCGTGCTCTGTGGGTACCTTCTGCAGCCCGTGCTCTCTGCCAAATGGGGAAACTGAGGCTCCCCCCGGGGAAGTGACTTGCCCAAGGCCACACGGCTGGTAGAGCACGGGCTAGGCCTCAAACCCTGGACCAACATCCCAATCTACTCCTCCTACAAAGAGGATGCACGAAGGAATTCAGATGAAGAGAGAAAACCGTAGTTTTCCTACCAAGGTCTATACTTAGGTTTATTTGGAATTTTATTTTTAAATAGACTATATTATTTAGAGCAGTTTTAGGTTCAAGGCAAAATTGAATGGAAAGTACACAGAGTTCCCACATCCCCCTGTGTCCCCACATGCACAGCCTCCCCATTATCAACCTCCCACCAGAGTGGTGCATTTGTCTCAGTCGATGAACCCACACTGACACATCATTGTTACCTGAAGTCCATAGTTTTCACATTAGGGCTCGCACAGAATAGTGCCACTACAAATTACCTACTTTTAAGTATCAGTAACTTTGGTAGAGATGGAAAAATTAGTCAAGAGGCAGCTTTCCAGAAGGGACATAAGTATCTCTCAGGGTATCAGGACCTAAGGGAAAAGCTTTAGAAGCTTCCAGAAATAAAAAAGGACTGGTTATGCTATCAGCCACTGAGCAAGTGTAAGCCCCTTCGTCCTCTGAAGAAGCCCACTCTGATCATCTATCAAAGAATAAACCTGGTTGAGGTAATTCATACTAAGGTGTAAATGGCTGATAGGTTTCGATCAGCAGGATGCTGTCTTATCAAGAGTACTCCTAAAATAGGAGGGTAATTTTTTTGTTTGTTTGTTTGTTTTTACCAAGATGGCCTTCTTGAGCCAGCTGCCTGTCTTGGCCACCAGAGATCAAAGCAGTGGGCTTGTTTCATGCAAGAGTTCTAGACCCTGCCTCTGACTCCCACCATTCCCAGTCAGAGGGAAGGACAGGGCCCCAACCCAAGCCTCCTCCTTCTCATCCTCCCCTCTCATTTTCCTGCTTGTTTTTTGTGTTTCTTTCCTTTGCCTAGACACTCTCATTTCCTGAGCTCACTGAATATTCTGAAATGCAGGAGATAATTTTTTTTTTTAAGTCTGGAAAAGAATGTGTCCACTCCAAGGTCGGCTCAAGGTTCTCCGTGCTGAACCCGTGCCACCAGTGCTCGCGCAGTCCCTGCTCTTCTTCCTAATTAGGAAATAAAAAATTAATTTGCTCTGCCAAGGGCCCATTAATAACTTTGCTCATGGTTAAAAAAAGAAGAAAGAAGAAACATGTGCCTTTAATTGCTGGACTCAATCCTACAGGCCCCACAGCCCAGAAATCAAGTGTCTAATTGCCAGGAACAAAGAAACGTCCCGCGCCAGCATTAGCACTGTCCTCTCCCTTCCCAACGGTCTTTATTCCCAGTGGCCACATTATTCCACGGGGCCTCCCATGCTGTAAAATGGGAATGAGAGGTAAAACTCAGTCCAAACAAAAAAAAATTTCTTAATTTTAAGGAGAGAATGGAGTTCGAAGGGGAAATAGAAGCCCTGTGCTAACTGTTTCACATGCATTCCCTCCTTTACCTCCACCTGCCAATCCGAAGATAGGATATATCACTTTCACATTATTACAGAAGAGGAATGCTAGCCCAGAGTGGGTCAGCAATTTGCTGTAGGCCACCCAGCAAGGTCAGGGCTCAGTCAGAATGGAAAGCTGGGGCTCTGGTTCCAACGCATTCAGGACTCTCTCTACCACATCCTAACGAGTTATCCCATGACATAGAACCAACCCTTTAGGAACTGGTTTTCTAGGACAAGCGAAAGGACAGAATGGAATACAGAAAAGACAGAGCAAAGCCCTGAGCCCAGTTCATCAAAGAGTTAGTCATACATTCTGGGTGTTTTCACTTGCCTTAACAGGCTCTTGGAAAACGTAACCAGGGACCAATAAACTAAGCCACTTGGTCATTTACACCTCAGTATGAATTACTTGAATCAGGCTAATGTCAGAACACTTGACACATGTCCCCCCATCCCGAACTGGAGGGGCCATATTCTGATCAGAGCAAGAGGAAGGAGAGACAATCTGTGTGGCAACCCACCTACTCGGTGGTCCTAAGCCCATTCAGATCCAATATAAGAGTCAGGACAGCAGTGCTCAATGTCCCAGATCACCCCTGCTCGCATTCCCTTTTCTACAGTTTCCTCATTTCCCACCTTTGCCTTCAGCCTCTCCCACCTCCTCCCTTTTACAACAAAGACACTGGATTGACGATGACCATGGCCCGGTCTCCCACCTTGCAGGGGAGGGGAAGTGGGACACAGGCTCTGGGAATCTGCTTCTCCCCATATGGGCTGCTTGGCTCAACGGTTTCCAAGTTCTATTGATAAAAATAAATTGTCCTGGGAGGTTCTGCCAAAGAAAACACCCCAAGCTCCAGGCTCAGGGGTGTCTGAAGATGGATGTGCTCAGGGCTGCTTTAGAAATATTAGTCTTTGCTTTTCTGACCCCTGACCTCTGGGGGTGAAAATACCTTCCTGGTCGGAGCACCCTAAACCTCTATCCTATTTCATAGGAGACGTGGAGCCCAGACCGCCCCCCCCCCCCGCCCCCATCCTGGAGGAAGACAGGGATTCATGACTATACGCAGCCGGTGGCCTTGTAACTACCCCCCTGCCAAGTCCTTTGGATCAGTCCAACCCCAGCAGCTGGAAGGAGCTACCAGGGGCTGCGAACCCCTCAGCCCTGTGCAGGGCAGCTTCATGTGTGTGCACCCTGTGCAGTCCCACGGGGATCCCCCCTGAGGAGGGCCCTGTGCTTGATTTCTCGCTCTTATTGCCATCTAGAAATTCTTAATGATTTCTTAACAAGGGGCGCTGCATTTTCATATTGCATAACTTTATAAATCAGATAGCTGGTCCTGGCTACCATTTCCAAGTCCATTTCGGCTTGTGGTCTGTGCTTGGAAGCCAAATTGTCTCTGAATCTCAGAGCTGTTCGGTCCCTGGTCCTCCTGTGATTCCCACCCTGCAGATGGCAAGGTCCTCTGGCATGTGTGCTATCCGACTCCTACATACGCTGCAAAGCCCATTCTGAATACTGCCCCCAGCTTCCCCCAGCATAAGAAATACCTCCTTCCCTTGCAGCACCAACAGGCAAAACAGCACAATGACCTCCAGAACCTGACTGCCTGAGTGTAAGTCTCTGCTCTGCCAGTTATCTGTGTGACCTTGGGCAAGTCATTCAACTTCTCCCATGTCCTTATAAATAAGGAAACTTATCTATGAAATGGGCATAATAAAAGCACTTATGATTATTTGGAGGATTAAATAAGTGAATATAAAAAACATTAAAGAGCTGCCCTAGCTGGTTTGGCTCAGTGGATAGAGTGTCAGTCTGCAGCCTGAAGAGTCCTGGGTTCGATTCCCGTGAAGGGTACATGCCTGGGTTTCAAGCTCAATCCCCAGTGGGGGGGCGTGCAGAAGGCAGCCAATCAATAATTCTCTCACATCATTGATGTTTCTATCTCTCTCTCCCTCTCCCTTCCTCTCTAAAATCAATAAAAATGTATTTCATAAAACAAACAAAAACATTAAAGAACCAAGTCAGATACACAAAAATGTTAGTTATTATTACTTTTATAACCATTTTCCCCGAATGCTTATTTGTATCATTACCTTAACAGTCAATTCATACTATCATTAAAATGTAAACTATATCATATTTTCCCACGATTTAAGCCAGGTGCCAGCAAAACATTTCTGTAAAGGGCCAAATACTAAATATTTTAGGCTTTGCATGTTGCACATTCTCAGTCTGAACTACTCAGCTCTGCCTTTGTAGCACAAAACAAATAGTCATGATACAAAAGTTACAATAAAACTTTATTTACAAAAATACAGACAGGAGCCAAAAGTGGTCCACTGACCAGAGTTTGCTGAGCTCTGGCTGAATTCTTTCAGCTCTTTCCTGTCCATTTTAGACTAAAGCTCAACCTTGTCCCCAGGACCTACAAGACCCCACACACCTCTCTCTGGTCTCATGTGCCCCTACCCTCCTTCTCTCTTAATCCACCCCCTTGCACACACAGTTACCCCCTTGAATACACTGCTCTCACTCAACCCGGGGCCCCTCCATGTACTAGTCCCTGGCCCAGGGCCGCCGATTTGTTCACACTGGATGAATTACATGCCAGGCCAAATAGAACTCATGTCTAAAAACTACATTTGCTTAATTTTCAGTTTCTTAACTACATAATCACCTACAGCAAACTGTTAGCCCCAACCTGGCTTATCTTGACCACTGGCTACTTCTAAAAGCTTATACCCTGCTATCAACTTGTAGATCCTCGACACTGCCGGGGGACGAGGGAGTGTCCCCATCCATGATGAGTGTACATTCCAGGAAGGAGACAGACAATAGTCAAGGAAATGAATACATAATCAAGATAATTTGAGGCGACTACTATCACTTTGTCAGGGTAATGGGAGAGACAGAGGTGAAGGGGCAGCTGGTGATGGCATAGCCAGAGGAGGAGCTGAACCCTGAAAGATGCAGGGGAGTCCCCCGTAGGGAAGATCCGAGGGAAGGGAGCACCCGGCAGAGGGAACAGCATGGACGGGCCCATGGAAGGGAATTGCTGGGCACACGTGGGGACAGAAAGGGGCCCAGTGCAGCAGGCCAGTCAGGAGGGAGAGGGGTGGTAGTAAGTGATGAGGGAAGAAAGGTTGTGCTGGATCAGACAAACTTCTAGGCCAAAGTAAAAAAATTTGATGTTATTCTAAGAAGTACAGGAAACCATTTCATTGAGGAATGGGGCCTGAGAACCAGTGGGGAAGCAATCAATGCTGCAGGGCAGAGAACGGGTTATAGGAAGGATAACAGAGTAAGCAAATAGTGATCACTGTTATAGCAGCTGAACCTTACTGGGGCTGACCATGAGGCAGTAGCATTCTTCTCAGTTTCTCACATAAATGAATGAACTTTCATCCCTACAACAACTCCCCAGTGGAGCATCTACTGAACCCATTTTATAAATGGGGAAACTGACGCTTGGAGAAGTTAAATGAATTATGGAGAAGTAATGGAATCTGAGGCGTGGACAGAGGTGAGAAATAGTTCAGAACCACACTGTCCACTGCAGGAGCCACAAGGCAAAGGTGGCTACTTAAAATAACTAAAATTAAATCCTAAAACCCAGTTCCTTGGTCACAGTAGTCACATTTCAAGTGCCCAGAAGCCATCATCTCAGAAAGCCCTGTTGGACTACACTGTTTTAGAGGCAGCAGAACCTGGTGTCCATAAACTCAGCTCAGAGGATGGAGACAGACAATAGCCCAGGAAATGAATAAATGATCAACCTGTGCAGTCACACAGCTAGGAAGCTGTCTGTAAGGCACATTCCTCCCTACCCACTCTGCCACCGCACTAAATTTAGTCACTCAACAGATGTTCGCTGAGCAATGCCCCTTTCTACAGATGCAGATGAGCAATGCCATTTTTCTACTCAGGTACCTTGGCAGATGACACATGGCTCACACATGGGCCTGGCTCACAGATGCTCAAAGGGCTCTTGGATTGGCTAAATAATGTACTCCCCCCCCCGCCCCCCAAAGATGCCCACATCCTAATCCCAGGAACATGTGAATATGTTATCTTCTATGGCAAACTGAATTTTGCAGCTGTGATTAAATTAAAGGTCTGGATATGGGGCGATTATCTTGAATTATCCTAGTTACCCAATGTGATTACAAGGATCTTTATAAGAGGACTAGAGGCTCGATGCACAAAATTCGTGCAAGAGTAGGCCTTCCTTCCCCCAGCTGCCAGCACTGGCTTCCCTCTGACACCCAGGACCTGGGCTTCCCTCACAGCCAGGCTTTTCATCCGAAAGGATGTCCAATCTAATTAGCATATTACACTTTTATTATTGTAGATGGTTGGAGGGCCAAAGAGAAAGAGAGAGAGATTTGAAGATGCTACAAGCTGGCTTTAAAGATGGAAGAAGGAGCGACTAGTCAGGGAATGTAGGTGGCCTCTGGAAGCTGGGAAGGCTAGGAAACGCCAAGTCAGCAGGTTGTCTTAGCGTTTACATCCACACTTAAGTGACATTACATCATTAGTTCCAATCGTCATGTCATAGCATCATTGCTAAGCATCAGATGTTGATTTCTCACCACGGAAGAGAATTCGGCTCCCATTCCCCTCTTCCCCATGGAGGTTTGGTCACATGTAGTACTTCCAGTTAGATCACTACTCAGGGTTTGCATTATAAAGATGATGAAAATGCCACACACATTTGGGCCCCTTTGTCCACTGTGATTACTCCTCTCCTGCCTGACTTTTGGTTTTCCCTGGAATCAATAATCACCTTGTGTTATTGTTTAACAGTAATATATTTACAAATTGTCAAAAGCTTTTCCCAATGCAGTTCACTGTCTTCATAGCAACCATCCCCATCTGACATTCTGATTTATGTACCAATTGGTGCAAAATGAATTTGTATCGCCTCAGTCTGTCCTTTTGACCCTGGGAGCTGGCTATAAAGAACATCTGAGGAAAAAGGCTGGAAAAGCACTTTTGAAAAGCAGATAGCAGCAGGCTCCAACTTCACGCACCGCAATGAGAAAGGATGCCTTAGCACCTTGATCAGCACTTGTCACTCACAACTCTAAGCACACAGCGAAACCTGTAGCAGCAAAAGCCTAGAAATAAAGCCAGTTACTGTTAACATCTGTTAATACTGTTAATAATTCTGTTTATAACATGATTTGTTGCCTTTTTGTGAAATGCTAAATAGCAGTTAGCGGTTAGAAGAACGTGTGTGCGTGTGTGCATGAGTGTGCGTGTGTGCGCACGTGTGTGTGTGTGTGTGTGTGTGTGTTATCAGGTGCTGTGCTAAGTCCTTCCTGCAGGCCACAGCATGTGACTACGGCAGAGCACAGTCCAGGACTGTGTTTTCCTGTCCAGCATCCTGGCTGCCTCCCGAATGAAAATCTGGCCTGTCCTGGAGCAGCAATGGTCTCACACTGCCTTGCTCAGGGCCTCCAAGTATTGTTGCAGCATCACTTAGGAGTGAGAGGGACCCAAATGCCCCCCTCACTTTACTTCCTCAGTCAAAAGAGTCAGCTAACGTGCCAAGAACCTGGCCCAGGGGGGGCTCACTCCAGCCCAGGCTCCCCAAAAGCCAAGACCAGGAAACCTCTCATCAGCCCCTGCAGGCACCAGGTGACCACAGGCATCTTTCTGCCACACGTCTGCACTGATGGGTCAGAAATTTAGGGGATGAGCCAGTCACTCTCATTGCAAAACATGCATCAGAATCTCCAGGGCCCTCCAGTCCTCCCCAGCTCCTGTTCCTCATCCCTTCTGAGCTCCCAAACGGGCCACAGAGGGGCTGGGCTTCAGCCCCCTCCTCTGCTGGAGGAAAGTACTCCCTGAGCCCCTCCGGAGCCCCACCAGCTGAGCCCTTCTCCACTCCAAAGCAGAGGGGTGTGCACAGCTCCGACGGGGCCGTCCCTTCAGCGTGCTCTGTGCAGATGACCCATGACAAGTGTTTCCGTCCCTGCCGGCTCAGCTGCTGGCCCAGCGGCTGCACTAATGCCCAAGACACTCGATCAAAACACAGGCTTCCAAGCTCCCACCCACACCGCTGCGTCGGGAGTCCCTGGGCCTTATCTGGGCCATTCGTCTCCTGAGCCGGTTGCCCAGGAACTGACGTGCATCCACATTTGGGGCAGAGGTCTAGCAGGACCCACCCCACAGGTACCTGAGATGGTTTTAGGCAGCACCTGGTCAGAAAATGCACAGGATGGGGTAAAAGGAGGCTCACAGCTCATTCTTGTATTATTGTTATTAATGATTATATTGTTTTCCATATGAACAACTGTAAGCCTATTTTTGCCCCACCCTGTATAACCGAACAGTAAAATGACAATTTTCACAGATATCGCTACCTTGGATAACACCACAGAAGGAAAATGAAGTTAAAATGCTGGTGGACACAACTGTAACCAGGTAATGAAGGTTAACATGCTAATGGTAGTTCACATCAATATCATATGGATTGCCCTAGCTAGTTTGGTTCAGTGGATAGAGCGTCGGCCTGTGGACTGAAGGGTCCCAGGTTTGATTCCGGTCAAGGGCACATGCCCAGGTTACAGGCTCAATCCCCAGTAGGGGGCATGCAGGAGGCAGCTGATCAATGATTCTCTCTCATCACTGATGTTTCTATCTCTCCTTCTCCCGTCCTCTCTAAAATTAATAAAAAATATATTTAAAAATTTTTTCAGAAGGCTACAGTAAAATAAGATCTATTTTATATTTCCTCCAATTGTAGTCTACAACGCTGGCCTCTTGGGGAAAGTGACAGGGTAGTTGCAGCCTTCATCCCCCCGCCACCCCCCCCCCCCCCGCCCCATGTGACCTGACATCATCTCAGGTTCCAGGGATCAGGATGGGGAGATCTTTGGGGGCCATCACCCTGCCCACCACAGGAGGCACCTTCCTGAATGGTGAAGATTCTCTGAATGATTCTAAGTTTAGTTAATATCTTCTGACCTTGCTCCCAAGTCCTCAAAGAAACAATGACATGAAACACCAAATATGGCGGCACAGATATGGTCGCTAATTGTGAAACTGCAAAGCGAGACTTTCATATAAGCCAAGACGTCCTCACCAACAGAGATGGCATGCAATTAGAGGCAATTCTGCAGGTAAGATGTTTGGTTCAGGGCCTGGCACACAGTAAGTGCTCAATAAATGCTAGTTTAAAAAGGGGAGGCCGTGTAAAATAAGACACCAGGTGTCACTGACAATGTAGGTGAGCCTAACTGAGAACTAGAACTTTTGTTCAACAAACGTTTAGTGAGCGTCAACTCCCCAGTGAGATCTGAGGTGAGGCGCTTGGAATGGTGAACAAATCAAAGAGCCTTGCCCTCAGGGGGCCTTCTCTTTAATAGGCTGAATCTCGACTCCAGAAAAACAGAAGAAAACGCAGCTCCACTTACGTGCATAGGATGGACTGGTCCTCTCGATCTGAGAACAGAAAGAAAAGACAGCCATGAGTTAGACGTAGCTCTGAACTGAGGGTCTGGATACGGGCCTCCTGGGACTCCCAATACAAGCTCTTTCACACTGGCCCCGCCTGGGGTGACAAGAGGCCAGCTGGGCTCATTGCCCAGGGCATGGGGGACAAGACCAAAGCCAAGAGGCCAGTAGGGCTCTTTTAGATTCTCCTCCAGACCCCAAAGTCCTGGATGCAGCCCCAGAAAGATGCTGGAGTCTGGCTTGTTCAGGAGACAGTGATCTTCCCAGCCCCAACAGCTTTGGGGAAGGGGGTCAGGTCCTAGGAGACCCATGTTGTCCAGATTGGGTCACAGGCGGAACACAGACTTTGAATTTAGACAGACTGGGGTGCATTTGGCCACTTTCCAGCTCTGTGGCCCTGGGCAAATGTTTGTAACCTCTCCATGCCTCAGTTCCTTCATCTGGAATGTGGGGTAGCAGACACTTTTTGGTTTGAAATCCAGCATCTACTCCCTCTTCTTCCAGGAAGACCATCCTGTGTTCCTTTAGGGGACATGTCCCCTGCCCTGCCTCTGCTATCGTGTACAGTCCTGATGGGGCTGCCCCACCAGCTCCCGCAGCCAAGAAGTGAGAACGGGTCCCAGGCTATGCCAATCAGGTTCTCCGAGCTGGATCTAGGACAGGGGATCAAAGTGGGTAGACAGAGAGCCCTGAGGGGGCCTCACCTCCTGCCCCCAGGGCCTGAGCAGCTTCTGTTATTTCCTGAGCCTCCCCAGTCTCCCCATCTCACCTGTGAGCTCCCCGATACTTCCCCGTAAATCCCTTCCCTAGATAAGATGCCAAGTCGGTCCCTGTTGCTCACCTCCAGAGAATTCTGGAAGATATAGTGAGTGTCATTAGGTCTGTCGTGATTAAGCAGGCATTACTGATCACCTCTTAACGTGGCCATAAGGGATGGAGTCAGGTTCTGGAGCCCGTTTCCTCCCCTATAGGCACGGGGAGGGTTACCAACACCTTTAATCACCAACCAGTTAGCCATAACTGAGAAATCAGAGCATCCTATCCACTGATGGGCAACGCCACAGCTGCAGGCATTTCCCCAGTCCATTCCCCAGCTCCAGGCCACCGTCATGGTCAGCCCCTCACGATCAACCATCTCCCTCCATCTAGGGATATCCTCCTCCAACCTCTTCCACTTTGGATGTTTCTTGAAAACGTGAACATACATTTACCGTATGACTCAGGAATTCCACTCCTAGGAATCTACCCTAGAGCCCTGCAAATATATGTCCTTACAAGACTTCCACACGAATGTTCACAGCAGCATCATCATAAAGGCTAAAAGCGGAAACAGCCCAAATGTCCATCAACTGATGACCGGATAAACAAAATGTGGTATAGCCATGCAACGGAATATTATTCAGCCATAAAAACAATGAAGTACTGACTCATGTTACAACCTGGGTGACCCTCAAAAACGGCATCTGCTAAGTAGAAGCAGTTAGACGCGAAAGGCCACACATTTTATGATTCCATTTACGTGAAATGTCCAGAATAGGCAAATCCATCGAGACAACAGATTGGTGGTTGCCAGGGGGTGCAGTGAGGTTACTGCAAGTGGGCATGAAGCATCATTTTGGGGTTCTCAAGCTGGACTGTGGTGATGCTTACACAACTGCTGGTTTACTGAACATTGTTGCATTTCACACTTAAATTGGGTGAATTTTTGGTATGCAAACTTTACCTTAAATAGCTGGGGGTTTTATCGGAAATAGGATTTTTTATTTGTCACCATTAAATGTCTGATTTTTTTTTACAATTCTTTATTTTATTTTATTTTTATTTTTTACAGAGAGGAAGGGAGAGGGATAGAGAGTTAGAAACATCAATGAGAGAGAAACATCAATCAGCTGCCTCCTGCACACTCCCTACTGGGGATGTGCCCGCAACCAAGGTACATGCCCTTGACCAGAATCGAACCTGGGACCGCAGGCTGACGCTCTATCCACTGAGCCAAACCGGTTAGGGCTAAATGTCTGATTTTTAAACAGTCTTGGACTAGGAGCTCATATCCATCAGTTCATTCAACTTTAGCACCTGCCTCATCCCCAATAGCTTTTCCAGAATTGCTACCTTCATGGTGAAGCTCCATGAGTTTTCCCAAGTCAAACATTCTGACTTTTCTAACAAAGGCATCATAGAGCCCTAGCTGGTTTGGCCCAGTGGATAGAGCATCGGCCTGTGGGTTGAAGGGTCCCGGGTTCGATTCCGGTCAAGGGCACATGCTTGGGTTGCAGGCTCAATCCCCAGTAGGGGGCGTGCAGGAGGTAACCAATCAATGACTCTCTCTCATCACTGATGTTTCTATCTCTCTCTCCCTCTCCCTTCCTCTCTGAAATCAATAAACACAATGCCTTTTTTTAAGGCATCATAGATTGGCAAGCCTTTTCTGTCTTTTCCAGTGTGATCTGGAATCAGCTTATTGACCACTTCTTTCAAGTCATTTGTCTGCACCTCTTGGGTCATGATTTCCAGCATCTCCTGGATTTGGTGGACCTGCTGATGCTAAGCATAAGAGGTCTTCCGAATCTGATTGTTGTGTTTTTTAGTAAAACCAATGCAGAAGAGATGAAGCAAATAACCATCGCTAATCTTGACATCACCACAAGCTTCAGTCACGTTCTGCCATTTTTTTTTTTTTTTACCATGGAGCACATTTTTGTTGTGGGAAAGATCCACGCTGCGGAATCAGTCAGCACTTTTTGCCCTGAACATCCTCAGTAATGAGCTTGAGTTTCCAAGGCAACTTCATCATCCTGCAGATCAGCTAAGCTCACTTCGAAAACACAACCCGAAGTCACACAGGCACGCCCATGACCGACCTGGGTTTTGAAGCATTGTGAGCCAGGGCCTCGGCTCTTTCTGCTTTGCCAAGAACAGGACAGTGCATGGGAAACAGGACATGGGTCCCAAGGGGCCCAGGCTCCAGGGGGGGTGGGGAAGGCATTGGGGGACAAGGCAGTTTGGGGAGACCAGCAGGGACCATCCAAAGGAAGGAGTGAGGCCTATTGGCCGGGCCAGGGAAGCGGCTGTGCTACCCTCTCTGGTGGGAAGAGGGAGACCAGGGCATGAAGTGGCCTCTGGGATGGAAGGATCGGCCTCCCAAGAATCAGATCTCGAATCTGTAGCCTTGTCCCAACACTAGGGCCAACCTCAGTCTAAGAACCATCACTTTTGGCCCAGATCCTCCTCCCCCATGTCCCCGCTCTGCCTGTGCACCCTGCCATTCTCATAGGGCAGCCTTTCCTCTTGTAAATTAAAAAAAAAAAAACTGTGGTAAATGCACGTGACATAAAATTTACCATTATGACCATTTTTTCAAGCGTACAATTCAGTGGCATTAAGCCTATTCACACTGTTGTGCAGCCACCACCACCACCCATCTCCAGAGCTCTTTTCATCCTACAAAACCGAAACTCTATACCCATGAAACACTAACTCCCCACCCTTTCTTCCCTCAGCCCCTGGCAACCACCATTCCACTTCCAGTCTCTATGCATCTGATACTGCAGGTATCTCAGATGAGCGGAATCATACAATAATTGTCCTCTTGCGGCTGGCTTATTTTACTTAGCATCCTGTCCCCAAGGTTCCTCTATGTATCAGAATGCCCTTCCTTTTTAAGGCAGAATAATATTCCATGGCATGGATCTGCCATCTTTTGCTCATCCATTCATCTGTTGATGAACACTCGGGTTGCTTCCAATTGGTGGCCATTATGAACCATGGCCACGGGGTTCCCACCTGCTAGAATCCTGCTTTCACTTCCGTGGGGCACATGCTCAGAATTGCTGAATCGTATGGTTTTCCTGTTTAACTTTTTGAGAAGCTGCCACACTATTTTCCGTAGCAGCTGCACCATTTTACATCCCCACCGGCAGTGCCCCAGGGCTCCAGCTTCTCCACAACCTCGTCAACACATTATCATCTGGTTTTTTATCGCTGCCATTCTAAGGAGTGTGAGGTGGTACTGCATTGCAGTTGAAGAGGCTTCTTTTTTATTAAGTGTATTGGGTTGACATTGGTTAATGAGATCATACAGGTTTCAAGTGTACATTTCTATGATATATGACCTATATATTGCATTGTGATCCATCATTCAAAGTCAAATCTTATTAAAACAGTTGGATGATGCCACGCCTTTGCCAAAACGAGCTGATGAGTCTGATGGCCCCCAACCTCCCCACCACAGCCTATGAGGTCTGGCATGATGTGTCCCCACCTACTCACCTCATTGGCACCACTCTCTCATTCCCCTCCCCTCTGCTCAGCTCCTACACAGCCACCGACTCCTTAGAGAGAGGAAAAAGCAGCCTCCCGCTCACCACGCCATGGGCCCGAGCTAAGTTCGTCCTGTTCTCAGTGGCCCACTGAATTCCCACAGCAGCCCATGAGCTGGGCACTGGCATCACCCCCATTTTACAGATGAGGAAAATAGAGCACAGAAGGGAGGCCACTTGCCCAAGGTCATGGCAGTGGGTGGAACTGTGGTCCCAAGAGATATTTCCACTCAGAAACTCGGAAAGTGACCTTATCTCTATATATAAAAGGCTCATATGCACAGTGTCCCCTCGGGAGTTCAACTGGGAGACCGCTAGTTCGATCGCTCGCTATGACATATGCTGACCACCAGGAGGCAGCGCAGAACAAAGGAAGACCTGGCTGGCAGCCGGAAGGCTCCTGATTGGCCCTGATCGCCAGCCAGGCCTAGGGACCCTACCCGTGCACGAATTTTGGCCTCTAGCTCAGGCTTACAGATGCAATTAAAGATCTCCAGATGAGATCATCCTGGACCTAAATCAATGACCATTGTCCTTATTTATAAGAGAAAGAAGAGGGAGAGACACAGGGAGATGGCACATGAAGGAGGCAGAGATGGGAGTGATTTGTCTACAAGCCAAGCAACACCAAGGACTGTCAGCAACACCAGAGGCTGGGAGACAGGCGTGGGCTGGATTCTCCCGCAGACCTTCCCGAAAGAAGCAATCCTGCCGACACCTTGATTTCGGACCTCTGGCCCTGGGACTGCGAGAGAACAGAGTCTTGTTGTTTTAAGGCTTAAGTTTGCAGCCGTGTGCAGAGCAGCCCTAGAAAATGAGCGCGGTCACCAGCCAGTGAGTGCAGGCTGGGACTCAAGCCCCAAGCTGTCATGACCCCGGAGGCCTTGCTTTTTGTCGCTTGTCACAGTTGCTTTGCCTTCCTCAGATAACCCTCACTCGTGCTCTGTGGCACTTCCTTCCAAGATAAAAACAAGAAGACCGTAAACCTTTCATCTCCTTGGCACACGCTACAGAAAGACAGAAGTCAGCATCACCCTTGGAGACGGGCAGTCGTGGAGCGGGGCACCATGGGTTGGCACACTACCAGCCCCTTGCCCTAGAATTGAGGGAATGTGGATGCCTGTGCCTCCAACTTCCACCCAGAGGGAGAAATCCACATGGGAACAGAGCAAAATAGGAAACCAGTTAAAAACCGAGTCAGGAAGGGCCAGAGGGGTGAGAGAATGGAGGAACCAAGGCCCTGGTCAGCACCCAGGGAGAGCGAGAAGCTCTGGGCTGGCCCAGCCAACCTCCGCTGTTCAGAGGAGCGACGCTGAGAATGACCGATGGACAAGCTATCTTTACCCACCTGCTCTGGGGAGAGAGGCAGGCTTTCCCAGCAGCCTTGGGAAGCCGTGGATAGGGTCAGTTGCTGGTCCTGAGGCCTTTCCTCACAGGTCCCCAAGAGAGGGAGCAGGCTCCGGGGCAAGGCTTGGAAGCTGCCAGGGTGGCTCTGTGCTGGGGGTGGCCCGGCGACCTCTGGCCTGGGACATTCCCATCGGAAACCCATGGCCTCCAGCGTGGGAAGCTAACAGAGCCCTGGTTATGGGCAGAAAAGAGGCTCGGAGTGGGCTGCTTGTTGACCCACGTGGGGCCCGGGACATTGGTTTCCTGGAGACTCTGATTTTTCCTGAGCCTGAGCTTGCGTCTGACACAAGGCAGCAAAATTCTCTGAATGTGCAAATCTGGGACCCCTGCCCATTTTTACACACATCGTTATTTCCTCCCCAAAGCATCCCCTCCACCACTTCTCTTCCTGCCTAATCCGTTCTCTTATTTCTTCTCCCCATTAAGTTGACATTCACAAAACAGAAGATGAATCACATAAAGTGAACCAGACAGTGGCATGGAGTACATTCACAATTTGTGCATCTAGTACCAAAATATTCATGTCAGCCCAGAATCAAACCCTACACCCATTAAGCAGTCACTCTCCATTCTAACTCCCCATAACCTAGCAACCAGCAATCTGCTCTCTGTCTTTCTGGAGTTACCTATTCTAGGCATGCCGCATAAATGCAGTAACAGAATATACGGCCTCTTATGTCTGGTTTCTTTCACTGAGCATGGCTTTTTTGAGGTTCATCTCTGTTATATTTTTTCCGAACTCCTTTTTGATGGCTCAGTAATATTCCACTGATGGGAGCTTGGGTTGTTTCTACCTTTTGAGTGCTGTGAATAGTGCTGCTATGGATATTCTGAGTACATGTTCTTGTTTGACGGCCTGTTTTCAATTCTTTGGGGTACATACCCGAATCCATTCTTGAAATGTCATCTTGAGAGTCACTCCTCTATGATACTTTCTCTGACTCCATATTTCCCTAGAGCTAAGTTGGGAGCCTTTCTTCTTAAAAAATGTTTTTAACCCTCACCCAAGGATATGTTTTCTATTGATTTTAGAGAGGGAGAGAGGGGGAAAGAGAGAGGGGGAGAGAGAGAGAGAGAGAGAGAGAGAGAGAGAGAGAGAGAGAAGAAGAAGAAGAAGAAGAAGAAGAAGAAGAAGAAGAAGAAGAAGAAGAAGAAGGAGGAGGAGGAGGAGGGGGAGGGGGAGGGGGAGGGGGAGGGGGAGGGGGAGGGGGAGGGGGAGGGGGAGGAGAAGAAAAGGGAGAAAAGAGAAGAGAGAAACATAAATTACTTGCCTCCTGCATGTACCCTGACTGGGGATCAAACCTTTAACCTGACAGGGAATGGAACCCACAACCTTTTGGTGTGTGGGACAATGTTCCAACCAACTGAGCCACCCAACCAGGGCACAATAAAGCTTTTTTTTTTTTTAAACTATGTTGATTTTATACCATCTATGAATCAAGAAATGTGACTCCTGGAAAAGTCACACAGATCTATTTGTTTTTCAGCAGTTACAGAAGTGCTTTAATGCTTCTCCTACTAGCCTACGAACGCCTGAAGGTCAGGGCTGTGCTTGATCCCAGGTGCCAGGAACAAGACTTGATGCATAGTAGGTACTCAGTACATGCTTGGAGATTTGAACCTCTCTCTCTCTCTCTCTCTCTCTCTCTCTCACCTGAGATAGTAGCCATGGTAAACCCTCATTCCTATATTCACATATTCACTCAGCAAACAAGTTATGAGGCCCTATTATGTGCCAGGAAACACAAAGTTCACTGAGACCTCTGCTTCTGAGAGGCTCATGACGCTGTACAGGCCACATGACTCAGGTATGAGCCACGCTGAGATGGGCACATGCCCAAAGCGCTGCAGAAGGTAGACTTGGCTTTGATGTTCCTGAGAGACAGGAAGTCTTCACAGCTGAGGTGACAACCGAGCTGCCTGGAGAAGGATGCTGTGCAGGAATCCCCAGGAGATGCCAGGAGGCGCAGCACCTTAGGCAGAGGGCCTGGGGCAGCAGGTGAGAGGTGGAGAAATGGCAGAGCTGTGCAGGCCCGCAGCCCCTCTGTCCAGCTGAGCTCCCCAGCCCAGAGCCTTGGAGTCTGTGTCACACCCACCCCTAAATGCGCCTCCCTCCCCTTCTCCCCGGGCTGGGGGTCTGGCCTTGGATGTGTGAGTCTGCATGGAGCTCTCTGAGCCGATCAAGGGCTCTGGCCGGCCCTCCTCCCCCACACCAGGCGAGAAAGAGAGAGAAAGAGAGAGAGAGAGAGAGAGAGAGAGAGAGAGAGAGAGAGAGAGAGACGCCAGCTCCCCACAGACCAGCTATTTCGGCCCAATCCCAAACACCAGCTCATGGTTTACGGCTGGGGAGCCAGAGGCCTGCAGGCTGACCATAAAAGGAGAAAACTGAACAGACCCGGCTCACTGCTTCTCTTCCCTTCTTGCTCTGCCAGGCTGCTGTGGGACCCAGTGAAAGGGAGGCGGCCAATCCATGTCCCCGTGGGTCACTGCTACCTCCGGGCCAGTGAGGAATGAAGGACGCGGCCTCCACCGAGTGCAGAGTGGCTCCCTACCTAACACTGCACCCGAGGGCGGACACCAGAGTTCCAGACTCAAGGTGAACGTCAGTGCGGGGCCTCAACCGTGGACCCTCGACAGATGACAGCTAACGCCTGCTGCACCTGCCCTGACCAGGCAGGGTTCCCCGTGCACTGTCCAAATCAACCCTCACAACTGGGGTAGGCACCGTTACTATCCTCACAGCACAAATGAGGAAACTGAGGCACAGAGAAGTGGGCACACTGGCAGAGCTGGGATTTGAACCCAGCTCCAGAGGCCAGGCCCTAACCACTGCTCTGTGGGCCAGGGTCCTTCTCCTTCTCCAGCCTTCCTCTCCCTAGAGGAGTTAGGTGGGAAGAGATTCTAGGGGCTTATGCTGGACTCCAACAAGAACTTTCCAGACCCACACAAAGCCCTGGCATCTTTTTTTTTTTAATTTTTTTAAAATATATTTTATTGATTTTTTACAGAGAAGAAGGGAGAGGGATAGAGAGTTAGACATCGATGAGAGAGATCGACCAGCTGCCTCCTGCACGCCCCCCAGTGGGGATGTGCCCGCAACCAAGGTACATGCCCTTGACCGGAATCGAACCTGGGACCCTTGAGTCCGCAGGCCCGCGCTCTATCCACTGAGCCAAACCGGTTCGGCCCTGGCATCTTTAATAGCAGAACTGGCCGGTTGAGACGGTGTAGGTACAGGAGGACCAGTATTCCTCTTGGGCCTCAGCTCCCACCTCCACGCGCTCCCTTCTGCCCCAGCCCCAGAGCCTCCTGGCTCCCTTATTAAGCCCACATGTCACCTCCCAAGGAGGCCTCCCCTGACCTCACAGCCTAGGCCCCAAGGGGTCCACCTCACAGCCCCCTGTGGGCCCTCCATCAACAGAGCTAAATAAAAAGGGAACGGGGAGTCAGGTTCCCTCCAAGGCTGGGAGGACACAGTATTAGCCTGGGGAGCCAGGCCTGCAGGCCGGCAAGGAGGAGGCTGGAACACACAGCCTCCATGAGGAACACATCGTCACCTGCTGTCAGCCAGTGTTTCCCAAATCCGCTCCCTAAAACACGGCTGCCTCTTCAACCCCATATTTACTGCTTATTTTAAAAAATGAATTCCCCTTCGCTCTCTCCCATCTGGGTAAGACACTATGGGCAGTCCATCGGGCTCATCACATTCAGATGACCTTTACCCCTCCTCATTTCCTGCCAAAGAACTGAGCTGGCGATAACTCCTCCGAGCACCAACTCCTCCTGTGCCTCCGCAAAGACGGGCCAGGTTGGAGCCGCCGCCACCCCTCACCCCCAGCAGGTCGGTCGGAGCCCACAGCTGCTGCAAAAATCTCCAAAAGGCAGAGAAAGGATGCAACTGGTCCCCCGTCCGGGGGGCGTCGTGGAAACACAGTCTCTGGAGCAAAACGACTTGGAATGACTTCCTGGATCCACCTTTTGGACAAGACACGTTGCCGCTCGAAGCATCAGTTTCCTTGCAAGGAAAACAGCTCAAAGTCCACACTTTTCATGGTTATGGAAGCGATGCAATGAGACTGGATACACCAAAGACTTAAAATTACACAACGGCACATGCCAGAGCTTAACGATGGCTAGTCTCCCCACCACTGCTGTTCTATCGTCACCAGCATCTAAAATAGTGAGCCGGTCAGGTGGTTTCGGATGACAGCGACTCTGTCCAGGGGGCCAGAGTCTCAGGCCAAGGGCAACCCTGTCTAATTAGAAGGGCTAAGCCAGTCCCTAAGCCTTTGGGGGTCTCAGTTTCCTCATCTGTTAAGTGGGGGTAACAGCACGACACTCTTCACCAGATTGCCTCGGAGAGAAGATAAACTGTTCTGAGGGCGGCCGGAGGTGATGTCTCCAGGTTTGACGCTCAGCTCTGGGGCCGAGTCACCTGGTGCTCTGGGCCTCAGTGACTTCCATCTGTCGAACGGGGACGCTGTCCTGCAGGTGCCAGCAAGGTCAGGGCGATGTGGGACTGACAGAGCGGTGAGCCCAGGGCAGAGCGGTGCCCTTCCTCTCTCTGCCCAGTTTACAGAGCAGCCTCTGGGGAGCTGAGTGAGCATGAGCCAGCTGACCATGGACAGAGGGAGCCCGCGGAGTGTGGGAACTTGCAAAGCATAGTTTGCATCCTCCCACCTCCCAAACTTCTCCTCAGCTTGGAGAGGGTTCAGCCAAGAGCCTGAGCTGATAAAGGCCCGGGGCTGCTGTTTCTTTTTTAACCCCCTCTCCCCTCACTACACACTTCCCTGGAGTGGCCACTTGGTGCTAATTGGGTGAAGACAAAGTGCTCCTGTGGCTATCTTGCACAGGTGACAAATCCTGATGGCTCCTCTCAACACATCAGAATGAAATCTTATCTGCCTTTCACAGCCCCGCCCCGCCCCTGGGACCCATGGGCGGCAGGGATCCCTGGTGGTGCTCGTCAGGAAAGCTTTAGTGGTGCTTCACCCACATTCATCGTGTTAATTTATCGCAGTTAAATAACTCCAGCTCCTTGAACGCTGACCTTTCAACACCCTGAGATGTAAGACAGGCCTGCAGGAGCCAACAGCCTGCCATGGGACGGCAGGGGGCTCTGTGTGCCAGCTCGGCACCACCCACTAACTGGGCAAAGCTTAGCTTTTGGAGTCAGATAAATCAAGCTCAGATCTGGCTCTGACACTTATGTGACCTTCAGCAGGTTCTTCACCTCTCTGAGCCTCAATTTACCCAGCTATAAAATGGGGCTAGTAATAGCACCTGCTTCCAGTGTTGGATCTGACAAGTCATGTAAACACAGGCCCACATGCACACACTCCAAGGGAGGAAAAATAAAGAAACATTTTGAAAGGATCCAATATTTGCTCTTTCCTAAAAACCATCAAGGCAAATGGGAAAAAATTAGAACTTTGTTGGCCTTCCTGGTTTTATAATTTGGAATTGTTTTTATTCTGGATTATATATGCAGGCACCATAATAATTTCAGGCCTTCATTGTAAAGGGCCTAATCTGATTGTGTCTACCTTGTAGGTTTGTGTTAAGGATCAACTGAGAATATTCTTGTAAAGCCCTGAGCATATAGGAAGCACACAATAAAGTCCACTAGTGTCACAATCACTTCTTTGGAAAAGAAGGTAGGAGAGAATTTCCATGGGAGGATGGTGGAGTTAACACATGCGTTTAGTGCTCCTCCCACCCCAAATCTTACTAAAATGACAGTAAAGGAATTGTTCAAAAACACACGAACCAGTTCAAATGAACTGGAGAGGAGAGAACAGCAACACAAGCTTGGAAGCCAGAAAACAGGAGAAGTGATGACTGTCCCAAGAAAAGAGAAGTCTAAGCTGGCAGTGGGCACAGCTGGAAACCAACTCAAGTTCACCATAAAATTCCCTGTTCTGGTTCAAACCTCAGTAATTAGCAGCACCTGGGGCCTCTGGAAGAGGGGGCGAGGACATAAAAACGTAAGAATTGGTTGAAGGTCTGTTTGAGGAGCTATGAGCCACTCCCTGCAGCCTAGTGACTGACTGCCCTGCCCACAGTCCACAGAGGAGGCAGATTTCGTCTCTAGAAGGCGTGAAATAAAGGGTCTCTGTCCTGGGGGCCACCAGAGACCAAATTGAAATAAGGAGGACAGCGTGCAAGTTTCATCCCACAGTTTAAAACCCATAGCCTCTTCTCAAATAGACCCTCAAGATAGTGGTAGATTTTTTTTAAAAGATTTACATTCTTTTTATATATATTTCTTTATTGATTTCAGAGAGGAAGGGAGAGAGTGAGAGAAATCATTTATCGGCTGCCTCCTGCATGCCCCTACTGGGGAATGAGCCCACAACCCGGGCATGTGCCCTTGGCTGGAATCAAACCTGGGACCCTTCAGTCTGCAGGACGACACTTTATCCACTGAGCCAAATGGGCTAGGGTGAATAATGGTAGATTTTTATACTCCAGACAGAAGACTGCACAAGTCTTCTCTGAAGAATATGCTCAGCCCAAGAAAAAAGAGTGAAAGATATATCAGAAGTGCCCCAAGGAATGGCTCAGCTCCACCATACTACAGCCAAGCTCATCGGCAGCAAGCTAACTCCTACAAGCACAGAGCACCCATCACTTTTGTGGTGCCATGTACTAAAGCATTCCAGGTGAGTGGACAGCCAAGAATCACCAGACACCTGAAGAAGCCACTCATATGACAGACAGACATTAAAACAGAAAGGAAAATGCATCTGGAGGAAAGAGAGACTGTATATGGAGAAGTGTTCTTCAAGAAAAAGAAAAAGAAGTACTCTCACACAGAAAAAGAATGCTGTCAGAAAGAAATATTCAGAAAATAAAACAGAGTTCTTAGAAATGAAAAAAGTATGACAGCATAAATTAAAAACTCAATTTAAGGGTAGTAAAATAAAGTTGAGGTAATTGCCCAGAAAAAAAAGGATAAAAAAGATAAAGAGATAAAAAAGACAAGAGAAAGATGAAAATGATAGGAACAGTCCAGGAGTGAGTGATAGAAACAGTCCAGGAGTTCCATTACGGAAACAAGAAGACTTCCAGAAAAACAGAACAGAGGGCACAGAGAGGAATATGTCATCAAGGAAGTAACTCACAAAAATTTCTCAGAATCTAAAGGTATGAGTTGAGCTTACAGATTAAGAAGGTTCCCCTAAGTCTCTAGCACAATGGGTGAATGACAAATCCCATCATCATAAACAAGAGGAGAAAAAAAGAGTTTAAAAGCTCCCAAAAAAGAAGGGGAAAAATCTTGTCATACACAAAGGAGTAAGAATCAGATTGGCTTTTATCTTTTCAAAATGAAACTGAAACTGGATAGCAACGAAGTAATGCCTTTAAAATTCTGGGGTGGCGGGGGAATGGGGACTATTTCATGCTTAAAATTTTAGACCCAGCTAAACTATCTCTTAAATATTAGAGAAGCAGCCCTAGCCAGTTTGGCTCAGTGGATAGAGCGTCGGCCTGCAGACTAAAGGGTCCCAGGTTCGATTCTGGCCAAGGGCACATGCCCAAGTTGCGGGCTAGATACCCCCCAGTAGGGGGAATGCAGGAGGCAGCCAATCAATGATTCTCTCCCATCACTGATGTTTCTATCTCTCTACCCCTCCCCCCTTCTCTTCTGAAATCAATAAAAATATTTTTTTTTTAAAAAAAGAGATGCCGCAGAGAGCTCTCTCAAAAAAAAAAAAAATTAGAGAAGCAGCAAGTCTTTCAGATAAGATTTCAATTTGCTCACGTCCTTTCTTGAGAAGCTACTAGAGAAGGCGATCTATTTAAACAAGAGAATAAATCAAGGAAGAGGAAGACATGGAAACTAGGAAACAAGGAATCCACCATGAGAGCACTGAAGGGAATTCCAAGGATGACAAGGAAGATCCCAGATGTTAGCTACCATTCATAGACGGTACCCAGGGCAGGTCAGAAGGCCCCAATAGCAATCACCTTAAGGAGAGGATATCAATAGGATCACCAACACATATCTGGGCGTAGTAAAAGAAGAGCAACACATTTAAAAGGAGAATTGGGCCTGGCCGGTGTGGGTCAGTGGTTGAGCATTGACCTATGAATCAAGATGTCACAGTTTGATTCTTGATCAGGGCACATGCCCGGGGCTACGGGCTGGATCCTCAATAGGGCGTGCGCAGGAGGCAGCGGATCAATGATTCTCATCATTGATGTTTCTATCTCTATCTCTCTCTCCCTCTCCCTTTCTCTCTGAAAGCAATAAAAGATATATTTTAAAAAAATAAAAGAATTGGAAGTAGAATTAGTGATTAAGTACATAGAAAACTAAGTTGGGGAAAAAAGGCAATTACTAACACCAGGGCAAAAAAAAATTATAAAAAGAAAAAAGTAATCCTGAGAAAGAGCAGAGTTCAGCTGTGAACAGTATCTCCACAGGCATAATAATGTAAACTCGGAATATAGGTTTCATCAAAGTTAATATAAAACTACTATGCCGAAACCGGTTTGGCTCAGTGGATAGAGCGTCGGCCTGTGGACTGAAAGGTCCCAGGTTCGATTCCGGTCAAGGGCATGTACCTGGGTTGCGGGCACATCCCCAATAGGAGATGTGCAGGAAGCAGCTGATCGATGTTTCTCTCTCATCGATGTTTCTAACTCTCTCTATCTCTCTCCCTTCCTCTCTGTAAAAAATCAATAAAATATATTAAAAAAAAAAAACCTACTAGAGGCCCAGTGCACAAAATTCATGCACTGGGAGGGGGGTCCCCTCAGCCAGGCCTGTGCCCTCTTGCAGTTTGGGAGCCCTTGGGGGATGTCCGACTGGTGGCTTAGGTCCGCTGCCATATTCCCAACTCCCCTGATGCAGCAAAGGGTTGAGCCTGAAGCACTGAGCTCTCCACAACAACCTATAAGTCAGCATCTTCAGACAGGCTTCAGTCATCCTTGTTACACCCATTCTCACCTCCACATCATCCCTGCTCCCCTCTCCCATCTTAGTAAACCATCCTTCAAAACGTGTAAAGCCCCACCCCTCTCAGACAACCCTCCCCACCCATCCTGACCCTGGTTGGTTCTTTTCTTTAACAAACTCTGATAGCTCTTCATTCATTCATTCATCAACAAATATTAACTGAGCAGCTACTATATGCCAGGTTCCAGTAAATGAGCTGGAGAGACAATGATGAACAGGCAGATAAGGATGCTGTTTGTAAGTCTGACGGAGTTTATGGGGCCTCAGGAACTTAAGAGTCCATGTAATACATTTTAAACACTTCATTCTATACTCAGTGAATGTCATCCACCTCTCCCCAACCTCACCTCCTCACCCCCTATCTTGTTCCACGAAGGACTGAAGGAGGAAGCCACAGCTGTTAGCTTTACCTCTCCATCAAACCAGAAAGCTCAGTGTGGATCCCAGCCTTGTGACTTTATAGCCTTGTGACAGCAACATTCCACAAAGGAGTCATGAAGTGGGCCTACACATTCCTTCACCAAAACCAAATTTCCACTTTATAGGAAAAAAATAAAATGCTTCCAAGCTTACATTTTCCTCCATGATTTTTTGGAGACTTTTTCCATTAAAGTCTGTCAGCACAAGTGTGCCAGAAAGCACCAGGAAGTGCCAAAATGGGCCCATCCAGAGCAGCGGTTAATTCCCACTTAAACTAAACAAAGACCGGTGTGCTCATGGTTGTCATGTTCTCTTGAGGTTCAAAATGTGATAAGGTTTCTAAGTAATTTTTTATTTCACTACTAGAGGCCCGGTGCACTACATTCATGCACTGGAGGGGGCAGGGGGTCCCTCAGCCCAGCCCGTGCCCTCTTGCAGTCTGGGACCCCTCGGGGGATGTCCGCCTGCTGGCTTAGGCCCAATCTTCCCGGGGACTAGGCATAAGCCAGAAGTTAGACATCCCTCTCACAGACTGGGGCTCTTGCAGTCCAGGACCCCTTGCTCCTTACCACCCGCCTGCAGTGGAGGTGGGAGAGGCTCCTGCTACCACACCTGCGCTCACCAGCCGTGAGTTGGCTGAGCGGCGCTCCCCCTGTGGGAGTGCACTGACCACCAGGGGGCAGCTCCTGTGTCGAGTGTCTGCCCCCCTGGTGGTCAGTGTGCATCATAGCAACCGATCGTTCTGCTATTCGGTCGACTTACATATTAGCCTTTTATTATATAGGCTATGGTTTTGTGCTAAAACATAGACCTTAAGAGGAATGAAATGTATTAAAACGAGTCTTTGTCACCAATGCCCACAGTTGGGAGGTTGTCTAGGAAGCAAAAGTTATCACAACAAAAATATTTTTCAATGAGTCGACCACCTAGGAATCGGACCCCGCTAAAGCACCACTGCCCCCACCCAGGCAAAGGCTCCACCTTGCTGGCTACTGAGTGTCAACATCCACCACGACACAAACCCAGAATAAAGGGGCAACTCTGCAACATGGCCGATTTCCCAAAGGTGCAGAGGGTCACAAAGTCAAAGAGTTTGGAAAGGCCACGGCTGAGTATCAAAGAGTCATCATGAACAACAACACAAGGGGGGCTTGAGAGCCTGGAACATCAAAGAAGGAAAAAAAGTTCTTGGGAAACTGGCGATGCCTCAAGTAAGTGTGCAAAATTTATGCACTCACAGAAATCAAGCATGACATGACAAATGCTGTATTATGCTCTCACATGATTTAAAAGCAAAAAAAAAAAAGACAAAACTATCAACCCTTAATTAACTGGATACTCAAACAAGAATTAGGATCTAATAGCAATTACAGCCAAATTCCTATTGCATGTCAAAAAAGATAAATCTATGTTCATAATTTGCAATGTCATTTTTCAAGCCCAATCAAAACCTCCCCCGCCCCCTTACTATTGACAGTAAAACTTTGGTCCCGGTTTTAAGTGATGTTTTTTCTGGAACTAGTTGTTTTCAGATAGTCAAAACCTCTTTTATTTCATGCCACTCAGCTCAGTTAGTGTATAAAAGATCAATGGTGGTGATCACTAGATGATAGAAGTTTGGGTGTGGGTGTGTTCTTTTTTGCTTAAATATAAATTTTCTTAAAAGTTACGTATATATATTTTAAGAGCACCGTGGTGGTGGTTACCAGTCACGCCCCCTCCCTTCTCCTTTGCTAACAGAATTTTATTTCATTCTGGTTTTCAGGTTAAGTGTGTTCCCTCAGCCCCAGGAAAGAACTAGGAATAGTCCGACGCAATAAAAACCATCCTGGTCTCCTTTGCCACTGATTGGTTTAGAGGTTGCTATGTGACCAAGTTTTAGCTAATGGGATACAAGGGAAGGCCTGCTGAGGAGACTCTGGGAAAAGTTTTCCTCCCTGATAAATAAGAGACATAGGAAAAGAGCTTAACCCTCCACTTCTTTCATGTTTCGGATATTATCATCACATGAGGATGTGATGTCTGGAGCTACTGGCTGCCAGCTGGTGACCATGAGAAAGAAGCCAAGAAAATGCCAAAGAAGTTCGTTTTTGAGCTGCTGAATTAACAAACTCTGAAATCATCAACCTTCCGGCTTCTTATGTGAGATAATAAATTCCCATCACTTAAGTCACTTTAATTGGTTTTGCTATGCGTCCTGAAGCCAAAAGCACCCCAAATGATACACTGTAATTCTGTGATGTTCAGCTTCCCACAGAGGTGTGTGAACCACCATTTTATACTTTTACATAAAAGGGAGACCACAAAGGATTTTTAAAAACAAAGAGTCCTGGCCAGTTTGATTCAGTGGATAGAGCATCGGCCTGTGGACTGAAGGGTCACAGGTTCGATTATAGTCGAGGACATATGCCTGGTTGTGGGTTCGATCTTCAGTAGGGGACGTGCAGGAGGCAACTGATCAATGATTCTCTCTCATTATTGATGTTTCTCTCTCACTCTTTCCATGTCCTCTCTGAAATCAATAAAAACATTTTTTTTAAAAGTGCCCAATTTGTTTTTTAAAAAAGTCATATGCTTAATACTTTACAACCTGAGACTGAATCTCCTCAGCCCTCCCTGCCAGGTCCCGTCAACTGGTCTTTGGAGGTAATGACAGTCTTGTGTGTGGAGTGGTCCAGCTCAGATCATACCTGTGGGGTTTGGCTAACCCTGTCCGCAAAGAGGGGCACTTCTACCCAAGCCCCTCCACCTTGGAGGGTATCTCCTAGGCACACCCAGAGCCCTGCCCTCAGGAGTTTCCAGAATGGGGTCCCTCTCAATCCCCAACTCAGAACTCAGGGTGCCAGGGATTGGGCAATTAACACAAATAAGCTTGTCAGGCCAGCTGAGGACTGGGAACTGTAGAATTCACACCCCTACCAGAGGGGTGGCTGACATTTGGGAACACAGGCCCAGTATTGCCAGATATTCCAATGTTTTCAAAACGACCTGGAAATCTAGATTTTAGGTACAATCTCCCCATTTTTAAAAGTTGGTGACTAATTCAAATATCCTTAAAATTCCATGTGGAGCAAGTCAAACTTATCTGAGGGCTGGATCCACCTACCAGCTGCCAGTTTACCATCTCTGGGCTATTTACATTGAACAATCACAAACCAATTGTACACAGCTTTAAAATTGCCATAGCCCTTTTCTGTTGCCCTTCCCAAGAGCACGGACAGGAGAACTCCTGTATCTCAAGCCCAGAACCGTATAAAGAAAAGAAGACCCTCTCATTTGCTCCAAAGGGCTGGGTGCTGCCTTTTGTGCAACCAAGATACTTAATGAGGAAAGCCAGAACTCACCTCTGAGGGTTTTGCTGAGAAGAGGCCAAGGGAGTTAAACAGGAAAAGCTCACAATTTAGAGATGCCTCCATTTCTCTTTTTCTTACCTTATTGCATTGGTTAGGACCTCTAGTGCAATATTGAATAGGGTGGTGAGAGTGGACATCTTGTGACTCAAGGTAAGGGGGAAAGCATTGGCTTTCACTGTTAAGTATGATGTTAGATGTATTTTTTTTTTTTGCAGATGCCTTTTATCAAGTTGATAAAATGCCTTTTATCAGGTTGATAAAGGTTGAAGTTCTTTTATAGTCCTAGTTTTCTAACAGATTTAATCATAACTGAATATTAAATTTTCTCTGGATTAATATGATTATGTGTTTTTTGTTCCTTATACTGTTATATTGGTTGAGTTTTCAATATTGAACCAGCCTTGCATTCCTGGTGTAAGCCCCACTTGGTCATGGCCTGGGTTTTCAGACACTTTCAGAGACTCAGCTGCCTCTGCTGCAAGTTGTAACACCAACCCTACCCCGCAGAATTGTGCTGAAGATTAAATAAGAGTGAGTGTGTGTTTGTGTGCTTGAACCTAAAGTCCTATTCAGATAGAGGCTGCAAAGAAGCCCTATGATAGAAAACTTCTACTTTTCAAGCTTTTGCCACATCAGGCACTGCATGAAGCACAATCTGTACCCTAATTCCATTGATCCTGAAGTGTGGTGAGGTGGTTTTAGGTGACACTCGGATTAATATTTCTTATTTTAATAGTTATATATTCTTTTCAATGTGTAATATATATATATATATATATATATATATATATATATATATATATATGTAGATGGTGTGTCCAACATCTATTTTGGTGCATAATAATGATGATGATAATAGCTTACACTTAGGGAAAGTTTTTTTTATTCCTTACCCAAGGATATGTTTATTGATTTGAGAGAAAGAGGAAGAGGGAGAGAGAGAAACATCAATCAGTTGCCTCCCATACATGCTCCAACTACAGATCAAACCCAAAACCTATATATATGCCCTAACCGGGAATTGAACCTGGATGACACTCCAACCCACTGAGCAACACTTGCAAGGGATCATTGAGTTTTTACCAAGTACCAGGCATTGTTCTAAGCACTTTGTATACAATAGTTCATTTAATCTTCCCATCAGCCCTAGCAGGTAGGTAACGGTTATTACAATCCTCTTTCATAAATAAGGAAAGAGAAGCATAGGGAGGGAAACTAGGTTGCTCAAGGTCACATATCTAGTGAGTGGCAGACCTGTTCTAGAATTCATACTCCTTTTAAAAATTTTGTTTATCCTCACCCAAGGATATTTTTCCATTGATTGTAAGAGAGAGTGGAAGGAATGGGAGAGACAGAGAGAGAGAAACATCAATGTGAGAGAGACACATAGATTGGTTGCCTCCTGCATGCGCCTTTACCAAGGTCAGGGATTGAGCCTGCAACAGAGGTATGTGCCCTTGACTGGAATCAAATCAGGGACCTTTCAGTCCTCTGGCCAATGCTCTATCCACTGAGCCAAACTGGCTAAGGCTAGAATTCATACTCTTAACTAATATACTAGTATACTGCTGTTTTTTGCTTAGTCTGAAATAGGTTCTGTGGGGAGGAAGCTTATAAGAAAAATATCCTATCTAATAATAGACAAACATGGTAATTGACAGTACCTTCACTACGCTTCCCATTGGCTAATCAGGGCGATATGCAAATTAACTGCCAATAAAGATGGCGGTTAACCACCAACAAAGATGGTGGTTAATTTGCATATGTAGGCGCAATGCTGGGAGGTGAAAGGGGAAGGATGGAAGAAGCCGCCTGCTGCTGACAGTGATCAGAAACCTAGGAAGCAGGCAAGAGCCGGGGGGCAGGGCAAAGGCGGCCCCCAGAGGGCCGCCTTTGCCCTGCCCCCTGGCCCGTGATCGTAGAACCGGGGTGCCTTTGCCCACCCCCCGGCCGGTGATCGGAGAAGCCGGGTGGGGCAGGGAAGAGGCAGCCGCCAGCAGCCGCCTCTTCCCTGCCCCGCCCCCCCACCCCCCGCCCACCTGGCCGGTGTTCGGAGAAGTACCTGTATTTTTTTTTTCAAAGTACCTGTATTTTTAATAATTTCTTGACATGGCAAAAGAATAATACATTACGATCCAAGGGTGGTGGGGTGAGGAGAAGGAGCAGCAGAACAATCCAACAAACAAAAAGGGAAACAGAAATGCATGGTGGAAGGGATTGGAAGGGTGGGTAGGGGCATTGCTCAACTAAAATGCAATTGGTTTGTTACTGAGTACTATTCATGGGAAGACAGCATCCTGACTCCTTCTCTATACAGCATATTGGGAGTAAAAATGATGCATCCAGGTGGAAATACGATTAGGGGTTGGAAGACAGACAGG
Source organism: Myotis nattereri (assembly GCF_964212035.1). NCBI lineage: Eukaryota > Metazoa > Chordata > Mammalia > Chiroptera > Vespertilionidae > Myotis > Myotis nattereri. Next base: position 90,448,675 of record NC_138079.1, on the reverse strand, counting down.
GAAAGAAGAAGTCAGAAATAGACACTGAGAGAGTCACTGGCTGGCTGGCTGCAAATACTGACTCTCCAGTAGTGATAGAATAAAAAAGTGGGGGCCATCTCTGGAAGATTCAAGAGATAGGGGGCAACTCTTCTATGGTTTTGACTTGCCCAGATTTCCACATACACACGTGTACACGCCTATGTTTGCATGCACACACATATACACATAACTGACTGCCCTCCCTGGAAGCACAGAAGAAGAAGAAGCCGCCCACCTTTGGTCCAGGCGCCAGCGCCTGCGGCTGGTTGCAGCCCAGGAGACGGACAAGCCACCCGCCTGAGGTCCCAGGCTGCAGCCACCCGGAGAAGCTGCCAGCCTTGTGGTCCAGGGCGCCAGCGCCTGTGGCCAGGGAAATAGGTTCCCTCTTCTCCTACTGCAGTCATTACTTCAATATTCCCCTTCTGAATTTCTCTCCTGTGCCGCAACCAAACTCCACTTTTCATCGGAAGGATACGGAACAGAGAGAGCAGTGTTAAAAGCTTACATTTTTAAGCCGGTAAGGTTGGTACTTAAACATATAAATGGAAAACTAGAGTCCTTCAGGTAACAAAGGCTACAAAGGACAGGGACAGCACATGACCTATTATATCCAGCAATCCATATGGGGACTGAAAACTTTGCAATGATGACAATTACTGAAGATATGAATCAACTAAAATAGTTGACAGGGACAATTATTCCATCTTTGAAAATATCTACATCAAATCTGTTTAAATAGATTTTCATCTGCATAATATAACACATTCTGACAAGACCACCACCACCACCACCAATGTGGTCAGTGTTGTGCCGATAAATGTTTAATAACTGAGGGACACCACCCCCCCCACCCCCCCCCGCGTGCACAAATTTTTGTGCACCGGGCTACTAGTCCTATATAATAAAAGCCTAAAATGCTAAGTATCTGGTCGTCCATTCAACCAATCAAAGCGTAATATGCTAATGAATGCTAAGGCCGTTCAACCGCTTGCTATGACATGCACTGACCACCAGGAGACAGATGCTCCAACTGGTAGGTTAGCTTGCTGCCAGGTTCTGGCCCATCAGGACGGAGTGAGACCGGCTGGACACACCCTGGAGCTCTCCCTCATCCCTCCCTGGCCCCGATCGTGCACCGGTGGGGTCCCTTGGCCTGGCCTACACCCTCTCTCAATCCAGGACCCCTCGGGGGATGTCAGAGAGCTGGTTTCAGCCCGATCCCACAGGCCAGGCCAAGGGACCCCACTGGTGCATGAATTCATGCACCGGGCCTCTAGTTAAGTTAATAATATAAAGATGTAATTTACATGAAGTTTAAGAACACGCAAAACTGACGGTGTCAGAAGTCAGATTGGTGGTTACAGAAGTCAGAATGGTCTCCCTGGGCAGCAGCATGCAGAAACTGTCTGGAAACATTTCACATCTTGGTCTGGGATGTGATTATACAACTGTAGCCATGTAAAAATTAATTTTAGGCTGGATACTTTAAATGTGCACACTTTACACACTCTACCCTTCTTTATTTATGTTTTACCTCAGTCCAGTTTATAATACACAAACATGGAGGGAATGTGCAAAGGCCTTTAGTTTGGAAAAGCCAGCATTAGTCTTTACAAGTTTCAAGATAGATACTTTTAACAGACGAGGAAACTGAGGCTGGAGAGGAGGAAACAGTTGCCCACAATCCCACGGGGGGGACGAAAGGGGTGTGACAGCTGGTAGTAAATTTAGAGTTGGTTGGCTCTTCCCCAGGGCTGGTACCTCCCTCTCCCCTTCCAAGGTGAGAACATTATAGCATTTGCAGACAGCCAGGGCCGCGGGCAGCCAGCGGGACGAGTGCGAGGCCTGAGCGGGCGCATGCCCGTATTTGCCCAAACTCTCCCTCTCCCTCACCCTCCCGGCTGCGAACACAGATGTTCAGCTTGCCTTTTTCCCTTTTTCAGTCACAGCCCTCCTGTCCCCCAGTGCTGCCTGCCAAACACCACATTCTTGGCGAGAACTGCAGGCAGGCAGGACAGGAGGGGCCTGGGCAGAGCAGCAGCCTCCGGAGGGGCCCTACGCCCCTCGCCCTGCCCCTCGGTGGGCTCCTCAGCAGCAGCAGCCCTGGCCAGGCCTCCCCGCACCTCCCGGCCGCCTCACCTTGCAGCATGCTCCGGTAGGCCGTGTCGGCGATGGCATAGATGTGTGGTGGCATCTCGTGCCTCTTCTTGCCCTTGTACATTTCGACGATCTTCTCTGAGTAGATGGGCAGCTGCTTGTAGGGATTGATCACCACGCAGAAGAGGCCAGAGTACGTCTGCCAAACAGAGAACTCCAGCTTAGTTCGGGAACATGGCAGGGAGAGAGCTCCTACATCCAGCCCGCGGCCTCCCTGCGTTTACTGAGCACCACTGTGGACATTTTCTTGCTCCATCCTCACAGAAGCGCTGTGAGACAGAGGCACGCCTGTTCATTTTAGACAGGGGGAAACTGAGGCACAGAGCCCTGGTGGGAACTCCTTGGCATCACTGAGATGCCAGGTGTGGGGAAGGGAAGCAAGGGGCAGGACTGGACTTCTAGGCCCCCTATGTTGTATCTGACGACTGTGTGTTTTTAAACAGTTCTGGGTTCGATCCCAGCTCCACCCTTAGCCCCTGTCACTTCCCTTCCCCGAGCATCACAGGCTTAGGTAACACTTAAGTAACTATTTGTGGGGCATTTACTGTGTGCTGGCCACTGAGCTAGGCACTTCATAGGCATCTTCTTGTCATTCTCACATCTACCCTGTGGCTGTGGTACCAGGATTTTCCCACCGCCCACCTGGCAGGTGAGAAGTGGGCTTGGTGAGGGTGTCACCAGGTCACACAGCGGGTGGGAATTCCAGAACTAGAAACCACAACTGCTTACTCCAGAGCTCATACTCTCCGTGTGTGTGTGTGTGTGTGTGTGTGTGTGTGTGTGTGTGTGTGTATCTTTTTGTTAAACCTCACCTAAGGATATTTTTCCATTGATTTTTAGAGAGAGAGAAAGGGAGAGGGAGAGACAGAGGAACAGAAACATCGATGTGAGAGAAACACATCAATTGGCTGCCCCCTGCACTCACCCTGGTCAGGATCACCAAGGTACATGCCCTTGACCTGAATCGAACCTGGGGCCCTTCAGTCCGCAGTCCAGTGCTCTATCCACTGAGAAAAAACAGCTAGAGCCAGAGCTCATACTCTTGACCATTAACAAAGCACCCTTCGTCTGTAAGATGGAGATAAATATGCCTGTCTTTTAGAAGGAGTGGTACTGACACTTGCTCCAACATGGATGAACTTGGAAACGTGATGCTGGATGAAAGAAGGCAGACACAAATGGCCACATATCTTATGGTTCTATTTATATGAAGTGTCCAGAACGGACAAATCCTTAGAGACAGAAGACAGATCTCGGGGAATGGGGACTGGCTGCTAACGGGGACTGGCTTTCCTTTTGGGGTCATAAAAAGGTCCTGGAACTAGACAGTGGTGACAGTTGCACAACATGTGACTGCGCTAAATGCCACTGAATTCTACCCATGAAACTGGTTAAAATGGTGAATTTTATGTGATGTGGATTTTACCACAATTAAATACAATAGCTGTCCAATTCTACCAAGTACCTGGGAGCAGAAGAGGAAAGGGGTGGGAGGGCACCCCGCAAGCCCCCTTGCTGTGCACCTGTGAGGCTCCATCATCGTCATTATTGTCCCCTATCGCACACATCTCCTTTCCCGTGGACTGAGGACACAGCCTAGGAGACAAGCTCCAACCTGTCCCTCGGGCACTGCTTTCCCCAAATGGTAGTTAGCGCCACCCAAGGCTCTGATGCTCACGAAGCAAGTCTTCCCTCCAGCACCCCAACAAGTAACTAAAGGAAAAGCAGAAATTCCAGCTCTGGGCTACACTCAGACCAAATGCCAGAGGGTAAGCAACTTCATCAAAGTCACCAAGCAAGACCTTGGGAGCGCCAAGCCCAGCACAGCCCACTCCCAGGTGTGAGTACTGTCCACTAGGCTGTCAGACCTATGCCTGTCCTACAGAAACAGAAACAATCAAACATTCATTCATTCACTCATTTATTCATTCATTCATTCACTCTTCATTCAATCACTCACTCATTCATTCATTCAATGTGTATGTCCTAGACACTGTGCAAAGTGCTGGGGTTAAACAGAAGACAAAAAGTACAATGTCCTGCCCTCAAAGGGCTTTCAGTCACAGCTACAACTGACTGGACAGCGGGAGGGTGCCTCTAGGGCTCAATCCTCTAAGGGACAACTCTGTGACAGGCCAGGGAGGGGGTGGTGAATGATGTTCTTCTAAAGATACAGGATTGGTGGTAAAGGAGAGAGTAATCGCCCAGGTTCTTACCATTTCAGGAATAAGGTCAACATACGGCCTCTGTAAACCTCCACCAGCTGTTTACTGAGCACCTACTGTCTACCAGGTCTGTGCTAGATGCTGGAGATAAACAAGCAATAGCCCCTGCCCTTGGAGAGCCCACAGATCAGAAGGGGGGTGAGGGCATTTAAAACAACATCATAGCCCAGCCGGTGTGGCTCAATGTTTGAGCATCGGCCTATAAACCAAGAGGTCACGGTTTGATTCACGGTCAGGGCACATGCCCAGGTTTCGGGCTCATCCCCAGTAGCGGGTGTGCAGAAAGCAGCAGATTGAGTTTCTAAACTCTTTGCTGTTTCTCTCTATCCCTCTCCCTTTCTCTCTCTCTCAAATCAATAAAAACATATAAAAAAGGGAAAAACATTATAAGAGCAACAGTGGGGCCCAGAGGATTAGGGGAGCAAAGAAGAGAGGGCCCTAACTCACGCTGGGGGTGCTCTGGAAAACTTCTGGGGGAACGTGCTCCCTGAGGCTGTCTTAACAGACAAGAAGGTGTTCACCTCAGGGAGCAGCAAGGCACTGAGGCATCAGGGCAGAGATGAAGAGGTTAAAATGTGGGGCGGGGTACCTGTGGTGTTACTGCCTGAAGCATGCGCTTTGGTATTGCTAGTGCATAGAGGAGGAGAAAAGTGATGGTGAGAGGGTTGGGGCCCATGCAGAGGTAAGTGGTGGGGAGGGGTGCTGGGGTGCTGGATGGATGAGTCCACTGTCTGCCTGGAGCCCTCCCACCCACCCTGCAAACACCAGCCACAAGTGCCCTGAGGGCTGGGAGCCCCCTCTTCTTCCTCTTCAGTCCCCATGCAGGCCTTGGCATCCAGTAGGTGCCTACTAAATGCTTGCTAAATGATTGCCGAGAGGTAAGTCAATTACAAGTCCTCCCTGGGTCAGGGGCAGGGGCAGGGCTGCTACGTCTCTGTGACCTGGGGCCTTGCATTGGGCCCGCACACAGTAGGTGCTCAGTACACGATTGTTGAGCAAGTGGCAAAGTTGTTTTAGGACAGGGGCTGTGAGTCCTAGTCATCTGTGTCCTGGTCCCCAGCATGGGACCTCCCACAGACCAAGTGCCAACAAAGGACTGATCATTAGAACGAAGGTCAACCCAGCCTTACGTCTCCTCCAGGCCTCAATTCCGACTCTGCCCCACCCAGGACCACACCCACTGCCAACTCCCGTGCCCCTTTTAGAATGAGGGTGTCATTTACAGTCCGAACCTCACCGCCCCAAGTCCTTCACCTGGAGACGGTAAAGGGCAGTGATTAAAGGTACAGAATTGAACCCTCATTCTGCTCCTTCTAGTTGTGTTACCCTGGGCAAGTCTCTGAACCTCGGGGGGGTGGGGAGGGGGCTTTATAGCTGCTCCTTCATAAGTTTGCTATAATCTATGAAGATAGCACTCATGAAGCATTTAACACAGTGCCTGATATATATATATTAGGTAATCAATAAATGTTAGTTGACTACATATACTATTCTCCCTTTGTTTCATGATGACATAAACTTTGCCACCTTAGAACCTTCACATGTGCTGTTCCTCTACTTGGAATGCTTTTCCCCCAGCCCCTATCTTCCCAGAGCCATTTCCATCTCCTTTTTTCAAGACTCAGCCTAAACGTCACCCCCAGGACTGTGAGCTGCACACCATTGTACTCCAGCCCCAGCACAGGGCCAGGCACATGGCAGGCGCTCAGTATTTGCTGAACAAAATGAATGAAAGAGAAAAGAAAGGCATGCATGGCCCTCCCAACTCCATCGCTGGCTCCTGAAGGAGGACTGTCACTTTCCTCCTGTTTGCTGGGACACCTCCTGGAGCTTCCAAGCAGATCTGAACCTCTGTTCAGTTCAGCAAACCTTTCCAGGGTACAAGGATCCGAGAGGAAGGAATGGGCAGACAGCAGCACGCCCCACGCAGGGTGGCTGGGCTTTGGAATCTGGGGGTTCCATCTCCCTTGTCCAGCCATGGTTAACGTGGCCCGACCCAGGCCACCTGCAGTTGGCTATGTGCCTGCTGCCCCGTCCCCACAAGCTCCTCTCCAGCTGGTCAAGTTCAGAGGTTTCCACATCCCTACCTCCCTTGTCCCTGCCTGCATCTCAGGGCCCAGTGCCACCAGCAGGTCCCAGCTGCAAGCCCAGGGTTTCCCTCTTGTGACCGTATTAGGAAAGGACTCCAGTTTTCCCTGACACTTTATATGGTCAGCCTTGGAGCCCTGAGAAGGCGGCCCTCCCACAGCCCCGGCAGAAACGAGAACAGTGATGGAAGGTGAACGGAACTCAGTCTTTAAGTCATACAGGCCTGGGTGGGACCGAAGCATTGCTCTTGTTACCTGTGTGACCTGCATTAAGTGGCCCAACCCCTGAGCCAACAATTCTCCTCCATCTATAAATCAACTAGAGGTCCGATGCATGAAATTCATGTAAGAGTAGACCTTCTTTCCCCCAGCTGCCAGCACAGGCTTCCCTCTGGAACCCGGGACCCAGGCTTTCCTCCGGCTGCCGCCAGGCACCTGGAACCTGGGCTTCCCTTGCAGCCCAGCTTCGTCCAGACAGTCATCCGGAAGGACATCCCAAAGGATGTCTGGTCTAATGAGCATATTATGCTTTTATTATTATAGATTACTATAGACTAGAGGCCCAGTGCATGAAATTTGTGCACTGGGAGGGGGGGTGTCCCTCAGCCCAGCCTTTACCCTCTCCAATCTGGGACCCCTTGGAATCGGGCCTAAATTGGCAGTTGGAATCCCCCTCACAATCCAGGACTGCTGGCTCCCAACCGCTCACCTCTCTGCCTGCCTGATTGCCCCTAACTCCTCCCCTGTCAGCCCGGTCACCCCCAAATGCCCTCCCCGGCTGACCTGGTCGCCCCTAACTGTCCTCCCCTGCTGGCCTGATCGCCCACAACTGCCCTCCCCTGCCGGCCATCTTGTGCCCACATGGGGGCGGCCATCTTGTGCGAGGGCATGATGGTCAATTTGCATATCACCAGTTTATTATATAGGATGGGTAACTAGAACTTCTTTAACAGTTGTAGCACCATGTAACACCTTCTGAGTCTGTCTAGGGACAAACATGGTCCACCATGACCACACTTTTGCTGTAGCCTTGATTTTAACAGCAGAAAGGATGAGAAACAACCTAAATGTTCATCAGTTATGGCCTGCTGCTGTTAAAAAGAATATATATACATGCACACGTTTACATATGCCCATATACATACACTTGCTGTATATAAAATATAGCTGGAAGGCAGCATTTGAAACTGGCAACTATGGTTTCTCTAAGGAGGTGAACTGAAAGGGGAAGAATGGGGATGAAGGGAAAGTTCTGAACACCTTTAAATACTATTTTATTTCATAGTTGCCTATTTAAAAATATTTAAGTCAGACTGGATGGTATGAACAGACATAGAAAGAGCCACAAGACATGGTTAGGTGAAAAAAGCAAGCTGCAAGGTATACAGAAAGTGATTTGGGGGGTTATGTTGGTTATACGTGTACATATGCATACATAACCCTGTTAATCATATGTACCTCCAGGGAAGAGGGTTGGGGCTCATTAAAGAGGGGGGATCCCAGCCCTGGCCAGTGTGGCTCAGTTGGTTGGGCATTGTCCCATGCACTAAAAGGGAAATTATTCCTGGTCAGGGCATATTCCTGGGCTGTAGGCTCAATCCCTGGTAGTAGACATGCAGGAGGCAGCCCATAGATGTCTCCCTCTCACATCGATGTTTCTCTTCCCCTCTCTCTCTAAAAAATCAATTAAAATATTTAAAAATAAAAAAGAGTTTGGCTGTCATGGCTCAGTGATTGAGCGTCGACCAATGAACCAGAAGGTCACCAGTTCCATTCCCGATCAGGGCACATGCCTAGATTTCAGGTTTAATCCCCAATAGGGGGTATGCAGGAGGCAGCCAATCAATGATTCTCACTCATCATTCTTCCTCTCTCTCCCTCTCCTTTCCTCTCTTGGCAACCCAACAAACAGGAAGGTTTATTCCCCTTTGCTCTGGATCATATTCCAAATCCCAGGGGTCAATGCAGGGACTGTCCCACTGTGTACAGGGACCAAGCAGGTAAGATGTGAGTGAAGCTGGCCAGGTGTGAGGGGAAAAATAGGCACAGTGCTCCATGGCCACCAGCACTCAGCCTCAGGGTAGAGGAGATGACAGGGAGTTGGGGAGGCGCGCCTTCCAGAAAAATGGAGTGCACAGCCCATTTAGTAGGGACCGTTACCTGGCAACCTGGATCCAGGGGTGCAAGGTCCTCTGCTGTGTCAAGCAATGCCTGAAACTAATGTTTTCTTTTTCTTTTCTTTTGTTTTCTATGTCAAGTTAACTCAATGTTTTTTGTCACTCACCCTGGTTAGATGTCTTCCTTCTGTGCACTTAGAACTTGCCCAACTCGAAGCTAACAATGCCCATGGCACCATCCCCACCTGCCCCAGCCCACACACATCACATCACATCCTGCCCTAAGCCTCCTGTTACCTCAGGGCCCTTTACCATCCGTGAGCACTCACTCCACCCTGAGGCAAACAGGCCTCATTTGAATCCCAGCTCTGTCCACTTCCAGTGAAGCAGCTGAGCACCTCTGAATCTCAGTGGCCTGGTCTCTAAAACAGGGCAGTAGCTTCTGCCTCATAGTTCCGCCGGAAGGAATAAATGAGACAGCAGCTAAAGGCGCTGGTCCTCGGACCAGCCTCTCTGGGTTTAAGACCCGCTGTTTCTCATCAAGTTATTTAACCTTTCTAAGTCTCCGTTTCTTTATCTGCCAAAATGGGCCTCAATAATAGTGCCCCTCTCCTACATACGAAATAATAGCAGCGGCAATAATAACGTATTAGTATAAACTCTTAACACAGTAAATCTTAAATGAACGGCAGTTGCCATCATTGCCCTGGGGATAACAAGGCTCCTTTGAGAGTCTAATGAAAGCGAAGCCCCTCGCCCCCAGGAAGAATGTACGTATGCGTGAACTTTTCCTTAGCTCTCTGGAGACCGACAAGCTCCCTGGTGCTCATTCACTGGCACCGAGCTTAGAATCCCATGTTTTAGGGAAGACCTTTTATTTTTTTTGTAAAAACACTTAAACATTGGTTAGGAGGGTAGGCCTCGTGCCACGTTCACATACAGGAACGCTGGCTGAGGGCACAGCGCTGTCCGGCAGATCCCTAAGCTTATTCAGTTGCTCAACTGGAACTTCATGCCCACTGATTAGAAACTCCCCGTGTCCTCCTCTGCCAGCCCGACAGACACCATCCGGCTCTCGGGTCCCCTGAGATTGCCTGTTTCAGAATCTGCACACACGTGGGATCATGCAGTCTGTCCTTCTATGGCTGGCTTATGCCACTCAGCATCTCGTCCTCCAGGCTCATCCATGTTGTCCCACATGACAGGCTTTCCTTCTTTTCTAAAGCTGAGTAACATTCCATTGTATGGATATACCACCTTTTCTTTCCCCATGCATCATTTTAGAATCCATGTTCTCCATTGGCATCTAGTGCGCCTTATCTTCCTCCCCTTAATAATAATAATAAATAAAAAAGCAGCCTCGGGCCAGGAACAGGCCCTGTGACTCCTCGGCACCCCACAGAGACGGGTAGGAGAGGAAAGAGCACACGCACTTGACCCTGGGCCAGGCCAGAGGACTTTCCCAGCGAGTCACACCCCTTCTCTGCCGCAGTCACTGCAGGTGCAGCGTGTGTGGGACACAAGCGTTGCTCTCACCGGTGCCGTAATGGGTGACATGTCTGGGGAGGACTTGGGACAGTCTCACCTTCAGTGAGATCCTGCCACCTGAAGCCTTTGTCCCATCCCCCAGCCAGGTTCAGAGCTGACTGCTACATCGTTATGGAAAACTCCAGGCAGAGAGAACCCAGCCAACGACCCACCAGAAGAGCTGGGGGGCTCTGGACCAGGGGTCAGAACGACATTCACACCCCACGGGCGCCATGAACCATCTGTGGCAGCTCAGGACCCTCTGGCTCCTACAGACTCTCAGATCTAGGAGGACACGACAACTGCCAGGACCTTCTCAAAGGTGAGCAATTTGTGTTTGCCGGGCTTCTTGAAATTTTCCAAGTCTCTGAGGTGAGCCTTGCAGAACAGAGGGGAACGTTCTCTTCATCACCAAGGGCAAAGCTGGGCACCCCCACCGGCCTTAGCATCACCTCGCCACCCACCTGTTAATCTGCTATCATGCGCTGGCAGCGTAACTTGCCCCCCTTCTCTTTCTTTATCTCCTCAGTCATGAAAAATGGTTTCTATTTAAGTGACTAAATAGACCAGAAATAAGACAGGAGAAGGCGTGTGGTCACCAGGCTGAAACACTTTCCATCTAATCCGTCCGGAGAAACATGGCAGGAATGTGAAGCTTTGATTCAGATTTTAATCTGCTCTCAGAAGACATTCGGGGTCTTGATACCTTCATAAAACCCTCTTTTTTCCCCTGATTTCTAGTTTGGGCTCAAACACTGTGTCAGGGGACAGCAGGTGAGATAGATACACAGGCCTGTCCTTGACTTCTCTGGCTAGAGATGACACTTCTTAGCTGAGAGGCCTGGTCCCGGAGGAGCCCAATTTTCCCTCCAGCTCCCTGCAGACTGGTGTCCTTAGAAATGTCCCTGGTGTACTGACAGCTCCAGGTTGATACATTTCCATACAAGGAGTCCCTCAGACAGAAGGGACTTCTCTGGTTAGTTAGGGAAGTAAGGATGGCCGTTAGCACCCAGAGACTCAGCCTGCTCTCTGGTAAAATGGACCAGCACCCTTACTCAGTGGAGGTTGTGTTGATTAAATGAGGTCAAGTGTGGCAAAGTATAGAACCTGAGTCAGAGGAGGAATTTATGTAATTATGGGTTGCTCCCCCATTTCCTCTGAACTATCAGAAGAATGGATCATCAATGATGGTACAGCCATGGGATAGGTTACACAGTCCTTCAAAGCGTATTGGGGCCCCAGCCAGGTGGCTCAATTGGTTGGAGCGTCATCCCATACAACAAAAAGGTTACGGGTTCGATCACTGGTCAGGGAGTTTATGGGAAGCAACCAATCGATGTTTCTCTCTCTCCCTCTCCCTTTCTCTCTCGCTAAAATCAAGCATATCCTGGGGTGAGGATTTTTTAAAAGGGTATTGAGGTGGGGGAGTTCTGACAGATGTGGGGGTGCTCCATCCAGACTTGTACCTGGAAGAAGGAGCAGTTCACTAGTCCGTGCGCAGAGGCTTTCAAATATGCAAACACGAACCACTGTCACAGAGAAAGGCGCCACAGCACGCCAGCACCGGCACAGCTGTTCTCCGGGGGTGGGGGTGGGGGGTGATTTGTGTTTGCTGGGCTTTTCTAAAATTTCCAAGTCTTCTGTGGTGAATGTGTCTTATTTTCCTAATTAGGAAAAAGTCTGCAGGACATTTTGAGAGATGACAAAGGGCTTTTTGTAATTTTCACAGGGCAAAATGTAAAGGGCAGGACCCGAGGGCATAACGTTAGAAGTGCCTGTTCCCACAAGTTTACAAAGGAGCAAGGACATCTGACTGGTAATAACAAGAATGGCGATAACAACAAAAAACCACTAATAATAATAACATCAACACCTCGCGTTTTGAGCACCTACAAGGTGCCAAGTACTTTCTCTTTAGAGTAACCGCTCTGTGAGGCTGGTACTATCCTGGTGTTCATTTTGCAGAGAAGGAAAGGAAATGTCAGAGAAATTAGGTGATTTGTCCTGGGGATCCGCATACCCTTTCTCAGAGGCCAGACAAAGGCTGGGTGGGGGACCCTCTGCCAACAGTCAGATATCAGGGCTACCATGTCCCTCTATGTCAGCGGTTCTCAACCTATGGGTCGCGACCCCTTTGGGGGTCGAACAACCCTTTCACAGGGGTCGCCTAAGACCATCGGAAAACACATATCTGTAATTAGAAATAAATATTTCACAATATATAATTACATATTGGTTTTGTGATTAATCACTATGCTTTATGTTCAATCTGTAACAATGAAAATACATCCTGCATATCAGATATTTACATGACGATTCATAACCGTAACAACATGACAGTGATGAAGTAGCAACGAAAATAATTGTATGGTTGGGGGTCACCACAACATGAGGAACTGTATTAAAGGGTCGCGGCATTAGGAAGGTGGAGAACCACTGCTCTGTGTCCTGGAGACCTGGTCCGACCCCACAGGGAAGCTGCACCCTCTGAGTGGCCCAACCCCATCCTCTAGGCCAGTGATGGCAAACCTAGGACACGCGTGTCAGAGGTGACACGTGAACTCATTTTTTTGGTTGATTTTTCTTTGTTAAATGGCATTTAAATATATAAAATAAATATCAAAAATATAAGTCTTTGTTTTACTGTGGTTGCAAATATCAAAAAATTTCTATATGTGACACGGCACCAGAGTTAAGTTAGGGTTTTTCAAAATGCTGACACGCTGAGCTCAAAAGGTTCGCCATCACTGCTCTAGTCCAACAGAACTTTCTGTGGTGGTGGAAATGCTTTACCCCTGTGCTGCCACAGGTGGCTGTGGGGCCCTTGACATGTGGCCAGTACAACTGAAGACATGAATTTTCAAACACTGATATTTAATTTATATCTAAGGCTAGGTAGCCACATGCGGTCGGTGGCTACCATATTGGACAGCGCAGCTCTAGCCCACTCTGGTTGGCACAGTTGGCCCAGAGGAGTCCCGGTCTAATCTGGGCCTTCCCACTTGTGACAGGGAAGGCCTCCACAGGTCCTCAGGCCTCCCGCCCAGCTGGCTGCCAGATCACCAGCCTTCCCAAGGAATTCATGAGATCTCCATCTGCCAGATGGAGAAAGAGCAGGGAACTACCTCGTTGAAATCCGTGGAGTGTTTACCACGTGCCTTAGCACTCTGCATACGTGGAATCTGTGTACCACCTTCACCTGGGAAGGGTGATTATCCCCATTCCACAGATAGAAAAACCGAGGCTTCACGTGGTAAAATAACCTGTTCAGTGCCACAGAACTAGGAAGTGCGGGACTGAGACTTGAACCAATGCCTGAATGATTCTATCTCACCATACAGCTGCCCTCAACGAGACCTCTGGCTTCCCACCCTGCACCCTGAACACATCTCTAAACCTCTCCCCTTCCAGGGTGCAGAAGGCCAGGAAGGAGGGACTGGCTGCCCCAATACTCACGTATATGAGTCCTGAGAAGTACCTCTCCCTCAGGTTGTGCAGCACGGAGGCCTCGTTGAGGCAGGTCAGCTCTGCCATGTCCTCCACCTTGGAGAACTTGGGTGGGTTCATCTTCTGGATGTCATCTTTGCCGACTGTCACCTTCTTGCCGTTCTCCACCAGTTCCACGATCACCTCATCCCCCTTCTCCTCCTTGATGCTGGCCGCCTCGAAGCCCTGCTTCTCCGAAGGGATCCAGACCAGCTTCTTGGCAGACCAGTCGGCCTGGGCCACTGGGCTGTTGATGAAGTTCTTGTCCACAAAGAGGAACTTCTCATCGTCACTGAGCTGGCCCTTCTGCGCCATGGTGCCTGGTTGGTCCCCTGTGGAGGAAGGCGACAGGGTCAGAATCGGGCCAGAGCTAAGCTCTCACCTCACCATGCCTGCGATCACCATCTGACGAAACGGTCCGCAAAGTACAAGGGTGTCTGTCCCCTGCAGTACTGTTTCTGTCGTCAGAGAATGGAAACAACCAGCCCTTCCAGAAAAGATCTGCACCATTGCCTAGTGTTCATCAACATGGCACTGGATACATAAACCATGGGGTTTTCATGCAATGGAGTACCTATCCAGGGCTTAAGAAGCAAGAAATATGTCTGCGTGTGTTGACATAGGAAGATATCCCACTCTGAACATAGAGTTACCACATGGTCCAATAATTCCATTCCTAGGTATATACTCAAGGGAACTGAAAAAATACATCCATACCACAACTTGTATGGGAATGTTCATAGAAGCATTATTCATAATAGCCCCAAAGTGTAAAAAACCCAAATGTCCATCAACAGATGAATGGATGAATAAAATGTGGTCTAGCCATATGATGAAATATTACTCAGCTCTAAAAAAGAATGAAGTACTGATATATACTGCAAAATGGATAAACCTTGAAAATATTATAAGTGAAGGAATCCAGTTATAAAGAACCACATATTGTACGATTCAATTTATTTGAAATGTCAAGAGTAGGCAAATCCATAGAAATAGATTAGTGGTTGCCAAGGGCTGGGAGAGAAATAGAGGGGGGCACCTAAGGGGTACAGGGTTTCTTTTGGGGCTAAATGAAAATGTTCTAGATATTGTAGCAATGGATGCACAGCTCTGGGAATATGCTAGAAGCCATTGAATGGTATAATTTAAAAGGATGAATTATATGATATGCGAATTTTTCTCAGTAAAGCTTTCAAAAATGAAATAAAAGGAGAGATTGTAAAACAGTAGGTATAATATCCCATTTTATTTTAAAACATTTAGATTCCAGCCCTGGCTGGTTTGGCTCAGTGCATAGAGTGTCAGCCTGTGGACTGGGGGGTCCTGGGTTCGATTCCGGTCAAGGGCATGTATCTTGGTTGCAGGCACTTCCCCAGTAGGGGGTGTGCAGGAGGCAGCTGATTGATGCTTCTTTCTCATCAATGTTTCTAACTCTCTATCCCTCTCCCTTCCTCTCTGTGAAAAATCAATAAAATACATTTTTAAAATAAATAAATAAAATATTTAGATTCCATGTAGCAAAATAAGTGGAGAAATGTGCACATATCAAGTACACTGATGAGGGATTTTTACTTTCTATTATTTTTTTTCCAATTTAATTGTGGTAAAATATATAGAACATAAAATTTACTATCTTAACCATCTTTTTAGTATGGTTCAGTGGTATTAAGTGCATTCATATTACTGTGTAGCCATCACCACCATCCATCTTTAGAAGTCTTCATTCTCTTTTCGAAACAGAAATTCTGTACCCATTAACAATAATTCCTCTTCTGCCCCTCCTTCCAGCCCCTGGCAACCACCATTCTACTTTCTGTCTCTATAAATTTGATTACTCCAGGTACCACATATAAGTGAAATCATACAGTGTTTGTCTTCTTGTGACTGGCTTATTTCACTTAGCATAATGTCCTCAAGGTTCATCCATGTTGTTGCATGTGTCACAAGTCTGTCCTTTTTAAGGCTGGATAACATTCCATTGCATGGATAGACCACATTTGTGTATCTCTCCATCTGGAAGTATCCATGCATCATTGATGGACTCTTGGGTTGCTTCTACATTTTAGCTATTGTGAATAATGCTATGCTGAACACAGGTGTACTTTCTATTACGTATCTTTGTCATATTTATAGTTTTATAACTTTATTAAATTTATAAAAACTGATATTTTAAACAGATTTTGAAATAGCCACTACACGTAAGAAAAAGGTGTTCCGTCTCACTGGTAAATGAAGAAACCCAAGTTAAAGCAGTGAGCTGTTGACTTTTCACCTGACAGCTTGGCTAAGGTGAAAACCATGGATAATACCGAGTGTTGTCGGCCTCTGCACACATCGCCCTCAGGATGGAAGAGCCTTAAAATCCATGCATACTTGTTGGCCTGCCGTTGCATTTCTAGAGATTTAGCCTAAGGAAACAGGTGAGCGCTCACAGACGTACAAGAACGTACACTGTAGTGCTTTTTGGGACAGCGAAACCCACAGCACTCTTAAAGGCCTTCAGTGGGCAGGTGCCTTGTTAAATTGTAGAGCATCCCGTCAACGCGATGCTAGAATTCCATTGAAAATTCAAGACGTGGACTTCTATTTATGCCACACAAAGATGTTTTCCTCTTTAGACATGTTTATTATTTTTAATGAATTTTTTATTTTTTACAGAGAGTTAGAAACATCGATGGAGAGAAACATCGACCAGCTGCCTCCTGCAGAACCTCCTACTGGGGATGTGCCCGCAACCAAGGTACATGCTCTTGACCGGAATCGAACCTGGGACCCTTCAGTCCGCAGGCCGACGCTCTATCCACTGAGCCAAACCGGTCAGGGCTAAACATATTTGTTAAAGTGTCATTTACCGGTCATAACATTCTCATTGTAAAGGTACAATTCAGTGATTTTCAGTAAATGTAGATTGTGCATCCATGATGATGATGCATGTGGAACATTCTCATTACCCCATAAAGGGTTCCCTCCTGGAGATCTGCAGTCAGCCACTCCCTCTTCCCACCTCCAACCTCTGGCAACCACTGATCTATCTGTCTCCCTAGATTCCCCTTTTCTGGACATTTCATATGCCTGTTGGCCATACAAATATACTTAGGATATATTTCTACATTGAACACATATATGAATGGAATGCTCAGCAATAAAAGGAAACAAGCTACACCATAAGATAGACGCATCTCAAAAGCATATGCTCAGTGAGAGAAGCCAGACCCAAAAGATTACCCCTCTGCTGTGTCACTGATAGGGAGCCCAGAAAAGGCCAAACTGTGGTGACAGAGCGCAGAGCGGTAGTTGGCGGGGACAGAGAAGAAAACTGGCTGCCAAGAGTTACAAAAGAACCTTCAGGGTGATGACAATGTTCTAAATCCTGATGACCATGGCAATTACATGACTGTATACGTTTGTCATAACTCACTGGGCTGTAGACTTAAAAATCAGTGCACTTTTTAAAAAATGGGTACGTTTTACTGCATGTAGATCAGTGGTTCTCAACCTTGGCTGCACATTAGAATCACCTGGAAATCTTTTTAAAATCTTGATTTCTGGGCCTCCTCACCCTCTGGAAATTCTGTTTCTTTGTTACTAATGTTGTGGCCACACCCCATAACAAAGAAATAATTTCCGGAGGATGAGGCCCAGAAATCAGGATTTTAAAAAGATTCCCAGGAGATTCTAATGTGTAGCCAAGGTTGAGAACCACTGATGTAGACGAATAAAGCTGATTGTTCTATGAGCCAGAAGGTCACGGTTCGATTTCCGGTCAGGGCACATGCCCGGATTGCAGATTCTTGCAGGTTTGATCCCCAGTGTGGGGCGTGCTGGAGGCAGCTGATCAATGAGTCTCTCTCATCATTGATATTTCTACCTCTCTCTCTCCCCCCAAACCCTTCCTCTCTGAAATCACTAAAAAATATTTTTTAAAAAATTATTTAGAATAGACTCTTTCTTGTAATTTTATATGTATGTGTATACATTTTTAAAAGTCTAGAAAACTACATACTAAAATATTAAACCCTGGTTCTATCTGGTCAAACATAGGACAGTTGGAAAATCAGTAAGGAAAATATACAAGAGTTGAAAGATGAATATGTTTAAATTATGAGCTCACTGCGATTTAAAAAACCCATAGGCATCCTTGTAAGATGCTGGAGAACAAAGTCATTATTTGGAAAACTGGTTAAGAAAAAGGGGGAGGGCAACACATTGATTCTGCCTTTCTTATACAAATTGTTCAAGGTCACTACATAATTGACAAGGAGAAGTCTGTCTTTATTTTTTTTAAGTCATTAAATGTCCTTTCAACATGGGGAGCCCATTGTGACACCTTCTCCATCCTATTTTCTAGATGTGTCCCTGAGGTGGGTGCTGAGGCTACAGGCTCTTTAGAGCCCTGTCCAGCGGCCTGCGCCACACCCTCTGACCACACCTGCAGGAGCTGCGCAGTGCTGGAGACACCGGCTCTCACCCAGGTCTTCCAACCCCCCTCTCCCTCCCCCACCCAGGCTGCTGTGCTCCAAAGCACGAAGGTGAAGGCTGGGTTAGGATGCACAGTCACCAGGACGTACTGTGTGGTCAACGGCCTACTTCAGCAAAAGACAATTCACCGTTCCTTTGAATTCACCGAGATAATCCTCGCGCTTGGGCCCCAAATCCCACGGAGATGGAGTAACCCCCATACCCAATGAATGGGGCCTGGAGCTGGGCAGCCAGTCCTGGAATGCAGACTTTGCAAGGCAAAATCAGAGGGGCAGAAGCTCCAATACCTACTTTTCTCCCTCCGGGGTGAAAATAACAAGAATAAAAACGAGAAGCTGATTTGCTCCGAGGGGTGGTTATTTCTCTTGGGAGACCAGTTCTAGAAGCTCATTTTAAAAAAAGATGGAGAAATAAGCAAATCATTCCCTAAATCTGAATAATCACTTCCATTATTCAAAAAAAGAGAAATAAAGACTAGCAGAGAGCATACATTGTCCTGAGTTTAGCCATCACATTTCCTGCATTTTTTTTTGTTTTGTTTTGTTAACCAATGACGTCCCAATAAATTCAATTTAAAAGTTGTTTTTGAATTTCTCTTGGGACTTAATAAGCCCAACAGCTTCCTCCCCTTATTCCACTTTCACTGTTATTAAAAGTACTCCCTCTACTTGGAAGAATTCCAGCTAATAAATGCAGGCGAAACAATAAAACCAAAACAGCAATTTTGTGACCCCCAATAAAATAATAGGCCCTGGCCATAATATCAATAGTTGCTAAAACTGTTAGGCCAGTGGTCAACTTCCTCATGTCTCCGCCTCACGGGGAGGGGAGGGCTGTGAAATCATGGAGGGCCAGGCCGACTCCCAGAGCTTCTTTCTGAGTCAGTAGGTCTGGGATGAGCCCAGGGATCTGCCCTGGTTTCACAAGCTCCCAGGTGAGGCTAAGAATGGGGGTCTGGGCCCCACGCTTTCAGGCCCCCCGCTGAGATAGATGAAAAGCAGGTGGAGAACTTGATAATGGATGGGCCAGGCTGGCACCACCCAAACCTACTATGAACCTAAATATCACACAAAGAATTGATCAGACACGACACATCTCCAGATGGGATGCCGTAGGAAGTGCCACCGTCACCCATGGAATGTTCTTACAAAAAGGAAACAACAGAAGCTGACAAAGCCTCCAATCTAACCCGTTTACATAAAACGCAGGGCACAGGGGACCCCATGATCAATGTCATGGGCGTGCAACGAAGTCCAGAAGGTGGAAGAGCACAGAACAGATGACTCAGCTTCTGTAATAGACAAAGTACAAAAAAAAAAAAAAAAAAAATCAGGGGACCCTATAGATTAGAAGGGATATCGAGACACATAAGAGAAATGGGAGGAGGGTGATGATGAAATGAAACTCGCTTCAGGTGTGATAATGATTGAACTTGAGTGACAGGTACCTGAGGTGTCACACCATTCCCTCTACCTTGGAATATGTTTGGAAGTTTCCAAAATGGAAAATTCAAACAAGTACAATAAAAGATAAACACTGATAGAGGCAAAGAAAGAACGCCACCGGACTCCAACATACAGGCCAAAGCACAAATAAAGGCATATGCTGTACTTTTAAAAAACCACCCCTTAAATGGAAAGCTTTGAAGAATTTAAAGTAATTATCGGGGAAAAAATTTTTTTATTTGACAAGCCCTCCCAAATGAAACATTTATGAGCTAATTGGGAAAAGTTGAACATTGACTCACTGTCATTTATATTAGGAAAATCTGTGAAATTCTTTGGTGTGAAAATGGTACTGTGATTTCATCTGTTTAGAGAGTCCTTTCCTTTTAGAGACATTTGGAAATATTGATAGAGAAAATGATAAACCTGGGTTTATCTCAAAATAATCAGCGCAGGGAGGAAATGAATGGGGGTGGAGAGGAAAGAAGACTGGCTCAGGTGTTGATAAATGCTTATGCTGTTCTGTATACTTTGGCATGTTTGGCATTTTTCCTTAAAAGACATTGCCATACAAAATTTATAAAACTACCTCCTACTTGTAAGCATTGTCAATAGTGCACCGTCTCCCATTTGGCCTGTATGTCAAACCCAGTGAGGAGTTTTCTGAACTGGGCTAAATCCTTCACATGTAAGACCACCAAATAACATCACCACGGCCTCTGGAGTTAGGTTTTATGATAAGCTACATCTTACAAGTATGGAAACCGAGGCTCAGAGAGGTGAAGGAATCTGCCTCAAGTCACTCAGCAAAAAAAGTGGCAGAGCTAGGATTTGAATCCATGCTTGATTGCATACTATGTTCTTCTGCCTCCCAGATAAGCTTGATGGGCTAGTCAGGAGCTCAGTGGAGTATTTGCAATGAAGGAATTGATCCTTTTAGGCACCTAGCACATAATAAACATTCAAAAGGGGATCCAAATCAACTGCACCCCACAATCAGAACAAACCTCACAGACAAGCTGAGAAGGCAGATGCAAGGAGGACATACTATAAGAGGTTCAAAACCAGGGAAAACTGATGGTGATACATCATGACTGGAAGCATAGGACAAGAGGGGGCTTGCAGGCTGATGTTCGCCAGTTGCACGGGTGTGGGCACTTTGTGAAATTCCACTGGCTGCACGCCCACAGGTGTGTGCGTCTTTTCTGGACATAAAGTACACTTCCATGAAAAATTTTGGTTGCCTTCCCTTGCCCTTTCTATCTTTAATTGTGGTAAAATACACAGAACCTAAACTTTACCACCTTAATCATATAGTTATGCAGTTCAGTAGTACCAAGCACATCTATAGTACTTCCCAATCAATAACAAGTTTTTGAATGGTAGCTGATCGTTCTCAAGAGGGCTGGGAGAGGTGTTTTATTTATTCCTAGCAGGATGACGACTAAGTAGGCCCTTTCTTTCCTTTTTTAGGTTAAGACTCTTGCTGCCTTTTTTACTGAATTGATTGGGCTCTTTCTAATTGCAATGTTGGTGAGCTGCCTGAACAGTCAGGAAAAACAGCAAAAAAACACAACCAAAAAATAAAAGGACACAGGAATCCCCATGGCCAGGAAGCCTGTCTAATCCAGGATTAAAAAAAAAACAACCCACAAACAAGATCAAGTGCAAAGAGTCGGTCTCTGTCCAAAAAAGGAGAGAGAGCATCTGGCTAGCTCCCAGGGCTTTCATGCCTGTGGCAGTTACGATGTGTGACATCTGCTTTGGTCACAGGAGAAGAAGGAAGAGGAAAGAAGAGCCTGGCTTTGCCCTAGCAAGGCATTTCCCAGAGTGTGTTCTGTGGAACCCCAATCCCTTGGAATATTTGGGGTGGGGTGTGGCAGGATTTAGGGAGGTAGAGAGACAATCTTCAAAGAAAAATAAAAAAATCGTCTGTGGTCAAATCCATTTGAAAAGTACTCCATGTTCCCTCCCCCTCACGTCCGAGGTCCCGGCAGGTCCCGAAGAAAAAAAAACTACTTCACTCCTTTGAACCCAGAGCTCCCCAAAACATTTGGCCACAAACCTCTTTTCCCACTAAACACTGATGAAATCCCACAGATTTGCCCTTGAGGAAATTCAGCGAGCCTTGCAGATGAATTGTACAATATTAGTCAGCATCATTGCTACAATTTATTGAGTGCCAGCTTTATCGCATTGAACCCAGGAGTGATACTATTGCCTGACTTACAGATGAGGAAACAGGCACAGAGAGGTTAAGTAAGTTGCCCACCGTGGCACAGGTAGATATGGCGAAATCCAATAAAAAAAAAAGTATTTTTCAAAGTGATCTCTTTTGCTCTGTCCACCTTCTTGGAAACGTGCAGAGAACCCAAGGACTGAAGGAAATCCAGGCACACAGGCAACACAGCCTGGATCAGACTTGGCAACTTGAGGGCTCTGAATAACTTGGTTTTATTGTTCTAAGGACTTGCCCCAGCATGCATGCAGAACCTTGAGTCGGGGACACCCCGGCAGAAAGGGTCAGGTCAGGCACTCGGTGGGGATGTGCGGGATGAAAAGTAGCTTTGCCAAACTGCAGCAGAGATGCGAGACTGCAGTCCTGCGGTAGAATTCTCCCATGAAGGGAGGCCCTACCTGGCCTGCTGCTCCCTGCGGGCGGTCTTTAATTCAGAGCGGGGTTTTCCATTTCAAGACTATGGACACTGGGGCTGGATAACCCTCTGGCGGGAACGGGAGCCGTCCTGTGCATTGCAGCATCTCTGGCCTTCCACCCACTAGATGACAGCAGCATACCCTTCCCTGGTCATGACAACCACATATGTCTCCAGACATTGCCAGGTGTCCCCTGGGAGGCAAAACCATCCCCAGAGAACCACTGCGCTGGAGTAAAGACCGGCTCTCTTTAATTGAAAGACAATTAAAGCTGAGGACAGTCACTACTTTGTCAACACCAGCCTGGAACGTCAGCTGCGGACGGTCACCTCCGATCAGACAGAGACAGCTGCCCAGGTGGGCAAACCTGCAGGAGGGCCCCCAGCACCTCGTTTCTTCCTCTCCAAGCCCCGCTTCTCCTCGCCTCCCCTACCCACGTCTTGCGTCAGCTCCGAGGGCTGAAAGGACACCTCCAGGATTATGACCCAGGACTGATGAATACAAAATACAGCTCGTGATCAAGGGTTGCCCTTGAACGTTCCAACGAAAGCAGAGGACTCTGTCGCTGTTGGCGTTAGCAATGCCTGGCACAGCTGAGTGCCTCAGTCCCGGCTTCCTTCCCAACAGCACCTGGCTTCACTCTGAGCGCAAACAAGCTGTTCGTTAGCCTCAGCGTTACAAGTCCTGCTTGTTACAAGCTCTGCTCCAATCTCGCTGGGTGACTCTGAGCAGGTCACTCTCCCTCTCTGTGACTTACATTTTTCATTTGGGAGGGAAAGGGGGGTGGGGGGCTGGCCTAGCTCTAACATTTTATGGTATCTGTGATTCTAGATCCGTGGTCAGCAAACCGCGGCTCTCAAGCCACATGCAGCTCTTTGGCCCCTTCAGTGTGGCTCTTCCACAAAATACCACGTGTGGGCGCGCACGTACAGTGCAATTGAAACTTCGTGGCCCAAGCATAGAAGTCGGTATTTTGTGGAAGAGCTGGTATTTTGTGGAAGAGCCACACTGAAGGGGCCGAAGAGCCACATGTGGCTCGAGAGAGCCGCCGTTTGCTGACCACTGTTAGATCAAAGCATTGAAATTGGACCAATTGAGAATGGCCAACTGCTTTAGCTTGTTTTAACATCAATTTTATTTTCCCCAGGGGACCTCAGGGGTAAAGGGCTTTCCCCTTTTGCTCCTGCATTAATGAAAAGTGAATAGAGTACTCCAGAGCCCAAAGAGTGTAGGATCTGCACACCATCAGGCCTGGTGGACAGCTTCCCTCAGGATTTTACTGCCAAGACACTGGTGCAAGATGTTGGACACAGATTCAAATACCTCCAGGGTCAGGTGAGCAATGCAGAGTGACCCCAGGCCACAGGGGGCTGGGCAGAGCCCTTTCACTCTCTCCAAAGAGAGTGGCAGCTGGACCCCCACTCCTGTCACCCAGCAAGGATGTGGGCCCTGTATGCCAGACCTTTAATAGACCTGAAGTCTGAATTTAGGTTCAATACACCCATCCCTACAGTGAAATCACGGCACATTATAAATGCCACGCAGGCAAAATAAAAGCCTCTGGGCCTGATCTAGGACACAACCCCCCAGCCGGAAGGGCCTGTGAAGTGGAGAAATTGGTTCTGCCCCAGGTGTGGGAGGAGCCAAGAGTGCAGAGGGAAGCAGGAGAGGGACTGGACTCTCTAGATGCACCCATTCTCGGGGGCCCCAAACTGTCCCTGTGAGGCAATTAGGACTCTTCTACTCATAGGGTATCCGGCAAGGCATTTTATTATATAGTAGAGGCCCGATACATGGAATTTGTGCAAGGGCCTTGGCCCCAGCCCCCGCCCGCCGCTGCCTCTGTCGTGGCCCCCGTCCACTGCGGCTTTGTCCAGAAGAAAGAAGGTTCAGAAGGACGTCTGGTCTAATTAGCATATTACGCTTTTATTAGTATAGATATCATCTCTCCCTGTCTCATAAGTGTCCGGCGAGGTGGGCATTATTTTTCTTCCTAAAATACCACCAAGGTTCAGAGAAGTAAACTAAAGGCCTTCGCTTGCAAAAGTTGGAGCTAGGATTTGAACCCAGATCTGTCTGAACCCAATCTCCTCTTAGCAGAAAATCTCTCCTCTGCTCCATGGCCTCACACCACAGCCCCTTCCCCACCAACCACATCCCCCATCTTCCAAGACCATCTCCCCTGTCCGGCCAAGGAAGCCTGACCTCGCCTTACAGGAAAAAGGTGAGCGGTGAACCTGCCACTTCAATGTTGCCTTATAACACCTGTCTAACTCATTTGCATACTGTTTTTTAAAGGAAGTTATTTTAATGAGTAAAGCTAAATTATTTTTTCCTCCTTACAAAGGCAGCATGGTTAGCAAAAGACACAGTAACTCCTATGGGGGATGCTTTGGTGATAGAACTGGTCATTTCTGGCCCTAAAGCCCCATTGTATTTTGGGTCTTACACTCTGGCACAGCACAGCTTAGCAATCAACGTACAGTCATGTGTGAGACCATGAGGAGTTTACATTCACAGTGTCCTTGGAGGCCGCTTCAGCAGTATCTATCCATTTTAAATGTGCCTGGTCTTTAACTTAGCAATTGCATTTCTGGGGATTTATCCTACAGATACACTCAGACAATTAGACAAAAACAGATACACAGGATGTTCCCTGGAGTCCTGTTTATAAGAAATGGGGGGGTGAACTGGTACGTTTCAATGAGGGGTTATTCAGTAAGATGCTATACTTCCATACAATGGAGGGTCATGCGGCCCATAAAAAGAAAACCCCCGAAATGTGCCGATATAGAAAGATGTCAAAAATATGTAATTATATAGACCAAAGCTTAATTTATGGAATGCCGATATTTGTGTGTAAAAGGGAGATTTAACAGAGAAAAGTTTTAGAAGAAGCACAAGAATACATTAACCATGACATCTAGAGATGGCAGGTGGGGGGAAGGGGGAGGCAGGGGAAAAAGCATTCGACGTGGAGAGTGGGGAATGGCTATCATGACCCTGGTGGCCTCAGACACTGGCCCCTTCTGAGCGCCCGTGTCACTGGCCGCTGCTGCACCAGCGGAGGGGAGGAAGTCCACGCCTGCACCAGTGAGCAGGTGACGAGCCCCAGGGCCCTGTCTTAGGGACTTTGATGAGGACTGTTCCTCCCAAGCTCCTGCATCGCTGACATAAGTCAGAGATACCCACCTTCCTCCTGCAGATGCAACAGGCAGCACTAGCTTCTTCCTGCATCTCCTGATCCCACAGGAAAGTTCTTTCAGATTCCTGCTTGGCCTTCTCCCAACTTGTTTCCTCCACCGTGTGACCATGGTTAAATGTGCTTTAAGGTCGGGGATGGAGGGAGGAGAGCTCAGAGAGCAGAAGAGCCACTGGGAAAGCCAGATAGGCTTCCTCCACTCACAGGTGGAAGCTCTCAAAGGGTGCCACGGCCACCGTCAACCAATCACAAATGGGCCAATATACCTGGAATTGTCGTGCTCCTGCCGCAGGAGGAAGTGTGGCTATACTAAAACAGAAGATTCAACCACCACCTTTGGCTCAAATAAGGATTGGGTTTATGAAGAGATGACACAAAAGGAAAATTGGGAACTTTTCTTCTTTATGGATAGACCACACAACAGGCTTCCTGCTTCTGCCAAGTACCCGCTGTGCCACAGTGAGCAAGATCCTTAAAGTCTCTGGCCATGTGTGCTGTAAATAACCATCCGCTCTCACTGGCCTGGGGCCAGGCACTGTGCTCAGCCCTTCATGGGCGTTATGCTATTTAACCCTCCCAACAGGGTAATAATCTCTTAGGCACTGGAGTTAGAAAGAGCTCCCTTTGTCAAGTTCCGTCTTCCTCATTGGCTAGTTGAGTTATCTTGAGCAAGGTATTCACACTCCACAGTTATAAAACAAGCACCCATTTTACAGACAGGAAAACTGAGGTTTGAGAAGGCCAGTGTGGAGGATTTTTAGTTTTGCTTGTGACAGTCTAGGATTCCAATGGATTTAAAATTGGACTTGGCTTTCCAGAAAAATCTAATAGATACCTGTGAGAATTACATGGTTGTGCCAAAGCTTAATATCCACCTGCTTGGATCCATCGTACTGAGGAAAGGAGATAACACCTTGCCCCCCGACCCCAAAATAAAACTTCAAAATAAGAGAGTAGGAAAAACTGATTCCCCTTTCTTCCCAATGCCTTCTCCTCTGGGCTCCTCCACTTGGTCCTGAGTGGGAAGGACAAGGGCAGAGAAATCCCCAGAGTCCCAACCAGCAAAGCTGCAATACGAGGCTAATTTGCGAGGGGGCTGGGGATGGCCTCATGGAAAACGCTACCATAAATGGGCATGTTTGCCTCAATCTCAGCCCTCATACAGAAATGTAATGATAACAACTACCTTGTAGGGAATAACACGTCTATTTCAGACACAAAAATAAAAAAACATGGTGTATACAAGGCGGGCCCCCGAAACTTCTCGGGGAAGACCCAGCTAGTTCACATTTTGGACTCTTGGGATGATAGCCCACCTACGGTCATCCGGCTAGTTGATTACCACGCCACCAGGGGTCAAAAGGCGCCTTTTATTTGAAATTCACAAAAGGTCAGTTTATGTTTTCTTCAAAGAGAAGATGGTAAACATTTGCCTTCTTGGAAACATTTGGTCCCACAAGAAACCCAACTCAGACAAAGGTTTTGTTCATGATAAAGAAAAAAAAAGATGGTGAAGTCAAGGGGATAGATAGTCAAGGGGACAGACCCAGGAATGGGATCTGCCACTTGCTAGCTGTGTCATACCGGGCAAGCTACCGAACCTCTCTGAGCCTCAGCTGGCTTGTATACTCATCAGGCGTCAGAATGCCTCCCTTACAAGGTGGTTGCGATAATTAAATGAGATATGTCAAGTCAAACACTGTTACAGCGCCTGGCACGTAAGCGCTCCATCCGTGGCAGCGCCTTCAGTGGGAAGGCTACAAAAGAAGACTGCTCTTCCTTCCACAGATACCCGACCCCCTGTCTTATAAATGCCATCTAATGACTTTCAAGCTCCCTCTCCTGATCAAAATTCTGCAACAGAGCTTTAAGGAAACCAAACAAACCAAGAAGACTGCACCAAACAAAACAAAACTATGCAAGGCAGTTTACTAACAGCCCGCCTGTCTTCCCTTCGCCAAACCCTGGCCAGTTTGCAATTTAGTCTATCAGTTCCTAGATAGACTAATCGCTCCCTGTCTCGGGTTTCTAAATATTTTCTTTTACTTCTTGATAAATATGGCTTTGAATGGTGCCTTTCCTCAAACAGCAAAATCCCCAACTGTTCTCTGCGTAGGGAGGAAACTTAAAACAAGCAGTAGCCACACATTTCTTTCACCCGCTTTGTGAGGCCTGAGAGTCACTTCGCACGGGCTGCTCTGCAGAAAGCCCCGGTGAAATCTTACTTAATGCACCTGCAGGTCATGGAGGCAAAAGTGGACTTTGGCAGCGGTCTGGGCATTTGAGGCCCCTGCGATCAACCTGGATGAATTTTTTAAAATTTGGAGGAAGGGGATCTGGAAGAAAACTGGGCTGTAATAAATGAACTGGATCATAACCAGCCTATTTCTCCCAGGTTATCAACAAGCACAGGCTCTGGACTGATGATAAAATACTGCCCTCTCTGGGAGAATGTGCCCATGTGTTTTTAACTGAGTTAATGCCTCATCAGCAGAACCTAGCAGTGCTTCCAAATCCAGGTGCAGCGAACTTGGCGTGACTATGTGACAGGAATGGCCCTTCAGGAACGTCCACTGCACTCTTTTTGTGCCTAGGCTAAAAGTTAGAAGCCTGGCCGCCGACGCTGGGCCTCTGAGATTTGTAAGGAAGCACATCTTCCAGATTTGCCTCAGAGCCAGAATCAGCTGGGACCCTTTTTATTTTTTAAATTTTTCTGGAGATTCTAGTGTCACTGGAGGTGGGCCCAGGCATTGTCTGTTGTCTTTCATAAGTACGTCCAAAGTGCTACTAATCATTGCCGGTTTGGGGGAAATCTAAAGTGATGGGAAAGAGAGAAATAAAAAACGGTGAACCCCCACCCTCTCACCATAGTCCTGAAGAGGAGGGCAACGGATACATCTTACTGCGCCCCAGCCCCTGGGTGCCCTGGAGGACCCTTAAAGCGCAGACCCAGTTCCCCTTCCCCCCACCAGGCCACACTACTTACAGATCTCCCACTGGGGGGATAACGGAGAAGAAACTGGATGGAGCGCTCAGATCTGGCACACCTCCCAGGCAGGGGCGTCCAAATCTCCCAGCTCGCCCAAGACGCCTCTCTTTATAGACCCGGAGCTGCCCGCGGGTGGGAAGGGGGAGGCCGCCCAGGAGGGCGGGGTGGGGGAGGGTCCCGCACTGCTCCCTCCGCAGCGCCCCCTGCAGGGCCGGAGAAGCGGGCTTTTGGTCCAGGCTCTTGGGCGCACCTGGGACAGACGCGCAGGGGCCAAGGCGGAGGCTCCAAGCAAGGGCACCTGCTGAAGTGTTGGAGCAGGTGTCTCACCTCCGGACCCCCGACAGTCCCCGAGACTCCGGGTCCCTAGAGAAAGGGGTCGAGGGGCCAAGGTCTATGGGGGATGCTTAAGAATTGCTGTCCCGATTCAGTTTCAGCCTAAGGGGCTCTAACCGCTTCCCCACTCCCACCCCCGGGCGGCGGGGGGGAAGGGAGGGGGTCGAGTTGATAGGTCCCCGCCCCCACTCCCGGTTTTATTCGCCTCCCGCTGTCTGGAAAGGGAGCCGGCCGTGTTGCCTAAAGGGTAGAAAAGGGGATTTTTTTTTTTTTTTGAACTTTGCAAAGTGCAAGGCAGGAGCCCCCGGACTGCTGGGAATTGTGCGGGAAAGGGAAGTTTTTACTTTTCCCAACTTGCCTTCCCCACCTCCACCCACAAGAAAAAGGAACCCCACTGTTGTCGGTTGAGGCCCGGGGGCGCTCCATTCGCTGCCTCTGTGGCCTCGGGCAGGTCAGGTCCCTCCTCTGAGCCGTGTCCGCGGCGGAAACGTGTGTGGTCATTACGTGCTGTGATTTGCAAGGTGCACGCCAGGCTGCCAAGAGAACGCGGCGGGGCCCCGCCCTCGCAGAGGCTCCTGTGGCCTCCCAAGGAATTCTTGCAGATTCTTGCCTAAAATTTGACCCCCTGTCTCTCTCCCCCTTCGTGCCTCTACCAATCCCTTCTCTCTCTCTCTCCCCCCCTCCCTCTCTCCATCTCCCCATTGTCTGAAACTGGCTCTCCCCATCGTCGCTTCTTTCTGTCTTCTGCCCCTTTTGTCGCTCTGTGTGTACAGCTCTGTCACTGTCCATCGCTGGCTCACTGCCTCGCATGTGACTCTGGTCTCTGTGTCTCTCCTGCAGGTCTCACTGTCTCTGTGTCTCTCCTGCAGGTCTCGCCCTCTCTGGTCTCTGTGTCTCTGGCCCCGGTCTCTCTCCCTCTGCCCGGCTCTCCGTCTTCCCGGGTCTCGCTCCCGCGGCCACACGCACGCACACAGGCCATAAAAGGAAGCCCAGGCGGTGGGCTGGCCCCGCGCCAGGCCGGGGACCCGCGGGCAGCCCGGTCGCCCCGCTCCCCGCTCGGCACGGACTCCGAGGTTCCCGGTCCAGCTGGTCCTCCCTCCCCGAGTGAGTGCGGCGGCGGGCGGGCGGGGGGCGCCGGGCGGGAGACAACCCAAAAAGGGCAGGCGCGGGCTCCTTCCTGCGGAATTCCCAGCGCCGCATACCAGCCCGGGGCTGCCCGCTCCCCCTGACTAAATATGGTGCCGAGCGGCCTCCGGAGCGGCGGGTCGCGCGGGAGGGGCCGCGCGTGAGAGTTCTGAGAGTTCTGCATCGCAGACCCTCTGGGTCCCGTCCCCATCCTCTCCATCAAGCTCACCTGGTACGCACCCCGCAACACACTCAAGACCTCCTGGCAGCGCTTGGCGGGGTGGGAAGGAGACCCGTCTCCCTGACGCAGAGCCCCAGTCCCACGCGGGTCCCAGCTACTTCCAGCCAGAGGGATTGGGGAGAGGGTTAAAGGAGTTGAAGACCCTTTCGAAGGCTCTGTGCTTGGCATATGCCCCGTCTTATTCCACAAAACCTCCCCAGCTAAACAGGTCAGGTAATGGGGGGGAGGGGGGGGAGGGAGCTTTATTAATGCCCCCATTTTGCAGGTGAGAAAACTGAGATCCCAGAGGAGTGACGCAGCTCTCACTGGGACTGGAGCCCACGATTGCCATGATTCACCTCCAGAGAGATTCTAAAGGGAACTGCCCAGAAGAGTTGAGTTTGAATCTGCCAGTGCCAATTTCTAGCGCGACTCCAGCAAGGAACTTGAACCCTGTGTCTGTTTCCCTACCTGTAAAATGGGAAGGACATCAGCTATTCCTGGCTATTTGTAAACAGTCCTTGAGATGACCAGGTAAAATGAACACATTACATTGCTTCCTGTTAGTTGCTATTATTCTCAACAAACCTGAAACCAAGTAGAGTGGCACCAGGCCTTGGGGACATGAGTGAGAGCCTGTCCTGCCCCAGTGTTTGCCTACAGGCTTCCAGTCCCTCTTGGTCCCTTCCTCATCCTGCCAGCATCCAGCTCCCCTGGTCTTCACCCCCCAAAACACCCAAGCCCAGTCCCCTGCCCACAAATGGGCCCAAATCAAAGAGGCAAGACAGAGGCAGTATTCAGCTGGCTGGGGAAGTGAGGGATAAAGTTCTTCAGAAAATGATGAATGGGCTGCTTCCCCACGTGCTTTTTAATGTCTAGGCTGTAAAAGGAATGGAAACTGTCCCTGCGTGAGCACAGAAATGCTGGGAGCAGAGAAGAAAGGAAGGGGGAACTAAGTTGATCACTACCCTCCCCTGTTTGCAAAGATAGTCCAGAGCAGGCTGTCAGAATCAAACTTGCTGGCCTCATGGTATGAAGTGGCATTTTTCCCAGAGGCATTTCAAAGGGATTGCATTTGATTCCTTAAAGAAATTGGTAACCAAACACTGAATTCTACTGCATTATCGCACTTAGTCTCTATAACAACCCTATCAAGTAGGTACTTTAAAAAATCCCCCACACTCCTATTTTGCTGTTGAGAAACCAGGTTTGGTGATTTAACCAGCTAAGGCAGCACAGCTAGTTAGTGGTGGAGCAGGAATTCAAACCCCATCTGCCTGATGCAAAGTCTGAGGTTTTTAACTCATGATCTGCTAACCACCAGCCAGGCAACTTCAGGATGGTCAGTGAACCTCTCTGAGCCTGTTTTCTGGGAAATGCTACAGGTACTCAGGAACAGTCATTCAATAAGTATCTGTCCAACGCAGCAGCTCAGACGTTTGGATTTTCAAAAGTGCATTGTTATCCCTGGCCTAACAGTTGGTTGGAGCGTCGTCCCATACACCAAAGGGTTTTGAGTTCAATTCCCAGTCAGAGCACATACCTAGGTTGCAGGTTTCACCCCCAGCGGGGGCGAGTACAGGAGGCAACTGATCAGCGTCTCTCTCACGTTGATATTTCTCTCTCCCGCCTCCTCTCTAAAAATCAATGAACATATCCTCAGGTGAGGATTTTTTTAAAGTGCATTTTTATAATAATAATATAAATCAGATACCTCCATTTTATTTCTCATAGCTCAAAAATCCAGTTAAGATAGAGGGAAACAAAAAAAGGTATCTTTTCTAAAACGTTATTTCAGCCAAGAACTGTCAAGTACGGTTCCCTGGCGTGTCTTTTCTGTGAGGTGCCATGTCCTGGGACTTCCCATGAACTCAGGAAACAAGATGGCAGAGGAGAAATTTTTCTCCTGGATTCTTTTTACCAAATAGCTTTGTATTTGCCACTGGCTTAAAAAAGCTTCAAAGTATCATCCCCTCTAGTTTTTAATATTTTCAAAGATTGGGTCCAAGCATGGTTTACTCCTGCACGTGCTTCACAATGTAATCATTTGAAAGTGTATCAGCCCTCAAGTCATCCAGCTCAAGATCTACACACAACTCTGCCTCCCTGTGCATAAAGGGGCCTCATTCCTCACCAGGAGAACTGGTCAGCTTCTTCTCTCTTGCACAAAAGCACTTCTGTTTCACCCACGACAGCCCCCACGCTTCTCCAGGTACAAGGCTACCTCACCCAGTAACCTGCAATGCTCTTTCCTTCCTCACCAACTTCCGATGCTGGTGTCCTAGTAACTCCAGATACTTCTCTACCTCTATCAGGAAGGGTCCTAAGATTCTCAATACAAGTAGTTTTACAGTTCCTTACAAAACTCAAGATAGTCTTACCATATGACCCAGCAAATTATGTTCCTTAGAATTTATCCAAACGAGTTGGAGACATGCCCATATTTAAACCTGCACACATAGGTTAACAGCAGCTTTCTTCGCAATTGCCCAAACTTGGAAACAATCAAGATGTCCTTCAGTGGGTGAATGGATAAACTGTGGTACATTCAGGTGATGGAATGTCATTTGGCACTAAAAATAAATGAGCTATCGAACCATGGAAAGACATGGAGGGATCTTAAATGCATAGGATTATGTGAAAGAAGCCAGTCCGAAAAGGCTCCATATTGTATGATTTCAAACATCTGACATTCTAGAAAAGGCAAAACTATGGAGACCATTAAAAGATCAATGGTTGTCAGGGGTTGGAGGGGAAGGAAGGATGAATAAGCAGAACGAAGAGATGTTTAGGACAATGAAATTACTCATAATGGTTGATACATGGCATTATACATTTGTTCAAACCCATAAAATGTACACCACCACGAGTGAACACTGATGTAAACTATAGACTTCGGGTAATAATGATGTGTCAATGTAAGTTAATAATTGTAAGAAATATACCCTTCTGGTAGAGGATGTTGATGGGGGAAGCTATACATGTTGGGGGAGGGAGGGAATCCAGGTATATGGGAAATCTCTATCTTCCTCTCAATTTTGCTGTGAATCTAAAACTGCTCTAAAAAAGTATTTTTTTTTTAAAAAAAAGGTAGTTTTACCTCTTTCATTTTAAAAATAATTTAAAGAAGGCCATGCAATCCTTGCAGAAGTTATTACAAAAATAAAATACCAAGTGGCTGGGAAGCATTGTCCCAAATGCCTTTAAAGGCATAGTCTCACAAATATTAATCCTTCATGTATACTTGGCTTTAGGTTAAAAGAACACATCAGATTTTACATAATCATACAGGCATGTGAGTCATATACAAATATGTTCTTGCACATAATTATAAACCTATTAGTTTATTCTATGCAAACATATACGCTAAGCTTAATTTATCATCTTCAAAAGCCACTCGGCTCCTGCTTTGATTGCCCAAGTTTTAAATTTCCCCTTTTCCTAAATCCCTCTTTAGTCCCAATCTGCATACTATTTTTGTGTAAATCCAACGTTTCGCCTACATTTCTGGAAGATAACGACTCCCAACAATCCCACGGGAACCCCCAACAATGATGTACTAATTTAGTTTGAGAACAATTTGATGGGTCCTCTGTATTTATATTTGTCTTTCCTTTATATTTTAAATGTCTCAGCCCATTTATCTTTTTAAATTACTGGATTATAAATTAGTTGACAGTGTTAAAAATCCTGAGTACAGAAATTTCTAGAGCAGATTTTCTTAGCTCAAGATCCTCCTTTGTGGATAATCATAAAATCTCATAGTATTTTGAAAATAGGTGTTTTTTTCTTTTCCAAACATAAAAATGTAATACTAAACAAAATCATGCATGGCCCCGCCATTTACTGGCTATTTTACTTATTTGTATTTATTTATTATTTTTGTACACCCCAGTGACCAGATATTATATAACAATATGTGATCATCTCAATAAATCTCATACCCATCCAACACCATGCCTAGTTAACAGAATATTGACTATATACATATTCCCTATGCTGTTCTTTACATCCCCGTGACTATTCTGTAACAACCAATATGTACTTCTTAATCCCTTCACCTGTTTTGCCCAGTCCCCCTATCCCACTTCCCATCTGGCAACCAACAAAAAGTTCTCTGTATCTATGCGTCTGTTCTGCTTGTTCATTTTGTTTGTAGATTCAATTGTTCATAGATACGTATTTATTGCCATTTTATTGTTCATATTTTTAATCTTTTCTTCTTTTTAAATAATACTCTTAACATTTCATGTAATACTGGTTTATCCCCCCACCACTGCCACCAATGAAGAGGTATTGTTCCAAGGTGAGAAGGCTGGTGCCAAGTGCACGTATATCGTCAACCTTGCCCTCCATCTGCTAACACCAGGTTGCTGGAGATCCCAAAGGAAGGCCTGGAGAGCCTTCGCCAGGTTCTGGTCTACATCTCTGGTGACAGAACAGTCACACAAACACCCTTTGCACACATGTGAGTTGTTTAATTTTTTTTTTTTTTTATTAAATGATACATCGAAAGTATAAAAGTTGCCTAGGTACAAACAAGTTACAGAATAATGCATATAAATACACAATGAACTACATGTGACAATTCCATTTAGCTTCTATTTTGATAATTTTACATCAGTATCTAAAATGCTAAACTCCAGCATTTTTTCTTAATCTAGTTCTTTATGATGATTGCAATTCCTGAGATAAACTTAGTGTCTCTTCTAACATCTTTGTATGTAAACCAAATCCTCTGAGAAAAATTCAGATATTTATAGTCCCACATACATTATAATTCACAATTATAATCAGATACTACAGATTTCACTAAAAAAATGGAAATGAGCCCGGCTGGTGTGTCTCGATGGATTGAGCATCGACCCATGAACCAGGAGGTCACACTTCCAATCAGGTCACATGCCCAGGTTGGAGGCTCAATCCCCGGTAGGGGGGTGTGCGGAAGGCAGCTGATAGATGTTTTTCTCTCATCGATGTTTCTATCTTTCTCTCTCTCTCCCTTCCCCTCTAACTAAAAATCAATAAAAACATATGTTTAAAAAATTGAAATGACCTTACAGTATTTCTACACCTATATATGTAACTTTAGGCCACCAATAGGGATTCTTAAAATCCTTTGACTTGTATAGTTTAAGGGGATTTCTTTAATAATTTTCTGTATTCAGATAAAAATTCCTGGTTAATCTGTAAGGACTAAACACTGACTAGTACCAAATATATTATGACATTTCAATAATTTCCAGAGGCCAATTTTGCCAATTAAGCCCTTATCACTTTCCCTGTGGGAGACGTTTAAGCTAAATGTTGTCAGTATACAGCGCCAATGCAGTTGTGCTCTGAATGTATCAATGACTTTTGCCAGTCAGGTGCTGTCTACTGTAACAGATTTCAGTGAAATCAATCTGTAGATTCCACATTATAAAAATATCTTAATAAATATCAAAGCAGCATTTTAGAGATAGCACTAGGATAGCTCTTACTGTTTTTCTATCCGAAGAATAAAAATTGACATTTAATAAGACTTTCAGAGCCCAAATAATTAGGGGTTGGCCCTTTCATAGCTCATCTTATAATTGCACAACTGAAGGCCACATGGAGGTTAGACAATGCCATCTTTTAAAAGGTACTTTCTGGTTTTCTCCTAAAGCCTGTCTCTTCATGCTGATTCCACATTCTTCATGTAATCAAATAAACTCTTTGTTTTACTTACAGCAAAATTAAAAGAATTAGTTCCCCCTCTAGATTTTAATTAAATCTTCCAGTAGAAGCCAAAATGATCTAAGGAAAGAAAAAGTACATTGTTACCTAGTTTAAAAGTTCAATTTTAGATAGCAATTCTGATATTTTAATCTAATTATAAATAGCTATTTGAAAAACAGCTAATCAAAAAAAATCAAACTTTATAAAAATTAGTTTTTTTTCTTGACTTTAGTGCTCTTTTCTTAAATTTTTTTTTCTATAAACCCACATAATTCCAGCCTGAAGGAAATGTAATTAATGTACATGCTAAAGAGCAGATGATATGGCTATAAATACCTGGTTTTTGTTTTTTAGAAGAATGTATAGGGTACTAACATTCATTTCTCCCTTTCATTTCTTACATCTAAGAACCTTTCAAATATATCCTAAAAACAGTACATTTTCTTTCAAGTCAAATCCAATAGCCTTGATGACAGAGTTAGCTTTTATTCACAAATACAGTAAAGCATGAAAGACTAAGTGTTTTGCAGAAACTCAAATTTCTACAAAGTACAAATATTAGTGATGCATTTTGGCAATGAGAAAATAAATAAGTGATTTAATACATACAATTTTAAGATAAAAGATGCCCCAAATGGAAATGTCATCTCTTCACGTTTTGAGAAATATGAAGATCTTCAGTATTAGTATTTTTCCCCTTCTC
This sequence comes from Myotis nattereri, assembly GCF_964212035.1. Lineage (NCBI taxonomy): Eukaryota > Metazoa > Chordata > Mammalia > Chiroptera > Vespertilionidae > Myotis > Myotis nattereri. The sequence continues at coordinate 90,412,201 of NC_138079.1, read as the reverse complement.
TTTTATTAGATGGTCATCTGAAATTAACAGAAATGAGTGTCAATGCTTATCCCAAGTTAACATAAGCTGTAGGCAGACACAGCTACATATATTTTAGGAAGTTATATATTTAAACTTGTATGCATTCTTTGGACAGCTTAGGACAATGAAAAAAAAATACAACCTTTTAAACACTATTGAAAAAAATCAGAAATGTTTTGAACTAGGAACTCTAATTATTCAAAAAAGCTTCTTAACTTTTTTAAAAAGTGAATAGAGTACCCCCTGGAGTAAACCCATGGTAAGTAGCTACAAACTTCTCTTATGTTATATGTAAGGAACAGAATTCACAGGAAAGGCCAGGGTGTTTAGCATTCTGAGGGATGGTAAAGCTCTTCAATCAAAATGAAAAACCACCTTTCTTCAAATAGGCATGTCTCCCAGCAGCACCCTCTTGTGACAAGAAGAAAACTAGCACAAGTTACATTTTCCTACGCACATCAGAAGACTATCCAAGAATTTGTAGAAAAAGTTCTTCAGCCAAAACCAAAACAATAAAGTTCCATGAGAGTTCAGAGGAGCCCAGAGCCTCTACGAGCACCCACTGTGCTCCCGCCATAGTGAAGAAGAGGCTCTAGTCACTGCTCAGTTTCTTTTGTCGGGGGGGGGGGGGGGGGGGGGCAGAAGTGTTCTAGATTAAAAGAACCTAAAAAACTTAAAACCCAATCACCGTAGCCAGTTTGGCTCAGTGGATAGAGCATCCGCCTGGGACTGAAAGGTCCTGGGTTTGATTCCGGTCAAGGGCACATGCCCGGTTCCCAGTTGCAGGCTCAATCCCCAGTGGGAGGCGTGCAGAAGGCAGCCAATCAATGATTCTCTCCCATCATTGATGTTTCTATCTCTCTCTTCCTCCCCTTCCTCTCTGAAATCAATAAAAATATATTTTAAAAGATAAATAAATAACATAAATTAAAACTTAATACCCAATGTAGACAAAAACACAATGCACAAACGAAATCCCTAGGAAAATGTGACACCTCCCCCCACCAATTCATCAAATACGATTTACAACAGAAAAAATATAACCTTTTTAAACAGATATTCTGAAATATTTTGATTAATTCTGATTACATGAGAAAATACAAATTTAGACAAGTTGTTAGAAACATGCAATTTTAGCACCAAAAACATATATTAGATTATTCTAATTCTAAAGACAATTTGATTGTACACACAGTCTTATTAGTCCACAGCTGATCACTCTTAGAAATAATGTAAATGCTACTACAGATCTGGATCTCAGATAGAAAACAATCTCCTTCAATTTTAGGCAACTTTATTGGACTAAACAAAATTAATACTATCTTTAGGACATACGCTTTTTGGTTTTCTATAAAAGCATTATTAAAAAATGAAGTATGTTTTTCATGTGCTTCTTCATAGACGTGTATAAAGCTGCGTTGCTAATGACTTTACAGATTATAAAGGATCTGGTTTTTATGTACAGCAACAACTACTACTTTGCCTCCAATATGACAAGTATTAATATCAACAGCACTATTTCAAAGGTAAGTGTGTCTATATACATCCTCTTCGTTTTTTTCAGCACTTTGAAAGCTTTGATAAAAGAAGTACTTTCATGCTGGCATGCTTTGACTTATTTTCAAATAAAAGAGAATTTAAGTTTACTGTTTTACATTTCAACTGGATGAACTTGTAAAAAGATAAGGTATTGTAATCTGAAGAATAAGTATTTTAACATCTTCATAATCTTGTCCATGTTGTAAAATAAAACATGTATCCTTTAAACAATAATCTAGAGTTGAGAAAAGAAATGGAATGCTTAAACGTTACTGAAACATAATGCAGTATTGTGGGTGTTTTTTTATTAATTAATTTAAGAGAGAGAGGAAGAGAGAGCAAGAGAGAGGTGAGAAAGATTGCCCCTCCTACATGCCTGACCCGAGATCAAACCCACAACCCAGGCATGTGCCCTTCAGGTGCATGGGATGATGCTCCAACCAACTGAGCCACACTGGCCAGGGCTACATAATGCAGTTTTGGCTGACAATTCACAAGTCATTACATAAAGAGGCTAAGAAAATTTTTCGTGATCAAGAAAAATAATTAGCAAATTCACTATTCTATTGGTTCAACAGTCATCCTCATTTCTGAGTCTTCCACAGAGCGTTCCACAGGACAGGCACCAAAGCTTCACTGACTAGAACTTGACTCTGATGTCTCTGGCACTTTATACAGAAAGGACCCCTCCCCAACCCACCCTAGCCACTGTGTATAGGCTACCAGTAGTTAATCCACGACCTTCATCTCAGGAGAACTTAGGTAAGAAATACTCTACTTCTAACTTTCTTATTAGTCATTAGCCATATTAAAGAGAATAATTATAAAAAGCTTACAAATCACAAAAGTTATTTCTCAAGAGGCTATTTTTCCTCATTGGACTGAAAATACAAATGTCATGGGCTTGCTGTGGTAACAAGTGTTAATGTGTACAATATCCACTGGTAACAGTGAAACTGAGAAACTAGTATTGTTATTTATTCTTGGTGAGCATAAACTGTTAAAGCCTTTTTGGAGGAAAATCAGACAATATTAGATTATTTTTAAGGCACATATGCTTTGAACCAGCAATTCTACTTCTAGGTATCCAGATGAGAAATACCTGTGTGAAGAAAGAAAGAATGCTACACCGCAATACTGTAAAAGCAAAAAATAAAAAACAGTAAAAGTACATCAGTAAAGAGTGATTAGCCACACTATGGACTACTACAAAAAGTTAAAAATGAGGGGAAGTAGATCTACATATATTGACAAAAATGCAAATTATAGAATAATATACATAGTTAACAATGCATATAGGGGTTGGCAAAAGTAGGTTTACATGTTCATATGGAAAAAGACATGCAGGTTATGATTATTGCATAGCTTTCTTAACTCAAAAGAATGTTATGATGGCACAGTGCACTTAGGAACAATCTTGTAGGTGCTGAAATTGCCAGCCTTCATCATTTACACATTCTTGTAGTCAGTCTACTTGTTATACTCAAACACACTTTGGCACAGAGTTCTTACCTACTTTTGCCCACTCCTGTATTTTAAAAGTTTAACTATTTTTTAAATACTAATGTGGTAATGCATGGCTCACATTTCAAAAGGAAAATAAAAGGGTTACAAATGTGAATTTCTTTACTCCTGTCTCTAACCACGTATATCTCCTCCCATACACAAGATATCAATTCCTTGCCTATTCCTGCAGATTTTCTATCCAGTGCCTGTTTTCCTTTGATGCTGCTATTTGGAAGTTGTGTAAAATTCTCGTAATATTAACTGTTAGTAACATTGTTTTTATATACAACCGAAGGAGGGAGGTTTGGAACAGAGCAGCAGGGAAACTACAGAGCACAAAGGGCTTTTAAAAATAATGCCTTCCCCCTTTAACCTTTATGTTATAATTAAGTGTTTAATACCCTATTCTGAAATAGAGTTGCAATTTCCTGCTTCTGTTTGTCATCTTACTCAAAATTTTGTATACTTTTATCTTTCTGTTTCATGTAGAAGAAAGAATTCCTTTCATTTCTTGTCACACAGGTCTTGTGATGATAAACTCCCTCAGCTTTTGTTTGTCTGGAAAAGCCTTTATTTCTCTCTCATATTAAAGGATAACAAAGATATGTTAACGTTTCACGAATTTGCGTGTCATCCTTGCACAGGAGCCATGCTACTCCTCTCTGTATTGTTCCAATTTTAGTGCATATCAGTAGTACTTGAATACACAGAAATGAGTCCTGAAGGACACCCACCAAGTTGCTAATGGAGTTAACTTCTATAGAAGGGAGGGTAATTGGGGAGTTAGGGAGAGGCAGGAGGGAAGAGATGAAAGGGCATGTTAAGTTATATTATTTGAATGTTTAGAGATTTACTCATGTGCTGGTGTTTTGTTTTGGTTTTTAAGTACCTGCTAAAAAGCAGTTCCTTATCCAATCCCTGAAAAGGGAGCTAGGAAAACCCCATGTTCTTTAAATGATGAAGTGTACAGGAATGGCAATCAGAGGTGCTGATGCTGCTAAAAATGATCAGCTACAGGCATCAAACGAGTCATTCACCTCTTAGTCTTGGTTTTCTCTAATATAAATTAGTAGCTGGGAATGATTTCTTTTCCAATGTTCCATCAGCTCAGAAATCTAAGATATATAGAAAAATAAGTCCTAGTGAAGTCAGAAATAACCTCAAAAAGGCCACCAGCTTTCACATCTTAAGCTAATATTTAACACTAGAGGCCCGGTGCACAGACTCGTGCACGGGTGGGGTCCCTCAGCCTAGCCTGTGCCCTCTCGCAATCTGGGACCCCTCAGGGGATGTTGGACTGCTGGTATGAGGGATGTAGTAGTGCGCAAAGTGGCAGGCGGCTGGGGAGGAGCCCGAGCCCTGGCCAGGTGCTGTGCTGCTCCCACTCATCCTGGCCTCACTGTGCCTGCCGCAGCAACCGGTAGCACTGTGCGAAGGCGGGAAAGGCTGTAGCCATGAGTCCAGCGTCTGGCGCCCAGCAGTCAGCTGAACGGTGCTTCTGCTGTGGGACTGCACTGACCAACAGGGGGCAGCTCCTGCATTGAGCATCTGCCCCCTGGTGGTCAGTGCATGTCATAGTGACCGGTCAAATGGTCGATTGGTCGACTGGTTGCTTTGAGTTTTATATATCCTAATACATAAAAAGCCAGGGGCAGTCACGACCTAAACAACCAGACGGATGACTGAACAGCGACTAGGGTCCTGGCTGCTGCGACTGGATTGAGTCTGGGTTTCGGTCAGCGCTCGGGAGTTGGTCTGGGTCCTGGCTGGCGTGGTGGGCGTCAGTCTGGGTCCCGGCCACCTGCGGCACAGTGGTGGGAGGGAGCTGTGGGGATGGAGCCATGCTGCCATCAGATTGGCCTTTGGGTCCCTCTCCTCCCCCACAGGCTCCGGGGAACCAGAGCCATGCTGCGATCTGGGAATCTTGGTCCCTACCCCGTGCCCCCAGGCTTTGTGGAACCAGAGCCATGCTGCCTCAGACTGGCCTCTTGGTCCCTCCCCCCTCCCATAGGCTCTGGGGAACCAGAGCCATGCTGCTGTTGGACTGGCCTCTTGGTCCCTCCCCCCCGCCCGCAGGCTCTGGGAAGCCGGAGCCATGCTGCAATCAGACTGGACCCTACCCAAGGGCTCCCTTGGTGTGTAGGCTGGGCTGAGAGACGCCCCTGAGTGCACAAATTTTTGTGCACCGGGCCTCTAGTATATAGATAGATAGATAGATAGATATAGATAATCAATATTGCTCATAGAAGTTTAGGAAAACAACAAAAGGCAATCCACATCTAAAATGTTTACTAAAAGTTTATTTCAACATTCAATATTTATATTTGTCTTGATAATCAGCTGTCTGAAACCCACCTGACCTTTATTTTTTAATTTGTTTTTTAATGTTTGTATTGGTTTTAGAGAGAAGAAGGTAGAGGAAGAGAGAGACAGAAACATTAATGATGAGAAAGAATTACTGATTGGCTGCTTCCTGCATGCCCCCTACTAGGAATTGAGGGCATGTGCCCTGACCAGGCATGCGCCCTGACCAGGAATAGAACTGTGACCTCCTGATTCATGGGTCAACACTCAACCACTGAGCAGTACTGGTCAGGCCCACCTGACCTTTTTAAAAATAGAAATCAACTTTCTCTCTCAGTAAGCCACAGTGCAACAGTGAGCTCTAAACCATTTAGTTCAGATTATCAAACTGAGGTCCTACTGCTGATTTAATAAAAAAACAAGCTCATTTAAAGAGTGTGCATCCTGAAAGAATATGGGCTATTCTCCTCAGATTTTATTTGTAGATACCTACCACTGTACCACAACAAAAAGTATCCTGAAAATGCAAAGGACACATAGTAAACCTGTGCCTTCTCTATCTGTACTCAACATGTTTGCCTCTTTTTAGTCTTAGGTGGGAAAACACATGATGATTCTATAGGAAGCTATTTATTCAGTATGCTAAGAACTAAGCTGCTCTAGAAAGTACAAATTTATATGAAATTCTATAGAGAAATTATACCTAAAAACTTTGTCCAGTCGTCCACCCGCCTTCCCCCAAGATTCTCTTTCCAAAAAACTTTTTGGTTTTTTTTGGAGGATAAACAACATGGGTTAAAACCATATTAGATATAAGTGAAATTAAACTATGACTCAAAAGCTTGGGAAAATCTATTCCAAAGATAAAAATATATAAGAAGGCAATATCCTTGCTAACAGCTAAATGATAAATCTCAGAAAGCTCATACCCATTTGCTCTCTTCCACTAGGTTGTCTACCAGGATTTGCGTTTAGAGGCTGAAGTGAAGATCCTTTCAGGAATGTATGCTGGATGCCATCCTTAGTTCCATGCAAGAAGTGAGCTAAAATCCCATATAAAAGAGGTCTATAGCAGGAAGAAAGCCAAAATCAATTAAATTTGCATGAATAGGAAAAGCTTAAAACATCTATGCTTTAAAAGGTAGCCTCTGACACTAAAACAGCCAAGTAATTCACTAGACTTATAAAATAAGGTTGCATGGGTATTATACAAATTGTAAACTGTTCATCCTTTTTTAAATTTAAAAGTACTATTTTACTCTAAAGATGATTTTAAAACCCAGGGAAAAAATGTTAACACCTCAAATCGCATCTAAACTGAAATACAATTTCAATCAATACACAGGAGGAATTCGGCTTGTAAACTCCAAAATCCAGCATAAAATTTTTCAGTACCTAATACTGACCAATACACAATAGGTATTCAATAAACACTTATTGCATTAATAATCCTTGCCTAGAGAAGGTCTTATGTCCCAAGAGACACACTGCCTGGTTTTAAACTGCCTTTGCCATTTGATCTCAGCAAGATTTTTTTAATTGATTTCAGAGAAGGAAGAGGGAGAGAAAGATAGAAACATCAATGATGAGAGAGAATCGTCGATTGGCTGCCTCCTGCACAACCTCTCCTGGGGATGGAGCCTGCAACCCAGGCATGTGCCCTGACTGGGAATTGAACTGCGACCTCCTGGTTCATAGGCTGACGCTCAACCACTAAGCCACACCAGTCAGGCAGCAAGATTCTTAATGTCCCAGCCTCATGAATGTTTCCTTCTCTGTAAGTTAGGGTAAGTGTAAACCCTACCTCATAGGGTTATTATGGACCAAATGAGTCAATAAATGTCAAGTGTTTAGAACTGTGCCTAGCACATAGTAAACGATATGTAAATGTCAGCTATGTGGGAGTTGGGTAAGAGCTAATATTTAAAAAAATACTTGAGTTTACAAAACACTTCTGCCTCTTTTCAGTTTACCCTCACCTTGTGATGTCATAATCATCATACCCAACTTATGAGAAAACCACAGCTCAAAATGAATTTTCTAGAAATCCCTCAGCTAATAAATAAACAACCTTTATACCTGAACCCCAAGTCCCATACACTTTTCAATATGCTGCCTGGGATTTATATTCGTCCTCTTGCACAAACAGAAGCTGCCCTGCTGACAATAGAGGTACAACAAATGTTTTCCTTCATTTCCAATCTCATAATTGAAAACAAAATTTAATGGTTTGAGTTTTTTTAGATATCTATTTACTTATTAGTAGGTGTGATGGTTTAAATTATGACATTCCCAATGGACACAAGACACTGGGGGGTAGGGGAGGCCGGGGGAATGTCAAGAGCGGGAAAAAAAGGAGACATATGTAATACTCTTTGTAATACTTTAAGCAATAAAACAAAATTTTTTTAAAGAATTATGACATTCCCTTCCCCTCAAAAGGTGGTGCCTAACTGCCCCCCCCTTGAGTATGGGCTAAACTCACTCGTAATGAATCAAGTTCGTTTAGGTAACAGCACTCTGCCACGTTAGGGACTAGGTTATCACACATGGTGGCTTCACTGGGAGTCACCAGCACGGAGACATCATTAAAGACTCAAGAACACTTAGAAAAGTGGGCAGTGGGACAAGAAGAAAAGGATAAGACTTGGGGAGTGCCCACAATTTAAAGGAACCCCAAAGGAACCCAATAAAGACACTGAGAACACCATTAGGGAGGCAGGAAAATCAAGACAGTAAAGGATCACAAAAGACAAAACATTTTTTATGACAAAAACTGTTTTAAGGAAGAGCGAAGTCAACATTACAAAATGCTGCGGAAACTCAAGGAGAGACCTGGTACAAACCACAGAATAAAAGTGGCACGTGGCCCTGGAGCCACTTCATACAAAGATTTGTGGGAAAGTTCATTTTAATTGGTATGCCATTTAAAATATTTTCATGGTAAAACAATTACACCATAAAGTAGGATGAAAAAATTCAACGAATTTTTGGGAAGAGAAAACGTAAGACTTCAGAACAATTCCTTGCTAGGAAAAGACTGCTTTGAGCTATGTTCCCAGGTGCCTATATGCGTTTTTTTTCCCCATTCAGGGATCCTCCAGAAAATGTTTAATTAACACTGAAGTGGGAAAAGAACTAAGAAACTACTAGAAAGTGGCTGGTCTTCTTTTTAAGAGCATAGTTTTCTGTAAATGGTGTGGGGAGAATTTAAGATGCAGGGAAGACCAGAGTGGATAATAAGCAGAGGGTTGATTTTCCCTAAGTTAAGTGGTAAAACAGAGATTGAGCAGTAGCTTGGGGTTGGACATTGACAGGTTTTTTTTTTTGGAGAGGGGAAATCTGAGTACATTACTAAATTGAAATGAAGAAAGCTATGGGGAGGATGAGTTATATCTGAGGAAGAAAATGATAGAGCAAAAGCATCAGAAGAAAAAAAGGATGGATCAAAAAGTCAAGAGGAGTGCCCCTTAGGAAGGGGTAGGGCTATTCAGTCCTCTGAAATCAGGGGAATTTTAGCTCCAGAAAGCAGAGATCTCATCTGACCCATTTACTACTCCATACCTTGGATTTGGGGCAGTGCTAGACAAACACTAGACCCAAATAAATACCTGCTGGATTAAAATGAAATAAAACCTCCCTATGAGATGGTGACTCCAATACAACAATATCTGAAAGTTTATTTTAAAAGTAAGTTCTTACATTGTATTATCCTTTGATTCTTCAAATGCATTTAGTTCTCGGATGAGAAACTGCCGGTCCAGTGGAACTACAGGTTGACCAGATTCTAGGGGGAAAAAATCATAAAAACACTGAGTATCAATCTAAAAAGCAAACATAATTTTGTTAAGAAACATACTTACCAGATATACACGTTTTTCAGATTTTTGGAAAATAATGATGGCAGATGCAACTTATGCTTTTATGACTTTCAAAATATTTTGTTAAATATATAGCTTAATACAGGTGATTTCATCTAAACTCATTTTTAATCTAATTTTTGGTTAGGGAAATACTGTTTCTGCAATACTAGGCTTCAGCAGTCTGTTTTTATGAATTCAACACATGACAGTACCAATATCCATTTGGTGGCAATAACTCTAAAAATAAAATTAACCTGAATATTAAATGCTGGCAAGGATATAGGGCAACTGGAAACCTCATACTTTGTTGGTAGGAGAGCAAAAATGGTACAGGCACTAGCAAAATTGCTGAACAGTTTCTTATCCAGGTAAACATATACTTACAACATACAACCCAGCAATTCCACTCTTAGCTCTTTACCCAACAGAGAGTAACACCTATGTTCACACAAAAAGCTTTTGTGAATGTTTATGACAGCTAGATTCATAACTGCCAAATGTCCATCAACTGACACAATGGAATGTTATTCAGGGAAAGAAAAAACTCAACATGGCTGAATCTCAAAAGTATTATGCTGGAAAAGGAAGCCAACTCCAAAGTCTACATCCGATATGGTTCTATTTATAGGACATTCTGGAAAAGGCAAATGATAGGCAGAGATAACAACAGGTCAGTGGTTGCTAGTGGTAAAGAGTAGGTAAAGAAGTTGACTATAAAGGGCACAGAAAATTTTGGGGGTGATGGAAATGTTCTATATTGTGACTGTGGTGGTAGTTACACAACTATATGCACTTGGCAAAATCCACAGAACTTTATACTAAAAAAAGTAAAGTATATTGTATGTTGTATATATCTCAATTTTTTAAAAAAGCCAAGACATTTAATATGAAACTTGACTATTGTCACTATATTTCACTCTAGGGAAGCTCAAGTCCAAGACATGTAATTAATGGTATTTTCATAATGTTCTTCTTTTCTGAGTATTAATGGTATTATCCAAACATTTATAACAAAGGGAGGAAAGTGGAGATACTGATATTAAAGTCCCTGAAACCAATAAAAATTATCAGTTTTTATTAAGACGTGTTTAATATTAAATAAAAGATCTGTAATGGAAAGTTCTGGCATCACAAAGAATTCATTCTCTCTTCCAAAAATCTACTTTATGAGTTCTTTTCTTTGATGAGGACATCTTTAAGTCATGAAATAGTTTTAAAGCATAGATTAAACCTTAAGGGAATTAGCTCTGGAAATGTGGGTCAGTTGGTTGGAGTATCGTCTCATACACCAAAAGGTTGTGGGTTAGATTCCCGGTCAGGTCACATACCCAGGTTTCGGGTCTGATCCCCAATTGGAGCATGTTTGGGAGGCAATTGATCAATGTCCCTTCCTCCCTCTCTAAAAAAGGCAAACAAAAACCCTTAAGGCAGTGGTTCTCAACCTTCTGGCCCTTTAAATACAGTTCCTCATGTTGTGACCCAACCATAAAATTATTTTTGTTGCTACTTCATAACTGTAATGTTGCTACTGTTATGAATCGTCATGTAAATATCTGATATGCAGGATGGTCTTAGGCGACCCCTGTGAAAGGGTCGTTCGACCACCAAACGGGTCTCGACCCATAGGTTGAGAACCGCTGCCTTAAGGGAATTAAACTATGTACAGGGTGGGGCAAAAGTAGGTTTATATGTCCTAATCACTCAGATGATTTTATGTCCTAGTCCAGCCATGGGCAAACTACGGCCCGCGGGCCGGATCCGGCCTGTTTGAAATGAATAAAACTATTGAAAAAAAAGACCGTACCCTTTTATGTAATGATGTTTACTTTGAATTTCTATTAGTTCACACAAACACTCCATCCATGCTTTTGTTCCGGCCTCCGGTCCAGTTTAAGAACCCATTGTGGCCCTCGAGTCAGAAAGTTTGCCCACCCCTGTCCTAGTCACTCAGATGACGCTGTTTTGTAATGGAATTAGATTTTCAGGCTAAATACTTAGAATTGGTGGAAGGGAAGAAGATTTTGCCTCACATGACTAATGATACCTCTTACCTGCTATGAGAACAGACGATGTATACTTATATTTGTTGAATTCCAAATACTCCCGGATTAATTCATTAATAAGAAGGTTTTCATGAGACAATGTTGGTCGGGGTTCACTTTCATCATCTAGGGCTTTGAAAACTTCGGCTCGAATTCTCGCTTTTAAATGCCCTAAGACTCCTCTTTTTTCCAAGGTGTCCTTTAAAACTGTTAAATATAAAACATTAATGCTTCAACTATAGAATAAACTTTGTCATTCTTAGGCTTACTTTAAAGAAAATGATTTAAAAGATAAATGGCCTAACAACAGCTTTCAATCTAAACACTGTGATGAACTGAACAATGATCACATTAGCTATCACAATCCATGTTTGTAATAAAAAATAAAGTCCCCAAGTTGCAATGATGTACTATTTTAATGTATTTAAACAAATTCAAGTTTATTCTTCCAACATTGTCACATTTCTGGTTGAGGAAAAAAGGGGGAATAGAACTATAGTCAGCACACTGGGACCTGAACTTAACCTCCAGTGTCTCATATATTTTCTAGAATATTTATCACTGCAGACAGGTTCTGCGTGTCCCTAAAAACCTCTGGTCCAGAAAAAAAGATGATTAAAGATTATAAGTACACTCCATAAAAGGAAGGAATGTGCCCTGTCTTTTGTATAAAAACCTTTGATATCCAGAACTCTTGGGGAATGGCTCATTCTAAATGAAAAGGTGGGTTTTATGTTAGGGCTTTTGTTTGTTTGTTTTTTAAAGACAATTATGCATTAATTCCTTAAAACAAAAGGATTTTGAAATTTTAAGCCTAGTCAGAAGTCTAACACAGAGTTTATCACTGCCCTCTTGAGAAATCAAGGCTATATATGCTCAATGTAACCTAACTGCTTGTTAAACAAGGGTCATTAAAACAAATATCAGCAGTTGTGATAATGAAATTTAGCAATAAATATTAGTATGGATAGTAAAGGCAAGGGCTGAATTGGCACCATCACTTGCAGGGGTCTACAACCTTCTTTTTTTTTTTTTCAAATTGTCCCTAATGGCTAACTAACTAAGAACTCCAGAGCACCAACACATCTCACCCACAGTGCCTAGCCAGCCGTGGGCAAACTACGGCCCGTCTGAAATGAATAAAACTAAAAAAAAAAGACCGTACCCTTTTATGTAATGATGTTTACTTTGAATTTATATTAGTTCACACAAACACTCCATCCATGCTTTTGTTCCGGCCCTCCGGTCCAGTTTAAGAACCCATTGTGGCCCTCGAGTCAAAAAGTTTGCCCACCCCTGGCTAGACCAAAGTAAGAGCTCAATAAATGCTACCTAGGAGCATTATAATACAGTGCTGTATACTACTAGATGTAATAAATATAGTTTAATACTGTACTGTGCCCTGTCAAAGGCACCAAATAAGTAAACAATAATGAAAATTAATAAAGAGAGCCCAGGAACATAAGTATTTTTTAAGCTTTGATAAATAACAATAAAAACCCTGCCTGGCCTTAGCCGGTTTGGCTCAGTGGATAGAGCATTGGCCTGTGGACTGAAGGGTCCCAGGTTCAATTCTGACCAAGGGCACATGCCCCGGTTGCCGGCTCTATCCCCAGTAGGGGGCGTGCAAGAGACAGCCTATCAATGATTCTCTCATTGATGTTTCTGTCTCTCTCTCCCACTCCCTTCCTCTCTGAAATCAGTAAAGAAATATATTAAACAACAACAACAAAACAAAAACCTTGCCTGGTCAGCATGGCTCAGTGTTTGAGCGTTGACCTATGAACCAGGCACCGTTCGATTCCCGGGTTCGACTCCTGGGTGGCCCGGGTTTTGGGCTCAATCCCCAATGTAGGGCATGCAGGAGGCAGCCAATCAATGATTCCCTCTCATCATTGATGTTTCTATCTTTCTCTCCCTCTCCCTTCTTCTCTGAAATCAATAAAAATATATATATTTTTAAAAACCTGGTCATATAATTAAAGAGATACAATCTAGATTAGACTTTAACCTTTCTTACCCTTATTTTAAAATCATCCTCTCAAACTTTTGTGCAGGCATGTTAAGTACATACAGTTATCACCAAATCAGACTTTGTAATAGACCCATAAAAGGAACGTACAAACTTATCGTATTCTTGGGATCGTAACCTAACCCCTGTTCTCTAATTCCATCTTTGGAAGTTTCATAGAGATATTTTTTCCACTGGCAAGGAGGATCTTGTCCCAATTACTCTGTAAGCACACAGCACAGCCTCAAACTCAGCCGAGAAATGAATGAAGCTGGAGTTAAGAAACCTAGCATATCTCACCACCACCTTGGGGGCTGATCGCCTCCCTGGGCCTCAGTTGCCTCTCCAACAAGATTCTGCTTCTCAGAGACAGAACCAAGTGAGGTGGGAAAATGGGAAAATGCTTAAAAAAAACACAACAGCTCATAAAACATACGTGATTGGCAAACACATTTTCACTGAGTTTCTCTCGGACACAAAGCATATTCAGAACTGGGGCATGCAGAAAAAAACCATACAGGGCTCCCTGCCTCTGTGCGGACACCCCCAATTCCCGACTCACAGACAGAGTTCTTCTAGGGTCCCGTTTCATTTTGCCCTTCCCTCTGCCATCGTGCTTAAAACACTGTGCCATAACCACTTCAGAAATGGGCTCACCCTGACCGGTTTGGCTCAGTGGATAAAGCATCAGCTTGCGGACTGAAGGGTCCCAGGTTCGATTCTGGTCAAGGGCATGTACTTTGGTTGCGGGCAAATCCCCAGTGGGGGCAGGGGAGTGTGCAGGAGGCAACTGATCGATGTTTCTCTCTCATTGATGTTTCTGACTCTCTCTCTTCCTCCCTGTAAAAAATCAATAAAATATATTTTAAAAAAAAGAAGAAAGAAATGGGCTCATAACCTGGTGTGTAACCCTAAGCATAACGCCTCTGAAGTTGTGTGCAATTCTGTGTGAGTTGCTTCCCAGGGAGAGGGCGCACCGATTTCCGGGAAGGCTGTTCTTGTGGGAGAGGCATGCCCACCGCGACTGATTCATCTCCAAGAGACGCCGCCCCTCCCGCCAAAGCTCCGAGAATCACTGACTTCAGGCCCCTGAAAACTGGAACTGGTTCCACGAGTGGGGCAGTGCCACGCCCCATCAAGACCTGAGCTCCTGCCCTGGCTGGTTTGGTTCAGTGGATAGGGCATCGGCCTGCGGACTGAAGGGTCCCAGGTTCGATTCCGATCAAGAGCATGTACCTGGGTTGCAGGCACATCCCCAGTAGGGAGTGTGCAGGAAGCAGCTGATCGATGTTTCTCTCTCATCGATGTTTCTAACTCTTTATCCCTCTACCTTCCTCTCTGTAAAAAATCAATAAAATATATTAAAAAAAAAAAAAGACCTGAGCTCCGGTGCAGCGTTATCTGTCCTCAGGCTCCGCCTCCTTCTGGCTGGATCATCTCGGGTGGGCAAGCTATTTCACCTCGCAGCACCCCAACTTCCTCATCTCTGAAGTGGGCACGGGGTTGTCAGTGGGATCAAGTACGTAGCACAGGGGCCGGGCCGTGCCTGGCGGAAAAGGCTCAAGCGCCGGCAATTATAATCATGAATACTCGCGTCTGGACCTGCGCCAGAACTAACGGTGCACAAACGTTATCAGCCTAAGGACTCTCGCCTTTGCGGAACTTTTCCGACAAAGACAGCAGAATGACCAGGCCGGGCAACTTTCTACCCCCCGTTTTTCCCGATGGAAAACCGGGCCCCATCTCCCAGTTTGCAAGGATGCAGAAATGGCTTGGGGTCGTGCCTACCACCTAGAATGGTTGTGGAGACTTGTACACATTATCCTCGCGTGGATGGCCCACGCCAAGGCGGGTCCAGAAAGAGGCGCCAGAGGCCCCAGGCGCAGGACTGCAGACCTCCCAGGCACCTGCAGATTCTGCGACTCCTGCTCCAGCTCGAAGCCGGTCTAAAAACTGCCCCGTGCAATCCGTCCCCTCCAGGGTCCTAGCACAGCGGCCACCACAGCAGCCGGCTGCGCAGGCCCTGGCGCCGCAGAGAGACCGCCCGGAAAGGCTGACTCCTCTCCGCGCGCCCTCCTTTCGACCCATCCTTTTCACGGGCTGCGGACCAGCTGCATTCCACCTGGCAAGCCCCCCACTCGCACTCACCAGCCTTCAGCTCGGTGACGGTCGCCATTTTTAACGGCCGCCAGGGGCGCGTCCCGGCGCTGCGCACGCGCAGCCCCGCCCCGCCCCGCCCCGCCCCGGTCTGCAGCCAATAAACGCGCCGCTCTCGCCGCGCCCGGCCCCGCCCCTCTCAGTTGACGCGAGTGGATGGGCGGTGACTGTCCAGAGACCCCAACAATCAGCGAGCGCTCTCGGCGGCGGAGGAAGGAGGTGGAGGCAGGAGGGAAGGGGAACGCGGGCTGCGGCAGGTCTGAGGCCTTACCTGTGGGTGTTGCTGGTAGCTTAGTGCTTAACTTTAGCCCCGTCAGCCTTTCCTGATCTGCCCACTGCTCGTCTCTGCAGCCTCAAGTACTAATTGTTAATAGTTGCCATGTATTGAGCCTGAGCTTTTAAAGCTTGAGCATGCATCAGAAGCATCTGGAAGACCTGTTATAAAACAAGTTACCCTGGAGTAAATCCTGATTCAGTGAATCTGGGGTGAGGTCCAAGAATTGCATTTCTGACAAATTCCAGGTGACTCTCACGGATGCTGCTGCTCTGGGGATCACACCTTGGGAACCACTGCATTAAATGCTTACTATGAGCCTGACACTGTGCTTAATGCTTCATTGATTTTTTTTTCCTATTATTACTCCTAATTTGCAGAGGAGAAAACTTGAGCATTTAATAACTGAAGAGACTTCACCAAAATCACCAGCAAATGGTGGAGGTGAGGTTCCTGGCCTCTTGCTCTTCAAAGCTTGTTCCCTGCCACTGATACGTACTACTATTAGGCAAATGCATGAGAAGCCCAAGAACTATTTGTAAAAATAATTGATGAATGAATAAGCTCTAGCATCCCAAGGAAATGAAGGAAAAGGAAATGGTAATAATGTACCCCAAACTGAGTGTGAAGTCCTATGAGTCCAGTTGTATTGCCAAGAAGGCCAATATCTATGACCTTGATCCTAGAACAGTGCTCTTTAGACTGCTGGTCTTAACCCAACAGTGGCTTTTTGAAATCTATTTATTGTGGATCCCAATGAGCGTATTTTCAATGAAATGGAATAAATAGGAAACAAGTGTTGCTTTTTTGAAACTTTGGTTTGGGGTATATATGTGTATTTTGGTTCCTGGTGTATTTCCTAAAGTGGGTAGCAGTTAAAAAGTTTGAAAGCCATTGTAACCTAGGGGAGTCCATTTCTGTTCCAAACTAATTTTGACCTGAGACAGATCTGTCCTGTTACCTTAGAAAGGTCCTGCCACACTTCCCTGTTCTGCAAAACCCACAGTACCTGAATTCCTGGCCAGCATCTGAAGAGATGGAAAAGGTTTAACTACATTCTATAGGTAGAATGTTTGAGCTCTTCAGAGAAAAGCACTCCTGAATATACTGATGATGAACTCAGAGAGAGAGAGGCAAACAAAAATGGAATGGATTGATTAGTAGTAATCATACAATAATTAACAGCCATTGACACTCTGTGTGGCAGGCACTGCTCTACGCTGTACTTTACGTCCTCAACAACAACTCTGTGAGGCAGATACACAACAATCATCTAAAGTACAATTTCATTTAAAAAAACATACAGAAATTGAGTAATACACTGCGTTGGTGAGGAGGTGGGGAAATGTGCATTACATACCTACCTGGTAGGCGGGTAAATTGGCTCCACCTTCTCAGAAGGCTGTTTGGCCATACTTAATCAACCTTTCACACCCTTGACCCACCAATTCTAGTTTTAAGAATATACCTTACAGCCCTAACCGGTTTGTCTCAGTGGATAGAGCGTCGGCCTGCCAACTGAAAGGTCCCAGGTTCGATTCTGGTCAAGGGCATGTACCTTAGTTGTTGGCACATCCCCAGTAGGGGGTGTGCAGGAGGCAGCTGATCGATGTTTCTCTCTCATCAATGTTTCTAGCTCTCTATCCTTCTCCCTTCCTCTCTGTAAAAAGTCAATAAAATATATTTTTTTAAAAAAAGAATGTACCTTACAGCCCTAGCTAGTTTGGCTCAGTGGGAGAGCGTCGGCCCACAGATCCTTCAATTCCATCAGGGGCACGTACCTCAGTTGCGGACACAATCCTAGCCCCAGAGGCAACCAATCGATGTCTCTCTCTAATGGATGTTTCTCTCTCTGTCTCTCCCCCTCCCTTCCACATTTTCTAAAAATCAACAGAGGAAATATCCTCGGGTGAGAATTAACAACAACAACAAAAAGAATGTACCTTATGGAAACAGTCCCACCTAATTATGAAGGGTGTATGTACAGTATAAGAATATTCATGAGTATTCATTGCAGTGCTGCTTATAGTAGAAAAGTCTATTTACCTATCAGAATGGCTGAAAGAAAAACAAATGTCAATAAAAAGATTGAATACTGGGGAATATGCATATCTTGCTGGTGGTGTAGTCACTTCAGAAATCAGTTTGGCAACTGCTTATTAAGTCAGTGCTTTTACACTACAAGAGTTGAGTACTTAAGGCCTTGGTCAGATAGCTCAGTTGGTTAGAGCATTGTCCTGAAAACCAAGGTTGTGGGCTCAATCGCTGGGTAGGGCACAAACAAGAATCAACCAATGAATGCATACTAGTACTTAAGTAGAACACCAAATGAGAGAGAGAGAATCGATGTTTCTCTGTCTCTCTCTCCTTCCTCTCTCTCTAAAAGCAACAAATAAAATTTAAAAATGAAGAGTAATTAAAACAGAGACCATATGGTCCACAAGCTTAGATTATGTAAACTAAGGAAAAGTTTGCCGATTCCCGAATTCTTCTTCTATAATTTTTTGAGGCAAGGGGTGTATTTTTAACACATCAACCATTGTTATATTCTGAGCAATAAACATAGCAACTAACATTTATGAAGCATGTGCTATTTTACCTCGTCCTAAAAACAACTGGGAGGCAGGTATTATTATCCCCATTTACAGAGAAACTGAGATGTGGAGAGTTTAAGTAACTCTGAGTAAATGGCAGAGTCAGGACTGGACTCCAAGTCCACTGGCCACATTCAGCTATTTCATCCTGAAATAAGAAGCACTTTCTCCCTTTCCCTTCCCTCCACCCCTGGGCCTCTGCCTATGCCCTTCCGTCAGCCTAGAAACTTGTTTATGTTCTCTCCTCTCACTTCCTAGTTAATTTCCACTCCTTCAGGTCTGAGTTTATACCTCATTTCTTCCTAAACCTTCCCTGGCTCTATTGGGTTCCTCTTCTTAGATCTATTTTGGGGAGGTGAGGGGTTGAGAAAACGAAGGGGTATAGATACAGGAGAGATGTACCACACCTATCCTCCCCACACCCACACCCAGGCCCAAGGCCTTCTTCTTGGGGGCAGACCATTTCAATACCTGGTCCATGTTGGGATATAAAGGTCCAGCTTTCATACCTCAATTTGGGGCAATCCTTTGGGATCCCCTGAACTTCAGAACTTCCTGAGGGGGTAGGTTGAGGCATTTGTTGAAGTTGCTTAGCCACCCAACTTCCTCATCCACTCCCCCAAATCCCCCTCCCTAGGTGTGGATCCCAACAGCCCTCCCTAATAAACTTGCTGTGCCTTGATCTTGATCAGTTGGTCCCCTCACTGTTTTACTTCCCAAGGTTCTGGAGGGTGACTCATCCGTCAGCAATTTGGAGCAAAGAGTGTTCCCTGCATTGCACCTGGAGAGCAGCAGGCAGGTTAAGCATACAGTGCTCCTCAGAACTCCGCAGAGCTGCCCCACCCTGCACCATCGCCATGGCAGCTGCCTATGTACACTGGACTGTGACTCGTCAGTTCATGTCTGGTGCCCACACCGGACTGCTTCGCAGGACAGAATCCTTGCCTACCTTGCTCATCTCTGGTATGACAAATATTTCCAGGATGACTGAATGAAACAAGTCCTGAAAGGTAGCTCAATTCACAGTTGAAACTGACATCCAAAAGAACTCCCTGGCCCAAAGCAATTAGGCTACGAGGGTTGGAGCTGGCCCTTCTCTGTTGTAGTGATGAGAAGTGGAACCCATGGAGATTAGAGGTCCCAACTTCTGCACTTCGGGCTCGGCTCCACAAATCCAGAATAAAACACAAACTAGTCCCAACGGGAACTGAAGAGTGTACAGGGAAGGGCTGCCAACCAGGACGGCAGGTGGGCATCACCTAATGGCCGCCAGCAGAGGGAAGACAGAGTGTTCTCTGTAAGTGAGGCTGCTCCATGAAGCATGCCATCTGCCCTGCACATTCCGAAGCCAGGGCTCCTGGCATGCGTGTTCACAGCCTTGAGCACTAGTGCAGACATGGCTGTTGGAACTCCACAGGCAGAAAAGCAGTCCTGCTCCTGGGGCCACACTGCCAGGAGTATCTGGGGGCCACCCCCTACCCTGAGGCCTGGGCTTCCTTCTGTCAGACAGTGGCACCCAATGACCTCTGTGGTTATTGGTTACTGGACTGTGGGCCTTGCAAGTTCTGATGACTGGGTAGCATGTGAGCTGGGATTTGGGAGGCCCTGCCTTTCAATCCCATCTCTGGCTGTGTGACTCGGATTTATGGCTGCCTGGATCTCAGGCTCCCAATGGTTCAAAGCAGGGGTGGAAACAGGTCACCCGTCCACTGCTTCCTGCTGGAATATTCTAGGATTCTCAGCTTGCTTTTTGCTCCTAGGCCGTGCTATTCCCACTATCACCGCTTCTTGTGGCTTCCAGACGACAAACGTGTGTTGCTTGTGCCTGATGCGGGGAGGCTGGTGTGGAGGCTCTGCTCTCAAGGCTAGGCTGGGCCTTCGGGGCTGGGCTCGACTCTTTGGGGTTCGCTCAGCTTTTGAGGGCTGGTTCGCTCAGCTTTTGGGGTTCGCTCAGCTCTTCGGGGCGAGGCGTGGCTCTTTGAGTGGAGCCTAGCTCTCTACTCCTGTAAGTAATCAAATGAGGTCAATCTTTCCTTAACAGAGCAAAAAGCTCTGCTGATCTATGCTCCACCCTTTGGGACCGGGGTTGGCCCTTGGGGACCAGCTTCAGCTCCCCAGGGCTAGGCTCTGTGCTTCGGGACTGGGCTCAGCCATTGGGGACTAGGCTATTTGTTTTCTAAATGTCATATCGTTTTGTTCCTCAATCCCTCCATTACAGCCTCTTTTGTGTTAGATATTTTTTAGTGTATCATTTTGATTCCCTTCTCATCTATTTTACTTTATATTTTTCAGTTATTTTCTTAGTAGTTGCCTTGGGAATGACAAGTAACATCTTAATTCATAACAGTCCAGTTAGAATTAGTACCAACTTAGCTTCAATAGTATATAAAAATTTTATTCCTACCCGAGCCTAAGTTTCCTCACCAGGACAGTGAGGATCAGATCAGAGGAGGAGGAATGTCCAAAGTGAAGTGCTTGGTGATGAATCAACAGCTACTGATTATTGTCAATATTACAACTGGTGGCAGTAGTGTTTTACACACTCCTCAGCCACAGATGGGCAGATTATCAACCTACCATTGCCTCTGTTTCCTCGCCTATCTAGTTGGGATATTTACATGCCTTCCTACAGGATTGTTGTGAAGATTAGATAGAGTAGGAAGGGTTTTGAATGCTGTGGGCACATAAAATGTTGGTTATTACTATTATTTATTCTTTTTTTATCACTATGCTGCAAACAAAGGAACTGCTTGGAACAACTGAATACACTCCATTGCTAGCAGCCTCCGTGTGTTTTTCTTTGCCGTGCCCTCTGCCTAGGGTACCACCCCCCAGTTCCCTGTGTCAAAACCCCAGATGTGTTTTTTCCAGTGTTGCCTTTGCTCATCATCCCTTTGGGACTTAATTGATCTCTCTTGGGATATTTACTTTCCACTTTGTATAGAAATTTTTATTTTTTATTTTATTTATTTATTTTTAAATATATTTTTATTGATTTCACAGAGGAAGGAAGAGAGAGAGAGAGAAAGAGAAACATCAATGATGAGAGAGAATCATTGATTGGCTGCCTCCAGCACCCCCCACCCCCCACACTGTGGATCGAGCCCACAACCGGGCATGTGCCCTTGACTGGAATTGAACCTGGGACCCTTCAGTCCGCAGGCTGACGCTCTATCCACCGAGCTAAACCAGCTAGGGCCAGAGCCATTTTTAGAGGGAACTAGTTAAGGCTTGCTTGGAGACAGGGAAAGCAAGAACCTGATCTCTTTGGTACCTCCCATCAGCATGTTGCCAAGACTGAGAATAAATGCACTGATAGGGACCAACTCCCATAGGATAGGGAGTTGCTGATTACTAACCTATCGTCCAGGGAGGGACTTTGCCATACCAATGGCTTCATCATTGCCTAATGGAGGAGGACCTGTGGGCCTTTATCAAGCACAAAGGGAGCCCAGGAGCCTCCTCCACACAGTTAAAGTGATGGAAACTTGTGGGCAGATTGCTACAAAGGCAGCCAGGCAAACAGGACACTCAGAAAGGGAACTTGCCCTTGGTGGAGATGTTTTGACTCCTTTCAGGGAGGCAGATAAAACAGTCACCAGAGCTCAAGCCCTCCCACTCTGCATTTGCAAACTGAACTGCTTTTAGGCATCTCAGTGATAAGTGTGTTGTGAGCCTTTGTTAATTTCAGCACAAAAAATGAACAATAGCTGCTTTGCTTCTAGGGCAGCGGTTCTCAACCTGTGGGTTGCAACCCCTTTGGGGGTCGAACGACCCTTTCACAGGGGTCGTCTAAATACATCCTGCATATCAGATATTTATATTACGATTCATAACAGTAGCAAAATTACAGTTATGAAGTAGCAATGAAAATAATTTTATGGTTGGTCTTGCAAACTCTGAGACCTAAAGTGACCACAAAGGATGGTCTGAAATTAAACTTTAACTAAAAGCAGTTTATGGTGGGTGGTTATATCATAGGCCAGTATCTTCACTGATAAGGTCAACCTTTACCTTAACTGAGCCTATCCGTCTTTTTGCATCTATAGTAACATACACTTGAAATGTCTGGGTAACTTGCAACTTCCCTTTTTCTGGACCCCTTGGGGCACAACCTAATGTACCTGGGCTCCAGGACAGATACCACAAATTCCTTCATTGTTACCATGTTAATTGTTCCTGCACCCACCTAAGTATGTGTCTATCATTTTACCTTTTATCCAATCCCAGAGGTTTCCCCACTTTGCTTTCTCCTGCCTCTCTAGTCTATTAGCAGTGGATTTCATGTAACCCACCTATGTCCCTTCCTTTGATTGCAATGTATAAATACAGATGTAACCTGCCATTCTCCGGAGCATTATCTCAATCTGTTGAGGTTCTGCTTCCCAGCAATTGTTGAGTTTGACTCAAATAAACTCACAAAAATTCTTTACAGGTTTGAATGTTTTTATGTTAACAGTGTGCAGACTCTGCCATGCCTGTGTTGTCCTGTTCATCAGACATAGACCAGCATCACCAGTACTGGCGGCTGTGTAGTATCCCATTATAGGGATGATTACTCTGCCCATCTTCTTCAAGGATACTTACTAATGTCTAGAGACATTTTTGGTTGTCACAACAACTGAGATGGGATGCTATTGGCATCTAGTGAGCAGAGGACAGGGATGCTGCCAAACAACCTACAGTACTCAGGACAGACCCCACCACAAAGAATTATCTGGGCCAAATGTCAATAGGGTGGAGTTTGAGAAACAGTTCTAAAGGGTTCCTATCATCTTTAGAATGAATTTCAGACTCCACACCACAACCTATAAGACTGGAACCTACCTTTTCTACACTCCCCTGGCTAGCCATCTTCCAGCCACAAGCATCTTCTTTTTATTCCCAGAACACACCATGCTTGTTCCTGCCATAGGGCCTTTACACTTGTTTCCTCATCCTGACATTGTCTTTCCAAGATTTTTGGTTGCTGACATCCTCAGCGTTCAGGTTTCAGCTCAAATGTCACTTCCTCTGTGAGACTTACCTTGACCAACCCATCTGCCCCCATTTCCACATACATTCACCCTCATTCAAGGAATTTTCTATTACATTTATTATGTATGCCTCATTCTAAGTGAGTCTTTTGTTGTTGTTAATTCTCACCCGAAGATATTTTTCCATTGATTTTCAGAGAGAGTGAAAGGGAGGGGGAGAGACTCAGAGAGAGAGAGTGAGAGAAACATCTCTCACATCGATTGGTTGCCTCCCACATGGGCCCTGACCAGGGCTGGGGATGGAGCCTGTAACCAAAGTAACTGCCCTTGACTGGGATGGAACCCTGTATCCTTCAGTATGAATGCCAACACTCTATTCACTGAGCCAAACCAGCTAGGGCAGTGGTTCTCAACCTTCTGGTCCTTTAAATACAGTTCCTCATGTTGTGACCCAACCATAAAATTATTTTCATTGCTACTTCATAACTGTAATGTTGCTACTGTTATGAATCGTCATGTAAATATCTGATATGCAGGATGGTCTTAGGCGACCCCTGTGAAAGGGTCGTTTGACCGCCAAAGGGGTCGCGACCCACAGGTTGAGAACCGCTGAGCTAGGGCTTTAAGTGAGTCTTTCAATGAGAGGAATGGGGCTGATTATTTTTTGTGTATTTTCCAGGTTTATTTATCTGTGGATGAATATTATTTATTGCTGGGATGGGACAGAATTTAGAATAAGTACTATTCCAATTTTTTGTGTTTATAGAAGCCAATACTGAGAAATGTTTTTCATATAAACAGGAGACTGGGATGGACATTCTGTCATAGCTAAGTAATGCAAGGTCATACATGTTTGAACTCCCCTCTAGTTTGCCACACACCGCATTCTGATCCATTATCAGAGGATCAACTACCCCACAGGTCCTGCGGGGGCTCCTTCAAGTTGGTTGAAAGCAAATTGGAAACCTTGTGAGTTGCAAAAAGATTTGTTATCCAGCCCGTATGGTAATTCTCTTTCCTAGCTACACATTACTATTTCACACTAAGTCTGTGTTTGGCAGCCAGGTTTGTACACCACAAGCGAGGCGCCTTAGGATGTTTCCAGGTGAGTGGGAAGCATTGCCTTACTTTTGTGAAATGGAGGAAGGACAGTGGTGAAGGAGGGAATACCTCGGACCTCAGGCACTTTCTCAGACCAATTTGTTTTAGGAGAGAGGACACTGAGGTCTGAACAGATTCTCTGCCTTTCTCTTCCATTGAGGTATAATTTAATACAATACAACACAACACTCTGATGAGGTCTGATAAATGTATATGCCTGTGTAACTTCCACCACATGCAAGATATAGAAAGAAAATTTCCATCATTCCAGAAGATTCCCTCATGTCTATTTGTGGTCAAGCCCCCTTTATCCCCAGTTCTAGGCAGCCACTGGCCTGCTTTCTGTCACTATATGTTCTTTGCATGTGGTTCCTTTCCCTCAGCATAATGGTTCTGAGTGGATGGTTCATTGCTGAGTAGTATTCATTGTATGGATAGATGGCAATTTATTTCTCATCCACCTGTTGATGGCCATTTGGGCATGTCCAGTGTGGGGCTATTATGAATAACACTGCTGTGCTCATCCAGGTAGAAGCCTCTGTGTGGAGTGTTTTCATTTCTCTTGGTTAAATAGCTCAGAGTGGGTTAGGTGGCAGGTCCATGTGGAAATAGTTCCTCTTAGCACTGTCCTTGCCAAGAGGATCTATTTCTGGAAGAATGTTTACTAACCCGTATCCAGCCAAGCCTTTAGACCTAAAATTTACAGAAAACACAGGCAACATAAGAACAAATTAAATGATGCCAATGAAGAAACAAAAGGAGAAATCCAGAAGGTGGGATATTCTACTGCATAATTGGCTTGGTCTCTTCAACAGGACAATGTCATAAAAAAATTAAAAGGTGAGGCGCTAATCTAGATGAAAAGCCCTTTAAGAAACTAAACAGCTAAATGCAGTGCATGATCTCGAATTGTGAGAAAGTAAAAATTGGATCAGACTGAGAGGCTGGGATAAAGACACAGGCAAGGACGTTCTGCCTCTTAAAGAGCCACAGAGACCCGCTTCTCTGAGCAGCCATTGCTTTCATATTCGCTGGGAAACTTCACTCTCTGAAATCATAGATGGTGAGAAAATTTGCAGTTTAAAAGTATATCAGTGCAAATGAAATATCTTTTTCTGGCCTGCAAGAGCAAGGTCACTTGGAGACCAAAAAGCTGCCTTAATTTCCAACCCAAGTACAAAGCTTCAAATAAGGGCTTTCTGAACACGACGTTCCGCATGTATTTGACGTTGTAGCTTCAGGAAGACAGCACCCTGGTCCACTCTGCAGTCCCAGCTGGAATCAGCCCATTTCCCACAGCCCTGTTGTGCTTGAAGCCTATCAAAACCCTGCCCCAAATCCTCTAATGACCTGATTTCCCCCCTTTGGTGACCTTAACTCTCCCTCTTTATAAAGAGTGAAGAAACCTGCCTTTGTCCCAGGCAGCCTCTTCTGATTGGGCTTGAAACAATCAGGTCCCTTGAAAACATCAGCTCTTAAAAAACAACGTTTTGGTGAAATTAAGAAAATCCGACTATGAACGAGACCGGTAAGGAATTTTGTTCAGTGTGACACCGGTATTGTGGATGCGTAAGTGAATGTCCTTATCTCCTAGAGATACTTCATGAAATATTTAGGGATAAAATGTCATGAAGCCTGATTACTTTGGAATGATTACCAAAAAAGCAAATTAACACATTTTACGTGTGCAGAAAAAGATGGAGATGGCAAAATGGTCATTGTTGAAGCTGGGCAGTGAGCACCTGTGTGTTTAATGTACAGTTCTTCCTACTTTCCTTTATGTTTGAGAGTACTTATCATAAAAAGCTAAACAAAAATAAAAACAAAAACCCTATCCTCGCACATGGCCCTTGGTGAGTCTTTGGGCCGGTAGCGCCCGAAACTGGAAAGCCGGTGGCTCTGGTGGTGGCTGCCTTTCTGGTCTTTAAGGAACCTGGTCCTATCAGCACAGGCCTGGTCTCTCTGTTTCTCCTTTGTCGAAGGCCTCCTCAACGTTCCTATGGACTCAGCAGAGAAGGGTAGTGGCTCCTGGGTTCAATATCCATGTTGCCACCCACCAGCTATGCGACCTTGACCTCTGTGGGTGTCCACCTCTCTCTGTAAAACCAGAACAATCATAGTCCCTGACTCATAGGGTCGTGGTGGGCAAGAAGTGAGGCTGCATAGTGCCTGGCATTGCATGCACACTCAATACGCACTCAATAAGGTTATCAGTTATTGTGGTGGTTGAAAGAAAGCATTGGGAACTGTGGAATGAACTCAGAAAGAGCCTGGAGGCAAGGGTCAGCAAACTGGAAGCACAACTAGGCAATCCCCAGAGGAGAACAAAGAATCAGTCCTGCCCTCTTCGCCTGGATGGGTCTGAGATGGGAGTCCTCTAGATGACGGGTGGTCTGGATCCTGGACGTCAGGTGGCCTGGAAACAGGAA
The DNA here is from genome assembly GCF_964212035.1 of Myotis nattereri. Taxonomy (NCBI): domain Eukaryota; kingdom Metazoa; phylum Chordata; class Mammalia; order Chiroptera; family Vespertilionidae; genus Myotis; species Myotis nattereri. The sequence goes on along the minus strand of NC_138079.1, from coordinate 90,385,384 downwards.
CATCCTTCTCCTAGTCCTTCAGGGGATGATCAGAGGGTTACCTGGGGGTCTGATGTATATCCAGGTATTGATGCAGGACTCCAAAGTTCAACGGGTAAGTTCCCAGGATAGTTCAAACAAGAGTAGAATTGTTTCCTCAGGCCTCAACTTCTTAATTTTAGCAATTTAGCAGCTCAGCCCTAGTGGCTCCATGGTATTTCTGCATTCTGTTCCTCAAAAGTACCTGATGGCTTGTTGTGTTGCTTCTCTGAAACTGAGTAGAGGGCTTCCTTGGGAATCCCCTAGGACCTCCACTTCAAATGATCAGGACTTCCCTTCTCACTATAGTGGGGGCCTATGGTGGAGTCTTCAGCTGCCCGCATGCTCAGGCCGAAGTGGATCTAGCTGTGGTCAGCGTGGTTTGAAGGTCAGAGTGCAGGCAAGCCCTAGCCAGTTTTGCTCAGCGGTTACAGCGTCCTCCCTCAGACTGAAAGGTCGCGGGTACCATTCTGGTCAAGGGCACATACCTCGGTTGCAGGCTTGGTCTCCACCTCCAATTAATGTGTCTCTCTCACATCAATGTTTCTCTCTCTCTGTCTCTCTCCCCCGCACTTCCACTCTCTCTAAAAATCAATGGAAAAAATATCCTCAGGTGAAGATAAACAACAACAACAAAAGGAATGCAGATGCCAAGAGTCAAACATGACAGGAGGCCAGAGGGCGATTTTTCATGGCCCGGGTAGGAATGAAGCTGGAAGCAGGACCACTAACCTTCGCTCTCACCAATTTCTGCATCTCTTTTCTACTTCTGGCGGCTCTTCCCTCATCCCTTCTCAGCCCCTGGGTACCTGTTCTGCCCAGTGTCTCTCTCCTGCCATCCACACCATCTCCCCTCTACCTTCTGCACTCTCCTCCCACACTCCCTCCATTCCCTTTCTGCCATAGGTCATAGGGGAGCATTGGGAAGAACCCGATTTTGGGTTTCCCCTCAGAGTTGAATATAGACGGGCATTCCATCTCTCTGACCTTCCGCCTTGTGCATTGGCTCATGCATTCGCTCAGTAGCACGTAGGAGAGCCCAGTGAATGCCTAGTGCCATGCAGGTGCTGGGGAGACGCAGCACTTGGCGCAGGTTCTCTGTGGCTCAGGCCCAAAGACTTGGAGTCATCCTGGATGCCTTGCTTTCTCTCATACCCCATAGATGACCTGTTGATTCTGAGTTCAAAATAGATGGAGAACCCAACCACATCTCACCACCTTCGTGCCTCACTCTGGTCCAACAACCGCTCGCACTTGGATTACTGACGAGGCTTCCCGACCGCCCTCCTCCCTGCGCAGCCCGTGGCTCACTCTCCACCCAGGAGCCGGAGTCTAAATCAAGTCACACTGCTCGCCTGCTCAGTTCCTTCCCATGGCTTCTCACTTCACTTCAGAATAAGCCCAAGTGATTGCTGTGGACAAGGAGGCTCCACGTGATCGGCCTCATCTCCCTGCTCTCTCTGCATGTACTCCAACCCCACTGGCTTCTCTGCTGCCTCCAAACTTGACTGTCATGCCCAGGCCTTTGCATTTGCTGCTCCCTCTGCTTGCAGTGCTGCTTCCCCACATACATACTTCCTCCTCACCTGTCCTTAAATGCCACCTCCCTGGCCAGGTCTTTCCTGATCATCCAGTCGAAAATACACCTCCCCCCCACCCCATACTTTTCTTTTTTCTTTTTAGCATTTAATTATCCATCAAAGATACTAAATACTGTACCTATTTATCTTGTAAATATGTAAGTCTCTTTCTCTTTCTTTGGTAAGTTTTGCTCATTGGTATAGTTCGACTGCTTAGAGCAGAGGTCAGAACACTTTTCTTTCCTCTGGCCCCCTCCGAGTGCAGCACAGGCAACTTGAAGATCTGGAGGCAGAGGGTTCCAGGCAGGGGGACCAGCGGGCGTGAAGGCTTGGGGCGGGAACCAGCTTGGTGTGCTCAAGCAACAGAAAGCCCTCAGTGTGGCTGCAGGGATGAGACTGAGAACAAAAGGGGTGTGAGAGGACATAGGAGATGAGCAGGGTCCAGGTCACAGAGGGCCTGGTCGGTATTTTTTAAGCCCTCTATTTTGCTCTTTTTAAATTTATTGTGGTAACATATGCATAACGAAATTTGCTGTCTTGACCATTTCTACGTCTACAGTTCTATGGCATTAAATATATTCACATTGTTCTACAACCATCACCCCCAGCCATCTCCATCCAGAACATTTTCATTTCCCAAAATGAAGCTCTACACCCATTAAACACTAACTCCTCATCTCTCCCCTCCTCCCAGGCCCTGGTAACCAGCGTTCTATTTCCTGTCTCTATGAATTTGACTGCTCTAGGAACTTTAGATTAGTGGACTCAGATATAATTGTTCCTTTAATGACTGTCTTAATTCACTTAGCATAATGTCTGCAAGGCTTACCTTTGCTGTAGCATATGCCAACATTTCTTTCCTTTTTCAGGTTGAGTAATATTCCATTGTGTGGATATACCACATTTTGCATATCCATTCATTTGTCAGTGGACACTTGGGTAACTTCCACCTCTTGGCTATTATGAATAATGCTGCTGTGAAGATGGGTGTACAAATATCTGTTCAGGTCCCTGCTTTCACTTCTTGTGGGTATATACCCAGAAATGGAATTGCTAGATTATATCCAATCGGATTTCGTATTAAACACAATGAAAGGCCATGGAAGCCTTTATGCAGGGGTGTCACTTTCTTGCTCCTCCCCCAAGAGGTCAAAGCTAAAAATCTTGTTTTATTGTTAACACTCTTACAGATGTCCCCCATCCCCTCCCTGCACTTTGCCCACCTCCACCCAGCCACCACCCCCTTGGCCCTCAGCACACTATTGTCTGTGTCCATGGGCTATGCATATACTTTCTTTGGCTTATCTCTTCACTTTCTCTTATCCAGTCCCCATCCCCTCTGAGAGAGACCTGTCAGTCTGTTCCATGTATCCATGCCTCTGGCTCTATTTTGTTCATTAGATTCCACATGTAAGTGACAACTATGGTATTTGTCTTTCCCTGACTGCCTTATTTTGCTTAGCATAATAATCTCCAGGTCCATCCACGCTGTTGCAAAGGGTAAGAGTTCCCTTGCTTTAATAGGACCCTTCTGGCTGCTATGATTGCTCTAATCCCAGCGGGGAGGGACAGAGACAGGAAGACCAGGAATGATGCTGCCCAGGTGAGACAGCAGCGGCTGGAAGCTTCCAGTCTGGCTTGGGGAGGCCTAGAGAGAGCAAATAAATAATTCAATGATGACAAATAGTGATAAGTGCTGCAAAATAAATGAGCACGAGCAGCATGCTGTGGTTCCAGGGAAGAGTAAAAAGGATCTCTGTCATTCTCGTCTCTATGATTTACTCAATAGTTTCCCGAGGCTGCTGATTCTTGAAATCCACATCCTGCATATTCATCTCCGATTATTTTGTTTGTTGTCATTTGGGTGGGCTTGGCCCAGGGCCCAGAGCCACTTGGTCAGAGGGTGTCCGTTATTGTACCAGAGCCGAAGATACGGGTATGAAGGGGCTTGGAGGGCAGGGGAAGAGAGGGCCTTGGAGACTGTGGCTGAAAGAGGAGCTCAGGGAGGGCTTGGTTAAGGGCAGGGCTAGGTCTGGTCTCTGCCACACCTCACCTGTGGGATCTTGAACGCGTTACCTCATTACTCTAAGCCTCTGTTTCCTTTCCTGGAAAAGGGTAAACTCATTTGTTTGGTCTGCTCTCTGCTTCCTTCTCAGAAGGTCAGTGATCTTTCTTTTGCCCACTGCTGTATCTGCAGCACCAGAGTGTCTGGCACATGGTCAGCCCCAATAAATATTTTTATTTAATTAGTTTATTTTCTATTTTAAATTCTATATAATAAAAGCCTAATATGCTAAGTGGTCAGCTGTTCAACCAAAGTGTAATATGCTAATAATAGGCTAAGGCTGCTCAACCGCTCGCTATGACGTGCACTGACCACCAGGGGGCAGATGCTCCAACCAGTAGGTTAGCTTGCTGCTGGGGTCCAGCCGATTGGGACTGAATAAGATGGGCCAGACATGCCCTGGAGCCCTCCCATGGCTCCTCCCCGGCCCAGATCGTACACTGGTGGGGTCCCTCAGCCTGGCCTGCACCCTCTCGCAATCCAGGTCCCCTGAGGGGATGTCAGAGAGCCAGCTTTGGCCCTGTCCTGCAGGCCACTCCCGTTGGGAAGGCGCCAGACTCAGGGATCATGGCTGGCGAGTGCTGCTGTGGTGGCACGAGCCTCTCCTGATCAGGACTGATTGGGTGTGAGCCCAGCAGGCACAGTGGGGCTGGCATGAGTGGGAGCGGCAGGTAGGAGCTGCAAGCAGCATCGGACTGCAGGTTTTGGCCCAATCCCCGCAGGCCACCCTGAGGGACCCCACCCGTGTACGAATTCGTGCACTGGGCCTCTAGTTTTTTTTATAAGGCATAACTTTTATAAAGTACAGCAACCTTAAGCATCCAGCTCAATGAATTTTAAGTGTGTGCATGTGTGTGTGTAAGAACCATGTAACTATCATCAGATCAAGTTATAGAACATTTCCAGCTCCATAGCAGGCTCCCTTGTACCTCTTCCCACAGTCACCATTATTTTAACTTTGATCAGCATCTATTAGTATTGCCTGTTCTTGAACTTCATTTAAATAGGATCATGAAAAATGTACTCTTGTGTGTGGCTTATTTGTGTGGGATGCATTCATATTGTTGCATGTGTTAATAATTCGATCCTTTAAATGCTGTGTATTAATCAATCATGTTATTATGCCACAAATTTATTCATCCTTTTGACTCTGATGGGCATTTAGGTTGTTTCTAGTTTTTGGCTATTTGAGTAAAGCTGTTGTGAACATTTTTTGTAGATGTCGTTTGCTGGACATTACCACACCTTTCTCTTGGAAAGGAGTGGAATTGCTGAGTCACTGTGTAGTTGGATGTTTAGCTTTAGTAGAAATTGCCAGACTGCATTCCAAAGCGGTTGAACCAATCTACACTTAGACCAACAAGAGTGTGAGAGTTTCAGTTGTTCCCCATCATGGCCAAAATTTGGCATTTCAATTCAGTTGTTCTGGTGAGTAAGTAATAGTATTTCAGTGAGTTCTTATTTGCCTTTCCCTGATGACGAATGATGTCGAGCACCTTTTTCATATGCTTGCTCAATTAATATGATAGTTCTTAAAAGAAGAATGAATTGCCTTGGCCGGGTAGCTCAGTTGGTTAGAGCATCGTCCCAATACACCAACATTGTGGGTTTGATCCCCCATCAAGACACAGACAAGAATCAACCAATGAATGTATAAATAAGTGGAGCAACAAACCTCGCTCTCACTCTCATCAATCATTACATAATAATTAAAAAGAATGAATGAAGAGTTTGGATAAGAATGGAAAGAAATCTGACCCTGTCCCATGCCCTGCTTAGAACCCACCAGTGGCCTCTTCATTGCTCTTAGAGCCAGGCTGAAACTCCTCCGTCGGCTACAGGATCCTGTGTGTTCTGGCCTTTTCTGAGCCCTTCTGATCCTCTCTGTCACCCAACTATCTTCAGGTTCCTCCAAGGATCTGCTCTGTCCTGCTTCATGATTTTTCCATAAGCTGTTTTCTTCAGCCTGGGACATAACCCAAGTCTCATGCAATCAGACTCATCACCTGTATCTCAACACAAAATTCTTCCTCAGGAAGCCTTCCCTGGCTTTCACCACCAGCAGGAAGGACTCTTTTAGGCCCTCTTCCTCCAACGTTTTCTGCCTAGCTTTTATCACAGCTATAAATACCCCTTCCTTTATGTGATTATTTGATTAACCTGTTCCCCTACCATAAAAAGGCATTAACTCCCCCACAAGAAACCCCAACACTTTAAGCTCCATGAGAGCAACTTCGTCTTGTTCCTAAAACCTGACATATAGTTGATGCTTCATAAGTGTTTGTTGAATGTATAAATGTTAAAGCAACAGCACATGGAATAAGCTGAAATTAATTAACCCTTAAAAACTCACTCACCCTGAGGGGACTCTGGGACAGTAGAAAAATCATTGAAAATAATCTTCCCTACCTCCCTCACTAGGTCCTTTGGGGGGCTGTCTAAAATTCAATCACTGTTCCTGTTTTAATTGGTGCAGTTGGTGTGTGCGTGCGTGCATGTGCGTGTGCGTGTGTGTGTGTGTGTGTGTGTGTGTGTGTGTAATGGAAACTACACATCAGTCAAGGGATTAAGGAGGAGAGGAGGGAAGAAAGGCATTGCTGGTGTCACAGTGAAAGCCTAGACTCCTGGGCGTCAGCCCCAGCTCCTCTGTGACTGGCTGCCTCTGCATTAAATAGATCTGAGGCAACATGGCAGAATGATTGGCATTATAGATTCCTTCCTTCCTAACCAGTCTGCCCGGGTTCAAAGTCTGGTTTAGCCACTTCCTGTCTACATATCCCTGACAAATTACTCTGCCTTGCTGAGCCTCAGTCTCCTCAACTACAAAGTGGGGGGTAATATAATAAAAGTATTCACCTCATGGGGACGTTGAGAGCATTACCAAACTCATTTCATGTTCATTGTTAAGAACACAGCCTTAGTGACTGTGAATGCTTGTTCGTCGTTACTATGTGTGTAGGCCTCCGTTTCTTTACTTCTAAAGAGAGGATCAATAACTTGGTTATTTCCTGAGTGCCGCTCAAAGAGGATGGATAAAATGCCAAAGTCTTTTGCACACATGTGGGGACAACGGCTGTTTGGGATGGCGGTGGGAGCCCTCCCGCCATGAGTGCCCTGGAATCAGACTGGTCAGGGGTTAGAACCCCACTGTCACCACTTGGCAGCTGTGTGACCTTGGGCAAATCACCTCCCCTCTCTGAGCTTCAGCTTCTCCAACAGGTTCATAAGTGTACCCACTTCCCATGTTTCCGTGTCCGCTCCGGAGGCAGCTGCCTACGTTAGCCTTTGGCCCTAGAAAAGCCGCCCAGCCTGACTGCCCCTTGCTTTCTTCTCCCATGAAAGGGAAGTCATGATACAGAGGAGCCCATAAGGGCGCAGCTGGTGCTGGGCACGCTCCAGGCGCTCAGAGGGCTCAGTTTATTCTGTTTGTTATGATGGTTGCCGAACTCATCGTTAATGCAGGAGGATTTCAAAACCGGTCGCCCGGTCTGGACGCAAAGATCCCGGCAGCAGCACCGGAGGGTTAGCACGCCCTCCCGGGCCCGATGGGGGTGGGACTGGGCTCCGGGGGTCAGGGGCTGGGCGGCAGGCCAACGCGGTCTCCAGGCCCCGGCGCGGAGGGGCGCGGGTCCGACCTCCACGCGTGGCCCACGCTCTAAGGCTGCGAGGGGAGCCCGGCGCTGGGCGGGGCGGGGCCGCCGCATCCCCGTGACGCGCTGGCCAATCAGACGGCGTTGCGGCCCCGGCCCCCTCCCGGCCGCCTCCCGCCCTCGCCGCCGCCGCCGCCGCCGTCAGCACCCGGGCCTGTTCGCCCGCCGCCCTGCCGCCCCGCCGCCCCACGCCCGCCGGTGCCCGCCGGTGCCCGCGCCGGCCGCATGGCGCTCGGGGGCTTCTGCAGCGCCGATGGCTCCGACCCCTTCTGGGTACGTGTTCGGCGGCCGCCCGGGCCGCGTGGGGCGGCGGGAGGGCGGGTGGCCGGCCGGCTGGGAGGCCGGCTCCGGGAGAAAGCGCCAGCCGGGCGGACGGGCCCCGCAGCCCCTGGGCACCGGCTGCCGAGCCGAGCGCCGCGTTCCCCGCTCCGCAGCCGGCCTCGGGGTCCCGCTCCCCGCTTGCCCGCGGCCGGCCCCGTCGGGAGTGCAACTAGCTGATGGGGGAAAACTTGCGTGACTCGGTTCCTGGGGAGCAGGCGTGCGGTGGGGGAGAGGGAGGAGGTTTGCATGTGGCCAGGTCTGGGGTTTGGGGCGGAAAGGTGAGGCGGCCGAGCCTGGGGGAGGGGGTCGGAAGGAGGAGTCCTTCCTGCTTTGGGGTTCCCTCTCCGATTAAAAATAACCTCCAGGGAAAGGGACGCCAGAGATAGAGGACGGGGAAGGAGGCTGGCCCCCTGCTATGAAGTTCTCCCATCTCTTTGTGGGTTGGGGTCCCCCTTTCACAAAGAATGCCCGGTTATCTGAGGGCTGAGCTGGGGAGGGGCTTCCCAGTGATTGGCTGAGGGTTACCCCGGTTGTTTTGCATCCACATTACTCTCAGATGGTCACACCTTTTTGTCATCTTGGACTTTCTTTGGGCTTAATTACTCCGGGGGATGTTTGGGGGAACAAGGGAAGAATTGGGGAAATTGGGGGAACAGCCAGAAAGAAGGTAGGGCTGCTCACCCCTGCCATGTCTGGCCTGACTCTTGGCTAGGTTTGGGGTGCCACTGAGGATGCCCAGGGCGCTGGTACCCGTGGGTGTGCCATCCCACTCCTGAAAAGCAGGCTCCTCTCTGTCGGACCTCCACCTGTTTTAACCTCAGCAGGTTTCCTTCTGAATGTTCAGTGCTGAGCCTGGCTGGGTTTCTGGATCTGGAGCCCGCTCTCTGTGGTTTCATCCCAGCGTCTCCGACTTCATCTTCCTTCTGATGCGATTTCCTCCTTTGTTCCAGGAGGGCACTTCTGTGTCAGGCCATCTTGATTATTTGTAAACACCCTACACAGATCTTCACCGCATAGTTTTTCCACTTCTGTTTAGGAATCAGAGATAAACACTCTTGGCTCTTAGTTGCTGGCGATTAGCATCCAAAAATACCTTCTTGTTCTGTTTTGTGGTTCTCCCCTTGGAGGCTGCATTTGGAGTGTTGGAGAAGTCATGAGAAGGCTTTATTTTTTGGGGGGCGGGGGGAGAGGAGTATCATTTGGTAGAACAACCCAAACACACCTAGGCATGCCTCCCATTTTCAGGCCGATGGGATCAGGGCTGGAAACAGCTTTGCATTTGGGGTCTTGGAGTGATTGGAGAGCAGGCCATTTACAAAGTAGGACTCTATCTACCAGAGGAAAACCTGTGGAGTGCTTGCTCCCTTGTGCCAGCGATGACAGCAGTAAGATGATTTCTGCAAGGATGCAGATGGGATCTGGTCTAGTGTTGCTGTGAATTCTGGAGTATTTCCTTGTTTCTGTTTTTCTAAATGGCAGAGGGGGGAAAGTAGGCAACCATCAATTAGATTCTGCATCAGGATGTAGTTGACTGATGGCTAATGAGGTTTTCCAAAGTTGAGTGTGTCCTCTGTTTATTTAGTTTAAGAAGCTCATCTGGAAAACCAGCTGGGTTTTTTCTCCTAGCAAGGACTTTTCGCTACTGAAATTGCCAAGTGACTGGCCTTCACCTCTGCCAGGCCTTTCATCTCCCCTCTGCCTCTCCTCCCTCTGGATACCTGGACTCACTCGATGCCCCAGTTTCTGGGGGCGTTCTGGAACCAGAGTTTGGGAGCAGACAGCGGAGGCATAAGAACTTCCAGATAGCAGGAGAAGCCAAGTGTAACAGGAAGCAGGTAGCTTGTGTTTTCCAGGGCGGCATGCTCAAGGCCAGGAGAGGCTGGCCTCCCAGCTGTTAGATAACTGTAACTTTGGACAGGCCATGTTGCTTCACTGTGTCTCAGTTTCCTCATCTGTAAAATGGGAGCAGGGGCCAAAGGTCTCCACCTCCTAGGGTTGTGAAGAGTAAGTGAGTTCATCTACATAATGGCCCAGCCTGTACCCTGCACAGAGTTAAACAATGGTTATTGTTTTCCAAAGATGAAGTTGTGTGTTTTGAGCTGTCTGTCCTTCCTTTGGACCCACTTTTTATTCAGGGGGTGGTGATGGGATTGGGTCACCCATTCACTCATGCCTGCTTCCTCCCCTGATCAAGGACAAGTGTTTAGAAATCAAGGTGACTAGCCCAGGTGACACTCTTATCAGAGCTCTGTTCCTGGGCCAGTGCCTGCCTCTGAGCCCCAGGAAATTTCCAGAAAAAACAGAGTTTGGAAATGGCCCATGCTGAGGGTTCCACTGACATGCTGCCTTCACTCAGGCAAATGCTTTGGGCTGAAAAAAGAGGAACTTCATTATCTAAATGGAAAATAGGGGCCGAGTTCAGCACTTGGCTGCCTTTTTCCACTGGGGGTGTCTGGAGTGGGGTGGGGCTAGTAGGAGGGACTGTTCCTTGGTTGATGTTTGACTGATGGTTGGGAAAATGGGACTGGGCCTTTCCTTGTGAGTTAATAAAAAAACATTTTTTTAATTTGGCTTATTACTAGGTTGCATGGCCAGTATAGAAAAATTGAAAAATGTAGAAAAGTAGAGAAAACAAATCAGTAAGCAGTGTAGTGCGGTGGCTCAGAGCGAGTACTTGAATTCCCTGGGTTCAAATCCTGAATCCGCAGCTTTAGTGAGGCGCTTCCCCCTGCCATGCCTCAGTTTCCTCATGTGGAAAATGGGAGTGATAACACAGTACCAAGCGAATAGTGGTAATTCGAAGGAATAAACGAGCTTATTCTTGACATGAACCGAGAATGTTGCTTGGTATACAGTTGGCACTCAGTACTTGTGAGCGGTCGACCCCAATTCTCTATTTAATATTTGGTGCTAATGCTATTTGCTGCAGAGATGCTCTGAGCCATCCGTCAACTCAGGAAACCCCTGAATATTTGATTTAGCTGCCAACAGGTGTGAAAGGGGGAATATCTTAGAAGCTGTTAGAAATTGCTCTTAGGGTAAGGTCTGGCCTTGAGTCAGCCTAATTCCTGCCTTAAGAGCTCCCCCTGGCTTCATAGCAATCTATGAAAAACCACAATTTTTTCCATTCTCTGAATACTCTGTTGGTTTTCAGGCTCATTGCTTTGCTTTCCTCTCTCTTTCTCCTTTTCGTCGCCCCCTCCTTCCAGTTTCCCCCTCTCTCCTTTTTGGGTTGTTCGAGTTCAAAGGGACTCTGGAACTTATGGGGCCTCCCTCCATGATTCACACAGGTTGAATCTGAGGCCTAGAATGTCAGTGTGACAAGGTGGCAAGGTAAATGGCTGTGGAAGCAGCAACAGGGAACCTTTGAGAGGACAGTCCAGGACAAGGCCTAATTCAGGGGACCTGGTTGCCCTTGGGCCTTGCAGAAGGAAGCCACAGCTGGCCCGTTTGGCATAGACTAACGAGGGGCCTGGACCGGCTTCATTAGTGAGAGTCTTCAGGTTACCCGGTCTTTGGACCGTGGTGGTGGATGAAAAATCTCTTTCTGCTCCTGGACCCGGACTCGGTTTTTTGGAACCAATATCTGCACCTGGGTATCTCCAACTTAGCCTGACCCTCCCTTAGCTCTCCCATCTGAGTTAATGGCAGGGAGCCCCGTCTTCTGAGGCTCAAGCCAGAAGCCTGCGTCATCCTTGACTCCTCTTTTTCCCCTCCCATCCCACATCTGATGTGTCAGCAGATCCTTCTCACAGCCTTCCCCACTACCGCTCTGGCTGGAGCCATTGGCTTTCTCCTGGATTTGAACATTTCCTCCTCACTGTTCTCCCTGCTTCTCTTCTTGACCCTTATAGTCAAGTTCCAAGCCAGCAGCCAGAGGGATCCTGTCTCTCTTCTGCTTAAAACCCTAGAGTGGCTCCCACTTCCCTCAGGGTTTACTACACCTGGCAGCATCAGGCCCATCATCTCTGACCTATTGTCTCATTCCATGCCAGCCACACAGGCTGCCTCAGGGCCTTTGCACTGGCTGTTTTCCCTGCCTGGAATGCTCCTTCACCTTTAATTCTGTGTTCAAATGTCACCCAGGCAGGCTTCCCTCTCCCTCACCCCAAGAGTCCTTGCTCTCCCATCCCCCACCCAAAGCACTTACTTACTAAGACACCAAATAGTTTACTTCTTTTTCTTCCTATAAGGTCAACTTCACAGGGCAAGAGTTTTTGCCTATTTGTTTATGACCATAATCCCAGCATCTGGATCAGTGCCTGGAACATAGTAGGTATTCAATAAACATTAATTGAATGAATGAATGCCCTTAAGTACTGGAATGGCTTTTGAACTTGGTTGAAGCCTTTCTCCAGAGATCCCTAAGGACAAAAGTTACTCACTTGCATTGAATGGATACTCAGGTAGACTGAGCCCTCCAGCTTCCACATTTGACTGCTTGTATTTTACCTTGCAAGGGTCAGCCTGAGTCTCATCCATCTGTCTTTTTCCAGGACCCAGTGCCTCACACAAAGTAGGCTTAATTCACATTTGAATTTTAGTGACTGAGGTACAAGTTCCAAACCGGGGGTTAGATCTAGCCCACAAGAGTGCTGGTTTGGCTTTATTTTAATTATGAATTACTATAATTGCTAATATTGATTGATTGTAAGATTTCACAGAAAAATCTGGATTTCTGATTTCTCTTGAAAAATCAGAAGACCTGATAGCACGGGGCCTGCCTTGTACATGGCGGTGGTCAGCTGGGTGCTTTCATTGGCCGCAATCCCTACTCCTTACTGCAGCTTCAATTCCAAGGTCCAGTCTCCATCACCTTTCTTCATTGCACTTTCTCACCTGGTTTCCTTTTCTCACCGATGGAACCCACCTGGCACCAGTAGGTATTTGAGTTGCCATCCCCTGCTGTGGAGCCCAACCTTTTGGTGAAGTGCCTGGGGCCTATCCGAATCGCTAGCTTGATGCAAACATCCTGGCTCCAGCAGGGCCGCGTTGTGGGAGGAATTTGAAACAAGAGTCTAATTTGTGTGTTAGCTCCAGATTTTTGTGGCAGTATATAAGGTCTAGCTTTTCTTATTAAATCTTAGTGGTCGGTAAAACCGTAGCCCATAAATACTTGCCTGAATATTTTGCAAAAAAAAAAAAAAAATTAAGAAATAAAGTGGGGGCGGATGATGGCCAGGGCTTGGGCATCCTGAGGCGAGCACTGCCCCCAGCTGGCACGGAAACTGGGGCAGTGTGTCTCTTCTGATGGAGGTTGGAACCCGTTCTTACTCTTGAAGGCTGAGGGTTGAGGGCGGCCTTTCAGGAAGCCAGTTTGGGGTGGGTGTTGGGTGTGGAGCACAGTTTCTCAGCCTCGGCACTCTTGACATTTGGGGCCAGATAATGCCCTGTTGTGGGAGGCTGTGCTGAGCACTGTAGCATGTTGAGTCGCAGCCCTGGCCCCGACCCACTAGATGCCAGCAGCACCCCCCTCCCCCAAACTTGCTGTGGCAACACAGATGTCTCCAGACATTGTCAAATGTCCCCTGGATGGCAAAGTCACACAGCCAAGGGCGTGGAGGAATCTACAGAAGACATTTTGGGCGAGAGTTTGGCCCTCCTCCTTCCATGTCCCTGGCCTAGGAGTTTTTAGGCCAGTGGTTCTCAACCTTGGCTGCACATTAGAATCACCTGGGAATCTTTTTAAAATCCTGATTTCTGGGCCTCATCCTTCTGAAATTCTGTTTCTTTGTTACTAATGTTGTGGCCCCACCCCATAACAAAGAAACAGAATTTCCGGAGGATGAGGCCCAGAAATCAGGATTTTAAAAAGATTCCCAGGTGATTCTAATGTGCAGCCACAGTTGAGAACCACTGTTTTAGGCTGTTGGACTGCTTGTATAATTGGCTTATTGGGGTTGCCTTGGAGAAGCTTAATGAGACGTTAAGGAGGTTAAACTCCAATTAGCTGGAGAAGGAACCTGCAGCTGTTTTCATGCTGTTTGCCCCTTTTCACTGAGGGCTGTGTCCATCTCCCTAGTCCAGCCGTGGGCAAACTACGGCCTGCGGGCCGGATCCGGCCAGTTTGAAATGAATAAAACTAAAAAAAAAAAGACCGTACCCTTTTATGTAATGATGTTTACTTTGAATTTATATTAGTTCACACAAACACTCCATCCATGCTTTTGTTCCGGCCCTCCGGTCCAGTTTAAGAACCCATTGTGGCCCTCAAGTCAAAAAGTTTGCCCACCCCTGCCCTAGTCCCTGCTGGTTCAGTCCCGAGGGTGAAAACTCCTGCTTTTAGAGGTCGACTTTGAAGCTCTGTTCCCTCATCATAGGTGGACAATTAGAAGTCGAGATTCTTCTTAAGTGTCTCCTTGGTTTAATTGTGGGGTTCATCTCCTGCAGGATGTTGCCAAGTTCTGGAAAGTGTGTCTAGATGACTGGAGAGGGTGGCCCTAGGAGTCACCAAGGACCCTTGGGTTGTAATTGAGGGTTGATAGGGCTTTTCCCTTCCCTCTGTGAGTTTTCTTTCTGAGAACCTCAGTTTACTTTCTATTGGCTTCTTAGGTAAATACTTGTTTGGGGCTGCAAGAGTGTTTATCAAGTGCCCTAGTTTTCCCGGTATGGAGAACGTAAGTGTGGTCTTTTAAAGCATTGGATTTTCTTGTTCCTCCCACAGCCGTTTCTCTCTCATTCATTTAAGCTTGTATTATTAACTGAGCATCTACTGTGCGCTGGCACTGTTCCAGACACGGGGAATATAACATGAATGAGACAGACGAGGCCCATGTTCTCATGGAGCGTACACTGGGTGTGATCGAGATGAGTTTGGATGGTGGCAAGTGACGCCAAGACATAAGCTGGCAAGGACCTGGGTTGGGTGCAAGCTATGAGAGAGGGATGTCCAGGAAAGGCCTTTCAGAGGAGGTGACATTTGGCCTATGGCCTGAATGGTGAAGCTGGCTGTGCCAGGCTTGGGGGAAGGGTGCCCCAGATAGAGGGAACAACACATATAAAGGCCCTGGGGTGGTTGGCATGGTCAAAATATCACAGAGCTTAACTCAAAGGAACTGCAGAGCCAGTCTCATAAAAATCTTGCCTGGAGTATTCTGTGAAAATGGATAAAGTGCCCTGGCCGGTGTTGCTCATTGGTTGGAGCACCAGCCTCCACTGATGGGTCCCAGGTTCAATTCCTGGTCAAGGGCACATACCTGGGTTGCAGGTTCAATCCCTGACCCCAGGTCAGGGTGGGTGTTGGAGGCAGCCAATTGATGTGTCTCTCTCATATCCATGTTTCTCTCTCTCTCTCCCTTACCCCTTCCCTTCCACTCTCTCTGAAAACCAGTGGAATGGCCTAGCTGGTTTGGCTCAGTGGTTAGAATATCAGCTTGCAGACTGAAGGGTCCCAGATTCGATTCTGGTACATGCCTGGATTGTGGGCTCAATCCCCAGTAGGGGGCATGCAGGAGGCAGCCGATCAATTATTCTCTCTCCTCATTGATGTTTCTATCTCTCTCCCTCTCCCTTCCTCTCTGAAATCAATAGAAATATATTTTTTTTAAAAAAGAAAAAATATCTTCATTCCTTGGGTGAGGATTAAAAAAATGGATAAACACTAATAAAATGGCTTGTGGTAATAAAAAAGGGCTGGGAAATTCCGAAAAGGAAGCTTACCTCAACTTGGCGAGGAAATTGAGCAAAATTTGCACCCCCAACAAAAACATGGGCTTCTGATCCATTTATGCTTGAATGAATCTCAGGGTTTTAAAATTAAATGAAGTTAAAAACATTTTTCTTTTTTGAGTCTCATCGGTTTCAGAACCTTAGCTGAAACGCTTCAGGGTCAGACTCAAGGCTTTTCATGACCTGTTAAGATGATGAGATAATCTCTCTCTCTCTCTCTCCCTCCCTTTCTCTCTGAAATGCTTTCTTAGGTGATTAAAGTGACTTTCTATACATAGATTGCTAGAAAACTCTTAACATTAGCTGTTGAATTGATCTGGCTGATTGCATGAGGGAGATCTTGTATGGTAATATTTTTGATTGTGCTATTACTTTTAAAAAGGTGAAGAGTCTCTAGAAGAATATAAATGGAAAGTAAAAGCTTCGGTACTTCCCCTCCCTGCTCTTTGTTCCCAGAAGCAGCTATTGATGATAGTTTCTTGGGTGTCCTTCTAGAAAAATTTTAAGCATATGCAAATATGTATGAAGGACTGAGAGAAAGTGTGCATATCTCTTTTTCCTCCCTAAATGAGTTCATTTTCTAAATCATGTTCTGTATTTTACTTCCTTCACTTAAAAACCAATGATGAGCCTGGCTGGTGTGGCTCAGTTGGTTGAGCATCGTCCTGGGCAGTGAAAGGTCGCCGGTTTGATTCCTAGTCAGGGCACATACCCAGGTTGCAGGTTCAACCCCCAGCCGGGTTTCATGTAGGAGGCAGTGGATTGATGTTTCTCTTTCTCACTCTCCCTCTCCCTTGCCCTCTTTCTAAAATCAGTAAAAACATGTTTTAAAAAATACCAGTGATTATTTTCTTTCCATGTTAGGTCCACGCAAATAGAAAGGAAAAGGAAATAACACTTCTTTTTCATAGAATTTATTGGGATGACATTGGTTAATAAAATTATGTAGGTTTCAGAAGTACCATTCTGTAATACATCATCTGTGTATTGTATTGTGTGTTCACCACCCCAAGTCAAGCCTACTTCCATCACTGTTTATCCTCCCTTTACCCGCTCCTACCGCCCTCCATCTCATTTTCTCTCTGGGAATCACCATACTGTTGTCTGTGAATTTTTAGCCCTTAATCCTTTCATCTTTTCACCTAGCCCCCTACCCTCTGACAGCTGTCAGTCTGTATCTATAAATCTGTTTCTACTCTGTTTGTTAATTTTGTTCATTAGATTCCACATATTAGAGAAATCATATATTTGTCTTTCTCTGGCTGGCGTATTTCACTTAGCATAACTCTCTCCATGTCCATCCATACTGTTGCAAAAGGTAAGATTTCCTTCTTTTTTATGTCCAAGTAGTATTCCATTGTGCAAATGTATCACAGATACATTTTTTTATTCACTCATCCACTGATGGGCACTTGGGCTGCTTCCAAATCTTAGCTATTGTAAATAATGCTGCAGTGAACAAAGGGATGCATATATTCTTTTGAATTAGTGTTTCAGGTGTCTTTGGATACATCCCCAGAGGTGGAATCGCTGGGTCATAAAGCAGTTCCATTTTAAATTTTTTGAGGTAACTCCAAACTGCTTGCCATAGTGGCTGCACCAACCTGTATTCCCATAAACAAATAACACTTCTTTACAGGCCACACATTCCCCTGTTATATGACTGTGCCATATATTCATCCAACCCCCTCTTGGTCATTGTTGGGGCCAGTTCCAGATTTTTGGCATGATAAATAGTGCTGCCTGGAACATTCCTGGGCACTCACCTTTGCACATGTATGCAAATAGATGCAAATTGATGCAGAATAAATTCCCCCAAGAGAAATTGCTGGGTGCAGGGATAGATGCATACTGAAATTTGATGGTGCTAATTGCCAGGTGGCTGCCATAGCTTATACTCCCACTGATGGACCCACCAGCATTGATTAAGCAGTTGTGTTCCCAGCATTTGAGAGCATTGAGCAAGCTGGGGAGAGACCAGGCTCCCCTTGCTTCCCTGGATAGGGAGGAAGGCTAAGCCTTACATTCCAAGCGGTTCAGTCCAGAGAGTGCTTGGTTTTGTTCCAATTTTAAAAAGATATCTTCTGAAACCGATGAGACAGCGTAACATAATCCCACTGTGCTAATGCAACTCTGATTTAATTTTTATACCAATTTTCCAGCTTAATTCGTTTTCTAATAACAAAATAGACAACTTATATTTACTTATTTTTAAAAATATGTTCTTACTGATTTTAGAGAGGAGGGGAGAGGGAAAGGGAGAGACACCAGTGAGAGAGAAACAATGATCTGCTGCCTCCTGCACGCTCCCTACTGGGGATTGAGCTGGGACCGGGACATGTGTCCTGACTAGGAATGGAACTGGCGACCTCCTGGTGCATGGGACAGTGTTCAACCAAATGAGCCACAATAGCCAGGCAACATAGAGATTTTAAAATATACATATATATTCTTTTATTGATTTCAGAGAGAAAGGGAGAGGGAGAGAGAGATAGAAAAATCAATGATGAGAGAGAATCATTGATGAGCTGCCTCCTGCACATCCCCTGTTGAGGATTGAGCTTACCACCTGGGCATGTGTCCTGGCCAGGAATTGAACCCTGACCTCCTGGTTCATAGGTCGACGCTCAACCACTGAGTCACACCGGCTGGGCAATAGAGATATTTAAATAGTTAACAAGCTACTCTTGAGTTATCTGATAACCATTCCTCTAGTCTTTATAAAAACATTTATAAACATAAATAATACATTTAAAATAAGTGGGTTCTGTTACAATTATTGCATGTTATTTTTACTTAACGTACAATACATGTCAATGCATAGACTCACTAGTTTTTTATAGCAGTTCAACATTTCAGGTTACAGATTTGCCATAATTAATTCATCCATTTCTCTACTAATCATTGCTTGCATTCATTTCCCATTTTTTTGTTCCTGTAAACAGTGCATCAATAAATATCATTTACACAGGCCCAACTTGTATAAATTTTTTATATTTAATAGGTCTTGGGTGGCTATTTTCCATAAAGTTTGTAGCAGGTCCATTCCCAGTGACAGTGAATGGGAATTTGCATTTCTCTGCCTCCTTCACAGCCCTGGGCATGGCTGAATTATGTTAATTTGATGAATAGAAATTATTTTCATCCATTTCCCTTAGAAGGTAGAAGCTGAGGATCCTGCAGCGCACGCCCTGGTGATTTGCTGGCCCTTTTCTGTGCATGATGGCTCTTTGAGTCCTTTCTATACATCTTTATGATGGTTGTCCTTTTCCTGCTGATATGCAGGACTCTTGATGTATTGGGAATCGTGCCCCTTGGTCTGTCATGTATGTTGCAAATATTTTGTCCTAAGCCGTTGTTGGTCTGTTGATCTTGTTAACGTCCAGTTCCTGTCCAGATTTGTATGTTGTTCTGCAAGGTTGCACTAGTAGCTTGCCTGCCATTTTCTGTCTTACATTTCTCATTTCCAGTTGTGAGAATTTTCCCATGATCCTACATAAGTTTCAAAATTATACCTTTAAAAGTCCAATTGACAGTTCCTGGTATTGGTGGACTATAATTTACAAAATTACTACCTTTGGTTTGACGTTTAGTTTTTAAAGAAATATTAAAATGTTATTTTACATCATTAATGTAAATTTTTTTTACATCATTTTTTAAATCATTAAAATTTTAAAAGAAAACATTGTAATGAATATCATATGGATAGTGCTTGTTGACTTATTTCTTTAGGACATGTTCTCAGGAGTGGAGCATCTCAGAACATTTGAAAAGGTTTTGCTCTAGCTATAGCCTAGTCTTTTTTTTTTTTTTTTTTAATGTTTTTATTGAATTTTAGAGACAGAGGAAGGGAGAGTGAGAGAGAAACATTGACTGGCTGACTCCTGCATGTCACCTACTGGGGATGGAGCCTCCAACCTGGGCCTGAGCCCTGACTGGGAGTTGTACTGTTAACCTTTCAGTGCATGGGATGATGGCCAAGCAGTTGAGCCACACCAGTCAGGGTAGCCTTGTTTTTAAAAAGGTTGGCTCAGTTCACCATTCCAGCAGGGTCTAAGGATGCACATTATAATTGTTGTTTTTATTATTATTAAGAGTAGGCGATAGATGCATGTAAGTGACAGTATCTTCGCCAGTCCCTCCAATCAGTCTTGCAGGGCTGGAGACCAGTGGCACCAGGGGAAGTTGGAGCTGCTGGGTGCTGGGAAAGGTGACTTGGTAGCTACAATTGGTCAGATTATCTGGGAGCCTTTGATAAGGCTTCTTCCTAAAGGTCATTGCTAACCCAGGGTTGAGGAACAGAGACTCCTGGTAGACTAGAATCTCCCTGGGGTCTAGGTGGGCCCTTTCTCACTTGGTGCTGGAGGCAAGGCCAGCCCACTTCCAGTATATGGCTGCGCTCAAGAGGCCAGAATCAGCCCAGCTGGCGTGGTTCATCTCGACCTATGAACCAGGAAGTCACAGTTTGATTCCTGATCAGGGCCCATGCCAGGGCTGTGGGCTGAATCCCCAGTGTGGGGTGTGCGGAAGGCAGCAGATCCATGATTCTCTTTCATCATTGATGTTTTTATCTCTCCCTCTCCCTTCCTCTCTGAAATTAATTATATACATATAATTTTAAAAAAAGAGGCCAGATTCAGAAGCTTGGGTTGAAAATGGTTCCTGCCACTTCCCAACATGCGACCTTGGGCCACTCGCTTAACTTCTGGGAGTGCCCGTTTCCTCATCGGTAAGCTGGGGATCATGGTCATGCTGCGTGTCTTACAGAGTTGTGAGGAAGAAGAGGCTGAGCCAAGCTCAGCAGGCGCTTAGCTGTGGTGACCAAAGAAGGGGCTGGCCAGTAAGGACGATTGAGGACAGCTGAGTGGGATTTCTGCTGTGGCACCTCACTTCTAGTTCATCATCTTCATCTCCTTTCAACCTCTGGGCCCCTGCAGGCCTAGGCAAGACTGGAATGGACCCACCCTGAGCCCAGGGGTTCAGACACTGTCCCAGCATCCGAGACAATTCAGGTGAATTCGCCCAGTTGTTATAGGGTGTTGGTAGGGTGCCCGGGTGTGGGCGAGACACGCAGGGTGTCGGCTGTCAGCTCTGAAATTGGGCTGATGTGTGGGAAATCCCTTCTGCAGACTTTCTTTGTAGTTGAGGATTAAGGAGACTTGCGTAAGTACTTACATTGATGGCATGTGAGCATGTGAGTGCAGGTGGGTAAGGACAGCTGTGAGAGCTGCTGACATTTGCAGACTTGGGAAGTTCGGGTTTTCTGTTACTGTAAACATGATAGTGATTGAATTACTTAAAGGGACCTTTTCTTGCATTTGTTCTCTTCTTTGATATTATAAGGGACCCAGGATAAAATGAAATGGCCCAGAGTAAAACGTGAAAGTTCTCCGTAATTACACTCTTCTGGAGATGGTCTCATTGGCAGGTTGGGATTTTAATTTTCAGTCTCTCTTCTCCTCATATCCTAAATGATAGAATTTTAAAAATGAGAATGGGATCCTAGGAAAACATACTTATTTTTTGTTTTCGTTTACTAGTGCATGTTGGATATGGCCCGTCTGGAATGAACAGGTATTTACTTGAAGATGAAATGCCAACATGAGCCTAATTAAGTAATTTGCTAATAATTGTTCCCTCTGGAGGCGGTTGGTGGTAGTCTTGTTTTTTAGCTTCTGTACACAGGCGGGCCTGGGGGGAAAATGAGGCTCGAGTGGGGGTGGGGGTGGGAGGGGCATGTCTTCTGCCCTCTTAGATGCCCCCTGTAGGAGATGGACCCTCTGAGGGTCAAGTTGTGCTTATAGACAGAGCTCTCACCCATTGGCCCTATGGCCTGGCCCCATTTGGTCAACAGTGTCTGAATCCCCTGAATGCCCTTGCCCTGGGCTTGGCCACCTCCAGCTATAAGGGAGGCAGGGAAAGCTAGCATTGTTTTATGATTCTTTAGTGGAAGGGAGTAGGGAAAGGGCGGCTGAGTAAGCCAGCCAAAGTGTCCGCCACACACTTATTATGTAATACTTTCCTCTAAATCAGTTCACACACACACACATAAAATCCCACATAAAAATATCCCAAAGGACGTTTCATATCACTTCAGAATACCTATGAAGTCACAGTTTGGTCATATTTGTTTATTTACGTAATAACCTATATCAGTGGTTCTCAACTCCGGGCGATTTCGTCCCCATTGCTCAACATTTGGAAACATTTTTGGTTGTCACAGTGGGTACTCCTGGCATCGAGTGGAGTAGAAGCCAGGGCTGCTGCTAATATACAATGCACGGGGCAGCTTACACACACACACACACACACACACAGACACACACACCACTCCAGTAACAGATTTATTGGGGCCCAGATGTCAGTAGAGCTGAGGTTGAGGTGCTCTCATGTGCTGGTCATACTTTCTGTTTTCTCCTGGGCGATTGTAGGTCAGTAACACTTAACATCTGTAGCTGCTTATAGGTTTTCAGATATATCAGATCTCTAGTCAGCTTGTAAAGTAGTTAACATGTGGATCTGAATACAGGATACCGCTGCTCCTTGAACACCTTCTAGGAATTGGGGAGAAAGGAGCTTGTGGACCCTGAAGCTGAAGTGTTTGAAACAATAATCCTTTTGCCAGGCAAGTCCTACCCACGTGCATGTTCTGGAAAAAAGACTGCTGCAGAGAGGATCTCTCTGGGGCCAGGCGGAAACCATGGCCCCTTGGTGATCATGTGCTTTGCAAGGTCTGTCCTTTGCCGAGGTGGAGTTTTATTGCCTGGCAAAAACACCCCGGCCTGGGAAGGAACTGTGGAGACAAGACGGCAGCTGGCAGGTGGAGGCATCAGATCAGACTGCTGGCAGGTTGGCCTGTGCTGGCCTGGTCAGGTAGCTTGACAATTACACTCATCCCTCCATTAAAGCTAATTGGCTTGTTGTGGAGCTGGAGCAAGGAGGTGGGGCCAGAGAGGCTGTTGCCTCTCTCTTAGGGCACTTTTCATTTTCCCTTCTTGATTCTGGAAGCTTAGGAAAAAAGCCTCTTGCCGTTCCTTCCTAGATTAGAAAAGAGGCCAGACTTGCTAGAGGCACACCACATTTCCCCGAATCCAAGAGGCTGGCATTGTGACATGCACCTCAATCTCAGAGATGCGATGCTATGAAATGGCCAGCAGAGATTGTAGGATGCACTAATTATGAGAAACAAACGGACATCGAAAGTAGTAAGATGGGAAGACACAGAGGTCTTAGAATCGATGCAGTATGGTAAGGCTCCCACTTCCCCCCGCTCTCCTTCCCGCTGCTGTAAATTCTTTCCATGTGGTAAGTTTGATGCTAAGTGCTGGGGACATGTTTTGTGGCTCCCCCTGCTGCTGTGTTCCTCTGAACATCTTCACAGCCGTGGCCTCCACGAGACAGGAAGGCCACCAGGAGGAAGCGGGGATAGATCTAGTTAGCCACGGTTAACGCCTGGTCCTCTGGGTAACGGTCTCCTTGGCTCAGGTCAGGAAGCCTCTTCATTCTGTGCCTCAGTGTCCACATCTGTACCATGGAGAACAGTGATAGTACCTGCCTCCTCATAGGTTTGTTTTAGGGTTTGGACACGTTGGGATCTGTGCCTGGGGCTGTTGAAGGATTCGCTATGATGGTATCTAAACCTCTCCAGAGAAATAAAGACACACCCTTCCTGCAACCTTAAGCACCACCTGTTTCTTTGTTTTGGGCTCCTCCTCATCCCCCAACCCTTGGTCAGTGCTGGTCAGAGAGGGTGTCTTTGCTTTAGTATTTGGTCTTTCACACGAGCCCTAAGTGGCCAGTGCCTGCCCTCTGCACTGATGGCCTCCCGCTTTGGTTCCTGACAGGGGGTCATTTCAGTAGAACCCCGGCCACCGTTCGCTGAGCTCTTGCGTGCCGGAGAGCTTCCCAGTTTTCCTGTGGATGGCCAAGCGTGTGCACATTGCTCCTTTCCTTGCTATTTGAGCTATTTCCTCTGGACCTTTGTCCATCACTAGGGTTTCTGGGTCAAAGGAGAGGGGATGGCTCCGGCTGGGTGGCTCAGTCATCCCGTACATTCCAAAAGGTTGCAGGTCCAATCAGGTCACACGTTTCTTTCTCACATCAGTGTTTCTCTCTTCCTCCCTTTCTGCCTTCCTTCCTCCCTCCCTCCCTCCCTTCCTCTAAAGTTAATAAACATATCCCAGGGTGAGGGGGAAAAAAGGCGAGGGGATGGAGTCCTGGCTTTTCTTTGCATGGTTCTGGAGTTGCACTATTTTAGATAGATTTATTCACCCCTCCTTTTATTTGTTGAAATGTATTAATGAACACCTACTGGATGCAGATGAATTAAGAGGATGTGGTCCTGCTTTGGGGAGATTACAGGTAGGAGGGAAAGAGAGACATTTAAACCTCAGCAGGGAAGTACATAGTTGATGTTGTAGACTTCCAGAACATTTTCTGAGTGCCACAGACTGTTCTAAATTCATTGTAAGTGCTAATGACTTCGTCCCAACAATATGGGGTAGGGACTGTGATTACTCCCAACTTATGGATGAGGAAGCAGGCAGAGAATGGTGTAGACAACCAGTTAGTAAATGGAAGAGCCAGATTCCAACCCAGGCTGTCTGGCTCCAGAGCCTGCCTTATAAACATCTGGGTGCTGAAGGAAATACACAGGTTTTGGACCTGCTGAATAATGGGGGAGAAGGGAATTTGTGACAGGTGAGGACTCTCCCCAGCTGGTGTTTCAGGCAACCCTGGAAGACTGAAAAGGAGGTTGCCAGGCCAAGGGCATTCCAGGGCCAGAACAGCTGGTTGAGGCCCCAAGGTGGGAAAAACTGGGTGTTTGAAGAACAGTGGGGGAACATTGCATCTAGAGCAGCAGGGGCTGGGGGGAGGGTCATGGCTGATTTAATAATAACTATATATATAAAAGCCTAAGTGACCGTTATGACCGCACAACTGGAACGACCAGTTGACCAGTTGCTATGATGTGCACTGACCACCAGGGGGCAGGCGTTCAACGCAGGAGCTGCCCCCTGGTGGTCAGTGAGCTCCCACAGCCAACCTCCCGCGGCCCCTCCCCCCTGTTGGCCAGCCTCCCTCGGCCTGGCTGGCCCCCAGATAGGCCTTGATTGCTGGCCAAGCTGAAGGGCCCCACCCGTGCATGGATTTGTGCACCAGGTCTCTAGTCTATATATATATAAAACCCTAATATGCAAATAGACCGAATGGCGGAACAACCGAACAACTGGTCGCTATAATGTGCGCTGACTACCAGGGGGCGTGCATGGAGCATGGCAGGAGTCGGCAGCAGACAGCAGAGTGCGGAACATGGTGGGCATTGGCTGCAGTGGGATGGTGGAGCAGGTGAGTGGGGGCGCCAGACCAAGGTGGGGCACCGATCACTGTCATTGGGGTGAGCCTCTGGTGGTTACTGAAAATTCTTTGCTCCCGTGCGCCATGGTCCCGCCTGGCACTCACACCTGCTGCCGGCGCTGGCCCCACTCACACCCACTACCAGCACCAGCCCTGATTGCTTGTTCCTTCTTCAATACCGCCTACTCCTGGCCCATCTCCATTGGATGCTGCCTGACAAGGATGGGAGAACAGTGCTCTCCCATTGGAGTCCAGGCACCTTGGGGTAGGGAGACAGCGAGCTGGGATGCTCCTGGG
This sequence comes from Myotis nattereri, assembly GCF_964212035.1. Lineage (NCBI taxonomy): Eukaryota > Metazoa > Chordata > Mammalia > Chiroptera > Vespertilionidae > Myotis > Myotis nattereri. Next base: position 90,360,428 of record NC_138079.1, on the reverse strand, counting down.
ACAGAAGGATCTGGGCAGGGCTAAGGATGCCTCTGGGGAGTGTTGGAGCATGCTGGTGGCTTTCCCAGTGTTCTGCTCTCGGCTTTCTGTTCAAAAGATGGGAGTGAGAAGAGTAAGAGAACTCCCTTTCGGCTTTTGCAGCACGTGGATGATGCAGCGTTTTCCTGGTGAGAATCCTAAGTGAAGCATCATTTTCCTTTGCTTAATTTGTTCTGGCCCTGGCCTGCCTTCTAGCTCTGGTTGTCACCCAGATTCCTCGTGGCCCTTTCTTCCACTTCTGGATGTACTCACACACCTTGTGCAGGGACTGACTTGGATCCTGCTGTGTGCTCCTCTTAGGACACCGTTCCCTCCTGTTTCCACATTGGCAAATCGTGGCCTCTTGGCCTTTCTTAGATTTAACCTGCTTCAAGACGCCTTCTCTGAGCTCCCCAGTGGAAACAACAGTAACACTAACTTCCACTAAGAGTGGCTGCTGGGTACCCATCTGTCTTCACATGCATGAATTTCCTGCGGTGGTGAGCCAGGCAGGCAGCCTTCATTGATATCTATTTCTGTCACTCACAGGCTGTGCTACCTTGGACAAGTTGCTATACCTCTCTGTGCCTTAGTTGCTTCCTTTGCAAAAGGGCACAATAGTGCCCACTTCAAAGGGTTGGGGTGCAGATGAAATAATTTAATGTGTGGCTGTAATCTTCACGATGACTCTGAAGAACAGGGACTATTGTCCTTGCCGTGAGGTTAGGAAACGGAGTTTTCTTCCCCTGGGCATTGCGAATGAACCCCTCTCCTCTTGTCACTTATGTGGCACATAATGCTTCAAAATTTTGTGTGATAGCCAGTTATGCACCCATCCTACCTCCTGCACAAGATTCCAGGCTTCTTGAGGGCTTCTGGAGGCCTGCTTTGTAATGAGTGGAACCAAAAACATCTCTTGGTTCAACTCCAGATACAAAGCAGGCCTCAGTAAATGTGTTGAGGGATGGATGACAGGTTGATGGGGCTCTAGGGTCACTAGGTATTGGTGGCCGGGGTGGGGCAGATGAATAAACTGTTAAGGTCTCAACCAGGGTGATTGTGCCTCCCAGGGGGCATTGACAATGTCTAGAGATATTTTTGTTGTCATGACTTGTGGGGAGAATGTTACTGGCGTGTAGCGGGTAGCGGGGCCAGGGATGCTTCCAGCCATCTTACCATGCACAGAAGCGAGAATTATCAGGCCCCAAATGTCAGTAGTGCCAACAGTGAGAAACCTTGGGTGAAGGGGACATGTATCTAGTTACAAGCAACATAGTAATGGGAAAAGACATCACATTTAAATGTTTTTTAACAAGTGCAAACATGTCCTTTCTAGAGGATGTATCTCTTACTGAGTTGATGAAATGGGGTCTTTGTGTATTTATTACTTTTTTTGGACGAGGTACTAAAGACAGCATATGTAAGGTGAAAATTGCACACATTCACAATGACCCTGGGTCTTATTCATCTTTTTTTTTTTATAGCTTTATTGAGATATATTTCACATTCCATATAATTCACCCATTTAGAGTGTACCATTTGGCAGCTTTGTCATAGTTAGAGTTGTACATCCGTCACCACAATTGATTTTGGAACATTTACATCACCCCACTTAATCATCTATGTGCTCTTTTTGTTTTTATATGGTATTGATTTTCTTTTAGAGAGAGAAGAAGGGAGAGGGAGAGAGATAGAAACATGGATGAGAAACACCAATTGGCTGCCTCCTGTGAGCCCCCTATTGGGGATTGAGCCTACAACCTGGGCATGTGCCCTGACCCGGAAATGAACCAGGGACCTCTTGGTGCATGGGATGATGCTTAACCAACTGAGCCATACTCGCTGGTCCCTTTGTGTTCTTAAGATCTGGTGGGGTGTCTGCCTGGTGTGGTGACCACAGATGTTGGCTGCATCCACTTTACAGTTTGCTGAGACTCACTCTGGTCTCTCATAGACCCCACAGGTGCTTCCTGAGTACTGCCACGTGCCAGGAGCTGCAGCGAGTGGGAAGCAAAACCTGGGCATTCACTGCCCTTGTGGAACTGACAGTGGGGAGAGAGCAAGATACAGAAAATATAATCCTCCTATATAATAAGAGAGGAATATGCTAATTAGCCATTACGCCCTGCGGCGTAACGACCAAGCGTGTCAGGACCAGATCATGGATCAGCAGGAGGGTGGGCCAGCGAGGTTCAAGCGGGCTTCGGAGAGCTACAGGAGGGGGCAGGGCAGCAAGCTATGAGGGGGAGGAGGGGAGCAGGGGGAGCTACAGGAGGACGGGGCAGCGGGTGGAGAGCTACAGGAGGGCGGCAGCGACCTACTAGCGCACGGATTCGTGTGCAGGGCTACTAGTCTATAATAATAAAAGCGTAATATGCTAATTAGACCAGACAGCCGAACAACCTTCCGGATGTCCTTCCAGATGACCTTCTGGATGACGCCATGGCTGCGAGGGCCGAGTCCCATGCACAAATTTTGTACATCGGGGCTCTAGTGTATAAAATAAATGGCATCAGATTGAGTCATATGAAATTGTTAGCACCCAAAGACTTTGGACCTGTATCTGGGGTTGGCAGACTTTTTATGTAAAGGGCCAAGTGGTAAATACTTTGAGCTTTGCAGGCCAATCGGCAACATGGAGTGACTGCCCTTGGCATTAGACAAATCATCTGTTTTACATTTTACATTCCTACTTTGGCATCTGTACAAAAGCAGGCAGAGGCTCTGCCAGGTGTGGCTGGGTGAGTTCAGCTTTTTTAGATGTCACATATAAGTGCGACCATACAGCATTTGTCTTTCTCTGACTTACGTCACTTAGCATAATGCCCTCAAACTTCATCCATATTGTTGCAAAATACAGGATTTTCCTCTCTCTTATGGCTGAATAATATTCCATCATATATATGACATTTTCTTTATCCATCCAGCCATCAACAGGCAGTTTGTTTTCATGTCTTGGCTATTTTGAATAATGCTGCACTGAACATAGGGGTACATTTCAAAGATGTCTCTCTGAAATAAATGATGATTTCATTTCTTTTGGATATATTTAGTGATGTTTTAAAGACTAAACTTCCATAAGGGTTACTGGGCCAGCATTGATGTGTATTGTTTTTGATTCTCACAGTGCATCTCTAGGTTATCACGCTTAACCCGGGCCACATTGTTTCCCACCTGTGGGGCTGGTGAGCGAGTAAATGAAGGCTTGTTGGTCGTCAGGTCAGGCTTTATCGCGCGTTTCTGGTTTTGTTTTGTTTTTAGCCTGAGTGATTTCTAAGGGCATTCATTGGGTCATTGTTGGGACTACCAGAAGATGGGCAGCAACCCAAGCGGCGGGCAGTAGGGACCTGGGTAAATACAGTTCCACTCACTTAGTGGAGGAGTGGGGATGCTTCCAGAAAGGAGAAAGAAGCGAAGGCAAGGCCAGTCTCCAAAATCCAGATTTTAAGTGAAAACATCATGGTTTAGTTGGCTTAATACTTCTTGTGTAAAGAAAGGGACAGCGAAGAGTGCATAGTTGTACTTGCTTGTATTTGTATAACAAATTCCAGAAGGATACAGGAGAAACTCACAAATATCGTTCCCTTGTGTATAGGGAGGGGGTGCATGGGACTGGGCAGAGAGCACGGGGCTCATGGGGGAGAGGGAGGCAGAGCAACACACTCACACACCCACATATTGAAATTTGAGTTGTGTACTGGCATTGCCTATTAAAGTGAAATTGGAAACTAATTTGTATTTTCCCTTGTTCCCAGCTCCTGTCCTTCAAAAGCATTTACTAAGCAGCTGCACTGCAGGGGAGGCAGGGATGTAAGCCTGCCCTGGGAGCGCAGGTGCTGCGGAGTTTGACTCAGGCAGGGCGCGGGCAGGTGAGGCAGCGCCCGCACAGGGCTGTTAGCACGAATGAGTGAGTGTCAGCTTGGTGAGGGCACAATCAGCCCTGGTTTCCTGCTGGCTCTGTCTGTATTGCGGGCTGTATGGGCCTCCTGTGGCTGCTAGAACAAATCACCACAAACTTATGGCCTAAAGCAGCACAGACTTACTCTCTTAAAGCCTGGAGGTCAGAAGTCCAAAATGCAGTGCTGGGGTTGCTCCTGGAGGCTCTCAGGGAGCACCCGTTTCCTTGCCTTTTCCAGCCGTTAGAGGTGGCCTGCATGCGTCCACCTCTGCTTTTGTTGTCACATCTCCTTCTCTGACTCTGACCCTCTTGCCTCCCTTTCTTCCCTGATTCCAGGGGTCACACCTGGATAATCCAGGATGATCTCCCATCTCCAGATTCTTAACTGAAGCACCTCTGTCACGTCCCTTTTGCCATGTAAGGTAACATACTCACCCATTCTGGGGATGGGGATGTGGACATCTTTGGGGGACTCCTCTGCCCACTACTCCTGGACAGCATAGTTCCTGGCACATAGTAGGGGCTCAAAACATCTTTATTGGACGAAAGAAAGAATCATTTGGAAATGACTCTTGGCTGGAAATGTGGAAGGGACACAGTAAGGACTGGATCTGGAAGTAATCACAGTAATGGCAGAGGCATATATCGAGCACCTACTGTGTGCTCAGGCTTAGTTAAATGCGTATTTGCATCTTCTGAGTAGTGTTCCCACTTTACAGATGTGGGAACTGAGGCTTAGTTGCTTGCCTAGAGTGACATGGTGAGGTGCAGACACCCCATCCACCTGATGTAGGCTGTGTCTGGGGAATGATACTGTGAAAATAGGGCTTCTCAGCCTCAGCATGATTAACACGTGGAGCTGAGTAATTCTCTGTTGGGGATAGGGGGTAGGAGGAGGCTGTCCTGTGCATTGTGGGTGTTTAGCAGCATCCCTGGCCTCAATGGGCAAATGCCTCTACCTCCATCCTCACCCCAGTAGTGATTCCAAAAATGTCTCCAAATATTGTCAAATGTCCCCTAGTGGTGTTGGGGAACTTGCCTTTGGTCAAGAACCACTACGTGAAAACATAAGATGATGACACATCAAATCCATGGTCCCCAAGTCACTCTGAGTGAAAGGCAAAATCCCTACAATGGCTTGTGACTCTTACACGGTCTATCCCTGCCTCTCCCCCACCTTCCTCCCTGACTTCATCTCCCATTTCTGTGGAGTCTTATTGGCTTCTCTGTTACTGTTCCAAAATGATGGACATGTTCCTACCTCAGTGCCTTTGCACCTGCTGTTTCCTCTGCTCTCCGCTAAGGTTCTTCCCCAGGTGGCTTACTCCCTTGTTGCCTTCAACAAATACACCTTTTCAGGGAGGACTTCTCACTTCTCTGAGCCTTTTTTTTTTTATTCTCTCTCTCTCTCTCTCTCTCTCTCTCTCTCTCTCTCTCTCTCCACACACACACACACACACACTGGTATACTACATCTATCAATGTCTCTCTCTCTCTCTCTCTCTCTCACACACACACACACACACACTGGTATACTACATCTATCAATGTCTCTCTCTCTCTCTCTCTCTCTCTCTCTCTCTCTCTCTCTCTCACACACACACACACACACACACACTATATCATCCTAATATATAAAAAGCCAGTGGCCGTCACAACCGAAACAACCAGATGGACGACCAAACAACAGGCTGCATGGGGTGACAAGGCCGGCAGGGGGGTTAGTGAGGGATGACCAAATGACTAAACAGCGGGCTGTGTGAGGCAACAAGGATGGCAGGGGGAGGCACTTGGGGGCAACTAGGCCAGCGGGGGCGGGGGGGGGGCCAGTTAGGGGCAACCAGACTGGCAAGGGGGGGCAGTTAGGGGCAACCAAGTTGGCAGAGGGGAGCAGTTAGGGGTGACCAGGCCAGCAGGAGGGGCAGTGAGGGGCAACCAGGCCAGTGGGAGGGCAGTTAGGGGTGACCAGGCTGGCAGAGGGGGGCAGTTTAGGGCGACCAGGCCAGCAGATATCTATCTATCTATCTATCTATCTATCTATCTATCTATCTATCTATCTATCTATCATCTATTTGATCTATCTTTTATCTTGTTTCCTCCTGGTCTTCTCTCCTCAGTCTGTCAGCTCCAGGGCAGGCCCTTTGCTCACTGCTGCGAACTCAGCACCTAGAAACTGTGCTCAGTAAATGGATGAGTGCTGTCAGTTCTGCCGACTGCTGTGTCCCCAGACACACTCCTGTGCGTGGGGCATGCCCGACCCCTCTCAAGTCCCTGAAAAGTGACCTGATGGAGGATTTGGCGAAGCTCCAGAGTCTGATAAGAGGAGAGGAAGTGGCTAGAGATGAACTCAGCAAATGGTTGGGGCTGGATGGGGAATGAAGACAAGTGTGTGCCTTGTAGGGGCCTCACAGTACTTGCTGGGAGAGTTCAGGGCAGGTCGGACCAAACTGCCCTCCACCGACACCTGGGTACTTGTAATAGGCAGCTGTGGCCGTTTTCTTCCCGGCACTGGTGGTCCTGTTAAGACAGGTGTTTTGGTTTTTGCATGTAACTCCTGTCCCTTTCTTACAAAGAGGTTCAATTCTGCATCCTGGGCTTGAGGATCCATTAAGGATTTGGGACTTTTGCCTGGGCAGGGCCATGCCCTGCCTTTCTGGGCATTGGGGGTAAGGTATGGATATTGCTGTAGGCCTCCCCTTCCCCCAATATTTCTGGGTTTTATTCTTAGCTCTGGTGAGTCACAGGGGAGGGAAGGTCACAGCTCAGGCCAGCAGTGGGCAGGAGACACCCCTGCCAGTGTGATACTGGCACGGGTGCCCGTCTCCCACTGTGCCACAGGCAGCTGCTTGACCTTTCAGGAGATCCCTTTCAGGGACGGTGGTGGGCAAAGGAAGGCCCCATGCTGGCTCTCTAAACAGATTAGTGTCCAGCAGCCCAGCGTGTCCCCTGACATAATTGTGGCTTTCCAGCTTCCTTTTCTTAGCTTTCCTTGACTTCAAATCCCCCCCCCCCCCCCCCCCCCTTGCAGGGGATCTGGCACCTGGGTCAATTTTGACTGTGGCTTTATAGATGGTCTGTTGCCTGGCCCTGTGCCCATCCACTGTGCCCCTCCATTGTGCCTAAGCTGGCAGGCGGACATCCCCCTAGGGGTCCCGGACTGTGAGAGGGTGCAGGCTGGGCTGAGGACCCCCACCCCCACCTCTAGTCATTAAGAAGTCAACACTCAACACAGCAAGTGTTGGCGGGTTTGTGGAGAAAAGGGTACACCGTGCTCTGTAGGTGGGGATATTGGGAGGAGCACTTTGTGAAGTGCATGATTGTCTGACCACTGTGCTGGATACCTGAAACCAATGCAAAATAATACTGAATATAAACTGTAATAAAGAAATTACTACAGAAGGATGACTACCAAAAAAGTATAAAGATTCATATTCTTATTTTGATAAAGTATAACTAATTATAATTAAATAATAAAACAAAGAGCTTGGTGTCAGACTCTCGTGGGTTCAAATCCCAGCTCTGCCTCTTCCTGGCTCTGTGAGCCTGAGCTAGTTCTTAACCTCTCTGGGCCTCAGAGTCCTCCCCAGAAAAGGGGGAGTTCTAATAGTCTTGACTTGTGAGGTTTAAATGGACTCATGCTTGGAAAATAGGACTGTTCCTGCCTGGCAAATACTGCTGTGATAAGTGCCCGATAAATATGTGCTTTCTCTTTGTTCCCAGCTCAGCATTAAGAAATTTCTGCCTCTTAAATTCCTGCTGGTGCTGTTTATTTACTTGAAGTGTGAACTCGTTGTGTTATTGTTATTATTATTTTAGGGGGAATACATGCTGAGTAAAAAATTCAAACAGTACAAAAGATAATAAAACAAAAACTAATAGTTGCTTCCTCTTACCAGCTTCAGCCCTACCCCCTGGAGATAATCACTGTTAGCTTTTGTTTTTTCTTGTCTCCTTCTAAGAAAATTCCTCTGCCTACACCAGCATCTGAATACCCGTTAATGCTCATTTTAAACGGGAACCATAGTACATGTACAAGATTAAAAAAATGGAACTAAAACAATAAAAGAAAAAACAGCAACGCGAAAACATGGAACTAGTGCATTTTCTATTAAATAGAGGCATCTACACTTGGATTCAATTTCCTGGCTGTGTATGCTGCTTACAGGTTAATGACTGGGCCTCAGTATTTGTATCTGTAAAATGGGTTTAATTATAGTGCCTGTCTCCCTGAGTTGTTTGGGACGTTTAAATATGATGTAAAGCACGTAGCTCAGTCCTGGCATGTGCTACTAAGAACCTTAATCCATCCTCACTCTTCTCTTTCCATCAATGGAAGAAGGTGGCACATGTTTCTTCATTTCCTTCAGGTCTTTGCCCAGAGGTTTTTTCTGTTCACCTGTGTGCCACGCCAGCACAGCCAAGGGTTCGGTGAGCCTGAGGAGGAGCAGTGAAATATTAAAGAAAAGACAGAGAGAATATAGCTGGGGCTCAGTGGATCTCCTGTGCCTGGATGAGGCCACAGAGAAGGATCCAGACAGCAAGCTGAGGCTTTATTTTATAGTCAGAGAAAAGCAAGGTAGTGGTCTCCATAGTTACAATGTTCTTGTGAGTTTCATTTGTTTTGGCAGCACTTGCTGCACCAACCACAGCCCATTAGCTACCCAGGAAGGAACTAGGGCAGGGGTGGGCAACCCCTGGCATGCGTGCCAAAAATGGCACGCCAGTAACTTTTGCTGGTCTGTGAAACCCTCTCTTATAATCTTCCATTTACAATTTTTTTCTTAATATTGACTTTTTTTATTTTTCAGATAAATTCAGTGTAGGTGCATCTTAGATAAATAATTGTACATAACAAGTTATCTTAAAGACCATAGACATGGATTGACGAGAGAGGGGAAGAGCAATTTCTATGCCTCTGCCTTAACTCTCCCTGCCTTCCTAGATCTGACCAGTGTTTTGGTTTCATCCACATGCGCTTGTGAATCTTTGTTCTCAGTGATGAATTTTGTTAAGTCTCCTAATAGGAGTAGTCTGATGGATGAAAGTAGTAGCTCGTGCATATCTCTGAAGGTCACGAAATATACACCTGATGTAAAATCTCTGTCATCAGTGCTGCAGCAGAAAGTCCCACTGATAATATCAAACGGAGTCATAAAGTTTTCTGTCAGACTATCAGTGTACATGTATACATTAAAAAATAAATGTATTTTTCATCATCATATACTGTGTTTTTGTCGCTCGAATGAATTTTATTATTTCTTCAAGGTTCTTCACATACGTACACCTTAAGAGATATCAAGTAGGCGTAACATGTTCTCAAAAAATTAGGGTTGGCATGCAGAAGAATTTTGAGCCAGAGATTTTGCTGGTTTTGGCACGCACTCACAAAAAGGTTGCCCACCCCCTGTGCTAGGGGTGGCCATAAAGTCAAACTTAATTATGCTAAGAGGGCTCTGCCCTCTAAGCTGGGCCTTGTTTGTGGCTCTGCCACAGGTCAATTCGAGGCTTAACTCTAGAGCCGCTCCCTACACACCTGATATAAAAATAGCAACCACTTCCACCATTATTCTCTGCCTCCTTTATTCTTTTCCTGGGCACTTGTTGCCATGAGACATACATATAGCTTATCTGTTTAGTATCTGCCTCTGATGATAGAATGAAACTCTGTGAGAGTAGAAACTCCATCTACCTGCAAGTGGTATTGGCACATAGTAGTGTCCTGATTAATAATTGTCCACTGAGGGATAGAAACCCGACTGTCGCAAGCTTTTGAGATGATTGAATTGGAAAAATGGATGTTCAAACCCCAGTGGAATGCTTGGTGCATAGTAGGTCCTTGTTTCTAACTCTCGAAGGAGCAACTCTGTCTCCCAGATATTGGTGACACTGAGCAGCAGCTCCAATTCATAATCACGTCCTCTGCCTGTTGTCCACCTGTCCTCCGCTCTGCAGCATCCCCTCCTATCCTGGCTGGGTTCTGATCCGGGCTGTTTCCCTTGTCTCCCCGCAGGCCCTGTGACCTCATGTCTCCCTGGAAGCTGTGTCAGTCAGGCTGGAGCAGCAGGGGTGGGGGAAGTGCTGCAGAGGCCCCGGCTGAAGCGTGACTGGGCTGAGAGAGCCGGTCAGCATCAGGCTTAGTTGGCATGAGGCCATGTCTTGGGCCTGCCCAGGGCCACTTCTTGCCTCTCCCTGGCATGATTCTGGTGGCTTCTGGATCTGATCCCACTGAGAGGAGCAGTGGTGCCCCTGGGATGGCATAGAATGTTTAGGGTGGACCAGTGTCACACTGAGGGAGCATGGTGGGCAGAGTAACGGCCCCTCCAAAGATGCCCATGACATCATCCCTGGAATCTGTGACGATGTTAGGTGGCATGGCAAAGGGAGTGAAGGTGCAGATGGAGTTGAGTTTGCCATCAGCTGACCTTGAGATGGGAGATTATCCTGGGCTATCTGTCTGGGCCCACACTCACCACAAAGGCCCTTGAACAGGGTGGCAGGAGAGTGAACCAGGGCCATGGCAGCATGAGAAGATGGCTGACACTGCTGCCTTTGAAGGTGGACGATGGGGCCATGAGCCCAGGCATGTGGGTGACCTCTGGAAGCTGGAAAAGGCAAAGAAATGGAGTCTCCCTTAGAGTTTCCAGGAGGAGCACAGCCCTGCCTGCTCACACCTTGACCTTGGCCCACTGAGACCCATTTCAGATTTCCTATATCTGATAAAAATTGTGTTGTTTTAAGATGCTAAGTTTATGGTAATTTGTAGCAGCAGCAATAAGTAACTGGTTCTGAATGTCGTCGTCCTGGTGATTTGAGGACTCAAATCTTCCTCTTGGCCCAGATTCCCCATGGGCAAGAGCACGTGCTCCTGAAAGCCCTGTTAAAATGTATCCATTACCCGTCACCAGGAGCCAGCATGGGGGTTTGGGGACTCAATCAGGCTTCCCAGGTTTGAGCCCCAGCCTCATCACTTATTAGTTGGGTGATTTGAGGCAAGTTATTTGATTTCTCTGTTCTCAGTTTCCTGGGGATCTAAACAGTCTTCCTTTCCCTGACTGGGTGGCTCAGTTGGTTGAAGTGTTGCTCCATACACTGAAAGGTTTGGGGTTTGATCCCTGGTCAGGACACATACCTAGGTTGCAGGTTCCATTCCTGGTTGGGGTGCATATGGCAGGCAACCAATCAATGCTTCTCTCTCACATCAATGTTTTTCTCCCTCCCTTTCTAAAATTAATAAAAAATAGTCTTCATGAGGATTAAAAAAACAAATCTCTCTTCTAGGTGTTCATGAAGATTAAGTGAGTTATTCACATAAAATGCAAAAAACAGTGCTTGGTACATTGTGCTCAGTTAAAGCTAGCTGGTATTATTTTCAATAGATTATCATATTAAGGCTATAATGCTATAAACTCCTTTTATTTTTATTACTGACAGAATTAAGATTACTGTTAATAGCTCTTTATAGAGCATGACTATAGACACTGAGCTGAATCCTGTGTGTATGTAATTTTATTCTTTAGAATAGCTTTTGGAGATAGGTATGCTTAGCCTTAGTCAGTCATAGATGAGGCTCAGAGAGCTTGAGTAACTTGTCTAAGGTCACCCAGTGGATAAATAGAGAAGAATGCTGGACCCGTAAGAAAAGGGACAAGCGGATAGACAGTCTATCAGAATTTGTTTTACTAGGATACTTTGTATTGTGAGAGCACATTCATTTTCAACTTGTGTGAACAATAAAGTAAATTTATTGGGAATTCCAGTGGGAGGGTGGGCTGCAGGTGAAGCTTGATCCATCTGCCCACAATCACACTAAGCACCAGGTTTTTTCATCTCCATCTTTTATGACGGCAGCTTCCTTCTCACACTGGCCATGGTGGTGCCTCCCTTCCTTTCCCCTCGCAGCACTCGGTGCTTCCCTTGTAAATGGCTGAGACACCTGTAAACTCCGCATCTTCACCCTGAAACTTTGGCGACAAGAGAGGATGTATTCTTGCTGTGGTTGGCTCTGTTTGGGTCAAGTGCCCATTTTTTAAAAAAATTCTCACCTGAGGATATTTCCCCATTGGCTTTTAGATAGAGTGGAAGGGAGAGCTGGGGGTGGGAGCAAAGAGAAACATCGATATGAGAGAGACACATCGATTGGTTGACAGAGGCCAGGGAATCCAGCCTGCATCTGAGGCACATGCCCTTGACCGAACTGAACCCGAGACCCTTCAGTCCACAGGCCAATGCTCCATCCACTGACCAAACCTGCTGGGGCTCAAATGCCCACTTTTGAGCTAATCACCAGCCTGTGAGTAATGGCCTCTGTTGATTGGCTGATGCTAATGAGGGCCTGAGTGTGTGGCTGAGAATAGAGGGTTTGTTTATGAATGAGAGCCAGGGGCTGTTGCCAGAGAAGGAGAAATGTGCATGGGGGTTGGGGTGGGGACCACATAGACCCACTGCAGCATGGCCTTTGGGAAGATGTCTTATTTCCTGGTGCCTCAGTTTCCTCATCTGTGAGATGGGGATAACAGCAGCGTCTCTTCTTGTGAGAACTGAGTAGCGTCGTAGGCGTGGGAGACTTGGAGCAGCGCTCAGAACATGTTGGTTGTCATTCCGCCCAGAGAGAGAAATTTCATGAACTTCCAAAGCTCGTGGGCCAAGCTGATTTGGACTTGTGCCCCAGATCCTGAATGTCAGGGCTGAGGGCAGGGGGCGTAGAAGGCGACTAAGCTGTGGAGGTGTCCTGTGAAGAGAAGCCTCTGTCCGGGAGTCTGGGGATGCACTTTCTCTATTGACAAGCCCTGAGCCAGCCCCCCCACCCCACCCCACCCCCGAACCCCCCGCCCCCGCTCGTCCTCGGAGTGCAGTGCCTGGGCCAGCGCTGGGGACTGTTTCCTGGTCTCACATTTCCTGGGCTGAATTTCATTTCCCAGCAGCTGGGGGTGGACAGAATCAGAGCAGAGGTTCCATCAGCCTGGGGTTGGGGGTAGAGAGTGAACGGCAGACTCATCCTTCCTTAAGCCTTATAATTAGGTCTTCAGCGTTTGTTGCACCCACCCCCTGCCCCCCTCACCCCGGAAACACCAAACAGGAGGGCCCACACTGCTTGTCTCCAGGAGTTTGGACAGTGGAGACATCCAGGTTCCAGCCGGCAGGGAACATGCAGAAGGTCCCCAACACTCTTATCTTTGCTCCTGTGACAGTTGTGGTCAGGGACACCGTTGGCTGGGTAGGAGCAGCGACAGGTCGTGTGGGGGCTGGGGTGGGACAGCCTGCGTTGGCTGCGTTCTGCAGCAGTGAAAGTTCATGTTCACAATCCTGTTTCCCCTTTTCATGCTCCCTTTCCTTCCTGGCTCCATCTCCGCCCTCTGGGTCAGGGCCCGGGCATCCGGCTTTGAGCAGGAAGCTGCCCTCTGAAGAGTCACCGCCTTCCTTTGCTAAGCATTTCTGTGATCCCTCCTTCCTGGGCCCCGCATCCTTAGATCCCCCATTTCCTCTTGCTCACTTCTTCACTTCAGCTCTTCTTTGTCCTTTAAGCTTCCTGACTCTGGGCAGTGCTTGTGGGAGAGGTGGTGACTATTACTAATTATTAGTATCTGCTACTTGTAGTTAAGTGACCTGCCCAGGTTCACATAAGGTCAGGGCCTAAATTTTAATCCCTATTCACTCCACCAGAAAGCCAGGGATCAGTGCTAGGTTGTACTTGGATGGATTTTTATGTTTTAAAAAGTAAAGTAGGAAATAATGCCTGGGGGTGGGGCATGGCTTGGGCCACTTGTTTACTTAATAACCTCTGGGGCCTGCTGGGTAGCAGGACAGGAGTCACAGGTAAATACAGCACGGACCTGGCACGGAGGTCCTTGCATGGCCCTTGCAGGACAGAGATGTTGACAGACATATAAGAAAACCATTGCAGGGGAGGACAGGCTGTCTCATGGTTTAGGGAGTGAGGGGGAAGGCTTCTTAAAGGAGGGACCTGAGTTGGGTTTTGAAGGATGAATAGGAGTTTGTTGTGATGGAAAGACATTCCAGGGAGACCATCTAGCAAGAGATATGCCAAAGAACCACTCATTTGTCTATCAGCTGGGCAGAGACCATGGCCTTCCTGAGTCTCCAGTGCCTTGAGCAGTGTCTGACACATGCCTGGCAAATGCTTATTTGAGTGAATGCCTCAGTTGACACACTGGGGAAAAGGGCAGGAGAAACTGTAGAAGGAACAGATGGAGCTTGAATGTGGAAGGCCTCATGAACCGTCGCAGGGATCAGCTCTCAGAGGCAATAGGGAGCCATTGGAGGAGAGAGAGCAATCAGATCTGTCCCATATATTAACACACATATTAAAGTCTATGAATTTTCCGCTCAGCACCTGAGTGTTTTTATTTATTTATTTTTTAAATTTGTTTTTTCAAGTATACTTCTAAAAAGTGACCTTACAAATAAGCGTCTTTGTGTGTACTGTGAGGCATGTACCAGTTATTTATTCCAGGCTGCATTGTTTGTAAGAGCAACCCAATGCCCAGTCAGCAGGAGACTAAGTAAGTAAAGTAAAGTCCTACAGTGGAGTATAAATCAGCCAGCACAGAGAAGAAGGAAACTGTTCATGTGCAGTGCAGGATGGTCTTTAAGACCTGTTATTAAGAGAAAAAAAGCAAAAGCAAGATTCAGAACAGTAAATGGAGTATGCTTCCTTCCATTTGATAACAGAAAATATATATTACTAGAGGCCCAGTGCATAAAATCGTGCATGGCAGGGCCCCTCAGCCAGCCTGCACCCTCTCGCAGTCCAGGAGCCCTCGGGGGGTGTCTGACTGCAGCCTTAGGCCCACTGCCAGTAGTCGGACATCCTTAGTGCTGCCCTGGAGGTGGGAGAGGCTCCCGCCACCGCCACTGTGCTCACCAGCTATAAGCCTGGCTTCTGGCTGAGTGGTGCTCCCCCTGAGGGAGCGCACTGTCCACCAGGGGGCAGCTCCTGCGTTGAGTGTCTGCCTCCTGGTGGCCAACGTGCGTCATAGGGACCCGTTGTGCTACCGTCGGTCAATTTGCATATTAGCCTTTTATTGTATAGTATTTTTGTTATATATGCATAAGGTATGTTCGGGAAGGATACATAGAAACATAAAATTCCTCTAGAGAGAGGAACTGAGGGATTAGGGACCAGAATGGGAAGATGGCCTTTCTCGTCCTTTGTTCAAAAATAAAAGTAAGCTATCAAGAATAAAGCAGATCTATGTTATTGGTGAAGATCAGTTTCTAATATTAGTTAAGTAAAAAAAGTAAGATAAAGAACATGTATGTATTATTGTACCTTTTAGGGAGACAAAATAGATACACTATTTGGAAGATAATCTAGAAGAACATACAAGGTGTTAGCAATGGTAGGTTTTGCCTGTGGGGTGGAATGGGGGTCTGTGAGTTCAGGGAAGAAGGCTTATTTTTCACAGTATACCATTTTGTGTAATTTGAAAAAATCCAGTACATAAATGTATTATCTATTAAAAATAAATACAGCCGCCTGGTGTGGCTCAGTGGTTGAATGTTGACCTATGTACCAGGAAGCCACTGGTTTGATTCTTGGTCAGGGCACATGCCTGGGTTGCGGGCTCGATCCTGGCAGGGGATGTGCAGGAGGCAGCCGATCAATGTTGATGTTCCTCTTTCATTGATGTTTCCATCTCTCTCTCCCTCTCCCTTGCTCTCTCTCTAAAAATCAGTAAAACATATTTTTTAAAAAAGATAAATACAAAGGGAGAGAGAGAGAGAGAGAGAGAGAGAGAGAGAGAGAGAGAGAGAGATGGATGTGTGGGTGGGTGTGTGGTGGGTGGATTGATGGATGGATAGATGGATGTGTTGTGTGGCTGGGAGATGGAAGGGTAGGTAGATGGGTGGATGGATAGACAGGTAGATAAATGGATAAGTTGGTACATGGATGGTTCAGTAGATGTATGTATGGATAGACTAGTGAGTAGATGGATGGATGGATGGATGGATAGTTAGATGGGTGGGTTTACAAATGAGTGGGTAGATATATCTATAAATGCATATATGGATATATAGATGGGTAATATAACTTTAGCTGTAGTGGGGAGAACGTAGTGGGGCTGAAATGTCTCACATATGAACCGAGCTTGTATACATAACTGTATATAGTAGGCCCCACCAGTATTTTCTTATTAGAAGGGCAAATTCCTATGGAATGAGCTTTTCCTGGCAATTGCTCAGAAACCGTACTGTATATAATAAACACCAACAGTTGAATCCTTTTTTTCCCACCATCACTTAAGAATTACAAGTGATGTGAAACCAGTTAAAATAAAACCAGTCTTTGATTTAAATCACTCATATGATCAAATTTCAAATGCCCAAGTTCATAGAGGCATAAACTTTGTCCTAAGGCAGTGGTTCTCAACCTGTGGGTCGCCAACCTGTGGGCTGCGACCCCTTTGGGGGTCGAACGACCCTTTCACAGGGGTTGCCTAAGACCATCGGAAAACACATACATAATTACATATTGTTTTTGTGATTAATCACTATGCTTTAATTATGTTCAATTTGTAACAATGAAAATACATCCTGCATATCAGATATTTACATTATGATTCATAACAGTAGCAAAATTACAGTTATGAAGTAGCAACGAAAATAATTTTATGGTTGGGGGTCACCACAACATGAGGAACTGTATTAAAGGGTCGCGGCATTAGGAAGGTTGAGAACCACTGTCCTAAGGGTTTCTTTGTGTTTAGAAGTTGCCTAGCTAAATACCTTTGTGTGTGTTAATCACTTAAAGTTTACATTTCATTGATTTCTTGTTTTTGGTTCTGGAAAAAACCCGTTTATATCATAATATCATTTATCAATTATACATTCAAAAAACCAGTTTACTAGTAGGTACTTGTT
Organism: Myotis nattereri; assembly: GCF_964212035.1. NCBI lineage: Eukaryota > Metazoa > Chordata > Mammalia > Chiroptera > Vespertilionidae > Myotis > Myotis nattereri. The sequence goes on along the minus strand of NC_138079.1, from coordinate 90,343,630 downwards.
TACATACCTAGATCTCTCTTTTTTAAGTCAGATTCTTTATTTTAAAATTATCTTTACCATTTTTAAGTGTATGCTTCAGTTGTATTAAGTATACTCACCTTGTTGAACGTAACTAGGTCTCTTTTTTGAAATGCTTGGAACATAATGTTTTGATCATATTGTCAAATGTTTTTTTTTTAAGTGAAATGATCTGCTGTTCCCATCACGTTCTCTTAACATTCGTTGATGTGCCTTTAAAATTTGGACAGAGCTGTGAGGTTTCAGGTTTCTTGGAGTTCCTTGGTGATCTTACTGGGGGAAGGCTTGGCACCAGGTATCTGGAGAGAACATCATCCAGTGGTAGACAGAGAAAGAAACCTAGGAGAGATGTGGGCTGCATGGAGACTGTGGCCAACTAACTGAAACACACAGACCCTATTCTGAGACTGGCTCCTCCCCAACTCTTGCGGGTGGTTCTGAAGCAGGAATATGGGCGCAGGGCTGCCATATTTTCTGATTTTTTAAGAGTAGCCAGAAATCCAAATTTTTATATGAAGTTTTCTGATTTGAAATGTTTTGCAGTTAACCTAAATTTTTTTTAAAAGTCTTCTTAAAACAACAATAAGAATAAAACATCTGTGGTCAAATTGGCCTGCGGGCCACCTGTTTCCGATCTCTAAGTTTATCTGATATAATCAAAGAGATAGAAAATTGAGACCCCCCAAATAAGGTAATAACTTTTCCCAAGGTTGTGTAACTGGTCAGTGGTCAGATGAGGATTTGAATTAAATTGTCCATTACTGAAGACTGACCGCGGGTTGAAGTTTATTCTTGGGCAGATATACTTGATCTATATATGTCTATATTTATCTATCTGGTATGTCTCTTTTAACAAAATATAGGTGGTTTCTTAAAAAAAAAAAATAGAAGTACTTACAACAAACTTGTTACCAAGGATGGATAGCTTAGTCATTAACTGCAGGGACCCAGAACCAAATTGCCTGAGTTTGAATTCCGCTGCAGATCTTACCAGCTGTGTGATACTAGACAAGTCATTGAACCTCTCTGTGTCTCAGTTTTCCTATCTGAAAAAGGAGGGATAAAGTACGTATAGAATTAAAAGGGATAATACATAAGAAGTAACTTAAAATAGGGCCTCGCACAATTTAGGTGTTTTCGATGATGATGATGATGGTGATGGTGCTGATGGAGCTGATGAAAGTGATTGTAATAGTAATGATGGTAATGGTAGTAATGATAATGGTGAAGAAAATGATAATGGTGAGGGTGAGGAAGAAGATTAGAAAGTCCTCAATTCACAAGATAGTAAAGTAGGAATGATCCATATGACTAAAGGACTCCTCTGTTTACAGGGAAGTACCCCTGCAAGATTCCTTTAAATGGATGTCTCCATCTTTGTACAACAATGGAATTTGCCATAGTTCCTAGGAACCTGTCTGTTATGTGCAATGAGGCATCTCTTTTTTTTTTTTTTAAATATATTTTATTGATTTTTTACAGAGAGGAAGGGAGAGAGATAGAGAGTTAGAAACATCGATGAGAGAGAAACATTGATCAGCTGCCTCCTGCACATCTCCCACTGGGGTAGTGCCCGCAACCCAGGTACATGCCCTTGACCGGAATCGAACCCGGGACCCTTGAATCCGCAGGCCGACGCTCTATCCACTGAGCCAAACCGGTTTCGGCACAATGAGGCATCTCTTATTCCTGATCCCTTGTTTCATAGTTTTTCTGGCTACTGAACTTTCCAGGTTGCATATTCTGCCTGAGAGGGCTTCAGGAGCAGGGGTCTTGTTTTTCTTGAACCCCATGACAGCTGGTTTTTTTAAAAAGTATTTTTATTGATTTTGAGAGAGAGAGGAAGGGGAGAGGGAGAGAGAGAGAGAAACATTGATGTGAGTGAGAAATAAAACATCAATCAGCTGCCTCCTGCACACCCCACTACTGGGCATTGAGACTGCAGCCTGGGCGTGTGCCTTGACTGGGAATTGAACCAGCAACCTTTCGGTGCACAGGACAGCACCCAACCAACTGAGCCATACTGAGCCAGGGTGACAACTAGTTTTGAATTACACACAAGCCCCATCACTCTTTGGCACACCCATTGACCCTGTGCTTGTGTTTGTTTCTACAGGACTGGAACGTCACGTGGTACACCAGCAATCCCGACTTCACCAAGTGCTTTCAGAACACCGTCCTTGTGTGGGTGCCTTGTTTTTACCTCTGGGTCAGCTTCCCCTTCTACTTCCTCTATCTTTCCCACCATGACCGGGGCTACATTCAGATGACACATCTCAACAAAGCCAAAACTGTAAGTCATCATGGGGAGAGGGGTGTTCCTGGATGGGGAGTAGTGGTTGGTGAAAACTAACATGTTTCTTCTACTTCATTGGCCCTGAGTTCCTTTTTCTAAAAGACAGAACAATGATGTGGTAGATAAGACTGGGGCCCTGCATTCAGACATGGGTTCACTTATCATCTCTGTCCCTTACTAGCTGTAGGACCTTGAGCACATTTCTTAATCTCCATGAGGCTGTGCCACTGGGCCCCATAGAACACCTACTACATTAAGCCATTCTACCAGGACTGGGAGACATAGAAGATCTACCTAACACATAGAAACAAACTCAGAGAGGCAGCCAAAATGGTGAGACAAAGAAACATGTCCCAACAGAAAGAACAGGAGAAATCTTCAGAAAAAAGAACTAAATAAAACTTGAAGGCAAGCAATCGGGATACAGAGTTTAAAACAATGGTGATGTGGATGCTCAAGGAACTTAATGAGAACCTCAACAGCATTAAAAAGGACATAGAAACCATAAAAAAGAACCAGTCAGAAATGAAGAACACAATAACTGAAATGAAGAATACACTAGAAGGAGTCAACAACAGATTTGATGAAACAGAGGATCAAAGCAGTCATTTAGAAGACAAGGTAGCAGAAAACACCCAATCAGAACATCAAAAAGAAAAAAGAATTCTGAAAAATGAGGACAGTTTAAGGGTGCTCAGGGACAACATCAAGTATTGAAAAGAGAGAGCAAGGGATTGAGAACCTATTTGAAGAAATAATGAAAATTCTTCCTTCACCTGGTGAAGGCAAAATACACACAAGTCCAGGAAGTGCAGAAAGTTCCACAAAGAGGCCCACATCAAGACACATCATAATTAAAATGGCAAAGGTTAAAGACAAAGAGAGAATCTTAAAAGCAGCAAAAGAAAAGCAGTTAGTTACCTATAAGGGAGCTCCCATAAGACTGTCAGCTGATTTCTCAACAGAAACTTGGCAGACCAGAAGGGAGTGGCACAAAATATGCTAAGTGATGAATTGCAAGGTCCCAAAACCGAGATCACTCTACCCAGCAAAGCTATCATTTAGAATCAAAGGACAGATAAAGAGCTTCTCAGACACACACACACACACACACACACACACACACACACACACACACAAAAGCAAAAGGAGTTCATCACCACTAAGTGAGTATTATAAGAAATGTTGAAAGGTCTTCTTTAAGAAGAAGAAGAAAAAAAGAAAGATAAGAATATGAATAATAAATTGGCAATAAATATATACTAGTATCTATCAACAATTACTGTAAATGCAAATGGATTAAATGCTTCAATCAAAAGACATATGGTGGCTAAGTGATAACAAAACCAAACCCTTGCATATGCTGTCTACAGTAGACGCGCTTCAGATCTAAAGACAACCACAAACTGATAGTAAAGGGATAGAAAAAGATATTTCATGAAAATGGAAAAAAAAGCTGGAGTAGCAATACTTAATATCAGACAAAATAGACTTTAAAACAAAGGCTATAACAAGAGACAAAGAAGGACAGAGCAGTTCCACTTTGGGATATTTATCCAAAGAAACCCCAAACACTAAACCAAAAAGACATTTATATCCATATGTTCATTGCAGCTTTATTTACAGCTAGAGGCCCGGTGCACAGATTCATGCACCGGTGGCGTTCCTTGGTCTGGCCTGCGCCCTCTCGCAATCCAGGACCCGTCAGGATGTTGGAGAGCTGGTTTCGGCCCAGTCCCCACAGGCCAGGCTGAGGGACCCCACCAGTGCATGAATTTGTGCACTGGGCCTCTGGTATGCATATAAGATCTTTGGTTAATCTCTTCCCGCCCTCCACCCTCTTCCTTTCCCGCTGAGATTCATCAGTCTGTTCCATGTTTCCATGCTTGTGGTTTCTGCTCCTGCATTGAGTGTCTGCCCTCTTGTGGTCAGTGCACGTCATAGCTACTGGTGGGTCGGCCGGTCAGCCGGTCGCTTAGGCTTTTATATATATAGATAGCCAATATATGGGAGCAATCTAAATGTCCATCAATACACAAATATATAAACAATATATAAATAGATATGTATAATATGATCCAGCCACAAAAAAGAATGAAATCTTGTCATCTGCAACAACATGAATGGACCCAGAGGGTATTGTGCTTAGTGAAATAAGTCAGACAGAGAAAGACAAATACCATATGATTTCACTTATATATGGAATCTAAAAAACAAAAGCAGAATAGAAACAGACTCATAGATACAAAGAACATTTTTACCTTTGCCAGATGGGAGAGGTGTTGGGGGCTGGGTCAAAAAGGTGAAGGGATTTAGAAGTACAAATTGGGAGTTACAGAATAGTTATGGGGATGTAAAGTATAGCATAGGGAATATATTTAATAATATTGTAATAACTATGTATGGTATCAGATGGGTACTAGATTTATTGGGGTGATTACTCGTAAGTGATAGAAAGGTCTAATCACTGAGTGAGTGTGTGCCAAAATTAATATTATATTGTATATCAACTGTAATTGAAAAATAAAAAATTATTTCAAAAATTATTTCATAACTGGAGGTACAGACTCCAGTTATAAAATTAGTAAGTCATGGGCTATAATGTACAGCACAGGAAGTATAGTCAATAATATTGTAATAACTGTACAGTGACAGATGATTACCAGACATACGTGGTAATCGCATCGTAAGGTCTGTAAATGTAGAATCACTATGTTGTACTCTTGAAACCAGTATAATACATGTCCACCATGATTTAAAAAATAAAATAAGGCAAAAAAAGAAAAGTTTTTATCCTGAGATAATTTCAAACTATAGCCAAGTTGCAAGAATGATACCAAGGACTCGCCCTAGCCCTGTTTCCTCGTTGCTCGTAGTCACCGATTTTTAAGATTTTGTCATATTTGTTTTATCTTTATGCATACATTATTTAATTTTTCTGAATCATTTGAGAGTAGGTAGCAGCCACCATGCCCCTTTACTGCTTAATTTTTCAAAATAACTTTTCTTGAAGCGTGGATATTCTCTTAATGTAACCACAGTATAATTACTAAATTCAGAAAATTTAACATGAACACTTAAAAGAAAAATCTGTCTATCTCCCCATTTTTCCAGTTGTCCCAACACTATTCTTTTGAGCATTTTCCGCCCAGTTCAGAATCCAGTCCAATGTCATGTATTGCATTGAATCATGTTGTCTCTTTAGTTTTCTTTACTCTAGAAGATCTCTTCTCCTTTCTTTTTTTTTATGGCATTGACATAATTGAAGAATGTGGGCCAGCTGTTTCATTTTCTTTTTAAATTTAATAATCTTGCCTTAGTCTTTTTTTATTATTAATTTATTTTTATTGATTTCAGAGAGGAGGTGAGAGGGAGAGAGAGATAGAAACATCAATGATGAGAGAGAATCATTGATTGGCTGCCTCCTGCATACCCCTTACTGGGGATGAAGCCTGCAACCAGGGCATGTGCCCTGACCAGGAATTGGATGGTGACCTTTTGGTTCATAGCTTGACACTAAACCACTGAGCCACATCGGTTGGGCATGGGCCAGTTATTTTATTTATTTAAATTATTTTATTTTTTTAAAATATATTTTTATTGATTTCAGAGAGGAAGAGGGAGGGAGGGAGGGAGGGAGGAAGAGAGAGAGAGAGAGAGAGAGAGAGAGAGAGAGAGAGAGAGAAAGAGAAACATCAATGATAAGAGAGAATCATTGATCGGCTGTCTCCTGCATGCCCCCTACTGGGGATTGAGCCTGCAACCTGGGAATGTGTCTTGGCTGGAGTCCAACCCAGGACCCTTCAGTCTGCAGGCTGATGCTCTATCCACTGAGCCAGATAGGCTAGGGGTGGGCAGTTATTTTAGAGCAGTGGTTCTCAACCTTGGCTGCACATTAGAATCACCTGGGAATCTTTTTAAAATCCTGATTTCTGGGCCTCACCCTCCAGAAATTCTGTTTCTTTGTTATGGGGTGGGGCCACAACATTAGTAACAAAGAAACAGAATTTCCGGAGGATGAGGCCCAGAAATCAGGATTTTAAAGAGATTCCCAGGTGATTCTAATGTGCAGCCAAGGTTGAGAACCACTGTACTAGAGGGATGGCGTGTCCTCAATCTGTTATATCTAGGTCTGCATGGCAAACAGCTCGCTGATGGAGTTAATTTTGTTCGTTTAGTCAAAGTGTCATCTGGTTTCTCCAGTGCACAGTTACTATTTTTCCACTTGCAAGAATAAGCCTTCTGAGGGGAAGAGACTTAGAGCATGTATCTATCCGGCTCCTCATTCCACTTTTTCCTGATGACTTAGATGCATCTCAGTAGTTTTTTTGTGTGCGTGTTTTTTTGCAAGGCCCATGCTTTATGAACACATTCTCACAGGTCTGAATTTTTTTTTTTTATTGATTACTTAGAGAAAGAGGAAAGGAGAGGGGGAGAAAGAGAAACATCGATCGGCTGCCTCCCGGACACATCCTGACCGGGGATCGAACTGGCGACCTTTCAGTGTATGGGACGGTGCTCAACCAACTGAGCCACCCAGGCCAGGGCTCTGAATTTGATACACAAAGATTATTAGTTCATTTTACAGTTTCTGAAATCAACTGTTCAAAAGGTAAATTCTGACACCATGGTTGACGTAGCAAAGGAATATATCAAAACAAAGAAAAACTTCACCCAAATACTGACATTTAAAAGACACATTTGTAAAATATGCTATTTATTAAGTATACTTGAACAAAGTATATGTGGAATGAATTCCATTCATTATGGAGTTAGTTTCTAGTAAACACTTATTGACACGAGAGAAAACCCCTGGCATCTGAGCACTTGTTTTCAAGTGCTCCCAGTCTATGCTAAAAAAATGAAGCATGACAAATAATTTCTGAGGCACTAATTTGAATCTCAGAAGTGGAAGGGCTAGTATGTAGGGCAAATTACCGAGGAGTCAGAAAGGCTGGCGCCTGCAACTTAGTGTGGCTTTGCCGTTGCCTGAGTATCATTAGGGATGCAATAAAAGTCTCAAGAGGTCCTTTAAATTTTATAATTATACTTCTCAGAAATATTTCAAAGCTACATTACCCAAGACTCATTCCCATAAACCCTTGGTAAACAGGAAAACTTCAATGATTTTACTGACGCTCTCTGTCCCTTTGCTTATATCGCCATTGAAACCTGTCTCATTCACACTGCAGTCCAAACCTATCTCAAAATGCAGTCTGCTTCCCTAACCTGAGCTAGATCTAATGCCTTCCTCTTCCTCTGGGAGCACTTTGTACTTCTCCTATTTGCCTTTAAAATGTGAGTCAGATCTTGTCCTGGCCTTGTTCAAAAACCTTCTGGTAACGCCTCCCCACAGAGAATAAGATCCAGAAGTCCTCACCGCTCCCTTCAGCCATCTCCTACGAAGCCCGTTGCTCCTTCCACCATAGCCATAACCCACTGATCGCGTTCCCAAACCAGGCACTTGCTGTTCTCTCCGCCTGACTTGTTCATTCCCTTAATTGTTCATTTTTGGCTCTTCACTCAGATGTCACCTGATCAGAGAGGTCTTCCCTCACCTGTTTTGTTTTTCCTCAGATCACTTATTACCTTCTGGCTTTATAATATGTATTTTTCAGTTTGCTTCTTACCTGTTTCCATTCCATTAGAATCTCAGCTCCATGAAGGCAGGCACTTGTGTTTTTTTTGTTCACTTTTGGATCCTTGGCACCTTGAAAAGTATGTGGCCCATTGCAAGCCCCCAATACATTTTGACTGGATGAATGGTTATTGTGAGAGAGGCCGTAGGCAAGCTGCTGGCATTGCTGATATAGATAACGTTGAGACTGAGATCTTGTTTTCAAGTGCTGGGGCGAATAGTGACCAGACCAACCGTGGGCAAACTACGGCCCGCGGGGCCCGTTTGAAATGAATAAAACTAAAAAAACAAAACAAACAAACAAACAAAAAAACATACCCTTTTATGTAATGATGTTTACTTTGAATTTATATTAGTTCACACAAACACTCCATCCATGCTTTTGTTCCGGCCCTCCGGTCCAGTTTAAGAACCCATTGTGGCCCTCGAGTCAAAAAGTTTGCCCACCCCTGGACCAGACAGATTAAGTCATGCCAGGGGCGCAGGAGGGGATAGTATACTGGTCACAGAGCAGCATGGGAGGGCTCAGACGGTGGCTCACCCTACTTGGCACTTGCGTGTGTTCCGGAGGATGTGTGCTGTGTTCAAGGACCATAGCTGATAATGTAGGAGTTGGCTGGTCCCCTGGAGGCTGAGCTGGGAAGTTCCAGTGCTGTCCGTTGTAAGACGTGTTTTCTTCTCTTCCAGGCCTTGGGGTTTTTGCTGTGGATTGTCTGCTGGGCAGACCTCTTCTACTCTTTCTGGGAAAGAAATTGGGGCAACTTCCCGGCCCCGGTGTTTCTGGTCAGCCCAACCCTCTTGGGCATCACCATGGTAAGTAGGAGGTGGCTGCCCGCCAGGCAGTATGGAGATCAAAAGCAGTGGCCAGCATTTAAAAATGAGAAGATCTCACAGTAAAAATCCACAAATCTGGCTTCTCTCAAAAAACTCAAAGGTCCGGCAGCACTAGACACAGTCTCTGGGGCAGCAGTCGGCTGGAGCTGAGAGGTGACTGCAGCCTTTCAATGGGGCAAGCGTGGTCCAGTTGTCACAGTCGCCACTGCCTTTGCCCTCCCTGCGCCCGAGGCCGAGTGCAGGTGCCGTCCTGCGCTGCACCTGCTGTTCTCTGTTCTTGCACTGGCCAGCTCATCACTTACAGTAGTTGCCTGGGCCCCTTGAGCTTTCAGGCTCTGCACAAGGAGTGGATGCCAAGCTGAACGAGAGACCACCCTGCCCCATGTGGGTCCCTCATTTAGTGGGAGATGCAAACAGGGGAACTGCTTTATCACTGCTTTATTATATCTGATTCTCAGAACAACCCTGTGAGATAGGCCCTGCTTTGTCTCCGTTTTAAGGTGAGGAGGTTAAGGCCCAGAGAGGTTATGTACCCTGCTGAAGGTCACACAGCTAATACATGGTCTAGCAAGGGGTGGTCACTCAGAGGTCACGCTTTTAGTCCTTGCATTCCACAATGACATGCTCTGAGTGAAGGCCATTCCTACAGGGTACCATGTCCCTTGGGTCCTCTGAGGAGCTGGAACGTCCTCGGCAAGCGTGGCCCTGAGTGTTGTAGAGGGAGGAGAGAGCAAGTTTGGGGCAGGATGTTTTGAGCAGAGAGAACAGTATGTCCAAGGGAGGGTCGAGGCCAAAAGGAAGCATAAGGAGGAGGACGATGAGCCTTTCTTGAAGCAAGAAGGTCGAGTGGGGGTTCTGGGGGTAGACCAGGGTTGGGGAATGTCTGGTCCGGGGCCACATAAGACCCATGAAATCATTCGGTCTGGCCTGCCAAGGCAACTGCAGGCGGGACTCAAAATTCAATGAATCTAGGAGCTGTTTTCATAGCAACATACATTTATATTAAGCGAATAATATTAATTAAATGATGTTATAAATATCCACATGGCTCTTGGCAGAAAAAAGGTTCCCCACCCCTGTGGTAGACAGTGAATGCAACAGAAGGGGGTCAAGGAAGGCAAGTTGGAGCCAAGTTGTGAAGGACCAGGAATCTTTCTAGCACAGGTTAACAGTGTGTGCTCTGTACCAGGCACTACCCTAGTCCCTTTGCATAATAATTCATTTAAGTATGTTGGCTCATTAATCCCATTTTGTAGATAAGCAAGTTGAGACACAGATAAGAGATAAAACGGGCCCAAGGTCACAGCCAGTAAGCAGCAGAGCCGGCTTCACACGCAAGCTATCTGGTCCAGTGTGTTGGTGGGACTCTTTGCTAATACCTGGCACCTGTGCAGGGCTTTGCTTTCCTTTGTGCCCCCAGAGCCTGGCACTGTGCCTGACATGCAATAAGCGCTCCACAAACGTATTGCGGGAATGGGGAAATGAAGGGCTTGGTTTTGCTGGCCTGGAGGTCTTGACCTCTACATTTTGGCAAAAGAGAGTCAAGGTGGACTAGTTTGGGCTGTGATGACTCATATTCCCTTAACTTTCCCTGTTCCTGGTCTTCTGATTCTTCATTCAGACCTTTGTCTGTGGTACCGGCACACAGGTATGACGGGGTGAGGGTCACCGGGCTTTGTCCCCCCCCAGGGCTCTGAGCTGGGCTGGCCAAGAGGTGAACTGGCCTGTGAAATGCTCAGTCTCTCTCCTCAGGGCTCCAGGAGGGAAGGACCAGCCCTGCTCTTCCTGTTGCAGGAACATTCTCCCGACATGCCCGGGGACCGGAATATACAGGCACTCTGAGTATGGGATGCGAGGCAGTCAGCAAATGTTTTTCATTCCTAATATGGGCCAGGAGTTGAAGATAAAACCGACACAGTTCCTGTTGTCATGGAATGTACAGTCCAGCTGAGCAAACGGACATTCAACAAATGATTCCCCAAAAAGGCACACAATATTTACCTGTGTGCAGATGGCTGTGAGAGTGAAGTTAGGTGAACTGGTTTGGTTTGGAGGGTAGGAAGGAAGGGATGACGGAGCTGAGACCTGAAGGATGAGCAGGATGTTAAAAAGTTGAAGGGGCCATGGGCAGATGAACACCATTGGCGAGAATAGCACATGCAGAAGTCCCGGGGTCGGAGGGAGAAATGGAGAGTTGGCCTGTGTGGCCGGGGTGGAGAGATTGATGAGGAGAGGAGGGGAGCTGGGATGGCAGAGGCCTGAGCCTGTGGGACCCTGAGCTTCAGGATAAGTGGGTTTTGTTTTCCACTCCCAACACTGGGTTCTAAACTTTTTGTGCCACGGACCCCTTTCTCCTTTGCCAATCTACTCTCCTTCTCAGAATAATGTTCTTAAAAACAGGGGATTACAAAGGAAACCAATCACACCCATGTGCATATATGTGAAGCTTCTGTGCTGTACATTTATGTTTTTAGTTGGGGTTAATTGATAAACATATACTGTCTTGTCACTGCCACTTCCACAGAATAGACAGCAGCCCATCACCCCCAATGCTCTCGTGCTGCTCCTCTGCAGTCAGCCACGGCCTCGCCCCTTTCCCAGGAACCACTTACATGGTATCTGTCCCCGGCGCTTTGCCTCTTCTGGAATGTCACGTGAGTGGAGCCATGCAGGCTGGAGCAGTTTGAGACTGAAGTCATAGCAACAGCGGTTCAACCATGTTGAGTGTAGCCAAAGGTTTTTTTGTGTGTTTTTTTTTTTTAATTGCTGAGTGTATTGGATTGTATGGTTTCACCGTCCCTCCTCCCCCCCTCCGTTTTTTAAAAAAATCTATTTTTATTGATTTCAGAGAGGAAGGGAGAGGGAGAGAAAGAGAGAAACATCAATGATGAGAGAGAATCACGGATCAGCTGCCTCCTGCACACCCCCTACTGGGGATCGAGCCTGCAACCCCGGTATGTGCCCTGAATGGGAATCGAACCGTGACCTCTAGGTTCATAGGTCAATGCTCAACCACAGAGCCACACCAGCCAGGCCCCACCCATTTTTTATGCATTCGTCAGTTGTAGGGGATTTGGACTGGGAAACCAATTGTATTTAAATGCAGTTATCAAAAGATTTAAAATAATGTAAAAAAACCATGTTTCTTTATTAATGTATTTCACACCAAGATCTAGCAGCAGGGGTGATGCTCCTTTACTTCCAAATAGCAATAGTGGGGACCTCTTCAGCTGTATATTTTCAGATATGATGTCTATTTGTGACAGGCCCGGGTACTGCTGTTGTGGTTTATTGCCTCCACTTATTACTGGTGGTGCCGATGTGGGAAGACAAAGCTGTAATGGTTCCCCATCCAAGTTCATGGACTCCCAGGTTCTATCCACAGCCTGTCCTTGGAACCCAGGTTAAACCTCAGGTCTGAAAGATAGAGGTTTTCAGCAAGGATGTGATATGCCTGGCTTTGCATATTTATTTATTATTAGTTTTTTAAAATATGTTTTTATTGATTTCAGAGAGGAATGGAGAGGGAGAGCGAGAGATAGAAACATCAACGATGAGAGAGAAGTATTGATCGGCTGCCTCCTGCATGCCCCACACTGGCGATCGAGCTCGAAACCAAGGCATGTGCCTTGACCAGAATTGAATCTGGACCCTTCCATCCGCAGGCCCACACTCTATCCACTGAGCCAAACTGGCTAGGGCCTGGCTTTGCATATTTAAAAGCTGACTGTTTCCTCCAAGTGGAGAATGGGTTGTTGGGCAGGAAGCTGGGAGAGCAATGGGGATGAGAGCACTGGGATCACCTGGCCAGAGGGGATGGAGGCTAAGATCGGAGTGAGCAGCCGGTAAGCTGAGGACTGGCCTTAGTGGCAGGGCCAGTGCGTGTTCTGATGGATTAGACGTGGCGAGTGCAGGAGATGGGGCACTGAGGAGGACAGGCGGACAGTCCCGTTTCTGGTTCCAGCAGCTGGCTTATGAGGGGAGGTGCCTGGGTGACCTACAGCTCCTTAGGGTGGGTGACCGTGACTGGTCTTGGGGATCTGCCTCAAGGGGGTGACTCTGCCTTCTGGGAGAGAGCCGTGAGTTTCCTTTTTTCAAGGAAAAGCAGTTTTATTTAGTTTTTCTCCCCAATCATTAAGTCACATGTAAAATGGAAGCAGTAGCGCCAGGTATCAGGAATGAAGTAAAAATCCCAGTTCCCCATCACTGTGGTTCTAATGAAAATCCCTGAACGTGCGATGTGTGACTGAGGACAGATGAAGTAACCTCGTTTCCTCCAATGCAAACTGAGGCTCCGGCTCTCGGGGAGGCCGGGGGCAGCGAGTTAGCGCGTGTGAATGCTTCCTATGAGGCCAAGGTAGCAGGTGCTCCGTAAGGAACAGTCATCCCTGTCACCTAAAGCAGGAGTCCAACACAGGTCTTTCCGGTTCTCAATCGGGTGGGCCCGCTGCTTGCTGTTATTGGCACGCAGCCATGCCCATTCATTCATGTATCATCTAGGGCTGGTGTCGCACTGCAATAGCAATGTTGAGTAGTTCTGACAGAAACTATGGCTTTGTGAGCCCAAAATATTTACTATCTGGTCTCTTAAGAAAAGGTGCCCTTTTCTGTTCTATAGTGAACTTCCGCCTCCTAGTCCAGATCTAAACATGGCCTCATTAAATTCCACAGCCATCGAGGCAGGTGCTGTTATCACCTCTGCTTTGCAGATGAGGCCGTGGAGGCTCAGAGAGGTTTGGTAACTTGCTCAGGGTCACCCAGCAGGGTCAGAGCAGAGCTGGTTCTGGAGCCAAGCCCTCCCCCAGGCTGTTGTTGTACCACTAGGCTAAGGGCAGCCTCACTTGAGGCCTCGCGTCTGCCAGGCCCCTGGACTGTGGGGGACCTTGGGGACCACAGGGCTTTGGGGCCCTGGCCTTCTCCTGACGACTTCTGTTGTGTGCTTCTCTCCGCCAGCTGCTTGCTACCTTTTTAATTCAGCTCGAGAGAAGGAAGGGAATCCAGTCCTCAGGGATCATGCTCACATTCTGGCTTATAGCCCTACTATGTGCCCTTGTCATCTTGAGATCCAAAATCATGACCGCCTTAAAAGAGGTAAGTGTGGCCCTCACTGCATCTTCCTGGGTGGCCCTTGGGAGAGATGCCTGTTCCTTTTGGATGGTGTGGAAAGCCTGGGTGGCCATGGGAACCAGGAGATGGGCACCAATGGGCCCAGCTTCTTCCCTAGGGATTTCAATACCTCCCCCAGCCTTTGTTCTAGAACCTTCTTTCCTCACGACCCGACTTGTCTGTGTAGCTCCGAGTAGCCCATGTGGGTCCTCCAGGGGCAGGAGCCTCGGCTGATGCACACCACCCTGTGAGCCTGTGTTAGCAGCAAACAGATGTCTTCAGTCTGGAAGGGAGCTGAGCAGGGAGCGGTGTTTACAGAGTGGCTGCACCCTCAGGGGGCCCCCGATTGTCCCCAGGTTACCTTGGTGTCATCAGCCGCTAGTCTGGCTGAGAAGTGGTTCACGTTGGCTGCCATATGCCGCTCCTAGGATTCTGAAGAGTCTGCGCTTTCAGACTCTGTCCTGTTGTTCCCTGCCATCTCTGAGCTAATCAGGAACTGGCATCAGGCAAAGGAAGGGAAAGAAACGGGGCACTTATTGAGCACCTGCAGTGTACAGTACCCTGTCGTTAACAGTGATGGCAGCTGACATTTACTGAGTTTTTGTGTTGGCAAAGTGCCAGGCGGAGGGCGAAGTTCTTTCCATGAATAATCTTACTGACTTCTCACAGTTACTCTGCCAGGGTTTCTCAGCCTCAGCACTAGTTGACAGGTGGGCCAGAGACGTCTTTGTTGTGGGAGGCTGTCCCGAACTCTGTCGGATGTTAGGGGCATCCCTGGCTTCCTCTCACTGGGTGCCAGCTGCACCTCCCAAGTGTGACAAACAGAAATGTCTCCACACACTGCTGAGTGTGCCCTGGGAGGTCTGTTTATAGATGGGGAAACTGAGGCACAGGGAGGTTTAGGTAAGCTGACGAAGTCCCAGAGCCAGTGTGAGCAGAGATAGGATCTGAATGTGGGTCTGCTTCACTCCGGAGCCTGGGCCCCCTCCCACCACGGGGGCCGCCCTCCCCGGGTGGTACAGGCCACACTCTGATGGAACGGCCTCCCTGTGTTAACGTGCAGGGGAGGGGGTGTGGGGTGGGCAAGCTACTTCCAGAAAGTGATTTTCTCCCTCCTCCTTCCCTCACGTTTAGGATGCCAACGTCGATGTGTTTCGTGATGTCACTTTCTACATTTACTTCTCCCTCGTGCTGATTCAGCTCGTGCTGTCCTGTTTCTCAGACCGCTCGCCCCTGTTCTCAGAAACCATCAACGACCCTGTAAGTGCGATCACGACTGTGTTCGAGAAACATTGTACCAGTGGCTAATGTTGATTGGATACGTGTTCTGAGCCAGGATCACCCACCTGGGATCTCATTCCATCTTCCCCACATGCCTGGAGATGGGTTATATTGTCCTCCCACTTGACAGGGCAAAGCAGAGCCATGGGCTGGGTGGGAGAGCCTGAGGAGGGAATCTGGTTCCTAGAGTAAATTGCTGTGGCTTGCAGGCCTGTAGGTTTCCTCATTTGGTTGGCATAGTGATTTTAGGACATGTGAGCAAACATTTAAAAATCGGGAAGTTTCACATAAATCCTAAGTGTCCAAGCTTTCTACAAAAAATGAGAAGTTCAGGCAGCATCAGGGCCATTAGTGCACATGGCGGCAGTTGGCCAGAGCTGAGGGGGGTTAGTTTACCGCAGTCCCCACCACTCCCTATTGCATTGTACACTCTTCTTTCATCTAGGTACGTGCCTGGCCACTGAGGGATTTGAGTTTGAGAACCTTGGTCTGACCTGTCAGTTTGAGGGAAATCCTCTATGTGCAGAAAGAAATCTTTGGGCAGGTGGAGATGGCCACTCTTCCTGCTGGGGGAATACAGGAACACAGTAATTTGTCACCCTTGCCTCTCTTCTTTCTCCCTCCCCTCTTTCCCTCCTCCTCCTTGTCTTTCTTGCCCCCCCCCCCTCCTTTCCTTCCCTTTCTTCCTTCCACCGTTCCAGCCATTGCTGAGTGCCAGGCTCTGATCTGGGCACAGGGCTGTAGCAGCGAATAAAGCAGAGATCTTGTCCACGTGAGGCTTAGCTTGTCATGGATGGGGACCAACAGTAACCCAGGACCCACATGTCTGTCTGGTGGTGGTAAATGCTAAGTAGAAGAAAGCAGGGAAAGGAAATGGAGATGATGGTTGGGAGCCACGTGCAGTTTTTGGTGAGCGTTCACGGAATGTCTCCTCCAGGAAATCACACTGGAGCAGAGACCTAAAGAAACGAAGGAGCCAACCTAGCAAACGCTCGGAGAAAGAGCCTTCCAGGCAGAGTGGTGGCAAGTGCAAAGGCCCTGGGGCAGGAGCTGCTGTGGAATGTTGAGGGAACAGCAGGCGAGGCCAGCATGGCTGGAGCAGCAGAGGCAGGCAAGGGCTGAGGGTGGCATTTGAGAGGTAGGCCAGATGAGCTGTGTGGATTTTATTCTGAGAGGGACAGGAAGCCTTTGGGGCTTTTATCTGATGCTTTGTTCGTGGCTAGTCAGCTTTAACCGGAGAAATTGCAGCAGGAGCAGTTTTCAGCTGCTGTACTAGTGGTTCTGTTGGGTGGGGCCTAGACCTCACCAAAAGGCTGGGGCTGCCTTTGTCAGCGATGAAGGGACTTGTGGGGCAGCAACATGGGAGGAGGCTGAAACCTGTGTCCTGAAAGGCCCCATTCTTGGATTTTCCTGCTCAAGGAGGGACTGAGTTGGAGAAATTAACAGATTGTGTGTGTATGCAAATGTGTTTGTGTGCATGTATGTGTTCGTATATGTGTATGTATGTGTGTGTCCATGTTTATAGATGTGTGTATATTTGTGTTTTTATGTTCATGTTTTGTATGTAGATGTATGTTGGAGTGTTTGCGTGTATGCATGTGTTAGTATGTTCTTGTACATGTGTGTTTGCGTGTGTGCAAGGTTCACAAAGGCAGCAACCATGCCTGTAGCACCCATTGGATCCTGGCCCACGCCTGGCTCAAAGGAGGGCTCAGATGTCTGTGGCGATTGTGTCTGCTGGTCCTCAGAGTTTGTATGTGTGTGTGTGGATGTAAGGCAGTGCAGTGTCCCCATCTGGAAGCATTTATTAATTGTCAGGCTGCTCTGTGGAGCTGAGAGTCGCACCAAACGAGCCACACCCCCTAGGTGGCTGCAGACCTTGGGTTCCTCCGAGGGGACTGCGTCCAGGTTTTCCTGGGCGTGTGCAGGGAGGTGGCTCGCAGAACTGATGTCCTCCTCCCATTGTGTTCTGTGTTCGCAGGGGCCTGGGCCTGGGGCCTGACCTGCCGCCCTGGGCCCCCTTGCATGTTCAGTTTGAGGGAAATCCTATATGTGCAGAAAGAAATCTTTGGGCAGGTGGAGATGGCCACTCTTCCTGCTGGAGGCTGGGCTGCGGGGCGCCGGGACACCCCGACTCTTCTCCCCAGTCATTGTTTGTCTGTGTTAGGAATCGGAGTTCAGAGAAGTGGGCTGTTCGACCTAACTTATCCCTAAATCTGATGGCTGAGGCGGCCTTTGTTGGGCAGACCCTGGGCTGTCATCCCACCTGGGTCCCTTCGTCCCTTGCACAGACATTTTTTAGGCATGCGCTATATATGTGCTTAGTTCTGGGGCCACAGCAGTGTGTGAAATAGATGTGGTTCATGCCCTGCTGGTTACCTGTTATTCCATCACACCCAACCTGTCTTTAGTTTATTGTGTCTCACAGTCGTGGGTGTTGGCCGGGCTTGGCTTGGCGGGTCTTACTTGGGGACTCTCCAAGTTGGATGGTTGTAGGGGCTCGAGTTTGACTTCCTCTCTCACTTGTCTGGTGGTGAACTCGGCTCCTGGCTGGAGCCCCGGCCAGGCGTGGCTGTTCCATGTGGCCTCCCAAGCGGCCAGGGTCCTCACAGCGTGGTAGCCGCTGTGTTCCAGGAGAGGGAGCCAGGCAGAAGCTGCGTCACCTTTTATGATCCAGTCCCAGAGTCACACAGTGTCACGCCTGCCGTCCTATCTCTTTCTTTTAATTTATCTTTATCGTTGAAAGTATTACAGATGTCCCCCTCTCCTTCCCCCATTGACCCCTGCTCCCCACTCCCGTCCTCTCCCCAGGCCTTCACCCCTCTGTCCAATCACAGAAGTCTGCCTGGCAGCAAGGTGGGGGGACACAGACCCACCCCTAGACGGGGGCGTGGCCAGATCTCACTGTGCGACTGCGTGGGACGGCAGGTCCTCTCTGGCCATCTTGGGAAAGAGCACCTGCCGCCTGCCTCAGGAAGCTTCTGGCCTCTTGGGCAGACGGGAGACAAATGACCATGGAAACAATTGAGATGAAGGCGGAGAAGCAGGTCACGTGACTTTAGATTGGGAACTTTTCTTTTTGGGGCTCTCGCCCCTCCTTGCAGGACCTCAGTGTCCTCATCTTGAAAAGGGGTTGAGGCTCCACCTGGTACTCACCTCACCCTCCTCCCTGCCCCGGATGCGAGAAGGGGGGACACAGTTAGGTACCTTCTGTGCCTGTCTCCCTCAGAGCTGGTGCCAGCGGAGCCTGAAAGTGGGGAGAGGCCAACCCCTGCCTCTCTCCTGTGCTTCTAGCAGCAGTTCCTGTCGCCTGTCCTCAGAGAGGACAGTCAGCCAAGCCCTGAGGTTGGCCAGGGCCAGATGAGGCCTGGGTGGGAGCCGGCAGCACCTGGCTTCCCTGGCCGTCCTTGCTGAGTCACCCCGCCGGCCGGCCCCTTGCGTGACTCAGACGTCTATTCTGGCCCTGGTCTCCTGCCAGGGCTGCTCCTGTCCTCCAGGCGGCTGAGCATGGCTGACCAGGTTCCTGCCTGTCCCCGGCCTCTGTTCCCTTTATCTTGCTGGTTCCTTTTCTGAGGCTGCTGCTTAGGGTTGGGGGAGGGGGTTTCCATTTGCAGTTGGGGACTTCGTGGTCAGACGTGGTCATGTGGCAGGCCCTCACTTCTCAGCGTGGCATCCTCGGACCAGCAGCATTGGCATCCCAGGTGCTCGTTGGAAACGCAGCCTCTCATGCCTCCTGAGCCCGGCTGACTCAGCCTCATTTAGCAAGATCTCGGGGGCATGGTTGAGTGCACTGGTGCACCTCAGCTGAGAACCTCTCAGCTCATTTTACTATGCGCATTTCACACGTACAGTGGGGCTGAAAGACTCGCATGAGGAGAACTCATCTGCCCACCAACTGGAATCCACAGTTCACATTTTGCTACACTTGTTTCATCACATAGCTGTCCAGCCAGCCAGTCAACCCATTATTATCATTTTTTTTATATCTGAAACTTCCTTTGAAATACATTAGTACTCTTCGCCCAGACACTTCACCGTGCACGTCACTAGCTAGAGCTCACTATCTGTGTATAGCTTTTTCCCCTGAAAGTAAAATTTACATACAGTGACATTGCTGAGTCTTACTACCAGTCAGTGAGTTCTTGATAAATGAATAACTGAAGCCTCTCTTAAGGTATAGAGCATGACCTGGACTCCAGCAAGTTCCCTCCTGCCCCTCCACGGTTTGTCTCTACCACTCACATCCCAGAGGCAGCTGCTGAGTTCAGACTGTTTATAAGCGCATCGTAAACACCATTTTAAATTCCTTTCTCCGTTACACTTCTGGTCATTTAGTAATTCAGCATTGTGCCAGGGGCTGAGCTGGCTCTGAGGCCCTAGAGATGAGCAGACGTCGAGGAGAGGTGGAGGCGGGCAGCCGGCTAATAAGCCAGCAGCTGCAGGATGGACGGGGGCTCTGAGGCCAGCCAGCATCCAGGGGAGCGGACGCCTGAGTCAGAGAAAGGAGAGGCCTTGCCAGACCAGCGACATTGAAGGCTGCAGGGTGCACAGGAAAGCGCTCCCGGTGGAGGAGCCCGCATGTGCAAGGGACGGGCAACGTGCTGGAGCGTGGAAGCGAGCGGGAACTGCATGAGTTCTGCTTGGTCGGGTAGGACGGGCCCGGAAGCCGAGCGTTAAAGATCGGGGTGGAATAGTGTGTCACCATAAGGCCTTGGAATCCTGACCTGCTGGGGGATTTTTCAGTCGGGGAGTGACACACTGGTTGGGGGCGTTCAGAGGATCCCTCCCCCTGAAGACTTAGGAAGCCACTGTCGGAACCCAGGCAGGTAGGGCGGAGGGTTGACTGGACGGTAACCCTGCGTGCCCTAGAGCATCAAATCCAGGAAGAGACGGCTGAGGTCATGGGGAAAGGGCGTCGTGTATGCGGTGGGTGTTACGGAAGAAGAAACTGGCCCTGAGCAGGGAGGTGATTAGCACAGCTCTAAGCAAGAGAGGCAACAAAAATCAGCAGTGTTACAAGACATAGCAACACATCTCTTTTATTGTTGGACATTTCAATCGTCCCAACCAGTAATAATGATAGCAGCCCGGTGTGCTGTCTTTGTTTATTAGTTTATTGATCCTGGAAGCAACCCAATGAGGCGGAATTATGAATCTCCCCCTGTTTTTGTTTGTTGTTAATCCACGTCCTAGGGTAGTTTTCCTTTTTTTCTTTTTAAGAAAGTGTGGAAGGGAGAGGAGAGACAGAGAGAGGAACATCGATGTGAAAGAGACACAGCGATTGGTTGCCTCCCGCATGTGTCCTGACGAGGGCTGGGATTTGTGCCTACAACTAAGGCATATGCCCTTGACTGGAATTGAACCCGGACCCTTCAGTCCATGGGCCGACGCTCGATCCATTGAGCCAAGCCAGCTAGGGCTCCCCCTGTTTCATCGCTGGGGACATGGAGGACCAGAGTGGTGAAGTGTCTTGCCTCAGCCACGAGGCTGGATCCGGAGCCCTCCCTCTGGGTTCCAACACCTGAGCAGGCGTGGCATCACCTGGAGGGCTTGTTAAAACACAGATCTCTGGGCCCCACACCCAGAACTTCTGAGTCAGTAGATCTGGATGGGGCCCCAATAGTCAAATTTATTTTTTTAAATATGTTTTTATTGATTTTAGAGAGGAAGAGAGAGAAAACAATGAGAATCATCAATTGACTGTCTCCTGCACGCCCCCTACCGGGGATCGAGCCTGCAACCCGGGCATGTGCTCTGACTGGGAATCAACCACTGAGCCACACTGACTGGGCAGTATTTGCATTTCTAACAAAATCCCTGGCACTGTGGATGCTGGTGACGGGGCCACATTTCACAAACTCCTTCTCTCAGCTATCCTCCTGTCTTACTCGTCCCTTACTCCTGGGCATTTAGGAAATGCAGAGTGGGAGTCACCGGCAGATAAGCAAACTAAAGGCAGATCCTAAACCAGAAAAGATGTGTGGGGACCTGGGAAAGGTCCCCAAACTGCACTGTGTGAGAGGTAATGGATGTGAGTAATTCTCAAAGAACCAGTGCCTGGGGCTCTTGTATCAAATTGGTTTAATCCCCATGGTTTCTGGCCAAATCAGCCAGAGCCAGATGTTGATGCCAAAGAACGCAGCTCTGTTTGCATACATCAGGCTCTCTCCTCCTGCCTCTGCCAGGGCTTGTGTGAATTACTCTCGTTTCTAAATGAATGGGGCACCCATTCACAAGCCTCCGTCCTGGGTCAGGAGTCAGTCCATTTCAGTGTCAGAGGCCAGAAACCCCAAGCTGGCAGCTCTGCTTTTAATGAATTACACCGGAACATTCTGCTTGGTTTCAGTGGAATGGTCTGTTGTCTGCATCCTCATCCATGAGCCCCTTTCTTCTTCTTCTTTTTAAATTATGATCAGTTCTTGGCTGCTGAAGCACTCCAGTTGTCTGTTTTCAGAGAGGGACGTCCAGAAAGTGGTTCCCAGTCGATACAGATTTGCTTCTCTGTGCTGGTGATGGGGACCCTGTGTCAGACCACCGTGACTTGCGGTAATCTGAAAATCTGTGTTTGGATCCCTTGGAGGGAGGAGGGCTGGGGAGACGAATCTGCCAAAGCTCTCGGAGTGTACGCATTAGAAACTGGAATGTCCGTGGTAATAAGCCGGCCTCATGGAATTTGCAGGGCGAATTTTCTCACAGGAGTTGGGATTTTTAGGAGCTGGAGGGAGGATTAGTGTTTTCCCTCTGGGCCATCATTCTTACGGTCTCGTCTGTGCAAGGTTGTTCAGGCCACAGGCTGCTTTGTGTTTGACCCACAGCTGGAGTTGCCGGAGTTTGAAAGAAGGCCAGCCTTTGTGAGGGTCCTGTGGGTATGTGCCTAACACCCTTGCGTCTGTGCAAATTAGAAAAGGATGCCTCATCTCCCCTGGGTGGGCGACTCTGAGACAGGCCCTGCTTCTTTTAAGCTGATGGAGCTCCTCCCTGGCACAGGACCTGACGGTCTTGTCGAACTGGCACGGGGTGCATTTCAGCCCCCACCTGCCCCGTTGGCCAGGCCTCTCTGTGCAAGGTTTAACTTGAACACCTGTACGCTGATGCCAAGACTGAAGGAAGACTGGGTTTGGAGGCAGAAGGCTGTCATTGAGCTCTCGTTTCCCCTTTAATAATCATTGTGTCCTACGGTGTTATGAGGTCTGGTGTGAGCAGGGGTCAGCCGACATGTTCAGATAGTAACTATCGAGGCTTTGCAGACCACATGGTCTCTGTCAAAACTGCTAAACTCTGTCCTTGTAGCAGCCACGGACATTTGTACGTGAGTGGGAATCACCGTGTCCCAGTACAACTTCATCTCCAGCGGCCACCCATGGGCCTTCGTTCGCTGACGGGATATAAAACATCTGGTTCAGGGGTCCGTGTGTGACGGGCCTGCGGGAAATGGAAGGTGATGTTATTGTTTTCACTATTGTTACTTACACTAATACTACTGATACCATTTCTTGAGTTTTGCTCTGTGCCAGGTACTGTTCTAAGTACTTAACATGCTTTATCTCATTCAATCTCAGCACCACCAAGTACCGTGTCCAAGGTCCCGTGGCTACTGAGTGGCAGAGCTGGATTCGTACCCTCTAACTACCTAGCTCTGTGTTGCCTTACACATCAGCCACCCTGTTCTGCCACCCCTTCTCTCTCTGACGTCCTGTTTTTTTCCTTTGTTTCAGCTCTCATTGTTTACCCTATATAATAAAAGGGTAATATGCAAATTGACCGAACGGGGGAACCACCGGTAGCTATGATGCGCACTGATCACCAGGGGGCAGACGCTTGATGCCAGAAGCCGGGCTGACGGCTGGCTAGCACAGCCGTGGTGGCAGGAGCGTCTCCCACCTCTGCTGCAGTGCTAAGGATGTCCAACTGCCGGACGGCCCCCCAGGGCTCCTGGACTGCGAAAGGGCGCAGGCCAGGCTGAGGGATCCATGAATGTCGTGCACCGGGCCTCTAGTAGTTACATATTTACTTAGGTCTTGGTTTGCTTCCTGCCCATTTTCCCCTCAGTTGGGACTTTTTATGTGGTGTTCTCTCTTTCCTAGCTCTGTCCCCTCCCCTTAGCTGCCTCCTGGCATATAGGCAGGTCCTCCCTAAATATTTGCTCAAGAAATAAATGAGTCATTGTCAGTTCTGCCCCACCCCTTCTCTGCCAGCACTGCTTAACTTTTCACAATGGGTAGGAATTGGGCCACACTTGAGGTGCGTTGGTGATTCCCTAATCCACCCACTTCCGGAAAAAAACAGCCTACAGAGCAAATACCACCACCTCCTCCAGGAATAATATTGCTGCCTTAGGTTGGAAGAATTTAGCTTATAACAGAGTCCCATGAACCTCATTTGACTTGTTCTTCCTTGTAGTCCTGTGAGGTAGGCTGAGCAGTAGGACAAACTGCTCCCATTTCCCAGATGCAAAAACTGAGGCTTTGAGGTGAAAGGACTTGCCCTAGGTCATTCAGCTAGAAAATGGCAGGTCTGGGATTTTAACCTAGTTCTGTCTGGCTCCACAGTGGGAACTTACTCTGCTTCAGGTTGGTCTGGGATATAGGTCCGTGGCCAGCTGCATCCGACTGATTTCATTAAAAATATACTGGTGCCAGGACCCCACCCTTGGTCTGGTTTGGGACCCTGAGCAGCTGGGTGAATCTGTGGCTGCCAGGGCTGGGAACTTCCCCAGGCCTTGTGGCTCCAGAGTGGAGTCTGGTGGTTCTCAGCCCAGGATGTGTGTTTGAATCACTGGGGAAGTTTGTCTTGATGGAAATTTTCACATGTACAAAAGTGGATAGCATAGTAAAATGAACTGCCCTGGATTCTACCCTGCATCGCACATGTAAAGATTTCAGTATGTATCTCTGAAAGATAAGGAATTTAAAAAAATTGTTTTTAATCCTCACCCGAGAATATATTTTTAAAAATTTTTTATTAACTTTTAGAGAGAGAGAAACATTTAATGTGCGAAACACCCATGTGAGATAGAAATATTGATGTGAGAGAGAAACATTGATTGGCCACCTCCCACGTGCATCCTGACTGGGGATTGAGCCTACAACCGGGCATGTGCACTGGCGGGAATTGAACCAGTGACCGTTCAGTGCATGGGATGATACTCAACCAACTGAGCCACACTGGGCAGGGCAGGGATTTTAAATGTTTAATAACTTTTTATTTTGAAGTAATTTGACTCACAAAAACTTGCAAAAATTGTAGAGTTCCTGTGTACCCTTTACCCAACTTGCCCCAATGATAGTATCTAAAAGAATATGATTTTAAACACTACGACTATTATCTTTAATGTCATCAAATATTTCCATATTCTATTGTGGTTGCAACCTGGTGCACTTTCTTACATCATATCATTCTGTCACTTATGAGCTGGACTCTTTCTATGCAAAGACACTTCCCCTCATCTCTTTGGTCCCCCTCTGGTGTAGGTTAGCAAAGGCGGGGGAAATGCTTGTTTCCTACCTGTTTTCTGTGTTCAGAACGACTTGGTTCACTAGCATCTTTTATTGGTGACATCAAGAAGTGGTTTTGTGTGTGTGTTTTCCAGTGTCAGTATGAACTTGTGTATTTAAACATGGGATGTGTTTCAGTTCATTTCGTTTACTGTCCTTCTGGCAGCTCAGACTGTCCCTTTGTGGGCTAGTGGGAGCCACGCCTGATTGCTCCCGAGGCCTTTTAGCAATACTACTCAGCTTTAGTTTCCTTGGTGTTGGGTGTTACACGGCGTTATAGGCTTATCGTGTACATTTCCTGCCCAGCCACTTTGCCAGGGAGCCTGTGGGAGCAAAAAACAAAGACTCAGATGCCCTGGTTCCACCCCAAACCGGCTTAATCAGAATCTAGGGGGGGTGGGGGGCCCAGGTATGGTGTTTCTAAAAGTGCGCCCAGCCCCGATGGAAAACTGCTGGGTCCAGGGGGTCTCTCAGTGCCTCATCTTTGAAAAATGCTGGAACCTTGAGCACCATCCTCAGCCGAAGAGCTCATCGCTGCACGGTGACCCCTTCACTCAAGCTGGTAGTTCAGAATTTAGACCTGAATGTTTCAGCAGTGAAAGCCGGCCCGTGTGTGTCATCCCAGAGGCTCCATGCTGCTGTCCCTTCCCTTGTCTGCGTGTTGTTGAACTGGAGCTCATCTCTGTGCCTTTGGGATAGAGGTTCTTTGAGAGCCTGCTGAGAATCTGTCCATGTTCCCATAGCCTTTCGGATGAAGACCCAAATTCCGTGCGTGGCCTCCAGCGCAGACTGCCCACACCCTGTCTTAGTCCCTGGAGGGGTTATGCTGTCATATACCACCAGGCCTTTGCACATACTATTCTCACTGCGGAACCGCCTTGCCGCTCCCCTTTACTTCATTGTCCTGCACTCAATCTTCAGACCTCACCTTGCACATCTTCCTCAGGAGCCCTTTCCCTGACCTCCTTACGGGCTCAGGCCTCCGCCCCTGTCGGCTCTCTTAGTTATTGTGAGCCCAGGACAATACCAGTGATCCCACTGACATACCTTTAGGCTGTGATCCCCATCGCAGTTGCAGTTTTGTATTTGTCCACGGGATCATTTATTAATGTCTCTCTCTAGGGCCTGACTGGAGCTCACATCCTGTTTCTGCCACTTCCCACTGGGGACCCTGGGCCAGTCATTTCACCCCTGGGCCCCTCAGTTTCTCTATTATACAATGAGGCTGATGCGTTTACCTACTTCATTAGGAGGTTATGACGATTGATTGAGATAATTTGTGTAAAGAGCTCAGAATAGAGCTATAGCTAGTAGAGAATGCTAGCAGGTGATGTTGTTGTTATTCTCATTACTACTACCACCGTGGTGTATCAGAGGGCTTATGTCTGTTTGTTGAGATTTGTGTACTTGGTGCTAGGCACACAGTAGATGCTCAGAAAATACTTGTTGAATGAATGAACGAATGAAAGAACGCATGGAGTGAAGTGGGGACAGCAGTAGCACCACGCGCATTGGGTTGCTGTGGGGATACAAGATAAGGCACTGTCCCATCTTTGCACTTAGTGGACACTCAGAAATATTTGCTGGGTGAAACTGGGAGAGCTGCCATGGGTTTATTTAAGGCTCAGGAGGGGCATCCTTTCAGGGTGCAAATTAGTGGCGTGAGAGTGGCTGCTGGTCCTCTGGGAGGAAGAGTGGGCTTCCAAGTGCTATCATACATGAGACAGGGAATCATTCGTCCTCCCCACCCTGTGTTTCTCTCCTCTAGAATCCTTGCCCGGAATCTGGCGCGTCCTTCCTTTCCAGAATCACCTTCTGGTGGATCACGGGGTAAGGCCTGGCCCTCCTGCCCAGGGTGGGGGTAAGAGAGGATTTGGCGGGGGTGGGGGGGTGGGGGAGGGTGTATGGCATAGCTGTGCCCTGAGTGTTTCTGCCCTGGACATGGGTCTCAGAGACACTGACCTTGTCCCCACAGTCACTTGAACCCTTGTGGACGGCTTGGCCTGGGGCAGTTAGAAGCTGCATGCTCTTGTCTTAGCTTTGGGTTTGGGTATTTTTAACATTAGGAATAATTACTATTATTGCCATTGTTTCAAACCCTTCACAATCAGGAACATAATATACATGCAACATAGGAAATGTGGGTAAGAGAAACATGCATAGATTAACAACAGAAAGCACCAGAAGGCAACCATAGTCAACAGTCTGATAAGCCCTCTTCTGCTTTTTTTGGTGTGTGTGTTCGGGTTTTTTTTTTCCACATTCCTCCCTCTCCCCCACATTGTCAGCATCTTCCCGGGGATTTTTTAAACCTTTTATCCTCCCTGATCAGCATTGTTCCTTGTCTTTATAAAGTTTTTACAAAATTTGTTTTAAAAAATTAAATATTTTTCAGACCTAATTATTTTTCAAATTATTGTTAAAGAACACCATTGGGACAGTTAGTATAATTTAAAATTTTTAATACGTTTTTATTGATTTTTAGAGAGAGAGAGAGGAGGGGGGAGAGAGAGAGAAACATCAATGAGAGAGAAACATCACCAATCAGCTGCCTCCTGCATGCCCCCTACTGGGGATTGAGTCCGCAACCAGGCATGTGCCCTGACTGGGAATCGAACCTCTGACCTCTTGGTTCCTAGGTCGATGCTCAACCACTGAACCACACTAGCCGGGCAAGGGACAGTTAGTATAATTTAAATATGGACTGTGGGCTGTGCCATCCGTGCTGGTATTTCTGAGTTTGATGATTGTTCTCTGGTTATATAAGAACATGTCCTTTTTGTTAGGGGGACGGATGATATTTAGGGGTAAAGTGTTTAGAGTCTGCAACCTGCTTTGAGACGGTTCAGAAAAGAACGTGTTCGGACAGTGCGTTTATAGAGACAGAAATGATATAGCAAACTGGGGAACGAGGTGAAGGGCAGATAGGAATTCTGTGTACAATTCATGTGATTTTTCTGAAAGTTGGAAATTCTTTCAAAATAACTATTAGGTTTACTTTTTTTTTTTTTTTAATATATTTTATTGATTTTTTACAGAGAGGAAGGGAGAGAGATAGAGAGCTAGAAACATCGATGAGAGAGAAACATCGATCAGCTGCCTCCTGCACACCTCCCACTGGGGATGTGCCTGCAACCCAGGTACATGCCCTTGACCGGAATCGAACCTGGGACCCTTCAGTCCACAGGCCGACGCTCTATCCACCGAGCCAAACCGGTTTCGGCAGGTTTACTTTTTATTATGAAAGTGTTCACACATGTAAAAAGACTAGTTCAATAAACCTCACTAAAACTCACCACCCAGATTTAACAGTTCTTAATGCTTTGCCATCTTAGCCTTAACATTTTCTTAAGTACATTGGAGCCATCCTGGTATTTCCCTCCTAAATATTCTGTATGTATCTCTAAACAATGAGGCCATTTTTCCTGGGTGACCTGACAGAATTTAGCAATAATTATTCAATGTACCCACGTGGCCGTCCACATTCAGATTGTCCCCGTCGCTCAGCTGCCTTTGGTGCGGGGGGCTGCCGTGAGGTGGCGGTGGCCGGCGTGTGCAGCGAGGGCCATTCTCCTCCACTTCTCCTCCACTCTCATCGCCTCCTCCTTGTGTTCCTGCCCAGGTTGATAGTCCGGGGCTACCGGCAGCCCCTGGAGAGCGCTGACCTCTGGTCCCTGAATAAGGAGGACATGTCGGAACAAGTTGTGCCCGTTTTGGTCAAGAACTGGAAGAAGGAATGTGCCAAATCCAGAAAGTAAGTGCGAGTCCTCTTGCCACCGGAGCAGCCAGACCCACTCTGGGACCAGCGCTCACCCCTTCCTCCACCGGGAGGAGATGAAGCAGGAGAAGTGTTTGCAGGGTCTCCGGGCCGTGGGAGGGAGTTAGGGTCTGGCCCCACATGCGGGAGAAGGAAGAGGTTTCAGGTAGGGCAGTGGCCCCGGTGAGTTCTGCTCTATAACCACCCTGGGGCTGCCCTGGGGAAGGGGGATCACGGGGAGATCCTGGGGCCTCAGAGTTGCCTGAGTCCCTTTTTTGCTCGGGAGCCTTTGTTTCCTAGGCAGAGGGCTTTCTGAGAATTGAGCAAGAGAAACATCACCGATAAGTTGTCTGTCATTGGATAAGCCCTGTGAAGACCCTGGCAGGCACTGTTGTGAGGCCGTGTTCACTCATCTTGCTCGCCAGGCTGGGCGCTTGCATCCTCCCTGGGAGAACTGCTGAGAACTGGCTCATCGGGCTCGAAGGTGGGCCACCCGCAGGGTGCTGGCTCCATCGGCACCTTGGCCTTTAGGGGGTCTCAGCTTGGGAGTTCGCTGCCTCGGTCGGGACACTGGCGTGTAGGTCACTTGCTCTGTTCCCAGAGGCGTGAGCCAGATCTAGCATGTGTCACCCCTGTGGACGGATGGACAGATGGACGGACGGACGGATGTGGTGGGGGTGAGAGGAGAGTCCTGTTCTAGGAATTTCGGGGTGTGGCCTCTTGCAGTGAGGCCTCTTTAGTTAGCTGGAGACCAGTGTAGCCTGTGCTGGCTCGGCTGCTGGGTGTCCAGGGCCTTTTGGGGAGCAGGCAGTGGCAGCCGGGCAGGGGGTCTGGCTTGGCTTCGTGGCCTCTGGTCTCGACATCCCAGCCCCTCTCACTCCTCTCTTTAGTCTTGGGTGACTCCTCTCAAAAGTCAGGTCTGAGCTGCTTCCTCCCCTCTCCCCCACCCCGTCCCCACCTTTTAAAATGCAGTGCTTCATTGGTTTCTATCAAATGGTTTTGAGTTTAACAGAATGGAATGGAAATTTCTCTTGGACTCTTGTCCTCCTGTAGGTGAAGGCCATGGTGGACTGTGGTTCCTGCTGGCATGACTATAAAAACTTCAGTGACTCGGGAAAAGAGTTTGGCTGTTTTTAAAAAAGTTAACAATTATTGTACCACCAGCCATTCTCCTTCTAGGTGTATAACCCAAGATAACTGGAGACGTGTTCATAAAAGACTTGTAGAGCAGCTTTGTGTGCGAGGGCCAAAGCTGGAAGCCACCCAAACATCCACTGACAAGGGAACAGACATACAAAACATGGTGTAGCCATAAAAGAATGCATCTGAACAATACAAAGGGATTATCTCTTGATACACTTGACAACACGGAAATATCTCAAAATAATTATGCCGAGTGAATAGAGTCTGAGAAGAGTGCATACTGGGTGATTCCATTATATGTAATTGTAGAAAATGGAACCCATTGTAGAGTAGAAATGAGATCAGTGGTTGCCAGGATCGGGGAGAGGCAGAGAGGTGGATGGGGACCTTTGGGGATGATGGGTGTGTTCTTTATCTTTCCTTCCCTGGTGGATTCACAGGTGTATACATGTGTCAAAGCTCGTCACATTGTACACTTTAACTATGTGCAGTTGATTGTATATCAGTGACACCCCAATAAAGCTGTATGTTAAAAGGTAGTGTTTAAAGAAAGGGTGACCGTTTTACTTAATTGTCTCTGGTTCACAAAGGAATGCAAATAGCAAATAACAAATAAAAAGCAAAAGAAAACACAGCTCTCCCAAATATGCGTGTTAAGCAGTGGTTCTCAGCCCTTCAGACTCGTCGTCCCCTTGAAGACAAAGCTTTTGTCACAGCTCCTTTACTGGATTTGTCAAATGAGCTCAAAAAGAGTCTGGAGGCTTTGGCTAGAAATAAATGATAAAGGTTTATTTAAGGGTTTTAGGATCGGCAAACCAGGAGCACAGCTAGGCAAGACCCAAGAGTGTGTTACCGGGACCCCAATGTTTCTGAGTCCGTCGGCCTGCACACACTGATCCAAAGAAATGCATGAGCAGGAGTTCTCAGTATAGAAAGAAAAATAGTTTAATACTGAATTGGCCAGATGGGAAGCAAATGCTTGAGACCAGACTGCCGAAGGCCTGTAGGTTCAGATTATGGAGGACAGAATCACCAGACATCGCAGGTTAGGGGGTGTGGGGTCCTGCTGGGGGCTGGTCGCTCCAAGGGGAGGTAAGGATAACAGATCACTCCTTCAGGTCTTGAGGACAGTTCTGAAGTCTTCTGCAGAGTGCCTCGGTCTGGTCTGCCGGGAAAGACGCCAGGGGAGCTGAAACATAGCTGAGTCCAAGCAGGATGTTATCTTGAGCCTGCCAGAGGGTCGGGCCTTGTGATCATTAGTCAGGTCTGGGCTACTGTCTTCTGCTGTGTCAGGGGTTGCTGATTATGGGGGAGGGAGGCTAGGTCTCTGAGGGGTACAGAGAAGAAAGAGATAGGATTTCTAGTGCTAGGGTTTAAAACTAAATTTTATACAAGTCATAAGGACCCTCGGTTTCAAGAAGAAAGAAAAGCTAAGAGTCCTGATAGTAAACAGTACATTCTTGAGAAGTGTCAGTCCTGCCCTCTTAGCCTCTGGATTGGTCCGAGATGGGAATCCTCTAGAGCAGTGGTCGCCAACCTTTCGGACCTCACGGACCACCGGTTGGCGACCACTGCTGTATATGACGGCTGGTCTGGATCCTGGACGTCAGGTGGTCTGGATATGTGAACGTTCTTCCTTAGTCCTTCACGGGTGATGAGAGGGTTACCTGGAGGTCTGATGTATATCCAGGTATTGACACGGGGGGGTCAGACCGGACCTGGATTCAGCAGCCTCGGTTCTTGAGGTCTGGTTAGGAAAGAATTCAGAGTCAAGACTCAAACTGTCAGAGAACATTTATTTGGAAAATCATAGAAGTAGAAGAATTGAGTGTAGAAAACAAGTTATAGAGGTAAAGGAAGGGCCCGTGGAGCTTACACGTGAGGAAGGTAAAGGTGACACACCTCGGGGGAAGAGGAGGGAGCTGGGGAGGAGAAAGGCACAGGCATGCTCCTGGGTGCTCTCCTAAGGGTTTTGAGGGTGGAGATTTTAGGAGAGGTCCCGGGGATTTCCAGGTGTGTCCTTTCAGGGTCAGGGTCGCCACTGATTGATTACTTGGTGACAGGGCAGAGGGTCATTATTCAATGAAGCTGGCCCTGAGGTCGGCCAGGGCAGGGGTCATTATTCAGTGCAGCTGGTCCTGAGGTCAGCCAGGTCAGGGGTCATTATTTAATGCAGCTGGTCCTGAGGTCGGCCAGGTCAGGGGTCATTATTCAGTGCAGCTGGTCCTGAGGTCAGCCAGGGCAGGGTCATTATTCAGTGCAGCTAGTCCTGAGGTCAGCCAGGTCAGGGGTCATTATTTAATGCAGCTGGTCCTGAGGTCAGCCAGGTCAGGGGTCATTATTCAATGCAGCTGGTCCTGAGGTCAGCCAGGTCAGGGGTCATTATTCAGTGCAGCTGGTCCTGAGGTCAGCCAGGGCAGGGGTCATTATTCAGTGCAGCTGGCCCTGAGGTCGGCCAGGGCAGGGTCATTATTTAGTGCAGCTGGTCCTGAGGTCGGCCAGGTCAGGGGTCATTATTCAATGCAGCTGGTCCTGAGGTCAGCCAGGTCAGGGGTCATTATTCAGTGCAGCTGGCCCTGAGGTCAGCTGTGGCATAGCTTGTCTGCTTTTGCTTTTCTGGGCCTGCAGCTGAAATATAACTGAGGCCTCGGTGTTATCTCGAGGGAGGAAAGGTCAGGGGGTCCAAACCTCATGACACATGATGGCGATATGCTCCAATCGGTAAGGTCACCCGGGGCAAGGTCCCATCTTATAATTGTCCTTCGTTCGGCATCCGTGGCTTTCCACCCTGGTGACCTTCTGTACCCGGCCCATCGTCCTTGCTCTGCTCATGTCTAACTGCCTCAATGGATAAGTCCCCAGGATAGTTCAAACAGGAATGGAATTGTTTCCTCAGGCCTCAACTTCCTTGTTTTTAGGAATTTAGCTGTTCAACTCTCGTGACTCCATTTTATTTCTTCACTCTATTCCTCAGCTTTAAGGGAAAATATAGATAAAAACCAAGCCCCTCATATCCAGTTTTAAAAATCACCATAATGCCAATGCTCTCACTAGACCTTAAGGGAAAACTAAAAGATGAGGGACTTACAATAAACGACACATGTTTCAGTGTGCAAATGCTCAGGCGTGCAGTAGAATATAACCAAGGAGTCGCTGCTGGCTCCTAAGGGGAGACTTGTCTGCAACAGATCAGCTGACTGGTGTGTGGTTCTGGAGACCTGATCCACCCGCACCCTCACAGACCAGGAGTTTGCTAAGTGGTCACCAACGCTTGGCAAAGTTTCTAACCAAATAGTGTCTTTCCCTAATTTGCACAGTCATTGCATTCCTAAAAATAATAATAATAATAAAATTGAGGCATATTTAAACTTGCAAAAAAGAAAATGCACACTCTGTATGGATTTA
Source organism: Myotis nattereri (assembly GCF_964212035.1). NCBI lineage: Eukaryota > Metazoa > Chordata > Mammalia > Chiroptera > Vespertilionidae > Myotis > Myotis nattereri. The sequence goes on along the minus strand of NC_138079.1, from coordinate 90,310,658 downwards.
TGTCGGAAGATGGCATTGGATTCTAGACTTAGGTAGTTCTAGGCCTTCCACCTGCAGGGATGCCCGCCGGGCTCTTCGTTTGGGATTGTTCTGTGCCTCACAGAAGGTCGGTCTGGCTCAGTCAGTAGGACCATCAGAGAATGCAAATTTGCAAAACACAGGCTTCGAAGCCTGTGTTTTTTGAGGAAGGAAAAGCACATACACACACAAAAAAGATAACATAGAAAGAAAGAATATCTTGAATCATTTGCACTTGTGGCGTTTAAATCGTGCAAGGCTGTGCTTTCACAGGAGGGGCTCATTGAGAGGTGGTGGTGGTGGTGGTGGTGGAGGAAACGTGCCTCAAGTTGGTAAGATCCTTTCTCCGTGATCGCAGATCAAGTCTGCCCTTCTGTGTTACATTGGGTATTATGGGTCCAAGATCACGCTCAGAGTATATCCAGAAATGTGGAATTTTAACCAGGCTAAGACCATTTTAAGTGTGAGATTTCACCTTTGCCAAAAGATGGAAGACCTTATTTAACCAACGACAGATGAAGCCATCCATAGCTCCTCAATGCTGCTTGGTGGGTCCAAGGCCCTTCTGCCTGCTCTCCCACCCGCCCTGGCTATCTTGAGTCTCTGTGCTTCCTGGAAGAGGTGTCCCAGCTCTTTTCAAAACCCTTAGTCCCAGGCCTTGATCACCCTGTTCCCTGTGCCTGGAGCCCCCTTCGCCTCCCCAGCTGGGCCTGTTCCTTTAGCCTGCAGGTGCTGCTCCCACAGGCTGTGAAGACCCATTTCCCTCACGAGCTACTTGATGGTCGGGCCCTCCCAACGTTTGGCCCGGGGGGGGTTGTATTCAGTCCATTCATAGATGAGTGACGTGGAAATCCTGTCCAGTCTGCAAGTCCCTTTTTCTTCCCAGTTTCCAGCTCCCTCACCTGTTTCTGTTCCCCTATTCCAGGCAGTTTTCTCCCGATTCAGACCTTCCCCTTTAACTTTCCATTCTCCTCCTGCTCAATTCCTCCTTCCCTGAGTACCTTCCTCACAGGACCCTTGTCACTGTGCATTATTTTTTCCTGACCAGGCCTTATCTGACCCTTTCCACTGTTCTTGACCTCTTCCCCCAGGCCTGAGCCGTCCTCCTTTCTGCCTGCGCAAAACCTCCTCCTATTCCTTTGGCAGCCCGTCTCCCAGCCACAGAAAACAGCCCTGGGTTAGCCAGGCCACACAGGCGCAGGGCCAGGATCCAGCTTGGGAAGTGGTGCAGAGAATGAATGGGGGAGGGCTGAGCCACTCCCTTCCTCTCTTCTGGCCGCCTTCTCCTGGCCAAGAAGGCATGTGTGCTGAAAGAAATACCAAACCCAGCCAGAAACCTGGGAAAGTCAGCAAAGTGGGCAAGGGAGGACCTTACGTGGTCACACGGACAACGCGGAGCACAAATAATCCTCTGTGGCCCGTGCAATAATGTTCCTCTTCCCCAAAGATGTCCACATCCTGATCCCCAGAACCTGTGACTATGTCACCTCCTATCGCAGAGGGACTGGGCGGGTGGGATTGAGTGGAGGATTTTGAAATGGGGAGACACGTGGGCCAAATAATCACATGTCCTTACAAGAGGGACACAGGAGGTCAGAGGGTGGAGGGGATGCTATGCTGCTGGTTTTGAAGGCAGAGGAAGGGGCTTCGAGCTGGGACTGTAGGTGGTTTCTAGAAGCTGGACAGGCAGGGAAGCTGGTTCTCCCGAGAGCCTCCAGAGCAACAAAGCCCTGTGTGCCCACTTGGGTCTCCAACCTCCAGGAGTATGAGCTGATAAGTCTGTGCTGTGTAAGCCACCGTGTGGGTGGTAGCTTGTTACAGCAGCCACAGGAAGCTGTGCAGCTTCACACAGAGTTCACTTTTACTCTGGGTGCAGCGGGAAGGCGTCAGTGGAGGAGAAAGATGAGTTTTTAGGATGGTCCCACTGGCTGCTGTACAGGGAGTTGGTTGTAAGGGAACAAGAACGGGAGGAAATGGGGGTGGCGAGGCGGTCCTGGCAGTGGTCACTTGCTCGGGTGGAGGCTGTGGAAATGGAAAGAGTGGACAGATGACTACATACATCCCAGATGTGGAACGGACAGGACACAGGCCTGCTCAGATCTAGGAGACTGAGGGGGGTGGGGTCCGGGATGAGTCCCATGTTTCGGGTCCTTTCCTGGGGCAGGGAGCACAGAGGAGAAAGACCAGGACTTGACAGAGCCTAGACTGAGGCCCACAGTTCGGAGTGGGACACGGCCAAGGCAGGTGGGAAGGCTGTGGTCTCCAGGGGGCAGTTTCTCATGGTCCAGATGGGCAGATGTGGCATAGATGTGACAAGCAAGAGTCCCCTGAAATGAAGAGGTCAACTAAAGAACTTGTATGCATATATGCATAACCCATGGACACCGACAATAGGGTGGTGAAGGCCTGGGGCACGAAGCGGGGTTGGACTAGAAGGGGTCAATGGGAGGGGGAAAAAGGACATACTTAATACTTTCAACAATAAAGACTTAAAAAAATAAAATATAGCAACAAAAGCAAACAAAATGTTCTGGGGGGAAAAAGATCAATTCAGAAAAAAAAAGAGTCCCCTGAAATCAAATGCTATTCAGCGAACTCATGCTGTGGAAGAAGTTTGTAAGTTGTAAATGTTAGGGTTGGGTGGGAATGAAGCTTGGAGTCCAGGCTTAGCCATTTGAGGATGTTGTTTTCACTGCATTTTGGTGGATGGGAGCTGGGGGGTGTATCTGCGGCTGCAGAGCAAATTACCCCCAAACCCAGCAGCTGAAAAGAACAAAGTCCATTCACTATCTGAGCCAGGGACCCAGGAGCGGCCTAGCTGGGTGGTTCTGGCTCAGGGTCTCTCATGAGGCTGCAGTCAGCAACCAGGGCCGCAGTCCTCTGCAGGCTCAGCTAGGGCCACAGGACCTGCTCCAGGTTGCCCATGGTTGGCAGGTTAGTGCTGGCGAGGTCTCACCATGGGGGCCTTTCCAGAGGGCTCATTGAGTGCCCTCGCAACATGGCAGTTGGCTTTGTCCAGAGCGAATGACCTAAGAGAAGACAAGGTGAAAGCCACAGCATGTCCTGGGGCCGAATCTTGCACGTGATGCTCCACCATTTCTGCAGTGTCCTCTTCCGAATGAGAGAGGACTCCACAGGGGCAGGTATGAAGGTGCCGATTTTTGCACATCCTTGCAAACACTGTCTTATCTGGCTTTCTCATGATAGCCATCCTCCTGGCTGTGAAGTAACACCTCACAGTGGTTTGGGGTTGCATTTCCCCGATGACTGATGATGTTAAGCAACATTCCGTATGCTCACTGGCAATTTGCATATGCTCTTTGCCCCTTTTTTAAAAAATTGGCTTGTCTTTTTCTTAGTGAGTTGGAAGAATTCGTTATGTGCTGTAGTTACAAGTCGGACTTTTAAAAAAATTCTCACCCGAGGATATTTTTCCCATTGATTTTCAGATTGAGTGGAAGGGAGGAAGGAAGGGGGAAGAGAGAGAAACATCAACATGAAAGAGACACATGGATTGGTTGCCTTCCACACACACCCCTACTGGGTCTGGGAAACCTGCAACCAAGGTACGTGCCCTTGACCGGAATCGAATCTGTGACCCTTCGGTCCGCACATGCCTATGTTCTAATCACTGAGCAAAACTGGCCAGGGCCTTTATCAGATTTTTGATTTGCAAATATTTTCTCCCATTCCATGGGTTGTCTTTTCACTTCCCCCCTCCCTAATGAAATCTACTTCTCAAGGACTGTGTGAGGATTCAGTTTCTTGATGGTGTCTTTTGAAGTACTATTTTTTATTTTGATGAAGTTCAGTTTATTTTTTCTTTTGTTGCTTGTGCTTTTGGTGTTATATCTAAGAATCCATTGCTAAATCTGAAGTCATGAAAATTGACCCTTATGTTACCTTCTAAGATTTCTATAGTGTTAGCTCTATGTTTAGGTCTCTAACCCATTTCAAGTTAATTTTTTATATGATCTGAAATAAGCGATCAGCTTCATTCTTTTGTCTGTAATAACTGGTTTTACAGCACCATTTATTGAAAAGACTATTCTTTTCCCATCGAATGGTCTTGCAACCCTTGTCAAAAGTCATTCGGGTTTATTTCTGGATTTCACTTCTGTTCCATTGATCTATGTATGATTATCCTTAGGTCTGCCTTAATTATGGTTGTTCTATAGTAAGTTTTGAAATCGGGAAGTATGAATCCTCTGACTTTTTCAAGATTGTTTTGGCTATTCTTGGTCCCTTGAGATTCCATATACATGTTAGTATTAGCTTGTCAGTTTCTACAAAGAAGCCAGCTGGGATTCTGATAGCAATTGCACTGAATCTGGGGCTGGCACTTTGCTGTGCCCTTCACGCATATTAACTCATTTCATTTTCACAGCAGCCCTAGGAGACAGGTCCTCCTTTAATCTGCATTTTACAGACAAGGAAACTAAGGATTTGCCTCAGCCACACAGCTGGCCAGTGGCCGAGCCAGGATCCTGAGTCCGTGTTCACAGCCACCGTGCTAATAAGCTGCCTTTGCGATGACTGGGGTTCTCTGGCCGAGCCTCCCAAAGGGTGGGGCTCTCTGGCCGCCCTGGCGCCGGTGGGCGCAGCCTCTGGCAGACCCCACAATGGCTCCACACTCCTTGTGTTCCAGGCAGCCGGTGAAGATCGTGTACTCCTCCAAGGATCCCGCCAAGCCCAAAGGGGGCTCCAAGGTGGATGTGAACGAGGAGGCCGAGGCTCTGATTGTCAGGGCCCCCCAGAAGGTGCGGGAGCCGTCCCTGTTCAAGGTGCTGTACAAGACCTTCGGGCCCTACTTCCTCATGAGCTTCGTCTACAAGCTCCTGCACGACCTTATGATGTTTATCGGCCCGGAGATCTTGAAGTAAGACCCCTTCCTTCCCAGCTGGGCGACTCTTCGCATCCTTCTAACGCTCCCGTACGGTCAGAGGGCACCTTAGGGCCAGGGGCATGCTCCAGGGGGTTTTTATAGCCCAGTCTCTCCGTCTACCTTCTTTTCTTGGCGCTTGTCTTTAATAGCATCTCAATTAAGGCCACTTTGATTGCAAGTAACAGAAACTACTTACTAGGTTCCCCTGAAGCCAAAATGGGGGAAGAGAGAGGACTGTCTTGGGCAGTGACGAGCACCAGATCCCATGAAAACTGCAACTCAAACCAGAAAGTCAGAAAGGAGGTCACCTCTCTCTGCTCTGTGTTTACCTCTCTCCTCCTCCTCCTCCTCCTCCTCCTCCTCCTCCTCCTCCTCCTCCTTCTTCTTCTTCTTCTTCTTCTCTCTCTCTCTCTCTCTCTCTCTCTCTCTCTCTCTCTCTCTCTCGGGCCACACATTTGTTCTCTAGCCCTCCCTGCTCTGTCCCCTTATGCTCTCTATTTGGTCACCTGTGGGTGACTCGCAGGTGATGAGCTGGAGCAGTCAGTGCAGGAAGCCTGAGGCACCTTGTCATACCTGAGCTGCTGTCCAGTCAGATCACCACTGGGGATTTGGTTTTCAACCTATAAAATTGAAGTACTGCCCTAACCGGTTTGGCTCAGTGGATAGAGCGTCAGCTTGTGGACTGAAGGGTCCCAGGTTCGATTCCCGTCAAGGGCATGTACCTTGGTTGCGGGCACATCCCCAGTGGGGGGCGTGCAGGAGGCAGCTAGCTGATTGATTTTCTCTCTCATCAATGTTTCTAGCTCTCTATCCCTCTCCCTTCCTCTCTGTAAAAAATCAATAAAGTATATTTTTTAAAAAATTGAAGTACTAATGCTCTCCTCGCCCGGCTTGGGGGAAAATCAAAATGCTGAAGCCGAAGGACTTTTTCCCCACACGTGCGCATCATTCTGGGCTCTGTCCTTGTGCCTTCGCAGGTTGCTCATCAACTTTGTGAACGACAAGAAGGCCCCGGACTGGCAGGGCTACTTCTACACCACGGTCCTGTTCCTCAGCGCCTGCTTCCAGACCCTCATGCTGCACCAGTACTTCCACATCTGCTTCGTCAGCGGCATGAGGGTCAAGACCGCCGTCATCGGTGCCGTCTACCGGAAGGTGGGTGAGGCCAGCTTGGGAGCACGTGGGCTGACTTTGACATCTGCTGCGGCCCCAGAACCTGTAGGGACTTGGCTGGGTCCTCTGGGACCACCATGGGGATTGCAGCCCAGCTCCTGGAGCAGTGGCTCCGGGGTGGCCTCAGTGACTGCGGACGGCACGGTTGGCAGTTCTGCATTAGGCCTCAGCAAAGCAGGTGTCAGGGGTGAGCCTGGAGGAGTCCTTGAGCCCCCATGGCAGCCATGGGAGACGGAATTTCTCAGGTGGCACTTGATTTGGGGAAATCCAAGTTCAAATCCTAGCTCTGCTATTCATAGTCTTGTTTGAGCTTGTTCTAACTCTCCATTTGAACTGAGCAGAGGGCCCCTCCCCTGGCTGATAGGGTACTTAGCAGGCTTTAAAGGAGCTGCATTACCTTCTTGGTCACTCTCTCCTTGACCTCCGGGGCAAGGACACTGCTTGGGCCCCTGGGCTGGGAAGAGACTGTCTAGCACAGGGGTGGGCAACCTTTTTGTGAGTGCGTGCCAAAACCAGCAAAATCTCTGGCTCAAAATTCTTCTGCATGCCAACCCTAATTTTTTGAGAACATGTTACGCCTACTTGATATCTCTTAAGGTGTACGGATGTGAAGAATCTTGAGGAAATAATAAAATTCATTCGAGCAACAAAAACACAGTACATGATGATGAAAAATACATTTATTTTTTAATGTATACATGCACACTGATAGTCCAACAGAAAACTTTATGACTCCGTTTGATATTATCAGTGGGACTTTTTGCTGCTGCATCACTGATGACAGAGATTTTACATCAGGTGTATATTTCGTGACCTTCAGAGATATGCACGAGCTACTACTTTCATCCATCAGGCTACTCCTATTATGAGACTTAACAAAATTTATCACTGAGAACAAAGATTCACAATTGTAAATGGAAGATTATAAGAGAGGGTTTTGCGTGCCAGCAAAAGTTACTGGCGTGCCATGTTTGGCACGCGTGCCAGGGGTTGCCCACCCCTGGTCTAGCAGATAGGAAGAATGGCCTAGATCATTGGTTCCCAGCCCTGTCTGCAAGTCAGACTCATTTAGCGAGCTTCACACATTCCTGATGCCAGGGCGGTTACGCCCCAAGAAAGCAAAGCAGGATCTCTTAGGTGGGACCCAGGCATCATTATTCCTCAAAGTCCCAGATCACAGTGTGAGGCCATGTCTGAACACCAGGGTGTTTTGTCCCTCCAGGTGATGTTTGTCCATGTCGGGAGATGTTTTCGGTTGTCAGACCTGAGGGTGCGGGCATCTAGTGGGGAGAGGCCAGGGATGCTGCTAAACATCCTGTATTGCACAGGACAGCCCCACCAAGCACGACCCAGCCTTGATGTCTGAAGTGCCAACATGAGAAACCCTGGCCTAGACCTTGGTCCCCCAGTGTGTTTGGGGATGAGCAGAGCCAGCATCAGCTGGGAGCCTGTTAGAAATGCAGTCTCAGGTCCTGGCCAGTCCTGAATCAGAGCCTGCATGGTAATAAACTTCCCGGGTAAGGCGTGTGTACACAAAAAAGGATGCAAAGTCCAGGTTTAGGCAACGTCCGAGGTCCCTTCCACTGCCTCAGATAGGGAGGCAGTGAGTGCATCCATACGAGTGGGGGCTTCATGCTGAGACGGACGAGCTGGGAAGGCAGGTAAGTCAGCAGGGGAGGAGGAAAGAGCGGTGGCCTGTCCACTCTTGAACAGCCTCCTTCTTTCACCAGGGCCTGCAGGCAGTGTACAGGCTCCTCCTCATCTGCCACACTCACCCTTCCCTCTCCTTTGTCCCGCAGGCCCTGGTGATCACCAATTCTGCCAGAAAGTCCTCCACGGTCGGGGAGATCGTCAACCTCATGTCTGTGGACGCCCAGAGGTTCATGGACCTGACCACATACATTAACATGGTCTGGTCGGCCCCTCTGCAAGTCTTCCTTGCGCTCTACTTTCTGTGGCTGGTGTGTGTCCGATATGGGTGCCTGTCATGTGGGAGGGACCTCCGTGTGTGGGCGGTGGGGGCGAGGGAGTAGGTGTTGGCGACAAGAACCTCTATAGCTCACTGGTAGTTCTTGCTGTCATTTACATTTTATTTTCTGACCATCAGCCAATTCCTGGATATTTTATTACTTTCCTCAGTTGTTGGGTTATGTTCTCTTTGGTGTCATAGTATTTGCATTCATCTTTTCTTGAAAATACATGTAATTAACAAACTTACAACATACACACCATATTTCTGCCACTGTATTCTCGCAAACACTAACCTAACTCATTTATTCACTAGCCCTGAATTATGTTGGTCATAATCTCTTGGTTGCAAGGGTAGAAATATACCAGATGGCATCAGCGAAGGATGCTGAACTCCCCTCTCCCATGAGCAAACTCAAATACACGGGTATGCTGACCATGAGCAGTTCCTGACTAACAAGGTAAAGAGACGAGTAGAGATGGCCCGGAAGCTAGGGAAGCCCTGCGGGGACTCTCTGAGCTGGAGCAGCGGGTGTTTACATTCCCCTCCACTTCCTTGTGGCTGGTGGAGCTCTGATCTGGGCCTTGGCCTATCTGCAAGATCACCCCAGCAGTTACCAGCTACATCGCCCAGAGCCACTGCCTCTGAGCAAGGGAGCAGCCGGGAACAGCAGGTGTCACCACTGGCACCTGGCAGGAAGGCCAGGAACCACTCCAGCCACACCAGCCAGCGCCCCAGGAGCCAAGTGCCTGCCTGGATCCAGCTGGATTCCCTAAACTACCCAGCAGAGGAGCCTGCAAAGAGGTCACTTCTACACAAGACCACTTTCTGCATAACGAAAAGAGAGAGACATACAGAGAAGGCTGGACAGCTGCGAGGGCTCTCCGGGGACTGCAGGTCATTGTTTATGTTCCCCTCTGTCTCTAAAGGGTGGGTGGGGGCTCTATCCAGGTGCCCTGGCCTACCTGCAAGATCGCTGAGTGTGCTTCCGGACACACTGCCTGAGCCCATTTCTGCCGCGAACAAAGGAAGCAAGCAGAAGAGAATCAACAGGGCGTTGCCGCACAAGGTGGCCTCCCCGCTTGGAACCACTCCAGCTCAGTAGGCCAGCAATTTGGACACCTTAGGCACCTGTTCAGCTCCTACCGGCCTGCCAAAACCACCTGGCAGCCTACAGAGACCGCTTCTCCATTAGGCCACTTTTTCAAGACTGGGAGAGAGAGCTATTTTGTCTAATTTATATAAACAAACATAGAAAATCAAACAAAATGAAAAGACAGCAGAATTTTTTAAGTTAAGTGAATGAATAAGAAAAATCCCCAGAAAAAAACCCCTAAGGAAATGGAGGTAAGTGATTTGATTAAGAATGAAAAGAAATAGTCATAAGGATGCTCACCAAACTTGCGGGTGCAATAGAGGAACTTTGGGAGAACAACAAAGAGACAGGAGAAGAACGAACAAAGCAGACCCAAAGAAGACAATAACTGCAATGAAAAATACGTTAGAAGGAATCAACAGTAGATTGGCTAACACAGAAGAATGGATCAGTGACGTAGAAGGTAGACTAGTAAAATCAACCAATCAGAACAGCAAAAAGAATTTTTAAAAATGAGGATAATCTCATCTGGGATAACATCGTGCACACTAACATTCATATCATAGGGGTTCCCAGAAGGAGAAGAGAGAGAAAGGTACAGAAAACCTATTTGAAGACATAATGGCTGAAAACTTTCCAAATCTGAGAAAGGAAACAGACATTCAGGTCCAGAAAGTACAGAGAGTTCCAAATAAGATGAACCCAAAGAAACCCACACCAAGATATATTACAAATTAAAGATGAGGATATGATCTTGAAGGCAGCAAGAGGAAAATGAGTTATGTATAAAGGAAACTCCATGATGCTATCAGCAAATTTACAGGTCAGAAGGGAGTGGTAGGACATCTTAAAAGTGCTGAAAAAAAGGAACCTACAACCTAGAATAATTTACCCCAGAAAGATTATCATTCAGAATTGAAAAGAGAAAGAGTTTCCCAGACAAGCAAAAACTAAAGGAGTTCATCACCATTAAGCTAGCTTTGCAAGAAATGTTAAAGGGTCTTCTTTAAGCAGAAAAGAAAAGGCCATAACCAGAAATAAGAAAATATGAGAACAGAACAAAAAAAGTCACAGTTAAAGACAAATATTTAGTAAATATAGCTAATCAGACATTTGAAAGGCTACAATGAAGGTCAAAAGAAAAAAGTACCAGATTTCAACACAATACATAGTAGCAGATACAGGTTACAAAAAGATCTAAAATATGACATCAGTAACATAAGTATGGAGGGGGATTGAACGTAGTCCTTATACATTCAAACGTAAGTGTCTTAAAAAAGACTGCTATAAATAAAGAATGACATACAGGGTGGGGTTAAAGTAGCTTAACCTCATAGTGCATATGGAAAATATCACAAATAATAAGTGAGAATAAACTGTGTTTTGCATACTCATAAACCTGCTTTTGTTCCACGCTGTACATAAGACTCATGGTAACCACAAACCAAAAATCTACAAAAGCTATACGAGGAACAAAGAGAAAGGAACACTAAAGAACAACAGTAAACCCCAAGGGAAGAGATCAAGAGAAGAAGAAAGGAATAGAAGACAGCAATAAAACAACCTAAGAACAATGAACAAAATGGCAATAAATATACTAAGAACCACTTTTAATACAAATGGATTAAGTGCTCCAATGAAAAGACAGGGTAGCTGAGGGGATTAAAAAACATGCCCCATGTATATGCTGCCTATAAGAGATTCACTTCAGGTCGAAAGACACATACAGACTGAATATGATGGAATGCAAAAAGATATTTCATGCAAATAGAAATGAAAAGAAAGCAATATCTTTTTGGATGTGTCTCCTCAGGCAAGGGCAACAAAAGAAAAATAAATAGATAAATGGAACTATATCAAGCTAAAATGGTTTTGCACAATGAAGCAAATCAAAACAAAAAGACATCCAACCTACTAAATGGGAGAAGATATTTGCAAATGATCCATCCGATAAGGGGTTAATATCCTAACTATATGGGGAAACTTCTACAACTTAGCACCGAAAAGAACAATCCAACTGAGAAATGGACAAAGGACCTGAATAGGTATTTCTCCAAAGAGGACATATAAATAGCCAACAGACCTGTTAAAAGATCCTCAACATCACTAATCGCCATGGAAATGCAAATTAAAACCACAGTGAGCTATCCCCTCACACCTATTAGAATGTCAGTCCTTAATAAATGGACAGATAACAAGTGCTGGCGAGGATGTGGAGAGGGAACCCCGGTGCACTGTTGGTGGGATTGTAACTAGCTGCAGCCGCCAAGGAAAACAGAATGGGAATTCCAGGAAATTAAAAATAGAACCACCGTATGAATCAGCAATTCCACTTCTGGGTATTTATCCAAAGAAAACAAAAATACTGATTTGAAAGGTGTATGCACCCCTGTGTTCATTGTAGCATTACTAGTAATAATCAAGATATAGAAGCAACCTAAATGTCTATCCATACATGAATGGTCACACAATGAAATATTATTCAGCAATAAAAGTGAATGAAATCTTGCCATCTGCGACATAATGGATAGACCTAGAGGGTATTGTGCTAACGGAAATAAGTCAGACAGAGAAGGCAAATATTATGATTTCACTTATATGTGGAATTTAAAATAGCAGAACAAATGAATAAATAAAACAAAACAGAAACAGACCCATAGATACAGTGAACAAGCTGACAATTGCCAAAGGGGAGAGGTATGGAGAAATGGGAATAAAAAGGGGGAAAAAAGAAATGATGAAAAAAAATTAATGAGAAAAGTGGCAGGGAAAAGAAAGAAGGCACTACCTTCAAAGTATTTGCACTAGAGTCCACTACCAATGTCTGCTGAGTAATAAAGTGGTCGGAGAGGCCCCTGTTTAGCCAGCAATACTTTTCGCCCTCAGGTTTCTTGGAGATCTAGTGATGCAATTTGGTGTTTGAGGTGGATAGGATCACAGCAGGCATAATTGTAACATCTGGGTATACATTCTGAAAAAGAAAAAATCAGTTTTAAAATAGCATAGGCAAATTAAGGAATTTTGTGGGTGCATGCATGTAACTGAAAAGTCCAGGGACTTCAGGCATGGATGGATCCAGGAGTTCAAGGAATACTGTAAGGACTCAGTTTTACTCTTTAGTCATTTTTTGGCCCTCTTTTCCTCTGAGTTGACTTTATTCTCAATGGGGTTTCCCTAAATGGCTTTTATACTTTGGGCTTGTATCATTTTTACAGATAGTGGTGTCAGAGAAAAGAACATTCCTCTTTGCCTTAGCTAGAGTCCCAGGGAGCACTCTGATTGGCCTGGCACAGTGCTCTTCACATCCCTGAACCAATCACTGTGAGGCAGGAGGCAAAGTCTTCTGATTGGCCAGCTGGATCACCAGCTCTCTCTCATTGTGAAAGGGGTGGAAGTATGATTGACAGCCCTGTACGAGGCAAGGAACAGTTCCCCAAATCAAAAGATGAGGAGCGAAGATGCCCATATTCTAACACATGACTTATTCTTTCTCCCTTCTGAGCCTTTCCTTCCAGTAAAAATGCCATCCGTCTTTCCTCCCTAAGGATGAAATCCCACCCATCCCTCAAGGCTGTGACAAATGCCACTGATTTTTTTCCTTCTCAATTAAATGGACTTATTCCTTTATTGAACCCCAATAGCTTTAGTATAGAAACTTGTCTGATTTTACCTTATAGAATAGTTTTTTTGCACACTCAGTGTACCACACCTTCCTCTCTTAGGGGCATGGTAGCTATTCATGGACTCACAGGGTCTTGTTTTCATATCCTTGGGTATAGACCCAACAGGTGCATAATAGGTGCACAAAATTATCTGTTGGTTTGGTTGTATTTTACACTTTTTGTGTATTTATAGAGCAGACAGCAAATGATTATAAATTGTTTCTGGTAATGAAACTTAGGAAATAAATACCACTATTTAGATGTCAAAATTAATGTCTTTTCCAACATCCAGTTTCCCAGAAAGTGTTGGGATATCCACTTCCCCAGCAGGTGTTGCTGTGGGTAAAATATCTTTTTTAATACTTTTAGACTTACTTTTTGGGTTGGTTTATGAACTATAAAGAAAATTGCTTTGTTTTCAATGAGGGATGCTGAATGTGTTATTGGCATTTGGGGCCAGATAATTCTCTATTGTGGGGGTTGCGTTCTTCGTTGTAGGATGTTTTAACAGCATCCCTGGCTTCTACCCACTGGACACCAATAACACAGCTCTCCTCTCAGTCCCCAGTAAGGACAACCTAAATGTCTCTACCAGGGGTCCTCAAACTACGGCCCGCGGGCCACATTCAAATACAAATATTGTATTTGTTCCCGTTTTGTTTTTTTACTTCAAAATAAGATATGTGCAGTGTGCATAGGAATTTGTTCATAGTTTTGGTTTTTTTTTTAACTATAGTCCAGCCCTCCAAAGGTCTGAGGGACAGTGAACTGGCCCCCTGTTTAAAAAGTTTGAGGACCCTTGCTAGACTCTAGACCAGGGGTGGGCAAACTTTTTGACTCGAGGGCCACAAGGGGTTCTTAAACTGGACCGGAGGGCCGGAACAAAAGCATGGATGGAGTGTTTGTGTGAACTAATATAAATTCAAAGTAAACATCATTACATAAAAGGGTACGGTCTTTTTTTTTTTTTTAGTTTTATTCATTTCAAACGGGCCGTAGTTTGTCCACGGCTGCTCTAGACATTGCCAGATGTACTCTGGGGGGGTTGGGGGAAGTCCTATTTGGGGATCACTGACTTAGACCAAAAATAGGATTTCTCTATTTGACCATCAAAAACAGTACAAGCTCTGGAATCAGACTGCCTGGGTTCAAATCCTGCCGCTTTCATTACTAGCTCTGTGTCTTAGTCAGTTATTGTCTCTAAGCCTCAGTGTCCCCTTCTGTAACTTGTGATGATAACGGTACCTCTCATCTAGGGGTGTTGGGACAATTTAATGAATTAATGCAGGGCATGCTTGCGGAACAGTGCGTGGTACACAGATGTTCTCAGTCTCTCTTAGTTACTGGCAGAGTTCTGAATGCCTTTGGTTGTTGGTAGGAATCACCTTTGTTCTCACAGGTAGATTAACCTTCACTTGGATCAGCAGTAGTATTTTTTTGGAACTAGGCCCAGGGCCCTTGCAGGTGACTACTTGGAAGGGACTAGGGCTCCTGTTTTTCTGAATGCCTAAGGTGGGGGAACCACATGACCCTCGAGTTCCTGCTGCATGTTTCAGTTGAGAAAAATGCACCCTGGGCTAACTTCTCAGGCTGTCTCCTGTGCCTGTGGCAGTTGGAAGATACCGATCTATATGGCCGGCCCTTTTTGACCTCTCTGAGACAGTAGTTTCCTTGTTTGCAATGGGAAAAGAGAAAAAAAACAAAGAACTACAACCTCTTATCTACAGATCCCAGCCAAACAGTCTGAAATCCCAAAGTTTTCCTTAACTCATTTGGTGGCAAAACGTGACCTGAACTGACGCGAACTCCTTGTGACCTTGATTATGTCACTCATTGTGGCTATTCCTGTTTTGCTGCTGAAGAATCAGTGCCTTTGCTCGTGGAGTGCTGTGCCAGGCCTGGTGGGGTGGATGCATAGAAGGGCACATACACCTGTGTCGGGGTCCCCGAGAGCACGTCCGGTCGATGACTTACTAGGGGGACTTGGGGCTAGAATCTATTACAGCAGGCTGAGTGAAGGGGTGGAAGTTTTGGAGGGAAACCAGACGCAGGCTTCCAGGAATCCTTTCAGTGGTGACACACAGGATGCCCTGGATTCCCCAGCAACCAGGTGTGACACGTGGGTGGAACGTGGCCAGCCAGAGAAGCTCATAGAGACCTGGAGTCCAGGATTTTTATTGGGGGAGCTGGTCACATCGCCTCTACCTGGCACTTACAAACTTCCAGACTCCCAGCAGGAAGAGGGGTGTTCAGCACACACCATCTTGCTTGTATAAACAGTTCAGGCACAGGGAGCCACTTGCATCAGTTCTGAAAACGATGGGAACTCTCCCCAAACCCGAGCTCCCAGATGCCAGCCAAGGGCCAGATTCGTAGCAGACCTTCAAATATAATAACCTCGGGCTGGCTGTGGTAACTGTGTTCTGCTCAACACCTTATTACATCTGGTCCCAATGGTTCCAATAAAGGATCATGAACCTGCATGTTCTTTTTCATATATATTTTTATTCATTTTAGAGAGGAAGGGAGAGGGAGGGAGAGAGAGAAACATCATTGATGTGAGGGAATCATTGATCAGCTGCCTCCTGCACACCCCCTACTGGGGATCGAGCCTGCAACCCTGGCATGTGCCCTTGACTGGAATCAAACCCAGGACTCTGCAGTCCACAGGCCGGTGCTCTATCCACTGAGCCAAACTGGCAAGGGCGACCTGCATGTTCTTAAAGGGGCTGAGGTGCTCAGGAATAAAGCTGAAAATGGGTGACAGAGTGGAAGTGCCTCGAACCTGCTGGGCGGAGTCGGAGTGGTGGCTCAGGCCAGGAAGCCTGTGTGAACCTTTGTCCTCCTTCCTTCCTTAGAACCTGGGCCCCTCCGTCCTGGCCGGCGTGGCTGTGATGATCCTCATGGTCCCCCTGAACGCTGTGATGGCCATGAAGACCAAGACCTACCAGGTAGGTATCTGTCTCCACCAGACTCCAACCTGGGCCCTGGCCTGGGGTCTCTCTACTTGGATTTTGGCGGAGTTTCTTCTGCTCAGGATGTGGGGTCCTCAGCCTTGCCTACCTGTTGGGATCCCCGGAGGAGCTCTAATAAATGCCGACGGCTGGGCCCCCGTCCAGGGATTCTGATTCACCTGATATGGGTGGGGCCGGGCATCACAAGTCTTTAAAGCTTCCTGGGTGATCACAATGGGCAGCCAAGGTTGTGAGCTCCCGAAATCATTAGACCAGCGGGCCAGTGACTGAAAGCATGTCTGGAAGCCTCCGAGAAATCCTTATTTCCCCGAAATTTATTCGTGTGTGCATGTGTGCATTTTTAGGAGTTCAGTAAAAATGACCCCTGCGCCCTCTCCCCACTTTACCTTATGCTAGATACGGTGATCAACTCTTTAGTTTCTGAGATACTTTGTATTTTAAGTTCTTAAATACCCAAGTAGCAGAGTGAATGCTTACTCATTATTAAAAAATGTTCCAGTAATACTAAGGTGCATAGATTAGAAGGGGATGTCCCCTCTCGCCCACAGTGAACACGGACCTTTCTGTGCATGCATAAAGAGATCTGATCGTATAGTTAGGTGTGGTGTGTATATGTATGTTTTTGTGCTGTTGTGACCACATGTATTTTTACACGGAAGGGCCTGTTTGGCGGCCTGATGTCATCATTTGACACCGTGCCTCGGGGATTTTTCTGTGGCGTGAGTCTGACTTCATCCTCTTGAACTGGTGCCTGATGGTCCATAACAGAGCCGGGCCAGAGTTTACTTCCCTGTCCCTGCCGATGGCTATTTATGATGTGCCTGTGGAGTTTCAAACTAGAGGGCCCGGCCCCGCTGATGGTGCCCGAGGAGAGATGACTCCCAGGATTGTGGGGATGAGGCCTCAGCAAGCGGGGGTGGGGCAGGCAGGAGAGGAGAGGAGAGGCGAGGCGAGGAAGGGGCTGTGGCCCTGCCGCCTTTCACACCTGCCTTTCACGCCTGCGACATGTGGGCTTCCCTGAGCGCCACCTCTGAAACAGCTGCAGTCACGGCTCCACTCCTGGTGCTCAGTGTCCTCATCGGGGGCCCAGGCATGACCGTGGCACTCATGATGGGGTTCTTGTGAGCATTAAATGCCCAAATGCATGTAAAAGGCTCCGAAAAGTGCCTGGCACATGGGAAGAGCAAGATTTCTCTTAGCAATATTTAACAGCTGCGTGGTGTGGACACCCAGGGGTCAGAACCAGTGCCAGCTGTTAAAGAAACATTTCAGTACTTTACCGGTATTATGGCTGAAAATTCATAAAGAAAATTACGAAACAGAGGGAAGAACCCAACATCATCTCTCTTGTATTTGAATCTGCAGTGTAGGGACCATGTTCCCTTTTTCCCCTGGGTACCTGAAGGATTTTTCTTGCCTCTAGTCCTCAATCTTACAGGTTTCTTTGTGTCTAATTTAACATGATTCAAAGCAGGGTTTGTTTTCTTCCCCTCGGAGTCCCTTGGAGCGCTCTCAGGGTCAGGAGGAGGGTTCATGGCAGTGGCAGGGTTGGCTCAGTTTTCCCACCCTCAGGAAGGCCGTTTGAATAGCTGGAGGGATGAGTGATGGAGGGTGTGATGCCAAGGCCAGAAGTGAGCAGGACAGCCCCCAGATGTGGGCTCATTGCTCTTCTCTTTGAAGGTGGCCCACATGAAGAGCAAAGACAGTCGGATTAAGCTGATGAATGAAATTCTCAACGGGATCAAAGTGCTAAAGCTTTACGCCTGGGAGCTGGCGTTCAAAGACAAGGTGCTGGCCATCCGGCAGGAGGAGCTGAAGGTGCTGAAAAAGTCTGCCTACCTGGCCGCCGTGGGGACCTTCACCTGGGTCTGCACACCTTTCCTGGTGAGTGAAGCCAAGTTTATCTTGGCCACATCATTTTTATATTGCTTTATTATCATATCTAAGTATTTTTAAATTGTAACAAGGCCTTCTCCTATCACTCCCTTTAAAAAGTGCCCTGCAGCCCTAGCTGAATGGATAGGCTCAATGGATAGAGTGTCGGCCTGTGGACTGAAGGGTCCCAGGTTTGATTCCGGTCAAGGGCACATGCCCGGATTGCAGGCTCGGTCCCCAGTAGGGGGGGGGGGCATGCAGGAGGCAGCTGATCAATAATTCTCTCTCATCACTGATGTTTCTATCTCTCTTTCCTTCTCCCTTCCTCTCTGAAATCAATAAAAATATATTTTAAAAAATAAAATAAAATTTAAAAAATAAAAAGTGCCCCCCCCCCTTTATTTTATTTGTAACGCTTAGCAGCTTCTAGCCCAGGGTCCTCAAAGTAGCCAGTTCAGCAACTGTTTGTTACGGGTTCCCCATGAAATAAGGAGTTTGCACCAGAATGTCCACCAGCATCCTCTGCTTCCTCCCTCAAGAAGGACTTGCCAAGAATAAAAATGTCAGCTGAGTTAAACCGGGTGCTCAGTGCGGTGGTTGAGCTGCATAAATTCTAACATGGCCTGTGGTGCCGAGGCCTTGCCTGCTGCTGACCGGTCACAGACTTGTGTTGGCAGTGACCTGTGCACCACACTTCGAGTGGCAATGCCAAACACACTAGAAAATTTCCTTATTCTTTCACTTACTGTGTCTCTCTCTACTGGAATGTCAATTCCAGGAAGGCAGGGATTTTGTCTTTTCTATTCAGTTGTAGTAGAAATAAACAATACAATAATTAAGAAATAATAATACAAGAATAAACTCTGCTTTGTGTACTCACAACTGTAAACCTACTTTTGCCTAACCCAGTATATTCTAACGGGAATTCTATGAACTAAAAGCACACATTTTCATAAATTGTCCAACTTCCTATTACTAACATCTGGCTCATCACAGCTGAGTTGTGGGTGGAATGTTTAAGGAAACTCCTGTCTTTTCAGTGTTTGTTGAAGTATATTTGTTCTAAGCTCAGGGGCCAGACGTAGACAAGTGTGGACCACGGGCCGTAGGATGCTGACCCGGCTTAGAGGAATGGAATGTTCTTCTGAGAGTCAGGGCGTCTGCTGATTCTGCTGCCAGCTCAGGGTGTGACCTCCTCCTCTGGTTTTCACGTACTAAACACGAAGGGGCTAGGCCACAGGGATGTCACATATGGGGCCCTGCCGTCCCCTCCTCCCTTGCCCATTCCAGACATCCTCGGTCAGTCATGGTGTTCCCACCCACCGAGTTAGGTTCGAGCAGTGCCCCAGGTGACCACTGTCAGCTACTGGAGTTGGCACAGGGAGTGACTTGCCATCTCCTCGCTGTTCTGGGACTCTGTTTCCAAGAAGCCTTCCAGCTCAAACACAGTGGCATTCCAGGCTAGAAGGTTCTACCATCTTATTCTTTCACCCTCCAATCTCCCTGATTTTCCTCAGGGATTCAACAACCACCTTTGATTTTTAAAAGTAAAAACAATGTAAGACTGGATGGTAGTTATAGAGGGTGTTCATTTAATTATTTTTCTTTAAGTTGTTAAATACATGTTTATAACTGTACTAGAGGCCTGGTGCACCACATTCGTGCACTGAGGGGGGTCCCTCAGCCTGGCCTGCACCCTCTCCCAAGTTGGGAACCCTTGGGGGTCCTTAGCACTGCTGTGGAGGCAGGAGAGGCTCCCTCCACCGCCTTTGCGTTCACCAGTCGTGATCCCGGCTTTTGGCTTAGCGGTGCTCCCCCTGGTTGGTCAGTGCGCATCATAGCGACTGGTCATTCTGCTGTTCAGTCGTTTTGCATATTAGCCTTTTATTATATAGGATTCTATTTTGTATATGTGATACGTTTTATTTTAAAAACAGAAATGTATTGCTGTGGTAAAAATCGTTAAAGCTGTTTTGAAGGATCTACAACAGGGCTTGCCACCTCAGCGCTGTTGACATTTGGGACCCTGATAATTCCTTGTCTCTTTGTTGTGGGGGCTGTTCTGTGCATTGTAGGGTATTTAGCAACATTCCTGACCTCTACCCTCAAGATGCTAAGTGGTGCCTCTCCCTCCAGTGTGACAATCACAAAAGTCTCCAGACATTGCCAAATGGCCCCCCAGTTGAGAACTGCTGGTCTGCAGTGAAAAGCATAGCTCTTTTCTCCCCAGCTTCTTTTGTGTATTTCTAAAGAGAGCCTATATATCAGCATAACAGTGACTATGCATAACAAATGTCATTAAACTTATGTCTCTTTTAGTTACTTTACTTTTACATAAGTGATAGCAAATCATATAGAAATCCAAGGCGTTTTGTTTTTGTTGTTTTTTTAAAAATGTATTCTTATTGATTTCAGAGAGGAAGGGAGAGGGATAGAGAGATAGAAACATCAGTGATGAGAGAGAATCATTGATCTGCTGCCTCCTTCATGCCCCACATTGGGGATTGAGCCCACAGCCCGGGCATGGGCCCTGACTGGGATCCAAACTGTGACCTCCTGGTTCATAGGTTGACACTCAACCACTGAGCTACTCCAGCCGGGTGAAGGCATTTTGAATTGCCTTTTTTTTTTTTTTTTTAATAGGAAAAGATCTGCAGCCAGAGGGAGCAACAATAGGGTTTAATCCATGGGTTGTGTTACACTTAGGATGGGGGACTTTTTTCCCATCACCCTTTGCTCTGCACATTAAATCCTCTGATCACACCAAGTTTCCAGCTTGTCACCTGAACATGTTAGCCCTTCACTTACTGTTTCTTGCCCTGGTCTCTATCAGGAAGCCATGGCCAGAGATGCCTAGGTGCGGACTGGCTTTTCTTGATCTTGAGTTTGCCACTCAGTTTTGGGGTGGGTGATGGGCTTCCCGAGATGGAATTTGTTGAGCTGGGTGTCAGTCAGGACCTTGGCCCTGGCTGAGGCACCGAAGCCTCTGACTACATTAGGATAAAATATGTGGCCCTCGGTTCCCCTGGACGGTGTTTGCTGTTCATTTCCCTGGTGAATTCCTGAGCTTCAAGGACGATGAGGTGTTTAACCGCTGGGAGGCGTGATGGAAGACAGAGACCGCGGGAGGTCAGACAGGAATGGGGGTGCCATGTGGTGGGGTTGATGGGACTGTTTTTCTAGGTTACAGAGCCTGGCATTTATCGTGTCCACTTAATGCACTTTCCTAAAATAGCTTCCCTAGGCAGCCGGCAATATTTAGCATTTTCCATCCTGGAAGATTTGCGAGCTTGCCTCCTGCTTTACCTTGTATCTCCTTTCATTAGATAGTTACCATTCCAGGTGTCATACGTGGACCTTGGGTTTTTTTGCTTGTATCCTAGAACATAGGGGACTTGGCAAATGGTGCACACTCAGCAAGTGTATGTAGAGAAATGAATGAATGAGATATTTGAGTAAACTATTTGTCTTGCAAATAGTCAGGAACTGTTTGTCTTGCAAATAGTCAGGAACTATTTGCAAGACAGAAACTTAACTTAGATCTGACTAGGGTAAAAAAAGAAAAAAAGAATGAGGGATTTTTGAGCCACAAGACTAAAAAGTCTAGGAAAGTGCTGGTTTTAAGCATGACTAGGGTTTCAGGCATGGCTAGATCTAAGTGCACCAAAGATCTCTAGCCATCATTTAGCTCTACTTTCCTTTCTGGTTCCATTTAGCTCTATCCTTTCTGGTTTTTTGTTTTGTTTTGTTTTGTTTTGTCAGATGTGCTCACCAAGCAGTTACAGTTCATCCTGTTATCTCAGTGAGGAGACAGCCCCCCCTTTCCCTGTTAGCTCCTGCAAGGCTGTGGGATTGAGTCTCATTGATGGCAGTTGGCTACATGCTTATCCTGAATCACTACAGCCAGGGAGATGGTATTCTTAGATTAACCAGGCCTGGGTCATGAGCGTGGGGTGGGATGTGGGCGATTCCTCTTTAGCGGAAGCTTCTAGACCAGCGGTTCTCAACCTGTGGGTCACGACCACGTTGGGGGGTTGAACGACCCTTTCACAGGGGTCGCCAAAGACCACCGGAAAACACATATATAATTACATAATGCTTTTGTGATTAATCACTATGCTTTAATTATGTTCAATTTGTAACAATGAAATTGGGGGTCACCACAACATGAGGAACTGTATTAAAGGGTCGCGGCGTTAGGAAGGTGGAGAACCACTGTTCTAGACTGAGGCTGGGCGAGGTTCAGTTCCCCAAAGGGAATTGAGATGTTGTTACCAGCAACTGGGCAGTGGATGCTGGGCCGGCAGTAAGAACAGATGTCAGGTTGTTTAGGGGTTGGGCTGGCGTGGACGGTTCAGTCATTTGCCACATTTCTCCGTGGAGGCACTGTTAGCACTTAGAGTGGGACGGGTGTTCTTCGTTGTTGGTGAAGGATTTCTCCCATTGTTTACCCTCACCCATGACAAGGCGGTAGCAAACCCCAGCTCCCCACCACCTACCACCCCAGTCACCTTCACACACTTCCACACACGCCCCGACAGAGAGAACCAGGTTAGACCTATTTCCTGCTGGACTGAGCCTCAGTGAGTCAGGCAGGCTACTTCCCGGCCCAGCCGGCAGGAAGCCAGGGACCCCGTAATTGCTCCAGTGCTTTCTGTTCTCCTAACAGCCCATTGGCAGCTAGACTGAAGGTCACTGCTTCCTGCAAGTTTTACTCGGATGGGCTTAAATGTGGTTCCTTTCACTCACGGGTGCATGCTAGCAAGATAGACTGTCCTTTTGTGACCTTCCCTCATTTAATTAGCTAGAAAGCACACCCTGGGTGGAGATTTAATATGCTGATGAGACATGTGACGCATAAAGAAGCATGTAGTTACACACACAAGCGCCAAAGAGTCCCTGCCCCTACATGTTTAGATGTCACACTTACACGTCATCTTTCCCGCCTCAACTTCTTTCAAACCGTTCCCTGGCTTTTGTTTGGGGAGCAACATTTCTCTTTCTCCCTTGTTTCCCTCAATGCACCAGCTACATATGATAAACCTGCTGCCTGAGCACTACTTTATGGGGAACTCACATGATTTCCTCTCCGACATTCCCAAGAACCCAGTGGGTTCAATGGTAGGATTCTCACCTGCCTCCCAGGTTCAATTCCTGGCCAGTGCACCAGGCTCTATATCGGTTTCTGGTGATCTGTTCTGATTTCTATCCAGGGTGCCGGTAATGTCAGGATCTCCATGCTTGCCTCACCTCTGAGCACACAGTGCCTCGCACATAGTAGGTGCCCAGTTAGTAATAGGTGGATGAATGAATGACCGCTACTTCCTGGAGAAGCCAAAGCTGTGGGTCTGACCGGGGCCATATGATGTTGCTCCCTCTCTACTCACGCCCTGTGCCACCGACAGCCACCCCATCACTTGGGCTGACGGAGCTGGTATGTTCTGGTGGCGAGATCCTTGACTCCTGGTGTTCTCCGCTGCTGAAGAGACACATCTGAGTGTATGCTCTCCTGCCTTCAGGAAATCCACCCAGCTACCCACCCACCCACCCACCCACCCACCTATCTATTCGTCCATCCATCCGCCCACCCACAAACATTACCTGAGTACCTACCTTGATTTAGGTGCTGTCATGGGCACCGATGATAGAGCAGTGAATACCACGGACACAATTCCCCGCCCTCATGGAGTGTTCATTCATCCTAATTGGGAGAGACAGTAGGCATAACAAACACATCATATAGTGTGCTGCACGGTCGTAAGTGCTATGGGGGAAAAAGACTCGGGCTAGAGCCATAGGGAAGGCTTGCAGTTTTAAATAGGATGATGGAAGACCCTATGGAGAAGGGGACACTGGAGTCTTTACTTGTTGGAGGTGAGGGGCCCCACCAAGGAGAAGAAAGAGTGAGTGGAAGGGCCCTGAGACTGGACCTGGCCAGCCCCAGAGAAAAAGTAACCATGGAGGCCAGTGGGGCCGGAACCGAGGGGCGAGGAGAAGAATGGTAGGAGCAGAGGCCAGACAAGCTACAGACGGGACGTTTACAAATCAGGTGGGCCTTCGGGCCCAGGTCAAACTTTAGCTTCTATCACAGCCGTTCTCAACCTGTGGGTCGCGACCCCTTTGGCGGTCGAACGACCCTTTCACAGGGGTCGCCTAAGACCTTCCTGCATATCAGATATTTACATTACGATTCATAACAGTAGCAACATTACAGTTATGAAGTAGCAACGAAAATAATTTTATGGCTGGGCCACAACATGAGGAACTGTATTTAAAGGGCCAGAAGGTTGAGAACCACTGTTCTAGCATAAGCAAAAAGGACTGGTTTGGAGAATTGGGCTTTTAAAAATGATTTGATATTTTTATTGAGATATAATTCACCACTTTTAAGTGTAACATTCAGTGGTGTTTAGTATATTCACAAGGTTGTGCAACTGTCACCACTATCTAGTCCCAGAATATTTTCTTCATCCCCCAAAGAAACCCTCATTGGCCTTCACTCCCCATGCGCCCTGCTCCCCCAGCCCGAGGCACCCACCCATCGACTTTCTGTCTGGGTGGATTGGCCCCTTCTGGGTATTTCCTGTAAATGGGACCCTGTTACTCTGTGGCTTTTGTGTCTGTCTGCTTTCACTTGGCATCAGGTTTTCAGGTTCATTCAGATGTAGCCGGTGTCAGCGCTTCCTTCCTCTTTATGGCCGAGTACTGTTCCTCTGTGCGGACGTATTTGGGGAGTTTGGAGTGAGGAGTGCCTTCGGTTATATAAGAGGCCACTGCCTGGGGGGAGGAGCCAGTGTGCAGCATGAGCACCTCGCCTCCCCCTTGGCCGTGGAGCTGGAAAATGTGTGGGCCGTGCCGCAGGGGCACCCA
This sequence comes from Myotis nattereri, assembly GCF_964212035.1. Classification (NCBI taxonomy): domain Eukaryota; kingdom Metazoa; phylum Chordata; class Mammalia; order Chiroptera; family Vespertilionidae; genus Myotis; species Myotis nattereri. The sequence continues at coordinate 90,286,135 of NC_138079.1, read as the reverse complement.
GCTGGTTAATGTCAGAGCCAGGGCAGAACCAGCTTCGCTCCCCAGTGCCTTGCTCTCGGAACCAGTTTATAGATTCTTTGGAAGAATAATCCGAGGAGCTGGGACTGAGTTTTGTAACAAGAAATAAAAACAGCCGCCATATATTGCATTTTTCTGTGTCTGTGCTAAGTGCTCCGCCTGAGCCCCGGGCCTCCTGCTGCAGCAGCCCAGCGAAGGTGTGTCAGGATCCCCATTTTGTAGATGGAAAATAGAGGCTCCCTTGGAGAAAGGAGGTGCACACCCACCTGGTGTGTGGCCAAACTTACGCTTTTAATTTTTAAGCTTTACGACCTTCTAAAAGATAACACAGAAATGAGGCAGCTGAGACCCTGAAAATACTCTGAACCACAGCCATACCAGAGACTTAGACTGGAACACAGACAGGCAGGGCCCCGGCAGTTTATTACCCACCCCCCCCTCATCCCTACCCCCAGTGATTCTGGGAGTCTGGGGCTGCAAGGGGCTGGGAACGTCTGTTCATCTGCCGGGTTCAAGGTTTTCCAGACGAGACCGCCCCTGCTTGCATGTAGCAGATGATCTCTTGGGATGCCTGTTGTTAGCCTCCCCTGCGCTGCTCTGTCCCGGCGGTGAGGGAGGGGTGCAGACACTCACACATTGATCTTTTCCCTGCTCCCTAAGCCAAGCAGCCTGGCCCTGGATTACTCAGGGGTCCCTCATTTCTCCTGTTTACGTGCTGTCATCTCTAACAGCTGAACCCAAATTCTGGCCGCCTGAGTAGTAACATCCCAGGAACTTAAAGCAAAGTAGTAAAACCACAAGGCTTGCTGAAAGCGGTTTGGCTCAGTGGATAGAGCATGGGCCTGCGGACTGAAGGGTCCTAGGTTCGATTCCGGTCAAGGGCATGTACCTGGGTTGCAGGCACATCCCCAGTAGGAGATGTGCAGGAGGCGGCTGATCGATGTTTCTCTCTCATTGATGTTTCTAACTCTCTGTCTCTCTCCCTTCCTCTCTGTAAAAAATCAATAAAAATAAAAAATAAAAAATAAAAAACCACAAGGCTTAAGGCAAGTCTGACTTTGTGGGGGAGGAAGTGGCTATTGGTTTTCTTTTTTCTTTTTTAAATAAGTCTTCCTGTCCTGGGGGTATAAAACCATGTAAAGGTTTATGAGCTGGAAGGAATTTTGAAAGTGGCATTAATTCTCCACCTTCACCCCCATTTCACAGATGAGACAGCTGAGGCATGGGGAGAGGAGGTGACTTGCCCAAGGTCTTATTCGGGGTTCCTGTGTCCCAGGGACTGTTCTAGGCATCAAGGATCAGTCATGTGCCTTTGTGGTGTTTACATTTTAGTGCAGGAGCCAGACAGAACATACATATGTTACCACACTAGATGGTGATAGGTGCCGTGAAGAAAAATAAACCATTTGGATGGGAAGGTTGTTTGGGCAAAGGGAACAGCAAAGGCAGAGGCCCAGAGATGCAATCATGCTGTGTTCTTGGGGAATTCTGGTGTGCCCCAGAGGACGTTGGTGGTAATTTGTGCTCCTGGTCATTTATTTATCCGTTCATTTTCTGAGTGTTATCTTGGGCGTCTTCTGCTGCCTCCAGTGGCCAGTGTAGGTGGTTGCAGCTCACAAGGGGAGGGCCTGAACACCTGGCTGGGGGAGTGGGGAGGGTACCTGCTCCCAGACTGTGACTGACGCAGGGACACAAGTCAGTGCCGGCGTTCTGCTTGCAGGTGGCCCTGTGTACTTTTGCCGTCTACGTGACCGTCGACGAGACCAACATCCTGAATGCCCAGAAAGCCTTTGTGTCCTTGGCCTTGTTCAACATCCTTCGTTTTCCCCTGAATATTCTGCCCATGGTCATCAGCAGCATCGTGCAGGTACGGGCGAGGCTGGGGGCTGCAGGGAGGGCTCTCCTGGGAACAAAACAAAAGGGCTTAGCTGTCCCCCTGCAGGCAGTTCCCTCCGCACCGGGCATCCCGCTGCGCCTGGCCCCGTGGCTTTCATGCTTTTGGTCGTACCCCAAAGAAAGAAATACATTTTAGTTCTTGACAAGGAACTCACATACTGAGGATTAATGCAGCCAGGCTTTCCCGTGCTCAGTAAGATGCTTTCTGAAGTATTTATTCTTTTCCAGTCCGCAGTGTTCCACCCTCCCCTATTCCCTAGTCTGTCTTTTAAAAAATGCTTCTCTTGACCCATTAAATTGATTTCACCAGCCACTAATAGGCCTTGACACACCATTCCAAAAACCCCAACCTAGACCACCCCCAGAAGCCCTAAAATTCATGCCGTGACTCTAAGGAGAGGGAACTGCTCTCTCCACTTTAACACCATTTGAAACTCCCACCACTTGCCTGCCAATCGTGTTTTTCACACTCTTCTGCCTCGCATTGCACATTTTCAGGTTGAAAACCCCGTTTTCAGCCGCACAGAGGAATCAGTCTTAAGATTTGGTTGTACAACTCTGGTTGTAGGCTTTATTTAAAAAAAAAAAAAAAGCAGATAAGACCCCTTTTTATTATGAAACATTTCAAACGTATACAGAAGTAGAGACTAGGATAATGATGAACTTTGTGTACCCATCACCCAGATTCAACATTATGTCACACTTGTTTATAAGGTCGTTTTTCTATCCCTCCACCTCCCTCCTTTCATTTCTTTTTTGTTCTTTGCTGAAAATTTTTAAAGCAAATCCAAGACCTCTTGGCCATTCACCCAAAAATACTTCTGCGTGCCTTTCTTCTTGCATAGCCGGAACACCATTATCGTGCCTAACAAAACTAACAGTCCTTTCTTAAAGTAATACTCAGCCCAGCTGAAAACTTCCCAGCTTTGCTGGCAGCGGCAGAGACAGCACCGGTGTTAGACCCGTGGGGTCAGACTGGACCTGGGTTCAGCAGCCTCGGTACTTGCGTTCTGGGTAGGGAAGATTTCAGAACCAGGATTCAAAGCATAAGAGAACATTTATTTGGAAAATCTCAGAGGTTGAAGAAGGAACTCGTAGAAAAGATGGGCTTAGGAAACAAATTATAGAGGTAAAGGAGGGACCCTTGGAGCTTAGGAGTGAGGAAGGTAAAGGTGAAGTGCCTGGGGGGAGGGGACGGTTAAGGGGGCTGGGGAAAGGCACAGGCCTGCTCCCAGGAGGGAGAACTGCTAGGTCCTCTGTCTTAAGGGTTTTAAGGGCGGACATCGGGCGGACATCTTAGGGGAGGTCCCAGGAGAAGATCTCAGTAGAATATTCAGCAGCTTTCCAGGTGTGTCCTTTTAGGGTCAATGCAGCTGGTCCTGAGGTCAGCAGTGGTGTCACTTGTCTGGTTTTGCTGCTTTTCGGGGCCTGGAGCCGAAATACAACTTGAGGCTTAGATGTTATCTCTAGGGAGGGAAGGTCAGGGGTCCAAATCCCATGCCCAGCAATATGAAAAGGTCAGGGGGTCCAACCTGCATGACCAGCGATATGCTAGTGGAGGAAAGGTCACCTGAGGGTGAGGTCCTGCCCTACATTTGTCCTTTGCGAGGCACTCGGAGCTTTCCGCCCTGTGACCTTCTGTATCTGGCTCATCGCCTTCGCTCTGCTCATGTCTAACTGCCTAACACAGATCGTCTCATTAATGTCTTTACAGACGGGCTATTTGAATAAGAACCGTTGTGTGTGTGTGTGTGTGTGTGTGTGTAAATCTATTTTTATTGGGATATATTTGACCTATAACTGTAAGTTTAATGCATTGGTATATTGCAGTACGATACCACCATAGTGTCAGGCAGCACCTCAGTCACGTCACAGTTATCATTTCCCTTTTTGTGATGGGAACAGTTAAGATCTAGTCTCTTAGCAATGATGCTGTACATTCAGTCCCAGGACATACTCATCTCCTTGCTGCTCATTTGTGCCCTTAAATGGGACCATTGCCTTTGGTTATTATGTTAAGTCCCTTTGCATCCAGGAAAGTCCTTTTTAATACCGGTTGTGGGATTTTAAAGGAAAACACATTAGAACTGTTTTACTTGTTATTCTAAGGTGAATGCTGGTTTGGGGAAACGCAGAGCCTTCAGAAATGAGGGAGGGTGTGGGCCCTCTGCACCCAGGGCAAACCCACTGAATGTTAGCCTGGGGTCTGTTTTGCAAAAATCCTTTCAAAAATAACCATGTCTTGTGTATGTTTGCTTCCTGTGTAGGCGAGTGTCTCCCTCAAACGCCTCAGGATCTTTCTGTCCCACGAGGAGCTGGACCCCGACAGCATCGAGCGACTGCCCATCAAAGACGGTGTGTGCGTTTGGTCAGATTGCTGCCCTCAACTCAGCTGTCCTCCGTTTGGCTTTGCCCAGCAGCTTGTCTGTGAGGCCGCAGGGAGCAGGGTCTCTGCAGGGTGGGTGGACTCTACAGCCTTGTCTGGCAGCTCCCAGGGGGGTGAACTTGCACTTCTGCTTTCTTGCTGAGAGGCACCCGTGGGCGAGGCCTCTCCCTGAAGGTCAGCTTCCGGAGTACCTGGACTTTAATTCTATTCTGGGCAGATGCACAGACAGAACTAGGCTGTTGGAGACTGGCCAGTTGTGTGCACTTGGGCAGGTCCCTTCACTGCTCTGAGACTCAGATTCCCCATCTGGATAATGGGAATGGAGGTACTTTTCTGTGGCAGAGGGTTATATGGGTTTTTATTGGTAAGTTCATTTATTTTGTAGCTTATTAATGCATCCTTTCCCAGCCAAGACCCCTGACCAGGGATCTGATCCATGGCTGTGTCTCCAGGCACTTAATCATCGGCTTTAATAGCACTCACAGCAGCGGCCACTTTCATGTCAGTGACATTCCCTCCATGGTGCTCTGTTCTAAGGACATCGATGTAATATCCCATCTGCTGCTCCTTGTGGCACAGAGGGGGGGGGGCTGTGGAAACCCCCATTTTACAGATGAGGAAACTGGCCTCAGTAACTTGCCCAGATCTCCCAGCTAGTACAAACTGGAATCAGGATCCACACGACAGCCTGTGCTCTTAGCCACTGAGTGGATTTGTTGTAGGCGGTGAGAGCAGCACCAGGTGTCTGATGGGTAGGGTCAGACCAAACCTGGGTTCAGCAACCTCAGTACTTAGGTTCTGACTAGGAAAGAATTCAGAGCCAAGACCCAAACTATAAGAGAACATTTATTGGGTAAATCACAGAGGTACAAGTAATTCCTAAAGAAATGGGCTTAGGAAACAAGTTATAGGAGTAAAGGAAGGGCCCCTTTGGGAGTGAGGAAGCATGGGGCAGGGAGGGGGGAGGGGGAGGGGGAGAGAGGAAGGCACAGGCGTGCTCCCAGGAGGGAGAGCAGCTGGGTCCTCACCCTAAGGGTGTTTTGAGTGGAGACTTTAGGGGAGGGCCCAGGGGAAGATCTAAATAGACTGTTCCACAGTGTTCCAGGTGTGTCCTTTCAGGGTTGTGGTCTCCACTGATTGATTGGCCGGCACCAGGGCAGGGGGTCATTCAATGCAGCTGGTCCTGAGGTTGGTTTTGTTGCTGATCTGGGCCTGGAGCTGAAATACAAGTTGAGGCCTAGATGTTCTCTCTGGGGAGGAAAGGTCAGGGGGTCCTGGTCCAAACGCCTGGCCAGAGATAAGCTAGGGGAGAAAAGTCACCCTGAGGGCGAGGTCCCACCTTACAGATGTCTGTTGCTAGGCACCTGGGGCTTCCCACCCTGATCTTCTGTACCTGGCCCATCATCACCATCCTTGCTCTGTTCGTGTCTGTCTGCCTACCACATTTGAGTACCTACTATGTGCCAAGCACTGTTCTAAGGGCTCTCTGCGTATTGCCTCATTTACTCCTCATCACAGCCCTCCCTGTGGAGTCCATCCCATTATTCTCAATTCTGTTTTACAGATGAGGAAGTTAGGCACAGAGAAGTTAAGTCACTTGCCCAGAGCCATCCAGCTAGGAAGTGGCAGTGTAGGGATTTGAGCCCACACAGTGTTGGCTCCAGCGCCCCATGAATGTGCGTATGTATCGGTTATAATGTGTGCACATTACCTGGCACCTCATAGGTTTTCAGGTGTCTTCAGTGGTGTGTAAACACCCAGCACAGTGCCTGCCAGCCCAGGAATGGTGGTCGTTACTGCTCTAGTGCGACTGAGATCTGCAGCGTGTTCAGCTCAGGCTTCGCACTTACTGACGTTCCGGCAGATCGTTCTTTGCTCTGGGGTGGTTACAGGATGATGAGCAGCATCCCTGGCCTCTACCCACTAGATGCCAGTAGCCCACATCCCTATTTTTTTAAAAATGTTTTTATTGATTTTTAGAGAGAGAAGAAGGGAGAGGGAGAGATAGTAACATTGATGAGAGAGAAGCATTGATTGGTTGCCTCCCGCACGCCCCCTACTGGGGATTGAGCCCGGAAACCCGGAATGTGCCCTGAGTGGGAATGGAGCTGGTGACCTCTTGGTTCATGGGTCAGTGCTCAACCGCTGAGCCACGCCGGCCTGACCACACCCCAGTTTTGACAGCCAAAAATGTCTTGCTCCCCATTCTGTCCTTTGGGGAGCAGAGTCACCCCCACTTGAGCACTAGTACTCACTGGATGCTGGAATCTTCCTCCTGACTTCCCTGGCCTCTGGTCATCCAGTCCCTGCTGTCCTGAGGATCTTTGTCCCCTCCCCACCAGAGGACACAGGGAGAGGCAGCATCCACACCAGGGTTAAATGTCTCTGCATAGCCCAGGGCCTAAATTTGGGGCAGCCAGTGGAGGTTTGAGCTGCTGCAGTTCACAGCTCACTGCAGGCGTCATGTTGCAAAGCCCCATCCCAGCCTCCTGGAGCCCTGCAGACCTCAGCCCCTCCCTTCCTGCCCTGGTGGCAACCTGCTAGGCATTTTGACCTTCAGATGTTTATCCACACCTCCAGGTGCCAGACCTGGCAGCTTTCAGCCACTTCTCCTGGTCCATTAGCTTGTCAGTCTCAAGTGGCTTTTCTTAAAATTTTTTTTTCCAGTTTCCTCCTGGTTCTCCATTTTCAGTGGGGATGGGAGGAGGGAAGGAGGGAAAAGGTTAAGTTAGGTTAACCAGTAACTTCCTCTCACCACAACTTTTTGTTATTGATGTGTGGAAGAATTTTCTTCATTTGATAACTGCAAAACACCCCCATCTTATCTCTAGGTGGTTTTAAGATGGCTCATAATTAGAGTCAAATTTGTGTTTTTTTAAGTGAGGGACATGGAGTGAAAGGAAAATAAGAGAAGGGAAAGGGAATGAGGACAGAGGAGCCCTGCATGTATGCAGGCTTTGCCTTACCACCCTCCCCCTGCCATACCCCACGGCCTGCTTCTACAGCGGATGTGACTGCTGTTTAGAAGGACCTACTGTGATGAGAGGATGAGTTAGGGGGCACCCCTGAAACCCAGGAGTTGGGGCGCAGGGCTGCTTTGAACATAAAGGAAGAGGCCCTGGGGCGTGGTGAGGGCCAAGGGCCAGCCCACGCTGATGGAGAGAAGCCCAGTGCAGGAGGGTGCTCCCTGTTGCCGTTGACCTTGGCTTCTGCCCGGCCCTCCCGGCCAGAGCTGGCTGGCGGAACCTCCCAAGACAGGGCGAGGGAAGTCCCTGGCTCCCTGTGCTCCCCGTGGGTCCCCCCACCTCTGCGAGATGGGCGTCGGGATGGCGCAACCTCCTGCCTTTCAGGGCGGAGCCCTCTTGCGGTTTCCTTTTGCTTTCTGGGTCTGAGGCCACCTCCAGAATTGCTGGTTGGGTTCTTTAGAAACTGAGACAGATGTAACCAGATGATGCCTAGCGGAACTGTCTAGCCTCTGGGGTTGAACTACACTTGATTAGAAAAAAAATCAGAGCCTGCTGCTCACTCCCAGTCCCGTGACTTCATTGTGCCTGACACGCTGTGTCTGCTGCTTTTCAGGCGGGGGCTCGCACAGCATCACCGTGAGGAACGCCACCTTCACGTGGGCCAGGAGCGACCCTCCCACCCTGAATGGGTAAGCCAGGATGTGGACAGGAGCACAGGGCTCTGGGCAAACATGGGTTCAGTGCCAGCCATGCTCCAGCTCTATGACCTTGAATAGGTCCCTTGCCTTTCTGAGCCCCACTTTACTCATCTGGGGAATAGATGCAGTCACACCTGATGAGAGTGTGCCTGGCACAGAGGGTTCCCTTTCATTGTAAGTGACGGAAACCTTGCACAGATAGGCTTAGGCAACAAAGGGAGATTTTTGCTGTGAGTAACTGAGAAGGGCCACTTTCAGGTACAGTGTGATCCAGGGACTCAGTGCCGTTAGGATTCTCTGCATCTTGTCTTTGTTCTGCTTCTCTCTCAGACGGCCTCTCCCTTCATGATGGCAAATGTTTCCTGTTCACTACGGGTGTGGATTAGGACAGCGGTCACCAACCCTTCGGACTTGACAGATCACCAGTGGTCCACGGACCACTGGTTGGTGACCACTGGATTAGGAGACCTGCCTGCCTCTGATTGGCTCAATTTGGGTCATGTGCCCCTCCCTGAGCCAATTACTGTGCCCGGAGAGACCCAGCACACTGATTGGCCAGGTAGGGTCCCAGACTGTGATGCTGATGGTGGTGGCAGGCAGGCTTGAGTCTGTCGTAAGGAATTCTTGTCTGCTGGGATTTGCTCTCAGGAAGGAATTGTTCTCTGTCCTTCCGGGGATCTCCAGCTGCCTGGATCAGCCTTTCTCACCCTCTCCTTCCCTGGTACCTTGCCCACAAGGCACACGGTGTCCAGGGAATTGACCTGGCTTCCCAGGCAACTTGTTAAGTGCCTCTTATTTCCTCTGACTGGAGGCCTTGCTCAGTGGTTTCTAGGCCTCCTTAAGGAGTCCCCAAAACACAGGGCCAGAAGGGGCCAAATGTATCCCCCATGCCCCTGAGCAAATACCCCCTTCCTGGGAGCCAAATTACAGAGAAAAGGGTCTGTATCACATCTCCCTGAAAATTCTTGGTGGGGTTGCATGTTTAGGAAGTTCTTCCTTGTGTCTGACTCTACTCCTGCCTGCTTCAATTTTAGCTTTCCTCTCTCATTCTACTCCACAAGTATATACTCTATGTCTGTGCTCTCATCTTTTCTTCTGTTCTTCCAGAATCAAAGGCTGTCCTGTTCCTCTCCCATCTCGATTCCCCAAATCTTTATTCATCCAAACTTTCTTTCTCCTCAGCCTATAAAGTTATTCCCGTCTCACCTGGATGATTGCAAGAGCTGCCTCCCTGAGCCCCCTAACCCACCCCCCTCACTGCACAGGAACAAAAGAATAGTCAGTGCGACCGTGCAGCAGGTCCCCAAGAATCAGACAGTGGGTGACAGCGAAATCTAGCAGCATTTCCATGAATAGCTTGAAAATCCTAATAGCAGCCGTGGAAAAGCACAGCCAGTGTGAGCAACCCAGCAGTTCCCTGGACGTGCCGCCCTTCTGGTGGAGGAAATCCTAGCTCTGACACACCCTGTGACAGGCAGTCACTGCCAGAGCGTGAGCTTATTTTCTTGTACCTGTCAAAGGGCAATTTCAGTGGAGGCCACCACCCACCTTCAGGATGGGCCTACCCTCCCTGCCTCATCTGTGTCATTGACATGTCAATCCCTGACCGTACACGCTACTCAAGCCTTGGCCTTTTCTTAAGCTGTTCTAGGTTTCTGTGTCTGACACACGCTTTCTCTTCCTTCAGAGTTCATTTTGAGGTGCCCTCTGCCCCCAGGGCACCTGTGTTGTGCCCCGGGGCAAAGTGAATAGCCCTGCATTTGGCTGATCGCTCAGGTCTCTGTTTTCTCAGATGTGCTGGCATCTCAGCACCTGGCCTGTGCCTCACACAGGAAAGGCCTGAGACTGTTCACTGAGCCAAGCACAGCAGCAGGAACACGGGAGAAATGTCCACATCATAGAGGCGCTCGACCGCCCTGCCTTCCGCTTCTCTCTCTACTCAGGGTACACCCAGCTCCGTGGCCCAGGGCACCGGCCCCTGTCGACCTCTTTCAGGTGAGAGCATGACTGAGGCACTGTGTGTTGTGTCTTTTCAGCATCACCTTCTCCGTTCCAGAAGGTTCCTTGGTGGCCGTGGTGGGCCAGGTGGGCTGTGGAAAGTCATCTCTACTCTCAGCACTCTTGGCCGAGATGGACAAGGTGGAGGGGCACGTGGCTATCAAGGTGAGGACAGGGTGAGCGGGAGCCGTGGGGGCTGATGGGTGAGAGGAAGGTCAGGTGCGATGCTGGCTTCTCTTTCATGTGGTCCCCGGGCATGAGGCAGGAGCAGCAAGGTCTCTCTCTCTTGTTCTTTCTCTCGCATTCTTTCTGCCCTTCTGTGCCATCCGGAAGAAGTGTCACTTACTTCGTGCTGTGTCCGAGCACCAAGCATCGTGCCAGGCCTGGAGTGGGCACTCAGTACATATTTAGGAAGCACACAAATGTTCGCTGGTCTGCTCACTGTCTCTCGTTTCCTCCCCATCTCTGCTCCTCAGTGTACATCTCGTGACCTCTTTGTCCATGAGTCTTTCTGGCTTGTTCTCTCTCTACGGAGCTCTCCGTGTGTGTGTGTGTGTGTGTGTGTGTGTGTGTGTAAAAGTAACTAAACTTAAGATTTCTGATTTATGTCATTGGAATGTGATCTTAGAGAATTCTTTTTAAGGGAACTGTTTAAAATCTGAGTGTGTATTGAGTTCTTAATATGGGGCTAAAACAGACTGTGGTTTTATTGCATTTAAATACACAGAGTACTGTGAACGAAGCTGTTATCTTCCTCAAGAGAGAGTCTGAGAGGCTGCTTCAGTGAATAAATGAGTCCTTTAGAAATTAAGAGTCTTGTTTTGCATTTAGCTCATTCCCCATGAAAGCCTTCTCCTGGGGTAGGAAAACCTCCCTCAAAGTTTTGTTGGTACCAGCGGTACCTGCAGTGGGGTCTGCAGCAAACCCACCTTGTGGGATGTTTTGGGAAATACTACACACTCTGGTTCCCTCCCTCTTGGACACGTAGAATAAACATTAATAAAGTAAAGGCTCTAAGAAATCCTGCAGGGAGAAAGAAACCTATTTAACTTTGGTTAACCCAGCATGGTCCAGCCATATTTGCCCAAACCTTTTTATTATCTATGTGGAAACTAGTTATAGCCCAGAATTACTGTCTCTTGGAATCTGCTTTTGGGATGCTGGTTTATGCCATTGTCCCTATTTCAGTGCACAATCTTTGTTGATTAAATAATGCCCTTTAGCCTAATATGCATTAGTAAAAAGTATACATTACAGTAGTTGGTTCCAAACTAATATTGTCTAGCTGTTGTTTTAGGAAATGTTCTGTCATTGCTTTCAAATACATGTTATGAAGTAGGATCAATGGTCCACGTGAGCTGGGTTACTGGGAGAAAATTACAAATCATGTAGGGACCTATGTCGCGTTCTGTTTCATTAACCCTGGATTTCCCCAACCACAGCCCTGTTGACTTGTTGGGCTGGATAATTCTCTGTTGTGGGGCTGTGCTGTGCATTGTAGGGTGGTTAGCAGCATCCCTGGCCTCTATCCCGGGACACCCGTAGCAGCCTCCAGCTGTGACAACCAAAAGTGTCTCTCGACATTGTCAGATGTCCCCTGGAGGGCAAAATCACTCCATGTTGAGAACCACAGCTTTAAAGGAGAAAGCTTTTAAATAAAGAAGTGATGGATCTGGAATGGGAGGGCGCACTGAGTATTGGGTTTGATGAGGTTAAAGGTTTATTTGTGATGGTTATTTTGCCCGGGAAGGGAGTGCCTAGCCCTTTTCTCATGGCCTTCTTGATACCTCACATTATGTGGGAAGAAAGACACCACAGCTTTTGAAATGGACGATTTTGACACAGAAGTCCTTGCTTAAATTTCATCAAGGAAATTTCCTCAAGACATGCTTTCCTGATGTTCCTAACTAGGTCTTTCTTTTTTAAAAAAATATGTTTTATTGATTTTTTACAGAGAGGAAGGGAGAGGGATAGAGAGATAGAAGCATCAATGATGAGAGAGAATCATTGATCGGCTGCCTCCTGCACGCTCCCCACTGGGGACTGAGCCTGCAACCCAGGCATGTGCCCTTGACCGGAATTGAACCTGGGACCTTTCAGTCCGCAGGCCGATGCTCTATCCACTGAGCCAAACCAGTTAGGGCAGGTCTTTCTTTTTAAAGGACTGTTTAAAGGTCTCATATGTTTTTCTCTTAGCATTTGCCACAACTGTAATCAGTAATTTTTGTAATCGATAATTTCCCATTCTTGGGAGGCATTTTAGTCCACTGATGGAGGCATTCAGTGAATTTTTACTAAATGCATAACTATAATCTCACCAATGAGGATTTTGATTCTTGAACTCCCGATGTTGGTCAGTGTGGGTTCTGATCTCAGCTCTGGCATCCATTGTCCTTTGTGACTCAGTTTACCTCTTGTTGAAACAATGGGTGGGATGCATTCGCTTGTGAAGGTAGGGCCTTTCTGGCATGTGGTGAGCTGGCTGCTATCTTGTTAACCAAGTACGTCTCCCTGTCTCTTGCTTTCTTCTCCACTTGCCAAGTAGGGCTCAGTGGCCTACGTCCCCCAGCAGGCCTGGATTCAGAATGATTCTCTCCAAGAAAACATCCTTTTTGGACGTCAGCTACAGGAAAGGTACTATAAGTCTGTGATAGAAGCCTGTGCCCTCCTCCCAGATCTGGAAATCCTGCCCAGCGGGGACCGGACGGAGATTGGTGAGAAGGTCAGTATGTCTTCAGCACGGACCCTGTAACAGTCAGTTATTGCTGTGTAACAATCACAAAAAATCTCAGTGACTTATGATGTTAAACACTTATTCCCTTACTTGTGGGTGTGTGAGTTGACTGTGATTGACTGACCCAGACCGGGCTCAGCTGGGCAACTCTGCTCCATGTTGCAGGCCAGCTGAGCTTGGCTCCAGACTGGGTTTGGCCCAGGACTGCCCCACATGGCTTCTTTCTGGGGCCTAGGCTGAGGGGGCAGCCGCTCCCCAGGGGTAAGTTATTCTCATGCTGAGAACAGAAGCCCAAGAGAACAAAAAGTAATATGATGTCCCTTAAAGCACACTGTTCTTTCCACCACAAAGTGGGTAGGTCACTTGGTTGAGCCCAAAGACTAGGGACCAGGAAGTGTGCTCTACATTTGTAGTCATGTGACTGCAAAGTCCCATGACAAAGGGCACTATACAGGGAGGAGGGGTGTCAGTAATTCAGATGTTCACAGTCTCTTTCAAATCAGTTATAATAAAATAGCTGACACTGAGCATTTACTATGGAGTAGGCACTAGTACATACAGTGCTACACATTTTTTTAAAAATATTTTATTGGTTTTTTACAGAGAGGAAGGGAGAGGGATAGAGAGTTAGAAACATCGATGAGAGAGAAACATTGATCAACTGCCTCCTGCACACCCCCTGCTGGGGATATACCCACAACCAAGGTACATGCCCTTGACCGGAATCGAACCTGGGACCCTTCAGTCCACAGGCTGACGCTCTATCCCCTGAGCCAAACTGGTTGGGCCAGTGCTACACATTTTATACATGTTTTGTCTTCACACAAGCCTGTGAGATGGGATTTACTGTTTTCCCCCGTTAGTGGTTGAGGAAAAGGAGGTAGGGAGAGGCTAAGTGACTTGCCTGAACCCCTTCCCACCTCCGGGCCTTTGCACATGCTTTACTGACTGGCCAGCTTGTCTTAGCGCCCCCTGGTGGTCACCTGGTGTGCACCAGGCAAATGCAAATGTTCCACAGCAGCATCAGAGAGCTTTCTTGTCCATTTTCAGTTACAAGACAGTGGCTCAATCAGCTTTCTTAGTTGATGAATAATTTATTTCATTAGAGGGAAATCTGCCAATCAGCTTTTTGAAATTATTATTCTTTTTTTTTAAGTGCCTGTATGTGCCACTTGGTGACTCCTAACTCTCCTTGTCTGGGCCCCAGCACCAGAATCTGGAGGAAGAGAATATGATTGGCTTAGCTCAGGTCTTGTATCTGCCCCTGGACCAGAAAGCTGTGGCCAGAGGGACCAAGCAGAAAAACCTGGCTGCCAGGACACCATCTTGGTGCATGGGGATGGAGGGCATCTCTCAGGGAGGCTGGCAGCTAACCCACTGGGTGTCCACTTTGATTCCCAGCCAGATATGGAAATGGCAATGAGTTATCCCTCATGGGAGGGACAGGGCTGCTGCTGTGTGGCCCATGTGGTGCTCTTGTGCGAATTAGAAAATGGTACCTTTCCTGCTAGTGAGTAGGGCTGGGTCCCAGTGCCCGCAGGGTGCAGCCCGCCTGGACTGTCTGAGGCTTCACCAGTGAGTGCTAGATCCAGAGTGAGCTCTCAGAAACCATCAGCTGTTAACCATAACAACAACAACAGCCCTAGACGGTTTGGCTCAGTGGATAGAGCATCAGCCTGCGGACTGAAGGGTCTCGGGTTCAGTTCTGGTCAAGGACACGTACCTCGGTTGCAGGCTCAATCCCCGGCCCTAATTGGGGAGGCAACCAATAGATGTCTCTCTCACATCGATGTTTCTCTCTCTCTGTCTCTCCCCCTCCCTTCCACTCTCTCTAAAAATCAATGGAAAATTGAAAATCCTCGGGCAAGGATTAACAACAGCAAAAAAAAAAACAAAAAACAGTAATAGCAGTAATGATATCGTTGCCATGTCCTCTGGTGCCTTCCATCAGACTCAGAGAGCAGGAGCCTTTCCCGTAATCAACAATGTTCAGTGTCACCAGCCACCCTTTGTTAAACACCCGCTCTGTCCTGGGTCTCCTCTCAGCAGCTCCCTGAGGCTCAGGTCTTCTCTCCCACCTGCTTTCCAGGTGAGGCTAATCCTGTGCCGGGACGCAGACCCGCAGCGGTGCCGGTGCACCCTCCTGCCTCTGCTCTGCACAGCCACGGGAGGGTGCAGCCCTGTGCCGTCTCCGGCCGGGTGTGCTGAATCCCTCGCAGGTTGCCCTCCCTGCATGTCTGGAGGTTTCCCAGCAAACTCACTTTCTGCCATCTGATCCCCAGGGCGTGAACCTGTCCGGGGGCCAGAAGCAGCGCGTGAGCCTGGCCCGGGCCGTGTACTGTGACTCCGACGTCTACCTCTTCGATGACCCGCTGTCGGCGGTGGATGCCCACGTGGGCAAACACATATTTGAACATGTGATCGGTCCCAAGGGGATGCTGAAGAACAAGGTACCTGCGGAAGGGGCAGGGGCAGGGCTCGAGGCCTGGTTCTCTTGTGCTTTGGTTGTCGGAGTGTGTCTCCTTTAGGATGCCTTCACTTCCCGGCTTTTTTTTTTTTTTTTTTTTTTAATTGGACTTAAGAACACTTTTCTAATGCTTCTCTTGGCACCCTTCTCAGGACGGGGGAAGTCCTTGGCCCTGACCTGAAGTCATTGCCTCCACTTGGCCAGAAAAGGCCCCCCTCTTCCTGATTTAACAGTGACGGTGCCATCAGAGAAAGAAATCCCACCCCAAGGGCCCCTGTGACCAAGCAGGCAGCTCTCCCTTCCTTTCCAAAGTGACCACCGGCCGAGGGACGGAGGTTCGGGGAGAAAAACGGCCACAACCCGATAGGGAGTGGCTCTGATCCTCTCTTACTGTTTTATTTTATTTTATTTTTATTTTTTTCAGAGTTATTTTGTCACTTTATAATACTGAGAACACTGCTCCAACACTTCACTGAATAGTGAGATGCAAATCCTTATAAAGGGGGCATGGGGTGTTCCCCCATAACAGCAATTAGTTCCTCCTCTCCTCTATATTTTATAAAACCCAAAAGTCACTCATTTTCAAAGACAAAAATCAAGAACTAAATAGTGAGCTTCTTCCATCAGATACTGCTCTTCTCTCCCTGAACCGAGGTTACAAGAAATGTTCTTTTTCTTTTTTTGTACTTTATTTTTTTTATTTTTATTTATTTATTTTTTTTTAATTAAATCTTTATTGTTCAGATTATTACATTTGTTCCTCTTTTTCCCCCCATAACTCCCCTCCTCCCAGTTCCCGCCCCACCCTCCGCCCTCACTCCCCACCCACTGTCCTCATCCATAGGTGCATGATTTTTGTCCAGTCTCTTCCCGCATCTCCCACACCCCTTTCCCCCCACAAGAATAGTCAGTCCATTCCCTTTCTATGTCCCTGATTCTATTATAATCACCAGTTCATTCTGTTCATCAGATTATTTATTCACTTGATTCTTAGATTCACTTGTTGATAGATGCATATTTGTTGTTCATAATTTGTATCTTTACCTTTTTCTTCTTCTTCCTCTTCTTCTTAAAGGATACCTTTCAGCATTTCATATAATCCTGGTTTGGTGGTGATGAACTCCTTTAGCGTTTCCTTATCTGTGAAGCTCTTTATCTGACCTTCAATTCTGAATGATAGCTTTGCTGGATAAAGTAATCTTGGTTGTAGGTTCTTGCTGTTCATCACTTTGAATATTTCTTGCCACTCCCTTCTGGCCTGCAAAGTTTCTGTTGAGAAATCAGCTGACAGTCGTATGGGTACTCCCTTGTAGGTAACTGACTGTCTTTCTCTTGCTGCTCTTAAGATTCTCTCTTTGTCTTTTGCTCTTGGCATTTTAATTATGATGTGTCTTGGTGTGATCCTCTTTGGATTCCTTTTGTTTAGGGTTCTCTGCGCTTCCTGGACTTGTAAGTCTATTTCTTTCACCAGGTAGGGGAAGTTTTCTGTCATTATTTCTTCAAATAGGTTTTCAATATCTTGCTCTCTCTCATCTTCTGGCACCCCTATAATTCGGATGTTGGTACGCTTGAAGCTGTCCCAGAGGCTCCTTACACTATCTTCGTAATTTTGGATTCTTTTTTCATTTTGCTTTTCCGGTTGGGTGTTTTTTGCTTCTTCGCATTTCAAATCTTTGACTTGATTCTTGCGCTCCTCTGGTCTGCTGTTGGGAGTCTGTGTAGTATTCATTATTTCAGTCTGTGTATGCTTAATTTCTAGTTAGTCCTTTATCACAACGTCGAGGGTCTCATTAGATTTCTTGAGGATCTCACTATATTTAGCGGCGGTCTCACCAGTCTTTTCGAGGGCCTTACTAAATTTATCGGCGGTCTCAACAGTCTTTTCAAGGGCCTTACTAAATTTATCGGCGGCTTCTAGACAGTTCTTGAGAGACCTTAAAAGTGTGGTTTTGAGCTCTATATCCAGCATTTTGCCTTCCTCCATTTCTGTCCTGTTTCTTTGTCTCCGCATTTTTTATGCTTTCTTGGTGCACCCCCTAGTGGTCTTTGTGCGCTGTCTTGTTATAGTTAAGCCTTGATTATTGTAGGTAACACTGGGGGGGGATTTGACCTCCAGGCCAACTGGCTGTCTCTTTTATTATTTTATTTTTTAGAGGGAATTTGGGGGTGAGAGTACTGGTTCTTTCTTTTCTTTTTTTCCTGATTAAAAAAGTAACATGCCCATGGGAAGAGTATAGGGGATTCAGAAAAACATGAAAAAGGACAAAGCAATTAGGTATCATCGCACCGCTTAGGGGTTTTTGTAATTTCTTTCACATCCTCTTGCTGTGTGTATAAACGCTTTGATGGGGTTTTATCATGTTGTGCACGTATGTCGTGAGCATTTTGCCACTTGCCTGTTGAAGCATTCCCAGACACACTGCAACAAATTCTGTACAGACATAATTTTTGAACAATAAAAAAATTGTTATTGAAGTCATACAAAATTAGAGAGTACAAAGAGTGTGTGTAGAATTTTAAAAAATGGTCGTCCTGTGTTCTGCACGCAGCTCCTCTCTCAAGGGCGGGGCCAGCCACTGGCCTGCTCTGTTCCAGTCCAGCCTTTACATTTTTAAGTTGGTGGAAAACACCTGAAGAAAGATAATGATGTGGTGACATGTGGAAATGGCACTGAGTTTAAACATCAGTGTCTGTGAAGAAAGCAGGCTGGGAGCACAGCCAGCCCCTGTTCATGCCTGTGCATGGCTGTCATCCTGCGACCGCTCTGAGCCACTCGTTGCCACAGCGGCCGGAGGGTCCATAGAACTGAAAATGTTTACCATCTGGCCCTTTAAGGAAAAGTTTGTCAACTCAGGTAAATAGTTTGATGAGTGTCTTCCCAAACATTCAGATCATTAGATAAAAGATAGACACATTGACAAATTGTATAGTTGGGGTGGGGAGGGGGGCGTGGGAGTGGGTGGTTACTTAAAAAAATGAAGCTATTGCATGCAAATTGTTTTGCATCTGAGTCCTTTTTGTTGGTAATCCTCACTCAAGGATATTTTCCCATTGATTTTTAGAGTGGAAGGGAAGTAGGGAGGGGAGCGGGGAGAGAGAGAAAGAGAGAGAGAGAGAGAGAGAGAGAGAGAGAGAGAGAGAGAGAGAGAGAGAGAGAGAAACATCTATGTAAGAGAGACACATCCATTGGTTGCCTTTTGCATTCACCCTGACCAGGGCCAGGACTGAACCTGCGACCCAGGCACATGCCTTTGACGGGAAATTGAGCCCGCAAGCCTTTGGTGCACAGGCAAAGCTCGAACCACTGCTCAGGGCCAGAGTCCTTTGTTTATTTGCCCTCATGTGCCTGGTTCCCTCCCTCCCTTCCATCCTTCAGATTTTTCTTTAAAAATAGCCTTTCCCCTCACCTTACTAACAGTTCAACACTCATCCCACAGCAGTGCCCCAACCCCTGTGTGCTGTGTCACTGTCCAGCATGTGGAGTTTTAGCCAAGTCATTCATTTCTCCTGACCCTGGAATCCGGGGCAGGATCTTTGATCCTTCCCTGTTACCGCCACCCTCCTCCCTCAGGTGCGGGCACATGTGCTGAATGGGAGCACTCACAGTTGTCCCAGGCGCGGGGTGATTCCCGGTCTCCACTTTGCCCGCAGACTCGGCTCCTGGTCACGCATGGGATCAGCTACCTGCCACAGGTGGATGTCATCATCGTCATGAGTGGTGGCAAGATCTCCGAGATGGGCTCCTACCAGGAGCTGCTGGCTCGGGACGGGGCCTTCGCCGAGTTCCTGCGCACCTACTCCAGCGCCGAACAGGAGCAGACGGAGCAGGACGAAGGTAGGGTGGTGTGCTGCCTCCAGCATGGAGGGGTGGGTGGGTGGGAGGGGCGGGGGGCGCCTTGCAGGGCCCCGGTTGTCCCCTGCAGATCTCCATCAGCCACTGGGCCGCTCATCAGGCGTCAGGCAGGGGCGGGGCCAGGCCCCCTCAGGAACCACCTAGAAGGACCCTTTAGCCAGTGGTTCTCAACCTTGGCTGCACATTAGAATCACCTGGGAATCTTTTTAAAATCCTGATTTCTGGGCCTCACCCTCCGGAAATTCTGTTTCTCTGTTACTAATGTTGTGGCCCCACCCCATCACAAAGAAACAGAATTTCCGGAGGATGAGGCCCAGAAATCAGGATTTTAAAAAGATTCCCAGGTGATTCTAATGTGCAGCCAAGGTTGAGAACCACTGCTTTAGGCTGAGTTGAGAAGGGGTCCCAGTGCTGATGGCCTGGTCAGCAGACCTGGGCACTAGTCCCAGTACTTCTCTGTGATGTGGCTGTGGGCCTCCTGAGCTTCAGGGTCCCTGTGACAAAAATAGGGACAGCGATAACTACAGTCCTCCCGGCTCCCACGAGGCTGTGAGAAGCCGGGGGCATGTGGCTTAACCCAGATGAGGCAAGGTGGTTGAGCGTGCAGATGTGCAGTTGGCAGGACCTGGTTTGAATCCCAGCTGCTGCTCCAACCAGCTGTGTGACCTCAAACTCCTTCCGAGCCTCCGTTTCCCCATTGATAAAGCAGGGTAACAGCAGAACCAGGCTTCTAGCACCAGAGGCCGATTTAATGTGCCACGTTACGTGAAGCCTCTGGCACCGAGTCGTCAGTAAACGGCAGCTGCTGCCTCTCTTTTACCCCCACGCCCTTGGCACCTGCCAGGTCGAGACAGACCTGCCTCCTCCCAGCCGCTGCTCCCCGTCCCCCCTCCCAGGCCCGGCCTCAGAGCAGGGACAGCCTGGGAGGCACCTTTTGAATTCTGGCTGGGACCTCACCCGGCCTTACTTGAAGCAGACAGGGAAGACTCCTAAGAGTCCTGATCTCCCTGATCATGTGGTGCAAAAGCCAGGGGTTTGGTTTGCAGCCTTTGCCGGTTGCCCTGTGTTCGTGGGTCAGACTGGCAGCTCAGCCAAGCCTCTGCTCACCTTGGCTCCGAGCTCCGGCCTTGTGAGCACGGAGCAGTCATCTGATGCCTCTCGGCTTTGGTTTCAGCTGTTGCTAAAAAGAGTGGAACTACACAGAGTTCAACTGCCCTGGCTCCCTCTCCCAGGAGCTGATTACAGACTTCCTGAGCCTGTGTGGTGTGTTTGCTACACACTGGTCCCCAAACAGGTCTCCGACAGACTGACTGTGCTCAGGGGCAGGGCCACGGGTACGCCGCGCACGGCTCCCCGGGCAGAGTTGTCACTGGAGTGTCTGTGATGTGGAGTGCTCCCTGGCTTCTGTTCACAGAAGTCATCTTGCTGAATCCTCCTAGCAGCTCATGAGGGAGGTGGAATTACTACTCCCAGGCCTCTGGCGAGGAAGCTGGGGCTTAAAGAAGCTCGTCCCTTCTATGCCGGGAGCAGGTGGGTCCCAGGCTTTGTGAAAGGGGCTGATCGCTAAGGAAGCTACTTACTGTTCATTGACTTAGTCATGCAACAGGTATGAATTGAGCACCTACTGTGTGACAAGTACTCATATTATCTTCCTAGGGCTGCTATACCAAAGTTCCACAAACAGTAGCTTCAACAACAGAAATGTACTGTCTCACAGCTCTGGTGGCTGGAAGTCTGAGGTGAAGCTGTCGGCAGGGTAGGCTCTGCCTGAGGCCGTGAGGGAATGTCTGTTCCACGCTTCTCTCCAGCTTCTGGGGTTTTTGCAAAACTTGGGCATTCCTTGCTTGTAGAAGCATCCCTATTTGCCTTCATCTTCACATGGTAGTCACCCTGTCTGTCTCTACCCCTTTTTATTTTATTTTTTAAAATATATTTTTACTAGAGGCTCAATGCACAAAATTTGTGCAAGGGGCTCGACCCTCACAGCCCGGCTTCATCCGGAAGAACATCAGGAAGGTCATCTGACTGTCCGGTCTGATTAGCATATTACACTTTTATTATTACAAACTGGTTTCAGAGAGGAAGGAAGAGGGAAAGAGAGATAGAAACATCAATGATGTCAGAATCATTGATGGGCTACCTCCTGCACACCCCACTCTGGGGATGGAGCCCCCAACTAGGGCATGTGCCCTGCCCTGGAATTGAACCATGACCTTCTCCTTCATAGGTTGATGCTCAACCACTGAGCCATGTTGGCTGGGCATAAATTTACCCCTTTTTATAAGGACACCAGTTATATAGGATCAGGGCCCACCCTAATGACCTCATCTTAACTAGTGATATCTACAAAGACCTTATCTCCAAACAGACACATTTAGAGGTACTTCAAATATGGATTTGCGGGGGTGGGGTGGGGGTGGGGGCATGGGGGAGAGACATAATTGAGCCCATAACAGCACTGTCCTAGGTTTTGGAGAAACAGAAGTGAGCAATGTATAGACAAATCCCTGTCCTCATAGAGCTTAGTATCTAGTGGGAGAGAAAGGCAA
Source organism: Myotis nattereri (assembly GCF_964212035.1). Taxonomy (NCBI): domain Eukaryota; kingdom Metazoa; phylum Chordata; class Mammalia; order Chiroptera; family Vespertilionidae; genus Myotis; species Myotis nattereri. Next base: position 90,264,570 of record NC_138079.1, on the reverse strand, counting down.
TAAACAGATCAACAAATATAGATGGTTTCATACAGCATTAAGTGCGATGAATTTTTAAAAAATGCAGAATAATGTGCTGGGGTGTGACAGGGTGGCACAGCAGCAACTCAGGCAGGGTGGTCAGAGAAGCCCTCTGAGGAAGTGACATTGGCATGGAAAGGAGCCAACAAGGAGATGTGAGGAACAGTGTTCTGACACAAGGAACAGCAAGTGCAAAGGCCTCATGCATTTGTTTGCTCAGTTTGTTTAAGGAGCAAAAAGGAGGCCAGTGTGTCCAGACCATGGTGGGCAAGGAATGGGAGTGGGAGGTGAGACTGGTGAGGCAGTCACCCTCCTGAGCTTCCGCGCAAGGAGTTTGGGTTTGGTCTAAGTGCAGTCGAAAGCCACTGAATGTGAGAGGAAGCAGCTTGTCTGAGGACACCCAGTGGCTGCAGGTGGGGGTGGAATCTCAGGTCTGGTCTCTGAGTTTCCAGTCCTCTGCTCCTTCAGTGGCCTCCAGGTCTGCCTGGGGTAGAAGCTCATTCGTCCCACTGCCTTAGAGTTTGCCACAGAGGTCCTAGTGATTCTTAATTAGTGCTTTAGTGAGGTATGATTCACATACCATGCAATTCACCCAGTGAAAGTGTACAAGCCAGTAATTTATATGCTCAGAGTGGTGCAGCCCAGTCAATTTCAGAACATTTTCATCAGCCCTCAAGAGAACCTCGAATCCATTAGCCGTCACTCCCCTCTTCTCCCAGGCCCCCAAGTCCTAGGCAACCACAAATCTACTTGCCGTCTCTATGGATTTGTCTCCTCTGGACGTTTCATATGACTGGGATTCTGTAATGTGGAGTTTGGGGACTGACTTCCTTCACTTAGCATGATGTTTTCAAGGTTTATCTGTGTGGTAACATGTATCAGACTTCGTTTCTTTTCCCTTTTTTTTTTTAAATCCTCACCCAAGGATGTTTTCATTGATTTTTGGAGGGAGGGAGAGAGAGAAAGAGAAAGAGAGAGAGAAACATTGGTGTGAGACACATCAATCGGTTGCTTCCTGTACACGCCCCGACAAGGGATCAAACCTGCAACCTTTCTGGTGTACGGAAACTGAGCCACCTGGCCAGGTCCAGACTTTACTTTTTTGATTGTTGAAGAATATTCCATTGTGTGAGCACACCACATCATTTTATTTATCTATTTATTAGTTGAACATTTTTGAGTTGGTTCCACTCTTTGGATATTATGAATAGTGCCACTATGCACCCTAGTTTTAAAAGTGTGTGTATTATTATTATTACTATTTTTTGCCAGCATGAGATAGCGAACCCTCCCTTCAGCTTGTAAACTCCCTGGTTGGAATGAGTTTCCACATGTTCATGCTCCTGTGGTTGGAAAGTTCTGCCTTAAGTCTAGCCTGTTTTCTTCTTGCTGCAAAGTCTCCTACCTCTGAGCCCGAGTCAAGCCAAAGTTACATGATGGGTGGGGGCTACTTCGAGACCACTTTGTTTCACCAAACTGCTTGGTGGCTACAGTTAGGCAAAAATAACCCTCTGTGCTTTCCAAAGCAACACGCGTTGGTTAAACTGAGTTTTTCCCCAGAATGAGGTCCCTCTCCACTTTCTATCCAGGTGAGCAGGGACCGTCCTTACACTCTGTTGGCCACAGATGGCTTTTTTTCCATTCCTCCCCAGCTGCAGGCATATCCAAAGCAGTTTTTGCAGAACATGGAACGCTGCCAGTTTCTTTTTCCCTCTTCCTCTCTCTCTCTCTCTCTCTCTCTCTCTCTCTCTCTCTCTCTCTCTCGTGCACGTCAGCTACTATCCACCACCCTAGCACCACTGTGGGTTCACTTCCCCAATTCAGCCACCCAGCCTCCTGCCGGGTGGGACACAGAAGTCCTCTGTCCCTGTGTCTGAAATCAAACTGCCCCCCCCCCCCTTTCTCCCTCCCTGGAAGGCCCAGCGATAAGGGTCTAGTCTCGCTTAGCCAGCTCCAAGCGCCAGTGACCTTGGGTTTGTTTGAACCGCATTCTTGGCTCCGCCTAAAGGGAAACTTTTCCCCCTGGTTGGCTTAACCGGGTCTTTTTTAGAACGCCCAGGCTGGGGGGTGAGGGAGGGGGATGTGGTTTGGGGGTTCTTTCTCTTCGAGATAGGGAAGGGGGAGGTGTAACAGGAGCCAGGCTTGGGGCGGGGAGATGTTCCTCCCCAGGAAGTTCATTATGCTGATTTCTAGGATGCTTTTTTTTTTTTTGGTGGCAAAGAGATTTACAAATTGGCTCAAAACCTTTGTACCTGGAAGGTGAAGAACACTTTTATTTGCTCTGGTTCCTTTATTAGGAACCTAAAACCAGAGCAGTGGTTTTCACCAGGGAACATTGGTGCCTTTCAGGGAAACTTGGCAACGTCCGCAGACGCCTCTGGTTGTCACAACCGGTACTGGGGGGGGGGTACTCCCAGGATCTAGTGGGCAGAGAGCAGAGATGCTGTTAAACACCCTGCAGTGCACAGCACACCTCCTCCGCCCACTAGTGGCAGAGCACCACCCGACCCACGGGCGGTGAGAAACCCACTCTGCTCCCAGGACAGGCCGCCCAGGCCCTCCCCTGGTTTTCTTGGGAGAAAGACCTTGATTCCAACAACGTGTCCACTTTTCAGAACCTTGTTGGAAGTTTCTTTTTTCCCTATCGCAAATGTTTGCTGCTTTTCTTTGTACTGATTATAAAATCACTGTGGGCTGATTGTAGACAATAGCAAACTGCAGAAACGCACAGAGCCTCCTCCTCCCACTCTCCCCCCACCGGAGAGGGCGGGGCTGTGCTGGCCGGGCCTCTTTCCCGCCGGCTCTCTTCTCATCAGTTCTCCTGCCCCTCTTCTTACGTATTTTTTCTTTAACATCAGATCATAAGCGCCTCCCCCTGTTACAAAAATCTATCGTAAAGGCCAACAGGCGCTGGAGAGTCTGAGCACATTCCTCCCTGCTGCCCTCAGGGGCCTGTTTCTTCCCCTCTGGAGTGTGAAGGACCTTCAGGGCCCAGTGGAGGGGTTGGTTCAGGGATGCAGCCAGTCACTTCCCTTTTTGGTCAAAAGTGAGGCGTTGATTGTAGAGCAGCAACTGGGATCCTTCCCTTGAGGGAGGCTGGCCCGCTGGCCCTTGCCCAAGTGGAGTTACAGAACCTTCTTGAGTAAAGGCAGTGTTGCTGGGATAAACAGTGAGCCTGAGAGGTGCCCGCCCTGCGGGCCAGCAGCTGGCTGAGCGCACAGCCCAGGCAGCGCACCAGTGGTTCGAGGGCAGGGACGCCGCCGGGCAACCTGGTGCTTAGGCACACTCAAGGAGCAGTCACTGCATTACATTTCTTGTCTTTGCTTAAAAACAAAACCAGAATTACTATTTCATGGCATCTTTGGTTTTCCCCCTACCCTGCTTGGTCTTATTTTCTTTTTTGTGGTATTTTCTTTGTAGTAAATTCTGAATCTGCTCATTTCTTTATTGTCTCTCTCTGCCCCTTAGCATTTAAGCTCCATGAGGACTTTTTGGTTCCCTCTGGACGGGGAACAATGGCTGTCACATAGTAGACACTCAATAAATGTGCTGAGTGAGTGAATGAACTGCCCCTTGATGGCTGAGGTCATGCCCTCTGTAAGTCCGTATAAGGTCTCTGGGCTTTGGACATTAACTCAGCTGCATAAATAGCCCAGATTTGAAAGCGAGATGAGCTGATTTTACCATTTCTCTCAGGGCTGGTTTAGAAGCCGGCTCTGGGGGTCCGGGCTCTGCGATGGCACCACTGTGGCTGATGTGGTGCCCTTCTGGCACTGGAAGGATAGCCATTCACTTGCTCATCTGTCACCTGCTCATCCAGTTGCACAGCGTGCCTGTGCCTTGCCTGGCACTTGAGCCACTGTGTGGCATGGTGCCCCTTGAATTGTGCAGGGCACCTCCTGTATAAGCTTACACGCCATTGGATGTTCCGGTGCTGGGATAGAGCAGTGGGTAAACCCAGTCCAGCCCACAGTTCGATGGGGAGGCACACACTGAGTAATCAAGGACATCATGGTGTTGGAGGCAAGCATGGGAGGCTGTGAGAACCCCAAGAAGGGTCCCCATCCTAGCCTAGGAGGGTCCGAGATGATTCCTGAGCCAAGTTACCTTCTCTTCCCCACTTCTCAGCTCCATGTGCAGCTGGCTCAGAGGAAGGTTTTTTGTTGTTGTTGTTTTTAATATATATTGATTTCAGGGAGGGAGAGGGAGAAAGCGATAGAAACATCAGTGATGAGAGAGAAACACTTATTGGCTGCCTCCTGCATGCCCCCTACTGGGGATCGAGCCTGTAACCCAGGCATGTGCCCTTGACTGGAATCGAACCCGGGACCCTTCAGTCCACAGGCCAATGCTCTATCCTCTGAGCCAAACCGACTAGGACTCAGAGGGAGGTTCTTGAGTCCTCTCGGAACTAAAGGCTGTGAGCTGGAGCTGCGGCCTCTGCTGCCTCCTGGCTGCCAGGCCTGCCCTGCCCTGCCCTGCCCTTCCCTGCCCGCTGTAATACTTTTCTTCCCTCTGCTGCCATGAAACAGCTGTGAAGATGGAAGGTTGTCTGCCCTTTTTATGTTTAAACTCTCACAGTTACAGCTTTTAGAGAAAGGGGTTGGCCTCGTGCAGTGTGCTTGTCAGGGATCGCTCCCCGCGCCCCCCCCCCCAACATGTGGAGCAGGGAAACTGAGGCACAAATGCAGCAGGTCCCTCAGCCATCCTTGCCCCTCACCCTTAAGGGAACACATCCATCCACCCCCTCTGGGCATTTAAATGGGGGCTTAGGGAGGGTGTTTTGCCTTGGTTCTTAACACTTTCTTGGATCTTGTGAATTCCCAGGCAGCAAAGTGATGGACGAGGAGGAGGAAGGTCAGTGGCGTGGGGTAGAGTTGCCTGTGCTTGCAGCACGAGGCTGTGGACGGCCTTGCCCTGCTGCTGCATGCCTGCGCGGGCCCTGGAGCGGCTGCTCTCCCATCCCTTCCCTTGTTCATCCAACAAACAGCTATTGGGCACCTACTCTGTTCCAGGCTTTCCGGCGGGCACCCGGGGATACAGTTAGAACCTCCAGCTCTCCCGCTCGTCGGCTGGGAGACCATGGCCGAGCATCACTGTCTCATCAGTTAGGGGATCGTGAGTGACCAGCACACCTTGCAGGAGATTCTGGCTGTGAAATGCCTGGCACGCGGTAGATGGACCATGCATGTCAGCAGTTTGATTAGGGCTGATTATTTAATTATTATGCCACTCATACCTTCTGGGCCGGGTCAAGCCCTTGGCAGGCCACCACAGTGCAGTGATGAGCTAAGTCACTGACAAAGTGGTGCAGGTGGCTGTGGGCGCCCAGCGGACGGATGTCCTCTAGTGAATTTCAGCCAGCAAGGCTGCCCTCCCCCTGGAGATGTAAAGGCCCGACTGGCCGCTGGAGCAGACCCATACCTCCTGCCTTCTATGACCAGCGCTGTGTGGCTGCAGGTCAGACAGAGGGCCAGCCACTTCACAACAAGGTGTTGACTGGAAGGACCCCAGGTAGCTCAGAAACCAAAGGCAAGCCCGGACAACAGGACACAAGAGATGAGAACGCTGGGGACGAGATTTCTTTGGGACAATCAGTTGGATCTTTCTTTGGTCCTTGGGGGGCCAGTGATGGTTCAGGGTCCTGGGAGAGGGGTTCTGATGGGCTGGCCTTGGGCAGCCTCCCCTCCTTGGCTGAGGACGCCAGGGGCACCCTGATGGATGAGCCTGCCAAGACCACAGGCAGAGGGGGAGGGCTAATCCCCTGGGAGAAGGCAGATGGGACAGTGGGCCCACACACGTTCACAGTGCCCTTCATAGACTCTCAGTCCCTCCCTGGGCAGAGGAGAATTCTCCAGCCGCCCCAGGGGGCGGGTGTATCACCCTGTGGGCTAATTGGGCTGAGAAGGGGAGGCAGCCACACGGGGCCATGGTGGGGGCTCCCGCCTAGTCTTGGGGCTGGTGCTGAGTGAGGAGCAGGAGGGGAAGAGGAGGTTGTGGCTTACGGAGGGCAGAGGGTGGCCTGGGCAGCCAGGCTCTCTGAAGCACCCGCCCACAGGACTGGTGTCTCAGCATGGAACTCCCCCTCACCCCAGGAATGAGGTGTTTTAGCATCCCTGCCCCTTCCCAGACGCAGACGATCAAGGCCGGCCTGGGCCCGATGCTGTGCAGGCATAGGCGCACTGGCTGCACGCGGCCGCACGGACGTCCTGCCTGTGACCACGCTTCCTGTTTGTTTGTTTGTTTAGTTTCTTTTTTTAATTAAAAACAAAGGCACTGACAGCAAAGAAAATGTTTGAAGCAGCGATTCTCAGGCCTGGCTGGGTGCCGGACTCTGTAGAGCACACAGTGGCGCCTTGGACTTACCGAGCGCCACCTTCCTGCCTGTGCAGATAGGAGCTGTCCTTCCTCCCACTGTACAGCTGTGGTAGGTGAGGCTGAGAGTTCACTTCCCCGGGACACACAACCAGGAAGTGAGAGAGCACTCCCCGCCTGGCTGTGCTCTGACCGGCACAAGACGGACCACGTCTCCCTGCAGTCAGTGCAGGCCCCTGCCCTGGGCACCCCGGGGGTGGGTTCAGAGCCAGGATTGAGAATCGGCATGGAACTCCCCCTCACCCCAAGCTTCTGTCTTCCTTGTCTTCCCGTGGCTGTCACCCCAGAGCCGGCCTTTCTGGATCCTGCTTCTGCGCATGTCTCATCAGCATGTTCCCAGGGTCACCCTGGCTGCGTATTGATCCCCTGTTGTGACTTCTCTCCTGCATCCCTCCCCTCCTCCTCTGGGGTCATCCCTGTGGGGCCCTACCATCGTGCTTGTCTCTCCCCCAGCATGAGAGGGAGGACATCACAGAGGAGTTGGGGTGATCAGTGTCTCGCTGAGTAGTTGGGAGGGTTAAAGGGGACAATGTATTTCAGCACAGCACAGCCGCCGCCACCCATTGTTAAATGTTAGCGTCACTGTCAAGGTTACAGTGATTAGAGTGATGGGTGGGTACCTCCTGGAATTGGGTGGACATCCGGCTGGTGTCCATGGTGGCCGTATCAGTTATTAAAATACTTCCTTACAGTTGGGGAAGCTACCACCCCAGGTACCCCCTACCCCGGACCTTCTGGACCATCTCGTGATTAGGCAGCAAAGGGTTAACTCCCGGCACGACAAGGTACCCCTGGGACCTGATTGGCTGGTGCCTCTGTCAGACCGGGTTGCTATTTATTTTGAGTATCATTCCTGCTTGGGGACCAGAGGGCTGTGCCCCCCCCCCCTCGTTCCCTCACATCCTGGCCCCATTGGCCAAGCTCCATGCAGCAGGGCACTGTCAGCTGAACTGGGTTGTACCCATTGCTGCTGGCACAGGGCACTTGCTCAGGCCCAGCAGCCTCAGCTAATGGGGCCCTCGCAAAGCATCACCCCTGCCCCGAGGGAACTAGTAGTTCGCTCCTGTGCCCACCCCCTTGGGAGCCTGTTGGTGGCCCCACAGGCAGGCCTTGCTTTTTGAGCTTCCTGGAGGCTAGGTTGTTCTGCCATCTCCCTCCCAAGCGACAGGTTTTCCTCATCTTTGCTCGTGGCATTAGCCCTTGAAACCATGATTCCCCCTTCTCTGTCTTGTGCCAGGATTAGCAGGCGTGAGCGGTCCAGGGAAGGAGACGAAGCAGATGGAGAATGGCATGGTGGTGACGGATGCTGCGAGGAAGCAGCCGCAGAGGTAAGCACAGCGAGGGAGGCACCGCGTTTCTGCCCCGCCTGTGGGGAGAAGGGAGGTACAGGGTGCCAGTGGCTTGGCTCCACCTGCCAAAAAAGGCCTTCAGCTCTCCAGGGTCGTGCAAGTGGAGGCTCTCTGCCTCCCCCTCTCCCCCCAAATCCTCCGGGAACCTCATTTTCCTGAGCACAGGCCTGAAGGGAGAGCCTGGCACTGTTCCCCCAGGTGGCACGATCCACACAGGCCTTGTGATTTAACCATCAGTCTGCACTTCTGACACCCAAGCTCCCTACATGGTGTGGATTTGTGCTCAGTTTGCTCTGAGGGGCCTGGAGGGTTGAGGCGTTAAGAACCAGCATTCAATTAAAATTAGTCACAGTAATAGTAACTGCTGCGTTTGATGCGCCATTAGGACCCAGACACAGTGCCATTAGGAACCCCCCCCCCCCCCCCCGCTTCCTGGTTCCTCCCATCCTGGCCCCATTAGCCAAGCTCCATGCAGCAGAGCACTATTGAACAGTCCATTGAACCTGGAGGTTGTTACTGTCATCTTCCCATTTTACAGATGAGCAAACTGAGAGCTCCCCACAGGTTATACAGCTAGAGAGAAGCTGAGCTAGGATTTGAGCCCAAGTCCAGCCTCTGAGCCCCTGCCCCTAACTTCTACACTTTGCTGCTTTAAAGGAGGTTGCATTTGGTGAGATCATTGGGTATTTGGAGGAGCCTCATTCCATGGACTTTGTTGCTTAACCTCTCTGTGCCTCAGTTTCCTCAGCTGTCACATGGGGTCTGCGGTGTACTTGCTACATGGGATTGTAGTAAGGCTTACCTGATACGGTGCCTGTGAAGCACCGGGGACAGTGCCCTGTGCCCCCAGCACTCAGTCATTCCTGGACGAGTGGGGCTGCTGGGACCTGCTTCTTCTGGGGGTGGGGGTGGGGCATTTCACAGAAATGGGGCTGGAAGAGATTGGCATGAGCAGCTCTGCCCTCAGAACCCTGGGCACAGCACCCTCCTGGACTCACGTTTCTATCTCATGGACAGGTGGGAGGATTTCCTTCTTTGTCGGTGCACCTGTTGAGGTGGGGAGCTGGACGTATGTGTGTGAAGCTTAGAGCCACTCCCAGAGTCACACAGGGGGCCTGGGGGTGCTGCCAGGTTCAGGAGGGCGGCTGGCATCACTAGTCACAGTGGCTGAAGCGGCCGAGAGGGGTTGTGCCTGCAGGTGGTCCTGGGAACAGGGGCAGGTGATGGTGGTATGCAGACCAGAGAGAGCCTGGGCAGACTGAGCAGAAACATGCAGGACACTGGGGCATTCATTTCCTGTTGCTACATAGCACATTACCACACACTTCGCGGTTTGTCATCTCATGGTTTCTGTGTCTTGGGGGTCCGGATGTGGCTCAGCTAGTTCCTCTGCTCAGCGTCTCTCACAGGCTGTCGCTGAGGTGTCAGCCTGGATGGGGTCTTATCTGAAGGCTCAGCTGAGATCGATCTGCTTCCTGCAGCTGTTGGCAAGACTCACTTGCTCATTTCCTAACTGACTGTGGGCTGGAGGCCACCTTAGCTCCCTGCTCCCAGCACCTCCAGCCCCGGTGCTTGCTTCATCGAGGCAGGCAAACCAAGAAGGCAGGAGAGTCAGTGACCAGGGTGGGTTTTACTCCATCACCTTTGCCCGTGTGGGTCTGAGCCATGGCTGAGAGAGGGGATGTGCCTGTGTTCTCATGTACATGTGCGTGTGTGCGCACACACACACAAACACACAATGTCATTCCCCAATGCTGTAAGTCCCTGGGGGCAGGACTGCCTCAAGGGGGAAAGAGTCCTGGGTCACCTGATCTGTGATGATCTGTGATGGTCTTCAAAAGCTGATGACCACTGGTGGCAAGAAAATGCTGTTTGCAGAATGCCTGCGTAAAGGAGCGCTTCTTTCATGGGGCCCCTACCCTCTCTGGGTTCATCTGTAAAATCTGAAGCTTGAACTGGGTCAGTGCTTTGTTGGGACTGCCGTCCCTGCCCAAGGCTTCCATTGGCTGACACCATGTGCCTTGCTTTCCCCAGACAGCTCAGCAACTCCTCCTCCTACAGCGGGGACGCCAGCCGGCACCACGGCAGCACTGCCGAGCTGCAGAAGGCCGGGGCCAAGGAGGACACCTGGAAGATGATGGAGGCCGACAAGGCTCAGACGGGGCAGGTGAGGCTGGCTCCCTAAATGAGGACGCTGGTGGGGGTGTGCGGCTCCCCAGTGCGTGCTGGTCCCGTGCAGAGGCCATTGTGTTACCACCTGTCTTCCTCACAGGAGCCTGTAAAAGTGTTGTCTTAAATGCTGGAAACCGAGGCCTGAGAGCCTAGGTGACTCACCCGGGGTCGCAGCTGAGTGGCAGTTGACCTCCAGGGTTGTCATGTATGGTCTCCGCTGTCCTTGCTGCCGCCTCCTTTGAGCTGCTGGGGGCCTCTCATTAGGGGTAGGCAACCTGGTTGCTCTTAAGTCAGGGCTTCCCATCATGCAGGGTTCCATTTATGTGAGGTGATTGCAGACACGGTGCTGAAGAATATTAAGGAAAGAAAGTTTTCACTTCTCTTCCAGCCCTTAGTACACCAGTGAGAGTTACCTAGCTCGTCTTGAATACCTGTCTTAGTCCGTTCAGGCTGCTATAACAGGATAGATTGGGTGGCTTTGAAACAGTACACACTTATTGTTCACACCTCTGGCGGCTGGCAAGTCCAGGATCAAGACACCGGCAGATTTGGTATCTGGTGAGGACCCACTTCCTTGTGCATTCCTGGTTCATAGAGGGCCATCTTCTTCCCATGTCCTCATGTGGCAGAAGGGGCTGGGAGCTCCCTGAGGCCTCCTTCCGTAAGAGCACTAATCCCATTCACCTTCATGAAGCTAATCACCTCTCAAAGGCCCGACGCCTAGTGCCATCACATAGGCATTCTGGGGACACACAACCATTCCGTCTCTAGCACTAACAATTGCTAACTTTTCTTTGTAATAAACAGCGTGGGTTTAAAGCCCTCTCTCTCTCTCTCTCTCTCTCTCTCTCTCTCTATATATATATATATATATATATATATATATATATATGTGTGTGTGTGTGTATATATATATATATATATATACACACACACACACACATACACACATATATATATATATATATATATATATATATATACACACACACATATATATTTTACTATCATCTATATTGTCCAAGGGTCACTAATCAGTAATTTTTCATTTGTGGCAATGATCAAAGTTTTGTTTAAATCCTCACCTAAGGATATATTTTTCATTGATTCTAGAGAGAGGAAGGGAGAAGGGGAGAGAAACATAAATCAGTTGCCTCACCCATGCATTCTGACTGGGGATCAAACCTGAAACCTGGGTACATACCCTGACCGGGAATCAAACCTGAGACCCTTCAGTACACAGGACAACACTCCAACCACTGAGCCACACCAGCCAGGGCCAGAATTTATTTTTAAATATAAATGTGGTTATATGTTGGGTTTTTTAAAAAAAAAAAAAAATAGGGAATAGAGTTTCTAAAATAAGTACACAAAGAAAAATAACCAACCCCCGAAAGGTGGTACGGTACCATGTGAGGGTGGGGCACTCAGACCCACCTGGACATATCAGAATCTCCTGGGACCCTCTGTTTCCAGCCTGTTTCCTCCCTGCCATCACACCTGTGGCCGACGACAGAGGTGGCTGTCGTGTGTCCTCCCCCCTTGCTCTCACTGACCCTCCAGGGAGCCAGAGAAATGACCCTGAATCGAGCACTTGAGAAAGAAGGGCCAGAGATGCCAGGCCCATTTAATCCCCATTGAATCCCACCCCCCAGAGGAGATGGTCTCAGCATCACCTGCATTTATATTTGTTCACAGGGAGAACGGAGACGGGGAGGGAGTGTCAGTTGCCAAAGTGGAGCTGGGTCCAGCCCACCCGGCCACTTCTGCCTCCCACGCTGCCTCGTCCCCTGCTCGTGAGGAGGGTCCCCGAGCCCCTCGGGGTCATGCAGGGACAGCAGGCAGCGCAGCTGTGAGGAATCAAGGGGTGCGACATGCTCTTTACTCTGACACCCTCTGCCCACTCTTTGAGCTTGAAGAGCAGAAACTTGGAACAGAAAAAAGGAAACACTCAGTTATACCCCAGAGCTCTGACCCCTCGCTGCTACCTTTCAACCAGCCTGTGATTCAGACATGACCTTGATGACCCAAAATTCAGCCTTAAAGGCTTGACAAGACAGCGAGGCCACGCAGGAGGAAAGAGGCTGGAGCCCATTGAAAACAAGCCCTGTGGGGCAAGGACCTGGACTTGGTCTGCTGCTGACTTTCTTTGTCAAATAACGGTGGGAAGGGCAGGGCGGGGGGGGGGGGGGGGGGGGGCGTGTCAAGGATGTGAGCCCAGGTGGAGGCCTGACAGCAGGTGCTGACCCTGGTGGGTGTGGTGCGTTGTGTAAAACGCCTCCTTTCCCCGGCTCCAGGTCAAGCTCTCCGTGTACTGGGACTACATGAAGGCCATTGGACTTTTCATCTCCTTTCTGAGCATCTTCCTTTTCTTGTGTAACCACGTTGCCGCCCTGTCCTCCAACTATTGGCTCAGTCTCTGGACTGATGACCCCATCGTCAACGGGACCCAGGAGCACACTAAAGTCCGGCTGAGCGTCTATGGAGCCCTGGGCATCTCTCAAGGTGGGAGCCGCCCCTCTGCACCCTCCCCCATCCCACCTGATTTTGGCACTTGGAACCACTTTTCTGTCTTGTTAGAGAACTGTTCCCTACTTGTCAGGGTTTTATAGAACCCCCCCACCTCCCCCAACCAAGACAAACCCAGAAGAACAGTACCTGACACACAGTAAACATTCAAGTATTTTGAATGCTTTGTTTCACATGGCCCTAGGAGATAGAGGAGAGCGCCAGTGTGCCCATTTTATAGATGAGGAAAGTTGAGGAAGAGAGTCCACCCGGAGCATTAATGGTGCATCTGTACAGTTTCATTTGTGGGCTTTTCCCTGCTGTCTGAGGGTGGGGATTCTTAGCACATGTAGTGTTGGCCCCTCCGGGACATGTGGCAATGTCTGGAGATCCGTGTGGTTGTTACAACTTATGAGGGTGCTACTGGGTCTAGAGACCAGGGATGTTGCTAAGCATCCTGCACTGCACAGCACAGATCCCGCAACGGAATTATCCAGCACCACATGTCAACAGTGAGAGGCTGAGAAACCCTGCTGTATGCCCTTCTTGTGATCCCATGAGAGTTCCCAAACCACAGCGTTAATACTAACAGCTAGTGTTTACTGAGCACTTACCTGGTGCCTGGTTCTGTTCTAAACACCTGTACGTGTTTTGACTTGTTTTACCCTTGCAGCAATCTCACGAGGTAGGAGCTAATATTGTCCCCATTTTAGAGATGCAGAAACTGAGGTCCAGAGGGACTAAGTAAGTTGCCCTCAGTCACATGCTAACAGGTGGCAGAGCTGGCATTGAATGAGGTAGTCTGGCTCGGAGCCCGTGCTCTTAACCACTACGCTACAGGCTACACAGTACACTAGGTATGTGTTTATGTGCTCATCAAAACTGTTTATATGTACACACATGTACATTCAATGCCTAGGCACATAGTGTGTACAATAGGTATACACATATTTGACATTCTTGAGCACTTTTTGTGCACCAGGCACATAGCTGGGTAGGCCCCTTGCATTTGACATTGCTATAAATAGTGTCCCATGTTACAGATGGGGAAGCTGAGGTGCAAAGAGGTTAAGTGACTTGCGGGAGGCCCCACACCTGGCAGGTGACAGAGACAAGGTCTGACAGTGTTGGCTCCAGAGCCTGTCGTTTTAGTCCCGCCTCTTGCAACCGCCTCTCTGCAGAGAATGGGTGCCCTTCGTGGCTTGTGTGGAGGAGCCACAGCTGCCTCTTGAACTCCAGGAGATGGCTTTGGAAAAACCCAGGAGAGCAAACATGTATTTCTTAAGTTTCTCAGCCCCTGCAGCGCCCTCCTAGGGCAAAGGACTGTGGGCTCCAAATTATAACTGAGGGGAGGTGGTGCACAGAGTGTGATGTTTATCTGGGCCCACACAGCAGCAGTGTCTAGTCTAGCTGTGCTGTCCTGTGGTGGCCGTCTTTGGCCATGGGTAACTATTGAATTTCAATTCATTAAATTGAAGTAATAGTAAACATTCGGTCGTTCCCTGCACTAGCCACATTTCAGGTGCTCAGCAGCCACATGTGGTTCATGGCTACTCCATTGGACAGTACAGATATAGAATGTTTCCGTCATCACAGAAAGTTCCATTGGATGGGGCTGGTCTAGAGTTCGGCCGACAGCTTGAGAGCATGAGCGGGAGCAGGCTGCCAGGATTAAACCCCATCTCTGCTTCTAATTGGCTGAGAATATTGAAGGTGGAGGAATTCACCTGAGTTTCAGTTTCCTCATCTGTGAAATGGGTAGTTATCTGATTTATACAGAGTTGTCATAAGGATTAGATACCTGTAAAACTTCAGTATGGTGCTTAGCTCATAGTAAGTGCTCAATAAATAATAGCCATTATCATCATCATCATCAGTATTATTATTATTATTATTATTATTATAGCTGGGAACCCCGCCCTGCTTCGTCCACATGGTCGCATGGCCACTCGTCCCAGCCCCCAGCTTGGCCCCTCTCCCATTGTGGAGTCTAATGCGGGAATGTTTGCAGGGCTTGCGGTCTTTGGCTACTCCATGGCGCTGTCCATCGGGGGCATCTTCGCCTCCCGCCGCCTGCATCTGGACCTGCTGTATAATGTCCTGTGGTCGCCCATGAGCTTCTTCGAGCGGACGCCCAGTGGGAACCTGGTGAACCGCTTCTCCAAGGAGATGGACACGGTGGACTCCATGATCCCGCAGGTCATCAAGATGTTCATGGGCTCCCTGTTCAACGTCATTGGCGCCTGCATCATCATCCTGCTGGCTACTCCCATCGCCGCTGTCATCATCCCGCCCCTGGGCCTCATCTACTTCTTCGTCCAGGTGAGAGGTGGGCTGTTGGTGTCTGGAAGAAGCCCTGCTGTGTGTCGGGCTCCCCTGAGCACAGGGCTCGGCCCTCACCCCGGTTCCCTCTGGAGCTGCGGGGGGTTTGCTGGGGGTGCGGTGGGTGTGGTGTCAAGCGCCTCAGCTGATTATTTTTAGCTTGTGATAACCAAGTGCACTTTTCAGTAGGGGTTATTTTTGTAGCTGTAAGTTATAAAAGAAAAAAAAAGTGTAGCTATAAAGATACTTTTATTAGTGAAATTTCCTTAAGAATGCTATGAAATTCTCTAGTTCCTAAGACCCCTGAGATCATGGAGATGCGAATACAAGCAGCTTAAACAAGATAGGTGTGTGTCTTTCTCTCTTGTAATAGAAATATAGAGGCGGGCCACTCAGGGCTGGTGTGGCAGTGCCATGAGTTTGTTGATATCCAGTCCTGTTCCCGTATGAATTGCAGAAAACAAGCCTGAGGCGGTAACAGGGCCAGGTGCGTGTGGTGGCCGGGTAGCACCCTGGTTTCTTAGGGAGCTGCAGTGGGGACTGTGTTTCCGGTTGACAGATGAGCTTGTTGGGGCTCTAATGGCAGAATCGTTGGTGGGAACTCACGTCTGTCTGAGCCCAAAGCGTGTGCTGGTGACCGCAGGGCAGCCTGTCCCTTCTTGCCCGGAAAGGTTAGCTGCGGCACAGCTGCTGGGGGTGGGGGTGGAGGGTTAGATGGGAGCTTAGCAACTGCAACCCAAAATGAGGGTAGGAAATTGTGAAGGGCTCCGTCCTCAAACCGCACTGGAGCTGCTCCTGTGGGTCCCCGAGGGAGGCCAGCCCCGGACCCCGCCACGCTGTGGCCAGTGATGGGTGAGCGTGAACAAGGGAGGCATCAGGGAGGATCCTCACTGCATTCTCTTCAACTTGGTGCCAACTTTGGACAGTCATCTGGCTGCAGTCACCAAAAATAGCATCCATGGTCAGACCCTGGCTGGAAATGTTCTGGAAAGACCCAATTTAAAGGACAGAACAGACCAAATGCAGCATTTGAAGCAGCTCCAACACCTGCCAGTAGCAGGGCCTTGAGCACTCGACGGAGCATCTCCGTGGCAGAACCTCATGCGCCCTTGGCGGGAGGATTGGGAAGGCTCTGTTGCACCACGAGTTTTATGTCTGAGCAGCAGGAAGTGAATTAGGCAGAGGACCGGACCGTGTTGTGTGCACACGGTTATTTTAACTAAACCCCACCCGTGTGATGTGTATCGGGAGCACATTACTAATACTAGATTGAACCATGTGAAATGTAACTAAGATGAAATGCATAATGTGTGTGGGCAGGACTGGAAAAGGAGGCAAAGTGTTGCCTGCCTGAGGGTTGGGATTATGGAAGAGGTGTTTTTTTTTTTAATATATATTTTTAGTTAAATGTACACTTATCTATAGCCTAGCACTCTCACTCTTGAGTACATATGCAAAGGAAATGAGTGCACTGGCCGGGTGGCTCAATTGGTTGGGGCGTCATCCTCCACACCAAAAAGGTTGTGGGTTTGATCCCCAGTCAGGGCATGTATGAGAGGCAACCAATCAATGTTTCTCTCTCACATGGATGTTTCTCTCTCTCTCCTCCTCTCCCTTCTTCTCTTTAAAAACCAATAAAGAAACATATCTTTGGGTGAGGATTAGAAAAAGGAAATGAGAGAATGTATCCCGCAGGTCCATTAAACCCCAGCAGTCAGTGGCTCAGAGAGGCTGTACATGACAGAGACTGGCACTCTGCAGCCAAGTGTCTGGGTTCGAATCCCAGCTCTGCCATATCCTAGCCGGCCACGTGATCTTAGGGACGAGGTGAGCTAAGTTCTTTGTGCCTTAGTTTCCTGATGGTGAGAAAGGAATGAGCACCTCAGAGGTCTTGGGTGAGGATTCAATGAGTTAGTATATGTTAAAGTAGTTCAAACAATGCCACAGAGGGTGAGCTCTGCATAAGTGTTAGCTATTCTATTTGTCATCGCTGCCATCGTTGTTGGCTCTCTGCCAGCAGTTCACCAGGTGAGTGGAGACACCTGCTAAGAGCAGCCCAGCTCCAGCATTCGCCTCCTGGTGGCATCATTTATGTCCAGACTTCCTCCAGCACAGCCCCAGGAGGCTGGGATGAGGACAGCTCCACTCACCCCCCTGTCCGTTCTGTGCCCCCAGAGGTTCTACGTGGCCTCCTCCCGGCAGCTGAAGCGCCTCGAATCCGTCAGCCGCTCCCCGGTTTACTCCCACTTCAACGAGACCTTGCTGGGGGTCAGTGTCATCCGGGCCTTCGCGGAACAGGAGCGCTTCATCTGCCAGAGTGACCTGAAGGTGGACGAGAACCAGAAGGCCTATTACCCCAGCATCGTGGCCAACAGGTGGGCACACCGGGCCCACCAGAGGGGGCGTGGGAAAGCCACCGTAGTTCTTGGAGGAGGGTGTGAAACCAAACTCAAACCCTCCCAGAGGGAATGGTTCGATTTGGTGAGGACAGAAGAACTGTGAAAAGCAGACAGGGACACTGTGAGCACCAGCACTCTGGGGCATTGAAGGACAGGGACAGAGAGTTCTTCTGGAGCCAGAAAATCATACAGAACCTGCCCTTTAGCTGTCGTCCTGGGGGCACAGGAGCACCAGGGGTGGGCAGACTCAGCTGTTGAGTATTTTCCTACCGTAGTTTCAAGCTGAAGGGCGGCCCCCAGCCTCACCCCCGTGATGTGTATCAGGAACAAATCACGAATATTAAGTCAGACCATGTGAAATTGTCATTTAGGGTATGAAGAATGGTTGAATTGCATTAATTAAAGAAAAGAAAAGATTGATGAACAGAATAGATCAAGAGACAAATGGCAGGGAAGGGGGTGGTTAGAGAGCAACCAAAGGACTTGTATGCATGCATATTAGCATAACCAATGGACACAGACACTGGGGCGGTTGAGGCTTGCCCGGGGTGGGAATGACTGGGGGGGGATGGTCAGTCAGGGGAGGTATATGTAAAACTTTAGACAATAAATAAATAAGTAAGTAAATAAATAAATAAATAATTCTACTGAAAAAAAGAGAAAAAGAAGTTTGCTAATTTATTATTATATATTTTTTGCTTTTTAGAGGTAGAAGAAGGGAGAGGGGGAGAGAAAGAGAGAGAGAGAGAGAGAGAGAGAGAGATCATCAACTACCTTCTGTACGCCTCCTACCCGGGCATGTGCCCTGACCTAGAATCAAACCAGCAACTTTTTAGTGCACAGGACAATGCCCAACTAACTGAGCCACACTGGCCAGGGCAAAGTTTGCTAATTATTGACTGAATCTAGAAAAGTGTCTGCTTTATCTCTAAAATATCCTCCTCACTCGGTTGCATCCTGATACAGTTTCTGAGATGAGGAGGTAAGAAAACGCTGGGGCAGGGGTAGCAGCATCCTGGAAGTGACCCATCAAAACCAACCACCAGCCCACCATGTACAGTACGATCCTACAGGGTAAGGCTGGGTGGGAGACTGGGAGTTATTGGAGACCCCGTCTTCCCTTGCAGAACTTTTAGAGTATTTGTCACTATGCCTGCCTGTCTGTGGCAGTGGCTCACCCCCAAGAAGATCAGTCACGTGGGCCTAAGAGCTGTAGTGGGAAAAAGGCTAACCCATCTCCCTAGAATGCTTTACATTTTGAAACATTAAAATAATATTCCTAATGCTGTGTGATTTCTTACAAAAGTTACCTTTAAATCATTAAAATATCTGCTTATATTTTAGAAGGCAAAATACATTTTAATGTTTCTGAGATAAGGATGATCTGGATCTGGGAACCCTTACACTACATTGAAAATAGCGTGTGTTTTTTTCACCACCCTTTTCCTTGCCAAGAGAAGGTTATTTTATTAAAAAATATTTTTATTGCCGTAACCGGTTTGGCTCAGTGGATAGAGCGTCAGCATGCGGACTGAAGGCTCCCGGGTTCGATTCGGGTCAAGGGCATGTACCTTGGTTGCGGGCACATCCCAGTAGGGGGTGTGCAGGAGGCAGCTGATTGATGTTTCTCTCTCACCAATGTTTCTGACTCTATCTCTCTCCCTTCCTCTCTGTAAAAAATCAATAAAATATATTAAAAAAAATATATATATATATATACATATATATATATATATATTTATTAATTTCAGAGAGGAAGGGAGAGGGATAGAGAAATAGAAACAGCAATGATGAGAGTCATTGATTGGCTGCCCCTGCACACCCCCTACTAGGGATCAAGCCCACAACCTGGGCATGTGCTCTGGGAATCGAACCATGACCTCCTGCTTCATAGGTTGATGCCCACCCACTGAGCTACAGCCGGTCAAGAGAAGGTTATTTTAAATCAGTGGTGCCTCTTACAGCCGATGACTTAATATTTATTAATTTTTCAGGACATCTTTTTTTAAAAATGCACACATGGCTGTTTTGAAAGGTTTCAATGAGAAAAAGTTGGTTCTTAAAAAAGCAAGCTTCCATTTCCTGGGAAGATTGCTTCCAGAGAACTGTCTTAATCCCTGGGGTTGCCAGATGAGTGAGGAGTTACTGAAATTGTGTCCCTTTGGTCCTCCTTCCCCCTGAGTCCTAGGAGTGGGGCAGAGAAGGCCTCTCTCCAAACTCTCAGGGATTATTTTAGTTAGTGACGTTCCACTCCCAACCCCACGCCCAGAACCAGAAACCACGCCTCTGAAAAAGCTGACTCTGGGCATGTGCCTGTCTTTTCGTCTCAGGTGGCTGGCTGTGCGGCTGGAGTGTGTGGGCAACTGCATTGTCCTGTTTGCAACCCTGTTTGCAGTGATCTCCCGGCACAGCCTCAGTGCCGGCTTGGTGGGCCTCTCAATATCTTACTCGTTACAGGTGAGAGGGGGTGCTCTTGCTGAATTTCCCATCTCTCTGAACGGGATAGCCAGTTGTCTTTGTTTTGGGTCCCTGTGGGAGTGCAGGAGAGCAAAGGGGCTGAATGGAATTTGAGGAGCAGGCCTACAGCCCTGTGACTGACTGGAGCAGGAGAGAAATTAGACACGTGGCCTGGATGCCTCCAACTGCAAGAGAAATGCTTATAACACTACTAGAGGCCCAGTGCATGAAATTGGTGCACTGGGTGGGTGTGTGGGGGTCCCTCAGCCCGGCCTGCGCCCACTCGCAGTCCTGGAGTTTTTGGGGGGATGTCCGACTGCCGACTTAGCTCTGCCACGGTGGCCACCACCGCTGCACTCACCAGCCATGAACCCGGCTCAGGGCTTCTGGCTGAGCAGCGCTCCCCCTGCAGGAGCGCACTGACCACCAGGGGGCAGCTCCTGCATTGAGCATCTGCCTCCTGGTGGTCAGTGCATGTCATAGCAGGTGGTCAGTGCATGTCAAACAGGTCATTCCGCCGTTTGGTCAATTTGCATATTAGCCTTTTATTATATAGGATAAATTTCCCTCGAAGCCCTGCTTTAGCTGCATTTCCCATATTTTAATATATTGTATTTTCCTATTACCTATTTCAAAATATTTTCTCATTTCCTTTCTGATTACCAGTGTGGCTCATGGGTGATTTTGAAATGTGCTTGCTTAAGAGATGCAGTGGAGCAAGTCTGTGTGAACACTCTGTGTGGGGTGCTGTTTTCTGTACCTTTCTTTTCTGAACTATTTCACAACTTGTAATTACTTCATTAAAATAAAGTAACTCAACTCACTCTAGAAGCTCCATGTGACTCTTCCACTCGCAGGTCACCACCTACCTGAACTGGCTTGTTCGGATGTCGTCGGAGATGGAGACCAACATTGTGGCTGTGGAGAGACTCAAGGAGTATTCAGAAACTGAGAAGGAGGTAGAGCAAGCCCCTGCCCTGACCTTTTGAACTTGATCTTCAGTGTGGCTTTAAAGAACCTCTGAGCCAAACCATGTGTGCCTGCAACTGGCAACCTCTATCTGACAAACTGTTACGTATTTTTATGGGGGACTTCTTTTATGGGGAAAGAGATTAGTTTCTTTTTGCTCCTGAAAAATGAATAAATACTAAGTCATCAACTGTTAGAGGCACCATTGATTTAAATAAGTTTTAAAATTAAATATAAATGAGTTGATTAAAAGTATTCAAACGCAATAACAAGAATGAGTACATGGATATTGTAAAGGATAAATACTGGTAAGGAATTGACCCAACTTTGGAAAATCTTGCAGTTACTGTTTTAGATGGAGAAAGGGTAGCCTAGGGAGAGATCTTGGCAGATTCAAGGTCATACGTGATAGATAGGACCCAAGCCTCTAGACTTCAGTGCCATGTTGCCCTGAGAAGTGCCTTATTCTGTCTACACACCACTAGCAATGGTAGTGGTGATAATTATGCCAGTAACAGTAATGCTTGGTGATGCCACTCCATTCCCACCAACAATAACAATAGGGACATATATTATGCCCTTGTGGAGGTGTCAGGCCCTGTCCTAACACTTCACATAGAGTAATTTATTCACTAGACAGCCTTATAACTCACATCCTATTATTACTTCCATTTTACAGGTAAGAAAACTGAGACACAGAGAGGTTAAGTTACTTGCCTAAGACACATGATGACTGGTAAATCGCAGACCGAGGATTTGGGTCTTTGTCATTGTGCCATACTGCCTCCCAAGAAAATGCCCCTTGGGAACGAGACCAAGGCTGCCCCAGTTAAAATCTATGTTAGAGGATTTGCAGAGGTGACCTATGACCTCAGTCTTTTAATACTCTGAAATGGTGAACTCCAGGTTCCATTTCATCAGAGGCATCAGCCAGAATGGTGTGAGTGACCCCTGTGGAAATAAGAGTGCATTACACCAGGACTTTCCCAGCCAACATTGAACTCATTTATTTATTTAATCATCCCCCAGGATATCTTTGTTTGTTTGTTTGTTTGTTTGTTTGTTTGTTTTTAGACAGAGAGGAAGGGGGAGAGAGAGAAACATTGATGTGAGAAGGAAACATCGGTCCGTTGTCTCCTGCACAGGGATCCAACCTGTAACCTAGATATGTGCCCTGACCAGAAGTCTATGCTCCAACTAACTGAGCCACCAGCCAGGGCTGAAGTAATTAATTAGCTTATTAATTTATTTATTCATTCATTTACTTATATTTTTATTGGTTTTTAGAGAGAAGGGGTAGGAGAGGGAGAGAGAGATATAAATATCCCGTCATTAATTGGCTGCCTCCTGCATACCCCCTGCTGGGGCCTGAGCCTGCAACCCGGGCATATGCCCTGACCTCGAATCGAACTAGTGACCTCTTGGTGCATGGGTCAATGCTCAACCACTGAGTCACACCAGGCAGGCTGAGTTTGTTTTTTCATAACAGCTTTAAGAGATAATTCACACTCCATAAAATTCATCTACTTAAAGTGTGAAATTTTTTTATTTTACAAAAATATTTTACTACTTTTATTCTATATTTTTAGAATAAGAATATATTTGAAAAATACAAGAAGTCGTCAAGATCACTTAGAGTCCCACTATTATGATATATATGTTTATTTATTGTGTATATATTATGTATAAATATAAACAGTATATTATAAACAATATATTATATATTCATGTTAGAAAGCTCCCACTTCTCTTCAGTCACTCCTGTGTTTTTATAGCATGTCCTTTTTATTTATATACTTAAATTATAAAAGGGAAATTTTTTTGTTGTAAAAAAAATAATATAAGAAGTTTGTGGGGAAGAAAGGCTGAAAGTTTTCTTTTATTGTCCTCCCTGCTCCTCTCTTTCCCTAAAGGTAGTCCTGAGGCTGGCCTGGGGCGTATCCAGTTGTAAGTCTCAGGAAATGCTGACCTGGACTAAGAAACTTCAGAAATAGGGGCTGTGTGACACAGGGCAACGTACTCCCCTGTCCGTGTCTCAGTTTCCTTATGTGTAAACGGGATGATGAAAGGGCCCCATGTATGGGGCTGTAGTGAGGATTAAACGAGATAATGTGACAGAGTGTTTAAGTGGTCGCTGCCGCTGTTATTGTTGCAGTCCAGACCTAGAAGGCAGTCAGCCTTGTGTCTGTTCAGAGGAGACCACTTTGATGCAGTCCACACATATTTACTGAGCACCTACTATGTGCTCTGGGCCCTGGGATAGAACAGTGAACGGACAGTACAAGACCCTGTTCTCATAGAGTGGACATTCCAGTAGGCACGGGTGACACATAGTAAGTGCTCTGAAGGAGAATGAAGCAGGGGAGAGGACGGAGGGGTGCAGGGCCAGGAGGGTGGTCTACTTGCTCTGAGGTCTGCAGGATGTGGGGTAGCAGGCTGAGTAGGTAGCTTGGGGAAGAACATTTCAGGCAGAGGAACCTGCAAATGCAAAGGCCTGGAGAAATCACCCTGAAGTCAGTGTGGGGAGCAGAGTGAACATGAGAGAGGGAGGTGAGGTCGGAGAGGTTGTAGAGGCCATGCACAGAGAGCCTTGGGGCCTGAGATGGACCTCAGATTCCTTATTTGTCTCCCTCCTCCCCCACCCATTACAGGCTCCCTGGCGGATCCAGGAGATGACTCCAGCCAGCACCTGGCCCCAGGTGGGCCGAGTGGAGTTCCGGGACTATAGCCTGCGTTACCGAGAGGACCTGGACTTGGTTCTCAAGCACATCAACATCACCATCGAAGGAGGAGAAAAGGTGGGTGCACACTGTTCTCCCACCTGTTCACAGTCGGCACAGCTTGTGATCAGGCACACAAACCGGCTGTCATTTCCGCAGTCCATCCCAGCCCACACCCTGGGGTGACTATTCAGACAGTGTTCCCCAGGGCTGCACACTGGTAGCTGGTGGACCAAATGAGGTCCACAGAGAGGTTTTGAAGAAAAAAAAAAAATCTGAATAAGCCCTAACCGGTTTGGCTCAGTGGATAGAGCGTCGGCCTGCGGACTGAAAGGTCCCAGGTTCGATTCGGGCCAAGGGCATGTACCTTGGTTGCGGGCACATCCCCAGTGGGGGGTGTGCAGGAGGCAGCAGATCGATGTTTCTCTCTCATTGATGTTTCTAACTCTCTATCCCTCTCCCTTCCTCTCTGTAAAAAAATCAATAAAATATATTTTTTTAAAAATCTGAATAAGTTGCAAATACTGAAAAATCTGGAACTTTTTCAATAAAAATCCATTTCCTGCTTTTCTTGAAAGATCACAGCATCTAGCACAGCCGTGGGCAAACTACGCCCGCGGGCCGGATCCGGCCCGTTTGAAATGAATAAAACTAAATAAAAAAGACCGTACCCTTTTATGTAATGATGTTTACTTTGAGTTTATATTCGTTCACACAAACACTCCATCCATGCTTTTGTGCCGGCCCTCCGGTCCAGTTTAAGAACCCATTGTGGCCCTCGAGTCAAAAAGTTTGCCCACCCCTGCTCTAGCAACACTGGGCTCATCCTCCCCACCCGGCTCTTGGGAGGCAAGATGTGAGCCTCCCTGTTCACTCGGTCCCTCCCCACCCCATTCAGGTGCCTCCATGGCCCTGTAGGCATTGAGTTTGGGATCTCCAAGATAGAAGGATGTCACCCTCACTGCTGGGGATGGATGGCTCAAGGGGCATGTGAAATTGTCAGAATTTTGGAACAGAGCCTTGGTCCCCAGCTGTTCCTGGAAGATGGCCTTCCCCTCAGACCCTCAGATTCTCAGAATCAGACCATGGCCTTCCTGGCCGTTTTCCAGGGAACAGCGCTTCTTTCATCTCTGAGCATACGGACTTGTTACACTGTCCCTTCCACCAGGCTCAGAACGTTCTGTTCCCGTGAGATAAATTCTCTGATTTACAACGGGGAAAGAACATAGTGGGCCATGTTCTCGCCAGGCTCTCTGTGCTGTATCATGAGAGATGCCCTGTGACATCGCTGTGGGCGGCAGAGGAAACCCACCTCAGGAGCCCAGGTGAAGGGGGTGTGTTTGGATGTCAGGGGCAGTCATCATTGGCCATTGCATGGGAGCCCAGTTCCCTCAAGAGAGGGTAAGTGGAGACCAGGCCACAGCCGTAACCTCGTTTTGCTCGCACAGCTGGGATGGAGAGGAGAGGTGTGCAGGGGGTGTCCTTGAATATTTGAGCTGTTTCAACAGCTTGGATGGGAAATTCACCATCTCAAGAACTGGGAAAAACAGTGTAAGGGGTCCTAGCTGGTATGGCTAAGTGGTTAGAGTGCTGGCCCCTGGACTGAAGGGTCATGGGTTCAATTCCAGTCAAGGGCACATACCTTGGTTGCAGGTTTGATTCCCCAGCCCCAATTGGGGCATGTGCAGGAGGCAGCCAATCGGTGTGTCTCTCTCACATTGACATCTCTCTCTCTCTCTCTCTCTCTCTCTCTCTCTCTCTCTCTCTCTCTCTCTCTCTCTCTCCCTCTTCTCTCTTTCTCTCCCCCGACCCCCTTCCCTTCCACTCTCTCTCAAAATCAATGGAAAAAATATCCTAGGGCGAGGATTAACAACAACAACAAAAGAAAAAAGAACAGTGTGAGGGAAATAACCTGATTATTACTTAATATCATCATGAGTTGAAAATAATAGGGCCTATTTAAAATCCCTCCCTGTTTGATGCCTGGGTCTTTGGAGGTCTAGTAGCTTATAAAAAGAGCTAATTATAATTTTAACATATAAAGAGCTGACAACAGCCCCTAAAGGCCCGCCTCTAGGAAGCTGGAAGAGAGGGCTGTGGTGGGAGTTGATTGACCAGATGACTGAGCTGCCCTGGGGCAGATGTCTGACATGAGGGTGTTCTGAGACAGGAGGTATCCCCCAGATAGCAGCATTCCCACCTCACGCTGGTCCTTCCTATCCCACAGGTTGGCATCGTGGGGCGGACGGGAGCCGGGAAGTCATCCCTGACCCTGGGCTTGTTTCGGATCAAGGAGTCTTCAGCAGGAGAGATCATTATTGACAACGTCAACATCGCCAAAATCGGCCTGCACGATCTCCGCTTCAAGATCACCATCATCCCTCAGGTGGGGTCTGTGTGAGGCCACCAGGAGCGCTGGGTTCCACTGAGAGCAATGCGTGTCTGTTTTCCACATACAGATATGAATGTGTCCCTGCTTTATTATCCTTATTAAAGTTATGCTATGTCACTTCTCCACTGAATCTCCTCTTGGCATATAAATAGCAATGGGAATTAACCAGGTGTCATCCCTGCACTTTGTCACCCAGAGCATCTAACGGGTGTGTAGGCACTGGCTTTCTGCTGGCTGTCAGTCAGGACAAAACTCTCTTACCCTTCCAAGAGCTAAGGGAGAAGAATTTTCTAGCCTGCTGGCATGGCTCAGTGGTTGAGCGTCAACCTATGAACCAAGAGGTCCTGGTTGATTGCCAATCAGGGCACATGCCCAGGTTGCAGGCTCAATCCCAGTTGGGGATGTGCAGGAGGCAGCCTATCAATGATTCTCTTTCATCATTGATGTTTCTCTTTCTTCCTTCCTCTCTGAAATCAATAAAAACATATGTTAAAAAAATACTACAGATGTGATTTTTAAAAAAAAAAGAATTTTCTAGACTGATTTCTAAAGGTGCTGTTTCCCTAATATGTTGCTTTTTAATGTTATTTTTCCTGAAATTTCTTCTAAGATTCTGTTTTGGAGGCAGTGGATTGAAAGGAATCCACAGTACTTGATGATTAGGAATTAACCATGTCACATCTTTCTGGAAGATGTGCATATCGAAGACTCCAGGAAGTCTTCTCAAAAAATTAATCTATTCTATTTCACCTAACACAAAGATTTCCAGACACCTCCCCCCCCCCCCCCATTATTAAGATCTCTAGAAATAACGATTCAGAGGAACTCTCACGCCCAATCGTGAACAATTCTGGCACGAACTCTCTGTGTCCCACCCCTGTCCCATCCATGTCCAGCTGATGTTGAGCCTCACATACTGACGGCTGTCTTCTCTCTGAACAGGACCCCATTTTGTTTTCGGGTTCTCTCCGCATGAACCTGGACCCGTTCAGCCAGTACTCGGACGAAGAGGTCTGGACGTCGCTGGAGCTGGCTCACCTGAAGAACTTTGTGTCGGCCCTTCCTGACAAGCTGAACCACGAGTGCACGGAAGGCGGGGAGAACCTGAGGTGGGTGCCCCCTCGGTCAGGGCGCTTGATGATTCTGCCCTTTTGCATCTGTGTCTGATCCAGGTTTGAGTCCCAGCTCTGCCACACATGAGCCTCTTGTTTCTTGGAGCCTCGGTTTCAGCATCTATAAAATGGGTTTCAGCCAGGTTTCATCATGACTGGGCTCATTCATGTGACTGGGGGTCCGCTGCAATTGGCTGATCTGATTGGCCTCCCTTGGGGCAGTTCATGTCCCTCATCCTCCAGCAGACCAGCCCAGGCGTGTTGTCATGGTGATGGCAGAGGTGCAAACCCTGGCGTGCATTCCCATGTCAGGCTTCTGCCAGCCTTATGTTGGCCAGCACCCCGTTGGCCAAAACAAGGCAGATGGTTGAATCCAGAGTCGGTTGTGAGGGCCTGGATACGGGGCCCCTTTTGCTGCCTGTCACACTACCCATGCTGACCATGTCACATGTTTGCGCATTCCTCTGAGCCCTGTGCTGAGAAAGATCCCGAGCTCGCTTCTAGCTCAGCAGGAAGAACACGGTGATGGATTAGTGATGTCTGCCATCAGCACGGGTGTGGGAGTGGACCCTCACCTGCTCTGAGCCACACCAAGTCTCTTCTCCCTCCTCCCAGCCTAGGCCAGGGCTCAGGGTCAGGGTGGTTTTGACTCTCTGTCTCCTGGTCTTTTTCTCTGGTCAAGTGTGGGGCAGCGCCAGCTCGTTTGCCTGGCCCGGGCCTTGCTGAGGAAGACGAAGATCCTTGTGTTGGATGAGGCCACGGCGGCCGTGGACCTGGAAACCGATGACCTCATTCAGTCCACCATCCGGACACAGTTCGAAGATTGTACTGTCCTCACCATCGCTCACCGTCTCAACACCATCATGGACTACACCAGGTGAAGCGTCTGGCACAGAAGGCCTCTTGGCCTTGGTGCCCACCTCACTCATTCACTCATTCATTCATTCAACACTGTCCTATGCATAGGGACAGCCCCAGTTGGTGGGAGCTCGCTTTTTCCGGGTGGTACCAGGTATTTCGGACGTCACTCAGTCATTTGTTCAGTCATCACGTGTGCAGTGCCTGCCACAAAGCCGGCCCTGTTCCAGGCCCTGGGGACTTAGCAGGAAGCCTGGCTAAGGGACCTTATAGATTAGCTGTGGGCTGGGTACAGAGACAGATAACAAACACGGCAATAAATAAAAGCAAACTGTGCTGGGAAGGAAACAGAGTAGGTGATAGTGAGTGTTGTGTGTAGCATCACAGGACTTTGACATTGACTAGGAATAGGGCTTGAGAAGGGGTAACCAGTTGGAAGGCTGCTGCAGCAGTCCTAACAGACAGAGGTGAGGGGCCTGACCCAAAGCCGGGATTTGCCCAGCTGGGCTCTTGCGGGCATGAGGTGCCAACCCCTCCTACCACTCACGTCTGCGTGCCCTCCACTTGCAGGGTGATCGTCCTGGACAAAGGAGAGATCCGGGAGTGCGGCGCCCCCTCTGACCTCCTGCAGCAGAGGGGCCTGTTCTACAGCATGGCCAAAGATGCCGGCTTGGTGTAAGCCCAGCGCTGGTGCGTCTGGTTTGACCTGCAAGGCCCACATGCCTTGTCCCAGGATGAGTCAGCAGCCTCTTTGGGAACCCAAGCCTCCCATACACTGAAACCAAAAAAGGAAATAAAACCAAACCCAATAAAACAAAACCACAAAGCAGCCACCTTCTGGTCCGCTGCCTGGAATTGGCTGTGAAGAAACAGGAGGGACACAGAGACGCAGCCCACCAAAGACACGCACAGCACACCCTTGCCTGTTACCCCCGCAGGACACACCGGCGTCGCACAACCTGGGAGAGCCTGCTTGTGCCCTTGGTGCTCTGCAGGGAAGTTTGGCAGCCAGACTTCTCGAGAAATTGGTTGCGTAAAACATGCTAGTGACCAAATCCAGCCAACTGCCTCAAATCTCTTTAGCCAAAGTCTGAAATTCCAAGTCTTCGGCCTCAGCTGCTGTCCTGGCACCTCTAACATCTGGGCTCCACCCAGAATGCTTCGCCTCCTTGGGGCTGCTGTTTGGAGGTGAGGGGCCTGGTGAAGATCCTCCTCACCCTCAGGCGGTGTCCTGGGGGCTGTGGACACTCCTCTTACCAACCATCCCGTCGCCTGGGCGCTCAGACACGGAGCCAGCGTCCCAGCACTGCCTGCACCGAGACTTGCTTCACAGGCCAGAGGCAGCCTCATCCCCCGCGGGCTTCTCGTTGGCAGGACAGGCGGGCTTACGGGGGACCTGGACCTGGAACTCCAGGGCTGGGGGATCCTCTCTCAGTACCAGTGTCCCACATTGGCTGCTCACCTCCTCAGCCATGCTGGTCTTTTCTCTGCCTTTCCTCCTGCCTCCTTTTGCCAGTTGCTAGAATGGATTACCTCGAGGCACCTGGAAGGGGTTTGCTCATGGTTGTGAAGGGTTCAGAGCCAGGAGCACTGGGCACCGCCACGGATGACCAGCAGGTACTGAATCGAGCTCTGTTGAGACTTCTCCTCATTTTTAGATTTCAGTTCCTCACCCTTGGCCTCCGGGTAGCCGTCAGAGGCGGCAGTGTGGAGATCGGACGTGTAGTTACTGAGTGTTCCAGGACAAGAAAAAAACCCATTCACAAATATCAGTGATTGTTTTTCTTTTTCTTTTTTTTTTTTTTTTTAAAGTACTGCTCCCGGGAGAAACACTGTCTCAACCTAATTTCTTGGGCGGAAGTGTTGGGCTGGGAGCGGCTCGCCCAGGGAAAGCCAAGGTGGCCGGCATCTGACGGCGGGTCTGCGGGCTCCTGAAGAAAAAGCGGAGTGGAGACCTCCAGGGCCCGTCCTTTAGGTCTCGCAACCAGAGACCCAGGGGAGACCCACGAAGCAGAGGGGCCACTGCTGCCCCGAGGTTCCCTTGCTGACTTCAAATCCAGAAAAGCATCTTCCTTTAGGTGGAAATATATATTTATTTTTTGTAAGTTATACCATTCTTTCACATTAGATAAACCAAGTTTTTCTTGGGAATCGTTTTGTAATGACTTACACTGGAAACAACATTTACAAGCAATTTTCAGTAAAAAAAAAAAAAATTTATTTCTTTCTAATAACGATTCCATTTTCTTTGGGGTTTCAGCCGTCTCCTCTGGGAGTTAGCGGCTCCCCTCTTGTCTGCTTTCCTTCTTTCCTGTTGGCAAACATGCCATCTCTAGTGGGAGCCCCTGTCGGAAATGGGAGCCTAGAGGTTAAGAACCGTGTGGGGTAGAGTGGGGAGTCAGCGTGGCCGGGTGGCAGCCTGGGCTCTGGGGTCAGACAGACCTGGGCCTGAGTCCTGCCCTTGCCATTCGCTGGCTGTGTGACCCTGGGCAAGTCACTTAGCCTCTGTAGTGGAGCTGATCACACCTGCACGGTGGGAATGTTGTGAAGATGAGCAGTGTGTGTGTGGCCCAGGTCAGGTTCTAAGGCAAAAATCACGTGGCCCTTGAAAATCCCTTTGTGTTAATACAGTCAGGATAGCTTGGGCCGTGCTGTAGCCGCAAACTCATGGGAAATGAACACAGGGTTCTGTTTCTTGCTCATACACGTCCTGATGAGGGCCAGGCGCCCCTGCAGGATCACTCCCTTCCAAGCAGCCACCACGAGAGCCAGGCTGTTCTCGCCTTTTGACCTTGCCTCTCAGGAGCTGGCTTCCAGGCCACCATAGAAGGGAGAGTGTGGACGACTCACACCCACTCATAAGTGTCTCAAATGAAGTAAATGACGATGCAGGTACGATCAGCTCCATGTGTGGCTTCCCTGGATCTGTGTGTTCCCCGCCAGCCAGGCTCTGCTGGCAGGAGCCCCGGCGGGGGTGATCGGTGGCCTGGATGGCATGCAGGCTGGTCCCCACAGCAAGGGTGTGGGCCAGCAGCAGCCTTGTCAGCAGGCTCGTGGGCGCTGGCTCCTGTGGCCCACACTCTGGCCCTGGCAGACCATCTCCTTCCGTGAAAGTAGGCTTTTGTGACCCTGGAATGATCCCAAGTGAGTTTGCCAAACACGCAGCTGCTGCCGCCTTTGCCTGTGGCCGCTCTGCCGGGCCGTCCGGTGGCTCAGCTTCCGGCAGAGCGACGAGAAGCGCTATGTCGGGTCCCTTTCCCGGCTCCCAAGTTGGAAAGACAACCCCCACATGCTGACTTGGGCTTTGGTGTGAGATGGCCCCAGGGGCAGGTCCCCTCTCCGCCACTTACTAACTGGGTGGCCTTGGCAGGTCATGGCAACTGTCAGCCTCAGTTTCCTTATCTGTGAAATGGAGCTCGGAATTGCCAGTAATGGTGGGGCCTGCACTTCGTAGGCGCAATAGGGGAGGGGCAAGAGGTGCAGGCGCCCTACCCCAATCTGAAGTCATCAAAATGTGCTGCTCGCCACATCTCGGCCGAGGGAGGTAGAAGCTGCAATTAAATGTGGATCACTCTGGGCTGGAAACCTGTGTCGGGGTGTCCCATTAGGAAGTCCCTGTGATGTGACGAGGCAGGGCAGGCTGTGTCCTGTCAGGCAGGTGGGTGTCCACAGGCGCCTGCTGGCGCTCCAGCACAGCCACTGCCCATGTCCCAGTAGATTATTGATGGCAATGGGCCGGGTTAGCCCAGTGACTGGACTGGGTGGTTCTGATTCCCTCCGGGACATCTGGCAACATCTAGAGACATTTTTGTCACAACTGGAGGCGGGGGGACTACTGGCATCTAGTGGGTGGAGGCCGGGATGCTGCTACACATCCTACAGTGCCCAGGACAACCCCACATGTCGTAGTGACCAGAATAAAAGTCCTGGTGTGTGGACCCTTCTCACTGCCCACATAGGCCCTCAGGTACAACAGGGTTCATCGTGAACGTTTATTGGACACGCACTTTGTGCCCAGCTCGGCTCTGAACACGTTTCCGTGTATTAGCTTCCTCTACCCCTGCAGCAATGCCATGAGTCAGTGAGGGGCCTGGGTTGCCTCATTGCTCACGCTGCGCTACAGTTAGCTGTGTCTGGGGAACCCCGGCTTTGGCTACTTGAGAATCGAGCCCCCTTTCCTGGTGCCTGAAGGCAGTCGTAAGAGCCCTGCACTAGGATTCCGACTGACCGCTGTCAGAAACAGGCCTGAGCACGTGCACTGTGCACCGCCCTTCAGGAAGGCAGGGGCTGCCCCCCGTCACCACCCTGACCTCTGACCCCAGCAGCATTTCCCACACGGCCCCCTCGGGGGAGGAAGTATGAACAGAAATGCCCGGGATGTTCTGACTGCTTCTGGGGCTCCCCCAAGAAGCTGGAATTTGGTCTGTAACAAACAGATGTATGACATGTGCCAGGTCCAGAGCGATTCCCCTCAGGACTTCTCCTGAAGAAGTCCCGGCCCCTCCCCTCTGGCCTTCGGAGCTGAACTGCGTGCCTGCGTGTCCTCATGCTTGTGGCCGGAGGGCCCCATCGTGGTGTGGGTCGTGGCTCATGTGTCCAATTCAGACAAGATGCTTCTTGGAGCCCGTGTACAAGGGTGGGAGGAGCAGCAGGAGCCCTGGCGTTCAGTCCTGGTGCATGTTGGGATCATACAGGGAGCTTTAAAAATATACCGTGTGCCAGAATGGAGAGCATGTTGGGGGTCACAGGGGCAGGAGGGAGGGGTGTGGTCACAGAACGGCAGCCCCAGGGGTTGTCGTGGTGATGAGAATGGTGGTGGATGCCACCTATACGTGTGATACAATTGTGTAGAAGTCACACACGCACACACACACACACACGCACGCACGCATCCACACGCACACATACTAGTACAGGGAAATCTGAGCAGGATCTGTGTATGGTACCAATGTCAATATCCTGGTTGTGATACCATGCTAGCGTTTTTCAAGGTGTTACTTTTGGGGGAAATGGAAAAGGGTGCACAGGCATTCTGTGGATTATTTCTTAAAACTGCTGGTCAATCTACACTCATCTCAAAATAAAAGGGTTAATTTGGGAAAGTACACACACCATTGCCCTGCCAGAGGGTTAATGACTTCATTGGCCTGTGGTGGAGCCGGGGTGTGGGCAGGTCTTGAGGTTCCCACATGGGTCCAATGGGCAGCCAGGCTGAGAGCCACTGTCCCCTTTGGGTCCAGGATGGACAAGGCTGGATGGGCTCTGATCAGGCCGACCTTGGGGGTTGCTGCATCCTCCTGGGTCTGTGATGATCGTCCACTTTCCCTGCCATTTGCCACCCAATCCCGGAGAGCAGAGGGGTCTAGATTCTGCCGATGACCCCCAGGTCACTGGTATCTCCAGGGCATGGCACGTCTTTCCAGGTTGGCGTGGCGGGAGGGTTGAGGAGTCTGGTTCAGACCAGGCCTGACTCCTGTGCCAGCCTATAGAACAGGCCCTTCCGGGCCAGCAGCTGAGCAGGGCTGCCGCTCTCTGCCACCTGCCCTTTGTCCATGACCAGCACCCTGCGGGGGAGAGGGAGATAGGCAGCTCCTTGGACACCAGCCTGGTCCCTGGGCTGCTCAGAGAGCCCAGCGTGCCTGCTCTGAGGTTTGCTCCCCAGAAGTCTGGCCTTCTGTATGGTTTCCTGGTTGTAAGCATCTACTGGGCATATGTCCTTGGGCTCATCTCTTCCCCTTTGGGCATCAGTCTTCCCACCTGTACAATGGGCACCTGATAATCCATTCCATCACCTTTCCAGCTCTAAATACGGATGCCTTCCTTCCCCACTGCAGGGTCCCTGGGGCCAGCGCCTTGGGGGGGACTTACCTGGCACAGTCCATCACGGAGCGCAGGCGGTGGGCGATGAGCAGCACCGTGCAGTGGGCAAACCAGCTCTCAAGGGCGGCCTGCATCTGGAGCTCAGTCCCCGGGTCCACGGCGGCCGTGGCCTCGTCCAGGATAAGGATCTGGGTTTTCCGGAGAAGGGCACGTGCCAGACACAGCAGCTGCTTCTGGCCCAGGCTAGGAGGGAGTGGGACAATCAGGCCAGATGTTTGTGTGTCTACACGTCAGGGTTTGCAAGGCGTGCCCACAAATGCGTCTCCACAACAGCCACAGAAGTGGTGGCCCCCGGCCCACAGAGCTGGTAGAAATCCCCGTCCTGCCATTTTTTGATCAGGTGACTTTAGGCAAGTCATTCGAACCCGCCGTGCCTCAGTTTCCCTGGGAGGACGGGGAAATAGGGAATTGTTTAAAGAGTTTTTGAGTTTCAGTTTTGCAAGATGAAAAAGTTCTGGAGTTGGGCAGCACAGTGACGTAAATGTGCTAATGCCACTGAAGCAGACACTTAAACACGGGTATGATGGCCAATTTTATGGTGTATTTGTTACTACATTTTACAAAACGTTTTCTTTTTTTTTCTTTTTTTTTAAAATATATTTTGATTTTTTACAGAGAAGAAGGGAGAGAGATAGAGAGTTAGAAACATCGATGGGAGAGAAACGTCGATCAGCCGCCTCCTGCACATCTCCTACTGGGGATGTGCCCGCAACCCAGTACGTGCCCTTGACCAGAATCGAACCTGGGACCCCTCAGTCCGCAGGCCGACGCTCTATCCACTGAGCCAAACCGGTTTCGGCTAAAAAACGTTTTCAAAGGCATACTTGATACCCTCAGTGGGCATGGGTCCAGCACCCAATATGACACACGTTATTTCTATAGCAAAATAAGTGTTGGGTGGGATAAAGGCTCTATGTAGTCTTGTGGCAGCAGAGGTTGGGTTTTGCCACTAACTAAATTGGGAAACTGAATTTAGGAAAAAGAGACGTGATATTCAGAGACGGTGCTGGAGTTTGGAACTGCTGACAAGGGATGGGGCTCCTACCGTGATTATTAATAGGATGAGGTTGATGGTCTATGGGGAAGGCACACTTCCAAGCAGACTGCCCCTGGGGAGAGCCGTGGCCACACGTGCCTCTCCCTCCAGCTCCCCTGAGGTCCAGGCTGTGGTGGGGCAACCCTACCTGAGGTCATCGCCTTGGTCGGCACACTCGTACTGCAGCTGGCCGGGCAGGCTGGCCACCAGGGCTCTGAGTTGCACCGTCTCCAGGGCCTGCCAGATGGCTTCGTCCGTGTGCTCCTGTAGCATGTCAAGGTTCCTCCTCAGAGAGCCGGGGAACAGGATGGGATCCTGGCCGGACAGGCAATGGGTCAGGCTGGCTCAGCCACGATCCCACCTCTGCCCACCCTGTCCCGAGGCCTCACCTGGAGGATGATGGTGATCCTAGACCGCAGCGTGTGCAGCCCCACATGGCTGATGGGGACCCCGTCGATCCAGACCTCACCCTCAGCTGCCTCCAGGAGCCGCAGCAGGCCCCCGGCCAGGGTAGACTTCCCGGCCCCTGTCCTGCCAACGATGCCCACCTGCCAGGGTATGAGAGGGCAGGGCCACTGTGACTAGGCCGGGCCAGAAGAAGGCGGGCACAGCCTAGGTTTCCTGGGCATCTCTTTGGGAGATGTTTCCCCTGCACCCAAGATCCATCCGCCCAGCTACCCATCATCCTTTGAGCATCCATCCTTCCATTTACCCAACTTTCCCTATATCCGTCGTCGATCCACCCAACCTTCTGTTTGTATTCTTCTCTATCTTTCCCTCATCCCAACATGTCTCTCCTATCTTCCCAACTATTCCCACAACCTTCCTTCAATACCCGTACCCTCCTCTGTTCCTCCATTTCCCCCATCCTTCCGTCCACAGCCCTCCATCATTCCTCATTCTTCCTTCCAGCCCCATGTCATTTTATTCATGTCCCATCCTTCCATCTGTCCCTCATCCTTCCTTCTATCCATCTCTCATCCTTTCTCCCACGACCTCCTGTCCAGCCATCTAACCATCATCCTTTCTTCCATCCATCCCCCATCCCAGCCATCCATCCCCATCCTTCCATCCATCTCTCCATCCTTTGATCTGTCCCCCATCTACCCTTTCATTCTTATCTTTCTTGCTGACTGTTGCATGCTCAGTGTCTGACACATGGTGGGGGGTCGACACTATTTGTTTAATAAATGAATGAAATGTGTCACCCCACTGTATGACAGCCACCCTCTTAGTCACCAGCATAAAAATAAAGAGTCCTTGCGCCAAAGGACTGTGTGCTCTCGAAAGGAGGGTGACTGAGTAAACTTAATTTTAATAAAGTGTGATGATCACTCTCTACCATCAAGCTCCAGACCTGTAGCAATGGAGGTAAGCCAGGAGGTAAGCTGTTCCTATTCCCTCGGATAAGGGTTGATGAGGTAATCAGAGAAGGCTTCATGGAGGAGGGGTACTTGAGTGGGATATTGAAAGGCAAGCAGGAGTTCAGAGAGGGGGCAGATTCCAGGTAAACCACAGCGCTAGATTGAAAGCTCCCTGAGCTCCCAGAGGCAGCTGTTCCACAAACGTGGACTAAGCCCCGGCAGGGCACTGAATGCAGCGTAGAGCTGGGCAGCACCTTGACTGCCAAGCTCAGGAGTTTGGGCTTTGCCCTGAAGGAAGCCTGGAGCAGGTGGAAGGTCTTGAGCCGGGGAAAGACATGCTCAAATAAAGGTCACAGGCGAACAGAAATAGGCTGAGGGCTCAGATGGGGGCCTGGGGCCCTCAGGGGGAGGGCAAGGAGGGCTTCAGGGAGGAAGTGTCGCAGGGTGGGAAGGGAGAAGAGGGGTTCGGTGAAGGGGCCTAGCGGGATAAATGGGACAATACTAGTGCCTTCCTCCTAGGGCTGTTGTCAGAGTGAAAATGCAGATGCTAATGAATGAAAGCACCGGTAAACATTTCTGAGGCATGTGCTCTGTTCCAGGCACTGTTCCAGGCAGTTACACTTCAAAACACCGCTATGTGACATTGACATTGGCATTCCCATTTACAGGTGGGAAAACTGACTCATGAAGTAACTTGCCCGAGGTGACCCTTGGCAGAGCCAGGATCTGAGCCCATGAAACTGGATGAAGTATGTGGAGCATTTAGCACTTTGCCCGATAGTTCAACTGATATTCAAGAAAGAAGAAAAGGGAAGCTGGGGAGATGGCATCAAGGTGGGTGGGTGGTTTTCCCCCTGGTGGAGTCAGGTTTGGTGAGATAAGTTCAACTTAGGGTGTGGTGGGCCTGAAGATGAGGTGCCCCAGGGTGGGGATGTGGAACGGGAAGGTGCTCAGGGCCTGAGCCCTGGGGAGATACCCAGCCTGGCCATGGCCCCGAGTCCTCTCCAGCTGCCCTGTGGCCTGGCTTCCATGAGGAAGAAGGTCTGGAAGCGCTGCTCACCTTCTCTCCTGCGTGGATCTTGAACGACACACCCCACACGGCCAGTGGGAGCTCGGGTCGGTGTCTCAGCCCCAAGTCCCGGAACTCGATCTGGCCCCCACAAGGCCAGGGGGGCTGGGTTTCACAGGTGGGCAGTGTCCAGGGCGCCTGGGGCAGAAGGAGACACTGAGTTAGAGGAGCCGCTCTCTGAGGCTTCTCACAAAAGGTCTACCTCTTTGAGCCTCGGTTTCCTCTTCTGTAAAATGGGCATGTTTACTGCTATTTTATAGGGACGTGGAACATAGCTAAAAACAAATATCTGGTAGCGTAAAAATGATGGTGTTGGCTGTTCTTTATCTTTTTAAATTATTATTAGCCACTGTTAATTGTCAAATAATATTCTCTCTTCCTCTAGTAGGGTAGGTCCTCTTTTTGCCTTTGAGAAGAGGGCAGGTCTGTGCAGCAGGGAGTCCAATGCTGCCATTGGTATCCCTGCGACCTTGAACAGGTCACTCCACCCTCTTGAGTCTCAGTTTCCCCATCTGTGAAATGGGGCTAATGAGAGCAGTGGGCGTGTATTGCTTGTTTATGTGGCGCCAGACCCTGCACTAAGTAAGCCCTTTATTGTGGGATCTCACTTGACCCTCCCAGTGTACCCAGTGTTGTTAGTGGCTGGTGGCTCTTCTGTCCCTGTAATGTCGCTGTCATGTGCTGTTACCTGGCGGTGGCATTCCTGTTCCTCCTGTCCCCTGTCACTCAGAAGAAGGACCTGCTTGCCCAGTCGAGGAAGCAAAGGACCCAGGATCTGACTTGGCTCCAGACCCCATGCTCTTAACCATTACCGGGGCCCTGGCTGGGACTCCGGCCTACAGTGGTGGGGGCTCCAAAGCCCACGGCAGACGGCCACCTGGCCCACTGACCTCTGCTGTAAGTCCCAGGTGGGGCAGACCCTCCACCCCCACTGCCCCCCACCTCCTTGGGTGTCCGAGTGTAGTCCTGCATCCGCTCCACCGACACGATGCTGCTCTCCAGGTCTGTCCAGCTGCGAACAGCCCACTGCAGCGTCTGGGTCACCTGGTGGGAGAAGACACCTCAGATTGGGTTGAGTAAAACCACCCCACAGGTGTGCATCAGCTCTGCTGAGGCAGGGGCTGGGAGGCAGGCCTCGGGCAGGTAAGGGGACTGGACTTGACTGCAGCCTCCAGGACTCCCCTCTCCTTTCGGTAGAACCAGAGCATGCAGAGCAGAAAGGAGCCCTCAGACCTCAGCTTGTCCACCTTGTCTTGATACAGGTGGTGGGGAGACAGGACCAGAGAGGGTGCATGGCCCTACCAGGGACACCCAGTAGGACCCAGGCCCCGCTGACTTCTGTTCTGAGAGGTTTTCCTCCCCGATTGCTCATCACACTTGGAACCATGGGCAGCTTCTCACCAGGGCCCACCCTCCTCTCTCCAAACTCATTTCCCTCCAATCTCACCCTCGCCCACACTCTCCAGCCATACCACCTGCTTGCTGTTCCTCTGGCACACCAGTCACGCCCCCCGCCCCCCTCCATCCCAGGGCCTTTCCTCCTGCTGGTCCCTTCCCCAAGAAAGCTCCCTCCCTTCCTCCGTCCCTCCCTCCCTTCTTTCCTCTGGGCCACAGCTCACAAGCCCCCTCCACAGAGAGGCCTTCTGGGCCAAGCAGTAGAGGAATACACACCCACCA
The DNA here is from genome assembly GCF_964212035.1 of Myotis nattereri. Lineage (NCBI taxonomy): Eukaryota > Metazoa > Chordata > Mammalia > Chiroptera > Vespertilionidae > Myotis > Myotis nattereri. The sequence goes on along the minus strand of NC_138079.1, from coordinate 90,225,890 downwards.
AGCTTTGACCTCTCACCTTGCTTTATGCTTACGCATAGTTGCCTCAACTGTAAAATGGGGATAATAATATAACCCCTGATGGGGTTGGGGGCAGGATAAAATGAGTTAATGTTTATAAAGCTCTTAGAACAATGCCTCATTCATAATGAATGTTACTTACAAGTATATGTTTCCCTTCACAGATGTCATGACCTGACATCAAATATTGTTATTAATAGATAACAAAAAGTTAACAATGCACTGGGATGCACTTTATATACTTTATCTCAACTAGTGGAGGGATTAATACCCCATTTTTCAGATGAGCTCACTGAGGCTCGGAGACGGAAGACTCTTGCTCAAGGTCCAGCAGGGCCACCTCAGCTAAGCTCTTGTAAGAGCCTTATTTTCCTCACTGCTTGGTGGTTTGGACTTGGGTCCTTGAAGGTCCCCCTTACATGGATCTGTCTGTCTCTGTTCTGCCTGCTCCTTGGGATCAGGTTGGGGTGTCAGGAGTACCTGGAGGGCGGCGGAGACGGAGAAGCCCACGAGGCCAGCGCTGAGATGGGCCTTGCTTAGCACAGCGCAAGTGGCAGCGGCAAACACCAGCCCGTTCCCCAGGAGCTCCAGGTTGGCAGCGAGCCACCTGAAAGGGGGTGCAGGTACAAGCAGCGTCAGCGGGGGCCCTCTCTGTGGGACCTTCTCCTCTGGGCACAAGGTCTGATCATGGTGCCAGCTCGAGTGCCCATGGGGGTCCTGACCACGGCCTCCTCCACACCCAGGCCCCACCCAAGCTCAGTGGGTGGGGAATTGACGCTGTCTCGCCTGTGCCCAGCCCAGGGCTCGGCGCACGGTAGGTGCTCTAGTTAAGCTTTGCCATGCTGCCAATATTCTGTGTTTGGGATACGCCAAGTCATATACCCTTGTGTTTTCCGGACTAAACCCAGTCTCCATGTTCACGTGGCCACCATCTTATGTTCATGCACAGGTCAGCTTGAACATCACCTCCTCAGAGAGCCTTCCAGGACTGCTCCTCCTTTTCTCTCCAACATAGCACTGATAACTTCCTTCATGACAATCATCATTCTTCATAATTCAACTACTTAATCAGTCCCTGACTCTCAGTCTCCACCAGGAGATCGGGAGCTCTGCGAAGGCAGTGGCTTGGTCTCCTTCATGCTCTGTCCCCAGTACCTAGCATAGGACCCAGCCCAGAGTAGGTGCTCGACAGATATATGCTGAATGGATGAATAAATGCACACCCCCTTGTATTGAATTCCTACTCTACCATTCATTCATTCATTCATTCATTCATTAGCAGAGGTGTATTGAGCACCTACTGTGTGCTACGCATATTGGAGGTGCTGGGGATACAACCATGAACCAAACAAATAAAAATCCCTGTCTTTAGGGAACTCTGGGCTTTCTACATATAACACCAAGTCCTCCCAACAACCCCACAAAGGGGGTGGTTGTTTTCTCCATTTGACAGCTGAGGACGCTGAGGCTCAGAAGGGTAAGGTACTTGCTTAAGTCCAGACACATAACAAACATCAGGATTTGAGGCCACATCTGTCTGAATGATGCCAGAAAGCACATACCCTTTCCAACAGGTGAACCAACTAACAAATGAATGAACAAAGACACACCTAGGGTCTCCCCCTCCCTAGACCTTGGGGAAACCCTTCACTTCTTTGAACCTCGGTTTACCCATCTATGGAGTGAAGTAACATCTGATTCATTACAGCTGAGAGGTTTCAGTGAGATGTGCTATAGATAGCATGGAAATCACTGAGGCTTGCACATGGTAGGTGCTTTCTAAGTGTTCATAAGGTTCCTCCTCCCTAGGCCAGGACTCCAGGAAGGGGCAAGGCAGGTTACCCAAAAGGCATATGGCATTGAGACACTGCTCACAGCTACAGGGCCTGATCGCCCCAGCTGAGTAGGGAGCTGGCAAAAGGGGGAAAAGAATTCACATTTATTGAGCACCTAATCAATAAATTGTGTGCTTCACTCTCTATATTCTGGTACCAGACTCCTTGGGTTCAAATCCTGGTTCTACCACATATTCACTGTGTGGCCCTGGGCAGTTCCTAAATCTCTCTCTGCCTAAGATTCACCATGTATAAAACAGTCTCTGCCTCACTGGGTTACTAATAGGATTAAATTAATTGAGCCATGTAGAGTGGCTCATAATAAGCATGTTACAGGTATTAGCTATGAGTGTATTTATTTAATCCGCATTGCCACTCTATGAGTGCAATCCCACTTGGACAAACGAGGCTCAGAGAAGTTATATAATGTGCCCAAGAGCTGGGATTTGAACCTGTGTCTATCTGTGCTCAAAGCTTGTGTTCTGATTCTTGCTTAGTACTGAGAAGAGGCCGAGGATGCTTATGTTGCTGCCTTGTCACCAAGGCAACAGAGGCGTCTTCCCTTTTGCTGACATCTGTGCCTCCTTGCCCACCTGCTATTGGGAACCCCTCAGGCTAGCTTCCATCCACTCACAGTGTAAGCCAAGTACACCCATGGGACCTAGCCTCAGCTTCATCCCCAGCACGCTGTGACCTTGGGCAGGCCACTTTACCTCTCTGGCCACACAATATGATACGCTCTGGGGACACAAATGGATTGCAAGGTCTTCTCTGCTCCCTTCCTACCTGTCAGCCACCAGCCGTGGGAAACTGACTCGCTGGCTTTCATCCATGTAGGCATTGTTCTGAGCCACGAAGGGGCCCTGGGCCCGGAAGGCCCTGACCACTGCGCCGCCCTGGAATGTCTCCGCCACGTGGGAACACACGAAGGAGTGCCTGGCTGACTCCATGCGTCTGAGCTGGCACGAAGTGGCCACATACAGGCTCTGAAGGTGGGGGTGGGGGAGGGAGAGGGGTAGGTGGGAAGGGGAGAAGTCACAGACACAGAGAGGTGGTTTGAGAAGCTCAGGGAATCCCAAATACTGTTACTAGTTTGCTGTGTGACCTTGGGCCAGTTGCTTTCCCTCTCTGGACTCCAATTTCCTTGCAAAATCAGAGTTCCAGAGTTCTTTTTAAAATCACAGGGGATGATTCAAAAACCTCCAGCGCCCCAACCCAGACCTGTTCAATCAGATCTCTGGTGGTGTCACCCAGGCCTTGGTATGTTTAAAACTCCGTCCTGGGAATTCTACTGTACAACCAGGATTGAGAAACCACTAATCTGGTGTAAATGTCTCATTCCCAGCTCTAAGGCCAACTGCTTTACTTAGGGCCAGTTACCGTGGGAACAAAACCATAAAGGGCAAGGAAGGCAGTCGGCCAAGTGGAACTCATTTCTTTAACTCTAGGGTTAGCGTACATGCCAGGGGCTGGGAACATAATGATGCGCAGATAGGAGGTGCTGTTCATTGGTTTGAGGTTGCAAGTATGTACAGCTGGCACGGGGGAACGTGCGTTTGCTGAACACCCGGGCTGCATACCAGGCTCTTTACAAACAGTATTCAGTAATCGTGAGGTGGGCATTAGTGGCATTCACAGTTTACAGGTGAGCACACCTGAGGCTCAGAGCAATTGGTCTGAACCTCTGTATCCAGCACATGGCCGGGCCTGAATTCAAACCCACCTCTACCTGACTCCCAAGCTCTCGATGGATAAGTAGTCCCTCCCCAAGTCAAGAGGACGTAGAGAAGACCTGGGACCATTGTGGAGGACAGTGGTGGCCATGGTTTTTGTCTGAATATCATGGTTGTTTCTACTCTACTTCTGATTTTTTTTTTTTTTTTTGAGGGAAGTGGCTGTCAATTGTGGGACCTGATTGTAGAGGTGGTCACATGATACAACCCAACCAGTCAGACTAAACTCTCCTTTTGGTCACAGTGATTAGTTCAGGGACAAACACATGCTCCATAAATGGCCAATCAGAATCTTCCCTGGGATTTATATACAAACACTGAGCTGGAGTGAAGGTTTTTTTGTGTTGGGGTTGCTAAGGTGGGATGCTATGAGTATAAGGTTGCAAGGGACCATCAAACCTGACCCCTGGAAAGAGAGTGTGTGCAAAATTGGGCCAAGCAGAGCTAAATCAGTGGTGCTTAAACATCTGAATGTATCAGAATTACCTGGAGAGTTTATTAAAACCCAGATTTCTGGGCCCAACTCCCATAGAGTCAGTAGGTTGTGGGTAGGGCCTGAGAATGTACATTTCTAACCGGCTCTCAGGCAATTCTCTGCTGGCCCAGGGCCACACTTTGAGAACCATAGAGCCTCCGGAAGAGCATTCTGGATACCGGGATCCCCCCTAGGAGACTGTGGCCATGGAGGCAAGCAGCCCTATAGCTGCAGAAAGAGAGGGTGTCAGAGCATGAGGGCTGGGGACCCTCACCCCCACCTATGGTGGCCAGCTCATGACTTGGCCACAGAGTGACTGCATCCTGGTGGCAGCTGGCCACCGCAACTACTGCACGTAAGCCATTAAATTCTGTTCTTCTGTTTAAGCTCATTTAAGTTGGTCTCTGGCAACTGAAAGAGGCTAGTCTAATGCAGTCTTTGAGACCTTGCAATGCCTTTTTGGTTTCCAAATATTTGGAGAGGAGGAAGCTCATTTCAGCAGCAGCAGGACAAAATGTCAGCTATGAAGCACTTCGATGTGAACATTTGGGAGAGACAGATAAGAACAGGTGTTAGAAACAGGCTTGTATCTCTGCCTCTGGGAAGTCTTCAGGGGTGGCCCCAGCTGCCCAGCTGGGCAGAACCTGTTACACGGACTCCTGCCCAGGGACAGGGGCCTGGCTGAGGTGACCTCAGCTGGCCACAGGAGCCTGCCCAGCCTCTCCCTACCTGAAACCAAGTGTAGAGGAGCAGCAATGGCAGGATGGCCACGGCAGCCAGCGGGGTGGCCACCGTTACCACCAGGGTGACCTCCAGGAGTCCGAAGGTGTAAATCAGCAAGGACCGGAGTTTGTCTGGGATGTCCACATCTATGGTGTCTGTCTCCTTGGAGAAGCGGTTCAGCAGGTTCCCCATGGGCGTCCGCTCGAAGAAACCAATGGGAGACCGCGCCACGTCCCACAGGAGCCTCCGGAAGAGCCGGCTGGATGCCCGGATGCCCCCTAGGAGCACTGTGGTCGTGGAGGCAAGCAGCCCTATAGCTGCGGAAAGAGAGGGTGTCAGAGCATGAGGGCTGGGGACCCTCACCCCCACCCATGGTGGCCAGCTCATGACTTGGCCACCCTGATGATCCCTTGACGGAATCACCCTCCACCAGGCACCTCGGAGTGTGATCTTATTTGGATCTTTGCAGATGTTATTAGTGTAAGATCTTGAGACAAAATCATTCCAGATTTAGGGTGGGTTCTAAATCCAATGACTAGTGTCCCTTTAAGAAGAGGAGCACCACCCACCTGGCTCAGTATTTGAGCATCAACCTATGAATCAGGAGGTCAGGGTTTGATTCCCGGTCAGGGCACATGTCTGGGTTGTGGGCTTGATCCCCAGTGTGGGGTGTGCAGGAGGCAGCCGATCAATGATTCTCTCTCATCATTGATGTTTTTAGCTCTCTCTCCCTCTCCCTTCCTCTCTGAGATCAATAAAAGTATATTTTTTTTAAAAAAAGAAGAGGAGAAGCCACACAGAGACACGGACGGTGATGTGAAGACAGGCAGAGACTGGGGTGGCCTGCTACAAGCTAAGGAACACCAGGACGGCCAGTGACCGGCAGAAACTAAGGCACGGGATGGATCCTCCTTCAGAGCCTCCCAGAGGAACCGATCCTGCCGACTCCTGGATTTTGGACCTCTGGACTCAGGACTGTGAGACAATTTCTGTTCTTCTAAGCTACCAAGGTTGTGGTCATTTGTTTTATGGTAGCCCTCGGAAACGTATACTCCCTTCCTCCCATGCCAAGCTATGGGCTTGGGATGGGGCTAACTTCACTCCCTGTTTCTGGGGTGGGGCAAATTTCATTCCTGGCCAACCCAAACCACTGCAGTAGGTTCAGAGATGAACACGTGACCCAACACGGGCCAATGAGAGTGAGACCGGTGACTTTGCTAGGGCTTTCGGGAAAGAGGTGCTTGCTTTTTTGAGGTGGCCAAGATGGAGCTGTGGCATACCATCTCATCACTAGGGGGAGAAGCCTGCCTGGACAGGAAGCTATCACAGAGGAAGAAAATGAAGCCATTCCTACAGCCTCATTGGATCCCTGGATGCAGCCATACCTGAAGCTACTTATCTATGGATTCCAGTCCTATACCAGGTAAGGCAATAAATTTTCTTGTTGCTTAAACTAGATATATATTCATATAGTTAGTATACAGGGTGTCCCCAAAAATGTATACACACTTTGAATAATTAATAATTCCGATGGGTGCCATCGAAAAAGAAACATCAATGGAGCAATCAGCTGTCAAGTGTGTATATTTTTGGGGGGACATCCTCTATTATAGCTATATAGTTAGTATTGTTATTATTTTCAAATGGAGCAGACCTCAGACTAAGGAAAGTTATCAGGGAAAAAGAGGGGAATTACATAATGATAATGGGTCCATTCTCCAAGATGACAACAGTTCTTAACGTGTTTGTCCCTAACAACAGGGCATCAAAAATCACGAAGCTCATCTGAAGGGGTGGGGGTGGGGGTGCTGACAGTCCCCAGCAGTCAGACCTTGGCTGGCCCTCTGTGCTGGGGTGGGGGGGAGGCGGAGCCAGCTGAATTGCCGTGTCTGCCCCCACCTAAGTGCTCAGCTGCCCCAACATCTGGAGGTCGTCAGTCTGCATTTGCCAGTGAGTCTGGCAGAGACTCTGAAGGTTCCAGAAAGGGAGGGATGTGCCGTGTCCCCCGCCTCCCATCTTAAGGATGCGGGTCTGGGCTTGGACCTAGGATATTTGCACAGATCTTCAGGGAGAACAGTGATCCAGGGATGGGAGGGCCAGGGAGCCCTGAGCACCTCGGATGGGGATGAGGATGGAGGGTGAGGAAGGCCAGTGAGGGGTACCTTGGAGGCATCCCAGGAGCCCGAAGACCCAGCCTCGCAGGGCCGCCTGTGTCTGCCGCCCATCCACGGTGGGGTCGTCCACCCAGAGGCTGAGCCAGTAGCCGCGGCAGAAGGAGGCCACTTGCTGGCAGAAGAAGAGGAACAGCGCGTAGAGGCAGAGAGGGGTGTCCACGGCCCGTACGTAGCTCAGGTACAGGGCGGCCTTCACCTGCAGCGCGCGTCGGAAACATGCCCAGCGGGGGGGGGAGAGAGGAAAGCAGATGAGGCTCCCAACACACGCCACTCGGGCAGATGGAACCACCGTGCAGACCTCACAGGTCCTCTCTCAGTGCCTCCCACCTGGAGCACCATCTCCCCGGCAGCCCCCCCCCCCCCCAGCCTCAGGGCCCCCTTCCTCTACAGAACGCCAGAGGGCCAGTGGAGCCTTCAGAGTGACAGGCTGTGGCGCCGCCTGGCTTTGGAGTGATTTATTGAACACCTACTATGGGACAGGCATGTGTCTCTATCCTCATCTGACAGATAAGGAAAGTGAGGCACAGGCAGGTTAAGCCACTTGATGAAAGTCCACCCCCTACCAACCTGAAGTTCTCCACACAGCTGCAGCCGGAGTGAACTTTTGAAAATATCAGCCTGGCCCGATCTTGCTGTTGCTGACCGGCACATGGTTTTCTCTTGCTCTCAGAAGAAATTGCAGACTTCCTGTACCCCTCTCTGACTTTACCCACTACTCACTATCTGCTGATTTCTTGGGATCCCTTTCTTTGCTCCTTCCCACCTCAGAGCCTTTGTACCTGCTGTTCCCTCTGCCCAGAATGCTGTTCCCTCTGCTCCTTCCAGGGCTTGTTCCTTTACATCCCTCAGGGTTCAGCTCAAATGCTACTCTGGGAGCGTCCTATCCAAGCGGGCCCCTATGGGTTGGTTGCCATCTTATTGCCCTTCTGTATTGTCTTGTAGCATTTATCAGTATCTGATATCACCTTGCTTGTTAGCTTAATTAGTTGCTGACTGTCTCCCCCCACTAGCAAGCAATCTCCGCCCGGGCAGACACTTTACCTGGCACATAATGGGGGCTCTGGAATGTTTGCTGGGTGGATGAGTGTGTGGATGGTTGGGTGGGATAATGGGTGGTTGGGCGAATGGGTAAATGAATGGATATATGAGTTGATGGATGAATAAGTGAGTGGGTCTGTAGGTGGGTGGGGATGGATGGAGGGAAGGGTGGATGGATGAGAGGATAGATAAATGGGTGGATGGATCGGTGGGTAGATGGAAGATAGGTAAGTGGATGGGTGGGTGAATGGATGCATAGATAGGTGGTTGGAAGGTTGGATGTAATGAATAGGTGAGTGAGTAGATGGATAGATGGAGGGATGGGTGAATAGGACAGATGGGGTAGGTGGATGGGTGAATGGGTGGAAAGGTGGACAGGTGGATGGATGAATGAGTAGGTATGTGAGTGGATGGGTGGAGAAACCAGCAGAGAAGGAACAGTACAAGCTCCAGCTTAGGAATGACCCAGATTTGAGTCCAAGTTCGTCACGTGCTAGCTATGAGAACACAGAGAAGCCTCCCAGCTCTTTAAAACCTCAGTTCCTTCACCCTAAAATAGAGTCATCGCCATCTAATTTTATTTATTTATTTTTAAAAATATTTTTATTGATTTTAGAGAGAGGAAGGGAGAGGGAGGGAGAGATGGAAACATCAATGATGAGAGAGAATCATTGATTGGCTGCCTCCTGCATGCCCCCTACTGGGAATCGAGCCCGCAACCCAAGCATGTGCCCTCCATCAGAATCGAACCCGGGACCCTTCAGTCCACAGGCTGACGCTCTATCCATTGACCCAAACCGGATAGGACATCTCCATCTAATTTCAGAGTGCTTGTGAACATTAAGAAAGAGGAAGTGTCTAGAATCTTACTTGGCACATAGTAGATGTTCAATAAAGGTGGCTGCCTCCCCCCGCCAGGGCTCTATCTGGTGGCAGGTCTTGAGCCCCGGAGGGCAGCAGTAGCAGTGGAAGTGGAGGGCAGGGAGCAGCGGATGCTTACCTTGCCATACTGCACGCTGTCCCCTCCTGCTGGCAGTCCTGCCTTCCCAGGGTCATCTAGGGGAACCTTTGTCTGGGCCTCCAAAGTGCCGCTGTCCTCAGGGATACACTTCATGGACCTGTTACTTAGAGGAAATGCGGACAAATTAGGCTCTCTTCCTGGGGGGGGGGGGGTGCCCAACCGTCATGGCCACTGATAGAACACTGAGCTCCGGGGAACACTCTTCATTCATTCATTCATTCATTCATTCACTCATTCATACATTCATTCAATCAACACACTGAGTTCCGAGTAGGTGCCATGCTGTGCCCTCCCTCTGTAGTGCCCAACTAAGTGCCATCTATTACCCCAGCGTCGAACAAGCCCATTGTTTCAATACCCTTTCACTGGATGAACTTATTTGCCCAACCTCAGAACTTGGTTTTCAGAGGGTTTGTTTTTGTTTTTTTTTTTTTTTGGCCTAAGCTTTGCTGCAATCATTTTGCCCCTGCTGTTTACCCTCAGATTTGTCATTCTAGGTTGGCAGAATGTCAATTCTGCACAATTCACTTGTTGAAGATTTCTTTATGTTCCTTTCATCTATGAATGAGTGGGCTGGCTTAACCTTAAATGTGAAACCATGGGCAGCTGACTTAACCTCTCTGTGACTCAGTTTCCTCAGCTGTAAAATGGAGATAATCTATCTCTCTGTCTTTCATCTACTAACTAATCTGTTATCTATCTATCCATCTACAAATTACCTATCTTTTTTATCATACATCAACTAATCTATCACTGATCCATCTATCATTTATCCATCTATCATTTGTCTATCTAAATCTATCATCTGTCTACATATTCACCTATTTATATCTATACATCTATCTCTATATCTATTCATCCATATATACTGTCAAATCAATGTATCTCCTATCAACCTATCTACCATCTACCCATCCTTTATCTATCTATCTATCTATCTATCTATCTATCTATCTATCTATCTTTCTATCTATCATCTATATACACTGAGTGGCCAGATTATTATGACTGGCCAGATTATTATGACCACCCCATCAGTACTTCATTGACACTTCCAAAAATACTGAATATTGAAAACCTCCTAAGCAAATACTCTCAAGGTCTTATTATTATTATTATTATTTGCATAACTAATTCACTTCATTGTACTGATGGGGTGGTCATAATAATCTGGCCAGTCATAATAATCTGGCCACTCGGTGTATTTGCACTTGAAGGCAAATTGGTCATTCTGTGAACTGGGCATTTGGGGACTTAATCACTTTGGCCATGTGTTTGTCAAACACCTTTTGGTGAGTTATCCCACAGCCGCGCACCATGGTGGGTGCTCAGCAGGTGTTCGCTCCAGAACAGTTTTGGCTGCACCCACCTGCCTGAGCCGCAGGTGGTCTTCAGCCTCCGCCTGTGCCCTCCCTGTGCTCAGGACCACAATGAACTCACCTCTCTGGTCCACCCATGGGCCTCCCGCTTCCAGCAGAGCCTCTGGGGTCCTCAATGCTGGTCGCGAGTTCTGTGTCTGCAAGGTCAAGGGAGTCCTGTCACACAGTGGGGTCAAGACCCTGGAGTCCGGATGCTGACACCCACTGGCTGTATGGCCTTCACTTGTCTGAGCACCCGTGTCCTCTGCTCTGGCCCCTGCAACCTCTGGCAGTCCTCCCAGAGTTCTCAGGAATGTTATCCATTCATTCACGCACTCCTTCATTTACTCAGTAAATATAATCGAGCCCCTGCTATGGACTTGGGGCTGGAAAACATCAGTAAACATGGCCATGGCCACACTATTCCGCGTTCCCCCGACACCCTTGCACAAGCAGTTCACTGTGGCTGGAATGTTCTTTTCCAAGTTTTACCCAAGCTTAGGTGTCATCTTCCCCAGGGAGGGCCCTGGTCCCCCCGCCACCCCCCTGGCCTGGGCAGGGTCCATCCTCAGCTCCAGGACAGTGACACTGTGAATCTCCACCAGCGCTCAACAGATATTTTCAGAGGAGACAGAGCCTGGGGCTGGGGCACCTGGGTGCGAGTTCTCGCTTTGTCATGGAGGGGCAGTATACAGCCGAGGGGCGAAACACCACATGCTCTCGGTCAAGTTGCTTGGGTTCAAATCCCAGTACCGCCACTTCTAAGCCATGTAACCTCGGGCCAGTTCCTTATTCTGGGCCTTAGTCTCCTCATCTGTAAAATGGAGGTAATTAAGGTGCTGACCTAACAGAGGCATAGAGATGAGTAAAGAGTCAGTGGAGGTGAGGAGCCGGACTCACTCTGGGTGAGCTCGGGCTGGTGACTTTGCTTCCAGAACATCATCATTTTCCCAGAAGGCACTGTGTTCTTTGCATCATGAGAAGCCCTAGCTAGCGTGGCCTGGGTCACCTGGCCTCTAGGCACCAAGTGAACTTGCTCAGTTTCTGTAGCAGTTACGGGCATAAACTCAAATTCTAACCTTGTGACCTTGGGCAAATTATTAATTCTCTTTGTCTCAATTTGCTCACCTGTGCAATGGCAGCAAGAATTGCATGTGCCTCAAAGGAGTATTGTGAAGATCAAATTAAATACTGTGTGCTTATTTATTTTTTAAATTTATTGATTTCTGAGAGGAAGGGGGAGAGAGAGAGAGGAGAGAGAGAGAGAGAGAGAGAGAGAGAGAGAGAGAGAGAGAAACATCAACGATGAGAGAGAATCATTGATTGGCTGCCTCCTGCATGCCCCACACTGAGGATCGAGCCCACAACCCGGGTATGTGCCCTGACTGGGAATTGAACCGTGACCTCCTGGTTCATACGTCGTTGCTCAACCACTGAGCCACACTGTCTGGGCTAAATACTGTATGCTTAAAGATACACTTAACACAGCCACTGCCTCAGGCCAGGACTTGCAGGGAGGGTGCGGCCAGAGCAATCCACTCATGCCAGTGGGATCCTTGATAGGAGCCAGGCACAGAGAACCAGCAAAGCCCAGTCAGTACCTCCTTCTCCTCTACCTCCTGGCTGTCTGGCTCGATCCAGAAGGCTCACCAGGGCCCCCTTCCTGTTCAGAAGCTCCTGGTAGGAACCCATCTCTGCAATGGCCCCCTCTTCCAGCACCACGATCCAATCAGCCTGGGGCAGGACTTGGAGTGCGTGGGTCACGAGAATCCGTGTCTGGGCAGGGAAGGGGTGGGAGTTACACTAGGGTGCTTGACCAGTCTTCCAAAGCCTGGGGCTCAGAGGGGGGCAAGTTCCCCCTTCCCGAGCTCCTGCCCTTTATCTCTCAAACAGCAATGTCACAATACAGATATGCAGGGGCTCCTTCAACCTATGTCTCAAAACAAGCAGTTCACCTGAACCCAGTGACCTGAGGGAGGGAGGCAGAGCTGCAGCAGTTTAACCACACACCCATAAGCCAAAAGTCACTGCTGTTGTAAGCCACTGAGGCTTGGGGGGTTGTTTGTTATGTAGCATTGTCAAGAAAAAGCTGACCATTACAAAGAGGAAAGTTGGACTCAAGGAGGGTGGTGGTGAGATAGACTTGGGTTATGCTTTCTCTGCCTTTGTCTTGTGCCCTCTGATACATTTCCCCAAACTTACCGTTCCCTGGAGCAGCCCGTTGGGACCGATGACCTGATTGAAGATGTGCTGGCCGACATGAGCATCCAGGGATGCCAAGGGGTCATCCAGCAGATATACAGCAGCCTTCCTATACACGGCCCGGGCCAGGCTCACCCGCTGCTTCTGGCCCCCAGAGAGATTCATGCCCTGTGGCCACAAGAGAGGGATGAGGCTGGGTGAAGCTGTTACGACGGGGCCACATCTGCTTATCAGAATGAGGGACAGCTCACTGTGCCTGTCCTCCAGGGCCACCTCCCAGCTGTCACACTTGCATTCAAACCAATACTCCTCCACCTCCGGCCTTTACCTGGCCTCCCTTCTCCCCCTTCCAGTCAAGCTTTCCGGAGGAGTTGTCTGCACCCTCCACGGCTTTCTCTCCTCCCACCCGCTTCCTCCTCCACTTGAATCTGCCTTCTGTTCCCATTTTCTCCGCCAATACTGCCTTCCTCAAGGACACCAGTCATCATTTGCCTGTTGCCTAATCCAGTGGCAGCTTTTCAGTCCTTACTTTCCTTCATTCACTCATTCCACTCATATGTACTGCAAGGCTACGTTATACCAGCAGTGTTCTAGGCTTTGGGACATCAATGAACAAAGCCCAGCCCCTGCTCCCATGGATCTTTCATTCTAATGAGGGTGGGGGTGGGAGACAGATATTCAATAAGCAGATGAGTAAAATGTATCACCTATCAGATGGTGTCATGTGCTATGAAGAATAATAAAGCAGGGGAAGGGCCTAGGGCAGTGGTCGGCAAACTCATTAGTCAACAGAGCCAAATATCAACAGTACAACGATTGAAATTTCTTTTGAGAGCCAAATGTTTTAAACTTAAACTACATAGGTAGGTACATTGTTATTAACTTAATTTAGGGTACTCCTAAGGCTTAGGAAGAGCCACACTTAAGGGGCCAAAGAGCCACATGTGGCTCGCGAGCCGCAGTTTGCCGACCACGGGCCTAGGGTGTACAGTGTGAGCAGGGTTGCTGTGCAGGGTTAGGTGGTCAGAGAAGGTCCCTCCATGAAGGGAAAATATACGTCGAGACCTGGTAAAAGTGAGGGATGGAGCATGTGGACTCCTGAGAAAGAGCTTTACAAGCAGAGAGAACAGCAGGTGCAAAGGCCCCAATGCAGCGGTTCTCAACCTGTGGGTCGCGACCCCTTTGGCGGCCAAACGACCCTTTCACAGGGGTCGCCTAAGACCATCCTGCATATCACATATTTACATGACGATTCATAACAGTAGCAACATTATAGTTATGAAGTATCAACGAAAATAATTTTATGGTTGGGTCACAACAGGAAGAACTGTATTTAAAGGGCCAGAAGGTTGAGAACCACTGCGATGTGAGAGTGTGCTTTGGGTGTTCAAGGAACATCGTGGAGAACCATGTGGCTGGAGTGGAGCATGATGGGAGATGGGGCCAGAGAGATGACTGGGGCCAGACTGAGGGGGAGCCTTGTCAGTGATGGTCAGAGCTTCGACTTTGACTCTGAGTGGAGAGACCCTGGAGGATCCCAAGCAGAGAAGGGGCATGATCTGACCTACGTTTAGCTGCTGGGATTTGAGGACAGAAACAAGGAGGGCAGCCAGGGGGCGCTGCAGGAACGCGAGGGAGAGCTGATGGTAGATGGGACCAGAACATTCTGGGTCTGCCTCGATGGTGGACCCAACAAGACTAGCCGATGGATTAGATGAGGGTATAAGAAAAAGAGGGGAATCAAGGGTAACACAAAGGTTTTGGATCTGAGCTCTGGAAGGACAGGGCTTCCGTGCCCTGGGACGGGCGTCCCATCAGAAAGGATGGGACACAGCTGGACAGACAGAGGCCAGCAAGCACCCCTTTCTTCTGAAACACCTTTCACTTGGCCTCGAAGCACCTGGTCCTCCTCTCTGGATGCTCCTCTCACACAGGGGACCCTCTCCTGCACCCTCTCCCCTTCTTTCCAGAATATCCCACCCATTTCCTTAACTTGAACTCCTACTTTCCACTCTCAATTCCCTAATCCAGGGGTCAGCAGCCTTTTGCTGTGAAAGGCCTGATAGTAACCATTTTAAGCTTTGCGGGGGGGGGGGGGAAGGGGGGGGCGCAGTATCTGTCACAACTGTTCATCTCTGCCCTTGCTGTACAAAAGCAGCCATGGCCCACTGGTTCATAGATGGGCATGGCTGTGTCCCAATAAAACTTTATTTACAAAAACAGATGGTGGGCCGGATTTGACCTGTGGTCATAGTTTGCCAACCCTGCCCAATCCATAGCTCTGGATGCATCTATCCTGTTTATTGGCTACCTCTGCCCAGGCCTTTTACTGAGGTCCAGGGACCGGAAGCAATTTGACCAATGTCACCCAAAAATGCAGGGCAGGAGAGGTGCCCAGGTCTCCCCACTCCCAGTTGGAGAGCCGGTCACCGCCAATCCCTGCCGTGCCTTTCTGGCTCTCCCTGGCCGCAGTTTTCTATCATTCATTCATTAACAATTCATTGAGCACCTATTATGTGCGTCACCCTAAGCTGAGCCCTTTTTCTCCCCCATTTCCCTGCCCTCCTTGTCCCCCCTTTGTCCCTCTCACCACAGTACCCACAGCTCAGAGAAAGAAGCAAATGACCCCAGACAGAGTGCCTCCATGTCCCAAGAAGGCCGGAGCCCTCACCTGCTCCCCAATTTGGGTGTGGACGCCTGCCGGAAAGCTGACCACGTCTGGCCGCAGGGCGCAGGCCTCCAGGACCCTCTCCAGCCACGATGGGTCCAGCTCCTGCCTGAAGCACACGTTCTCCACCACGGACGTGTTCTGGACCCAGGCCTCCTGGGGCATGTAGGCCACGGGACCCTAAAACACAACTCACTGTGGCAATGAGGCCACTGGGGATGGAGGCAGGAGCGATTATGGAGGAATAGCCGGCGCCAGGCTATGGCTGGTGGTGGAAGGTGGAGAGAGAAAATGGAGAGGAGGGGGAGGGGCACGGAGGGCTCTAGGATGGGAGACATTCCAGCAGAAAGGCAGGGGGTGTGGCCTCACCTTGATGTTCACGGTCCCCTCCACCTTTGACAGCTCCCCGAGGAGTGCGGAGAGCAGAGAGGACTTCCCTGCCCCCACGGGGCCGACCACAGCCAGCAGGCAGCCCTGTGGCACGCTGAGGTTTATCCTGCAGGGGAGACGCATCCTGGGTAGGCCCAGCCTGAGTCTGTGCGGAATCGGTGAACCCCAGGCACAGCTAGGCTTTCCCACTGGGGCTTCATCCAGGAGGCTGCTAAGAGGACGTTCAGGGGCAGTCCTTCCTTCTCCTAATCCTCGCCTGGCTACGCAAGCAGCCATTATATCCCATGTATGTGCATGGGAACACATACATGCACATCCACACACATAACACCACAATGTATGCGCACATGCACACACACAAGTGCATGCATATCTAAATAAATGTATGTTCACACGTGCATGCATGTGTGCGCATCTAACATCACACTGTGCACAAATGCATATACATGTACACACACATGATGCATGCACACATCCAGACACGCGCAAATGCCTGCACATGTAAACAAACATGCTCTCACACATGCACACATATGCATGCACATGCATACACACACAGAGTTTATTGTGGCAGGAGGATTTAACCAGCATCATGTCTTGATTCAGTCACTACAATAGGCTCCTTACTGCTCCTCCTGCTTCTGCCCTTGGCCCCTGTCCCTGTTCATTCTCCACCCAAGGGCCAAAGAGACTGGAGTTAAAACCCGAGTTAGATCATGACAGTCCCCTGCTGAAGCCCTCCACCAGTTCCCGTGTCATGCAGGGCTCTGACAGTCTTGAAAGATGCACAGCCTCCTGCTGCTCTGCGTCAGCCACACTGACCTCATTTCTCAAACACAACCGGGGGACATTGTGCCCCCCAAGGTGTCATTAGGTGATGCCTAAAGATATTTTGAGTTAACACAACTGAGGGGAGGGTTGCTGCTAGTATTTAGAGGGTGAATAATGGGGGTCCTGTTAAACATCCCACAATACACAGGACAGCCCCCTGACAGAGTTATCCAACCCCAAAGGCTAATATGATGAGGTGAAGGCACCTGGGTCTAGGCATACTCCTGCCCCAGGACCTTTGTACATGCTGTTTCCACTGCTTAGGAGGCTCTCCTCTCAGGCGTGTGCAAGGCTCATTATGATCTCAGTTTAAATGCCAGGCCTTCTCTCACTACTCAGGACCCTGTCAACACCACATTCTGTCACCTCCCGCTGATTTCACATTTGCGTGCCCCCCTCATCAGAATGTCAGCCCCAAGAGTGCAGGGTCCTTTCTGGTTTGTTCACTTTATCCCTAGTGCCTAAAACAGGGTCTGGCACATAGTAAGTGCTCAATAAACACTATGAAGTGAGCAAATGACAATCGACAGATCCTGGCAAGGGCATTTTAGTTCCCTTCATAGGGACTTTTGGGGTTGACTGGGGTCTTCTGCTACAAAGACCTAGCCAAAGAGTTGAAGGCTAGAGGTGACGATGATGTAGGGACTGACACAGGAGGGAGCGAAGCAGGCATGGCTGACCGGGTCAGGGCTCTTCTTGGCCAGGACTCTAATGTCATCTTGTCCAGACTGGGGAGCAGAGGCTGCCTCCTCCCTGACAGGAAGGCATGGATGCCCCATCCCCCCATCTGCAGCTCTTGTTTTCTGAGACTCTGACAGGGCTGCTCCTGGGAGTTCCCTGGCAGCACACCAGCCCAGGCTCACCCACCCTCCAGCCCCGGGCTGCAAACCCACACCATCTCTCACATAGGAAATGCGTTTTCTCCCTGTCAGAGGAAGGTAGCTACCAGGGAAGCCCCTCTGTACCTGTGTAGGCAGGGCGGGCTCTCCCGGGACCAAGCAAAGGTACCTTCTCGCACACTGATGCAATCCTCCCTGGCAGCTGCAGGCATAAAAGGCCCATTACACCAGAGGCTCCGGGCTGGCCTCCTTGTCCCAGAGAGCCCCCTGGGCACCGCCCCCCAGAGGCAGCCCGAAACCTCTCCCGCTGAACAAACTGCCCTGCTTCTCACTGGCTTGAGTGTGACCCTGGCATCCTGCTGAGACCCTCATCCCTCCCAGGCCCCTCCTGCTGAACCCAGCACTCACAGCCTCTGGAGGGACTCCAAACCACAGCCTCAGGGTCAGCTTCTTCCAGGCAGAGGAAGGCGGCCAGGCGGTCGAAGGACACCCGGGACTGGGGAAAACAGAGCCCGGGTCACCCGGGTCCCCGTGCCGAAGGGCAGAAAAAGAACTGAGGCTGCCGCTGGTCAGTGCGGTTCCGCGGCTAGAGCATCAGCCCCGCACCAAAGGGCGGCAGGCTCCTGGTCAAGGGCACGTACCTGGGTTGCAGGTTCCCTCCCCTCCCTGGTGGGTAGGGGCACATGCGGGAGGGGAGGCAACCAATCGATGTGTCTCTCTCACATCGATGACTCTCTCTCACTCTCTCTCTCTCTCTTTCTCTCCCTCCCTTCCATTTTCTCTAAAAATCAATGGAAAAAATATCCTCAGGTAAGAATTAACAAAAAATAGAAAACACAAAAATAAAAGAACTCAGGCTTTGGGTGTTGGGTGTCTCAAGAGGGTGGGAAAAGCTTCCTGTCTACAAGCTTTGCTCACTTGCACGGCATTAGTACGAAGATTAGTACAAAGCTTTTGTTTTGTTTGTTAATCCTCACCCCAGGATATTTTTCCATTGATTTTTTTTTAAGAGAGTGGAAGGGAGAGGGAAAGACAGAGAAACATCAATGTGAGAGAAACACACCAATTGGTTGCCTTCTGCACATGCCCTGACCAGGGCCCAGCCCGGGAGGTGCCTGTAACTGAGGTATGTGCCTTTGACCGGAATTGAACCCGGAACCATTCAGTCCCCAGGCCAACGCTCTATTCACTGAGCCAAACCAGCTAGGCCAAAGCTTTTTAGGTGACAAAAATGATGTTCAGGAGGGTGGTGACAGTGATGGTGGTGGTGCCCTCCCCCCTCCTTGCTCCTAATTCACATAATTGGTAGATGGAGCTGCCATTCTGCAGGCTACACCCTGGAAGACAGCATCAGCAGGCCAATATCAGGAATGATTCTAAGCCTTGTCCACCTGGGGGTGCCCTCTGCTCCCAACCCCAAACCCTTCCTTGGTAAGGTCAAAGGGAGCCATTTAAAGAGGGATGGCCCAAGCCGGTTTGGTTCAGTGGATAGAGCATCAACCTGCGGACCAAAGGGTCCCAGGTTCGATTCTGGTCAAGGGCAGGTACCTCGGTTGAAAGCTCCTCCCCAGCCCAGGCCCTGGTCGGCACTTGTGCAGGAGACAACCAATCAATGTGTTTCTCTCACATCAATATTTCTCTCTGTCTTTCTCTCTCTCTTCCAATCTCTAAAACAATGGAAAAATATCCTTGGGTGAAGATTAAATAAATAAATAAATAAATAAATAAATAAATAAATAAAGGGGGATGGTTCAGCCAGGCAACTGCTGTCTCCTTTTCATCACCCCCAAGGAGGCACAACATGAGTAGAGTCCGTAAAGAAGAGAAATAAGATAAAATTGCTTTGTGTAAAAAGGGAACCGAAATGAATCCAAGCATGTGAGATTGCTGGATTGGTGAGGCTGTGTATTTTGAGGATGTCTGCTGACACCTTCTGCGGTAGCCTCTGCCCCTTCCCTCCCTGTTTGCTGCTCTGATTCATCCCCTTTCTCACTCCCTCTCCTCCTCCTCCTCCTCCTCCTCCTCCTCCTCCTCCTCCTCCTCCATGGATGGTGGGAGCATGGAGACCGGGCACACCCCTGCAAGGCTCCTCCAAGCCGCCTCCCTCCCCCTGCCTCACCTGGACAACGGAGTGGATGGAAAAGGGCAGGAAAGCCTGGGCCTTGTTGAGGATGTTGAGAACCGTGAGGGTCACAAAGGCTTTCTCGGCGTCCATGGCATTCTCCTCGGTCACCAGAGTATGGACAGTAAACACCACCAGTGCCACCTGGGTGAGACACAGGGGGTGGCATGAGCTTCCATGAGTGTGGCCAGGGACACCTATGCCAGCTGTGGCCTCTCCAGGGGTCCATATGGCCCCTAAACGCGGATCTCCCCCCAAATTCTGCTACTGATGAAGGGAGTGCGTACACAGCCCCATTGCCAGTAGGTATCAGAAACTCTGGATTCCAGGCATTGGGGGATACCACCATTCTCCATCGTGTAGAAGTTTGTGGTTCCAGATGTGGGTGGGACTTGTGATTCGAGAAACCCTTGGAAAATAGCAAGTCTGTGAAAGTAGTATCGGCAGCACTTGAGGGCTCTAGGTATCAGTGGCATTTGTGGTTCTAGACGTCACTTGGTAGATGGTTCAGTTCTAGAGGCTGGTGAAGTATTGGTTCTAGAAGTCGCTTGGTGTGACAGCTCAGTTCTAGATGCTGGTGATGTGTTGGCTCTAGAATTCACTTGGTGTGACAGTTCAGTTCTAGAGGCTGGTGATGTGTTGGCTCTAGATGCCACTTGGTGTGACGGTTCAGTTCTAGATGCTGGTGAAGTGTTGGTTCTAGAAGCCACTTGGTGTGACGGATCAGTTCTAGATGCTGGTGATGTGTTGGCTCTAGATGCCACTTGGTGTGACGGATCAGTTCTAGATGCTGGTGATGTGTTGGCTCTAGAAGTCACTTGGTGTGACAGATCAGTTCTAGATGCTGGTGATGTGTTGGCTCTAGAAGTCACTTGGTGTGACGGATCAGTTCTAGATGCTGGTGATGTGTTGGCTCTAGAAGTCACTTGGTGTGACGGATCAGTTCTAGATGCTGGTGATGTGTTGGCTCTAGAAGTCACTTGGTGTGATGGTTCAGTTCTAGATGCTGGTGATGTGTTGGCTCTAGATGCCACTTGGTGTGACGGATCAGTTCTAGATGCTGGTGATGTGTTGGCTCTAGAAGTCATTTGGTGTGATGGTTCAGTTCTAGAGGCTGGTGATGTGTTGGCTCTAGAAGTCACTTGGTGTGACGGATCAGTTCTAGATGCTGGTGATGTGTTGGCTCTAGAAGTCACTTGGTGTGATGGGACTTATGCGATGCTTAGTCAGAGTTGATCACTTTCACGGTCACTTGTCGTGATGGTGACTCAGTGATCCTTTGGGGGAGCCCTCGTGGTTCTAAGTGATGGCACTTGCAGTTCTGAGTGTTGATTGTGTGGATGACATCTGGTGTCCTGGCAAATGGCCCCTGGGATTCTAGATCCTTCTGGACACAGTGGTTAAGGCCCACTTGTCACCAGCCTTGAATGTTTTATGGTTTGAATTTTATTCTGGACACAGCAGTGAGTCATTGTGGGTTTGACTGCAATGGCGTGACTGCAGTAAAAGCCATGCTTCAGAAGGCTAATCTGGCAGGAATTTGTGAAATCAACTGGAAAAAGACAGCACAGGCACTGTGCCCAGTGTGTGTTGGGGGGGCGGGGGGAGCAGGGGGCAGCAGGGTGAACTTGGGGTTCCATCTCTGCAGCTGCCTGCACTTGTCACCAATTCCCCACAGCAGTAGAAGCGTCAATTTCAGAAGACTTGAACTTTCAGGATAACGACAGGCCTTCCCAGACGCTGCTGCATTCGGGGAATGATCTGACTGATTTGCTAATCAGCAGGGACCCCTGAGTGAGAGCAGGATCCAGGAAGGGCGGTCTGCAAAGAGGCTCCAGGATTCGGGGCTCCACCTACCTCATCTCCCTCCCCCAACACCCCCCCCCCCCAGCCCACACTCTGCAGGGAGACCAGGGTGACGTCACCAGAAACGTGGACAGTTGGAAAGACACCAGAGACACAGAGAAGAGGAGTCCGGAGGTCCTCAGGGCGCCCAGCTCCTGGCCCCGGATGCGCAGGACTCTCTCCAGAAAGGCCCCCTCCCAGCCGTGGCACTTGACTGCCCTCATGTTTCGGAGGAGGCAGCTGGTGAGCCGTGCCCGGGAGTCCTTCTGCCTCATTTGCTCTTCCTGGGACCAGAGGGGGGAGAGAGAAGAGCACAGGGATAAGTCTATAATTCTCCTTCCCGGCAGCCACACCGCCCCTTCAGCAAATCCTGCTGATTCAAACCAGGCCCAAGCTGTCTGCCTCTCCGCATCTGCGTCCCCACAGTCCTGGCCCAAGCCCCGTCATCTCCTCTGGACCATGTCATCTCCCTTTGTCCCCCTGCTTCTGCCTTCATCACAGGGGATGCTGCACCATAACCAAGGAGGCCCCGATGCGCTGGAAACAGAGGCGGGGACCTGAACCGGCCGACACGGTGCCACCGGGAAGGCTTCCTGGAGGTGGGGGTGACATATGAGCTACGGTGGGTGGGTGGG
The DNA here is from genome assembly GCF_964212035.1 of Myotis nattereri. NCBI lineage: Eukaryota > Metazoa > Chordata > Mammalia > Chiroptera > Vespertilionidae > Myotis > Myotis nattereri. The sequence goes on along the minus strand of NC_138079.1, from coordinate 90,203,983 downwards.
CAGGGGAAGATGGAGGGGACAGCATGACTTGGAGGACATCCAGTGAGGTCAGAGGAGGGTGTGCGTGTGGCGGGGGGTGGGGGTGGGGGGGTGGGGGGGGGACACTAAGAGGGAGAGGTGGCCTGGATCATGCTGGGACTAGGAGGGCAGGCAGTGGAGGTGGGGCCACTGGGTTTCACCTTTGAGGGGCATCGTCAGAGGGGCAGCTGTGTGGACAATGTCTTGGAGGAAGCGAGACAGAAGATTGGAGAAACAGTCTATCCAACACCTTCCCTCCCTCCCTCCCTCCCTCCCTTTTTTCCTCCTTCTTCCTCCCTCCCTCCCTTCTTTCTTCCTTCCTCCCTCCCCCCTTGCTTCCAAGAATGTATTTTTTTAATATATTTTTATTGATTTCAGAGAGGAAGGGAGAGAGACAGAGAGAAACATCAATGATGAGAGAGAAAATCATCAATCGGCTGCCTCCTGCACGTCCCCTACTAGGGATTGAGCCCGCAACCCCTGGCCATGTGCCCTGGACCAGAATCAAACCCGGGACCCTTCAGTTCACAGGCCGATGCTCTATCCACTGAGCCAAACCAGCTAGGGCTCCAAGAATGTATTGGACACCAATGACAAGCGTATTCTAAATGCTGAGACTGCATCAATGAGCATTCCCTACTCCTGGGAAACTTTCATTAGGACAACAGATAGACAATAAATGGAAGAACTAGGTGTGTCCTATGGCAGGTTAGGTGACGAGAGCTATGGAATGAAACAGCACAGGCCACGGAGCTGAGCTGCAGGAGGGGGAGGGGCTGCCCAGACTTCAGGGAGGGGAGGGAGGAGACCTGACCCCTGGGATGAGGGTGTTCAGGCACAGAGCACAGCCAGTGCAAAGGCCCTGTGGCAGGAACTGGGCAGGTTTGAGGATCCCAGGGAGGGCATGAGCAAGGGGCAGGAGGTGATGAGGCCACCTCACAGGGGGCAGAGGGCCACGGCAGGGTCTTGGCTTTGACTCTGAGGGAAATGGGAGGGCTGGTGTGTGAAGAGGCCTAGGTGGGGGTGAGGCCGGAAGTGGGGACTCCACCAGGGGGGTCCCTGCAGTGACCTAGGTGAGAGACAGTGGGATTGGAGAGCCTGGGTATGGAGGAGGAACATTCTGGATGCAATTTCAACCAAAGGAGCTGACTCCTGGGATGTGAGTGAGAGGCGTCAACACCAGCCCGGAGTTATTTGTGGCCTGGATGCTGGAGGGACAGAGCTGCCATCCACCGAGATGGGGGCCGTGGGGACACGGGTCCGAGTGGCTGAAAGGCTCAGACCATGGCCGGCAATGCCAGGCCCGCACCCCTCCCCCACTCCCCTGCAGGCCCTCCTCCCATTTCCCTGTCAATGACCAGACCTGATAGTGGTTCCTCTTCTTGGTGATGAAGAAATTCAGAGGGAGGAGGCTCAGGAAGACAGTGACGGCGGTGAGGGCAGAGGGTCCTAGAAGCTGGAGACAGAGGGAGGAGGTCACGGATTCCTGCAGGAGCCCAGCTGTAGACTCAGAGGGACCTGGTCAGCACCAGCGGCTGGGGCTGGAGGCTCACACTTGGTTCTGAAGGCAGGGGGGTGGCAGGGGGTCTGGTGAGGGCAGCTAGCGGGTCCTGGAGACCAGGATCATGGGACAGACACCTAGAAGGAGACACCTTGTACATGAGGGAGGCAGAAAAGACGTACTGCACACAACGGGGGCAGGGGGGCGGGGGGTGCGCCTGGTCAGGATGGCGAAGTCAGACCTCTGGGATCGGGATTTGGGTTCAAATCCTGACTCTGACACTCACCAGTGCGGCCTTGCGCACATGACTTACCCTCCCTACGAAGCAGCTTCCTCATCTGTGAAATGGGAATAGAGCTGTGCCCACAAATAAGCTAAGTGCTCGAGTCATACAATCCATTATCACCCGAGTCTTCATTTCACAAGGGTTGCCAGACTTAGCAAATAAACATAGAGGACACCTGCCCGGTTACATGAGGATTTCAGATACAGAGTGAATACGTTTTTAGTATAAGGTGGTCCCATGGAATATTTGGGGCATCCTTATACTAAGAAATTATTCAGTGTATCTGAAATGTATATTTAACTGGACACCTGTGTTTTGTCTGGCCGTCCCCACCCCCACCCCCAGCTCTGTGACTTTGGGACAGTTGCGTTCCCTTTCAGCTCTGGTTTCTCCACAGGGAAAATGGGGGGGCGGGGGGGGGGGAGTAGAAGGAATGATCTGTAAGTGGCTGTGACTTTTTTGAGATTCCTTCTGAGGTCATTTGGGCCCATTCTCTAGACAAGCCTCACCCTCACTCAAGCCTGGGGGCCTTGGTTTCTCCTATTAGCCAAAAAATAGTTTTGGAAATCTCCCTGACAACCAAGCCAGCCAGTTTGTTTCATTTATGTAGCAATAGTGCCACCGAGTGGCTAAATAGACAAGTGCCAGAAGGCAAATGCCAGCCGTCAGAGCCAGTGTTGGGAAAATGCTAAAACGTTAATAGAAGGTCAAACACTCTCTGATAAAATGGTATCAATTGGCAAAAATGCTACACATGCTAACTATTGCCACCTCAATGCCTACCCCTCCTTAACTAGGATCTCAGGGTGATCCTCTGAGTAGGCCAGGAAGTGATGGGTGTGCTGTCTGTAGGTTCACTTGGGTCATGGGTGGGCCTACTCAATTGCCTTGTATTTCTCTGTGTCCTCCTCCCTCTCCCCATATTCCTATCATAACAGCTAACATCTATGTAGTGCACATCAGGAACTGTTTGAAGTGCCCTATGTGTACTGGATAAGGACCTACTGTGTGCTAGGCCTGGAATACCAGGTACCAAGTCAGAAAGGTTCTGGCCCCTGCCCTACAGGTCTGTGGAAACAGAAGTAGGGGACCAGTAATGATGATAGCACACAGTAGGTGGCATTTGGGACTATTCCACACTCACAACCAATATGCCACTGGTACACCCACCCAGGGGCCTACCAACTATGGCACATGGCCCAGGGCCCTCCACTTGCTTTCGTATAGCCTGTGAGCTGTACAAAAATAAAAATTAAAAAAAAATGTAATGGTTTTTACATTTTTAAGTGGTTGAAAAAAATGAAAAGAAAAATAATATTTAGGGATGTGTGAAAATTACACAAAATTCAAATTTCAGTGTTCCTAATCAGGCCCCCTGGAGCTCCGCCTTGCCTCCCTGCTTAGTGTTGTCTGTGGCCGCTTTGGCATTCGAAGGGCAGAGTTGAATAGTTTTGAGAGCGACCACATGGAACCCAACGTCTAAAATAGTTACAGTTTGGTCCTTTACAGAAAAGAGTGTGAACCTTGCACCTGGAGCCGAGCTGGAGGAAGATCTTCAGATGAACTGCCCCACCTCTGCCTCCTTGCATAATTAATAATATGAGCCGATGCCTGCAGAATACAGCTGTGTGCCAGGCCCTGTCTAAGTGCGCACAGGCATCAGCTCAGTTCAGACTCAACATCAAGGCCAGGGGCACTGTTGTTTACTATGATTCTCACCTTACAGACGAGGGAATGGGGCACCGACGGGCTGTCCCTTGTGCGAGGTTTATAACTGGCAAGTAGTAAAAGCAGGCTTTGAACCCGGGCAGTCTGACTCCAAGGTCTGTGATTTTAATTAAAAGGAAGAAGGAAGGAAGGAAGGAAGGAAGGAAGGAAGGAAGGAAGGAAGGAAGGAAGGAAGGAAAATCTTATACCACAAACTAGATGAAAGGAAGTTCGAGAAACTGATTTAAAAAATTTTTTTTTGCCACGGGGTCACTTTATGGTTTTTGAAAACCAGGTAGCAAATTCTTTCCCCTAAAATGTTTTGTCTTTTTTGCTGCTGGTGCTGGTGCGCCAGTGTTACTGGTAACTTCAAGCAGGCTTAACCTGTCTCCTCGCTACCCCGGTACCCCGATAGCGTACCCAAGAGGCGTCAGTGTCGTCATTATCATCAGTATTTTACAGATGAGGAAACCGAGGCCCAGAGAGGATGAGCATCCTGCCCAAGGTCAAGGAAAGGCCATCCTTGTCTAAGACTTTGCTCATTTTAGCCCAGTGTGCAGATGGAGACAGGAATAAGGGAAGAGGAGGAAGAGAAGGAGGAGGAGGAGGAGGAGGGGGTAGGATTCAGCTCAGATCCCAGCGCCCTCTGCCCAGCACACCTGCCAGAGATAAACAAAGCAGACGATGATCCAAACCAGCGGCAGCCACAGCCCATTGACATAGACGACGCTCTCCGTCAGCCGCTGCACGTCCACAGACACCAGGTTGACCACGTCCCCAACTGCGCTGGTCTTTTTGGAGCCGCTGGACAGAGCCAGGACCTGGGTAAGGCAGGAGGAAGGAGACCTGAATCTGAGGGAAAGTCCAGTTGGGGGTGGGGGGAAGGCAGAGAGGCCCCAGGCCCAGGGAGGGGGGTGGGGTCTGGGTCTAAGACTGATCCTGGCTAATTGAGGCAGATTCCTTCAGCACCTGAGCCTCCGTTCATTCATCTCTAACGTGAACTAATAAAAATCCCTAAGCCAACCTCCTAGGGCAGTGTGATGGCAAAACCTTTTGAGCTCGGCGTGTCAGCATTTTGAAAAACCCTAACTTACCTCTGGTGCCGTGTCACATATAGAAATTTTTTGATATTTGCAACCATAGCAAAACAAAGACATATTTTTGATATTTATTTTATATATTTAAATGCCATTTAACAAAGAAAATTCAACCAAAAAAATGAGTTTGCGTGTCATAGGTTCGCCATCACGGTCCTAGGGCCTTTGTGAGAATCCAGGGAGATGACAAAGAGGAAAATACTCTGAAATCCCTAAAGCGTTGGAGCCATGATAGTCCATCACAAAATACATGAAAACCTTGGATTTGTGACGGCAGTGGTGGCCATTCGCTGAGTGCTAACCATGTCGCAGGCACTGTGTTCAATACACAGTGTCACCATTTTCTGTGATGAACACATTACACAACTGCATGGGCAGGTACTGCCCTATTTCAGTTTAAAATGCCATGCATAAAACCCTCTCTGTTTGTGTATCATTAAGCAAAAAAAATCAATGCCAATTAAGACGTAAGGCATCTTGATTTCAGAAGTATTTTTAAAAAGTGAGACTAGAATCAAAGACATACAGAATTACTAACCCCATTTTACAGCTTAGGAAACTGAGGCACAGAGAAATTGACCAACTTGCCCAAAGTCGGAGAGCTTGTAAGTGACTAGGCTAGGATTTGAATCCAGGCTGAGCAAGTTATGACCCGGGCTCAATAGGCATTTAATGTGCCTCTCAGATACCAACCTGCTTCTCTGGCAGCCGGGAAATTCACCCTAACCCTGGGGCCACAGCAGACGCCTTCCTGCCTGTTGAATGCTCAGTGTTATGTATGAGGAAAGAAGTGAGGGGGTGAAGGAATAAACTGGGAATGACTGAGGGTAGAAATTCTCCCCAAAGTCTTTGAATCGTTATTGAGCACCTACTCTGTGCCTCACACTGAGCTGGGTACTGAGAATGTAGCTGTGGACAATGGAGGGAATGGGGCTGGCTCCCCTGGGAGTGGAGTTTGAGCTGGGGAACACGATTAAGTCAAGGCTTCCATAGCTCAAGACTTCCATAGCTCTCTCCTTCATGGCAGTTATGACGAGTGCCACGAAGAAGTGTTTTAAATCCAGGTTTTATTATTCAGGGAAGTCAAGGGCCACACATCAGGAGACGACTGTCATTGACAAGATAGTGTTGATACTCCTAGATCTCAAGAGGAGAGGGTGGCCATCCTGGGAGGGGCCCCTCAGGGAAGCACCAGGTTGGGTGGAGGGAGGCGGGCAGAAGCCTGTACTGTGGTTGTCACAGGAAGGAAGGCCCGGCAGGGCAAGCAGGCTGAGGGCTGGCTTCCTTCAACAATCCCAGCAGGCTCTGGAGGGCGTGGGAGCCCTGCCTAGTGGTCTGGCCCTGGAGTGAATGGGGCAGGGTGTGTGTGTGTAGAGAGAGTGTCCCAGAAAGTGAGAGCCCCATCCATGGGGGTTAGGGGGTGGGCTCCGGGTTCAGTGGTTTGCATATTAAATGTGTGCTCTCAGGTGAGTCATTTACTTTCTCTAGGAATTGGCAGCCCCTCCAGGATCAATAAAGCCCCAGATGTCAAAACACTAGATGTAGCCCTGGCAGGTAGGAGTGTGGTTAGAACATCAGCCTTGCATCTAAGGCAGTGGTTCTCAACCTTCTGGCCCTTTCAATACAGTTCCTCCTGTTGTGACCCAACCATAAAATTATTTTTGTTGCTACTTCATAACTGTAATGGTGCTACTGTTATGAATCGTCATGTAAATTTCTGATATGCAGGATGGTCTGAGGCCACCCCTGTGAAAGGGTTGTTTGACCGCCAAAGGGGTCGCGACCCACAGGTTGAGAACCGCTGATCTAAGGGTTTCATTCCAGTCAAGGGCAGGTCGATCCCTGATCCCGGTCGGGGCAAGTGCAGGAGGCAACCAATTGATGTGTCTCTCTCATATCTATGTTTCTCTCTCTCTCTCTCTCCTTCACCCCTTCCTCCCTCCCTTCCACTCTCTCTAAAAATCAATGGGAAAAATGTCCTCAGGTGAGAAGTAACAAAACAACAGAAAAAAGACAAAACACCAGCTGCGGAAAATAAGATGACACAGCTCCTAAAGCAGCTCAGAGAGGAGAGTGAGGGGTCTGGCCTCGCCCTGAGATGAAGGCCTTCCTCGCTCAGGGTGGGGAGTGGGACGGGCAATGCCCTTGGTTGTTTTCCGATCCACCTCACTCAACACGTGGACTCACAAGACCGGCCCGGCCCCACGTGCGTAGCTCCGGTGTGCTCAGGGGACATGGGTCTGAAACACAGCAGCAGGGCAGCATCAAAGCCACCCTCGTGGCCACCGAGGAGCCGTTCCCTTTACCCGCCTCCTTCCTCAGGCGGCAGCTCGGGTATGAGAAGGAGACTCACAGGGGGCAGCATCACCCTGGCTCAGACGCTCCAGACCCCACAGGAGCCAGTGTTTCTTATAGCATCAGTCTTGTGGGGGTCCTTCCAGGGTCCTCCAAAGGGACAGGAGTCACTGCACAGAGAGAAGCCCAGAGCTATGGCTTCCCACCAGGTGTTCATAGTTCCTAACGGAACTTCCGGGTCAGATGCAATGTCCCAATGGGTCAGGGCTCATTTTTTACCATAAGCCGTGCTGCCTGGTAACGTAGCTGTCAGTCCACTATTACCTAGTTTCTGCACTGACCAAAGGTTAGTCCTTTATCCTCATGAGGGAGTTGATTGCATAAAGGTTTATCCAGGCAGCGGTAACAGCAAGTGCAAAGGCCCTGGGGTGGGAGGGTGCTTACTGTGTTTGGGCTGGAGCGGGTGAGCAAGAGACGAAGAGGCATATGATGTGATGTGATGAGGTCACAAAGGCCCTAGGGTCAGATCATGCAGGGCCTTAGAGAAATAACCAGGGAGGTGCCAGTGCAGGGTAAGCAACTATTAACGGAGGAATGGATATGTTTTCAGGCACCGATGATACCAACAGTTCAGTGACGTGACCCCTCCTGCTTTCCTGGCCGGAGCATCCGCATGTAGGTCAGGACAGGATGAGGAGAAGGGAAAGGCCCGCGCCTCTCCCACGGCTCACCTTTCTGTACACCAGGCCAGTGACGGCTGTTCGCAGCCTTATCTGCAGCACCTTGAGTCTGTACATGTGCTGCTGCTCGAACAGCGTTTGCAGGCAGGCGGCCAGGAACATCAGCACCGCAATCAGATAGCCCTTCCAGGCCGGGGCTGTGGCATCGCCAATGAACTCCAGGAAAAGGCTTGAGGGAGAAGGAGGGAGGAGGCAGAGCTGGTGAGAGAAGGCACCCGCGGGTGTTGCCTGTGCCCAAGCCTGGCCAGGTCGTGGAGGACCAGCTGGTGTGGCAGATTTTATTTTCAGAAGGGACTGTAATTATTTCCCCACTCTCTATGCTAATGTTCAAAGCGAGCTGCGGCAGCTCCGCTCAAGAGCAGTGACGTTTTTATCCCCACCTGTGGTGGGCTGAGTTGTACCCCACACAATTCCTGTGTTGAAGTCTGAACCCCCAGCACCTCGGAATGCAACTGCATAAGTTAAAGTGAGTCTGCCCCGGTGAGCCTTCATTCGGTATGATTGGTATCCTTATAAAAGGAAATTTGAACAGACTTGGGGTGCATGTGCACTAACTGAATTGCTCACCACATTATCGTAAGTAAATAAGTGGTTTAAAGCCCTTCACTTTTGGGGTGTTTTGTTATGCAGCAAAAGCTAACCGATACAGTCAGGTTAGTGGTCACTCACTGTCTCTCCCCAAGGTCAGTCACCTTCTCATTTGCTTTGGTCCTTCTCAGTGTCCTTTCGCCCACCCTCCACTTCCCTGGAGCAGAGGTCTAGGTGGAGGCAGGAGAGCTAAAGCCCCACCCCTCCGCCCCCCCCTCCCCCCCGCCCCAAGGACCACCAACTGTAGCAAGGCACCCAAGGCTTGAACTCACCTGAGGAGCTTGGGGACAGTGAACCTGAAGACGTCACTGATGACAAGGCTGAGGGTCCCCAGGAGGAAGGTGGAGCGGAAGACCTGCCAGATGGCCCTCAACAGCGGGCCCCTCACACTCCCTCTTGGCTGCAGGAAGGCCTCGGCCTCTGTGGGCTCCCCATCACAGCGGAGGCTCCCTTTCCTCTTAAACACGGCTGCCGCAGTTTGCCTTAGGGGAGAAGAGACATGGCGCTGGGTCCTTGAGTGGACTGAGTATGTTTTCTCAAGTTCATATGTTGGAATCCTAACCCCCAATGCAATGGTATTAGGGGATGGGGCCTTTGGGAGGTGGCTAAATCCTGAGGGTGGAGCCTTCATGAATGGGATTAGTGACCTTATCAAAGATCCCAGAGAACGGCCTTGCCCCTTCTGCCATCTGAGGACACACAGAGGGGACAGTGTCTCTGAATGAGGAAGTGGCCCTTGCCAGACACCGAATTTGCTGGTGCCTTGATGTTGGACTCCCAGCCTCCAGAACTGTGAGAGACAACTTTGTTGTTTATAAACCACCCAGTCTATGCTACTAGTACTTTGTAAGCGGCCCCAACGGATGAAGACAGTCCTTTTCCATATTCTCAGGGGTGGCAGCTGAGCTGTCAGCAGCAGGACCCAGCATTACACGATTCATTCTCAACCAGGGGGTGGGTGAGCACAGATCCAGCCTCCCCTCCTCCCCTGTTCTTCCTTATCCCCCAGATCACCCCTTCCTCATCCCCCAGATCACCCACTTCCTTATCCCCCAGATCACCCACTTCCTAATCCCCCAGATCACCCACTTCCTTATCCCCCAGATCACCCATTTCCTTATCCCCCAGATCACCCACTCCCTTATCCCCCAGATCACCCACTTCCTTATCCTCCAGATCACCCACTTCCTTATCCTCCAGATCACCCATTTCCTTATCCCCCAGATCACCCACTTCCTAATCCCCCAGATCACCCCTTCCTCATCCCCCAGATCACCCACTTCCTAATCCCCCAGATCACCCACTTCCTTATCCCCCAGATCACCCCCTTCCTTATCCCCCAGATCACCCACTTCCTAATCCCCCAGATCACCCACTTCCTAATCCCCCAGATCACCCCTTCCTCATCCCCCAGATCACCCACTTCCTAATCCCCCAGATCACCCACTTCCATATCCCCCAGATCACCCCCTTCCGTATCCCCCAGATCACCCACTTCCGTATCCCCCAGATCACCCCCTTCCGTGTCCCCCAGATCACCCACTTCCATATCCCCCAGATCACCCACTTCTGTATCCCCCAGATCACCCCCTTCCTCATCCCCCAGATCACCTCCTTCCGTATCCCCCAGATCACCCACTTCCTTATCCTCCAGATCACCCACTTTCTTATCCTCCAGATCACCCACTTCCTTATCCTCCAGATCACCCACTTTCTTATCCTCCAGATCACCCCCTTCCGTATCTCCCAGATCACCCACTTCCTTATCCTCCAGATCACCCACTTCCTTATCCCCCAGATCACCCACTTCCTTATCCCCCACATCACCTACTTCCTTATCCCGCGGATCATCCCCTTCCTTATTCCCCAGATCAACCCATTCCTTATCCCCCAGATCACCCACTTCCTTATCCCTCAGATCACCCACTTCCTAATCCCCCAGATCACCCACTTCCTTATCCTCCAGATCACCCACTTATGAGACAAACAGGCAGGTAGGAGCGGAGTGGGCAGGAAGGCAGCCCCAAGATCTCATGGATGGTGATGGGACTGCACATGCTTTGAGCACCTAGTCTACGCACCAGGCACTTCCTAGTCCAGTGATGGCGAACCTTCTGAGCTCGGTGTGTCAGCATTTTGAAAAACCCTAACTTAACTCTGGTGCCGTGTCACAAATAGAAATTTTTTGATATTTGCAACCATAGTAAAACAAAGACTTATATTTTTGATATGTATTTTATGTATTTAAATGCCATTTAACAAAGAAAAATCAACCAAAAAAATGAGTTTGCGTGTCACCTCTGACCACGTGTCATAGGTTCGCCATCACTGTGACCTAGTCCTTCTAAGAACCTGGCAAGCCAGGTGTTAAGCCCATTTCACAGATGAGGAAACTAAGGCTCAGAGAGTGAACTTGTCCGAGGGCACATAGCTGAGAAGTAAGAGAACTGGGATTTTATCCCAACTCTGCCTTCGGGCCCTCTTTGATCCAATATGCAGCCCTCCCTTCTTCCACAACAGCCCTTAGGTGGTTTAGACTGGTTTAGAATCCTGCTGATATCCATGGGCCTGGCACTCCTTGTCTGTATGACACCACATATAGAAGCTCAGGCGCCCTGAAGCAAAAAGAGCCCGGCCTTGGTCATAACCCGGGGCCACAGGGAGAGCTAGGGTGGCGGAGGGGGAGGCGGGAAAGTCAGAGGACCCCTCCTGAGGCAGGCATTCCTCAGTCATAGGGAGAGGCTGGTTGGTGGTGATGCAGCTGCTGACAGCCCAGCTGCTGTGTGACTTTGGGCAGACCGCTCCCCTCTCTGTACTTCTGTGTCCTTGTGTGTGATGGAGCTAGTCTCTCTCTCTGCGTCCCCTCCAATTCTGACAAACTATGGGGTTATCATTAATATCAATGCCCACGTACAGAGCTTGAACCCAGGACCAGGCACTGGGATCTGTCCTGTACATGCCCGATTGCACCACCTCCTCTCAACTTCCCTGCCTGCCGGCTATCACAGGCTCCCCACTTTACTTAAGAGAAGCCTGAGGCTCAGAGAGGGGGTGACAGCTGCCCGCGCTCACACAGCAAGGACAGAGCAGGGATCTGAGCCCAGATCTCCATCCATGGTTTACACCACGCCTCTTTACCGTCCTCACCACCCACCAAAAAGAAAAAAAAAGAAAAAGACCGTGGCGAGCGTAGGTTGCCAGACTTTCGCTGACCAGGTCAAGGCCTTGTCCCCCATGCCTGGCCTCGCTTGCTGTTTGGTTTGGCATCTCGGAGGGCTGTCGCTTGGCCTTTGTCACTGAGCTGTGCATGACCTGCCACGTGCATTTTGGTATTTGGGTCTCGAATGACAAAAGGATGTCACCTCCTTGCGGAGGCCTTTCCCAACCACCCTGCCCCATCTGATTCCATCCTTTCATGACTGGCCTTCACGGCCGTGCTCACTCTCTCTAACTCTCTCCTTTACTTGTTGGTCTTGTTAGAGCTCAAGATGGGGAGACTTTTTGCTTTTTTCCCCAGCACCTAGTTCAGCTCCGGAATGTAGTAGCCACTGAGTTAACACTTGCCAAATGAATGGGGGGAAAATAGATTCGCTGTGCTGGGTGCGAAGGGCCTAACAGAAGTGCCTGGTGCATAAGGTTATAAAGATTTTTGGAAGGAAAAAAGGAAGGAAGCAGGTAACTTGGTTTGGTGGACTGAACTTGGCCTTGGAGCCAGGGGACTGAGGTCAAACGCTGGCTCTGTCCCCTGCCCTCTGAGCATCAGTGTTTCTGAGTGGGCAAAGAGATGACTGTGAGGCTTCCTCCGGCTGGGTGTACTGCTCGTCCTGTTCTAGCTGCTTGCCCCAGAGCTCCGAGTCATTGTGGTCAGCCTGCAGGCTGTCGCCAACTTCCTCCGCTCCAGGGGGCTTCACTGTTCTTCCAGGGAAGCCTCTAGACTGGTGTGTAGCCTTTGGTCTCTGGACCAAAGGTGTATTTGTGCAGGACTTGCATACGACCACACGGTGAGGCAAGGGTGTGAGTGAGTGGCCAGGTTTGAGTCGGGGGAGACAAAAGGGCGTGGTGGAGACTGTGGCAAGCTGAAGAGCACCTGCCCTCTGTAATGGGGCAGCCCCCACCCAGATCCACTCTCCTGTTCCATGTGGGGCTGTGACCCAGCATCGCCCGTCTACTTTAAGAGAGATCAGAATTCCAGATTCTTAGGTGACATCTCTAGTGTTTTAAATGTTGGCAACTTATTAAAAACAAGACAAAACCCCAAAGAACAAGAACAACATTCCACCATGTGGGCCAAGTATACCTTGGAAACCTGACCTGGCCAGTAGGTAGCACCTGCTGACCTCTCAGGATGACATCCTCTTCCTCCAAAAGTTGCAACATATTTCAGACCTAAAACCAAAGTTCCCTCTGTGCCTCATCAGTCAGCTCGGAACATGACTGAGCTGGGTCCTTGTATAACCATGCCTTCCTCTTTCTTTCTGCCCACTGTTTATGGGTCCTCAGCCTGCCCTGGGGAATGTTTCCATCCACCAGCTCCAGTGTTCCCGTGCTCTCATGCTGGCAAGGGAAGCCAGAGCAGGGAGAGAGCGGGTGAGACACCAGGGCTTTTGTGAATGAATTCTGCCCCTCAAAGGTAATTTAAGAGTGGAGGGGAAGTTCAGCAAGTACTATGCCTGGTGTGTGAGAGAGAGCTGCTGCTTCGATTTGCCCATATACTCACCCCTTTTTGAGCAACCCACCCTCTTCCTTTGAGGAGCAGTTCCTCCTCTCCCCTCCCCTCTTTGTGTGACTCTCAAGGAACCACCAATAATAGGGCCCACCCCCTAGCCATGCGAGTGGCCCCACATGAACCAGCCAATCCCAATTTCCTTGGGATTTCCTATAGGAAAGCTAGGAGAGATGGCATTATGAAGAGCCGACTACACAGAAACAGCTGAGAGGAGAGATGGGGGAAAGAATTTGGACACCATGTAAGCCCCTGGATTCAGCCAGACCTGAAGCCAGACCCACCTTCTCAGCTTTGTGAGCCAACAGTTTCTCACTCTCTCTCTCTCCTGCTAATTTGTGGGACTTAGCATCTACAGCCACCACCACCACAAAATCCTAGAGTATATGAGGGAAATGTAACTTTCCCCACAGAACTAAGTTACTTTCGTCTGTCCCCCGAAACACCAAGATCCAGTGAAGTCAAGCGACTTGTCCAAACCTCAGGTTTCAATCGTGTTGTCAGCTCATTTCTCTAGAACAACGAACGGTTCCCAAACTGGTTCTTCAGACTCCAAGGCCCCCACCGAAGTTTCCAGAGATGCCACGGAGGGCAGGAGTGGGGCAGACAGGACAGGACTAGAGAGAGCCTGAACTCCTCTGGGGAACTGGTATTGCTTGTGCTTTTACCGTTTTCGAAGAATTCGCTCAGTTCTCTTCTAAAATCATTTTCTTTTCGTCTCCCACAAGTTATGAGTTAGGGGAGAGGGGATGGCACCCCCACTGAACAGGTAAGAAAGCCGAGGCCCAGGAAACGAATCACTCGGTGGCATAAGTGAATAGTTGCCTGCATTTCTGATCCACCACCCAACTCTCCACCCCAGTCTTAAAACATCCCTTCTGTTTCCTGCCTGCCATCCCAGCATCGAGCTTCCTTCTGGAGGCCTTGTGGAGCTCCCACTTTGTCCCTTTCCTTTGGGAACCTGCGAAGCACTCGGGGCAGGGGCGGGGCAGGGGGAGGCGGAATGTCCCTTTCTCCTGACTCCTTAATGCTTAGTGGCATCCGCCAGCAGGAAGGGGACTGTGGAGGTGGAGCCAGAGGATGGTTGGCGGTTGTATTTGGGGCCAAATGAGAGGAGCTTTGCTAACCAACCGCGCAGCTGAGCTCTCTCTCTGCTTCCACACACTCACCGCTGGGCTGCTCTGCGGCTCCTTGTCCATTCCCTTTCCAGCTGGGAAACAAGTTCTTCTGAGGAGTTCTCTCTCCGAACGGACCAGAGGTCTTTTGGTCCCAGTGGCCTCCTGTAGCCCCTCCAGACCAGCCTGTCAAAAAAAAAAAAAAGAGGGTCACCAAGGCAGGCTCTTTGTGTCTCCTGCCCCATCAAAGTCCTGGCCTGGTAGCTGTGTGACCCTGGGTAAGTCCCTTTCCCTCTCTGCACCTCTGCTGGCCCCTCCGTAAAGTGAAAGCAATGAACTTAACTGCACCTAATATTTGCTGGCACTTTCCAGTTTATAAAGACCATGTCATTTAATGCTCACATGAGCCCATCTGAGAGGTTTTTATTGACCCATTTTACAGAAGAGGAAGCAAACAGAGGCTCAGAGAGATTTAACCAAGAGACGGCCTGTGGGGCAGGGGAAATACACCTCCCTAGGAGTCAGAAGTCCGGGATGGAAAACTATCACTGGAGAAAACCTGAACTCTTCCTTCGGCGTTCCATGTTCCCCTCTCCTCCTCGCTTACCCTCCAGCCATCCGGCCTCAGGACCTTTGCACATGCGTGTCGCTCCGCTCAAAACTCCTTTCTTGCATTCCTCACCTGGTCACTTCTGACTTGTCCTTCACCTCAGCTTAGATGGGATTTCCCTAGAAGCCCACCTGATGACCTCCGCTGTCCAGATCCCCCCATTAAACGATCCCATAGTTTCTTGAGCTTTTTTATTTATAACTAGAGGCCTGGTACACGAAATTCGTGCATGGGAGGGGGGGGGTCCCTCAGCCTGGCCTGCACCCTCTCCAATCTGGGACCCCTCGGGGGATGTCTGACTGCCTCTTGCAATCCGGGACCACTGGCTCCTAACCGCTCGCCTGCCTGCCTGCCTGATCGCCCCTAACCCCTCTGCCTGTCTGCCTGATCGCCCCTAACCACTTCTGCCTGCCTGATTGCACCTAACCACCTCTGCCTGCCTGCCTGCCTGATCACCCCTAACTGCTCCCCTACTGGCCTGATCACCCCTTACCGCCTCTGCCTCACCCCACACCCAGGACCCAGGATTCCCTCCTCCGGCTGGTCACAGGCACCCGAGACCTGGGCTTCCCTCCCTCTGGCCAGCCCCAGGCACCCAGGACCCAGGCCGGCTTTGCCCAGGCCACAGCCAAAGGAACCCAGGACTGTGGGATGGGTGGCTTGTCCCTCTCCAGGGCCACAGCCTGGGTGGTCCCCATTCCTCTCTTGCAAGCTCATTTGTGCCTGGCTGGTCCCCATTCCTCTCTCCCCAGTGTTGAGTGTCTGAGCCATTACGGTGTGACAGCATGAGGACGTGGTGACCATTTGCATATTAGCTCTTTATTGTATAGGATGCTGTTGCAATTATGATCATTTACTATTTCAGTCTGATCATTTATTTAGTGTCTTTCTCCTCCATAGGGACGAAGACAGCCCTTGCCTTTATCCTCAGCCCCTGGCCCAAGATTTGTCACATGAAGCCACTTATCAACTCTGTGACATGGTCATGTCACTTCTCATCAATGGACCTCATTTTTTTTTTGCCTTAAAATTACAGTGTTTCCCCACACATGGGGCTGGTATGTGAGATGACTATCGGTGGCACATTGCTGGAGGAGGTCATTGAGAGGATGGGGCCACTGGTTGACCCCACAGCTTGACCCCCACAGCTGGACCTGGGCAATTGGAGGCCCCTCACCCTCCCCTGTCCTTGGAATGTGCACACTGCCCACTCTTCCTGCACTAGGAGCCATTCCAAGGATGTAGCCTTGAGAGAGGAGGATGTTGAGACCATCTGGAAGATCCACGTGATTGAACCCATTAAGGCCTCTGTATCAACTGTTAAGATTCTGACCAGTGAGTGTGGAGATCTTGTCTTGCAGCCCAAGATGAGGCTTGTAGGTGAGCTCCCTTGCTTGTGAAAACCACCACCTACCATTCTGGAGCCTGTCTCTTCCATCTCTCTTTGCCTTCTGGGTACAGGGCCAATTTGCAAGCCAGCACGCACACACAGAAATTAAATACTATAGACTTCTGAAGGAAGAGCGGTATTTTCTTTCTGGGTCTCTCTAATCTTTCCAATGATGCCAAGGAGAAGGTCTTATTTGGTGCTGGTCTTGTGCTCCTCTCTGAGACTTTTCAAGTTCCCTGCCCTAACTCAGAGCAAACTCAGGCGAGCAGCAGTTCTGATCTAGAAATTATTAACATTGCTGACTTTTCACTGAAATTAGGTTTGGAGTTCTACCTGGCAAGTGATTCCATAGATTTTTCCAATTTGACAGTGGTAGAAAGTTTCCTTAAAAAAATTCTATTAAAGTAGAAAAGTAAGTTGATTTAAAGAAAAAAATGTTAAAAAAGTGTATGAATAACACTCTAATAAGGCAAAAAGCTTGAAGAATGGCCCATAAATATCTACGTTTGGGAAACAGAGGGGTAGGTCTGTTTTCTTCTAGCACTTCTATGCTCTTTCCACCAGCTCCACACCCCCAGAGCATCCCGTTCTGCATGCATTTAGCAGCTGCTTTATATAACACTCATTGTAGGCCAGACCCTGTTCTAAGTTCTTCATAAACTGTACTTCATTTAATCCTCACAACTCTATGAGGCAGATGCTATTATTGTCTTCATTTTATAGGTGCAGAGACTGGGGCACAGAGAGGCTAAGTAGCTTGCTCAAGGTCACACAGCCAGGAAGCGGTGGGGCTAGGATTCCAATTTAGGTACTATGAAGTCTGACCACAGTGTGCTCAGGCGGGGGCCTGGTGGGTGGGGACACCCTCCATGCCCAATTTGCTGACCCTGGAGAAACATGTCTTCTCTCCCAGCCTGGGAGCCTCCAGGGGGTAAAGATTTGGTCTTTCCCTCCTCACCTCTGGTGCTTAGCACATAATAAGTGCTTACTAAATGTTGATGGAATGACTGACGCTGAGTAAGAGACGATTTTATCGAGCACCTGCTATGTACAAGCACTAACCACTTCACATTCAATGAAGGTAGAATTGTTCCCATTTTAAAGAGGGGAAAACGAAGACTCCATATTTGTGATATGGCCGGCTAAGAGAGAGATGCAGGGTTCAAGCCCAAATCTCACTCTAGTGAGTGAGAAGGAGTGGGATGTGGCGGATGGGCACTTTGAGAGGGACGCACTGAGGCTGGAGCAGAGAAAGCCAGCTGGCCCTGGAACCTCATGGGGGACGAACGGTGGTAACAAATCAGGGCAGCAAATGGAGGTGAGGAAGGCACCACCTCAGCCCTTCCCAGCTACTGTACTTACCCAGAAACCCACCAGAACATGGCCTTGGAGGGGAAGGAGGCCCCAGCCTCCGGACAGGGATTCTGTAAAGACAAAAGATGGGGCAAGAGGAGAACGCAGCCTCACATTCCAAGGCCACTCTGTGGCCAGGGGAGCCAAGGGCAGGAAGACAGGGGGAACTGACCATCAGCTTAGCCTCCAAGTGCACAGCGGTGCGCCCGACCTACTTGTCGGAGGTAGACACCTAGCAGGCAAGGCAACAAGGGACTGGGCCACAGGACTGACAGCATCCAAAGGGAAGAACCAACCGTTTCCCCGAAGAACAACTATTATTAATACGGAGACCAGGCAGTTCTCCGAGCAAGGACCATGCGTGACATAGCAACATTCTGAGCCGGATCCCTCCGTGACTGTGGTGAGGAAGTAGACAGGGCTCTGCCCTGAGATTTTGCCAGTGGCTCCAGGAAAATTGCACCTGTCTATGTTCCTCACCAAAAGGGCACGGGAGTGCTCATCTCAGCACATCTTTGCCATCACAGCTTATCATCAGTTTTTAAATTTTTTTTTCTGCCCTTATCATGGAAAAAATAATTGACTGAAGTTTAACTTGGTTATTTAAGCAGTTGAGCTTCTTTTTAGATGACCTCAGATCAACTGTCTCTTCCTCAGAGAATTCTCTCCTGAGTTCACGTTACCTGTTGTAAGCTCTCAGGGACCGTGAGGTTCTCCTGCTGAGCATTTTCCCCAGGTGTAATTTTCCACACATTCGTATAATTATGTGACTAATGTTTGGTTCTATTACTTGGCTGTTAGCTGCATAAAGATAGGCACATCTGCTTATTCAGTATAACCCGCAGTACCTAGCTGGGGCACAGAGCAAAGGCAGGCAAACTGCAGCCCCGGGGGCCAAACCCGGCCCACTGCTTGTCTCTGCAAATAAAGTTTTATTGGGACACATTCCCTTGGTTGACCTATTGTCTGTGCTACAGCAGCAGAGTTGAGTAGTTGCCACAGAGACCATATGGCCCACAAAGCCTAAAATAGTCTCTATCTTGCTCTGGACAGAAAAAGCTGGCCAACCCATGGCATAGAGTAGACGTGCCATACACGTTTTGCTGACTGATGGAATGAATAAAAGAAGAAAAGGCCTGTCCTCTAGTTTACCCCCTTTGGTTACATGGGGAGACGGAGACCAGAAGTAGAACAGGGACAAGGGAGGCACCGGATTGGCAACTTACAGACTGCTGGGGCTCTTTAGGGAAGAAGGGGGGTCGATCGGCCAGGCAGGACAGCAGAAACTGTGCCACCATCAGAGACAAGCACAGGTAGGTGGACAGGTGGCGGAAGGGGTCACTCTGGAAGTCCTGCGGGAGAGAAGACAGAAGTCTCACCGAGTCCAGGCAGGCAGATTGATAAGCCAACTGTGCGAATCCCCCGTTGGATGCATTAGTGGGTGGCCTGTGGAATTTTCCCATTAGTGACAAAGGTTACTTTGTAAAAATCTGCCCTTAAGGACAGAAGGGTGGTTCTCTGTCCTCTCCTCTTAACCATCTGGCTCAACAGGTCTTGGGTGGGTGCCACCTGTGCAAGTGGTTGTCAACTGGGGGTAACTTTGACCCCAGGGGACATTTGACAACGTTGACAGACATTTGGGGTTACCAAGATGAGGGTTAGTGCTACAGGCATCCAGTGGGTGGAGACCAGGGATGCTACTCAACATCCTACAACACACAGGACAGCTTCCCCACCCAAAAGAGAATTATGCCACGAGTGCTGAGAAACCCTGTCTAGGCTATATATTTTTCTCTGCAGATAAAATGATCCATCATGCCCCTAACATGGAAATGCTGCTGTCCAGTTTGGGAAACAGGAATATGAGCGGATGTGCAAAATGAGCATGGAAATACAGATGCATGAGAGCACGGGTGAGGGTGGGAGCAGGTGAGCATGAAGGGAAACCTGCATGCATGAGGAAGAGTGTGTGCAGGTGTGTGTCGGGGGAGGTCATGGAGAGGACGTGACTGCGGGATGACCTACAAGCTGGACCTGGACCATCAGAAGCTCCACACCCTCCCCTGTTCCAATGAGGCAGCCTTGAGAGAGCAAGGTGTCTGAATGGCTCATGTGACTGAACCCCATTAAGGCTGCTGTATAAACTTTAAGATTCTGGTGGGTGGATGTGGAGATCTCCTTGTCTTGTGGTGACCAAGTTCCCTTGCTGGTTAAACCACCACGTTCCAGTCTAAAGTGGCCTGCCTTTTGCCCTCTGTGTATAGGACCAGTTTGGAATTTCACGTGGGAGCTCCGAGCTTGCCAACCCACAGTGTGTCTGTTCCCGGGTGCGGTGGGAGGGCTGTGTGAATGTGTGTGTAGTGTGGGAACTTGAAGGCACAGCCACAACTGGGTGGCAGCAGGTATGAACGCACATATGCAGGTGTGCGTGGGAGGTTTCGGAGCCTGTGGTTGTGTGACCCAGTGTGTCTGCTGTGCAAGTAAAGTGTGTGCTGTGAGTGTGTACGACCATGAAAATTTGTGCCGACAAAGACATGGGGATGATGGGTACTTGGATGGGAGGGAGTGGGCTTGTGAGTCGCTAGAGCTTAAGCACCCGTAGTGTTTGTGTCTATGTAGAGAACAGGTTGTGTGTGGAAAGGGGAGGAGGAAGGAGGGACCCGAGGCCTAAAACTGTCACTGTGGTTTCCCCAGGTGGCCCAGGCCCCCACTTACCCCTTGTGAGGCCTGCTGGGCAGTGCTGATGGCTGGCAAGAGACAGCAGAGCAACCAGTACCCAAACAGCACCCCAGATGCCTGGACCCCCTTCTTCCTCTCCATGTGGATCAGGAACACTGCCAAGATCTGCACAGAAAGTCAGGAGACACCTCTTAAGGTGGGGCAGGGGGCGCGGGATGCAGGGGGAAGCCCCACTCTGCCCCCCACCCTTCACTGAGGCAAGGCAAGGCAGTAAGCCAGGAGCAAGCCTAGGATGTCCTTACCATCGTGGTGAGCCAAACGGTGGGGTGAATGAGGAATTCAGGGGCCTGGGGCATCCCCTGCTGGATTCTCCAAAGAGTGACAGACACGCTGGAGGTGTACAAGATGATGAGGGTGAACCCAAGCACCTGGGGAGACAGGCTTAGATGAGGCTCGTGGGTGAAAAGAAAGGCGGTGGCAAACTGCACCGTGACCCCACGTCACTATGGCTCTGGATGGGGCACTGCATGTACCAATGTCATAATTTAACAGTGCCTGATGGAGGGGAAATTTGCGTAAGAAAAAGCAGTGAGGGGGTGTTGCAAACTGATCTTGACCTGTAACTGTCATATAAGTATGAAACACAAGGGTTGGAGCCAACCCCGTGTTTTCCAAAATGCTGGTGGTGCTCCAGGCGTGCACAGGAGAGATCTCAGGTACAAAGGAACAGAGTGGAATGAAATAGACTCACCAGTGAAAAAGTTACACTTCCTTCAAGTCTCTTTCCACCCCTACTGTTAAACCAAAGGGAAACTCTCCGTTGGGACCCGTATGTCTCCAGTCCCTCTCTTGAAGACTTCAATCTCTCTTGAATGAGAGAGAGCAAAAAAGTGGGAGTGCCTACATGTGGGAGAGAAGGCCAGACCGAGGCACACCAGGGAAAGTATTGGAAGTACCTCAGTTAGTCAAAGCAGGGGTCACGCTACCACCCGCAGGCAGAGTTTGGCACATGGCCTGTTTCTGTATTGCCTGTGAGCTAAGAATGGCTTTCGACATTTGCCAATCATTGAACAAAAGTAAGAAGAGTAAATATGTCATGCTGCGTGGAAGTTACATGAAATTCAAATTTCAGCGACTGTAAATATTTGTTGAAACACAGTCGTGCCTATTTGTTTACGGTGGTCTGTGGCTGCTTTCTTGCTGCAATGACAGAACTCAGTAGTTAGGACAGAGACCACATGACCCCCACAGCCTCAAATATGTACTACCTGGCCCTTTAAGGGAGAGTGTGTCAACCATAGAGAGATGGTTGGCAATAGGACAAAAATTAACTAGGTGGTATGGGAATGAATGCACGTTGAAGGGCATTCTTGTAGAAGTCTGGAGGAGAATGGGATAGATAGTTGAGCAGAAAGGCTCACCCTTACAATGCCAGTGTTTTTGTAACTCACTAAAATAGATACCCAACATATTTTTTATTGATTTTCAGAGAGAGAGAGAGAGAGAGAGAGAGAGAGAGAGAGAGAGGTGAGAGCAAAACATCCTGCATGCCACCCTACCTGGGCTCAGACCTAAACCTTTTGGTGCACGGGATGACGCCCAGCCAACTGAGCCACACAAGCCGGGGCGATACCTAACAATTTGAAGAACTGTTCTTAGTACTGAGAGCTGGGAAACATAAAAACCAATGCATAACTGTTAAACATGTAAAAGGTTTATCCTAGTGTGATCCTAAAATTACCTTGTGTATGCCCTGCTTTGCGGAATGTCAGGTTATGGTGGCCAGAAACTGTCCAGGAACGCATGAGTGTGTGTGTGTGTGTGCGCGTGTGTGTGTTTTCATTATTGCCAATCTGTTTGAGTGAACCTTGTTCCACTGAGTTTACCTCTGTATCCTGTGGCGTGCTGCTCTGTTTGGTTAAGTTCCCTTCTTGTCCCCACCCCATGTGCTTCTTGATGGGAGGAGTGCCCGCTTCGGGGTCTCTGCCAGGTTCCAGCCTGCTCCTCCCCCGCCCCCCAACCATTGTCTGGTTCCAGGCTCCCAGAGGCAGTAGCTACCATTTTGGTCTTGAACAGGGAGGACATGCGGAGGTAGCCCTTGCCATGGCGGTGGATATAGAGGAGGTAGATGGGGCCAAGGGCCCAGAGGTACATGGGGGGCACCCAGGCCCCTGCCGTTTTCAGGAAGCAAAGGCTCAGTAGGCGGTCAGCAGCGGGCTCAGGCTCCGTCTGGTTCCAGACCTGAGGGAACACCAGGGCGACTTTTATGATGGTACAGCACAGGGGTCCTAAATTCACCTGCTGAGGGGCCAGGCGACTTTTTGGACCCCTGACATTTATATGAAAACATGCCAAGCACTCTTTGGAATACCTTATAATTCTCAACTCCTTTAACCCTAGCAGCAACCCTATCAGGTAGATGCCATGATCACACTGATTTTGCACATGAGGAAGCGGAGGCCCAAAGAGGTTGAGTAACTTGGTTGATGTCACCGAGCTGGAAAGTGGTGGTGCTAGGATTTGAACCCACGTGGTTGGGTTCGGGAGTCTAGGAGACCTGGGCTCCCTGAAAAGTGCTGGGTACGGACTGTCACTTAACCTTTATAACAACCCTAGGATGTAGGTGTCGCTGCCCCCATTTCACAGACCTGGAAATTGAGGCACTGAGAGGGAACAGGCTTCTTTGGACTCACACAAACAAGGAGCGACAGAGCTGACGCCATTGACCCCAAACTTTGTTCTCAGTTTGTGATCTTTATCCTGGCCCCTGGCCTTCTCTCACGCTAGAAGAAGTTTGAATATGAAGTTTACAGAACATGGCCTCTTCAGTTTCCTCTCTGCTGTATTAACGGTCCCCATTTCCCTCCCTTCTGGTAATCTTGACTCCTCCGGGATTCACCACTCACCAGCTCTGTAAACTGCAACCTCCCTGTGCCTCAGTTTCCTTCCCTGCAAAGGGGGGATGATAGGAGAATCAATCTCTAAGATGCTGGGCACAAAGTAGGCCCTCATTTAAACATCAGCTGTTATTTTTGCCTTACCTACCAGACCCCTGAAATCGTGACCTTTACTACCATCCCATGAACTCCACTCCCTAGAGTCCTCTACTTAGAGCCTTCATGAGAGACATGGGGGTTCTGAAGCTTTATGCAAATAGGGGTCAAAGTTCCTGGAGTTCTGGAGGCCCCTTTAACCGGGCTCGGCTCTTCTGGGCATGGACTTGGTTAAAGGGGTCGCCCTCCCCTGCTGTTCATCCAGCCTAGTAATTTGCGGGTATCTCCCCTCCCCAGAACTATACCTCCTGAGAGGTCTACCAAACCGGGAAAAGGGGCGTGGGGCAGTCAGGGGACACTCACTCCTGGTCCCACGCTGGGCTCTCCCTGCGCGGCCATCAGCACAGTCTTTCCGTCTGTCTGTCCGTGGGTCTGTAGGTCAGTCCCTGGCAGCCCCTCGGCGGGGCTCCTAGACTGGGAAGGGGCGGAGCCCGGCAGGCCTGGCCTGGATTCCAGCCCCGGATTGCGAAGCACCGGGCAAGGTCCAGCCTCATGGCGGGGGCGGGGTGGAGCAAGAAGGGATGAAACCAGGCTCGGAGAGGCCCCAACGGGCTCCTGGGGAGGGGATCCCCCAGCTCCTGAAAGTGCAGTGGCACCTCCAGGTAACCCTCCAGGCCCGCGCAAAAAGTGTCACCCCGAACTTCCTGAATACTGTGGAACTGCAATTCCAGGAATTGATCCCAATGAAAGAACCTAACAGGTGTGCACATGCTAAGAGTCCAACAACTGGGGTGTGTGGGGGAACCGTCTGATTCAGCTGCCGTCTTCTCATCCGTGGGGATGGACATTGTCTGCTTCCAGGGTAGTGGGGAGATTCTAAAAAGATGACTAGTAAAGAGTTCAGCACTGCCAGGCACACATAGATGCTCAGCAAGTTAGCAACTATTAGCATTAGTATTATTACTTCACTCATAGGTTATTAAGTAGTGGTTTAAAGAGCCGTTGCAGAAATATATTAATTTGGAAAGATGGTTGCAAAATGCTAAGTGGAAAAGAGATCATAGTCTAAAATAGGCTCTGATCATGAAAAGAAAAAGTATATGCTGAAGTTGGAGAAAGTGGGAAAGTCATGTCATTTACCTTCTTCTGCGCCTTAAAGCAAGGTGTGTCCTCAGCCACGAGTTCTTTTTGGAAATGGTTCTACGTGGCCTATATGCACAAATAAAGAGATGGAAGTGCACTAAAGCAGCATTATGGGAATCCCAATTTTCTTTTTTTTTTTCTTTCCTATTCTATTTCCTTTCTTCCTGCAATGAGCATGCATTCTTTTCAGGATAGGATGGAAATGCTCAGCTTTTTCAGGCAGATAGGCACAGATGCTCCGTTTGGGTGCAGGATGAAAATCCTCTGCTCTCTCCACGCTGCCTTGTTACTTCTCAGGCTCTTGACCTCATCTTCTCCCCTGCTTCCTGCAGGACCTCAACCACTTGCGTTCCCCTGGCCTTCTCCCCCCCCCCACCCCCCCACCTCCTTTCTTTTTTTGTTTTGCCCTCAGCCATCCTCCTATCTGGGTCTTCTGGGAGAGCAGGGGCACAAAGAACCCAAGGATCTGTCTTGGAGCTGAGTGTGCCAGGTCTGCGGTTTACACTTACACAATGTCTGTTTATGTGCAGTGGTTTTGGTGGAGGCTGTTGGAAATTTGGGGGAAGCTTGAGCTCCCTCTGCCTGCAACCCCCTCTCTAATTGGCATTGCCACAGCCCTAGTCCTTTATTTCTGTGTATATATTTGAAGATGAATTTGAGGGGAATGGTAGACATTCGAGGGGGAATGGTCAGGAAGGCAGGATGAACATAGAGAATATCTATGAGCCAGGGACAGAACTTGGGCACCTCTAAACCTACTTTCCAGCACTCTGAACATCACATGGCTGCCTGCAGAGAGCCCTAGACAAGTCCCTTTCTCTCTTTGAGCCTCAGTTTCTCATTCTGTAAGACGAGAAGGTTCCATAGGCCAGTATTTTCTAATTGGTGGTTTTTCAACCCCTGGTGATTTGCCAAGACAGACCAGGGATGCATGTTAGAAAGGGTAAAGGGCATATATTTCAATTGTAGTTATATACAACAAACCTCAAGCAATAAAACAATTATTTAAATCTTTTCTCTCTATAAGCAAACAGTTGAGAGTCTCACTGTATTTCAAATGAGAATTCAGACTGAGAAACTGAAGTCAGATGCTCTCATTATTGAGATCACCAGTGGATGTATTGTAGCCAGTCTGAGGGTTTTGACCTTTGGGTAGTTCAAGATCATTGTGATTTATAGTTTTTATGAATCTCAATGTCTTAGCCACAATGGCAAATTCCAGTGGGAAATTTTCTTTTACCTCATGATTTAGAAACAAAATATAAAAAACTATCAAAATAAAGCACTTGATTTTTTTTAGGAGCAAAATGGAAGCTTTACAAAAGTGTCAGGTCAGAAAAAGCAATTTTTGTCTATTTCTATGTGGTGACCTGCAGTTAAATTCAATCTATGTTATAGTATCTATTCAACCCTCAAAATTTGTTTCTATGCAAATATTATTAGAGCTTGGATTAAAATAAAAAATATATATTTTCAGTGTTATGTTGAACTTAAATGACCTATATTTTGCTTTAAAAAAACCTCATTGGTCATTTATCATTGAAAAATGCACCAACTTATACAAATTTCTAACTTGGTTTTTGATATATATATATCACCTGCGAAATATTTGGGAAAATTGTTGAACACTACTTCAATTAATAGTCTCTGGTCCTTTCCAGTTTCAGGGATACTGAATTCCAAAGTAGAATTCTTCCGAGTTTGTGCGTGTACTCATATGCCTTGCAACTGCACCTGTCAGACGGTGTGCGGAGTCCTCCAGGCCTCCAGGGGGCACACATGACCTCTTTTTGGTGTTGAGCATGCGCGGGAGTCATCTTGCCTGGGGGCGTGGGCCCGGGGTCGGAGCGCGCACGCGCGGTGGCGGCGGGGCGGGGCTTGGGCTGTCAGCCACCGGCCGAGGAGGAAGCAGCGGACAGCGTGCGGTGTGAGGAGCGGGACGGGGACCTCTGCGGAGGGTCGGGCGGCGGAGGCCGGGCCATGCGGCTGTGCCGGGGCGTGGGGCCGCCGGGGCCCGCGGTGGTGGCTGCCACCGTGGTGCTGCTGCTGAGTGGCGTGGGACCGGCGCGCGGCTCCGAGGACATCGTGGTGGGCTGCGGGGGCTTCGTCAAGTCGGACGTGGAGATCAACTACTCGCTCATCGAGGTGAGCGCTCACCCCGCGGCCCGGCCGGAGCTCGCTGTGTGACCCTGGGCGGGTTACTCAACCTCTCTGGGCCGCGGTGGTCTCTCCTCTGACACCGAGCGGTTGCCACCAGCCCCTCGTCCCCGGAGTCCTTTCCCCGTTAAAGGCGCCACTTGCCGCCGGGCCCTCCGCCCCCCGGGACGCGCCGGAGTGGAGGTTCCTCCCGAGGGGCCGGCTCTGCAGGCGGGGTGGGGGCCAGAATCCGCGTGCGCAGGGCAAGGTCTGCGGGGTGTGCGGGACATTTCTGGTGATGGTGGTGCATAACTTGTACCAGATCATCAAAACCAAGGGTCCTCTAAATCAAGGCCCCCAGATTCTTGAAAGCCCAAACTCCAGCTCCGCAGCATGCAGTCAAGGTAATCCAGAACCCAGACTGTCCCCAGCATCCAGGCCCAGCTCTCCCAACACCCATCTCAGCAGGCCCCAGGCCCCTGGGGACCCGACCCAGGTCCTCAAAACTCGGATCCCCTGAAACTCAGATTTCCCAGAAGCCATATTCCGGAACCCTAGAGACCACAAGTCTTACCCCCAAACTCCACAACTCAGTGCCCCCAAAAGTTCTGTTCCACTAACCCCCCTTCTTCCCCTTCCCCGCCTCCCCCCCTTACACACACACACACACACACACACACACACTCACTCACTGGGATGCTTTTAAAAAGCAGCAGTTCCCATCCCAGAGATCCTGATCCAGTAGATCTCTGTTGGCATCTCTGGAGCTGGGAATCTGTATATTTAGTCCCTGGCCCCCTTTGCTTACCCCCTTGGGACTCTGTGCTCTCCTGATTGCCATACTGGGTAGTTATTGGAATTACACTAGAGATTGGTGCAGAAGTCTTTTTATTAAGTTGCAAAGCCCTAGTGCAGCGGTTCTCAACCTGTGGGTCGCAACCCCTTTGGCGGTCGAACGACCCTTTCACAGGGGTCGCCTAAGACCTTCCTGCATATCAGATATTTACATTACGATTCATAACAGTGGCAACATTACAGTTATGGAGTAGCAACGAAAATAATTTTATGGTTGGGTCACAACAGGAGGAACTGTATTTAAAGGGCCAGAAGGTTGAGAACCACTGCCCTAGTCAGTTAGATGATGATCAGTCCAGTGGAATTATGGCCAAGAAAGCTTTGTGATGAAGTAGGGATAGAAGGTCGCTTGTCAGGGTGAGTGGGCAGGGCCCCAAGGGAAGGGTGGCTTCTATTTTAGGAGGTTATTGATGAAGGGGCAGAAGATAAGGATTTAAAAGAGGGAAAAAAAAAAAAGAACCAAAAAGATGTCCAAAAAGAAGGGACTGAGGACGGAGACTCCAAAGGCTGCCTGAAAGCATGTTGGAGCCTCCCCGGGGCTGGCAGCTGCAGGGCTGTGGTGAAGGTTGCTGAGGATTGGGGTGGGGGGGAAGGAAGCCGATGCCACGCCCCACTTGCTCTTTGACCTGGCCTTGCCCCAAGTGCCAATTTATTCCTGTAGATGGTGTGAGAGAAGCAGCAGGACCTAGTGCCATATATTTCCTAAAGAAGATAATCAGTTACCACCTTTCAGGCCCCTCAGTCTGTGGCTTCTCCACCATTTTTGATCTTAAGAAGTTGGGTGTTTAATCAAAGGCTCTACCCACTGGCAGGGGCAGGCCTCCGAGGGTCAGCTGGGTACCCATGCCACCTCCTGGATTGCCTCCAGTGTGTGGGCACGGGGCATTTCAGAAGCTGCCTGGATAGGCTTTTTTGTAGCTTGTCATTTCCTGGGACTCTGGGAGGAAAGTGAAGGCAGTTAGGGGCACTCCCACCCCAAACACGATAGTGACCTTGAGAGCCGGGCACGTATTGTGACCTAGTATTAAGCGTGCTCCGTGAGCCCAAGGCTGCCTGTCCAGATGGTCTGACACATTTATTCTTTCGTAATTTCTGATTATGAAATCAGACATTTCATATGTGTAATGTATATTGTCACCTTGTGCCCTGACCTGTACTTAATGAAAGACGTGCAAATAATCAAGATGTTTCACAATAATTTCTTGATTGTATTTTCTGTCTCCTAATAAAACTACTTTTACTCTTTCCTAGCCTTCTTCCCTTCTGTGTGTTTTTCCATCATAAGCATTCAGTCAGTAACTATAGCATGAGCCCCTGCTTGTACTGAAACTGTCCAGGGTGGGGATACAGCAGTGTAGTAAACACAACAGACAAAAATCCCTACAAAAGAAAAATAATATTGGTTGCTGATACTCTGACAATCAGGAGATTTCATTTTAAAAACTGGATTCCTGATTTCTCTGGAAAACCAGCTGATCTTTGGGTTGCAAAACTTGGTTTGGGTTGAGTAGTGATCTGTCTCCCTTTACATGCATGCCCTTGCCGTTGCTTCCCTGGCCCCTCTGAGCAGGTGGATTTTCAACCCCTGCTTTCAGTTTGTGCATCTGATTTTCTTCATGGCCTGTAAACAGACTCACTGAGTGTTTATTGAGTGCCTACGCTAAAGACATCGTCCCAGGCGCTGTGGAGTGTAAGCTGTGGTCACACCCATTGGGCACTTACAAGCCCAAGTGTACATTAACTCTGTTCCTTTCCCAAGTGTACATGTTGTGAGTTTGCTGCTTCTTACATCTTAGCTGGTATGACACAACTGTTACTTCCATATCATGGTCACAGCATTAACATTTTGGAGGTGAGATCCAACTGCTTCCTGTTACAAGATGTAGAAACTGAGGGTCAGAGTGGTTGATCCATGCAGGTATGTTTAGGAAATCTTTTTTGAATCCAGCCTCTGCCCTGCTAATGACACACTACATTGCTTTTTTTCTTCTGAGAGATGTTAGTAATACAACATAGTAATATAGTAAAATAGTAACAGAAACAGTAATGCAGGCTACTCTTTTTTTAAAGTCCATACTCTGTGCCAGGTGCTTACTATGCAGACCTGTGGATCTGAGCAGCCACCACGAGGAAGCAAAGGATCTCAGGAGGGGAAATGAGTTGCCCAAGGTCACACAGCATGTGGGAGACTCAGGTGTTACTTGAGCATCTAAATGGGTTAACAGTGTGTGTCTGGGAAGCTCAGGATGCAAGAGTTTTAGAGAGTCCTGAGGAGAGGATATATATTAATGTCTTTTGATATGTTTTTGTCCTGAGAATGAAAATAAGAGAGAAAATTTAAAAATTTCTAGATGAGTGTTACTACAAGTATTGGGAATCATTTGGGGTTAATAATACAGATTCCCTGGCCTGACCCCTCAAACCTAGTTTAGAAACACAAGTGGGGCTCAGGAATTGCTTTTTAAAAAAAATTTTTATTATTGAGTTAAGAAATGAAGGAGAGGGGGAGAGAAGTAGAAACATCAATGATGAGAGAGAATCATTGATTGGCTGCCTCCTGTGCACCTCCTACTGGAGATCAACCCAGGCATGTGCCCTGATCAGGAATCAAACTGTGACCTCCTGGTTCATAGGTCGATGCTCAACTACTGAGCCATTCTGGTTGGGCAGGAATTGCTTTTAACAAGCACCTTAGTAACAGCAAGTTTGAACATTTTAGACCTAGAAAGCAACATGGAAATAGTCATTAAAATTTAAAAAGCATTGGAAAACATAACTTTTGTGTTAGACTTCAGATGGTTTCTAACCTAAAAAGTATGGAATCACATTATTTTGGGGGTACTTATTTCTCTCCTGCATGCCCAGTGCTCACAGCAGCATATAGTAGGCCCTCAGCAAGTGCATTGACTGAATGCATTCAGGCGTAACGTACTAGTACGTGGCTAATTCTCAAAGGTGATAATGTGACTTCTCTTTCCTTTCTTTCAGATAAAGTTGTACACCAAGCATGGGACTTTGAAATACCAGACAGACTGTGCCCCTAACAATGGTTACTTTATGATCCCCTTGTATGATAAGGTAAGAGGACAGAGCAATTTAGTCTTTTATAATGGGAAGTGGTGTGGCCCGCAGGGCTGTGCTAACCAGGAGAATGGCCTTTCCCACAAAAGCACATGCTCAGCTGTTTCCTGAATTTTAAGTAGAATATGACACTTCTGGCCAAATTCTGGAGGAGAGAGCTTCTGGATGGTTTGATTGAATGTCGTGTTTCTCAAAGTCTTCAGAGACAGTTGGCAATGTATAGAGACATTTTTGGTGGTAACAACTGTAGGGGCGGGGGAGTGCTACAGTCTCTAGTGAGTAGAGGCCTGGAAGGAAGCGAAATGTCCCATGATGTTGTACAGGACAGACAAATGTCAGCAGTATTAGGGCCAAGAAGCCCTGGTTTACTAGCACCCTTTATTTGCAAGCAGCTTAAAATGTTGCTTTAAGAAAATTATGTAAGTAATATGCAAACTTACGAGCTCTGTGAAAAAAAAAAAAATCAAGGTCTTTGAAATACTTGAAGTAAATTTTATATTTTATCCCCCAGATTGTGTAGTGGTAAACTTTTAAAAAAAGTTTTGGTGTGTATCCTAATATAATAGGCTGCTTTTCCTTGATTTTGATTTTTTTTAAAAAGACAAATGGAATTGAATCGTAAGAATCACTGTGTGATTTGATTGTTTTTCCTATGGTAATATCTTGGTTCCTTTCAACATTAGCATGTATAGATCTATTGCCTTATTTTTTTTACATTCCTTTTTTACAATTTTATTTTATTGTTGACAGTATTACAGATATCTCCCATTTTCTCCCTTTTTGCCTTCCTCCACCCAACCCCTGCCTCACCCCAGTCCTTCCTCATGCTGTTGTCTGCATCCCTGGGTTATGCATATATGCATATGTGTTCTTTAGTTAATCTCTTCCTGTCCCCTCCCCCAACTCCACCCCCAACCTCCAATGTAGTCTGTAGAAAATAATACAATAATTAATAAATAAGACAAGAATAAGCTCTGTGTTTCTCAGATTCACAACTGTAAACCCACTTTTGCCCCACCTTGTCCATAAAATTGATTGCTAGAGGTGGATTAGCTGGGTCTTGAAATCTTTTTAAATTTATTTTATTTTATCTTTTTAAACTATTAAAACAATCTCAAGAAACCAAGGTGTGTGAGTAAAATATAGTGTTAAGAAATGACTTTAGTTCTTGTGCTGACCCTGGCATATGTGGGGTTAATAGCTTCATTAATAGTATGTTTGGTATCTAAAAACAAGGAGTGGCTGAATATAGTATCTTTAGGATTCTCCCGGGGGTTTTAACATGGTGTCTTTTGATTGGTTGGATGGGAACTTCCGGTGATTGGCTTCAGTTTATGCTTGGAATTTCATTTTCTGTGTAAAAATTCTAGATTAAGTGGTAGCACTAAACTAAGTTAAGCTAGGTGAAGGGTCATCAATTCTCAATCCTTTACTTTTCCCCCCCTCTCTTAGGGAGATTTTATTCTGAAGATTGAGCCTCCCCTAGGGTGGAGTTTTGGTAAGTTAATTGAATAACCTGATAATACTCTGCAAATGATTAGATTATATGCTGACTATTAATTTAAGTTGCTAGAGTGCATCGATTGCTACAATACTGAGGATTCATTTCTAGTGTAGAAGTGGGTCCCTTGCCTTTTCACTTTAGGATAGATTGGTACCTTAGATCTACCTGGAGGTTTTTTGTCATCTTTCTTAGAATAGACATTTTTTCTAGTACCTTTCTCAGGAAACTCTACTGTAGCCGTTTCATTCATTAAGTGGCAGTAAGGTTATATATAGAGGTCAGAAGCGGGGACTTCGTTTTTGTCCCAGGATGGCTTCTTTCTTAGCTCCCTCAGTGTTACTATTGTTTCTCTCTTTTTTTTGACATAAAAGTCTAGTTCTCCTTCTCTTAAGAGATCAGAAGATCTGGCAGCCTTGGGCCTTGCCAGCTCTGTGATGACCTTGGACACGTTACTTCCCCTGTTTCCGTGTCCGCCTCCTCTCTAACGGGCCGGGAGAGTAAAAGCACCTGCCTCACAGGCGACCTGGAGGATTAATTGGCCAATATATTTATGTGTTCAGAATGGTTGGTACATCATTAGCAGGTAATTAGGCGATACTTAAAAACGGTCCTTCAGAATAGAGGGTTCTGCTTGGAGCTGGCTGATGATTTGGAGAAGAGACACTGTTGACTTTTCGCTATGGCAGATGTGCGTGGTCCCAGTTCTATAGCTTAGGGATAGGAGTGGGGGGCCGTGGTTGTTCCCGCCTGGCTGCCTTGCGAGTTAGACAAGGAAGAATTGCGTCCCTGCCATCATAACGGGTGAAGGGAAGCTCAGGTAGCTAATTTGGCTCTGTGGGAAAGTTCTTTTCCATTTCAAACTCGGGGGCACCTGGCTGGTGCATTCTAGAAGCTGGGGAGTCAGGGGGACTCAAACCCAACTGATGGCTAAAGCAGAGGTCACAGATTGGCAGCCAGTTGGAGTTGGCGCCCCCTCCCTACCTGTCAGTGCTTTTTCTTTTTGATAAGCTTTTAAAATTTTTTATTGAATTATAACATACTTTCAGGAATTTTCACAAACTGAACTCCTCCATGTAACTGCCACCCAGACAATGAGATGAACTTTATCAGTACCCACAGGCACTCTTTAACTGCTCCCCCCCCTCCCCTGCCCCAGGTGGACCACCACCCTGACCTCAGATTACTAGTATAGATTGTTTTGAACTTGATAAAAATGGAACCACACATTTTTTTATATCTGGTTTCTTTCAACATAGTTCATGAAATTTACTTGTGTTATGTGTAGCTTTTCATTCTATTACTATGTGAATGTGAAGTGATTTATCCCTTCTGCTTTTGATGGACATTTGGTTTGCTTCCCGATTTTGGCCATAAGAATGGTATTCCTGCAAACATCTTTGTACGTATCTTTTGATACATGTGTGTTTGCATTTCTATTGAGTATATGCCAGAAATGAAATTACTGGGCAATCGAATTTTTACGTGCTCAGCTCTAGTAGATATGGCGAAACATGGAAAGTAGATATAGCAATTTCTCCTCTCCCAACAGTGTGTAAGGGTCCCAGGTGCTCCA
Source organism: Myotis nattereri (assembly GCF_964212035.1). Lineage (NCBI taxonomy): Eukaryota > Metazoa > Chordata > Mammalia > Chiroptera > Vespertilionidae > Myotis > Myotis nattereri. Next base: position 90,170,596 of record NC_138079.1, on the reverse strand, counting down.
CGTTCTCACCAGCGCGTGGCACGGTCAGTCTGTTTCATTTTGGCCATTCTGGTGGGGATGTGGTGGTATCCATTGTGATTTTGATTTGATTGTCCTCAATGGTCAATGAGGTTGAACACTTTTAAAATATATATATATATATATATTGATTTCAGAAAGACAGGGAGAGGGAGAGAGAGATAGAAACATCAATGATGAGAGAGAATCATTGATTGGCTCCCTCCTGCACGCCCCCTACTGGAGATTGAGCCTGCAACCTGGGCATGTGCTCTTGACTGGAATTGAACCCGGGACCCTTCAGTCCACAGGTCAATGCTCTGTCCACTGAACCAAACCAGCTAGGGTGAGGTTGAACACTTTTTATGTTTATTTGCCATTTGGATATTCTCTTTTGTGAGGTACCTGTTCAAAGCTTCTGTCCATTTTTTATTGGCATCTTCACCTGTGTGTTTGTAATTTTTTGTTCTAAATTATTTTTTTTTAATATATTTTTCTTGATTTCAGAAAGAGGAAGGGAGAGGGAAAGGGAGAGAAAAACATCAATGATGAGAGAGAATCATCGATTGGCTGCCTCCTGCACAACCCCTATTGGGGATCGAGCCATTCACATAGTCCCCACTTGGCCTGTCTGCTTACTTCTTACCCATTTGCTCTCTGGGGGCATTGGCGTTTATGGCCCTGGTTTAATATGGCTGAACCCACGTACTTGGTCAGGGAATGGAACTGGAACCAGATTTTTGGGGCTTGAATTGGGGTCCTGTAACTCACAAGTGCTGTGACTTTGAGAGATCCATTAACCTTCCCGTGCCTCCGTTTACCCCTCAATCAATTGTAAATGTTACTACCTACCTCTTACAGTAGTTTTGAGGATTAAATTCCCTTAGCTCAGTGCCTGGCCTGTGGTAAACATTCAGTGAATAAGCTGGTTGGTGCTCACTGAATTTTCCATGGGACTCGGAGATACAACTCGGCTGAAAGACTGTTACAAGAATATATTATCCTCTAAACACTGGTTCCCTCAGGGGCAGGAAACTGAGCATCCAGGGAGGAAGGGTGGGAGAGAGACTTTCCCTGCCTGTCTTTTATACCTTTGGATTTTGAACCATGCGACTATATTAAGTGCTCAAAAATAAATAAAATGAAAGTTAATTGCATTTTACCTAGACAATTTCCCAGAACTAAACTTCTTCGTGTCTTGTACCCCATTCCCATCTTCACCCCTCAGAACCAACGAGCGTGGAGCTCTATGTGGATGGCGTCAGTGACATCTGCACGAAGGGCGGGGACATCAACTTTGTGTTCACGGGCTTCTCTGTGAATGGAAAGGTTTGGTTTCAGAACTGCCTTACTTTGAACGTTTGCTCTGTAGTATCCACTGGGTCTTCTCTTACCTTTAAAAAAATAGCACTTTTTAACCTGGGGACTTTGATCACACAAGGTAAGCTTCGAGAGGATCTGGGAACTCGATAAAATCGAGTATAAAATGTAGTGGGTGTTTTTAGGGGTCCGATCTAGGTTGTTGCTCTTACCCTGTAAGAGTAGAGGCTGTTAGCGTGTAAGTGCCAGGAGTGGCCTTTTATAGGGACAGATTCCCGGGAGAATTTTTTCTTCTTCTCTCCATTCAGCATCAAGGTTGAGACGTGCTCATTTCCCTGGCATCGTTTTCTGCACGGCAGGTCTATGTCTTACTTTTACACTGAGAGGGAGGCCCTTTTGTTCCCTCTTTATGTGTGGGTTTCCTGTTAGAGATGAGGATCATCTCTATACTCCAAACTTTCTAAAATAATTGTACATTTTTAACTGACGGTGTCTTAGAGTCAATGAAACACAGTATTACCATACTGTTACTGTTCCCTCTCACAGCCCCTCAAACCTCTCTGGGAAGGGTATCCATGATCTCCATCACCTTTTCAAAGGAATTTTCACCCAAAAAAGGTTATCAGTCCCCTGTGGGGAGTAGGAGCAGGATCTCTTGAGAGGAGCACTTTGCTCCTAGGTCAAGTTCAACCTCCTTCTCCACGACAGGTTCTCAGCAAAGGGCAGCCCCTGGGTCCTGCTGGAGTTCAGGTGTCTCTGAGAAGCACAGGGACCGAAGCGAAGATCCAGTCCACAGTTACGCAGCCTGGTGGAAAGTGAGTTGTGCTTGTGTCATCCTGCCTTGTCGCTAGAGCGGGGCTCTGATGGAGGTGGGAGAGCTTTGGATTTAGGGAGATCTCAGTTCAAATCCTAATTTGGCCTCTTTGGACAAGTTCATGCCTGTCAGGGCCTCAAGTTCTCATCTGTATAATGGAAGTCATTTGACCCATTGCATGTAGCATTGGCGGGGTTACTGAATATGAGATAACACCTATCAAGCACCTACTTCAGGGCCCAGCATCTAGTAGGTCTTTATTTAATGGTTGGCACTGGCTCTGGAGCCCAAGAGCCTGGGTTTGAATCCTGGTTTCCCCATTTACTAGCTGTTTAACCAGGAGCAAATTACTTAAGGCCTCTGGGCCTCCATTTCCTCATTCAAAAATGATAATAATCATGAAATTTTCCATCCTAAAGTTATTGAGAAGATTAAATTATCTAGTGTTAGTGTTTCAAGCTTTTTGGTGTGACATATGTGCTTAATAACTTACCTCAAATATAGGTTAGCTCAATTATTTTTACAAATCATTTTGTCCCTATTACATCAAAATTGTTTTGTAGTTCGAATGATGACTACTTAATTAACCTTGTTAAGTCAAATTTAAAGCATTTATTTAATGGATTTATATCACTGAGTTGTAAATGTTAACAGATGTGCCAAGATTAATAGCAGAATAGTTCCAACTGATAATTTTGAGAGCATTCAGATCATTACTACTTTAATATACAAAATTGACTAAGCTGCAAAATTGAAGTTTATAATGAATCTGTCAGTAAGTCATTCGATTTTTAAATGATTGTTGAAATTATTTTTGAAATAACATTTGATTGATGCCTCTCCAGCCCTGGTCTATAGAAGGAATGTGGAGTTCTCATTTTCTCTAGGCTAGTAGTTTGCTGTTGACCTTGCTGGGAAAAATGACTTGATCTTTCTGAATCTCTTTATCTGCACTAACTAAATGAAGATACTAACTTACACACCAGGGATATCATGGATATGAAGTGTAGGCTACATCTTACTAAGACCAAAATCCAGTGGCAGCTTGAATTTTATTGTAGCAAAGTGATTGCCAAGCCCTATCCAGTTATTACAGGCAATATCCTATATAATAAAAACCTAATATGCTAAGTGTGTGATCGGCCATTCGGCCATTCAACAATCAAAGCATAATATGCTAATGATATGCTAAGGCTATTCAACCACTCACTATGATGTGTACTGACCACCAGGGGGCAGACAGTCGACCAGTCGACAAATTGCTATGACATGCACTGACCACCAGGGGTCAGATGCTCCAGCTGATTGGGACTGAGTGAGACAGGCTGGACACACCCTGGAGCCCTCCCTCGATCTCTCCCCAGCTGGCCAACCTCCCGCATCTCTCCCCAGCCCCAATCATGCACCGGTGGGGTCCTTGGCCTGCCCTGCGCCCTCTGGCAATCCGGGCTGAGGGGACTTCCCCCCCCCCCCCCCCTCCAGTGCACAAATTTGTGCACCAGGCCTCTAGTTTGATATAATAAAATACCACCACAGAAGAAGAAATTGAATGCTTTTTGTAGTTCATTTCATTAGAACTAGCCCTCTAATTGTCTGGTGCTTTGCAGATTTAAAGGGTTAAATGTGTCAGAATCCTTCCATTTCCAACCTCAGCTCATTTTACTCTTGTCTTGGTTAGTCAGGACCTACCTGAGACATCTTCACTGACTTCTGCTTTCATTGCTGTTGCTTTGCATACAAGCCCATAATGTCATATTTGTTTCTGATAACAGGTATAAACACTCGTGCATAGGATTCAGAGGTTGTTATCATTTTTCCTCCCATATCATTAGCATCATCCTGTGTTAGTGTCTGCCTAGCCTATCAGATCTGTTCTCTGTCCTTACATGTGATTCCTTTCCACTTCTGTGCCTTTGACACATCACTCCCTTCTTGCCTATTCTATGACTGACGCCTGCTAAACCACAGTGACTGGTTTTTAAGCCAGAATTCCTGGGGGTTAAGGAAAACAAACCCTCCTTCCTGTCGGCACACAGAATACCTACCTATCCTTGCACACACTAAGTGCTGTCTGATGTGGCTTTGCACAGTGAAGGATGAAATTTTGTTTATGCTCACTAACCAGCTAACGGCAAGTCTGTGATAATTCAAACACTATTTTCTGTTCTTTCCAATATTGGTCATAAAATGAGAACTACTCGGGTTGTTGGGAGTGAGTTAAGTGGTATTTTGTATCCTTAGGTTTGCATTTTTTAAAGTTCTTCCTGGAGATTATGAAATCCTTGCAACTCATCCAACCTGGGCATTGAAAGAGGTAAGCATTTCCGTTATGTCTTTAGTGTGGCAACAACGTGCTGGTTTGGGCACAGCGGGGGTTTCGGTTCAGGATGTGAAATGAGTTTATGGTTTTCTAGAAGTAGATTTAAAAATAGTGGTGCTGCTGATGAGCTTGATGGTATTTTTAAGGTGAAACTCCTTCACTGTAGCACATGTTGCTTATGTTGGTTTCAGTTTTAGGTAAAAATATTGTCTTCCTGCTGTGAACTAGGTTTGTTATTAACTACAGCTATCTTAAGGCAAATCAACACAAAAGAACCTGAGGAGATTTTTTGTTGTGCTTTTTTCAGTCAAGAACAACATTCTATAAATATGCTTAACATCCTAGAAGCTGTTGTATATGTGCCCAAGGAGAACGTATAAGAATGTTTATTGCAACTTTGTTTGCAATAGCAAAATATTGCACACAACCTAAATGCTCATTAAGAGGAGGGTGGATTGTGGTTTTATCACACAATCGAATTCTTCACATCAGCCATAATGAATGCGCCAGAGCCACATACATCAATACGACTATATTTAAAAACCTACTGTGAAGGAAAAAGGCAAGTTGCTGAAGGATAAGGAAATATGATGCCATTTATATAGTAACTAAAAACACTCCTGATCATACCAGTTAGGGATGTATTCATATGTGGAAAAATTGCACAGATGTAGGTAGGAATGGCAAACACATGCTAATTAGGATACTGACATCTGTAGAGGGGGGAGAAAGGGGAGATGTAAGGGTCTTAAATTGTATTTTTACTCATTTCTTTAGCTGGTTAGAGCGTGTAGAGGTGTTCTGTAGAGTATTTCTTATATTATTTTGTTTTAAATAGTTTCTAATAAAAGATCAAAAAAAGAAGAAACATACTAGGTGAGGTTTTATAATAGCTGTGGAAAAACAAATTGAAATAAGAAAGACTTAAGGGACATTTCGACATGCTAGCTTTTACGTTAATTTTGAGGCTGTGTCTCATTCTTGCTCAAGAAGCATCAGGGGACTCTCATAGCCAGTTAGCCTGGAGGTCAAATCACCCCCGGTATTGCCGACAACAATCAAGGCTTAACTACAACAATACTGCACACAAAGACCACTAGGGGGTGCACCAAGAAAGCATAAAAAAAATGCGGAGACAAAGAAACAGGACAAAACTGTCCATGGAGGATATTGAGTTCAGAACCACACTTTTAAGGTCTCTTAAGAACTGTCTAGAAGCCGCTGATAAATGTAGTGAGATCCTCAAGAAATCTAATGAGACCCTCGATGTTATGATAAAGAACCAACTAGAAATTAAGCATACACGGACTGAAATAACGAATACTATACAGACTTCCAACAGCAGACCAGAGGAGCGCAAGAATCAAGGCAAAGATTTGAAATGCGAAGAAGCAAAAAACACCCAACCGGAAAAGCAAAATGAAAAAAGAATCCGAAAATATGAAGATAGTGTAAGGAGCCTCTGGGACAGCTTCAAGCGTACCAACATCAGAATTATAGGGGTGCCAGAAGATGAGAGAGAGCAAGATATTGAAAACCTATTTGAGGAAATAATGACAGAAAACTTCCCCTACCTGGTGAAAGAAATAGACTTACAGGTCCAGGAAGCGCAGAGAACCCCAAACAAAAGGAATCCAAAGAGGACCACATCAAGACACATCATAATTAAAATGCCAAGAGCAAAAGACAAAGAGAGAATCTTAAAAGCAGCAAGAGAAAGAAACTCAGTTACCTACAAGGGAATACCCATACGACTGTCAGCTGATTTCTCAACAGAAACTTTGCAGGCCAGAAGGGAGTGGCAAGAAATATTCAAAGTGATGAATACCAAGAACCTACAACCAAGATTACTTTATCCAGCAAAGCTATCATTCAGAACTGAAGGTCAGATAAAGAGCTTCACAGATAAGGAAAAGCTAAAGGAGTTCATCACTACCAAACCAGTATTATATGAAATGCTGAAAGGTATCCTTTAAGAAGAGGAAGAAGAAAAAAAAGGTAAAGATACAAATTATGAACAACAAATACACATCTATCAAGTGAATCTAAAAATCAAGTGAATAAATAATCTGGTGATCATAATAGAATCAGGGACATAGAAAGGGAATGGACTGACTATTCTTGGTGGGGAAAGGGGTGTGGGAGATTCGGGAAGAGACTGGACAAAAATCGTGCACCTGTGGATGAGGACAGTGGGTGGGGCGTGAGGGCGGAGGGTGGGGCAGGAACTGGGAGGAGGGAAGTTATGGGGGGAAGAAAGAGGAACAAATGTAATAATATGAACAATAAAGATTTAATTAAAAAAAAAAAAAGAAGCATCAGAATAAGTGTTTCAGTTTTTACCCTATAGTTTTTATGCAGTTACAATTGATGGTATGGTTTCAGCCTAGGTTTAAAATGTTTTATTTAAAACTCAGTGGCTTACATATTATGAATAGAATACATGTTAAGGCTTACATTGTTAATTGTATGCATAAAGGAATTTAGTTCATTAATATAAAGTTGTGTTTCAAAGTAAAGTGCGCTGTTAAAAGTCAGGATGCTGGCTGCCCCTGAAGGGGGGCCGTGACTGGAAATGAGCCCGAGTGGGGTTGTGGGGCTGTTCTGTTCTGTTTTGGGCACTGTTTGCATGGTGTGCTCAGTTTGTGAAAATCACTGCCCTGGACACTTAGAATATGTGTACTTTTCTCCACGTAAATCGTACTGAAGCTTAAAAAATACATGCTTTATATGCCAGTAAACATAGGGAAAAAATAAGGCATGCTCACTTTTAAAAATTGAAACATAAAGAATCAAGGAGTGGAAACAAAAAATTTGGAAGGTGGAAAATGTGTAAAAGAAGTAAAATGTCACCATACAGATGAAATTGCCATTATCTACATTTGCCATATTTCCTTTTACTTCATTTTGTGCATGAAAAAATAGTGATTATACTACATATGCAATTTTACGTTCCTTTTTTCATGTCCCCATGTTCTTAAACACTTTGCAAGTGCTTCTCTCTCTATTTCTTCCCTCCTTCCTTCCTTTCTTCTTTCCTCTCCCTCCTTCCCTTCCTCCCTCCCTTCCTCCCTCCCTTCCGTCCTTTCCTGATGGATTGATCTACTGACTTTAGAGAGAGAGAGAGAAAAAAAAATCGATGTAAGAGAGAAACATCAATTAGCCACCCCCTATATGTGCTTTTTAAATTTATATGTACTATTTCCTTTTTTTGGAAGTTAAAATCTTCTTTTGTAGGCGAGCACCACTGTGCGAGTGACCAACTCCAACGCTAACGCCGCCAGTCCCCTCATTGTGGCTGGATACAACGTGTCTGGCTCTGTCCGCAGTGATGGGGAGCCCATGAAAGGGGTGAAGTTTCTTCTCTTTTCTTCTTCAGTAACCAAAGAGGTAAGCAAGGGAAAGTGAAGAAAGGAGACACTGAGACTATACTATTTAAAATGCAGTGAAGGTTGATTTATAATCTCAACGTTTCAGAACATTGTGTTTCTCGGTTGACTTATAAGAAACTGAATGTCTATCCTGGGAGATGGTGGAGTTTGGTGTAAAGTGCACAGGTTTTGAAATCAATCAGATCCATTTCTGACAAATCCCAGCTCTGTCTCTTACTAGCTGTGCAAATTTGGGCCAGTCTCTTCACCTTCCTGGGCTCCATTTTCTTTATTTGCTTTTCTTTTTAAAATTTATTTTTATTGTTGTAAGTATTACAGGTGTCCCCTCTCCCCCGCATTGACCCCCTCCACCCCGGTCCCTTCCTCTCTCTAGGCCAGCGGTTCTCAACCTGTGGGTCGCGACCCCTTTGGGGGTCGAACGACCCTTTCACAGGGGTCGCCCAAGACCATCGGAAAACACATATATAATTACATGTTGTTTTTGTGATTAATCACTATGCTTTAATTATGTTCCATTTGTAACAATGAAAATACATCCTGCATATCAGATATTTACATGACGATTCATAACAGTAGCAAAATTACAGTTATGAAGTAGCAACGAAAATAATTTTATGGTTGGGGGTCACCACAACATGAGGAACTGTATTAAGGGGTCGCGGCATTAGGAAGGTTGAGAACCACTGCTCTAGGCCTTCCCCGCACGATTGTCCATCTGAGCTCCGATTTCTTATCTGGAGAATGGTGACCCATTGTAGGGATGGGCAATTGTGTCTTTTTTTCCAAGAAAACTGTGCCATTTTAAACTTGAATGTAAATATTTTTGTTCCTTTTACCTGTACTATGCGTTAGATTTCCGAAAGACATATTTTGTGACATAAAACTTATGAAAGTTTTCCTGTAGTGTGGCTATTTGATGATAGTCCGAACGTGTAAGTGGATAAGGAAGTCATGTTCTGTTTTCCTGGCCCAGGATGTGCTGGGCTGCACCATCTCACCAGTGCCCGGCTTCCAGCCCCAAGACAAGAGTCTGGTATATTTGTGCCACGCAGTCTCCAAAGAAGATGGCACCTTCTCCTTCTCTTCCTTGCCAAGTGGGGGCTACACTGTGGTGAGTGAGGCAGTTTCTGTTCTCTTTGTGTTTGGGACTCTTAGGGTGCAGTCAGAGTCGATGCCATTTGGGTGGTAAGGACTAACTGGTTGGCCCGCGGTTTTGTGAACATTTTATTTAGCAGTTATTTAGGATAAGGCTCTGGCCCCTCTGTAATAGCTGTAGAAATGCAGGCCTTTCTCTTAAAATCAGCAACAGAATGATAGTTCCTCTTGGCCTGCCTTGTACCCCTTGTCATTCGTGGGCTGCCAGATCGATTACTAATATTGATGGTTGAATCTTGCTATTGGCTCTTAGCAAGTAACAGACTCTTCCTTCCAGATTCCATTCTACAGAGGGGAGAGGATTACCTTTGACGTTGCTCCTTCCAGGCTCGACTTTACAGTGGAACACGACAGCCTGAAAATTGAGGTAGGAACTCCCCGTCTTCTAGAGGAACAGCTGTTCGAGTTCCCAATCCCTGGGCACAGGTGTTGCAAACAAGTTTAAGAAAATAATCAGTATTTTATCAAGATGGGCTGTTGGAAACATCAGAATCTTGTATTCTTCTAGTTTAGCTTGGAATTCACTAGACACCTCAGCCCTCTTACTACATGTCTTTATCTTAGAGACTTGGAGCCCTAGTTATAGCTACTTCATTCAGGGAAGTAAGTTTATTGAGTGCCAGTGACATCGTTTCCGGTACTATTCTAGGGGTGGGCTTACAGCAGGGACAAAGCAAAATTCCTGTTCTGTGGAATTCATGTTCTAATGTCAGAAAAGGAATATACTTACAAATGAACGTATATTAGAAAGTGGTTAGTGTTCTCTAGAGCAATAAAGCAAGAAAGGAGATTACATATTTTCTGGATTGAGACGGGTGGCTGTCTTACAGGGTGTTCTTGGGAAATCTCGCTGTGAAGGTGACATTTGAGCCACACCTGAAGGGGAAGAGACAGTGAACCATACTTCTGTGGGAAGGGTATTTTAAGACAGAGGGAATAGCAGATGCTAAGGTTCTGAGGCTTAGAGAGTTTGGCGGACCCAGGAGGCCAGGGTGGCTGGAATGGAAGGAGTGAGGAAGGGAGGAAGAAGACAGAAGGACAGAGAGATGATGGGGCAGATTGTACCGGGCCTGGTGGGCCACTCTGGGTGACAATTAGCCCCACTCTGGGTGAGGTTCTGAGCAGAGGAGAGGTGTGGTGCCTTTGGCTACAATGTTGAGAAGAGTTCCCAGGGGGCAGGGTGGAAGCAAGGGACCTGTTGAGGCTGTGGCAGTCAATCATTGAGAGCTGACAGAGCTTGGACCATGGTGATAGGAATGGATAGGCAGCCTGATAAACTCCTTAGGCCCTAAAATAGAGGGTAAATGTGTTTTTCATCACACATCTTTAATTACAGAATTTGAAAATGGTTACTGTAGCGAATTAGCTAGATAGAGCAAATCCCAAAAGAAAATAATAGTCTTTCCTAAACGGACCACCCAGTGTTACAGTTATTGAAAATATTAGATTTCAATTGTTTTCTTGTAATCTTACATTTGAAAGTGCTGCGCTAAGGGAGTTTGCACTGGTAGGCGCTGGCGTTCAGGTGGCATGCTCCATGGGGTCCTGACTCTGCTTTGTGAGGTTCAGGAAAGCACTTGACTGTTGTGCTGTGCCCTGGAGCGGGTGAGAAGGGTGAGAAGATGAAGTTCTTGCATGCTTCAGGGGCCTGTGGAGAAGAGCAGGAGCAGTTGAGTGAGGAAAGACACGTTTTTAAACAAAGAGGTGAAGGGAATTTTAGGTATGAGAGGGCCTGTAAGCTGCCTGAGGTCAGCCTTACTCTTCACTGTATTCCTAACATGTGACTTAGTGCCTGGCACATTGTAGGTACCTAAAGTGTTTGTTGAGTGGATATATGTATTAAAAAGTGGGTAAACCACATCTTTTTAGAAGGATGAAGAAAGACTACCTGAATAAAAAGGAAGCCATTTTATTTTTTTCAAGCTCTCTCAAATGCTGTGGCATATATGCATTCATTCATTCATTCATTCATGAGTTATTTATTGAATGCCTACTATGTACCAGTGACTAAGATGGAAGAAGTCTTCATCTCTATGGATCTTACATTTCTAATGGGAGGTAAACAACTATAATAAATCAAACAAGGACATTTCAGATATCCATCATTTTTTGATGAAGCCAATAGATTAGTATGATGGACAGTGACTGGCTGGGGTGGGAGGCAGGGACTACTGAGATATGATAGTTAGGGAAACCTTTTCGGAGGTGGTGACTGTTTGAACTGAAACCTGATTGATGAAAATGAGTGGCTTCCTGCCAGATCTTGTCTAGGTGTGGGAGAAGATCCAGGCTGAGGAAGCTGCTGGTGTGGAAGCCCCTGTGAGGGATGCATGTGGTGCACCCATGTGGCCAGCTTGAGGAACCAAGAATCCGGGTGGCTGGAACATAGAGGCTGCAGAGAGAACAAAGCCATGGCCCTCAGGAGTGGGATGGGCAGACACAGATAACCCAACTACAAAATGCTGTGGGCAGTGCAGCAGCTGGGGTGGAGTCGTTAAGGACTTGAATTCAGGGTGTGGTAGGAAGAGGCAGGAGAAGGGCTTGGGAGACCTTGCTGAGGTGAAATCCCCAGGACAGACTGATGTTGAAGTGATGCTGGGTTTAAGCTTGGGGGGCTGGAGAACTCCAAAATGGGACGTCTGGAGGGAGGAGGAAGGAAAGGAGAATGGGTAGGGAGGCTCTCACCAATCTGACTTGGTGATCTTTAGCTGGGGAAGTAAATCTATAGATCTGTTTTATTGAATTATTGGACATACATCAATATGTCAACTGTTGAGAATTCAAGGAAGGAGACAGACTCAGGGAATGTGCTGCCAGTGGGGGAGCCACTTGTGTAGGTGAGCTGAGAAGGAGCGTGGCTGGCATACGGGACTGGGAGAAGCCAGTGTGGGAGATGTGCTGAGCGATGCCGTGAGTGGTGGCATGAGTGGCATAAGGGAGACGTTTGCAGCTCATGCATGAGAACCTTCTTCCTGTTCTTCATCTGCCAGCCCGTGTTCCACGTCATGGGATTCTCTGTCACTGGGCGGGTCCTGAATGGGCCCAAAGGAGAAGGTGTTCCGGAGGCAGTCGTCACTCTGAATAACCAAATCAAAGGTAGGCAAACGTGTTGGCCCCTGGGGCTAGTGTTTGATCACAGACAAATGGAAAGGAAACAAAATCCTAATGACTCTGTGAAAATATGTCAGCTTTCTGTCTCACGTGTTCCTGTGAATATGGAGGGCTAGGCAGTTCTTTTTTGGCTCATCTTTTGTTGGCGTGTTTTGTTTTACAGTCAAAACAAAAGCTGATGGCTCATTCCGTCTGGAGAACATAACCACTGGCACATACACCATCCATGCGCAGAAAGAGCACCTCTACTTTGAAACTGTCACAATCAAAATTGCACCTAACACTCCTCAGCTGGCTGACATCATTGCCACGGGGTAAGGTTATCATGTTTGGGTCTGGGAGCGCCAGTGCTTATGTCAGCAGCCAGCAGAAAACAAAGTCTCCTTTGATCTGACTGTTTCTGCCAAGGATCCACATGCAGTCTCAGACTCCTTTTGAGAAATTCAGGCTGAAAGATTATTGCTAAGTCTTATCCACTGAAGGTACTTACATGCTGGATTCTTTTTTTTTTTTAAATATATATTTTATTGATTTTTTACAGAGAAGAAGGGAGAGGGATAGAGAGTTAGAAACATCGATGAGAGAGAAACATCGATCAGCTGCCTCCTGCACACCCCCTACTGGGGATGTGCCCGCAACCAAGGTACATGCCCTTGACGAATTGAACCTGGGACCCTTGAGTCCGCAGGCCAACGCTCTATCCACTGAGCCAAACTTGTTAGGGCACATGCTGGATTCTTAAAGAAAAGGATCTTTCGTGTCGGACTTCACATCTGTGGGGACTTCCATGGCCTAATTCTTGAAGACTTCGGAATATGTTATAGTTGGTTGACGAGGTTTGTTGTAAGATGCTCTGAACTGTTGTCATAGTTTTTCCTGCTTTGTTGTATTTATTGCATTTGAGGGGACATCCTGTGGTTGAATTTGTGTAGTTTTATCAGGTAGTGATAACGTGTGGTGCAGTGAACCCAGGCCTTGGAGTCACATCTCAGATCTTTCTCGCACTTGTGTTACCTGTAGAGTGGGAATGCTGCCGTCTTTCTTGAGAGTAATAGGTGCTCAATAACTTAAACGGAGAGGGACAGCGTCTGCTTGGAGAGAGGCAGCATGAGCAGGTGCATAGTTTCTGAGCAGCAGGTGTGATGGTGGCATAAAGCTTGGTGTTGCTGGTGCATGAAGTGCTGGGCAGGCAGAGGAGGGGCAGACCTCCTCACACCCCGTTGGAAGTTGAGGGCTTTCTCCGCTGGGGGCCCGGGGGCCAGTGAACAGTGTGAGCATGGAGGGAACACGGGTAGACTTTTGTGTTTAGTGAGGCACTCCGGTGGCATGGTGGAGGATGGCTTTGAAGGGGACAAGACTTGGAGACAAGAGGCCTGAAAAGAGAGTTGGTGAGGGCTTGCCTTATAGGGAAGGGAAGGACAGATGGGGGTTTCCGTTTTGAGGGGCAGGATGACTGTGGTGCCACCGGCTGTGGGTAGGGAGAGCCAGTTAGATGATGGGGGTTCAGTTTTGGAGTCTGTAGGGCCACTAGGTGGAGCTCTCCAATAGATCCTTGAATGGAAGGTAAATCCTAAAGATTTTGCTGCAGGTGGCAGCCAGAAGTAGAATTGGGAAATCAGTACACCAGAAATGAAATGCCAGAGTTTGAAGGGTGGGTTTTAGGTATGAAGTAGTGCCCGATGGGCAGGGAGATCCAGGAAGCTGAGCCATGAAAACACAGTCCATTTGCCTGGTCAAGGTTGGGATTTAGTGTCAAATGGGAAATCAGGAAGTACATCAACTGTGGAACCTGGTACCATGTCTGTCATGGAGCTCAGGACGCAATTCTTGAACTTATGTCCTCCCTCTTCCCCTTCATAAACATTTTGAACAGCTACTCTGGGTGAGGCACTGTTAGAAATGCCAGGTATATAACAGTAAAAAGAAACCTAACATCCCAAAGCCAGGGCTTTCATCTTACTGGGGAGACAGACTCAAGACGGGTAAATTTGTGATTGTAAATGAAAGTAGGTGTGTGCTGGGCAGAGACCGGGTGCTCTGAGAGGACTTGATTTAAATGGGGAGCTATGGGAGGCCTCTCTGGGTCACTGGGACCCTCTGGAGGACTATAAGTTAGCTAAGTGAAGAACTTCCCAGGTAGAGGGAACAGCCTGGGCACAGGCCTGGAGGGGGAGAAGGGCGCTCTCTGGAAGACAGCCAGCGTGGCTGGAGGCAGTGGTGAGATGGGAGAGCTGTGTGACTTGCAGCCGTCTTGTGGAGATGGGCTTATCCCCAAATGCAGTGGAAAGCTGTTGAAGAGTTTTCAGCAAGCAAGTGCTATGGATCAGGTCATTTTAGAAAGGTTTTTTATTTTTTGGCTGCTGTGTGAAGCATGGATCAGAGGGAAGCCAGAGTACCTAATGGAGGGACTAGAAAGAAGGTGGTGACGGTTGTCTGGAGGAGATATGGTGGTGCTGGGACCAGGTGCTGGCAGGGAGGAAGTGAGAAGTAGAGATTTGACAGGTAGTATGGAGAGAGAATCAATGGGTCTTGTGTTGTCGGAGTCCCAGGTTGCTTATTTGAACAATGGGGTGGATGGAGGAAGTGCAGTTCATGGAGAGGGGGAACTACATCTATATTTATTTTCTTTAAAATGGAATATAGGGGTCAAAGAAAGAAAACATTTGTTGAGCACCATTGGGGAAATTCATCATTTTCCTTTTGGACCAACGTGGCACATTTGCCTTTTAATTTATTGTTTGTTACTTAAAAAAAAATCTCAATTTATTTGAAAAACAAACTCTTTGACTTCTGTCCAAATGACTATGAGGATATAGTTATTCCACAATACACCAAAATTAACAGTTTTTATTCATAAATTATTAAGCCCCAATGAAAGAATTTATTGACACACATCAATTTTTAAGGCCTTCAATATAACAAGTATTCTCCTACCAGTTTTTTTTTTTTAGTTTATTTTTCTAAACTAAACCAATATACATTTGAGGTTTAGGGTAACTGGACACTTCTCTCTTTTATTTTAAATTAATTTTTTTATTATAGTTGAAATATAATATGGACACTTCTCTTTAATTGGGAATATGAGCTAAAACAGATCTTATGCTTAAAATATTTAAAACTTAGGAGAGATTCAGCTTGAAGCAAATTAGGTGACATTCTCCCTGACGTGGACATGAATTAGGAGACCATGAAAGGTCCTTAAGAATAATTTATCAATATTCTCTTGTCCTTTTATTCCGAAAGTGTACAGTAGATGAATATGAGAACCAAAGTGCATACCCTTTCATCTACATCAGGGGCTAGCACACTTTTTCGGTAAAGGGTCTTAATGGTCTCTATGATGAACGTGCCATAGATAATTCCTAAATGAATAGGCAGATGGATAGCTATGGCTGTGTTCCAATAAAACTTTATTTAGGACACTGAATTTTGAATTTCATATCATTTTTATGTATCATGTAATATTCTTTTGATTTTATTTTTCCTTTAACCTTTTAAAAGTTAAAAGAATATGAAAACCATCCTTAGCTCACGTCCATACAAAACAAGGTGGCTGGCGGGCTGGACTTGGCCACAGGGCTGGACTTGGCCACTGGGCTATAGTTTTTGGCCCCCACACCAAAAAGCTCATTCGGCGGGGTCAGTCACTGAGAAATGACTGCTCTTTATTATTCCCAGATTTCACACACACAATATTCCACCACTTTGTTGTGCCTTCTGTTGTTTCTTTATTTGCTGCAGAGGGGTGTTCCATTATCTAGTTCACCCATGATTATCCAGCGTTGAATCCAGCGCTTTGTTATCTTTCTGTCAGAATCGACAACTGATTTTTATCTAAAATGATTCTTTAAGATTAGAAAATTTAACCTTTAGTCCGTTGAGGAAGTCGTCACGGCCTTCAGCTGTGGTACCTTACTGTACTTGGACACATCAGCTGACGGAGAGTGAAGAGCATCACTGAGGATGGTCTTCGTTGGTCTTCCTCAGGGTGTGGACGTGCTTTTCAGGGGCCTCTCCAGACACACTTTGGAGCCCTTTACACACTGCTCATGCGGCCTGGTCGGAATCATTTCCTTAATAGGGCTTGTCAATTACAAGTTGCTTTTCTTGGCTCCTTGCTCCTAAGGAGTTTAGCTTTAGCTTTGCATTTTTCTAACTTAATTACCTTTTATGTTCAGATCTCCCAGATTGCTCCTCTTATCCACACATTATATGTAATCACAGGCGAGGAAGTTGTCTTTGATAACTGCCTTGTTTTATGGCCTTGGTAATACCACACTTTCTTAGGCAGCTTACAGCTCTTGCTTTTAAGGACTGGCCCATATTCTCAGTCCGAGGCTGCTCCATCGCCAAAGATTCAGTTACCTGAAACATTTTTTTATCACCTACAGATTTTCTAAAAATCACTTCCACCGTGGGGGTTTGTCAGATGTCACCCAGAACACACACACAGCCCTTCATTGGGCCCCCGCTCTGACTTTTCCCTTATTAGAAAGAGGTCCGATCTTTCCGAAGGTTGCCTTTAAAACTGGAACCATTTGGGCTGCATTCCTGTCTTTTAAGATGAATCTAGTCTCAGGGACAAGGGCTGGAAGATGGACATGTAATTTTGGTTGATAAGCACCTTTCCTGTTATAATTGAGTTCTCATGCTGGAATGAATGGTCCCTTTGTTGCAGGTTCAGTGTCTGCGGCCAGATATCAATCATTCGTTTCCCTGACACTGTCAAGCAGATGAGTAAATACAAAGTTGTCCTGTCTTCTCAAGACAAGGACAAGTCTTTGGTCACCGTGGAGACGGATGCTCATGGATCATTTTGTTTTAAAGCAAAACCAGGGACCTACAAAGTACAGGTATGATGAGTTTTATTCTAGTTAAGATATTTGAAAAGAGCATTGATTTTTCAAAGGGTTATTATTAGCCAGAATGCGTTAGGGAAGGAGCATTTCCATTCCCAACTTCTTATGTTGACATCTTCACATTCCTGCATGTCACTGTGAGTGGAGCAGACAGGCAATCAGTTTAAAAATGATGGGACAGGCCTTTCTCTTTTCCAGTGTGATGTTTATTAGGGCTTAGTATCCGGCTGCCAATCACACCTCCACCTTCTCAGGCTTTTGGCTGCTGCAGAATATCCATGATTCCCAAAGGAAATTAAAATGAACTCTTTATTAATGGCAGCTCAGTAACTTCCACAGTGCATGGCTTCTGGAACTTGAGGCCTTTTCCTGCCTTGCCCTGAATGGGAGATGCTGGGCAGGCACCACTGGTTTCTCCATCTGGGCAAGCAGAGAGGCTGCGAGACTTCGGCCCTTGGTCTCACTGCACGGTGAGCACAGATGAGGCCAGCAGGCAGGAGACGCAACAGGACCAGAGGTCAGCCCACTGTGCCTCTCAGTGCAGAGGCCGTGCCCACGGGGAAAGGCCGTGTCTCAGTGGATTTCACACCCTCACCCATCAAGTCAGCTGCTGCTCCTCCTCCCTGAGAAAGAGCAAGTGAGGGAATGGAGCGGGCTGGGAAGGTTCCTTTTATGACTTGCTCTCCTCTAGGGCAAATAGGATCCCTCCCTCTGAGGACCTGTGTGGGAGAACAGTGTCTCCCTGCTTCCATCGCACAATGTGGTATGTGGACTGACAGCTCCTTTACTAGACAGCAGCTTCTTGCAAAGCTGGCCACACTGACAAGCCTTTGGAAGCCCTTCAGAGCAGGGACTTATCCAAGGAAGGGCAGTTCCGAAATGTAATCTTTACCAGGGATGAAAAACGTGACCATTGCCTTCTTTCCCAGTCCCTCTCATTAGCCTGAGAAAGGCCCATAGAAGAAAAGGAAGAAGAAAATGGCGTAATTTCACTATTGGGCACCCAAGCAGCGTCGGCAAGTTCATAGCTTATGTCACGTGTGACCTCAAGCCAGGAAAAGGTTGTGGGATTAAGTGTGGTTTCCACCCCGTGTTCAGGTGATGACCACAGCTCGGGTGTCGATCTGGAGAGTTATGCCCAATGGGCTTTTGTTTGCACTAAGGCACTGCTGGGGATGGGTTTTTTGTCTAATTAGAAATGTGTTGTCTTCACACTGGCTACTTGCATATTTGTTGTGAGTGTAAAACTCGGCCTAGAAATGAACCTTTGTCCTTGGAAATGTTTGACCTTGGGCCCAGATGAATGTTCTGGTGCCTCGTAGGCCAGAGGAGCAGCAACCCTGGTATAGCTGATGTTGCCCTGTGTTCCCACAGGTGGTGGTTCCTGAGGCAGAGACCCGAGCGGGGCTGACATTGAAACCCCAGACATTCCCTCTCACTGTGAAGGACAGGCCTGTGATGGATGTGGCCTTTGTGCAGTTTTTGGCATCAGTTTCTGGGAAAGTCTCTTGTTTGGGTAAGATGTCCATGGCAAGCAGGAACAGATGGTTTCACAGAAGCAGGCCTGTGGGGGTGGGGGTGAGCTTCCCCTCACGGGGCAGCGTTAAAGATGAAGGCAGAAGCTGCTCCTGGGCAGTGGTTTGGAGGGTCATATTGCATCTAGTTCTTTTTGAAAAATTGCCACAGTGCGTCATAGAAACATTTCTCTGGGAGTCGTTCTGCTTTGGCTCCTGAAAGAACATGTGGGTCTCTTTTTCTCCCTCTGGCTCTGAAAGGAAGGTGGAATTAGGCCCCGGTTTCAGTCCCAGCTCTGTCACTCTCCAGGTAGGAGACTCAGCATTTACTTTCCCAGCTTCTGTTTTCCTTCTGTTAAATGGCAGTACTGCTGCTGTCAGAGGGTTTTAATGAAGGTTAAATGTGGTCATCAAGAGACAGTGTAGCACAGTGACTACATAGACTCTGAAACCGGACCACATGGGCTCGAACCTTTGCTGTGTGACCTGGGGCAAATTAACTCTCTTTGCTTTGAGTCCTTTATCTATAATATGGAGATGATAATAGTACCTGCCTCATAGGCTTGTTGTGACAGTCAAATGAGTTAGTGTATGTACATATAGCCTTTAGAAGTCCTCGGGACACAGCAAGAGCTATTTAAATCTTTGCTATTATTAGTAATCCTATATAATAAGAGAGGAATAGGCTAATTATCCGTTATGCTGTAACGAATCTACAAGTGGTAGAGAGCTACAGGAGGGCGGGGCAGCAAGCTATGAGTGGTGGGAGGAGGAAGTGGTTGGAAAGCTACAGGAGGGCGGGGAGGTGGGCAGAGAGCTACAGGAGGGCGGGGAGGTGGGCAGAGAGCTACAGGAGGGTGGGGAAGTGGGCAGAGAGCTACAGGAGAGCGGGGGAGGTGGGCAGAGAGCTACAGGAGGGTGGGGACGTGGTTGGAGAGCTACAGGAGGGTGGGGAAGTGGGCAGAGAGCTACAGGAGGGTGGGGAAGTGGGCGGAGAGCTACAGGAGGGCGGGGAGGTGGGCAGAGAGCTACAGGAGGGTGGGGAAGTGGGCGGAGAGCTATGAGCAGCAGAGAGCTACCATCGGTGGTGGGTGGGTGGCCAGCTGAGGCAAGTGGCAGCGAGCTACTCACATGCGTAGGGCTACTAGTATAATATGATGATGATAGGCCCAGTTCTATGCCTAGTATAAAGTGGGTATTAAGTAAGTTTTCCTCACCTTTCTCTCTTTCTCTGGCTCCTCTTGGTGCGCCATAAATACTACTTTGCCCATTTCAGTAGATGGTGGAGCTGCTTTCCCGGTGGTGGCTTCCGTGCTTGGTACTGATGTCCAACATGGGGGGCTTTTTAGAATCAAGCAGCTACATGTTAGCTTTAAAGGAACCCTGGCACTGGCCTTCAGGAGATAAAAGATAGCAAGCAGCACGCAGAGGTCAAACGTGTGCTCTGGTTCATGAGGGCAGTCAGATGAGGCCCTCCTGTCTTTTCTCTGCAGACACCTGCGGCGACCTGCTGGTGACCCTGCAGTCCCTGAGCCGCCAGGGCGAGAAGCGGAGCCTCCAGCTCTCCGGCAAGGTCAACTCGATGACTTTCACGTTTGACAATGTGCTCCCTGGAAAATACAAAAGTAAGACACCAAGACAGCCTCTCCTGGCCCTCACATGCCCTCATGGCCTTCTTTCTAAGCGTCTAAAACCCAGCTCCCAAATTGCATCCCAAATGTATACTATTACTTGTTTAGCTCTTCTCTGACCTGTGACCTTGAATGTGCTTTATTTAACTGAGGCTCTAAGAACCAGCTGCCACCATATCAGGATAGGCCACACTCTTCTCTTTTGGGAGGGTGCCCTCACTCATGCCATTTTATTTCTAAATGCTGAAAAAGCAAGTGTGGAATGATAACACAGTGTGCTGCCATTAGCAGCTGTGTGACCTTGGCCATCCTTGAGACTCAGTTTTCTCATCTGTAAAAGAGGAGTGATAGACTTTCTGCAGGAGGTAAAACTAAATGAAATACAGGTGTAAAGCTCTTGCACCGTGCCTGGTAAAGCAGTGGGTGCTGGCAAACACTGGTTCTCTTTTCCCTGAGTTTCTCAAGAAGTACTCATTGCCATATTGTATTTCTGCTTTTTCAAAGCTCAGCTTGGAGCTGCTGGCAGAGAATAGCTTGTAAAATCTCCTTTTTCTGGGGAATTACATTTTCCATTATATCAGGTGTTGGCAAACTATGGCCTCAGGGCCAACAGCCTATTTTTATAAATTAAGTTTTATGTGGACACAGCTATGCCCATTTGTTTATATATTGTTTATGGCTGCTTGTATACTGTAAACAATTGAATAGTTGGGACCATGTGGCCTACAAAGTTGACAATATTTGCTCTGTGGCTCATGACAGAAAAAGTTTGGTGATTTCTGAATATCTTACTAGTAGCCTGATGTTTAAACACAATTGAATTTCTGTCTTGGTGATTTTAATGGCCATTGGTTTCAATTTTTCTTTAGTAGTTACTTCTAAGCATTGCTATTTGTGTGTGTGTATTATGTTTGCTGATATGTATGTATATACATATGTATGTATGCATATTTAAAGTGTGTATATGTATACACACATTTTTAAATAATTAGTGAATTCATTATAATTTTTTCCAGTGGTATTCCAGGAGTGGTGTGCTCTATGCCCATGTGTCTCTTTGTGTTGTGTGCTTTTCCAGTAAGCATCATGCATGAAGATTGGTGCTGGAAGAACAAGAGTCTGGAGGTGGAGGTTCTGGAAGACGACGTGTCAGCGATTGAGTTTAGGCAGACGGGCTATATGCTGAGATGTTCCCTTTCTCATGCCATCACTCTGGTATGTATGGCTTCTGAGGATCCTCTTATTTGGAAGGGCACGTGCCTTTGGAGAGCAAGAATGACTAGTGTGCCAAGAAGATTATAACCATAGTCTAGTCAGATTTCCTTTTCTGCCCCTCCACTCAGCCACCTAATATGGAAAGCTTCATTAGGAAGCATTTAAAATACCTCAGTGGAAGATGCTTTTATTTAGGTCACTTCCTGGCCTCACATTAAATCCTAACTGATGATTTGGGGGAGTCATTGATATAGTGCAAAGCACAGTGGTTGTGTAGCCTTGGGCAACTTCATTTAATGTTTCTGAGCCTCATTTTTCTCCTCTAAAACTGAGATCATAATATCCACTTCTCAGGGTTATAGGGAGGTTTAAGTAAAGCTTTAATGCATTTAAAATTTCCTTGGTATATACCGCTATTATTAACAGGTGTAGCTGACTGAGTTTCTCTGGTATATTTATTTTGGTTAAGAGGACAGAACTGTTAGACAGGATCTTATTCTCTTGTTGATGTAGTCTCCCTGGCCTGATAGGTAGTATACCAGATGGATTTCTGGAAAGGAAACATTGTGCAGACCTATAGAGGTCCATTTGTGAATTTTATATAATTTTTTGACTTGAAGCATTGGTAAATGTCATTGTCAGGTGCCAGTAGAGAAACCGAGGCAAATTGCAATTAAGTGACTGCTATGTTAGATGCTGAGGAATTGAAAATGGTGAATAAGTGATAGACATTTAGGAAACCAGTTGAGAATAAGTGATAGACATTTGGAAGCCATTCCTTCCCTTAAATCCTCCATTACATTTCTGTTTCCCTTAGAATAAGATCCACATTCCTTAATGATGGCCAACAAGGCCCACCCCCAACTCCCATCTGACCTCCTACCACTTTCTACCTTGCTCACTCTGCCTCAGCACACGGGCCTTCTCCCAATCCACAGTAAGCTCGCTCCCTTCTCTGGGCCTTTACACATGCTCTTCCCTCTGCTTGGAATGCTGTGTCTTCTCCAGAAATGTTTGCACTTGCTTATTCTCATCATTCAGGCTGCAGCCGCAATGTTTCCTACTCAGGAGAGGCCTGCCCTGAGACCAACAAGCTAAAGACACCGACGGGGATCACTCTATATTCAGATCCCTGTGTATTTTCCTTATAGCTCTATTACTTACTAACTGAAGTCCTCTAATTCCTTTGTTGACCACATTGATTTTCTGTCTACCTATGTTAGAATGTAAACCACTTGAGAACAGGAGCCCTGTCAACAACCAAAGCCCAGCTCTGGGTCTATCACAAAGCAGGTGCTCAATAAATGTTAGTCGACCAAATGAAAAAGAGCACGTTTTTGTTGGAAGTTTTTGAAGGTTTTTAATTTTCCTGTGGCACCCAACTGCTCAAATGATTAATGGGCAAAACAGATGACTGGTTCTGAAACAGAAATATTATTAATCATCTTGTGTCTCCATCTCCCCCGGT
This sequence comes from Myotis nattereri, assembly GCF_964212035.1. Taxonomy (NCBI): domain Eukaryota; kingdom Metazoa; phylum Chordata; class Mammalia; order Chiroptera; family Vespertilionidae; genus Myotis; species Myotis nattereri. Next base: position 90,147,800 of record NC_138079.1, on the reverse strand, counting down.
AAGTCATTGTATTGGCTTTGGTCCCTTAGGAGTTTTATCAGGATGGAAATGGACCTGAGAATGTGGGGATTTATAACCTCTCCAAAGGAGTCAACCGCTTCTGCCTGTCCAAGCCTGGTGAGTCTGGGAGGATTGATGTGCTACGTGCTAGGGAAACAGAGAGGCACCAGAGGATGGTTTTAAAGGCATTTCTCCCACCTCAGTTCTATTTGCATCAAGCTATCAATTTTGGCTGTGGTCAGTGCACTCTTGTTTTTCTATCTCTTTCCTCTGCAAGGGGTAGTGTTTTTACCCAGAGAATTAGAGCTGGGGCCTGGCAAGTCTCTTGGGTTTCAGTTGAGTAGACCGCTGGGCCGTTTCACTTTTTTTTTTAAATTTACTTTTCAATTACAGTAGATATGTAATATTATTGTTATTATTATTTTAAATATATTTTTATTGATTTCAGAGAGGAAGGGGGAGGGAGAGAGAAATGGAAGCATCAATGATGAGAGAGAATCATTGCCTCCTGCTCACCCCACACTGGGGATTGAGCCCACAACCTGGGCGTATGCCCTGACTGAGAATTGAACCGTGACCTCCTGACTCATAATTTGATGCTCAACCATTGAGCCACGCCAGCCAGATGACATGTAATATTAGATTAGTTTCAGGTGTATAACAAAGTGATTAGACCCTCTCAACTATAAAAATATACTATGGGCCAATAAATATTGGATCATCTCCCACTGTGCTTAAAATACTTTGGTGGCTTCTCTCTCTTTTAACAACTTTGAGATGCAGTTTGCAGACCATTAAATTCACCCATTTAAAACATACAATACAACCATTTTTAGCAATTTTACCAAGTTGAACAATCATCACTATAACCCACTGTAGAACATTTTCATCACCTAGTAATATCCTTCATACGTGTTTATAGTGAATTTCCTCTCCAGGCACTAATCAATTTTTTGCCTTTATGGATTTGCCTTTTTTTTGGACAGTTCATATAATTGAGAATCATACAATTTTGTCTGGCTCCTTTCACTTAGCATAATGTTTTTGAAGTTCCTCGTAATGTTTTGGATTCCATATTATAGCAGGTATTTATAGCTTATTCTTTTTTATTGTTAAACTAGAGGTCCGGTGCATGAAATTTGTACACAGGAGGGGAGAGTCCCTCAGCCCACTCTGCACCCTCTCCAATCCAGGACATCTCTCACAATTCAGGATGCTGGCTCCTAGCCACTCACCTGCCTGCCAGCCTGATCCCTCTAACTGCTCTCCCCTGCCGGCCTGATCCCCCTAACTGCTCTCCCCTGCCGGTCTGATTGCCCCTAACCACCTCTGCCTTGGCCCCGCCACCATGGCTTTGTCCAGAAGCACATCTGGAAGGTCAAATAAGCATATTACCCTTTTATTAGTATAGATAGTATTCCATTGTGAGGGATACAATTTCACATTTTGTGTATCCATTCACTACTTAGTAGATACCTAAGTTGGTGAATATTTCCAGTTTTGGGCTATTATGAATAATGTTGCTATGAATATTTGTGTACTTTTGTGTGAACATCTGTTTTCATTTTGGGATGATAAATGCTTAGGAATAGAATTGCTGGATCATATGGTAAATTTATGTTTAATTTTTTTAAGAAATTACCAAATTGTTTTCCAAAGAGGCTATATGTACCATTAGATATTCCCGCCAGCAATGCATGAGGGTTCCTGTTTTTCCACATCTTCACCAGTATTACTTACTGTCTGTCTTTTTGACTATAGCCATCCTGCTAGGTATAAAGTAATATCTCGTGGTTTTATTTTGCATTTTTCTAAAGAATGATTCAGTGACTTCTCTTGGTTCTCAAGATGAAATACAAAGTCCTTAACCAGACCTTGAGCTCCCGTATAATCCAGCCTGCCTGCTCTTCTCTCTGCTCCAGGCACTGTGTCCTTATGTGTTTCAGTTAGGATGCCTTTGGCTGCAAGTAACAGAATCTGTACAATAGTGCCATTAAGATGTGGGGCTTAATTTGGCTTGATAACCAATTCTGGCAGCTGTGGCTACAAGCATGGGTTTGGTGGCTGGTAGAGCTTAGGGTTGGTGTCTTTATGATTCTTTTAGCCTTTTCCCTTGTGTTTTCAAGATGGCTGCCATCTTGTTATGGTTAAGGCAGAAAGACCAGGAGAGGGACAGGCAAACATTTTCCATGCCTCCTCCTCCAGTAAACTTCCTATATGTCTTATTAGCCAGAACCGTGTCACATGGTCACTTATAGCTGCAAGGGAGGCTGGGACAGTTGGCTATGTTGCTGAGGCTGGACACATTGCCACCGTAAACATAACCCGGGTCTGCTGTCAAGGAAGGAAGGACAGCTGTTGGGGAAGCACCAAGCAAGCCCTTGATTTAGATGTTCTTGCTTAAGTGCTCTCCCTGTCCTCACATTCCACTCTTCAACCAGCTGTGCCTTCCCACTGTCACTTCTTGGTTCAGGTATTACCTTCCAGGGGTGGGAGGGCTCTCAGTGTCATTTATATCTCCCTGTCATGCTGCTGCTCACAGCATTCAGTTCTTTCCTTTACTGCACTTAGCTCATAACTGGTCTGCAATAGTTTTCAGATGCCTCCCTCTGTAGACGGTAAGCCCCTGATGGCAGGGGCCTTATCTGTTTCCTGCTCTATGTACCGTACCTAGCACAATACCTGGCTTGTAGTAGGTCCTGGTGCATTAATATTTGTCAAATGGAAGAGCAAATAAAATGAACAGAGAAACCAAATTTCTTTCTACTAGGAGCTGCACTGGGGCTTACACTGTGTGATGCACACAGCAGAGGTGGTTTGAACTAATGTCAGTTTTTATAGGACATATTGCAAAAATGTGGGTTAATGACCATTCGGTGGGAATACATTGTTAGACTTTTCTCCTTTCTGAAATTGACTGTATTTCTCTGGCAAATGATGCCATATGCCCCTATTTGAGTGTTACCCTCATAAACTTCTGGCATGAGAGTGTTTTCTGTGATTGGTTCATAATTTTCTGGGCCTTCCCCTGCCCCATGCCCTGTTTAGGAATATTTATGGGAAGGAGCTCAGGCTATGGTTATCTTTTGAATGTGTAACAGAATCTGTTAGGTAGAAAATTCTCCGTCTTAGTTGTTGTAGTAATGCCCTTCCGTTCCTTCTTGTGCACATATCTGTTAGCTGGGTCTGTGTGGATTAAACTACTGTGCATTGTTAAGTTATAGAAAGGAACATCCTGAGCTTGTCAGTAGGCCATTAACTGGTTTGGGTCATGGGTAAGATGCCATCGTATATTGTGGGTCTTCAACTGAGGTGGTGCCTTTGGATTTCAAATGTTGGAATTGCTTAGCATAGTAGATGCCCTTCTCTGAAAATGCCTTTTGCTTTCCTGGTTACAGGTGTGTACAAGGTGACCCCACGCTCCTGCCACCGGTTTGAGCAAGCGTTCTACACCTATGACACGTAAGCTGGGGCTTCTCTGCTCTGTGTGTTTGTGTGACTTCCATAGAGAATGAGTGTGTGTCTCTTCTTTAGTCATTTCTGAGAACAAAAGGAATTTCTTGTAGTTTTTCTGGAAGAGGTTAAGGTTAGGCATTAAAAAGTTTCTAGATAAGGATTTTAAGATGCTTGGGGAAATTAATATTATTTTCTTTTTTTTAAATTAAAGCATTTTTATTTTCCAATTACAGTTGACGTTCAATATTATTAGTTTTAGGTGTACAGCATAGTAGTTAGACATTTATATAATTTATGAAGTGATCCCCCCAGTAAATCTTGTACCCACCTGGTACTATATATAATTATTACTATATATTTTTTAAAATATATTTTTATTGATTTCAGAGAGGAAGGGAGAGGGAGAGAGAGAAACATCAGTGATGAGAAAGAATCATTGATTGGCTGCCTCCTGCACGCCCCACACTGGAGATCGAGCCCACAACCCAGGCATGTGTCCTGACCGGGAATCCAACCGTGACCTCCTGGTTCATAGGTCGACACTCTACCACTGAGCCACGCCGACAGGCTAATTATTACAGTATTATTGACTATATTCTCTATGCTGTATTTTTCGTATCTGTTGTAACTGCCAATTTGTACTTCTGAATCCCTTCCTCCTTTTTTCACCCTATTCCCCACCCCCCCTTTCCCCTCTCATTACCCTCAGTTTTTGATCTCTGTATTTATGAGTCTATTCCTGTTTGGTTTTTGTTTATTTTGTTTTTTAGATTCCACATATAGGTGAACTCATATGGTGTTTGTCTTTCTCTGTCTGATATATTTCACTTAGCATACTACTTGGGTAAATTATTGAGAAAGTGGAGATAGGGACTCTTTCCCAAGAATTCTGTAAACCAAAGATGGAAGGCTGTGGTTTTGAAATGGATTAAAGATAATCTTTGTTAACTCTTCCTCCAGCCCTCACTGATAGGAATTTCTCAAGCTCTAGCCCACCATTTCTCCACTTTTACAAAGGCTTGTGGGTGTCACTGGGGATTCGAGTGTAAAGTTTTGGAGTAGAGAAATCGTTTATTCTTTAAAATCCCGATATATGTATTTCAGAAGTTATTTTGGCCTAAACTAAGAGCAATTTCATGTAGTCTATTTCAGGGTCAGGAAGGTGGCCCATAAAGGGTGTTGTTTGGCGTTGGGGACATTCAGGAGAATGACTAGGTGATATTGCCTGTGTTTTATTTCCACTTCTGTGATTTATAGGTCTTCACCCAGTATCTTGACGTTGACAGCCATTCGCCACCATGTCCTTGGAACTATCACCACTGACAAAGTGATGGATGTCACTGTAACTATCAAGTAAGACTAGTGTTTTGTGGTGGGCTGAGCAAGGGAGGATGGTGGGTGAGGCCTGGGGGCTTCTCTAATAGACTCTCTGAAAACTATTTTTGATTTCTTATCTCTAGGTGTATATACAAATGGCCTTCTCTCTCATACTGATGTGACATAGCCATAAATTAGCAGCAGCCTTGATCCTTTCCTTTTATGATTCACGAATTAACTTGGGATGAGGAAGAGCCTTCTGACAGCTCGTTTCAATGCCTTAAATTTCTGTTTGAACTCTTTATACTTCCTTTCTTTGCTAGAGGGAAAAAGTCTCTGGTTTATTCATTGTATTTCAAGTGTTTTAGCAAATTCAAAAATATTGCCTATTTTTCTTAGACCTTCTCTCAAGGGCTTGGAAAATAGAGATAGTACCTTATGTAGGAAAGGTCACGAGAGAGAAAGGACATGAAAGGCCGTGCCTCCCTGAAGGTCAGGTTCATGTGAATGTGACCTTTGAGAGAAATTTTGCATGTGGTGAGGTGACACCCCAGTTTTCTTAAACCCCAGTTTTCTTGAGAAATGAAAGTTTTAGCAACTTTCATTTTGAAAGTTTTGGCAATGGAAATCTGAGAACCTTTCTCTGTCCTTACCTTAGTTGAAGTTGCCTTTCCAGCTATATCTTAATCTTTTTGTCCACTGCCTTTTCACCCATCCATTCTTTCCGAAAGTATTTCTTGAGAGTCTTCGGTGTGACTGGTCGTAGGCCACAGCTCCTGCCCTAGACTCATGGGGGAGGCAGATAGTCCAAGAACCAGACACAGAGCTGAAAGATTACAAGTGCCATAGCACTTTGAATTTGAACTTGTTGGCGTTGGGGACATTCAGGAGAGTTAAGCTGGTAGGGGCCAGGCCATGTTAAGCCAGAGTGATCCTTTAATACCAGAGATCATATGACTCCTCTATTTCAAACTCCAGGGGTTTTTCCATTCTACTCAGAATGAAATCAAAGGTCTGTGAAGCCCCAGTCCCCTCAGGGCTCTCCTCCTCCCCCGACCCAAGGACTCTTCCCTGGGGCCCTTTCCCCAGGTTACCTTGGTCTCCTTGCTGTCCCTTGAGCTCCCCATCCAAGACTTCCAGGACTTTGCACTTGTCCTCTCCTTGCTTGAGACACTCCTCACCCTGAGAGCCACATGGCCCACTTTTTCCCTTCCTTCAGGATTATTTGATCCGAAAGGCCTTGGCTCACTCCCTAAAAATAGCACCCCCATGCTCCCAGCACTGTCTCCTTCCACACTACTTTATTTTTTTCATTGTACTTGTCATGTGACATCATTTTTCCTTTTCCTGCCTCTTCCCACTAGAATGAGGATTCGCCAGGGTTAGGGAATATTGCCTGTCTTGTTGAATGACTGTATCCAGTGCCTGGTTCTCTGGCAGAGGATGTTCTTAATATGTGTTGAATGAAAGGCGGCGGATGGCAGCCTGGGTAGAACTCATGTCCTTGGAAAATCTGCCATGGTTTCATCCAGCCATAAAGTCAATGGTATCTCATTCCAGCCCAGATCTCCCAAATACTACTACCATCACACAGAAATTCAGCCTTAATTTATTTTTAATATGTTTTTATTGATTTTTAGAGAGCGGAAGGGAGAGGAATAGAGAGATAGAAGCATCTATGAGAGAGAAACATTGATCAGCTTTCTCTGCACGCCCCCTACTGGGGAGCAAGCCCATAACCTCTTGGTTCATGGGTCAATGCTCAACCACTGAGCCACATTCTCTGGGCCAGTCTTTATTTTTAAAAAAAACTATTAATATATTCAAATCAGGAGAATATTTTGCCATGTGTGGTTCTATCAGGTGTTTAGTTTTGTTACCTATGGGCCGCTCCTTCCTTTCCTCCAGGTCTTCCATTGACAGTGAACCCGCCTTAGTCTTAGGCCCCCTGAAGTCTGTGCAGGAGCTGCGGAGGGAGCAGCAGTTGGCTGAGATTGAGAGCCGCAGGCAGGAGCGGGAGAAGAAGGGCAATGAAGAAGGTGGAGAAGGAAGCACCAAGCCCCCTGTCCAAGAGATGGTGGATGAGTTGCAAGGCCCCTTCTCCTACGACTTCTCTTACTGGGCCCGGTAAGCTCTCTTGGGCTTTCTCTGCAGTGTCCTCTGTTCTGATAGTCTTCCTAATGGAGGGACAGAGCCAGCCAAATTGAAGTCTTTTTATTATTTCAGGTCTGGAGAGAAAATCACTGTCACACCCTCGTCTAAAGAGCTGCTCTTTTATCCCCCTTCCATGGAAGCCACCGTCAGTGGAGGTAGGTGTCACCTCAGTGAGCCAGTGACACACCTTTGCAGTCGTTTCTTTGCTGCATTGAAACATTTATTCTGTGTTGTTGTTACAGAGAGAGCATCTTTGTAAGGCACATAGATGTTACTATTTGATGAAGGAATGAGTGAATGAATGAAATCAGTAAGAGTAACTTTTGCTGTCGGAAAGGGGAGATCTTTTTTGGAACAGGACTTGGTTTTTCTTGACATTACCAGGTTGACAGCAGAGGTCCGTGAAAAGCAAAATCATCAGTTGTGGAACATTAGTTAATTCTGTGTCTGAACTGTTTGTGCTGGTTAGGGCCCTTCTTTATTGGTAACTAGAGGCCCAGTGCATGTCATTTGTGCACTGGGTGGGTGGAGGGGGTCCCTCAGCCTGGCCTGCACCCCCTTGCAGTCCGGGACCCCATGGGGAGCGGGCCTAAGCTGGCAGTCAGACATCTCCCAAGGTGTTCTTAGCATTGCTGACCGCTGTACTCGCCAGCTGGGAGCCCAGCTTCTGGCTGAGCATCTGCCCCCTGGTGGTCAGTGTGCATCATAGCGACCAGTCATTCCACCGTTCAGTCAATTTGCATATTAGCCTTTTATTATATAGGATTAGAAGTAATTGCTTACTGAGTATTTGCCTTTTGGCTACTGATAGTTTTTTCTAGCATCATGGGTTCATTCAATACCGGGGATTTATGTGGCTTGTGTTTGGAAGTAGAGTTTGAAGAGCCTGCCTTCCCACGGGCAACCTGTCTGGGGTGGCCTTCCGTGTTGGGTCCTCCGAGGTCGAGCAGCACAACTCTTATCTGCTGTAAAGGCATCTCTCCCTGGTGGGCTGGTGAGAACCAAGAGAGAGGAGTCGTGAAACCCTGGCTTGCGTTAGGTTTACCTGTTAACGTTGTTGGCAGTTAAATAAGGCCTTTCCAGGATGGAGAGAGGCTTGGGCCACTTTTCCTTATTGAAGTTTCTGGAACATTAAACAACCTCATTTGGAGGTTAGCTTCAGATACCTCAGTTTTAGGCCCTTCTTATTGGGAAGTTCCCCACCAGAGGCTCCCGTCCTCTGCAGCTCCGTCGTATTCTTCTGTTCACCTCTTCCCTTTTAGAAAGCTGCCCAGGGAAGCTGATCGAGATCCACGGGAAAGCAGGCTTATTCCTGGAAGGCCAGATCCACCCAGAGTTGGAAGGAGTCGAGATTGTCATCAGTGAAAAGGGGGCAAGTTCACCCCTCATCACAGTCTTTACCGATGACAAAGGTGCCTACAGGTAAGCCGGGATTAGGAAACATTTGCTTGGGCCAGCTGGGGAGCCGGGATTTCCTGTGGTGAGGCGAGGCCGTCTCTGCATTGCTCTCTTTCTTCAGTGTCGGGCCCCTGCACAGTGACCTGGAGTACACCGTGTCCTCACAGAAGGAGGGCTACGTCCTGACTGCGGTGGAAGGAACCATAGGAGATTTTAAAGCGTATGCCCTGGCAGGCGTAAGCTTTGAGGTAACACTGTATGTTTTTAAAAAGCAGTTTTATTGAGGTGTAATTGACATACAATGTACTGCACATAAAGTGTATAATATGATATATCGCCAACATAGTCTCGACATAAGAACACACCCATGAAAACACCACCAAACACCCCCCAAAGTTTCCTTGTACCACTTGGTAATCCATCCCTCCCATCCCACCCCACTGATCTGATCTGGTTCCTATCACTGTGAATTAGTTTGCAGCTTCTAGAGTTTTATACAAATGGAATCATACAGGGTGGCCTCTTCGTCTGGCTTTTTTCACTCAGCGTAATTTGGAGATCTGTGACTTAAGCTTGTTTGCATGCCTTTTGGGAAGTGTTCCAAGCTTTCTCCCTCCACTGTTCTGTGTCAGAGGACACAGGGGTTCCTGCAGTGGTGTTTGAAGTCTCCCTCTCCTCTCTCCATCCTTCTTGGGAGGGAGATGCTGTGAGATGTCCGAGTAGGGCTATTTTCAACATGGAGGACGAAGGAAAAGAACGGCAGATCATCTCCCATGAAAAATGAAAATCCTGTATTGCAGATTACATCTTAAACTAAATTGAAAGATATTCAAACTTGGAAGAAATATTTATACCATAAATAATATCCCCAGTTTACAAGGAACTTCTTAAATTAATAAGAAAAAACTCAATAAAGAGAACAAAGGATACGAAAAGGCAATTCACAGAAGTAATACAAGTGAATAATAAACATAGAAGAAATGCTCAATTTTGGTGACTGAGGAAATGCAAAGGAAGTTACCATTGAAACACTGGGTTTTGGGTTAGATTTGCAATAATTAGGATCATATCCATGTTTTGGAGAGCGTGTATTTTTCCATGCATGGATGATTTATGGAGCATGCATGGCTATAGCCACTTGAGAGTTCAATTTGGTGGTATCTTTCTGAATTTAAAGTGCACATACCCAACGATTCTACTCCTAGGAATGGATTATTCAGGAAAAGAGAAAAACCTAAGTGCACAAAGATAAGCATGTTCGGGGATCTTTAGATTTTTCTCTCCTTTTCCACCACAAGACGGTTTACTGGCCTCTGCATCTGAATGCTATTCCACTGTTAAGCAATGAAGGCAAATCTCTGGGCTGATAGAAGAAGGAAAGGCAGGGTCTGAGGTTGAGGCAGAAAGCACGTGTAGTGTGTAAGCATGCCATTTTTCTTTTTTAATCCTCACCTGAGGATATTTTTTCCATTGGCTTCTAGAGAAAATGGAAGGGAGGAAGCATGGGGAGAGAGAGAGAGAAACATCAATGTGAGAGAGACTCATTGATTGGTTGCCTTCCGCACACCCTCCCACCTCCCCGCCACCAGGCTGGGGAACCTGCAACCGAGGTATTGAACCCATGGCCCTTCATTTCGTTGGCTGATGCTGTAACCACTGAGCAAAAACCAGCCAGGGCAAGCATGCCGTTTTTGTCTCAACCCCTCCTGCCCCAGTAAACTTGCCAGTCTGTCAACAATAGCCATAATGTTTATAAGCTTTGTGTGGGCATCGAAATAGTTCCGGAGGAGTATCCACCAAGCTATTAACAGCAGTTACCCCTGGGGACGAGGAACAGACATTCTGTTCCCCCAACAAATAACAACAAAAGAGAAACAACCCATAAGAATTGCCTCTTGGCTTGTGAACTCCTGTCTGCATGGTTACTGTGGGTTCACCTTGCGGTGTTTCCTTTCTCGCCCCCAGATAAAAGCTGAAGATGACCAGCCCCTCCCTGGGGTCCTCCTGTCCCTCAGTGGAGGAGTGTTTCGTTCCAACCTCTTGACTCAGGACAATGGCATCCTGACTTTCTCAAACCTGGTAAGATGTCCTGTAACTTAGCTCCTGCCTGTCTTCCCCACGAGGAAGCAGGGATGCAGTGTGTGACTTACATACCGCTGGACAGCGTGAGAACAACACCAGCGTGGAGTGTTTGAAGTTTCTCCGGGGAGCAAATGTAATTAGAGTATTGCTCTTATTAGAGTTTAATGCGGCTGATTCATGTTCCCTTCCGAGCACACTTCTTGTTTTCTGGTCACCCAGCTGTCACAAAGAGTGTAATTAATGACCCTGGCCACAGCGATTCCTGTCTTAGGCGGCCCTTTGTTTTACCAAGGATCCCGTTGTTTATAATGCCGATCTTATTCAGCAGTTAGCTTGTGTTTCTTCTGCAAAGTGCACTCCCCATGCTGTGAAGATAGCACCAATTTTTCATTCCAGATGTAGCCTGAGCCCTTGGCTGGTGGGGACTTAGGCAGTGTGCGTGAATTGGCCATCTTGTCAGTCCAGGGAATGAAGTGATTGTTACAGGGGTGTCACAAGCAGGCAGTGAGGTGTATCCGAAAGGTCATACACTGTGTGGTGATGCATACCCGGGTTCAAATCTTCCCTCTGCTCCTTACTTGCTGTGTCATCTTGGGCAGGTTACTTGACCTCTGAGCCCCAGTTTCCCCAGTTTCTTCATCCCTAAAATGCAAAGGACTGCTACCTCCACAGTTACTGAAGGCACATGGTAATGACAGCTGCTGTTGTTAGAACTGTAATTGCCATTACCATAACTGTTTATGGTAGAGTTACTGGTACCATCTCTGTCTGTCCAGGAAGCCCGGGGCTCTTGTGGCATAGTTCTGGTCCATCATGACTTAGTCGCCCCCTTTTAAGCCCGGCCCAGAGGCTCAGTTGTGGTTGTCTTTTGGCAGAGCCCTGGCCAGTATTACTTCAAGCCCATGATGAAAGAATTCCGGTTTGAGCCATCCTCCCAAATGATTGAGGTGCAGGAAGGGCAGAACTTAAAGATCACCATTACCGGGTACCGCACGGCCTACAGGTGAGCAACCCCTGCCCACTTCCCTCTCGTCCAGGCCTGGCTGTGGGATCCCCCTCAAACTGCCATCATCTGGACGCTCATTCCAGCCATCACATGGACTAAATTTGGGAGCCAAGGGACATGGGATATGGGTCTAAGACCTTTGATCGCCGCCCTTTCCTTTTAATATTTCAAACTAGTGGTTCAGCCACAAAGTTTCTATTTTGAAATTGGCCTGTGAGAGCCTATCTGGTTGCTTTAAAAATTTTAAAGGAAGGAATGCATTCGCTTGAGTAAAACATCAAAATGTTGAAAAGAGTACACAATGTAAAATTTTCCTTCTATTCTTGTCTCCCAGCTACCTCAGTTTTCCGGTGTTTTTAAATACTTCCAGTGATGGTTTTTTGCAAATACGTGTGTGTGTGTGAATGTGTGTGTGTACTTACACACACATTCACACACACACACACACAAGTATTTATATACACTTAAAAAAGCACTTGAAATGAACATTGATTAATCAGAAACAGTAGGTTCAGAAAAATGGGGTCATTTTCAACAATGAAATAAAAGAGAAAATGATTTATTTTCCTTTCATTGAATACTTTGCTATTTAGAATAAATCCTAATAAAAATAAAATAAAATGGAATAAAATAAAGCTTAGCCTTTTTAACTTACAGTTTTCTGGAGTGTCCCTTAGGATGTATGAGAGGAGATACTGATGGTATCCTGGCTGGATTGGCAAGTGACACAGTGAGATCTGAAGGGCCTGTGGCCTTAGAGCACAATTCTCCATTGAGCTGTCTTGCACTGTAAAATGTTGGTAAATGCGGGACACTTTGAGTTTCTTTGTGTGCTTCAGGAAATCACAGGAATATCATGTTCCTTGTCTTCTCTTGTCACTCTAGCTGCTATGGCACAGTTTCTTCTTTAAACGGAGAGCCGGAGCAGGGGGTTGCCGTGGAGGCGGTGGGACAGAGCGACTGTAGTATTTATGGGGAGGACACCGTGACGGATGAAGAGGGGAAGTTCAGATTACGTGGATTGCTGGTGAGACTTTGAGCATGTTTTATTAGGGGATTTTTCATACAGTGTTTGGAGGTATCTTGTAGAACCTCCAAAATTGATAGGATTGGGCCAGGCCTGAGGGCTGGGGAGGTGGGTATGGTTCTGGAACCCTCTCAAGTTTTTTCTTAACTGACACATCTTGCCTTTTAACTAGCTGACATATTGGTTTGAGGTTTTGTATCGAAGTAAATTTGGAAACCCATGGGTTTGGTATAGAATTGGGGGTTTTGGCTAGAATTGGTTGGTTATGGCTTAGGCCAGGGCTCTCAAATCAAAGGCCTATGGGGCCCATAGAGAGGTGCAAATGGCTGAAGGAGGCTGGGTGTAGAGTAGGGAGTGAAGAGGACTGGGGAACTGGAGAGGGCACGGCCCATGTAAAGGGAGAAGCTACATCCCAGCTCCAGCTCATTATGGCCATGTGGAAGACAGACTGAGGGCAGCCACAGAGTTTGAATTTTTAAAAGAGAAGTCAGAAATTTAGATTTCCATGTGAACATTCCTGACTTTTCTATGTAAACAATTAATTAAAAAAACAACACACCCATAACTTGTGTGAGCCAGACAACCATCTTATTTGTCCTTTTGGCTGCTAAGTAGCAACATTTGGTTTAGGATTTATGGCACTTTTTTTCTCAGTTTTTATTCATTCATTTCCATGCTCATTCAGCACACACTGAATGTAAACTGTAGGAGTCACAGAGTGTGTGGGTTAGACGGCACCCACTGGACTGGGCCGCTTGGATTTGGAGTTGGGTCCCCAGCCTTTCAGACTCACAAACTATATTCTTTTCTTTTCTTTTGATTTAGGATTTTTTCAACTTTATTTATTTATTTATTTTTGATTAATTAAATCTTTATTGTTCAGATTATTACGGTTGTTCCTCTTTTTTCCCCCCATAACTCCCCTCCACTCAGTTCCCAACCCACCCTCCTCCCTCATTCCCCACCCACTGTCCTCATCCACAGGTGCACGACTTTTGTCCAGTCTCTTCCCGCATCTCCCACACCCCTTTCCCCACCAAGAATAGTCAGTCCATTCCCTTTCTATGTCCCTGATTCTATTATAATCACCAGTTCATTCTGTTCATCAGATTATTTATTCACTTGATTTTTAGATTCACTTGTTGATAGATGTGTATTTGTTGTTCATAATTTGTATCTTTACCTTTTTCTTCTTCTTCCTCTTCTTAAAGGATACCTTTCAGCATTTCATATAATACTGGTTTGGTGGTGATGAACTCCTTTAGCGTTTCCTTATCTGTGAAGCTCTTTATCTGACCTTCAATTCTGAATGATAGCTTTGCTGGATAAAGTAATCTTGGTTGTAGGTTCTTGGCATTCATCACTTTGAATATTTCTTGCCACTCCCTTCTGGCCTGCAAAGTTTCTGTTGAGAAATCAGCTGACAGTCGTATGGGTACTCCCTTGTAGGTAACTGACTTTCTTTCTCTTGCTGCTTTTAAGATACTCTCTTTGTTTTTTGCTCTTGGCATTTTAATTATGATGTGTCTTGATGTGGTCCTCTTTGGATTCCTTTTGTTTGGGGTTCTCTGCGCTTCTTGGATTTGTAAGTCTATTTCTTTCACCAGGTGGGGGAAGTTTTCTGTCATTGTTTCTTCAAATAGGTTTTCAGTATCTTGCTCTCTCTCTTCTTCTGGCACCCCTATAATTCGGATGTTGGTACGCTTGAAGCTGTCCCAGAGGCTCCTTACACTATCTTCGTAATTTTGGATTCTTTTTTCATTTTGCTTTTCCGGTTGGGTGTTTTTTGGTTCTTCACATTTCAAATTGTTGACTTGATTCCTGTGATCCTCTAGTCTGCTGTTGGGAGTCTGTATAATATTATTTATTTCAGTCAGTGTATGCTTAATTTCTAGTTAGTCCTTTATCACAACGTCGAGGGTCTCATTAGATTTCTTGTAGGTCTCATTAAGTTTATTGGCAGTTTCTAGAAAATTCTTGAAAAACCTTAAAAGTGTAGTTTTGAACTCTATATCCAGTAGTTTGCTTTCCTCCATTTCTGTCATTTGTGTCCTTTTTCTTTGTCTCCGCATTTTTTATGCTTCCCTGTGTTGATAAAGTGGTTTTCTGTGCTAAGTGTTCTTTAGGGCCCAGTGGTTCAGCCTCCCCAATTACCTGAGAAGGACACTCTTGGTGCACCCCCTTGTGGTCTTTGTGCACAGTCTTATTGTAGTTAAGCCTTGATTGTTGTAGGTATCACTGGGAGGAATTGACCTCCAGGCCAATTGGCTGTGAGAATCAGCTGTGTCTGCAGTGGGAGAATTTCTGTGCTGGAGACACCCCTCCGGGGCAAGACTTGCTTCACTGGGGCTTTGGTGCTCACTGAGTCTGTCCCCTGAGTGTGTCCTTTATGGTTCCACGGAGCTGCAAACTGGATGGTCCTACTCTGACCTCTGGGTATACTGGCTCCTGGATCTCTAGGGAGGTGCTAATCTAGCCTCTGCCTAAGCTATCCAGCAAAAGCCTCCCTGCAGGACTTGGGCAGGGCGGGTCCCACTGGATCAACAGGGCGGGGCTAGCAGTTATGGCTGCTCTCAGTCCAGCCCTCAGAGGCCCCACTTCTCAGTGCCCCCGGTAACCGCTGCAAGCCCCTCCAAGAGAAAGCTGCCCTTGAATTCCAACCAATGCCAGACAGTCCCGCTTCTCCTGTATGAGTCTGGGTCCCCAGAGACTCGCTCGGAACTGGAGCTCAGAGCTTGAGACTCCCTCCCGATTGAAAACGACAACCGCGCCCTCAGCTGCCAGCCCGCTCCGCGCGTGTGCCTCTACCTTAGTATTTTACTTCCACACTGCGCCTCCTCTGAGTCTCGGTATGCTTTTCTCTTTCCTTCTAGTTGTGGAATTTCCACTCAGCCAGCCTTCCTGTGGTTCTGGATGATATCCATTCCGTCTTTTAGTTGTATTTTTGAAGTGGTTGTTCAAGGCAGCAAACTCCAGTGTTTACCTATGCCGCCATCTTGGTTTCCTCCACAAACTATATTCTTAACCCCAGAGATGGCGTCACGTATCTCAGCAACAAACTAATGTTAGCCCAAATCACGTGAGCTGAGATGCAAATCACTTCGTCAGTTTACTTAGATACATTGAGGCAATGCTGTTCTTCCCCAAAGACAAGAATACTCATGTCCAATGTCCAGGGCACCCCCATTCTCAGATATTAGGGTACCTGGAAGTAAGGTCGGAAGCCAGGGGAAAGACACCTATCTTTTTTTTAAAATAAGTGTGTAAGGAAAAAGTGACTCAGAATTTTTTTGACAAAGGGTTCATTTGTGCTATGAAAACCTTGCTTTTAAGCTGAATTTATCTAGTTTGCAGCCTTCCTAGAAATTCTCCTTTGAAGTCATATCTCTCTTTATCAGAGTTGCCACTAACCCATGCAGCAGTGTCAAAAACAAACATAAAATGTCATTTAATCGCGGCAATTTACTTCCATCTATTGGAAAATTGCCATCATGTGCTGGCTTTCTTCGACCAAATTATTGCTATCTGACAAAATTTTCTGAGTAAGTGTATATACATCTTTCATGTGATCAGTGTCCAAAAAAAGGTGGTTTTTTTTCTTAGAATGCTGACTTTTTGGTAAACATGCTATATGCCTATAAATGTAAGTAATAGAATAAAAAGTATAAAGAAGAAATTTTTTTTAAAAGGGAAAAACCTGAAATTCCACTTCCCAGAAATGATATCCACAGTGAGCATTTGGGAGTGTCATTCCAGGTATCACTCGATGTACTATACAAGCAGAGGGGAGGGGCGGACAGCAGGGAAGAAGAACTTTGTCAGACTGGGAGTGTATTATATTTGCAGTTTTGAAATAAGAAACCACATTTAAGTTTCCTTGGGTAAAAGAAACTGAATGGGGATTGAGGAATTGCAGAATGTCAGGTAAATGTTTCTTCATCAGGATGTTTTGGTTTTGTTTTTTTTTAAATCTTTATTGTTGAGAGTATTACAGATGTCCCCCGTTTTCCCCTATTGCCCCCCTCCACCTAGTTCCCGCCCCACCCCAGGCCTTCGCCACACTATTAGGTTGACAGGTGCAGACGGGGAGCTGAAATGAGTGAGGCAGGAAAGCTGCGGTCCTGGTGTGGACCTGCAGTCAGAACAGGCTCAGATCAGGTTGCATGTGACGAGCCTGTTTCTAGAGAAGTGACGGCCTGGGTTTGTTTGCAGCCGGGATGTGTGTATCACGTGCAGCTCAAGGCAGAAGGCAATGATCACATTGAACGGGCCCTCCCCCACCACCGGGTAATTACGGTAAGCATGAAGTTCTTCAGCAGAATTCAGTGGTGTGATTGCTTCCTAATCAAAAACCTGTTAGCACTCCTCTGGCTGTCTGCCTTTCATCCTCTGCGATGGTGGGGGTGGGGGGTGGGGGGGGTGCAGGGGGGACTTCAAATCCTAATTAAGGGTCCTCTTGGATTAGTGTCATCTTCCCAAGCAGCGTCTTGTGGGGTTTTTAATGAACAGCGTGGCTGTCACTCATCCAGAGAAGAAATTTGAACTGTTGTTTCCCCACTTCCCTGCAAGCTCTGATCATTATTCTGCAAGTTGAGGATCTTAAAGCACAAGGAGCTTTCTAATCAAGGGCATGTGATAAGGGAACATGGGCCTAATTGGTAGCCGGGCCACCCAGATTCCTTACATTCAGATAACCTGTTCTTCCATTTGGTGGGCAGTCTTTCTGATATTCCAGACAATGACTTCTTAGCTAATTGACGCCTAACAAGGCAGCCCTCCAGGAAGTGGCCGGGGAATCACTTGAAATGAAGCTTTTCTCCCACAAAATTTGCTAGACTAGAGGGCCTTAGTGGGACAAGAGGGACTGCCTTGTGGTGGCTTTAGGCATGAAGTTTGTGAGGGGTTAGAGAGAGAGGTGGCAGGCCATTTAGGACTGTTTGGCCTGGAGGGTGGATTTTGTTGATGTCTTCATGGCAGCTGGCATTTTAAATGGCCGTACTTTACAGTTCTATATATTTCCTTGCCATCGTGACTTAGGCCAGGATCACCAGCAGCCGTGTGGCCTGTGAGCTGGCAGATATGAACTAGTGACAAATTGAGAGCACACACCCACCCAGAGGGGCTGCTGTGGCATGGTTCTTGCTGATTGCTGCCAGGCAAGAACGTTTTCTTTTTTAAGAGAGACTAAAAAATCTGGCTTTTTTGTACATGAAATTTTTAAAAATATTGGCTAGTAATTAAAACTTAGGAAACAAAGACTGCATTTGTCAAACAAAATGTGTCTGTGAGCCAGGGGTAGCCCATCTATCTACTTACTATCAGATGGTGACCTGGGACTTAGGATGCTTCTATGACCTTTAATATAGGAAGTGAAGTTTGTCATGAAATAGCGCCTGAGACGTCACACAGCTAGAGTAGAAGTTCCTCTTCCAGCTTCCTCAATACCAGCATTCCTTATTTCTTTCCAGGTTGGCAATAACGACATCGACGATATAAACATCATTGTTTTCCGGCAGATTAATCAGTTCGATTTAAGTGGAAATGTGATCACTTCCTCCGAGTATCTTTCTACATTATGGGTAAGGCCAGCTTTTCAAGGTGAAAATACTGTCTTCTTTTCAGCTTTGAGACAAGTAAGAACTGGATGTCTGTGCCTCTCTGGTGCTAACTTTAGCATGCTAAAGGTGGAGATGCTGAGTGTTGAGGTTGAGATTTAAGAAACTTCGATCCAAGCATATATCTGGGAGAATGATTGCTGGTAGCTGGAGAGAAATGCGTTCCAGTTTCAGATAACCGTTTTACTAGCAGTATATATCTCTGTAAGTATTGTAGTAGGAGCCTAATGAACGATCAATATGATCTAAAGCCTGAAACAAATACAATTTTAAGGCAGAGTGCTTCGTAACTATTTAAATTCTGTCCAGGTGGCGATGGTGGGCAGTGAACTAGAACTCAGACGGTCTGGGCTGCCTTCTGTCACGGTGGTTACGTCCCTTGTCAGCTTGGGCAGCCGCTCCATTCCCATGGACCGTGGTTTTCTCCTCTGTAAAGCCAGGGAGTTGGACTCACTGACCTCTTACGGTCTGTCCAAGTTCTAACAAAATGTGCTCTCTGGAAAGAAGGAAGAGATGTTTATACAGTGCCCTGTGATCCCTTGAGAGATGTCAGTGAATCCCCTCGGGAGGGTGTTTTTCAGAGGCACTGTAATTTTGTATACAGTGATGTATTAGACTTGAGTGAAAACGTGCATTTAGGTTTTAACTCACCTCTTAGCTGCCCTCCGGTCCCGGGGTTGTAAGCATGTTTCCAGAGAGTGAGTGTAGGATGTGGGCAGACTGGAGCGCTCATGCCCCTCCCAGGGAGTGAAGGTGCTGCTCCCCTGCTCACTCCGACTATCGCTGTGTTGTGAGTTCTGGCCCAGGGTTGACATCACTTTCCGGTTTCCCAGAGGAGCTGGAAGTTGGAGTTATTTGGAATCACCTGATTTTTATATATAGGGATGGATTCAAATGTTCTCAAAACACTGCACAAATCAGAAGAACATATGTTCAGTTTTGGTGTGACCTGCAGGCCTCCGCTATTTCCTGTGACTTTTGTGTTAGGAAATCTCCTCTTGACTTGTGTGTTATATAGGAAAGTGTCAGCCTGGGCCCTGGAAAGGGGTGCTCTGGAGTTCTCCTGCCGTAGGTGCAGGGAGGAGCCCCCACAGCCTTTAGCATCAGCCAGGACTGTACCTCCCTCTCCCCAGGCCCCATCACATATGGTGTGACAGGCAGCACACCTGGGCTGGAGAGAAAGGCCAGAAGCAAAGCAGTGCATTGCTGGAAGCAGACCGGAGTACCAAATGCAAAATGGGAATGTGTTTCAGGTTCCAGGTTCCAGCATATGGAGAGCAGTGCCGGGGGGAGGGAGAGAGGGGCATGAGACCTCAGTGATGGGGAGTCCCAGGATCTTGCATATATAAGATTATGTGACCTTAAGTGATGCAGGCTCCCCAAGTCTCCTTAGGGATAATAACGATGCCTGTTTAGTAGCCAGGATGGGTGACAATACATATAAGGCGCCTGTTGCATGCCTGGTATGTTATAGAAATGTTAGAAGCGATTCTTTTTTAATGTCATTATACTAACTATTATCACCATATTAAGTGTTCACATAAGTCGTCAGAATCTGCTGTAAGCCTTACGTGTCTTTGCACGCCGTGTAACTGGAATCTCAGATGACTGAGGAATGCGTTACATATGGCCTGTCAGGGGAGGATGGATTCTCTTTCAAGTACCCATGTTTCCAAAGACCCTTTCCTCCCAGGAGATAAGCTCTCCTGAGGATGTCTGAAAGGGAAGGTTTATCGTGTCTCAGTTCAAAAGCCCGTCCGCTTTGTTACCGCTCTCCAGGTCAAGCTGTACAAAAGTGAAAACCTCGACAACCCGATCCAGACGGTTTCTCTTGGCCAGTCCCTCTTCTTCCACTTCCCGCCACTGCTCAGAGACGGCCAGGTAATGGCATGGCACCATTCTCGGTTCCGTCTTCGTTTTAATAATCCCACTTTTCAGTTTTAGGAAGCACAGTTCTCTCATTTTCTCTCTAAATACACTCCACAGAAATGGTTGATGTTTTCCTCTCTGAATCAAAGGAGATTGGGCTCTGTAGTGATTATGTTTCTTAATTAGTGTTTTTCTGTTTACAAAAATAACACTTGTTCATGACAGGAGAGTTTGGGAGGGGGTGGAGGTGTCATCAGACATAATACCCTCATCCAGAAATAACCACTGTTAACGTGTTGCTAAGTATCCTTTTGGTCTTTTTTCAGTGTGTGTGCACATATGTGTATAAGTTTAAATCTAAGATACATTTATTTTAATAATTCAGAGCTGGGATTCTTATATATCACTTTGTAATCTGTGCTTTTCAGTGAAGAATATGTCACAAATCTTTCCCATCATAAATCATTTATAACATGATTTTGAATGGTTGTACAGTAATTCATAGTATAAGAAATATCATAATTGATTTAACCAAGGCGCTAATGTTGGACATTCATTTATTGGATATAGAATGTTTATTATCAATTCTAACTGGACAGAGAAAACTTTTGTAGTTGGTGTGGTGGGAGCAACCTTTGCAGAGAATTTGGTTCCTTTCTGGGGACTTAGCTTCAGTGTATCAGTGAGCCTGTGGCGTGACATTCCCTCTCCTGGCTTTTCACCACCTGCACAGGGTGATACACTGGCCTTTCTCAGTGTGGAATGGCTATAAAGCAATGACATAGGTTGAGATGGAGTTTGGGGCGTTCCCCTTCATTTCCCTGATGCCCTCTGGGATGGATACCTTAGGCAGCCGCAGTGTGAACAATGCTAGGTTCCAAGGCTGGTTGGCACTGTACTAGCTGAGTGACCCTGGGCAAGTCACTGTTCAGTCCTTCAGGCCTTGCTCTCCCCATCTGTACAGTGGGGGTCATCGTGCCGATCTTGTCAGTGTTTGCGAGCAGAGCAGGCTTTGATCTGGCGCACAGGGCTCAGCACGCAGGGCCGTGACCGTCACGGTACCTTTCCTGAGATGCTGTGTTCTTAACACATGCCAGCTAATGAGCCACCAAAGTGCTGTCCCTGAAAAGTCAGCCTCATTTTGGATTGCAAACAGTCTTCCCCAGTTTGATCACGTCCCTCCCTTATTAAAATGGGCTCATAAGAAAGCCTTGTGTATCATAAAGTCATATCCTCAGAGGGCCATAATTGTGGTTAAATGCGCTCATAAAAAGTGCCACAGCCTTTGAAAGCTTTACAGAAGGCACATCTCAGAGACACGCGGCTGCCACTGCTGGGGTAACCCACTGAGGTTACCACTCTGAAGTTAGCGACCTTTGTTTGGATGTATAAACTTGGGGATTTCCTTAAAAACATCACATCCATACGTTAGGTTTTCGTTTTCATCTGCTTTGCCCAAACTCCTTTATGAAATAACTTCTCACTTGTGCACAGAACTACGTTGTGCTCCTGGACTCCACGCTCCCCAGGTCCCAGTACGACTACGCCTTGCCGCAGGTTTCGTTCACCGCAGTGGGCTACCACAAGCACATCACCTTGGTTTTTAACCCCACGGTAAGGGGGAGGGGCAGTCCTGTGAAACCCGGGCTGGTGGGAGAGGGAAAATTCACACACCCTGCGCCCCAGGTATTGGATGGAGGCAGGAATGCTGTGTAAAGGGCCCTCGGCCTGGGGCCCCTCAAGCATCCTGGATTTTGCACTCTGGACTTCCCCAGGTGCGTTCCTGCTTTTACAAGCACTGATGCCAGAGTCCCTTTCGAGGTGGAAACTGGCAGTGAGGGGTGGAATCGTTTAGGTCAGTGGCTCAGCTGTGACTTTTGGGGAAGAAGGTCACCACTGTGCCACGGAGTCATGATGGGTGGCATTGAGGTCCTCCAGGAGGCTCAATATACCTGACCCACCCAAACTTCTAGAGCCAGCTGCCAGCTTACGGGACATGTATAGAGGTCACCAGAGCATGTGACAAACACAACCAGATGTAGGGTGTGGGGCACTGCAGGATGACAACCTGGAACCTGACTTATTTGACACATTGCAAGAAAAATAAGATAACAACATATGGATGGGGTACCTGTAGATTAAAAGAAATTACTCAGTTTATCAGTCAGTTGCCATGTATGGATCTTATTGGATCTGTGTCAAACAGACTGTAAAAGAGGATGGGCATGGTCTGTATTCTGATTGGCCCAATGACATTGAGGGTTCTGTTTAGAAAGGGCGAATGGCCACTGGGATAGAAGTAGCAGCTGCTTCGTCTCCTCACTGGTACAATCTGTGGGACTAGCTTGTTCATTGCTGTGTGTCCAGCCTAGAGCAGTGGGTTCTCCCTACTTCCTGTAGGAAAAGGCCCCTGTGTGTGGCTGGGACTCAGCCACACACACGGATGCCTGTTCTCTCTGCCTTTGCTTCCTCAGTGTGGATAGTGGAAGTTCAGGGGTGAGGAATACCTTGTGATGGACGCTTTGTTCCTGAGCTCCAGAGAGCAAGTAATGAGTTTGGATAGTGGAGGGCGCATCTGAAAATGTATGCGAGTTGCCTCTGTTTCTTACTTTGGATAGTGGGAGTTTGGATCGTGTGGGGTACCTGGGTGTCTGGGGGCACCCCATTCAGAAGGCTTGTGGGTCACGGCTGCGTAATAGCAGATGGCAGGTAAGTGGCAGTACTCTTGGTGTTTGCAGAGGAAGCTGCCTGAGCAAGACATCGCTCAAGGTTCCTTCATTGCCCTGCCTCTGACGCTGCTCGTCCTGTTGGCTGGCTACAACCATGACAAGGTAGGAAATCCAGAGACCTCAGGAGAAAACGGACATATCGGTGAGCGGGGTCCCTCCCAGCTGTGAAGGGACAGAGAAGAATGTCCAGTGTTATAGAAATGACAACATTTTAGGGTGAGAAGGGACCGTAAAGGCCTCAAATCCAGCCCCCCAGTCGTCCTTTCATACACATCTGTAACATCTCCCCCAATCCTTAAACCTGGACCTCTTTGGGGCATGTGTTGCTCAGAGCGGGCCAGCTGTCTCTGCTGACCTCTGGGTCCACAAGCCTGCCTTATTTTGAACTCAGGCTCCCCTCAGCATTAGCACCTAGCGGATGGTGACGACCTGGAAAAGGAGCTGTGCTCACGCAGGGCTTCAGTGGCCATCTGGACAGGAGTCTCCTGGCACCTCCTCACTCTCTCCCTCTCTTTTTAGCTCGTTCCCTTGCTGTTGCAGTTAACGACTCGACTGCAGGGCGTCCGGGCTCTTGGCCAGACAGCCTCTGACAGTAGTGGCCCAGAAGATGCCAAGAGACAAGCCAAGAAACAGAAGACAAGGTGGACGTGAAGAGGAGGAGGAGGGGCAGTGAAGTCTCACTCGGAACAGGCCACAGCCAGGGGACACCACCCGCCATTGGCATGAAAGCATGCGTTTGACTAACTTCAGAGAGCGTGTCCTTGGCCCGGTGTCCCTGTCAGCGTAGCTGCCTGTACCTGTCCTCCCCGTCTGGCCCCGCGGTGCAATGCAATGAATGGACCCTCCTGTCACTCTGCTGAGCACAATTTATTTTCTGAGTTGAAGATAATTTATTATTATTATTTTTGTCAAAGGTATTTAAGCTGTGCCGGTAGTGTGAGAATGTAATTCTTAATCTTCAGCATCATTTGCAAGAAGAATTCCAGGAAACATGGCTTTGGCCCCCTCGTGAAGTCCTGTTGGAGTTACCTTCCCCTTTAATGTCCCTGTGCACCAAGATCCCTGCTGGAAACTGCACAACGTGTGTCTACTTCTAGGAGGGTATGTTTAGGAGGTAGAATCAATAAAATTGCCCGTTCATTGTGTCATAGCTCGTCTCGGAGGTATTTCTTGGATGACATTAACATAATCTATGGCCACGGTCAGAGATTAAGATGCCTGGAGGGGCATGTGGGTCCCAAGTGAAGGGCTGGGGCAAGAAAATCCCCAGCAAAGGCGAGATGGTCCACAGCAGCTGTCGTTTGGCTTGTGTGGAGGGGAAGTAAGGGAAGGTGGGGCTTGTGGCAAAGTGCAGCACGTGCGCCCTGTCTGAAGGAGCCGGCTTCCCTAGCTCACGGGGACTGCAGGAATGTGTGCTCATGTTTCTAGGGAAGCCAGAAGGAGCATTTTATGCGAAATCTTCCAAGTTTTAAATATTAGCAACAAAGTAAAATTTTTAAAAGATCACATACTTTTGTCCAATCAAAATGCATATGGAGGATGGGTGAGGACTGAAGGCTGCTGTTTGCATAAAGGATCCACAGGAATTCATAGCATTTGAACAACATTAATTCATTGTTTTTAGGAATTGGATTAAACGAAGTAATATTGAAGGAGGGGACACATCCGTTAAACATTTGTTGAGTACCACATATGAGAGGCACTGGGGATTTAAAGATGAGTAGAGTAGATGGCACTATGAATGGAGTTGGAAGAGCAGGAGATCAAGTCTGCTTAGTTCCTTACAGCCCCAGTGCTCAGCAGGTAGTGAGCATTCAAAGGAGAGAGTGAATGCATGGGTGAATGAACGATAGGTGGGGAGATGGTGTCCGTCTTCATAGACCCATCATTGGGTAGAAGACCAGCCAGTAAGTGGGCAAGGGCAGTGCAGGGAGCCGAGGGCCTCTCGTTGGCCGTGGGGGCACCGAGCAGAGGTCTGATCCTGCCTGAAGGCTTGGGGAAGCTTCCGAGATGTGATGTGTGGCCAAGTCTGGAAGGCACAGAAAGGAGACAGGAAATCCTGGGCAGAAGGTCTTGTTGGGTGTAACTACCAAAGCACAAGGTCAGCGCAAGGCTTTCCTGGCTCCTGACCCCTGAAGAGTTGCTGTGTTTCCAACTACTGTAGTGGCCCTTGGGCTGGCTGGTTTGCTTTTTGAGCCCGGAGGGAAGTAACCTCTTAGAGGTCTGGGACAGACGAGATACATAATCCGTTTCTTGGAGTGTTTTCTTACTGTTATTCCGAGTGGACACCCTGTAACATCCCTTTTAAATGTTAATGGGGCTTTTTATTGACACCGAGTAAAGGTTAAGAGCTTGTGAAAGATACAACTAAATGTCAATATATTCCTTCCAGTTCCCGAGGCTGCCATTAAGTGGCAGTCTTCGCCCACCACTGGCTGCAGGTCACCTCTGGTGTCCATGGGACTTCCAAAGGGCTCTCTGTTCCTGGAAGAAGCTGATGTATTTCTCAGTCCCTTTGAAAGTCGTCTGTAATTTTCTTCACTTCCTGATCCCCCCGTGAGGTGTAAGTGCTAATGTTGTTACAGGGTTTTGATTGGGGCAGAAGTTCTATGAGACAGATTTTTTCCCCCGCTGAGAAATGTTTAAAAATGTCTAGAATGGTAAGCTCTTGGAGAACTCCATTGCTTGCATATTTTTGCTTATTAAAATGTTCCTGAAACCTCAATGAGGACACTCCGAAGACCTTTAGGGAAGTGTCATTCTAAGGTGCTGCCTTCACCACAGTATTCCTCTCTCGTTTTGGATTTTCTCAACCAAACAGCAAGGATTATTGGAAGTGGGGGCATGGGAAGGGCTGGAAGCGGGCAAGAGGTTGTGCGTGTGCCTGTGTGTGTGTATAGATTGGGGGGTGGGGGGTGGCTGGCGGCTGCAAAAGAAGGTCAGAGGGAAGAGGCAGTGCTTGTGCTTAAGTCTAATGGTGTAATTGTGAGGAGAGAAGATTCATGAAATCAGCCGAAAGTGACTGATTGCCCTCCTGAGGTCAGAGCACCCTCAGGAACGTCCCTGAGTGGTTGCCATGTGCCAGGCACATGCTGAGCCCATTCATGCCTGTCGGTTGGATCTTCATGACTTTATGACGTGCATGTCCTTTCAGTCCCATTGTGTAGAGGAGGAAACAGACTGGAAGCTCTTGCAGCTACTAAGTGGCAGAGCTGGAACTTGAACCCAGATCCAAGGGTTTAACCACCAGGCCCAGCTGCCCCTGCTGTACAAATGAGACAGTGCAGTTACATGCCAGATTTCTGGGGATAATTCAGGTGTTTAGAAAATTAATGTCGTGTGCAAGAGATGTGGGCAGGAGCTGTAATAAAGTTACTAAAGGCCCAGGGACGTGTAGCCATGTGTGTGATGGAGGCTTCATTGTGGGGAAAGATGAGATGCCAGACAACCTTTTCATTTCTCCGTCAGCATTGTCTCTGGAACCAAAGAGCTAAGTGACTGAACACTTAAATCCGGTTCCTTAATAGGCAGGATTCCCTTTCCTTAGCAGCTGGGGCAACCTGAAGAGCAGAGCTGGGAAGGATTTGGGAGACAAAGTTTGCGTGGTTGCATTTGTCTTAGTGTAGATGAGTGTCCACTAGGGGTGAGAGCTGTGTCTGAGTCATCTATGTTTCCAGTTCCTGGTGCATGGTGGGAGCTTGGGACAGGGGCCAGCCTCCAGACGGTCTCCAATGATCCACAGTGTGTGTGGTCTCCTCCCACAATGAAGCAGGGCTGGCCCTCTGTGACCCAGGGACTATGGCAGAAGCGAGTGATGGTGTGTGAGAGCAGACCCGGAGTCCCGTGGAGAGGACTTGAGGCCTATGGCCAACAGCCAGTCTAGCCTGCAGGCCACATGCGTGAGGCCCCTTGGAAGTGGACCCTCCAGCTCCGGTCAAGCTGTCGGTGACTGCAGCCCCTGCTACCATCAGACACCACCAATTGAGAGACCCTGAGCAAGTACTGCCCAGCTGAGCTCTTCCAAATCCCTGACCCGAGGAATTTGTGAATGTGCTATGTGATTGTGTTAGGCCTCTAGGTTTGGGGGTGACTTGTCACGCAGTGTTAGGTAACTGGAACAGTACTCCATAAATGTCTGTTACACGAGTGGACGGGGACTGAGATTCCCCGAAAAGCGGTGCCTTTCTGCTTGCGTATTAGCCAAGGTCTTCGGGTTTCAGGTAATAGAAACCCAGCCCCAACCAGCGTAAGCACAATGGGGCCTGTCTCTGACCACGTGATTGGGAGACACAGGACTGACCGCCTGGCTGTGTGCAGGGCTGGATCCAGAGCCTCCTGGTTTCCCGGCTCTGCTTCCCTTTGTGTGTTGACCTTGTTCTTTCCTCCCTCCAGGCGCTGTGCCAGCTCTCAGGGATCAGGCCCCTTTGCTAGAAACTGACAAGCATTTTAAGCAGGTCCAGGGCTGTTTGCTCAGTTACGGGTCTGCCTGAGGCAGGGGCAAGGCAGGGCAGGGGCAGATGTTGGGCACACATTCACAGACGTGGAGATGTGTCTGCTTCTGTGGACGATGTCACCCAGCAGCTTTGGGCTGTACATCATATCAGTTTGCAGGCTCAATAGAAAGAGAACTTCCATCTCGTAGCACGGTGTCAGTCCTGGGGCAGGTGATGGGCAAACTGCAGAGTCACTGGGGCCTGGCTAGACCTGAGCCACACCTACGTCCGTGCCACGGGTAGCTCCTGTGACCAGGGCGGTGCGTTACCCAGAGGAACAAGTGGCCCTGGGTGTGCAAAACCAACGGAAGTCATCTACTTCCTATCAAGTTGACAAGGCCTGGCCCAAGTCACCTTTCCATTAGCAAAATGACCATGATCTTATGACATGCCTAGAGGAGGGGGGAGACCAATGTTCCTGTGGGCCTACTGTGTACAAGGACCAGAGGCTCTCTCCCGGCCCTGGCCCTGGGTGGAGTGAAGATCAGTGTGACATGACCTCTGTCTTACCCCTTTCTCAGTGGGAGTGGGTGTTTATGTTTCATGATACAATGGTGGGGTCGTGGTTGGATCAGGAATATTACAACTACACCCTTCGCCTGGGGTTGTTTGAGATGCCATCGTTTTCCACATCCTTTCGGATGAGTGAATTTTTTCAGTGTCCCTCGAAGTGGATGAAACAGCAGCCCATCTTGCAGTTGCTCTTTGGAATTTTAAGATTGTAAAATAGGTGAAAGCATTTGAACAAGTCGTCCCAAATCTGTGCGGAATCCATGCCCCCAGAGACTGACGGCAGCCCCTCCCTGTCTGGTCTCTGCAGGGGAGGCGTGAGGCTGCTGAGGCTGCTGAGGCTGCTGAGGGGACGGGAGCCGACAGCTGCTGCATTTTCATTCTGTGACTGCTCCCCAAGCCGAGAGGAGAGGTGGCCGACACCGCTGAGTGATCACACTCGGGGCGGGCCTATCGCTTCGTTTCCTGGGCTGGGGTAGGCAGGAATATGTCTTTGCTGCCAACTAGGAATGCTTCTTTCCTCGCAGTTTCAAGACTGCCTCACCTGAGATGATTGCTCCTCCGTTACGATGGCAAAGAACCGTTCACGTAGGAAGATGGGGTCCAAGACTTACCTTGGTTGAGGGCAGGGGTTAGCCAACTGGCCCTCGGGCCACTCCTGGCCTGCCGCCTGTGTTTGTGAGTGAAGAATCGTGTGGAACCAGCCATCAATTACAGGCCGTCCAAGCCTGTTTTCGCCTGGCAGTGGCAGAGGTGGGGAGCTGTGGCGAAGGCTGTGTGGCCTGCAAGCCGACAGTATTTACCTCTGGCCCTTTCTAGAAAAGGTTTGCTGACCACGAATCTCGTGGGTACTTTGTAAGGTTTGATCTTTTGGGAGGGAGTCGGTATTCATGCAACAGCTATTAATCAAGCATCTAGCTTGTGCCAGGCACTGCTCTAGGTACTGGGGGTTCGGTGGTGAGAGCATGCGAGCAGACCTCAGCTCTCCTGAGGCGTGATGCTGATGGAGGAGAGGGGCAGCGAGCAAGTCAATGGATAAGTGTTACAAAACAAAAGCCAGAGCCGGTCCGTGTGGTGGAGCGTGATTGGCATCAGGGAGGGCACTCTGAGGAGGTGACATTTGAGCTGAGGCCTGAAGAAGAGGAGGGGCCGATTGTGCAAAGGTCTGGAAGGAGAGCAGCCCGCTGGAGGCTGGAGGCGACAGTGGTTGCAGCGGCCCTGAGGAGAAGTGCACTTTGTGTCCGAGGAACAGCAAAGAGGCCACGTCCAGGGGCAGCTCAGTCTTCAGAGGACGGGTGGGGAGGAGGGCCTGCCAAAGAGACCACGAGCGCGTGGCCTGTGAGGTGGGGAGACGCAGGCATAAGTTGAGTAGTTGCAACAGACATTGTGGGGCCCACAAAGTGTTCACTATCTATCTGACCCTTGTTAGAAAAAGTTTGCCAACCCCTGGATAGGGAACACAAATTCTGTCATTATCCTTAGCGGAAGGGCTAGGAATCAATCCCATCTTGGGATAAGTCCATCTTTTGATAACAGAGCACACAGCTCACTTCTTGGGGACTGAAATGGATCATTATTTTATTGATTTGATTTGATTTGATTTGATTTGAGAGAGGGGAAGAAGGGAGAGAGAAAGAAACTTCAATGTGTTGTTCCTCTCCTTCATGCATTCATCGGTTGATTGTGGTATGTGCCCTGACAGGGAATCAAACCCACAACCTTGGTACCAGGACGATGCTCTCACTAACTGAGCTACCAGCGAGGGCTGGATTATTAATTTTTTTAGAAAATGAATCTTGACTTTTTTTTAAAATATTTTAAAATTGATTTTTAGAGAGAGAGGAAGAAAGAGGGAGAGAGAGAGAAACATGGATGTGAGAATGAAGCATCGATCTGCTGCCTCCAGCACCTCTTCTCAACTGGGGATAAGCCCACAACCGGGCATGTGCCCAGACCAGGAATCAAACCAGCCACATTTCGGTCACAGGACGATGCCCAACCAACTGAGCCACACGATCAGAGTGGCCTCATTAATTTTGAATGTTGACGACCTCCTGACTTCAGATGGTTCCCTTTAATTTCTACGGCCTCTTGTATGGAGGGTAGGGACTACAGGTCTCCCCTGGCTCCCCAAGGCTTCAGAGCACATTGATTCTGTGAAACGTACATTTCTCTGAAAAGAATGTCTCCGACATGACAGGAGATCACACCTCGCTTGCTTCCTGTCCCTTTCATTCCCCTCTGGACATGATACAATCGTGATCCCAGCGTCACGAGGGACTCTCGTGTCTCTTGGAAGCGGGGCTTCTTTAGCTTGCTTTCTTTTTAAATCTCTTCCAAGCCCGCGAGGCAGCGTGGGAAATTTGTATTGGCTTTGGAGACAGACAGGTCTGAGTGCCAGTCCTGCCCCTGTTATTGACTCTGGGGAGCTGCCTGATGTCCCTGAGCCCCAGGCGGATCTGCATTGAAGTGGGGGTGGCGGTGGCCTTGCAGGCGGTTGTGAGGGTCCTGTGAGGTGATGGTCCTGCTGCAACAGCTGCAGGGTGTGAGTCATGGTACAATCCCTTGGCAGAGGTGGGGTTGGCATTCAGCGGGTACTCACTAGTGTGGCTCTGCCTGTGTTTTACAGCCAGTTGCGGGGCTGGTCACAGTGTCGCCGATGGGTCAGGGCCATGCCATGACAGATGTTCAGTAATTTGAAAGCCATCCCTGGATAGACATGAATTCTCGCTTCCTTTCAGGGCCTCCGACTATTATAGTGGTTTACCCTGATACAGATGCGGTTGGCATCCTACCTAGATCTCTTGTACCTGGCCAGTGCAACTGCTGGCTGCTGTGAGTGCCGGCTGCTGAGAGCTCACAGCTGTCCCTTCTCTGGAGACGTGCCCTCTCCAGATGGGAGCTGCCTCCCCCAGGAGGGGATGCCGTGGCCCGATGACTAACTGATTCGTAGTAGGAATCGCTGCCCCTGCCTTGTGGTGCTGCATTACATGCTACAGAGCTACCACGGGATCAGGCTGAGGCTAGACATCAGAGACCACGTTCTCCTCCGCTCTTTCCCCTCTGCTTCCTGTGGCCCTCACGCCCCTGCTCCTGGATGCCGTCCCTTAAAAACCCACAGGCACCCAAGTCCCTGTCTCTGACTCTGCTTCTTGCCATCAGTGTCCTGCTGTTTCAGGTCCAGGTCTGTCTTCGATCACCACAACAGTGTTCAATCCTTGGGGACCCAGTGAGGAAGGGTCAGGGGGCCATCCTCACGGAGCTGCAGGCAGGGACCCTGTGAGAGATGCAACTCAAGAGTCTTGTCAAATATCTTTATCCCCCTGACACATGCAAAATAATGTGGGATCGAACTACGGTTTCATCCAAGCCACACTGGCCCTGTGGTCTGTTGTGTATCAGCAGGGGTTGGGTTTGGAAGGAGTGATTGTGCATGTGTGATGTGTGACTACAACTCTGTGCATGCAGTGTGTGTGTGTGTGTGTGTGTGTGTGTGTGTGTGTGTGTGAGAGAGATTGAGCCTGTGAGACCTCCTTCTGGCTCAGTGCCCCCGCCTGTTTGGCCCAGCTTACCTGCTGCTCTGGGCCCTGTGCGTGGTGGCCAGATGGCTGAGGAGGAGGACACTGGGCTGCCGTGTTTACTGGGACTCTGGACCATCCCCACCATATTGGAGCTCTTGGCCTCTTGGGCATGACTTAGCCTCTGCTGGCATTGCGGGCCTGCCAGAGATGCCATCTGGCCTGGGAACTGTTCTCAGCCTGGGCACAGCCCACTAATGACTGCCTGCTCTTCTGTCCAGGAAAACAGCCCAGGCTGACGTGAGCGGGCACCAGGGGTGGGGCCATGTCTTGGGAAAGGCTGCCTTGGGGTTTTCCTGGTTTGGGGGCCTGGTCCTGCCACTTAGGTATAGAGAACTTTGGTTAGTTACTGCCCACTGGCTCTATCTTAAGTCGGTCTAGTGAGTGCCAGCTGGCTTCTCCTTGGGTTTGCCCTGGCTGGACCCCCTCTGCCTGGGTGATGGGTTGAGACAAAGACATTAATGTTTGGAGGGTGTTGTATTAGTCAACACTCTTGTTTGCAAGAGTTAGAAACCCAGTTCGTGAGCTATCTTAGGCAGACGTCTCCAGAATCCAGGGAAGGGCAGGACGCAACTGGCTTCAGGAATACGTGGAACCATGGACCAAGCTCTGTCTTCATCTTAGGTACAGCACTGAGGACTTTATAGTAATTTTCTCACTTGATTCTCAAAATAAACTGATGAGGAAACTGAGGCTCAGAGCAGTGAGTACCAAGGTCACGCAGTAAGTGATGTTGCTGGGATTTGAACTTGTCTTTCTGACTCTAAAGTCTGAACTCTTAACCGCCAGGCATTACATCAGGGTATTAGTTAGGGTCAGCTGAACTGCTGTAACAAATAGGCCCGGACCGAATGGTGCACACACAACAGAAGTTTATGACTCATGTTACAGTTAAGGGTGGTTCTAGGTGAACGGGGAGAGAGAGGTCTATAGTATGCCCAGCTGTTTGGTGCACAGGCTCACAGAGTCTCTGCCATCTCCAACGTGTGGCTTTTGAGGTCCCCTTAGAGACATAGCGTGGTGAAGCATGCATGGTAGGATTTTATGGGCCAGAAGGGGGAGTGGCACATCGCTTCCATTCCCCTTCCACCCACTTGGATTCAGGCATGTGGCCCTCCCAGGTGTCAGGAATCTGGGCAATCTGGTTAGCTGTGTGTCCAGGAGGAAGGAAGGACCACATCTGATGGGCAGCTAGCAGTCTCCACCACATACAATAGGTATTTCCATTACTTGTCGCTCTCTTCTAGTCCTTGTTCATAAGCACTTTTCCTACTCGGGGCCATAATGTGTATTCTCATTTTTATCAGAGTCCATTCATTTATCACCATCTTTTTTCCGTGTGGCTCCACTGAGTTTTCATAACGGCTGTGGCTGTAGGTTGTCTACACCAGTTGTTGGACAGTGACCTTGTTCCATTTTTTCTTCCAGATAATAAAACAGTAAATGTCTTTATGCCAAAAACCTTTGATCCTGTTCAATTATTCCTTTAACTTCTCAGGAGTGGGAATACCAAGTCTGACACAGAGACATTTTTACAGCTTTTGACACAGACTACCTTACTGCTTCCCAAGGGTTTGTAGCTGTCTACGGTGATATAATGTGACCAGCATTGGGCGCTGTTTGCCGATTCAGCTGTTGGAAAGTGGTTCCTTAGTTTATTATGATAGCCCTTTTCAGGTCTCAACTCTTTGGGGAGGGGAGTATTTGTGTGTGTGTGTGTGTGTGTGTATCTGGTCCAAATCATACCTACTGCAATTTTAGTCTCTTGGTTTGGAGCTGACAAAATCATTTATTCACGCAACAAAAATTTAGAGAGTTTCTGTTATGTGTCAGGCAGTGGTCTAGGCCCTGGTATATAGTGAGTCAGAAAAAGACCAAGTCCTAGCTCTCACGGAACTTTATATTCTAGCAGGAAGACATACATTGGCCAAGTAAACACAGGATGCATGGGATCATTTTCGTTAGTGATAAGTGCCAAGAGGGCAGGTCTAGGTTAGAGGGTGTTCAGGGCAGGTCATTCTGAGAAGGTGTCATGAAACGCGAGACCCTCTGCGGTAAGGAGGAACCAGCTATCTGAAGAGCTGAGGGGAGAGTATTTGAGACCGAGGGGACAGCACAGGCAGAGGCCCCAGGGAAGAATAAGAGTGGAGGGTGGGTCAAGGGTCAAGAAGAAGTAACAGGACGGTTTGGTGGGAGCATGGAGCGAGGGATGGTGGTGGTAGGAGAGAAGACCAGTGAAATACTCAGGAGTAAGGTCACATAGGACTTTGCCAGGTGGGATACAGAATTGCGATGTTTTCTAGTGTCCCCTGGAAGACACCGGAGGGCTTTAAGCAGGGGAGGGAAATGATCTGGTTGCTGTTTCAGAAAGATGACTGTGGATGCCGTGGGGAGAAAGGACTGCAGAGCTGAGATTGGAAAACTTCTCCCAAAAGGCCAGACAGCAAATATTTAAGGCATCACGCACCACATACAATCTCTATGGCGACTACTCAGCTCTGCCAATGTGGTGGGAAAACAGCCTAGATGGTACATACATGAATGAACATGGCTTTGTTTCAATAAAACTTTATTGACAAAAAAACCAAAATAGGTGGCTGGCTGGATTTGGCCTGAGGGCCATCATTTGCTGATCTGCTGTAGGGAGTAAGAGCCCAGATGGGGTGACCAGCTGGGAGGTCACTGGATTAATCCAAAGGAGGCGGGATGGTGGATTGGACTGGAAGTCCAGAGAAGCAGATGGATGTGGGATGTGCTTCAGTGGTTGAATCAACATGAACTGCTCCACCCTGGGAACTCTTCTGTCTTTCACAGGTGACTCTTGGAGCGGTACTGAATGTCTTCACTTTACAGACTTCTAGGGGCTCGCTCTGAGTGGAGCCTGCTGGTCAGGTGCTTGGAATGTGGTCACTCCAACCCTGGAGACCAAGTAACTTATCCAAGCCACATAGCTAAGAGGTGACAAGGTCAGGATTTGACTATAGTCAGTCTGGTCCTGGTGACCCCCATCACAGTCGTGATGCTACACCACCTCCCAGCTCTGACTAGGACTTGAACTCAGTCCAGCCTGCATCTGATGCTCTGAGTTCTCTCCAGGATGCCCGCCAGGTAGGATATGTGTGTGCAGAGCGTCTGCAGGAATACTCCCAGCAAAGGGGCTCTCCAAGTCTCCCCTTCTTTCTTGAGACAACTTTGGGTGTTAAACTGTATAGATTAAGAGTTATGAGTGTGCATTTTGGGGCCGGGCAGCCTGAGCCCCTCCACTTACTGGCGGTGTAAGCTTGGGCATGTAGCTCTGAGCCTGGTTTGCTCAACCATAAACCAGGGTCAGAGAGTCCCTTCCCTGGGGATGCTGGGGGCTGGTCCACAAAATTCCCAGTGGCTCTGGGTACTAAAAAGTCTCCTGCTGCTTTCTTCACACCTTCATAGCTTACAGCTCCATTTTGCTAATTTGTACTTCTACTGGTAAAGGACGTTTTGTGTGACCTCTGAACATTTCTGTTTTGATCAATTAGGTGTCTTTTTTTTTTTTTAATTGTTAACTTGGTTCAGCGTTACTTCCCAATTTTCTGTGGGGGTGGGGGAGTCTTTCTCTCTCAGGAGGGTTGGAGCTGGTCCAGAGTGGAGCCTGGTCTTTGGTTAAATATGACATGTGCCCCCCAGCATGCTGCCAAACACCTACCAGCTGAACGAATGAAGTGTAAGAGCCTCCATTCACTGTGAACTCCCATGGCAGCCCTTGTAAGCAATGTGACCATTGTACTCCATCCCTCCCCAGGACCTAGTCTGGTGCCCGGCACACAGTAGGTGCTCAGTAAATGTAAGCTGAACTATTCGAACCACATTTCCACTTAGGAGAAGCTAGTCTGTTTGTGATCTTTCCTTAATTCAATGTGGCTTAAGTTTGGTTTTGGGACTAGCAACCAGGACTGGCTGCATCATTTGTGGGGCCCAGGGCAAAATGGAAATGCAGGGTCCCTTGCTAAAAAATTGTTAAGAACTTAAAGATGATAACAGCAGAGTATTAAAGCAAGCCTGGGTTGTTTTTTTTGAGCCCAGGGCACTGTGCCATTGCAAATTTGTATACCCATCAGGCTACTAGCATCAGTGCCACCTGAGAAATGCAGACTCTCGGGCCCCGCCCTGAGTGGGTATCTCTGGGGGTGGGACTCAGGAAGCTTCCCAGTGATTCTCATGCACACAAAAGTTTGGGCCCTGTCTTAATCTTACAGCCGGGGGGAAGTCACGGAGCCCTGATGGAGACAGAACCCTGCACACAATGCTTCATTGGTCTGACCCAGGCCAGCGTTTATCATGTAATAGTCTCCCTTTTGGTGAGTGGCTTTGACAAAAGGAGCCACTGCTTAAGTTGGTCTTGGACCAGGCACTTCATCAGCTCCATGTGTCTGATCCAGCGGCGTACTCATTCTTCAAGTGCCTTCCTCCGGCATCGAGTCCATCCATTGCCTGGGACGCAGTAAAATGACTTCTCTGTAACAGGCGGTTGGCTGTTTGAATCCTCTCAGGGTCTGGTGATGTGGGACTCTTCAGAGGCTGATGGGCTGTTGGAGAAGTGGTGAGCTCCCTGTCATGGGAGCTGTGCAAGGAGAGGCTGGATGATCACTGGGCAGGGATGCTATCAGGAGGAGCCCAGCATTCAATGTGGGGTCTGAATGGATGATGTTGAAGCTCCCTCTCTATATTAATAGCTCTGTCCCTCTCTTTTTAGCACCAGCTTTCTTTTTCTTCCCCAGTGCCTGTTTGTCACCACAGTCTTTGCACAGCCCCTGGGCTGAGAAAGAGTAAGGATGAATGATACCCACCGTGGTAAAATGCACGGGCCATACCTACCACATTGAACTAACCGAAGGGTCCTGTCCATGATTGGGGTAGATGCTTTTGCTGCCCTGCCCACATCCCTCTGGCTTAGTAATGTGCTGGAATCAACTAGTACCAGCTCGCAAGAACCAGCTGTTATTTTCAGGAATTTTGCAAAATTTTTTCAGGAAATTTGCAAGCCAGTTGACATCATGTTGATAGCTTGCTATTGTTTGTAGTGGCAGTATTTACACCATGGAATCAGCAAACATTACAAATCAAGACCCCTCCCTCCTTCTCTCCCTTCCTCCCTCCTCCCTCCCTTCCTTTTCTTTTTCCCCAATCTGGAAAGCCAGTTGTTAAACACTTCCCACCACACCACTGCTTTGGCCTAACAATATCAACAAGTGTTGGCCAAATTCCCGCTGCTGGTGTGTCTCCTGCTCCTTGTCGGAAGGATTTCGTCAGCGCTGTGCAATGCTACTCTGCCCTTGCAGAGGACAGGCTGGAAGCGTCTGGGAATTAATGCTCCTGAGCGCATCCCTCTGCAATGACGGGCAGGCGTGTAAGTGCTCTGGCTCCCTGGCCCCTTGGCTGGGGTGAGGCTGACGCGCAGTTTCCCCGCAGGAACACTCCAGTGGCCCACAGCCAGAGCTGCCTGGAGAACACAGTCTTCAACAGCTGCTTTCTCTTCCCTACCCCACATCCCCACTTTCCTACAGGTAGTTTCTGTGTCTCCCAAATCAACTCCTTGTACTTGAATTCTTGCCTCATGTCTGCTTCTGGGGAACCCAAACTAAGATTGCATATGACTTAACCTCTCTGGGCCTGTTTCCTAATTTAGAAATGGGGTGTTAATCATTGACTCACAGGCAGGTTAACTAAGCACAGTGGAAGTGAAGCTGACCCTAAGCAGAAATGGGTGTATTTGAAGTGCCTAGAACAGTGCCCGGGACATGCTCAGAAAACATGGTCGACAGTGCCTGGTACATACTAAGCACTCGGCAAGGGACCCATCAGCAGCCCCCTGGCTAATCCGATAGGTTGCGCCCCTTCAGGTACAAGTGATCACAGCCCACCTCAAACACCCTGAAGCAAAACTGGAACTTAGTGGCTTATGGAAAGGAAGGAGTCACTGCATGGACCTGGGATGAGGGACTCAGTGACTCCAAGATGCTTTACACATCTCACCTTTGCTGGTGTTAGCATCTCTTGGTGACGTGGCCTTATTTTGTCCTGCCGTGGAAGAGATCCTCTCATGTAACAGGAAACATGAATGGCACTCAGCTCCTGATACTTGGAGTTTTATTCGACACTGCAGCACAGTCACTGTAGCCTGACTAATACAGGACTCTGCCCCCATTATTAAAATCCTCTTAACTACCTTACTAGGAAGGTACTCATGTCTCCACTTATCAGGCGGGGAAACAGAGGTTCAGGCAGGTCACATCGCTTTCCCTAGATCACCCAGAGGGTCAGCAGCACCTCCAAGACTCAAACACAGTTTTGACTTGTTGGAGAGCCTGCTTTCTTGCCCACCACTCGGGGTTCTGAGATATAAGTCAGGATTGGGGTGGAGGAAGGAGAAGACAGTGGAACTGACAAATAGGAGGATGTGGAAATGAATGTCAGTTGTCAAGTTAGCCCACCTCCTGCCAAAACTGCAACTGTGAGACTTAACCGATTACAGAGTCCTGCGCGTGGGCTATTTTCAGAAGAGCTGTTCTGGAGCATTTGCTAAATACTCTCAATGTGTCTTCAAAGACCCCTTCATATTTCATGCAGGCAGGCAGAGTAGGATGATAATGAATGCTAATGCCTCTTCGTGGGAGTCCCGGAGGACTGTTCTCTTTAGTCCCTCATTAAAGCTCCATGTGCACTTTTGAATGAATGATGTCTGGCATCTGGACCAGATGTCAGAAGGGCCCCAGCTGCAAGGGCCCTCAGTCCTCCGCCAACTAGCTTCTTCACAGTGAGGCTTTCTGGCAAACTTCCCTTGTCTCAGGATGAAGTCAATGTGAGTGTCCCCAGCATGCCTCCTTTCTCATGACAGTGGCTTTTACTCCCTTTCTCATCCCTGCCACTTTGACCCCCCTAATACAGTGATGGCGAACCTTTTGAGCTCGGCATGTCAGCATTTTGAAAAACCCTAACTTAACTCTGGTGCTGTGTCACATATAGAAATTTTTTGATATTTGAAACCATAGAAAAACAAAGACTTATATTTTTGATATTTATTTTATATATTTAAATGCCATTTAACAAAGAAAAATCAACCAAAAAAATGAGTTTGCGTGTCACCTCTGACACGCATGTCATAGGTTCACCATCACTACCCTAGTGGGGTCCTGCCTCCACCTGCTATTGATTGACTTGAAACCAAAGCCCTGAAACTATAGTACTGTGGCCCCCTGGCCATACATGATTGGTCCAGAGGTTGACACATGACCTAAGCTGGGCCAATCAGAGCCCTCTTCTGGGATTTTTGAACTTGGAAGCAGAGAAAGTGTCAGTCAGTCCTTCTGAATGCTGGAGGCTGTGAGGCTACGGGCTGTAGGAAGCCTCATCTCCTGCCACAGGAGGGAAGCTCCTCTGCTGTGAGAAGGGAAAAGTTGACAGAGGCAGAGATGGAGAGCAACGAATTCAAGTGCTTGGTTTCGGTTATACCTGAACACTTCTGCTCCTCTGGTTACTCTTTCTTTGATTATAGTTTAACAGTGATGAGTGTAGCCTTCTGGAGCCAGACCAGCTAGGTTCAAATTTCGGCTCACGGCCTACGCGTGTGACAGCAGTTTTTTTGTCTTTGTAAAATGGGATAAATGAGAATACCTACATCAGAGGGTGGTTATAAGGAATAAAAGAGATACATGCAAAGTGCTTGAAATAGTGCCTGAGAGGTAGTAAATGCTTCAGAAGTGTTTCTTCTCCTTCCTCCTCTTCCCCATCCTAATAATAATAATAATAATAATAATAATAATAATGGCACCAGTGTTATTAATTACTTACTACCACGACTACTACAATATAATATTACTTTCCCAGCTTTTTTTTTTTTAATATATTTTATTGATTTTTTACAGAGTGGAAGGGAGAGAGATAGAGAGTTAGAAACATCGATGAGAGAGAAACATCGATCAGCTGCCTCCTGCACATCTCCTACTGGAGATATGCCCGCAACCCAGGTACATGCCCTTGACCGGAATTGAACCTGGGACCTTTCAGTCCACAGGCCTACGCTCTATCCACTGAGCCAAACCGGTTTCGGCCCAGCTTTATTTAGTTATAACTGACATATAACACTAAGTTTAAAATGTGTAACTTTTTTATTTGATACACTTATACATTGCAAATTGATTACCACCACTTCCGTCAC
Organism: Myotis nattereri; assembly: GCF_964212035.1. NCBI lineage: Eukaryota > Metazoa > Chordata > Mammalia > Chiroptera > Vespertilionidae > Myotis > Myotis nattereri. The sequence continues at coordinate 90,108,375 of NC_138079.1, read as the reverse complement.
ATCACATACTTATCTATTTTGTGGTGAGAACATTTAAGATCTATTCTCTTAGCAGCTTTCAAGTATATAATATAGTATTAACTGTAATCATCATGCTGTACATTAGATCCTCTGAATAAATTCATCTTATAACTAGAAATTTGTACCCTTTGACCAACATCTTCTCATTTTCCCCACCTCTCAGCCCTGGTAACAAATATAATATTATTATATTCTAATAATAACTATAATATGTTGTATCCAATAACTACCTATCTAATAATATACTACTACTAAAACTGTCATTATTATATCTAATAATAATATTATATCTAATAGTAACAGTAATAATTACAAATTCTTCAGTATTCTTCTAATAAGTTGGGCTTCTATCATTTACAACAAAAATCACTGAGACTTGCGAGATGAAAGAGCCCTTCACAAGTGGAGACCAGCATCAACTTGATCAGTCATTGGGTGCAGGGCCTGACAATCAAATACGCTCTACCAATGACCCAGCGTTCCTTCGGACAGAAAGACCACTCTGTGGTAGGACCCGGGAAACAGGAAGAGGCGGGGCTTCTGCCTCAGCTGTGGGCGGGAGAGAAGGTGGCTTCGCAGGTTGAGAAGGTGGCGCTGGGAGCTCGGGTTCGCAAGCTTGCTGTTCCTGGGCCCCTACCCGGAGGGCGAGGAGAGCTGGGAAACAGAGGCTGCTGAATGGTAGGTGGCGGCTTTTACACGCGAGGCTTGCACCTGCAAGGCTCGTCCTCGGCGCAGCGCCGGCGTTTATACGGCGGCCTGCAAGGGGTTCAGTCACGTGCACGTTAGCCGGTCTCATGACACCTTGCTCCCTCCGGGCTGTGCCCTTGGACAGGCTCCTGGTGCAGGAAGAGTGGCTGGAACGTGCCTTCCGAGGGCAGGGCTGGAGTGAGGAGCCTCCCGTTGCCCCGTTTCCGTGTCTGCCCTCCGTAGCGTCCTCTCCGTGACCTCCAACGAGCTGGAGCCCGAGGGTGAGGAACAGCCTCCTGCAGGGCCAGGCTGGCCGAGTGAAGCGAAAAGGGGACTGACGACTGAACTGGAGTCTTCCCTCCGACGGCTCCGTAGAACGGAAGTGCTGACTGCTTTTTACCCTGGCTGGAGGCCTCTACTTGGCTCTTAACAATGGAGTCACCTAAAGCCCCCACAGGGCACCGCCGTGGAGGAGCGCACAGTCAAGAGACGGAGAGGATAATTCCACCGTGTTGTCTGGGCTTCTGACTCCTACTGTGTCTGGACCCCGGCCTCCTCATATATGTGGACCAATAAACGCACGGTGTTTGCTTAACTGGTTCCAGTTGCTTCTCTTGCTTTGCAATGGAAAGAGACCTGGCAGTTACCACCTCCGAAGTAAGACAGGCGCCAGCCATCTTAAGCCGCTGGGAGAATTGGCTGCGGACTCTGAGCGCATGGACCCGGGAGGAGGAGGGGCTGCCAAGCTGTGGTCATCACCTGAATCAGAGGCAGGGCGGGGCCAGGAGGGCCATGTGCTGCATCCACACTGACCGGCAGGAATGGCAGCGGCACAAATCGAGGCCCAGGACAGGTACGTGTGTTTCTTTGGAGGGGAGGTGTAGTGCAGCCCCTGGTGGATGGATGGGAAGGACTCAGCGTGAGTCTGAGGGATCCTCATTTTCAGGGGTGCTTGGTGTGCGTGGTGAGGTTCTTGTTGAAAAGATGGTGCAAGAGAGAAGTTTAGAAAACTAGGTGGCTTTTTGTGTTTGTTTTAGAGAGAGAGTGTGGAAGGGAGGGAAGGAGAGAGAGAGAGAGAGAGAGAGGAGAGAGAGAGAGAGAGAGAGAGAGAGAGAGAAAGAGAAACATAGATGTGAGAGAGACACTGATTGATTGCCTTCTGCACTCGCCCCGACTGGGGCCAGATCAAACCTGTAACCCAGGTATTTGCGCTTGACCGGGAATTGAACCTGTGACCCTTTGGTGGGCCAGGGCTGCTTTTTTTTTTTTTTTTTAACTGCCAATAACTATGCATGGTGTCACTTAGGTACTGGACTTATTGGAGAGATCACTTCCTAAGTTATATAAATGTACACCTGAGGCTATGCTTCATACTTGAAACTAATATAAAATTGAATGTCAACTGTAATTGAAAAACAAAAACGTTAAAACAAAACAAAACAGGTTCTGTTTTCCAGTTGGTTTCTGTATGAGCAGTGGTTTCATCTGTTGAGCCCCTGCAATGTGTTAGACACTGCTTATCTTGATTACCTGTCTTAGCGAGGGACCTGTATCCAGTGGGCATTTGGCAAACGCTTGCTGTGCTGAACTGGCAGTGAACGGAGTGGCAGGGCTCTGTGAAGCTCATTCGGGGGCTGCACGGAGGAATAATGACTCGGAGAGGGATGGGTGCTTTCTGTTCCACATAGAAATAAATCCAGCCATGCGCCTTGAAGGCGATGTTGAAAGGGCTGATTTCCGCACACATTACCGAACCTTGAGAACTTTCTGGGGGCAATTCAACATTCTGATGGCGTAGAGAGCAAGGCCCACCTGGCTGCTTGGTGAAGACTTCTTTATTACACTGGCTTGTCCTTCGCTGTCCCTAAAATACAGAGGAACTCAACCGTGTGTGTGGGTTGCGATCATACCTTTGCTGGGATATACTTTTTTGCGGTGCTTAGCTGGGGGAAGATAGGGTCTGGGGATTGCAATTTAACCTGTAGAAAAATCCATGTATAGGCCGGTAAAGGGGTTTGCTGTTTCTTTCTGGAAGTTGGCCTTCAAATGGGGCTATGTTTGACTTGCATGTTATTTGAAGTAAATTTGAATTAAGCGTAAACATTTAAAAGTTAGAAGAGTTTATATTAAAAACTCTGGTTTTGAGCTCCTCTCAAAAATCAGAACATGGGCCCACATTCTGCAAGCATGTCAAACTTGTAGCCGGTGGTGAGTTTGACATGCTTGCTAGGGCAGTGGTTCCCAACCATTTTTAGGCTGTGCTCCACCTAAGCATCTCTCAAATCCTGATGCTCCCCCCCCTGTGACATATAATTCTTATTATTTCAAAAAGTGAACTCCTATTCACGTGGAGGAAGCCTAAAAGGTCATTAACTTGGTCTACACAAGCTTCCAGAGAACATGGCATCCATGAAAGAGAAATATAAAAGAACGAAAGGACAGTTGAAGTACTGAGGAAGAAATCACTAAGAAACTGTTAAAAGATAATAATAATATGAAGTGATATGAAAAAAATAGCAAATAAAGTTTCAAAACATATAACAGAGAACTGAAATGCATAAATATGTCACAGTATATATATTTATATGCTGTATATGAGGCCCTTAGAACCATAAGAAATGCAAAAAATTCACTGTTAATAGCTCATTCTCGAATTGCCCTTCTTAAAAATCAAATTGCCCCCGTGTGGGATGTGTGCCCCACGTTGGGAACCACTGCTGTAAGTCAAGAATCAGCCGGAGGTGAGAAGCAGCGCCCCCTGTAGACAGAGCACAGACTCTGCAGTTCCCACAGCCGCTGCCCCTCCTGACTGGGTTATGCCCAGACTGTGCCTCTCATTTTTGTTACGATTGGTCTTATAGACATTGGGGTTTGGGATTCTTATTTTGGGGTCTAAGCTGAAAGATAAGCCATTCTTGATTTTTATTACAGCTTTAAAAAAAAATTAATTAAAGAGTGAGTCATAGCCGAAACCGGTTTGGCTCAGTGGATAAAGCGTCGGCCTGCGGACTGAAAGGTCCCAGGTTCGATTCCGGTCAAGGGCATGTACCTGGGTTGCGGGCACATCCCCAGTAGGGGGTGTGCAGGATGCAGCTGATCGATGTTTCTCTCTCATCGATGTTTCTAACTCTCTATCTCTCTCCCTTCCTCTCTGTAAAAAATCAATAAAATATATTTAAAAAAAAAAAAAAGAGTGAGTCATAAAGATTCAATAGTTTCTCATCCGTTTTTGGCGTTGAGGAAACTTGAGTCCAAGCAGACGTTAATCACTTACCCGAGGCCACATGACAGGGCACAGCTGAGTGGCTTTTTCCTTGTGGACCGCGAGTGCAGCTTCTACTGCTCCTTTTGACTTGGCCAACAGGGAACTCAGAGCCACATTTTCAGGTCCGGTTTAGTAACTGACCTTCTGCCTATGTATCTTTATCCTACTTCCCATCCTGTTCTATTCCTGCCATTCCTGCTTTTACTTCTTATTCTAAGTTATTTTCCTCTAGTCCCAGTTTTTAATTTATATTTTGTAATTTTGTATTACATATTTCTTGGAGTCTACTGTAGATTCTGGGTGGATGCATAAATACAGTGTAACAGGTTTTAGATGTCCAAGAAGGGCCCAATTGCAACAACAATGTATTTTCCTTCCCTGGCCCAGGCTGATGGCTTCAGCCTAGAACAGCTATGACGGGTCAGTCTGGTGTCAGGAGGAGGTTGGCAGACTCTGTCCTCAGACAAGCTGCATGGGGGGATGTGGGGAAGGGGCAGCTTCGCTACCTGCCTGGCATCTGGGTCTTGGTTGCAGAAGGAATTCCAGGCTCTGCTGGCTTCTCTTCTGTCTCCTGCAGGTCCACTGATACGGCCATTGCTGCGGAGATCTGGAGAGAAAATTCCCAGCCGGCGTTTCTGGCTTGTTTGATTTTGAACATGTTCCCTCACATCCCCTCTCTCTCTCCTCACCTTACCCTTCCAGTCCATGGTTTTAAAACAACCAAACCCCAAAAGTCAAAACAGAGGGGCCATTTTTATGTATCTTGGCTGTTTCAGGCCAGGGAAGGGAGCTCACAGTTTTTGAGCTCTTACTCTGCACAGCTAATGTGCTGTGTTCTTTGTGTGAGTGCCTGCTTGTCTTTGATTTCAGAATAACCTAGAAATGGATTGCCAGGCCCTGTACGCTCTGTTCCTGGCTGATTTCTCTGACTGCGTCTCCCTGCCTTGCTTCCTCCAGATGAACTGGCCTCCCTTCACCCCAGTTCTCTCCGGTCTCTCTCCCTTTCCCCGGGCTGCTCTCTGTGCTGGGAAGGCTCATGCCTCCTGGTCTTTGCTTGGCTGGCTCCTTCACACCCCAGGTCTCAGCTGAGGTATCCTTTGAGGCCTTCTCTGATGCTGACGAATCTCTTACAGAAACCTTCCTTTATAGCACTCTTCAACACTTCTAATACTTTTTTATATGATTTTTTAATATATTTTTCATTATGCTGTAACTTCCATTGGAAGTTTCATGCATGTGGACTCCTGTGTGTCTTATGTACTGTTGTATCCCCAAGTGCCTAGCACAGTGGTTCTCAACCTTGGCTGCACATTAGAATCACCTGGGAATCTTTTTAAAATCCTGATTTCTGGGCCCCATCCTCCGGAAATTCTGTTTCTTTGTTACTAATGTTGTGGCCCCACCCATAACAAAGAAACAGAATTTCCGGAGGATGAGGCCCAGAAATCAGGATTTTAAAAAGATTCCCAGGTGATTCTAATGTGCAGCCAAGGTTGAGAACCACTGGTCTAGCATATAATAGGTGTACAATAAAAATTTGTTGAGTGAACTGATGCAATCCCATGATTTGATTGTTATTGTTATTATTACTAACAGCTACTGCTTATCAGGTGCTGACTTTGTGCCAGGTTTTGTGTTGACTTAAAAAAACACACAAAACTAGCTCTGACTGGTTTGGCTCAGTGGATGGAGCGTCGGCCTGCTGACTGAAGGTCCCGGGTTCGATTCCGGTCAAGGGCATGTACCTTGGTTGCGGGCACATCCCTAGTAGGGGGGTTGTGCAGTTGGCAGCTGATCGATGTTTCTCTCTCATCGATGTTTCTAGCTCTCTATCCCTCTCCTTTCCTCTCTGTAAAAAATCAATGAAATATATATTTTTTAAAAAATCTAGCATCTTATTTAATTCCACAATGATCCTAGTGGGGTGCATTGTATTATCCCAGTTCCTCAGAAAGGGAAACTGAGATTCAGGCCTTTGCTCATGGCCACCGAATCAGTTGGTGATAGAGCTGGGATTGGAACTCGGGTTTCTAATAGCAAGGCCGTGCTCCTTCCACTCTGCCACTGGGCTCCTCTCCAGAGCAGTCCTTGCGCTGCCAGGACTTACTGCTTGGCATCTCCCAAGGCATGTGAGTCCTGTGGGGAAGAAGGGCGGAAGGGAAGGGCTTGCCAGGTGGGAAGCCCCTCTAGGTGTCAGCTAAGAAGGAAGGCTGAAGAGGAGGTGGGGTAAGGGGTCTTGCTTTCCATAGCTAGGCTGACAGGATGGGCTGGCTGGGAGCTGGGCTGTGGTTGGGTTCACATCGTTTTCTTAGTCTGCCTGACCACCATAACAAGATACCACAGGCAGCATTGATGGCGCCCACTCTGGAGGCTGGGAGTCTGAGATCAGGGTGCCAGCGTGGTCAGGTTCCAGGGAGGGCTCGCTTCCTGGCTAGCAGAGGGCCGCCTTCTCGCTGTGTCCTCAGGGTTGGGAGAGATGGACAGGGAGGGAGGAGGGCCCCACCTTCATGACCGCATTTAACCTCAATCATCTCCTTAACAACCTTTCTCTGGAAACAATCACACTGAGGTTAGGGCTTCAGCATATGAATTTGGGGAGGGGAAGGGTTGACACAATTCAGTCCATAGCAAGTCCCCAGAGAGCTTTGGGGAGCCCAGGATTTGGGGCCAGACAAACATACCTTTAAACCCTGCCTGGCCCTGGCTGGTTTGGCCCAATTAGAACGTTGGCCTGAGGACCGAAGGGTCTTAGGTTCGATTCCCAGTCAAGGGCATGCACCTTAGGTGCAGGTTGGATCCTTGGTCCTGGTCAGGGCGTGTATGAGAGGCAACCAATTGATGTGTCTCTTTCACATCTATGTTTCTCTCTCTCCTCCCTCCCTTCCCTCTCTCTAAAAATCAATGGAAGAAATGTCCTTGGGGTGAGTATAAAAACAAACAAACCAACAAAAACCCTGCCTGGTCCTTTCTTAGTTGTGGGACCCTGCTACCATAATCTGCCTGCTTCATAATACAATTATTTTTATTTGTATTAGTTATTGTCATTATTTTTATTCTCGAGCAGGCTGAATATAACTTTTCTCTCTCTTTTTTCCCCCCTACCCTTGAGTTGTTTGGAAGTTATTTTTAAAAGTCTTTGAAATGTCCTTTCTGTATTTGGCCAAAGCAGAATGGAAATTGATGGCGTTGTCACACCGACGTCCCCCTCCCTCCGGCTGCCTGGCTCGGGGAACCACTCAGGGAAAATGTGGAGGTTTCTGTTGAGGGCGGCTGGTTTGCTATTGTGCGTACGTTTCCTGTGAGACCTGCTCAGCTCTCTTCTAAAGCAGGTTTTTTTTTCCTTGTTCCTCCTTTTTTCCTTTCCTGCCAATGTCAGGTCCTCTGTGTCTCAGCTGGATTCAGAGATTCAGGCAGCAGGCATCAGACCCCAATCTGGCGCTTCCAGCGGAAAAGCCTTTCAGTGCCTTCCCTTTGACTTAGAGTAACATCCAAATTCTTTATCATGACCATGGATCCTGTCCCTTTCTCCTCCTTCCCTCTACTCCTCAAATGCCCCCCTCTCCTCTCCCTTAGCCCCAGCCTCAGGGCCTTTGCATGGGCTCTTCTCACTGCCTGGAACTGTGTTTCCCCTTGGTCATTGAAGTCTCCATTTATTGACATCTCTGCTCAAGTGTCACCTTCTTAAGAGCTCCTTCCCTGAACCCCAGTGGAAAATAACCCCCTTTTGCTCTTCAGTCACAGTTGGGCATAACCTCAATCAGGGTTATCAGAGAAAAACTGGAGGCCCAGTTAAGTTTTAATTTTAGATAAGCAGCAAATAATTTTTCTAGCATTGTATGGGACACACTTGTACTAAATGTTGTTCATAGTGTAGCTGAATTTCAAATTTTAACTGAGTGTCTAGTGTTTGCTAAGTCTGGTGGCTCTACCCTCTAGAGCAGCGGTTCTCAACCTGTGGGCCGCGACCCCTTTGGCGGTCGAACGACCCTTTCACAGGGGTCGCCTAAGACCATGGGAAAACACATATAATTACATATTGTTTTTGTGATTAATCACTATGCTTTAATTATGTTCAATTTGTAACAATGAAATTGGGGGTCACCACAACATGAGGAACTGTATTAAAGGGTCGCGGCATTAGGAAGGTTGAGAACCACTGCTCTAGAGCTATGTGTCGAAAGAATGAATGTGAAGCGCTTAGCACAGAGCCTGGCATACCGTGGCCCTAAGTGGATATCAGCTATCATCTTCATCTTCCTCCTTATCTAGTCACTTCTTGGAACTACAGTCTCCCTGCTCCCTTCCCCCTCCTTAGAGACAGGCGAGAATATGTTTTCTACCAGAGGAACATCACCTGGCTCCTTAGCAATAGCAGAAAATGTTCTCGCTGCAGCGTTGGGCCTGACTGCAGTGGTGTTTGGCAGGGAAACGCAGTGAGTTATCACAGAGCATTCCCTCCAGCGCTGGGTCATGCAAATATTTATTGCGAGCGTTAAATAATAAATGGAACAGCCTGCCCAATGGTAAATCTGTCATGTTTGGTTTCAGCCAGGAGTTGTGATGGCTCCGGAATTGCCGCCGGTTCCACTGCCTCCGCCTGCCCTCTGGAGGGGCAAGGCAGACAGCCCAGCTCTCCAGGGCGGAGTCAGCAGGCTGATTAGACACCTGGAAGCCAGAGGGGCAGCGGGGGATGCGCAGCCAGGCAGGAAATTGGCAGGTAAGACCAGGCTGCGGCCCCGGAACCCACGCTGATGAGATGCAGGGCAGGCCTGGGCTCCTGCAGTCACGCTGCCACCACAGTTCTCAAGGGGCACCGTCTCGCCCACGTCTTGAGTTCTCTCTCAGTATTTCCCTCAGTGCTGATGTCAGCTTCACTCGGGCTCGCAGGCCAGAGCTGGTGGCTTTTGAAAGTGGAGTCAACATTCTGCCTCCTTTTCTAGGCTGAGTGGTGGGTGATGGGAGAGGAAGGAGCCTGTGTGTCAGACACTGAGAAGCAGTAATGTTCCTGGGGCCCCTGATGTGTAGAACTCAAACACGTGGGCTCTTGAGGTGTCAGATCTGACTTGGAATCCTGACTCTGCCCTTATAAGCTGTGTGATCTTGGACAAGCGCTTAACCTCCGGGGCCCGAGTTTCTTGAGCTGTGAGGTGGGGGAATGATGGTCCCATCCACTAGGGTTGCCGTGAGGATTACTAGTAAATGAGATCATGTAGGTAAAGGGTTTAGCACAGTGTCTGAGACCTGGGGAGTGTTCATGATATGCCAGCCCTAATGGGTAATAATGGTCCAGAGAGGAAATGATCTTGCCCAGAACTACAGATAGGGCTGCTGGGGTCAACCATGCGGGTGTAGTCACATCCCGGGGTATGGGGTGAACAGGTGTTCTGGTCACATGGTTACCGAGTGATGGAAATAAGGCTTCAACCTGGGATTTGATGGTTTTCAAGATAATGCTTCCTTCTACCCCTCTTTCCTGTAGGATGGTGGGAAGTGTGGCCCCTGTGCCTGACCCCAGTCCTCATGGTCTGGGATTGGTGGTGTGCACACAGTGGTGAGGGGTAGAGTTGGAACCTAGCTAGTGTCAGGCTGTGCGGAGTAATGACACCTCAGAGGATGTGTTGGCTTTGAATCCTTGAGAACCCAAGTGGAAGTGGCTTATACAGTCATGGCAGCCATTGTTTTACAGAGGGTGGCCTTGTGGTTAGTTCCTTCAGTGGCTTAGTTCTGTAATGGTGAATCCAGTTTCTTTCCACCTGTCTGCTCTTTTTGTCATGTGTAGCAGGTGGCGCCTTAGATCCCTCAGCCATCCTGACACTGTGGCTTAGACCTTTGGTTCTCAAAGTGGGATCTCCAGACTAGCATCATCAGCATCACCTGGGAACTTGTTACAAATATCAATTATATTCTTGGACCCCACCCTAGACCTACTGAATCAGAAACTCTGGGGTAGGGCCCACATTCTGTCTTTTCATTTTTAAGTGTCACAAATAAGTTTACTTAAAATTAGCTAGTTACATATTTTTTAAAAGTTTCAGAATCTCTGTCTGCAGCATCCTTAAACTAGAATAGGTTGGCATGGAACCTGCAGTCCAACTGAAGGGCATCAAGTGATCGTCTGGGTACTTGCTGACACATTTCTCTTGTCACCAAGACAGTCACGAACAAAATACATCTCTTGCCTGGGTGAGTGGGAAGAATCCCCTTTTACAAGAGCTCCTTAAAGCATCTATGAAGGAGAGCTGGTAATATCAGAAGAGTTCCAGCACTTCTGAAACTGAATATAATTCCCCACTCTTCTCTTCTTGATTTAATTTCTGTGGCTCATGAAGACTTATTTCAGTCTTGTTGAGCTCGGGACCAAATGCATATCTGAGGTTTCACAAACTTGTAAAGTCTGAACAGTGGCCTTTTTGCTTCTGGCAGCATTCAAATTAGCATCTGGAAGGAGGCATAACCAGTCCATCATCTGGTTCAGGGTTGGAGGGTGTATTCCAGGATTCATGGCAGCATTTTCACTTCACTTCAAATAAAGGAGCTACGATACTGGAGAAGCAGAAGCTATGCTGTGCTGGGATGTCTTTCACATCGGGTGGGAGAAACATGTCACTCACTCATTGCAGTTAGTGGAGCTGCTCTGTTTGGTATTGCAGGGCAGGAGGTGGTCTCCTCTGTTGTGTCCTGAGGCTTTTCAGTGAATTATTTAAAAAAATATTCTTACTGATTTCAGAGAGGAAGGGAGAAAGAGAGAGAGACATCAATGATGAGAGAGAATCATTGATCAGATGCCTTTTGCATGCCCCACACTGGGGACCGGGCCCACAACCTGGGCATGTGCCTTTGACCAGAATTGAATCTGGGCCCCTTCAGTCCACAGGCCAACGCTCTATCCCGGGGGTCCTCAAACTACGGCCCGCGGGCCACATGCAAATACAAATATTGTATTTGTTCCCATTTTGTTTTTTTACTTCAAAATAAGATATGTGCAGTGTGTATAGGAATTTGTTCATAGTTTTTTTTTTTTTAAACTATAGTCCGGCCCTCCAATGGTCTGAGGGACAGTGAACTGGCCCCCTGTTTAAAAAGTTTGAGGACCCCTGCTCTATCCACTGAGCCAAACCAGCGAGGGCTGGACCCCTGTTTCTTGAAGACTGCCATTACCAATGCTTGAGAACATCTTGAAGCAAGCACTGGTGACGGCTTCAGCAATGTCAGAGACTGCTGTAGACAGAGCAGTAACATCTATACATGGGTCTCTTCTAGGCGACCTCCACTGAGCCAGGGCACAAGCTGTGAGGAAGCATGTGAGTTTGGATAAATGATTGGAGAGTTCTAGGGTAAAATGATGGTTCTGTTTCCCACCTTCCCAGAAGTCCTAGTACTGTGTCCCCAATAATCATAGGAAAGTCAGGTGTCTGCTTAATAGCCAAATTTTGAGTAGTTCTACTTCCGTGTGTTTTTCTGAATCTTTCTTTATGGTTTTAAAAGTTGTTTGGATGCTGGAGCCTCTGGCTGGATACTTGCTTCAGTTTTTCTTCCCCTTAAAATTCTCTTTGATGGCTCTGAGTTCTGGGGTCCAAGTCCATACCCCCGTGAGGTTTCCCAGTTTACACACTAACACACAGCCTGAGTGCATGGACCGTGCCTATGCTTTCATTTTCCAAGCGCATCTGCTGGTGATGGCACTTCACACTTGTTTAGAATCACAGTTAGAAATTTTCCATGTAGCATAAACAGATGTCCCCCGTAATACCAGAGCTGACTGCTGGTCCCTTGTGGTAATTCTTTTGAAACCTGTGGTGTTCGAAATTCTGTGTTCCATATGGAGAGGCATTCCTTAGAAGCCGGTAGTGGTGATCCCAGGACCGCTACACGGTCTCGGTCCAGGATGCCGAGCGCAACACCATTTTGAGCCTTCCCAGACACTACTGTCTTGAGCAACAGTGATCTCACTCCCCTCTGATTTTGATGATTTTTCTGGGTCACTCAAATATATTGGTATCAAGGTTTCATATATGCATCCATCAGAGCTTAATGACGTCGAAGAGGTGAATCTCGGACACACAGATGCAGTAAAACTCTGTTAACAGATCTTTCTTCTTGTTTAAGTCAGGGTGTGTATTTGCTTAAGCCACTTGAGTTAAACATTTGTACATAAAGTAATTTCCATGTTTTCCAGTAATAAAGATTAAAACAGGATGCCTAGGTACCATGAAAAACCATGTCCACTTAATCACTGCTTCCTCAGGATAACAGTTCAGTTTTCTGCTGGGGCTCTGCAAGCAAGGCCTCTAACCCACACACGGCCCCTTCCTGGATGGCACCAAGGCCCATCCTTCGTGTTGAATGTGTCTGTGTACCTCAGCTGACAGCATAGCTTTAAATACTTAATCCAGGTTTTCATCTTCCTTATTCCATAATCTCAAAACCTTGTTGTCCTGAACAACAGTATACTCTCTGGTTTAGAAGTTGTACACAGCTGGGCGTGTATCATTTGGCCTTGTTTTACTGACCAGCTAGCTGCCCAAGGGTTTCTGCTCAGAAACCTAGCAACATTAAGATAACACACACTATTCACAGAGTCAATTTCTGACTATAAAAGCAATTAAATTTACAACTAAAATGATAGTCTTCAACACATTTCCTACATTTACAAAAAGACAAATACTGTATGATTCCACTTAAGACAGAACAGAATGGTGGCTGCCAGGGGCTGGGGGTGTGGGGAGGCCCTGTTCAGTAGGTGCAAAGTTTCAGTTCTGCCAATGCAAGGAGCTCCGGAGATGGATGGTGGTGATGGCTGCCCAACACGGTGACTGTACTTAGTATCCTGAACTGTAACCTTTAAAAAGACGGTTAAAATAGTAAATGTTATGTTATGTGTATCCTACACCAATTACAAATATAAGGACTTTAAAAAAATAGTTAAAATGAAAACATAAAAAATAGTATGTTTGGAAAATGGATTCCATTGTGCCTTTGAACAGGGGCCTGGGAAATTAAGTAAGCCGAGCTGGGACGCCCGTGCACATCCTCCACTGTGCTCCTATGCAGGGCTTGCAAAATGTAACTCCATTCGGCAGCCCAGGTGAAAACCAAGTGTCATCAGAAGTGTCAAAGCAAGCAAACAGCATAGGGGACTGTTGGCGCCCTGTCCCCAAAACTTCAGAGGTGATTGATTATCTAGCTTCTTAAAGAAACAAGAAACTATATTCAGCAGCCCACAAAAAGAATTCCCCTCTATCCCCCCACCAGAAGTAAAGCCGCCTAAAAGGTGTGCCTTCAGCTTTGGGCGTGGGGCATGTAGATTTTCCGGGACTGCACTCTAGGGTTTACAGCACGAAGTTGGCAACAGATGATTCTTAATCAAGATTCCCATTAAGATACCAAGAAAACGAAAAACCCAACAAAACCCCACAAAGCTTTTCCCCGAGGCAAGAAGTGTGTGGACACAGGGATAAACCAGTCCCCGCCACGTCAGCTGTCCTCTCTCTTCCAAGCAGTCTCCCTTCAGACCCTTCAGTGGGCAGCTGAGCTGACAGAGATCCCAGGAGGGATCTTGGCAAGTCTGTCTCCGAGGTCCGAAGCAGAAGCACAGGTTTCCTTTTCTTTCCGAGTCTGGCCCACGTGCACTTAGACGCTCTGTGCCTGCAATTCGGAAATATGCCTCTCTCTCCAGGAAAGCAACCAAGTCACATTCCAGACCTCATTCAGGGAGCTGAGAAGCCACACCGGCTTTCCAAATAGCCTGCTCGCTGCTCACCCCTCTTTTTCTGAGGCTGCGAGAAACCCCAGGCCCCTACTCTGTCCTCAGCAATGGGGAGACAGCAGTGGGGTACTCCTGTCCCATCGCCCTCACCTCAGAGAGGACGAGTGTCCTGCTGCTGTCCTTGACTGAAAGCTGGGCTGCTCTGTCGCTCTGCTCCATGCGTAGAAGTCTGTCAGGCCCAACATCCCAGGGTATTGCAGACGACGTGAATTCCTCCTCCAGGGCTGCCTGCCGTCTGGGCAAACCTGTGGACCACCACACTCCCTCCTGCAGGCTTCCTGCTTTGTCTCTCCACGATCTGTATTTGAATACGGCCTCCATATAATTCCGGTGGACACTAGACCAGGGATTTTTACCTGTGAGCAGCCAGATAGTAAATGTTTTAGCCGTGTAGCCGTTCCGTCTCTGTAGCAGCTACTGAACTCTGCTGTTCAGTGTGGAAGCAGCCACAGGTAATAGGTAAATGAAGGGGAGAGATTTGAAATTCATATAATGTCAAATGTCAGGAAGCACCATTATTATACTTTTGATCTTTCTAACCACTTAAAACATGTAAGAGCCATTTTCCTGGGCCGCACAAAAGCAGGCGGTGGTCCGGGTTTAGCCAGCACCATGGTTGGCCAATCCTGGCTAAGACTGACAAGATTCATCCTTGTAACTGGGAAGGACCCAGCTTCCCTTGCAACAGAAAGAGCCCCAGTTCCTTAAAAAATTGAGATCTAGTTTACAAAGACGAAGGGGCACGTTGCTGTTGTATGTCACCTGCAGCGTTTGTTACAGCAAGCTCCCAGCTTCTGGTCAGCAGAACCATTCTTGCCAAGAATCAACTTACTCAGTGTCTTGCTTTTAGAGTCTAGAGACTGTTTTATTTCTTAGGCAGCTTTTTCATCTTTCCACTGAAGACAGTCTTCATTGTCCTGGAAAATCTTGACATAATCCGTTCTGATACCCGAAACTCCAGCTATTAATCCCTGGTGGCATCAGAGCCTGGGAAGGTAACGGTACATGCGTCCAGGACAGTCTTTCAAGCTCCTGCACTTCCTTTGTGAGCCTCTGAGATGGCGTTCCCTACTGCTGTTTTGTAGACCGGGCAACTGAGCAATGGAGTATCAAAAAGGTTAGAGACACAGTGTCTAGAGCTACAGTGCAGCTTCCCAGTTCTGTGATTTTTCTGCCAGTTCTCTGGGCTACTCCCTGGAGGGTTGACAGTTCTGTGGTCTGGCTGTTAATTTGAGACCCAGCTCTAGCCCTCTGTAAGTAAGATGATTGTTAGAAAAAGGGAATTCTTTGTTGTTTTCATCTCTCTGGAGAATAGAGAGTTGAAGTCTCTGCAGTTTGACATGAGCCAAACTGAATTGTTTCCTCCCAGAATCCACATGTTGAAGCCCTAACCCCTAGTGTGAGGGTATTTGGAGATGGGAGTGATTAGGTTTAGATGAGGTCATGAAGGTGTGGGGCCCTATGGTGGGATTAGTGCCCTTATAAGAGACCTCTGGTCTCTCTGCCATGTGTGGACTGCCGGCCTTCAGGATCTCTGTTGTTTATGCCCCCCACTCTATGGTACTTTGTTGTGGCAGCACAAGATGAGTAAGAGCATGGGGCCTGGGCCTGGCCTGTCAGGAATATCAGATTGCTCAGAATGAAGGATGAAAGGTTAAAGCTTAAAAGCTTCTCAGTTTGGTGCTCTCCACCCATTATCACTGTCAGTACCTTTAGTTCAGAATGTGGGTACACCTTGTGTGGAATTTAGAGGATTGGAATTCATAGAAGCTATAGTAAAAATAGCATCATAGATCATCACTGTCTTTTTAGAACTTGCTGTAATTATTGCTGAAGCTACAGGAAACCATGGTTTAAGCCAGCCGTGGGCAAACTACGGCCCGCGGGCCAGATCCGGCCCGTTTGAAATGAATAAAACTAAAAAAAAAAAAAGACCGTACCCTTTTATGTAATGATGTTTACTTTGAATTTATATTAGTTCACACAAACACTCCATCCATGCTTTTGTTCCGGCCCTCCGGTCCAGTTTAAGAACCCATTGTGGCCCTCGAGTCAAAAAGTTTGCCCACCCCTGGAAATAGGGGGTATTTTCCGCCTATAGCAAGACATCTGGAAGTGGTGGTGTTGGGGTTGTTTTTGTGGCCCTGGTTAGCATCCCTGAGATTCACCAGGCCTCCGTCTCAGGCTCGTCTCATCTGACAAGGTCTAAAGGCAGGTCTGGGGGGTGATGGGCATGTGGGAGTTCAGACAGTTTCTCCTTGTATTAGTTTTCCAAATCACTCCAAAATGTAGCAGCTTAAAACAACAAACATTTATTCTCTGTGGCCAGGAATTCAGGTGTCCCTCAGCTGTGTGGTTCTGGATCAGGATGTCTCCTGAGGTTTCAGTCAGGATGTTGGCCAGGGCTGCAGTCATCTGAAGGCTTGACTGGGGCTTGGGGACCTGCTCCAAGGTGGGTCCCACACACGCCATCAAGTTGGTGGTGTCAGTTGGGGCCTCTTCTCCATATGGGACTCTCCACAGGGCTGCTTTAGTGTCCTCACAGCCTGTCACCATGGTCCCCAGAGGGTGTGATCCGAGAGCACAGGAGGAAGCCACAGTGCCTCTCATGCTCTGATCCTGGAAGTCACACATTTTCACTTCTGTGCCCTGTTCATTACAGATGAGTCACTACATTTAGTTCACATTCTAGAAGAAGGGAATGAGGCTCCACAGTTTGATGGAAGGAGTATCGAAGAATTTGTGCACAAATTTTAAAATCACTGCACTCTTTATCAATCTCTCCCCCTCCCCCTTTTTAGTCAGATATAGATCTTTTCCAGAGGGCTCCATCCCTTACATCTCATTGGCTAGTCCTGGCTCATATCTTCCCCCAAACCAAGGCACTGAGCCAACTTTCCTGAGGTCAGAAACCTTGAACAGAACTGGGGTTCTGCTAGTAAGAAGAACTGGGGTGGGGAGGATGGCTTTGGATGGCTATTGACAGTGTCTGCTACAGCACTTTACATATTTGATCTTTAGTTCTCCTAACAACCTTGTAAAAGTATGTTTGTTACCCATAATTTGCAAATACGGAAACTATGGTTCAGGGAAGTAATTCCCCTGAGGTCATACAGCAAATCGGGTGGGAGGACCAGGCCCATCTTGCTCCAAAGCCACACCCTCTCCACTGTCCCATCATAACGGTGGCTCTATTGGGAGGTGGGTGGATTTCGATGCCCAGGGGACACTCGGCAAAATTTTGAGGTATTTTTGATTGTCACAACTGAGTGGAGTGGGGAGAGTCCAGGCATGCCCCTGAACATCCTGTGACGCATAGGACAGCTCCACAACAGAGAATTATTTGACCCAAAATTTCAACAGTGTTAAGGTGTTAAGGTTGAGAGCCCCTATATTAGAACAAGTACTTGGAGGGAAGGGGTCATGTTATCTCAGTCACTTCTGAATCCTCTGTGCTGAGCCTGGTCCTGACACATTGTAAGTGTCCACATTGTGAGACTCAATGAATGCTGACTGAGTAGATGAGCAAACTTGCCACACGGAATTCCGGAATCCAGGAGGCATAGGCTTGGAGAAGTGCAGGATCGTGGCGGGTAGGGAGTAGCATTCCCTTCCCAATGGACTCCTCCAAGCCCCCAGCTTCCTTCAGTCTCCGGAGAACTGGTGGGGACATTGGTCCAACACAGCCTATGTTCCCCACTTGCCAAAGGGGGCTGACTGATGGATGGTGGTCAAGGTTGGTCACCTGTTTATCTCTGAGATCCTGGAAATAGAGGGACCAAATAAAGAAACACTTCTCTGAATCTACCCATTTTTAAATGGACTAACCACCCAGGAGGAAACAGTAATTTATAGCTTCCTACCCTTCCCTCCTTGCTCTCTCTCTGTAGGCAGTTGCTGGTGCTTCAGGGCAAAGATAATGAAATTTCCTTCTTGTGTCAAACTCCTTTTCCCAGGAGTCAGAGCCCCAGCATCAGCCAGGGTGGAAGACCTGGGTTCTGGGAGCCTGAGTCGGAGGCGCAGGGTATGCACACAAGTTCAGCTTCCTGGAACAGGCTGGGCTGGCAGTGATTGATAATTACCTTGCCACTGACATTTCATTGCCTGCCAGCTCTTCATTGGATGTTTCTGTATCATGTCAGGATATGAGAAAAAGCAATAGTCTGTAATGGATAGGCAAGACCAGTTTTTTTCTAGACGTCAGTTTTTACAGTAAAGATAGAGCTTGAATTTACTCTAAATATGTCTCTGGTTTGGCACCACCAGCAGCATGTGTATCATATCCTCACAAAACTCAGAGATTATTGTGTCCGTTTTGCAGTTGAAATGGGCTCAGAGAGGTTAAGTGGCTTAACCAAGATTCCACAGACAATTAGTGGGATAGCAGGGATTTGAACCTAGGATAGTCTGTTCACCACCCACAGCCCACAACCCTGTAGTCTCCAAGTTTCCAGGGCTGTTGGGCTCTCAAGCCGTGCTCTGGTGGTGAGTTGGACCCCTCCTCCAAAGTCTTGGCTACTGCTAGAGATGGAACGTTTGTGCACTCCCCTCTCCGCCCTCCCAATTCATATGTTGAAATCTTTTTTTTAAAAAATATATTTTTATTGACTTTTTACAGAGAAGTAGGGAGAGAGATAGAAACATCCATGAGAGAGAAACATCGACCGGCTGCCTCCCGCACGTCCCCAACTGGGGATCCAGCCTGCAACCAAGGTACATGCCCTCCACTGGAATCGAACCTGGGACTTTTCAGTCCACGGCCCGAGGCTCTATACACTGAGCAAACCGGTCAGGGCCATATGTTGAAATCTTAGCTCCCATTGTGATGGTATCTGTGGGTGCGGCCGTTGGGATTAGGTCATGAGGGTGGAATTGTTTTAAACCATGTCAAAGCACAGAATTCTCAGAACAACGCTAACTGAAGATCCGTAATAAATCCTGGTGGTGAGGACATTGTCACAGCTAGCTCCTGAGTTACCTCCATTCTCAACCTTTGACCCTCCCATCTTCATATGAGCAGAGGACTGCTCTCACAGGACCGAAGTGCTGGTGTTTGCTCAAAGAGAAAGGAAATTTAAGACTGAGGGCTAGTCTGGAAGCCATAGCCACGTTCTGAGAAAGGTTAAGCAAATTGTTGAGTTACATAATGTGATGGAGGCCTTAGCTGATGCCATGTTGGTAAGCCTGCTGTAATTTATGTCTATCAAATCAACACATTGTGTACCTTAAACCTACACAATGTTTTACGTCAATTCTATCTCATTTACAAAAATTACCTTTGACCAGGGCAGCAATTTTCAGCCTTTTTCATCTCATGGTACACATAAACTAATTACTAAAATTCTCTGACACACCCAAAAAAATATTTTTGGCCGTTCTGACAGAAAAGAGGTATAATTTTGATTCATTCACACTGGATGTTGTTGTGTTGGCTCTTGTCATTTTTTCATGTGACAGTGCCCCTGACCAAATAGTCAGGTATTGCATGTTTTAACAATTCTTGTGGCACACCGGTTGGAAATCGCTGGACTGGGTGGAGTTGGGGGTGAGGAAAGTTAAATAAGATGACGTTGAAGGCAAGTTTGGGGTTCCACTAAGAAATGTTTGTCTCCCAGAGACATAGACTCCCTCACCTGGCAAATCTCTGTCAGCTCAGTAAAAACCGTCACAGCTTCGTGGCTGCAAAGCTGACTTTTGTTTCCATGTGAACTGCTCTTAGAAAGGCCCGATGCAGATCCGGAAGATCAGGGGCAGGTCAAGTAACTTACTTTCTTGAAACAGGCTACCAAACACAAAACATATGAGGGACAGTAGACATATATTTTCACATCGGTCTCCTCAGCCCTGCTTTCTCATCGGTGCCCTTTCCTTGGCCTCTTCTCTTGGACCTGTGAGGGCTCTTCTCAGGCTTGTTATGGGGAGGTGTGGGTGGAAGAGAGAGCTGGCCTGTGGCTCCTCACGGCCCCATCACAGCCACTTTCCTGTGTTCTGGGACACCTGAAATCTGGTGACTGTCACGTGGCCAGCTGTCAGGGAAGCTCAGCCGTGCTCTGCTGAGGGTCTGATTTGTGGAACAGACTGAAATCAGACAGAGCCTGTGGGGTCCCGGTGGGTGGGGCTCTGGCTCTCTGTGCTGCTGGCAGTGCCATCTGGCTGTCCTGGAGGTGCTGAGGGGTGTGGCCTCCACCTGGATAGTGTCTGAGGGAAGAGCTGGCAGAGAGCTGGGAGGCTGTCGGGCTGGTAGTTGTTGGGGACAGAAGCAGGTTCAGAGAGTGCTGGGGAGGCGTGGCCAGCTACTCCCAGGGCTCTTGGCAACTATGTCAGAAGGCTATTTCCAGACCGCCTCTGTCTGGTCCCTCCTCCTCTTCCCTCATTATCCCCTCACTGCATCTCTGTGGCCTGAGACTTTCCCACCAGCCTAATGTAAGGCCGTGGTGTAGAACAAAAGCTAGGTTGGCTCTGTGTACAATGGGTGAGACCATTTGAGAATGAAAAGCAGCTTGTCTGAGCCTGCTCAGGCTCCATCACAGAATACCACCGTCTGGGTGGTTTAAGCAACAGACATTGATTACTCACAGTTCTGGAGGCTGAAAGTCCAAGACCAGGTTGCCAGCTAACTTCATTTCTGGTGAGAACTCTCTTCCTGGCTTGCAGATGGCCATCTTTTTATTGTGCCCTCACATGGCTGAGAGATCTCTCTCTTTCCATCTTCTTATAAGGTCATCAATCCCATCATGAGGCCCCATCCTAGAGGCCTCATTTAACCCTAATCTCCAAACACCATTACACTGGGGATTAGGACATTAACATGAATTTTGGGGAGGAGGTACATTCAGTCCATGACACTGAACTCCTCCCTGTCCCATGTGTACGGAGCTGCCAGCCTTGCCTGGAGGCTTAATGTCTTGATAAGATATGAGGGGAACTTTCCATAATATTCACCCAAAAAGAATGGGCTCTGCAGAGGTCATTCTATCCAGGCCCAAGACCTCTGGCTATTGAAACCAGAGGCCAAGGTCAGGGAGGGAGTCAGGAGTCTGCAAGGCAATCGGAAGAGGCCGGAACCCAATGGAGCCTTGAGGAATGAATGAGAGGGCTTGGAGGCAGAGGGAGGGGCATTGTGGGCAGGAAGCGCCCAGGTAAAGGCCTGGAGGGGCAGTCGGGATGGAGGTGTAGAAGCTGGTTTGCATGAACATATAGTGTCAAATAGAGACCCACTGTGCAGGGACAAGCGTTGGATGCTTTCCCGTGCCAGGCTTGTCCTTCCTGCAGAGCACAGTGATGTCCACTCACCTGTTCTCCATCCTGGCGGGCCTTGGGTGTGGTCAGGAGCAGAGGAATGCGAGCCAGAGGCCAGGGGTTCAATCCTGGCTCTGACTCCTTTCCAGCCATGTGACCTGGGGGCAAACCACTGAGTTATCAGAACCTCAGATTCCTCACTAGTAAAATGGGGGAAATGCCTCATTTGCTCTCCTGAGGGCCTTAGGTGATGATGGATGAGGAAGTGCCTGGTGATCAGTAAAGACATTCAGCGATATCTTCTGAGCATCTATTATGTGTCCCAAAACCAGTTGCTGGGGCCCACAGAGGAGTCTTGGGTGGGTGGCGGATGAATGGGCTGGTGGGTTCATGGCTGGAGCCTCAGACCTCCACTGCCACTCGCCTGCCCTGGCTCGGCCAAGTCACTCTGGTCCATTTGCCATTCTGGGGCACCTGCTGATCCTTGCATGATTGGAGCTCTTTTGTGGGTGCTGTTTCCTCTCTGTGGAGGCCATGGTGGCTTTGATGGGTCCAGCCATCCTCAGACTGTCCCACTGGCATGGGAGATTGAGGTTTATTACTGTCAGTCCAACAAGTATGTCTGTTCATCCCATCCACCCACCCATCCATCCTAAGCCTGAAGGAATTTCAGCTTTGGAAAGGACTCCCTTTATTTATTATTTTTTAAAAATTGATTTCAGAGAGGAAGGGAGAGGGAGAGAGATAGAAACATCCTTGATGAGAGAATCATGGATCGGCTGCCTCCTGCACGTCCCCCACTGGGGATCGAGCCCGCAACCCAGGCATGTGCCCTTGACTGGAATCGAACCTGGGACCTTTCAGTCTGCAGGCCGTCGCTCTATCCATTGAGCTAAACCAGCGAGGGGAGGACTCCCCTTTTTTGTAAGCAGAGACTGAGCCTGATAAGGGGAACATTTCTCAGCATCAATGACAGGTCCTGTGCCAGGGATTCAGGACTGGGTCGGATTTGTCTCTGTCCCCATGGATTAGGCTTGATATGACTTCTCCCGAACCTCCTGAACTCCAGAGCTATCTTCCCCATCTCCACTGGTATCCCAGCCCAGGCCACCACTAGCAGAAAGGTTAACCATGGCACTGCCACTGTAGTCTGAGAGAGGGCACCCTTCTACCCTCCACTGACCATGGGCTTCAGCTGCCAGCCAGCCAGAGGGTGAGCAGCTCCAAAGCACAGGCTAGAGCAGGGGTGGGCAAACTTTTTGACTCGAGGGCCACAATGGGTTCTTAAACTGGACCGGAGGGCCGGAACAAAAGCATGGATGGAGTGTTTGTGTGAACTAATATAAATTCAAAGTAAACATCATTACATAAAAGGGTACGGTCTTTTTTTTCAATAGTTTTATTCATTTCAAGCGGGCCGTAGTTTGCCCACGGCTGGGCTAGAGCCTACATTCTGGGTCCACTCTTGCTACCGACTCTCCTAGGCTGTGCTCTTTGAAAGCCACCCAGAGATGGAGATTCGCCTGCAAGAAGTTGCCTGGATGGGGGAGCTACATCCATAAAGGAGTGAGAGAGGCAGAATTAGGTGAAGGAAGCCGACTATGATGAGGTGGTAGCTGAGGTTTCTGGGAGCTCTGAAGCTGGGAAGGACCTTCCATTTTGTGTCCACCACTGACAGGTAATCATGTGTGGACTGCTCCCTAGAGGCGTGATCTTGGGTGAGGCAGCTCCCTTTGGCGGAGGGAGATTTCTCGGGGGGACTCAGTGGTGAGCCATAAGGAGTCAACGCCCTTGGCTGTTGGGGAGCGGTCTGTGGTCTGTGCAGTATCATGAGGTGGCCACCACATCCACTGTCCTTCAAGGTCACTGTCTGTAACATAGAATGAACTAGTGATGTGCCCAGGACTCTCCCTTCTCCTATAACAACCCTCTCCCTGGCTGTGGCTGTGGCTGCTCATCTTTCATGTTGATTCCCTGGCCACAGTTGACTCGCTCAGTGGAGGGCAGCTCACTGGGGCCGGCCCACTGTCATGCCTGTCTTGGTGGCCACGGGTGAATGGCCAGTTATAGGCACCTGCACTAACCTGGTGCAAATAATTTTCCCAGGTGGTGAGGATGTTTCTGTGTGGAACAGACTGTGTTAATCAGCACTTCCCTGAGGATGGGTGGCCTCTATGGGAATCTTGGGAACTTTGGAGCCTGGGCAGAAGGTCAGCTGCGGTGGGAGAGGTGGATCTGGTGTGCAGAGGGGAAGAGATGGAAGACAGGGACCCATGAGCCTGGTGATCTCCAGGGCCCTGGTTTCAGCTGTTCCTAAAGCTCACCCTCTTCCCTGCCTTTCCCATTTTAATAAATCCCCATTTTTGTTTAAGTCACTTTGAATCAGGTTCACCCTTTTGTCAATTTTATAAATTTCCAACTTCACAAACCCCTCTAGGCCGGCTTTAGAGGTCACAGCTGGGGAGCCTAAGGGCTATGTCCAGCCTTCAACTATATTTTGTTGGGTTGGTATGTTGTTTAAAAAAAAATCTAGTTTCAGTAATACATTGAGCTCCATAAAGACGATACTGGGCACTGTAGCTGGAGGGGCACTGGGCTACTGAGGAAAGATAATTAAATATGGGCAAAGGCGATCCTAAGAAGCTGAGAGGCAAAATATCATCTTATGCTTTTTTTGTGTGTGCAAACTTGCCAGGAGGAGGCCAAGAAGAAGCACCCAGATGCTTCTGTCAACTTCTCAGAGTTTTCTAACAAGTGATCAGAGAGGTGGAAGACCGTGTCTGCTAAGGAGAGGAAAATTTGAAGACGTGGCAAAGGCAGACAAGGCCCGTTATGAAAGAGAATTGAAAAGTTATATCCCACCTAAAGGGGAGCAAAAAAGAAGTTCAAGGGTCCCAAAGAGGCTTCCTTCAGCCTTTTTCTTGTTTTGTTCTGAGTATGGTCCAAAAATCAAAGGACAGCATCCTGGTGGGTCCATTGGTGATGCTGCCAAGAAGCTGGGCGAGATGTGGAGTCACTGCTGCCGACGACAAGCAGCCAGATGAGAAGATGGCTGAGCTGAAGGAGAATGTGAAAAGGAGATTGCTGCACACTAAGCTAAAGGGAAGCCTGAGGCAGCAAAGAAGGGGGTCGTCAAGGCTAAACAAACAAACAAACAAACAAACAAAAATAAAAAACAAGGCTAGAAAAAGAAGAAAGAGGAGGAAGATGAAGAAGAAGATGATGTATAAGTTGATTCTGGTGCAGTTTTTTTTTTCTTGTCTATAAAGCATTTAATCCCACTGTATACAACTCATTCCTTTTAAAGAAAAAAATTGAACTATAATGCTGTGTAAGATTTGTTTTTAAATTGCACCATGTCTTTTTTTTTGTATAGTTACCACACTACTGAATGTGTCTTTGGATAGCCCTGTCCTGGTGGTATTTTCAGTAGCCGCTACCCTTGCCTGGTACAGGTTGGGGGTTGTAAATTGGCATGGAAATTTAAAGCCGGTTCTTGCTGGTGCCCAGCACAAATTCGTTATATATGGGGATAGTATTTTCTCATTTTCAGTTGTCTCTGATCCACCTTAACACGGAATAATCGTTGTTTGTTATTATAGAATACAACTCTCTAATTTAAAAAAAAGCCATAGCTGTTTTGCTGACACTCTGAATGCTTTTAAGTAAATACACTTTTTTTTTTAAATTATAGAAATCCGGTTGTAATAATTTAATAATCGGGGATTTACATAGCATCTGGCCTTTTGGAAATAGTTGGTGCATGTAAAATAAGAAACAGCCAGCCCACCTTTCAGTGGGCCAAGCACTCCAGTTTGCCACCGACCCCGCCATCCCCTTTTGCTTTTCATTTCTTCCTTTTTCTTCATTCACGCACCTGCCTGTGCTCTGCAGGCATCTTGGTTTGTGGATCCTATTTTATACAGATTCATGAATTGTATGCTCTTTCCAACTTCAGGTTCCCAGAGGAACAGATACTGTACATTGTAGAGGGAACAAGTAAAGTAGGCGAGAACTCTAGGGAAGCCTAAGGCCCTCTGAAATCCCAAAGATGTACAAATGTACGTCATCATCATCATCATCATCATCATCATTAATAACTGAAGGGCAGGGGACAAGGAACTTAGGCCCCAATGCACAGCCCTCCACCCCCAGTCCCAGAAGGGTACTTGCACCATCGCGGTGGCATTTATCACTGGCCTTAGCAGGTTAAAGCTAAACTGTGTCAACTTGGAAATGCAAAATGTTTGCCAAATGAATTAAAATGAACTGACAGAAATGATATCTAGGCACTGTCTACCTTTACCTATTCTTTCTAGAAATTGCGATGGCATTTCTCCAGGGCCCAGAGTCAACGAAGAAGGAAAGAAATGAGTCCTCTGGCTTGTGGAAGGCGTACCTTGTTATTCCAGCCGATACCTCCTTTGTCCCATTGTCCCCCTGCCACTGCTGACGTGCAGTCTTAGGCCTTGGAGACTGCACATTGCTGGCCAGCGCCTTTCCCTGGGCACATTTGTGAAAAGGAGGATGACGTTTCTCTCCCTTTGTGTCTGTCGCTTCCCTGAATTGAAGTTGATTGACTAGAACGCACCATTTTGAAGCTCAGAGCGCAGGCAGAGGTTTGATAAAGCATCTTGCTGCGCTCCGTGCGTGGGCTGCACCTTGAAGTCATGGTGGTTTTATGTCATCGTGTGCTGTGGCTGCCTCACTGCCCCTGGCTGCATGACGCTGTGGTTTACTTAGTGCCCCTCCGGGACCCGCCGGGACCTGGCCCACCCTCTTCTCCTGCTCTGTGGCGCCCTCTCTGCCATTCTTAGAGGTGTGTCGCGTGGGTTCAGTTCTCCATGCCGTTCCCCTTTCTAAAATGTTTTTCCTGTTCCGACTTCCTGAGACGTCTGCTCCTCTTCCCTGACTTTCTTTGAAGATGTAGGAGCTTTTGGGACCTGAGTCTTATAATTCCGAAAATTGTCTTCTAGTTCCCAGGACCCCAAGTGGAGCAGCATAACTTAGGGGAGGGAGAATGGCCTTTGGAGAGAGAATCACATGGGTTTGAATCCTGGCTCCTCCACTTACTAGCTATGCCATTTGGGACATGTTACTTTTCACCTCTCTGAACCTCAGTTTCCTCATCTGTAAAATGGGGATCGTGGCTCAGTGGATAGAGCATTAGCCTGTGGACTGAAGGGTCCTGGGTTCGATTCTGGTCAAGGGCACATGCCTGGGTTGCGGGCTGGATCCCCTGTAGGGGGCATGCAGAAGGCAGCCAGTCAATGATTCTCTCTCATCATTGATGTTTCTACCTCTCTCCCCCTCTCCTTTCCTCTCTGAAATCAATAAAAATATATTTTAAAACAGAAGAAAGGGGATCGTGATAAGACCTAAATCTTGTTGTGAGGATTAAGTGTGATAATGTATTAAAAGGGTATATCATCACAGTGTCTGGCACATAGTGAATGATAAATAGGAACAATTAATATAGTGTCTGGGATGGGTCCAAAGATGGACTGGCCTGAGGCAGACCTTGGAACCTTTTAAACTGAAATCACATCATCTCACGTTTTGACTTCCAGGCTCCCTTTTGCTAAAAGGCAAGTGCAGAGACTGATCTAACTCATTGAAGTTTTTGGTTAATCAAGGGCTTGCTACCCTCCAATGGCTTTGTGTTGATTTTAGGATAAAGACCAAAATTCTCAACGTGGTTTGCAAAGCCCCACACGGTCAGAACCCTGCTCATCTCTCCAGACTCATATTCCAATTCCTTTTGCTCCTTGGGTTTGACACCGCGCCACAGGACCCTTGCACAGGCTGCTCCTTTTGCAGAGATACCGAATACATGTTACCTACCCACTAACTCCTATTCATTTTTCAGAGCACAGGCATGTCCTTCGTAATGCCCAATTATTCTGATTTCTGATTATATATCCTATGTTACTGTGTTCACTTGATTAATGTCTACTTCCTCCGCTGGACCGTGCACTCCGTGAGGGCAGGGAGCACAGTTGTGGGTTGCTCACCATAGCATCGCCAGCGCCTAACACAGTAACCAGCCTGTAATGGCCATTCATTAAGTGATTTGTTGACTGCATAGGTGAAATACATGGCTTACTGTTTTAAGAATGTGTGCAGTCAGGATGTTTGCTTGAAACTACAAAGTCCTACTACTCTTGAAGAAAGAAGGACCAAGAGACAAGTCACTGGAAGACAGAAAATAGTGCGATGGAGCTGGGTTGCTCCTGGCACCGGGTAAATGGACAGTTAGGGGGGTTTGTGAAGAACGTGAGTGTGTGTAGTGTTAACTGTTGACTTCCTTCTCATCCCGGTTAACCTGGCTTCGAACTCAGGGACAAAGTTTTATTTGAGAGCAGGGCTGCTGGTGGTGAGGTGATTTCTTTCTTGCTCACCCTTTGTAAATGGGGTGCTGCTGAATGAGTAGCCTGACCCACCTTAGGCTGTGTAGGGTTTAGGGAGAATAGTCCTGGCCTCCTAAGTTCTTGACCTGCTATCAAAAACATTCCTTAAATAAGCCAAACATTTACATTTCTAAAACAATGCACACTTGTTCTTGATACACAGATTTGGAAAACACAAAAAATAAAATAATTGAAAAAGAAAATAAAAATCCATCAGCATTTTACTACCCAGAGATAACCATATTAACATTTTGGTGCATATGCTTCTGATTCTTTTTTTTTTTTTAATGTGTTTCTGTGCGTGTTTTATTTATATAGCATTACAACCTGATTTTTTCCAATTAGCAGATGTACCATGGATACCAAGTGTCCGGGAAGGGATTTATGTCCTTCCTGTGGGCTTGGTGTGATAGTACTAGCCTTGTGCCAAGAGCTTGGGGGTACCAGAACTGCAGAGGGTCTGATAGAGGGGTGAACCGTGGCCTTCGGAAGGAGTGACTATGAGGAGATGAGTCAGGCAGTGGTGCAACAGAGACATGGGCTGATGGGGCAGTTGATGTGAGACATGCCTCAGCCACTCACCAATAGATTCTGGGGAGCTGAGGGGGGGGCCATACGTAGGAAACCACAAAAGCAGGGTCATGGAGCTGATAAACTGGAAAGGAGGTTCTTGGAGCCATCGACTCTCTCATTTATTTTACCCAACAAGTTTTTCTTGAGTGGCTAACATTGCTGTACCAGGTGCTGAACGAGGTAATGGGGATTGTAGGAAACATAATTGTGACCTCGTTGGAAACTTGCACCATCCCATGTACACGTGCCAGGTGCTTGGCACGGAGCAGCAGCTTGGTACAGGGCACCCACAGAGATGAGCACTTACTACTTTTCCAGAATCTCATCTATGGTTGGTGATTATCTCCATGTTGCCACATCACTAGAAGGGGCGGGGAACTACATTTTTGTATCACCTTGTGTCCGTACAAATGATATAACTAATTGAATATGAGCACTCTGTGATGCTGATACTTATCAGTGAAGCTAGCTTCGCCACCATGAACGCTGGCTCTGTCACATTATCTCGGAAACTTTCCTGGGGCGTTGGGGTACATTATTGCTCCTTCAATCACTTCTTGGTCCTTGGAGGACCAGCTGGTAGGCCAACTTTTATTACCTGTTGTTTTTTAAATCACAACAGGGAAATGATAGCAAGGCATTGGGAAGGCATTTTTATATAAGATGAAATGAGCCAAGATTGGAAGAGGACATTTTTATTTGCCTTATAAATGGAGTGGATACAGCATGAGCGGCATTGTGAATGAGATGAAGGGCTCTGCAGATCAGCGAGCACAAGCCATCCACCCCTCTGCACAGACAGACAGCCTTTGCAGTGGGCCGGGTTCGGTTGCAGTTAGCTGCCGTCATTTTTCTGCAGCAAGGAGGTTGCAGTTAGAAAGTACCCGTTTCATGGCCAATCTCAGTTAGCTTTGATTCCAGGCAAAACGTCTTATAATTCATTAGGCATAGAGGTCTACAAAAAGGCCTGGGTGGAAAATTATTGGCTCTAAAATGCAAAAAGAAAACAGCAAAGTTGAAATTAATGAATATTTTAAAAAATTCCTACACGTTGCGATACTTTGTCAATATTGCTAATTGTTAAATTTAGTGTTCCTAGAGATTTTATTACATCTGAAAAAGCTCTAGGATTAGAATTTCCCATTTTCAAGAGCTTCTGAGTATGCAAATTGCCAAGAAATCACATCCAATCAAAATTTAAATGCCACTTATTATTGAATAATTTCAGAAGAAAAATTTAGAAGTTTTCCTCAAAAATATTTGATAGCAAACAATCTATTTAATGTAGGACGTAGGCAAATATGTAATACATTTGAAATACTCTCTGGTGAGGCCTCCGAAAGAGTGTCTGGGGTATACAAAATTCTTCAAAAGGCCTTGTCATTGAGCCTCCCTCCCCACTCCCCTATAAAATAGTTTAGATAGGAGCTATTTTTAATGGTGGCTGTGTTTTGTTTTGTGTGTGTGTGTGTGTGTGTGTGTGTGTGTGAATTTTTTAGCTTTATGGTAGATTGTTTTTTGTTAAATATTCATTCTCTCCCCATTTACGTCATTGATGTTCAGCAAGGCCATGTCATGTGCCTTTATGGGGGGTATACTTCCCCACACTTTGCTTAGTTGACCATGTGATTTTCTTTGGCCAATGGGATGTGCGAGGACCTAACTAGCAGATGCCTGAAATAAGCTTGTGTGATGGGCTGGCCCCCTTGTGCTTCTGCCTTCTCCATGAGAACAAGAGTCCTTAGTCACTGGCCTTAGAAGAGTGAGAGACACATGGAGCAGAGCTACCCCAGCATAGCAGCAGGTCTGCAGCCCAGCAGAGTTGTAACCCACAAAAGCATGAATGAGAAATAAATGCTAAGAATTTGTGGTTGTTTGTTTTACAGCCTTATTGTGGTCATAGCTGACCGATACAATCTCCTACTCACAGTGGTGCTTACTCAAGTTACTGAAGCAATGACCATTTGTTATTTTCGACTGTATTGCTATTTATTTATTTCCAACCATAATGCAAGGGTTACTCTGAAAACAAGTTCAGCTGCTTTGCACATGCTATTCCCTCTGCCTGAAAAGTTTGTCTTTCTGCTCTTCACATAGTTGAGTGGCTAACATTGTTGTACCAGGTGCTGAATGAGATGATGGGGATTGTAGGAAACATAATTGTGATAACATAATAATAAAATTATTATTATTAAATCTTTGCCTCTGACTTTAAATATTACTTCCTTGGAATGACCTGAGCATTTATTGTGGTTTTCATGGATGAGGTGCAGGGTAGGTACACTGAGCAAGCATAGGATGAGATAGTTTGAATGATCTGGAAAGCTCTGGGGTATAGGAGTGGTCCCTCACTGTCTGGTACCTGGCTCCGGTGTGGTTTAGGGCAGAGGGTGAGTGTCCCAGACTGTGGGAGCCTGACTAAAGGAGGTGGACGGGGTGGGGGGTGTGGACTGGGAATTGGTTGGTTTGCATATCAGAGGCATGCTGAACGCAAGCTATTTGGTATCTCTAGGAATTAGCTAAGCCTGGGTGGGGCAGTCCCCCCCTGGGTCCAGAAGGCCCCAAGATGTCAAATCACCATAAAATATAGAAAATAAAAGACATGATTAATAGTTGCACAGATGGAATCAGCCTTGGTTATCTGGTGTGTCTGTCCTTCCTGTGGCGTTGGCATTGCTGATCCACAGCTCCCTCATGCCAGAGGCTTCACTGCTTCACAGCTGGCCTTTGAGGGATGGGGTCCAATATCGAACTTCCCTGAGCAGATATTCTCAGACATTCTCCCAAACTGGGAATTATCAGGAAGAAAGTAAAAAGTGGGAGGAATTACAGAGACATTCTTGCCCCACATTGAGCCAGTCTTTCTAGTGTTCAAGTCGCAAGGATAATGCCAGGAATTTCCAGTTATATTTAATAAAATTGGCCAGCCCTTTGTGACAGCATCCTACTGACATCAAGAAAAATGACTGTTGCATATCTCCTCCGGATTGTGCAAGGATTCAGTATCATAACAGACCATCTCAGCCAAGGCTTTACAAAACAGAAACAACTGCAAGAAATTGGTTTTCATTCATTGGTGTGGTGAAAACGTGCCTGCGATTGCCTTTACCTCTTGGGCGGTCACTGGCATAGACCCTCTTTGTTTACAAGTTGTTCTGGGAGTAGGGTGCAGCACAAGCTTTTCTGACCCCAGCAAGTCTGCCATTTCTGGGACCAAAGGTATTTCTGGAGAGAAGGTATGCCAGGTGCATAAGGAACTCAGCTATTATTGTGGTAGGAAGCAGGTCAGAGAGGCTGTATATCATAGTGCTCACAAGCTTAGGCTCTCTTCTCGGACCGCTTAGTTCAAATCATGCTTCTGTTACTTATTTGTATGTGATCTTGGGCAATAGTTTTAATCTCCCCGTGTCTCAGTGTTCTTATTTGTAAAATGGGATGACATGGTAATGATTAAAAGAATTTGTATTTATGTTGCTCAGCATAGGGCCAAGCTTGGGGTGAGAGCTTAACCCTTTTCGGTCCAACCTCGAGGCTGACTCGACAGACCAGGCGCTAGGAGCAGCTCCAACGCTGAGCAATAAGAACATTAAAAAGTTCAACATTCAATCCCGTCAATTAATTTGGACCAGACTGTTTGAATTCCAAAAATAACATTGGACTGCAAAGGGTTAATAAATATAGTCATTTAAATCAATCATTACTCATCCCTCCCCCACTCTCTTCTTTATGAGATTTGGAGATTTATTGGGATAGATGGGAATATTCCCAACTAATGCCTAATGGCAAGGAAGGGAAGCAAAACTCTGGAAATAAAACTACCCCAAAGGAGTGGGGCTGTCCCAGCTGTTGACCCAGCTTAACCCTAGACTAAGAATAGATTGGGATGGCCCCAACTTGGGTCTGCAGGGTAGGACCCTGATGGCAACAGAGGGGAACATATGTTGCAAGGCTTGAGGGTTTGCATAGAAGTTCGAAGAGGTGGAACCTGGGAGCTGGAGTGTGGAGGAGGATCCCTGGGTCCCATACAGGGACTGGGCCATGTGGGCATCGTCACAGCAGTAGGTAGACACCCCAGCTGTACTGGACCGGCTCTCAACAGCAACACCCTGTTGCAGCCTTGGGGATGAGGGGAGGTGAGTATGGGGCTGCCGGTGAATGGGTCAACTTCTCAGGTTTCTCTCTGTCTGGAGTTTGGAAGCGACCTTTGGGTTAATTAAACCTTCAGGATTTTTAGACCATGAAAAAGGAAATCTAGAGGGAGATATCAGACCTCTTGCTCCTGTCAGCATCATGGGAAGGCATGAAATTAATTGGAAAATAAGAGATGTGACTGTTTCCTAGGTTAATAAAATGCGTCATGCCTGTTAAACACATGGGAACCCTTTTCACCCTCATCACAAACCTTCAAGATTGTGTTATTATCCGAAGCCCTTATGAAGGCTGACCAGGCGCTGCAGATACCGGTTCCTCCTCCAGCCCTGCTCTCGTCCCCTATTACCTCCTGACTTACTCACTCGGATCCTTTCTCTTCTGTGAACAAACCACGCTCTTTCCCACTCAAGGCCTTGCCTTTGCAGTTCCCTCTGCCTGGGATGCTGTTTCCCAGGTGATGACACACTCATTCTCATCTGGTGGGTCTCACCCTTAAGGTTACCCTTTTAGGTTTTTCCATTCACATCCCTTCTTCCTCTAAGTGAATCTCCGTCACATCACTCTCTCTAGCATTGCCGAAATGGTCTTTGTTACTTCATGGTTAGAGGTTGTTGTCCCCACTGGAATATAAGCCTTATCACAGTGACTTTGTGGGTGTCCCTCAAGTTCCTATCATATCCCCAGTGATCTCCATAGTTTGTTGAAAGATTTAGGAATTCCTCATTTTACAGATGAAGTATTGAGGCACAGGGAGGTGAGATAGTTCTGTCACAGTTACTCAAGGTAGCAAATGTTTTCAGTGCTCCACTCATAGCTCCTAACCCTTCCCTCTCAAGTGCCCACTGGCCCAAACAAATGCATTGGTGTTTCTCTACCTGCGGACTTCCTGTGGTTGTAAGCCATCTTTGCCCACCCGCACGACAGCATGGAGGTGCTAGGGGAATTCACACCTCCTGCAGGGTGTGCCCCTTGATCAGGAACTGATGGGTGTTGGGGGATGGCTACCCCAGGTGAGATAACTATGACGCACGCTCATGGCATGGCATAACTCCTTGCTCAGTGACAACATGTGGGTTGAAATCAGCCACAGTGGGAGTATTTACACCATGGAAATGGGGGGAAATGACAAAGCAGGACTTTTTATTTCTTTTCTGGAGAGTCAGTCATTAAACATTCCCCAGCACCCGTCTGGATATGTTCCATACTGTCTCCTAGGGGTTCCCGGCAGGACTAAGCTCCAGTCGTCCAAAGTGGAAACTTGCCTGGTAATTTGCCCTCCATTGGCCGCCTTCCTCACCTGGCTCACTTCCTCTGTCATAGCTCATTTACCTCCCAAATAAATTACTTGCACTGGATTCTCGTCTCAGGGTCTGTTTCTGGGGAAACCCAAACTAAGGAACAAAATTATTAAGTGATGGAGCCAGGATTTAGAACTAGGCCTGTCTGCCCTGGCCAGGTGCCTCAGTTGATTGGAATATCGTCCTATACACCAAAAAGGTTGCGGCTTCAATTCCCTGTTCAGGACATACTTAGGTCAGGGTTTATGCGGGAGGCAACCAATCGATGTTTCCCTCCCTCCCACCCTCCCTCCTTTCTCCCCTCTTCTCTCTCTAAAGAAAACAAACACACACACACATATCCTCTGGTGAGGATTAAAATAAATAAATAAATGAATGAATGAATGTAGGCCTGTCAGATGCCAGATCCACGTGTGTCCCACCAACACCTCCCACCCCTCGTGTCTTCTTGTCCTTTGCCTGTCAGGGTGGCAGATGTCCTCTGGATGTGGAGGGGCCTCTGAAGGGTGAGGCAAATACATTATATTGATGAAATTAGCTGGCAATTAAGAACTTACCCTTTTTACATTAAGGATTGGATTAATTAGGTAAAACATAAGGAAATCTAATTTACTTCATAAATTATCCTATATAATAAAAGCCTAATATGCTAAGTGTCCGACTGGTCAACCAGTTGCTATGACGTGCACTGACCACCAGGGGGCAGATGCTCTGACCGGTAGGCTAGCTTGCTGCTGGGGTCCACCTATTGGGACTGGGCAAGATGGGCTAGACACTCCCTGGAGCCCTCTGCCGTCCCTCCGGTCCCTCCCTGGCCCAGTAGTGCACCAGTGCTGTCCCTTGGCCGGGCCTGCACCCTCTCGCACTCTGGGACCCCTCAGGGGATGTCAGAGAGCTGGTTTCGGCCCGATCCCTGCAGGTCAGGCTGAGGGACCCCACCCATGCACAGATTCGGGCCTTTAGTCCTTTGTAAAAAAATGTTAAAACGTAGTCATGGTTTGCATAAAACTTGTAGGCACCAAGACAGATTTTATTGCTCTCTTGTGTAATGATCCACATCATGCTTCCGTTTCATGCTCCTTGTAATTGGCTGTTTATAGTTTCTAACTCTGTTTAAAGATGGTTTGAATATTCAGGGGCCTCGCCAGGTGGTTGAACAGGTTTGCCACACCCATGGTGTTAGTTGCAAACTGATAGGCCCTCAGAGAGGGGTTGGGTGCCAACTGATAGACCCTCAGCTGGACAGAGGCTGAAGGAGCAGGAGGAGGCTTTGGGGCCTTGTTTTATTCTGCATATGTTTGTTTACAAGTGAGAGAAACTCAGCTCAACCGGACCCCACTGCTTAAGGAAACTAGAGAAGAGAAAGAACTTCCCAGGAAATTGGAAAGTTCAAGGGTGGAGAGCTAGCCGCAGGCACGGCTGAGGCAGGGGTTGCTTGCTAGGAAAGCCTCCTCTTCCCTAGATATAAGCTCCGTAAGGACAGGGGCTTCTCTCTCGTGATTGCTGTGTCTCCCATCCGCAGAGCAGTGCTTGGCCCATCGTGATGATAATAGCAGATACTTACAGAGCATTTTGTAAGGCGGTAGCAGCGTTCCAAGAGAGCTATACATATTAATTCATTTAATCCTCTCAACCCAGTGAAGTAGATAAGTATTAATTATGATCCCCATTTTTCTAGGTGGGGAAACGAAGGCACAGAGAAGTCATATAGCTAATAGGCAGGGAAGCTGGGCTTTGAACTGAGGCCCTCTTGCTCCCAAGCTGCGCGCGTAGCTACAATGCTGTGTTAATTCAGTAAATCTTTATCGGTTAAGTGTGTAATGATGTAACGTGCCAGACACAGAGTATTCAATAGCTAATAGTGATGATATTTATTTGGGCAGCTTCTGTCTTCTGTGACCCCATTAGCTTTGGGCACTGGCATCGTCTGTCTTCAGGATTCAACATATTTTGCCCCGACCAGGGGAATGTTGGCAGGTCAGGATGGGTTATGCTCAAGGAAATGAGGCTGGAGGTATTTCTAGAATCATTTTTCTTTTGAATGAGGAATTTGGGGATCACGGAGAGATAAATCTTAGCCTGGGTTTGGAGAGGTTGTGACAGAATTATCTGCTGGACCAAGAGAGTCTGACAAATGGGAAACATTTTGAAGGAAAACACCTCAAACCCAGGCTTTTTCATAAGTCTTTCTGGACAACTCTAGGTAAGCTGTGTGTCTCCCTCCCCACCTTTGTGATGGAGAGTCAGATATTAAGGTCCCTGATGTTACCCAGCTGGGAATAAAATGTGATAAAGTCTCTTAGCCTCGGGGTAGTCATTAATGCTGTTCACCGAGTATTTCCGTTTTCTCTCTCTTCTGGGCACACGTAGGATTCCCTACTCCCCACCAAAGTTGGACATGACCATGGACTTGCTTTGGCCAGTGGCACTGGCACAGAAGTGATGGTTGTCATTTTCAGGTAGAGGCTTTAAGAGCCAGGATGTGAGCTGCCACACTCTCTTCTCTGCTTCAGATACTGGCAACATTACAGGTAGCGGCCTCTTTCTATGCCTGGGTGCGGGAGTGAGGCGAGCACTGGGAACAGCCTCCATCAGGCCTGCAATGGACATGCAGTGTGAGTGAGCAATTAAATCATGTTGTTTTAAGTTACTGCAACTCAGGGGTGTTTGTGTTTGAAGCATAGCCTCACCCATCCTGGATACAAGCAGATACCTACATTAGAAGTAGTCATTGCGTTCAGAGAGGGAGGAGTAGAGGAGCGATCACAGACTTTATAATCAGAGGGACTGAATTATGATTGCCCGCCCTTTGGCTGTGTGACCTTGGGCAAACTCTTTAACCTGTCTGAGCCTCACTCCACATTCTCACCCATGAGATTGAGCCACAGTAACGACTTCATGGGGCTACGTTGCGTATTAACATGGGAAACCTGTGTCAAGGGTGTAACATAGTAGATGCTGATGAGTGTTAGCTATTTTGCTATTACGTAGCAAAGTATAGACTACTTTGATTATTTTTGAAAAACCTGTTTCTATTAATTAAGGGTAGAGTAGCTTAATTAAGTAAACTGTGTAAGTTAATAGGGATGGGCTTTAATTCACTCTCCATGGATGGCTGGGAATTTGATAGTTATCTGAAGGCTCAGGAGCTTGAGGGCATGTAGACTTACCTTTTGTTCTTCCTATTGGTGTTATTAACTGTGTTAGGACATCCCCACATCCATCTAGCTTGGAGCTTTTATGGTCCTGGTCAAGACTTAGCTTCCCCGAGGGTTTTTTTTAAAAAAAATATATTTTATTGATTTTTTACAGAGAGGAAGGGAGAGAGAGAGTTAGAAACATCGATGAGAGAGAAACATCGATCAGCTGCCTCCTGCACATCTCCTACTGGGGATATGCCCGCAACCCAGGTACATGCCCTTGACCGGAATCGAACCTGGGACCTTTCAGTCCGCAGGCCGACGCTCTATCCACCGAGCCAAACCGGTTTCGGCTTCCCCGAGGGTCTTTAATTTTAGACAACGGGATACTCAAAATTGAACTTGTCTGGGAATCAGAATGTATGAGCTGCTCAGAAATAACCAGGACTTCTCTGTAGACGTCATAAAGAATATAACACGTTGGCAGAATCAGATCCATGTTTTGTGGGGCCTGAAGGTTACACAATTTGGGGATCTCTATTTAGAAAAAGAATACAAAAGTGGGAATATAAATCAAACACAAAAGGGGATATTGTTTGGAATGTGAAAATAAAACAAATTTCTGGAGCCTTCCATCCTACCGGGCTCTCCGTAGGTATCAGAAATGTGACCCTAGAGGTGCTTCATTCTCGCAATCCAGCTTTCCCATCCCACCCAGAACACCCCCAAGTTCAGCATGTGAGGGACCCATGCAAGGGAAAGGTCCTGAAGCCCAAGCTTCATTATCTTGTGGTGAATTTGCTCTGTACGACAGAAGTCTCCTCTGGATACTGAGGAGGGTGTGCATGTGTCCATGGCCGTGAGATCCAAGCTGAGCCCACAGCAACCCAGCTTAGTTTTCTTTGGAGCTAAACTTGAAGTTGTCTCCCGGTCACCCCCCAACAATATAAAACCATTTCCCTTATTCATTGTAAACTATTCGGTCCCTACCTTTCCCCCATCATCTTGCTGACCCCAGGGTCTGTCATCTGTGCTTCTGAGCACCCACACCTGCAGCTACACTCAGCATCCCTGCCATCACAAGGTGGCCAGCTCAACCCTTGGCAAGTCCTCTCCAAGGATCTTAGTACCGCTCTGTTCCTTACAGAACGTAGTCCTCACTTGTTGTGGGGGATACATTCCAAGACCCCAGGGGATGCCTGAAACTGCAGATAGTACCAAACGCTATACTATGTTTTTTCCTATACATATATACCTTTTCACTTAAAGGAAGCACTTTATATCTTCTCTCTGGCATATCTGAATTTCCAACATCACTACTCTTGAGCTTTGGGGGCCCAGTATTAAGCAAAGGGGTGACTTTAGCACTGCAATACTATCACAGGCCATTTGTTGACCATAGAGAAAGGGATGATTCACATCCCAGGCAGGAAGGCATGAAATTTCATCAGGCTATCAGAATGGTGCACAGTGTAAAACTTATAAATTGTTTATTTCTGGAATTTTCCATTTAATATTTTCAGACCACAGTTGACCATAAAAACCGTGGATAAGGGGGACTATTGTATCATACATAGGTTGGTTTCCTTTTTTTGTGTGTTTTTGTTTGTTTGTTTCTTCCTTTGTCAAGAGTCTAGTTAAAATATGATATAGATTTTTTTTCTCCCCATAAAAATACGGATAGGGTACCAGGCGACAAACACCCTGTCTGTATTTAATTTGGAAGCTTCTTGTGACTATCAGATGTGGATTGTTAGAGTGGCAAGGTGTTCACAGAAAGTGTTTCCCCAGCAGGTGTGACAGGCCTGATGGGATGGGAACCAAAAACAAACCAGATTCTCTGAGTGAATGTAAGTTATGCATGAACTGCTATCAGCATGGTAGCAGTACCCGCTGATTCCATTTTCTCAAAATCTTTGTGTGTGTGCACCTACTATGTGCCAGGGACTGATACAAGTGGTGCTAAGTTTCCATGTATATTAGTTTGTTGGGGTCATAACAAATACCAGACTGGGTGGCTTAAACAACAGAAATTAATTTCCTCACGATATGGGGACTGGAAGTTCAAGATCAAGGAATCGGCAGATTTGGTTTCTTCTGAGGTCTCTCTTCTTGGTTTGCAGGTGACTGCCTTCTTGCTGTGTCCTCCCATGGTCTTTTCTCTGTGCCTTCGAGCCCCTGCTGTCTCTGTGTGTCCTAATCTCATCTTCTTATAAGGACAACAGTCAGATTGGATTAGGGTTGCACACTAAGGTTTTCATTTTAATTTAATCACATCTTTAAATGCTTCATCTCCAAATACAGTCACATTGGGGATTAGGACTTTAGCAAACAAATTGCAGGGGTGGGGGTGGGAACCACAAT
Source organism: Myotis nattereri (assembly GCF_964212035.1). Taxonomy (NCBI): domain Eukaryota; kingdom Metazoa; phylum Chordata; class Mammalia; order Chiroptera; family Vespertilionidae; genus Myotis; species Myotis nattereri. The sequence continues at coordinate 90,069,460 of NC_138079.1, read as the reverse complement.
TCAGTTCATAATACCGTGGATGGCCGGAGAGAGCACCACCCTGCTGCTGACCATGTTGAGATACGGCTGGACTTGAGCAGGGCTCTCACCTCCTACACCTTTCACCTTGTGAAGAGCGACCTGATTAGTGCTCCCCTGAGTTCTTTCTCTTCGCTGATGGGAATTGGTCAGCATGTGCTCACCCATGACCCCCAGTTCTTCACCTTTCCCAGCACTATGAAAAGAGGTAGCATCTGTTTGTTATGGCACAGTGGTGAAGAGTGTGGGCTCTGGCTCTCTGCCCTTATCAGCTGAGGGACTGTAGGCAGGTCATTTCGTGTCACTAAGCCTCAGTTTCCCCTTTTGTGAATTAGGGGTTAGTATAAGCACCTTACCTGAGGAGAGTGAGTGGGCATAACACATGAAATACCCAATGAATGCCATCTACTCTGAATAGGATTACTTCGGTGGCAAAGGACAGAAACTCATTGGAAGTAATTTAGGCTTTAAAAGGGGAATTTATTGACTCCAGTAACCAAATCTAGGAGGGTTAGGGGTGCAGTTGAACAGGAGGGGCAACTGGTACCATGCAGTGAACCATTCCCCATGCCTCTCATATCTGTTTTCACTGTGGTGGTTTTGCTTTTTCCTTACTTGCCTAGATCCATGGCTTTAACAACCTTCCCTGTTTCAGAATGGAAGGGACCTTCTCTTGTGGTTACAGTGGGAAAAATCCCAGGGAAGGACTCTGATTGGCTCTGCTTAGGCCACATGGTCACACAGTACCAAAGTACAGGTCCCATTAAAGCTTCTTAGAGCAGGGGCTGCTTGGCAGATAAGAATAATGGATGCTTCCTGTGCCATCTAAAAGCTCTCTGTACTGTGCTTTTCACTTGGTAGAAATGAAATGAACTCCTCCGTTTCCCCATTATTCTGACCCTCATGCCCATTTTCTTTTATACTGAAGAGTAATCCAGGAAAGATCTCGACAGAGGGACCTGAGCAGTAAGGAATATAACCTCTTATGGGACATTTGGTAGGAATGGTGGCTTAGGCTGGCGTGGGCTCCAGATGAAAGACCATCTGAAACTCAGGTCAGGGAGATATATCCCTCCTGAAGACGAGACAGATTTCAGGCAGCGATGCACGTGTATGTTTGGAGTGTTAATTAGAAATAGGTATTTAGAGTCTTAGCAAATTTTCATGCTCATTTACCCATCAAGTTAACTTCTAGAGTGTCAAGAACTACGACGGGTAAAGGATGCAAGTTAGTAAGTTATCTGCCATAGTTTCATGGACATGGACAGAAGACACGGACTCCTGGGTTAGAAACAAAGGACTTCACTTTTGTGGCGCTGCAGAAGCATGTGCTTCATGTTTGTGCCGGTTTCCTTGGACCTCCAAGTGCTTCAAGGGTGACATAGAATGACATGGAGGTAGACTGAGGTGGATGTAGTGTACACAGTGGGCTTGCATCATAACTGACGAATCCCAGTCTTTACGTAAAGGGACTGCCCAACATTTGCCCTGGAGAGGGGCGTTATCATTATAATCCTGGTCAGCAAATGGATCTGTCTTCAGCTCTATCATCTCTGTCTTCCAGTGCTGTTAGCTTAGACAAACATTCTTGCAAAGATAGTCGGGAATAAAAGCTGACACAAGATGCACAGAAATGTGAGAGCTGTATGGAGAATTGTCTCCTAATAAAGAGAATCTTTCCTAAGGAAAATATATCTGAAACATAAGCAGAAATTTACTCATAAACAACCAGAAGGTCCGCTATGAGGAGGGAGGTTAAGCAGATTGTTGTTAGAAATATTCTGCTGTTTCTAGAAATGTTCTGAAGATCGTGGGATGGTAAGTGAATTGTTCATTTTAAAATATAAAGTGAAAAGGTCATGCTGCAAAATAAACTATATGGTTTTTTTTTTTTTTTTTAACAATGCAGAAAAGTCCATTACAGAAAACAATTGGGAAGGAAATTTGCTAACATTTTGATAGTCTTTCTCTGAGTAGTGAGTCTAAGGGCAGTTGTTTCTATTTTTTTCTTTTGCATTTTTTGATTTTTTTCAGTGCCTATAGTGAACATGTATTACTTTTACAATAGGAAAAAATCCAAGATAAATTATTTCTGAAAGCAGTGCCCAGCATTCAAATTGAGCAAAAACAGGAGAAGAAAGCATGAAATAAGCAGGGGGAAAAGCGTTTCAGTTAAATTAGATGTTCAATTAAGCAATTTTTCTTGGCTGCAAGATATCTTTTTGACAGACAATTAGTCCTGGGTAAGTTCAGTGTTATAACGGTGTGTTCTTAGGGGGCAATTAGAGTATTCACATTTGATGTGCAGAAGTGTTATAGTAATGGGGAAACTTGCCTGGATGTCATTTGAAGCGGGGATAGTTGTGTTTTATTTTTCTTCTGTGAAGTTGTCCTGACTGAAAAAAGAAGTAACTTCCTTGACAAATGATCTAGCTGGGTCTGCTACGGGGCTGGTGGATTGTAGGATGGACTTTTCCATTGGCTAGGGGAAGTTGTGTTGGGGATAGAATACAAAGTTTAACATTAACAACATTTATTGTAGTATTAGCACCATTTATTATAGTATCAAGAATATAAGTAGTACCAACAACAGCCATACATCATATTTGTGATTATGCTGTGCTAAATATGTATCTGTCTATATCTATATATCTATATCTATATCTATCTATCTATCTATCTATCTATCTATCTATCTATTACTTTCTGCAACTATCCTATGCAATAGTGTTGATTGGGGTCTCCCCATTGCAGATGAGGAAACTGAGGGCCTAAGGCAGAGGTCCTCAAACTTTTTAAACGGGGCCAGTTCACTGTCCCTCAGACATTCCACACATGCGCACTGTGGGCCCGGGACGAGTTGGCTGCTAAGCAGGACAGGCAGCGGCGGCAAAAACACCCGGCGGGCCAGATAAATGTTTTCGGTGGGCCGCATGTGGCCCGCGGGCCGTAGTTTGAGGACCCCTGGCTAACGGGTTTAGGTGACTTATCCACGGTCATACAGCTAGTGACTGACAGTGTTGGAATCTGAATTCATCAATCCGAATCTAGACCCTTGTTCATATGCTCCTGAACTTATGCATTAGAATTTCTTGCAAAATGATGATGTTTTGAACTTTCCTCTGTACTTTCCTGGGTAAGGCAGTCTGCCTTGCCCGCAAGGCAAGCAGAATCTATTACATATGCTCCATTTGAGAGAGAAACCCAGAATGTAGTAGGAGTCTCCCTAGGTCCCATATGAAAGAGTAGGAAAATTTCATTTTAAATGTAGCAGGGCTTTTATATGAATGCTATTTATAAATTTTAATAGATAATGTCTTTTATATTACATGAAATTGGATGAGAAGGCGAGGTAGTATATCAGCCAAACTCCTTCAGTTACATCCAGCTATTGTTCCGTGCAACTCCAAAGCCCACAAATAAACCTGAACACCAGGTACGGCTAGATCAAGCTGCTTAAACGATTTACTTTGGAATCTCTCATCTCTAGCTCTCAGTTCTGTTTCATCCATGTTGGCTTCATTCTCAGGCTACTTCCTGTGTTTCGGTAGCTCCTAACTTATCTCTTACCAGCTTAGTAGCAGTAGGGAAAAATAACTTATTGACAAGAGTCTTGACAGAGTCCCAGGAGCACAGCAGCTGGGGCCCCTGATCAGTTACAGCCCCTATGGTGGGAGGTCTGTGAGACTCATTCTTCACCACCACGTGATGATCCATGCATTATTGGGCTGGCAAAAAAGTTGGTGTGGCTCACACAGTACTTACATTTTAAAGTTAGTTGCCAACCTTCAATAATCTATACATTTTACATGAAAAAAACCCCTGGATTTTCTTGAAAAAATATGACTGTCTGCCAACACTCAACCTCCATTTCCACAAGTCAGCCAGAGTGGAGCCCTGGCTGTCTTCTTTTTACTCTCTGCAGGCCTTCAACTGGTTGGCTAAGGCCCACCTACATGAGGTTAGGCAACCTACTTTTCTCAGTCTGCTGATTCAAATATCCTTTGCATGCAAAAACATCCTCACAGACATGCCCAGAATAATGTCTTGCCAGCTATCTGGGTATCCCTTGGACCAGCCAATAACAACACATAAAATTAACCTTCATAGGAAGAAATGAGATGAGGGACTTTATGTCAATATGGAGCGTGGTAATGAGCAAGGTACTTCCTGGGGCAGGTGGGCTCAGTCGTTTTGATGAGCTCTGGTTGACATTATGGAACACACTTCAGAGTGTCCCACCTGGGTGGTGAGAAAATTGAGCTATTCATCTTGCATCTCCCATCTGACATTGTCTGAGGGGTACTTTCAGGTAGTTTTACTTCCTAGAACTTCTGGCCCATCTCCCCTCTGCCAAGAACAAGCCCTCGGGTGGTGAGTGAGATTCAGGTGTTTGCAGTGGGATGCCTTTGGTTCGTATGGAGATAACGAGGGTCCATGTGACACGGGTGGGGCATTGCCAGTGTCTGCTGTGATGGGCCAATGGCACAGGTCAGGTCATCCACAGTGCTCCATCCACCTAGCAGTGCTGACCATGGGGCAGGGCAGGGCCTAAGCAGGGTGCATCAGGATCTGCTGCTGGGATTAATTCATCCTGGTTCCTTAAGGCTCACAAGGAGGATGTGAAGAGCTGTCAGCACCTACTTTTCCTGTCCCATGTGGACAGAGAGATGGAGAATAAGGCTGAGCCAAGACAGAGAAGAGAAATGCAGGGGAAGAGAGTGTGAGTCTTGGTGGCAGTGAATCCTTTTTCTAGTTTCTGGGGCTCTGGGTCTTGTCCCTCTCTTTCTGTAAACTGCCCCTGCTGGATAAACCAATGTAGTCCTTTTCTTGATTAATTTAGCTAGAGTTGGCTTTCTGGGAATGCAATCAAAAACCCTTACAAATAGTTATGGCAGGGCAGGGGGGTGGGAAGGAGGGGGAGATTGGATTGAGAGAGAGAGATTGCCCTGGGCCTAAGAGCTTTCTCTACTTATTAGCTCCCAGTGCCTGAGACCTAAGCTGCTGGACGGAAGATGAGTTTATGGTGGAAATTTGTAACCAACCATTAACTAGAATGACACATCTAAGCCCCTGTGCCTGACCCATTGTTAGGCCTCAATGAAACAGGGATAAAGAAAGGATTTTTAGTTTCAGTACTTAATTAGGCATTCTTTTCTTCCTGCCTTTTAATTTTATGACTCTAGCTTTGAGGACAGGATTTTATTGTACTTGAGTACGAATTAAGCCCAAACAAGGACTCTCCCTATGTTTCTGCTTCTTCAGTTTAAATTTATTCTTTGTAGGGTGACACGAAGCACTACATTATGTCACATGTAAGAACTGTAAATTTTTTTTTTTTAAAAAGACAGAGCAAGCATTTATCATCGTGATCTCTGTTCTAAATACTATGAGAAGTAATATTCGTTTGAAAAAAAATAAAAATGCTGTTTTTTGTTGCTTTGAAAAAGGAGGAGTTTGTCTGAAGTGCTCTAAGAACAGGCACTCTAAAATACGCAGTGATGAGAAATAATAGTAGCTGCCTGCCATTTGTGGAAAGTCTGTTGGTCCCTACTGGCCCTTAACATTTACTATCTCCAGTTAGCCTGTGAAGCATTGAGGATGATCGCTCCCATTTCCATGTGAGGGAATGCTGGCTCAGAGAACACTTAACCAAAGTCTCGAAGAAAAGAGCCGGCAGCCAGTTTGCATTAAGACCCTTTGAACTCCAAAAACCTATATTCTTCCCACTTGCAAAGGGTGTGATTTGCTGCATGTGGCGGGTGGAGGTGGTGGTGTATGTGATGTGTGTTTCAGTGCTAGACATTGTGTTAGGTTCTGCACATAGTAGGCACTCAGAAGCACTTTTGTTCAGTGAATTTAAAATGTTTGCATAACTGAAGCCTCATAAGACTGAGGAGGAATTTATCTTTCCACTCCGTCTGAGCAAAGGATTTATTAGGTAAAGTAATTATATTTGTATCCTCATGGAAATGGTATTAGGAAACAAGGATTCTTATTTATTTCTCTCTTGAAATTCAAATTAAAGAGCCTTGCTGAGACCTACCTTATTTTTGTGTGTGACAAAGCAGAGCCTACATAAGTCTCTAAGAAGAGATTCACACTGTCTTGCATTTGGACAGCACTCCACAGTTTAGAAAGCATTTGCTGGCCACGTCCCTTTGGGTCATCCCAACAGGCCTGCGAGGTGGGGAGGAGAGATACTATCATTCCCATTTTATAGTAGGGGAACTAAGGTTTGGAGAGGTTGCGGCTTGCCTCAAGGAGATACAACGGTTAGATGCCAAACTGGGGCTTGAGTGGGGTTTGTCTGATTTACAGTTTGCACTTCTTGAGCAAGATTTGGGAGTGGTGTAAAGGTCTCTTGAGGAAAACAACTGCTTTTCAGGCATCAATAGCCTGCTTTAGCAGCACTTAACAGCACGCCTCTGATCTCTATGCTAATTTCAGATATGCCTTATCTCTTAAATAATCCAGGGGTAAGTGTGTGGATGCTTCTTGGTTTGAAATCCTTGTGTGCCTAAAGCGAATGGGGTTGTAAAACATGCTCCAAAATGGACACTTCCCCAGTTCATCCTGATCTCTCCCATCACTCGCATGATGGCCACCTCGAGCCCTGCTTCTGCTTCTGCTCATGGTCGTCCAGCGTGAAAGCACAGAGTTAGCCACCTGGAGCCCAGGGCAGGAACCTGGAAGAGAATGGCGGCGCATTTGAGCTGGAGAAAGACATTTAAACTCCCCCACCCTCCCATTCTCTCTAGCTTAGGGAGTAACATGCTGTCTGGTGGGTATATGTCCATTTCATGTTTTTTAACAAAAACAACAGAAGACCAGGTGAGAGTCTATCTTTAATTGGAGTAATTAGCCATGTTCTACAGGTGGAGCAGCCAAACCAGAAATTAGTGGCCAGTTGCTGGGGTTCAGGATGAGCAGCTATGTCTAATTACAAGAATTGTACTTGTTCATTATAGAGAAGGTGGCATCTAGGTTAATTATAAAGGAGAAAAATGTAATATTTTATCAGTCTTGTGTCAGCCATTGGGTTGGTGGGTCAGAAGCCATCACTGTTGTAGACACTCATTGCTTAATGAGAATTAATTCATCAGCAGTCTTTTCCTTGATTGCGATAATGCTAATATTTATTGAATGGCTACCCTATGCTGAGTTTGGGCTAAGAGCTTTACACAGTATGGTCTCATGCATGCTTTTATTTTCACTATTTTCAAGGTGAAGGAACAGACTCAGATTAAGAATTGCCCAAGGTCATACAGCACCTGAGTGGGGGAGCTAGAGTTGGGGTTCAGACAGTCAGATTCTACAGTCCAGGGCCTTAATCACTTCACCATCCATGTGCTGTTCAAGGGATAACATGGTTCATGTCTGGTTTTCAGAGGAGTGCAGGGGAGAGAAGGAAAAACATTAAATGGAGAAGCAGAGAATGAGGAAACTGGACTCTATTTGCTGGTCATGAGCCATATTAAAAATGCAGAGCCAAGCTCATGGGTTCACTTGAGCGTTATCCCTTCCAAATAGCCACCATTAGGAGTATGTGCCTTATTCTCATACTGAATTCAAGGCTAAGAATGTGGTCAACCTCTTTCACTGTCATCTTCAGAATTAAGTGCAGGGTGGCCCTCCGAGGGTGGGTTGAATTTTTAAAGAACAGTGGGAAGCCATTTGTGGCCAAGTCAGGTGAAATAGTAGGTGATCAGCTTGTTACTATAATTTATATTGAGCCCTAGCTGGTTTGGTTAAGTGGATAGAGCATCAGCCTTTAGACTGAAGGGTTCTGGGTTCGATTCTGGTCAAAGGCACATACCGCAGTTGCAGGCTCGATCCTCGGACCTGGTCGGGGCCTGTGTGGGAGGCAGCCATTCAATGTATCTCTCTCACATCAATGTTGCTCTCTCTGTCTCTCCCCCTTCCTTCCACTCTCTCTAAACAACAATGGAAAAAAATATCCTCAGGTGAGGGTTAACAAAAAAAAATGTTGTATTGAAATGATATTTATCTTATAGTAAAACAAGATTGATTTTCTCATGGTATTCTGGAGGGCAGTTTGCCCAGAGCAGTGGTTTTCAAACTTTTAACAAACTACCCTTAAGAGGAAAGGAGAATAAATTCAAACTCAGCAAGTGTAGTCTGAAACAATCTCCCAAGGGTGAGGATGTCTTTGAAGTTTCATGTTTCATCTTAGATATTTGTGAATTCTGCATTCTACTTCATGCTACATCGCTTTTCAGTCACTTAGGGAGCAAAGCCTATTGATGCTGGTCATGTTTGTACTGTAGCTTTGTATGTTTCAGGGATCCAGTGGGGTCCCCTGGGGTTGTAAGATGAATGGGTGTTAGGAATTATGAAATGTGAAAAAACATGTAGCTTCGATTCAGAGAAAGACAGTCACTCAATTCAACTTTATTCAGTTCATATCACCCGAGTGTAAACCTGTATTGGGTGCCTCTCCATTACTAGTTTGAGAACCTTGGTTCTATTACAGGGACCCTTCTCTGCAGGCCAACGCTCTGTCCACTGAGTCAAACCAGCTAGGGTCATTTTCTCCTTTATTCAAAACATGATCTGCTACGTATACTGTGCTATGTCTTGCTTTTCTCTATACAATATTAGTGTATAGCAATAGTATAGAGAAATTTCCCTGTCTTTTTTTTTTATAGCTGAATAGTATTCTACCTAATTACTATACAATAATTTGTTTAGCCAAGTCCCTTATCAGTGGCATTTCCAATGTTTTGATAATATAGTATTTTATGAATAATCTTGTACATATATGTGCAAGTGCATTTGCAGCATCTATTTCTAGAGGTAAAATTGCTGGGTCAAAGGGTATGTGCATTTATAAGTTTGATATTGTTGGCCCTGGCTGGGTAGCTCAGTTGGTTTAGAGTGTTGTCCTAGTATACCAAGGTGGCAGGTTCAATTCCCAGTCAGGGCACATACAAGAATCAACCAATGAATGCATACATAAGTGGAACAATAAATTTCTCTCCCTCCCTCTCTCCCTCCCCCCTCCCTCCCTCCCCCTCCCTCTTCTTTAAAAATCAATAAATAAAAATAATAAAAAATAAGTTTGATATTATTAGATTCTCTCCCATAGGGATTGTACCAAGTCACCCCAGCAACTTTTGAGAGTCCTGTCTCTCAGGAGGGGGAAGGAGAGCTGGTTGGACTTGAACTGATGCAAAATGAAATTCTCTAGTTCCAATGAATTGATGACGTGCACCTTCAAAGAGTTATTTTACTTAGGACGAAGGCAACCTTCCATACTGTTTTCAAAATTTGCTATTTATAAATGAAAATAGTGTGTTCTCTGAGTTTGCTGAGGATACAAATTCATTTTCTTTTAAGACTGGCTGCCATGTCGCGTTTGTCAACAGGGGCACATGCATAAAGTGGGAACGAGAAGGCACATGGTTGTTGGGGCCTCTTTCCCTGCAAAAATGAGCTGCCCCAGCATGAATGTTTGAGAAATGTAGTTCTGGAGGGCTCTGCAGGTACTTTCAACAAGTGTCCTGCCGTCGGAATAAGTAGGCACCTTCCCAAGGTGACACTGTTTTACCATATTTCCTTGTTTATAAGGTAGCATTGATTGTAAGTTAGATCATTGATTTGATAACAGCTCTTTGCGGGAAAAAGAGACACTACTTAAATGCTCACATTGATCATAAGATGGATGGGTTTTAGAAATGATGAAATGTGAAAAAGCATGTAGCTTAGATTCCTGGAAACATAAGTCCCTCAATTCAACTCTATTCAGTTCAACCCAGTTGAGTGCAAGCCTATGTTGGGTGTCTCTCCTTACCTCTTTTTAAATTTCATACCAGAGGAAATAAGTTTGTTGAGATCTGAGGAGAGTTGACATAATGAGCCTGTATTGGAATCAGACAATCCTGGGTTTGCATGCTGGCTTTTACCAGTTGGTATCTGGGAGATCTTGGGAAGATTACTTACTTTACTGTTTTTTGAAGCTTGATTTTCTCATCCAGAAGGTAGAGATATTAATACCTGTCTCAAAAGGTTTATATTATTTGGGATGCTTATGTTTGCAAGTGTCAGAAGTGCAACTCGGTGTATCTTAAGTGCAGGAATTTATTGGGAGGATACTGAGATAGTTCTCAGAACAGGAAGCCACAGAAAGGCAGGACGGCCAGATTGGTGCATCCCAGAACTGGCTTTGCATCTCGGGTCCAGTAGCATTCTCCATGAGACACATGTGAAGTTTAATATCTTATTGGCTCAATGATAAGTGAGATGGATTTAATTCTCCTGGCCTCAAGCTCCAAAATGCTCCAGAAACAACCTGTGGCCCAGCTTGGGTGATAGGTTCGTCCCTGGGGTCAGTAACTCTGAGCAGGGGAGGCCTGGGGCAGTTCTTAGAAAAGAGATGATGGGGAGAAAATAGTGCAGATCTTCAAACAGAGTTGCTGTGAGGATCATGTATCCATAGCATACCTAGCCCAGCCCATGGTAAATGCTCACCAAATGGAAATAATAAGAATGATGATAATAAACACCGATGGCTAACGTTTATTGAGTATTTTTTCCATCAGGTTCTTACAAGCACTGACTATATGAGACTATGTGCGTGGCTCATTAATAAAGCATTTGTATCTTTACTTCTTATCACTAGTACATCCTTCCCCTTTCTAAGAACTATTTAAAATCCACAAGCCTAATGGCTGAAGGCTCAGTGGACACAAAATGAAAAGAAGGGGATCTTGACTCCGGTTTCCTGCCCAGAGATGAGTGAATTTGTGTTTCCTGTGCCCGAAGGCAGGGACGTGGTGTAGGGTGCTTCTAAACTTTTACAAGTTATTGCTACTGCCCAGCTAGAAGTGAAGGGACCACAGCGCATAATAGTGTTTACTGCCTTTGAGTGAAGGGAAGAGAGCCTGCACGTCCGTGGGGCAGCTTCCCATGTTGTCTGCGTGGGGCCCAGATTTCCAGCATCGATATGACTTCTTGGCTCCCTTGAGCCCTGAATCTACTGCGAAGTCAGAAAGCCCCAAGACTTCTGTGCTCTGTAATTAATCTGGGCTTTGGAGAATAGTTTCACTTAAGGGCAAAATAATGGTGGAAACTTGTGCAGAGGAAGGAGTTAGGCCAGACTTTGGGGTAAGCCTGCCTTTGGTTGGTGATAGTGGTGGCAGTGGGTGGGAATAACTCCCCGAAGAGCTTCGCCCTTTCTGGATGAAGAAGATGCTGTTAGTCTGTCCTTTCTCTGGATAGTGTCTGAGCTGAATATTCTACATTTGCCCTTGTAGCCTCACTCTCTGCCCCCTCCCTCCTGCTCCTAGGAGGCTGACCTCCTGGGTTCCAAAGCTGCTTGCTCTCCTTCCCCTCCAGGCTGGGGCAGTAACGGCTCCTCCCTGTTCCTAGTCCCCCCGTGTCACAATATTCCTTTTTGGTTTCCCTTAATCCCGCATGTATCTCAGTATATATCCCTGTATTAAACTCTTCTCTGTTGCCCCATTTGAGTATGCCACATGTTTCCCATATGACCCTGATTGATACTGTGTCCCCAAGAGGGGAATAGGTTCCTTGAACTTCTCACTCCTTTATTCATTCATCTAACCTCCCACGAGCACTTCCTCTGTGCCAGGACTTGCACTGGGGCTTTAAAGGATAAGATATGATTTCTTGTCTCTGTCTCTCTCCTTAGTTGTTCAACCCAGAGACTGACGACAAAGAAAAAAGAATATTCTGAGGTATGGGCAGAAGGACCAGCCTAGAAAAAGGGCCCCCAAACAAAGTCGATCTAGAGGGTTTTTTAGCAGCAGCTCCACCAAGGGCACATGTCAGGGACGGGGTGGCCTGCAGTCCACGGATATCCCTGCAGAGAAGCCACTGAAACACGCAGGTCCTGTGTTCTTGCATCATGAGTCAGGACATTCTGGGCAGGAGAAATCATCTGATTGGCTGAGCCAGTCACATCTTCAGTCACATGTAGGATGCCCCCCCCCCCCCCCCCGGTTTTCCTAGGACCATAACACCTTTAGCACTAAAAATTCTGCATCCCACGAAACCTCTCAGTCCCTTGAATGTGGGAAGAGGGAGAATCTGTCCCCTTGGACTTCTGCTTCCCAAGATTGCACACAGTAGGGGGTTTGAAGGGCATTCCAGGCAGAATTTTTGGATATTTGCAAGAAATCTGTATTACTGAAATTATTAACCAGTTAATTCACGTGGTCAATAAATATTTACCTAGCCAACTATTATGTGCCTGGCTCTATTGTAGGGGCTGTGTTTAGAGTGCTAAATGCAATGTAATCCTGCTCTTATAGAGCTTACGGTTGTACATTAATTATAGTAAAAAATAAATGTATAATAACAAATGATGATGAGCTCTGTGAAGAACAAGTATTGGAACTCTGGAAATGTATAAATCATAGGGTATCTTGACCTAGGGTCGAGGCTGGTCAAGGGTGGCTTTGGTGAGGAAGTGACTGTTACGCTGAAACTTGGAGTATAAAGAGGAATTAGCCAAATGAAGGGGAGGGGGGTAATGGGGGAAGAGTGCAAAAAAAACCTGAGGCCTGGTAGCAGGGATCAGATATAAGGCAGTTCCTTGGAACTGTGTTTCTGAAAGTCCTCCTGGACCCATCTCAGTCCAGCCACCTGCCACTGAGGCCAGCAAGAGTGAATTGTGTTAGGAAAATTTCTTGCAAGGAAATAACTCAGAATCCACAGGTATTTGTTAGCAAGTTACAGAAAACTCAAATGGCGTAAACAGGCCATTTGAGGAATTGTTATCTTGCATGAGAAGGAGTTTGGAGGTAGGGTGGCTATAGGGCTCTATTCAGTAGTTCAGTGATGTTGTCAAAGACCTGGGCTCTTGCCTTCTTTCTGCTCTGACTTGTAGAGTATGGCCATTGGCCCCAGTCTTTTCCTTTAATGGTCACAAGAGGCTGCCACAGCACCAAATACCACATTCTCACACAACAGTGTTCAAAGACCAGAAGGCAAAATTTGTCTTCCCGTATCTCTTTTTAAAAAAATATATATTTTTATTGATTTCAGGGAGGAATGGAGAGGGAGAGGGAGAGGGAGGGAGGAAGGGAGGGAGGGAGGGAGGGAGGGAGGGAGGGAGAGAGAGAGAGAGAGAGAGAGAGAGAGAGAGAGAGAGGAGAGAGAGAGAGAGAGAAACATCAGTGATGAGAGGGAATCATTGATCGGCTGCCTCCTGCATTCCCCCCACTGGGGGATCAAGCCCACAACCTGGGCATGGCTCTGACTGTAATTGAACCCAGGACTTCAGTCTGCAGGCTGATGCTCTATCCACTGAGCCAAACCAGCTGGGGCTCTTTTTAATGGCTAGGACAGTGGTTTTCAACCTTCCTAATGCCGTGACCCTTTAATACAGTTCCTCATGTTGTGGTGACCCCCAATTTCATTGTTACAAATTGAACATAATTAAAGCATAGTGATTAATCACAAAAACAATATGTAATTATATATGTGTTTTCCGATGGTCTTAGGCGACCCCTGTGAAAGGGTCGTTCAACCCCCAAAGGGGTTGCGACCCACAGGTTGAGAACTGCTGGGCTAGGAAAAACTTCCCCAAAGCTTCCAGGACCATTTCCAGGAGCTCTCACTGGTCAGAATTGGTCATGTGCCTTCTCCAAAGCCATCACTGGAGAGGGAGCCAGTATGACTGTGATTGGTTTAGATCAATCAAGTTTTACTCCTTGAGGCTCAGGAGGTGTGTAGCTTCTCCTGAATCATATGACTCCTCAAAACGTAAACAATTGGGGTTTCCTTAGCAAAGAGGAAGGGGCTCTTTCTTAGATAAGCAATAGTAGCATCCACCAAAGTGTAGGCAAAGCTTGTGGGGTGTGGTGAGTGAAGAGGCTGGAGACTGGCAAGGTTCCAGAATATGGCATTCTGATGAAGTCAGCAGGACCCAGGAATCTTAAAAGTGACTGTCCCTACATCGTGGAATTGAGGAATTGGCAGAGGAATTGAGACGCCTTAGAGAAGTCACAGAACCTCTCTGCTGAGACCATCGACCTTTAGCTATACACTTGAGTGTCCAGATTATTATGACCACCTGACGCTTGTAGGCAAATTAGCCGTACACTGCATCGTATGGGATATGGAAGCCAAAGGCCTGTTCGAACACTTTGCTGTCTGCAGTTACCAAGATAAAACGTCTCCAACTCACACAGGAACACAAGGATTGGATAGTCAAGCATTGGAAAAAAGTCATGTGGTCTGATGAATCATGTTTCCAGTTGCATCATGCAGATGGCAGAGTGAGAATTTGGTGGAAACAGCAGGAAAGCATGCACCCCACATGCATGAGTACAACCCTTCAAGCTGGTGGGGCAGTGTTATGGTTTGGGGCATGTTTTTCTGGCATGATTTAGGCCCTTTAATTCATGTGGAATAGCATCTGAATAGCACAACATACCTAAGTATCGTTGCTGATCAAGTTCATCCTATCATGTTGATGGCGTATCCCAATGGAGATGGCTTCTTCCAACAAGACAATGTGCCATGCCACGGTACTCGTATTGTGCAGGAGTGTTTTCAAGAACATGAGGGAGATTTTACCTTGCTTAGGTGGCCCCCACAATCACCAGATCTCAATCCAATGGAATATTTGTGGAATGAAGTTAAAAGAGCCATCAGGCAGCTGGTTCCACAACCATCAGATCTCACAGAACCGGACAGTGCTATTCATCAGGCATGGTGTCAGATCCCTCGCATCACCTTTCAACATCTCGTGGAGTCAGTGCCAAGAAGAATCGCTGCAGTATTGTAGGTAAAAGGTGGCCCAACGAAGCACTGATGGGGTGGTCATAATAATCTGGCCACTCACGTTCAAATATAACCCACGTTCAAAGGCTGTTAAATCGCTTTGTTTACCCATATCTTCAGAAAAAAAAATCACTTCTACTGTCGTGGTAAACAACCTGCTTCCCTATTTATAATGGTCTGGCCCTCTAACAACTTCAGGGTGAAATTATAGCTAATTTGCCTACAAACGTCAGGTGGTCATAATAATCTGGCCACTCATTATAGAGACACCTTTCTGGAATCAGTGGCACCTTGGGCTTCCTAAGTCAGTGACAGAGCCTAGGATGGTGCTCTCATCTGTGGAGACTCAGCAACGTCCAGGCACTTCCAAGTCCACGGTCTCCTTTGCCCTCCACTTTATAATGGGGAAACCGAGGTTCAGGAGGGTGAAGGAACTTGCTCACGGTCCCACAGCTGGAAAGTGGGAGTATCTGGACTTGAGCCCTGATCTCTTAACCAAAGGTCCTAGGATTCTGCCTCCTTGCCTTCTAGGTATCTCTGTGTGGTCTACTGGGTAGATCCTACATCATGATGGATTGAGGGTATGAGTGAATCCAAGAAAAAAAAGGTTAAAAAAGTTGTGCAAAGATGAAAACCCAGTTGTGACTCTCTTTGTGGACTCATGAATAAAAGGAAGTTATGAAATAGAGACGTTTGAGCTGGTGAGCCAAACTCACGGGGTTTGTAGGGCCGTGTCAGGCACCTCTGACAACACCATGTATTTACCTTGCAGACGAATGACTTCATTTCTTGTCCCAGATGCGTCACTGGTAGGTAATATTTATGCAGAGCACAAGCCATTCCCCTTACTTTGTTTTGTTCTGGGATGTTTTTACCCATTTAATTTTCTATCTTTTGACTCGACACTGTCCTTTGGGGGACCATGGTACAGGATGCATTTCGATAAACAATGCTGAGGTGACAGATTTGGGCTTTAAATGAAATTGTGTCCCGTAAAGTGGGAGACAAAGGCTTATAACTCACCGTTGGCTACAGACATTTTGGTGAAAATTATCTTTCATGCTTTGATCTCCGCTGTATCATTTTCCTGAGTGGCCTCATGTGTCCTATCAATCAAACCCACTGAAGATGTAGGAGAATCACATTTAAAATCAAATGCAAGTTACAGATTCATCTGTCCAGGAGGAAGAGAAATGTGTCATGAATCCTCATTTCAATCTTCTGTGATTACAACCGAATTAGTTTTTGAAAACTCCAGAGGATGAAGTTTTCCACTTCCCAACTCTCATATTAGTACTACTATTCTTTGAACGGGGCAATATTAGATCAGTAGAGAGGCAGACTAGAATGATTTAGCTCTGAGATCACAGTCTTGCCTTCCATCTCACTGTAGGTTAGGACCTTTTTTTGTTTGTTTTAAATTTCACCCAAGAATATGTTTTTACTGATGAGAGAGAGAGAGAGAGAGAGAGAGAGAGAGAGAGAGAGAGAGAGAGAGAGAAAGAAAGGAACATTGATTGGTTGCCTCCCATACATCCCTCACTGGGGATCAAACCCACAACCTAAACATGTGCCCTGACCAGGAATTGAATCTGCAACCTTTTGGTGTATAGGACGACGCTCTAACCAACTGAGCCACCTGGCCAGCGTGTAGGTTAGGGCTTTTTAACACTCCTCGGATAGGGATTTTTCATGTAGGAAGGGATGTGAAGAAGTTATCTAACAAGAACATTTTATTGATTTATTTAAGCACCATTGATTTTTTAATTTAATTTTTAAAATTTTTATTGAATTTATGGAAGTGACGTTGGTTAATAAAATTACATGATAACATGTCCTTTCTGTCTCTCCCTGGCTTTGAATGTATGCTGAGGAAGCAGTCGAGAATGAGTGAGCGAGGGCCTCTCCTCGTCGTCTCTGCGCTGGTCTCCTTTCTCATATCAACTCTGCACAGGTTGATATGCACGGACCTGTGTGAGGTGGTGGGTCTTCCACAACAGTGCTTTATAGATGAGGAAACTGAGCTCAAGAAACAGGTTCAAGGTCAGTAAAGCTGAGATGGAATCCCAAGTCTACGTGATTCTGAGTAACATGCTTCTAAATGTTTTGAGAAGGAATATTTGTTGTTGGTCGCCTTTCCTCTCTCTAACCCAGTGGTTCTCAACCTTCTGGCCCTTTAAATACAGTTCCTCATGTTGTGACCCAACCATAAAATTATTTTTGTTGCTACTTCATAACTGTAATGTTGCTACTGTTATGAATCGTAATGTAAATATCTGATACGCAGGATGGTCTTAGGTGACCCCTGTGAAAGGGTCGTTCGACCGCCAAAGGGGTCGCGACCCACAGGTTGAGAACCGCTGTCTAACCTCAGTGCCTGGCACATTGTAGGTGCTTGAAAGCACTCATTCTGTGTCTAAACCAGGAGTCGGTCAACTTTTACTGTAAAGGCCCAAGTGGTACATATTTTTGGCTTTTCGTGCCATACGGTCTCTGTAGCAACTAGGTCATTTTTTTTTTTTTGTAGTATGAACACAGGCATAAACAATATGTAAGCAAAGGAGTGCGGCCATATTCCAGCAAAACTTTATGAACTCTGAAATTTGAATTTCATGCAATTTTCATGTCATGAAATACTATTTCTCTTTTGGTTTTCCCCCACCATTTAAATATAAAAATATTCTTAGCTTGTAGGACATAGGAAATTGGCATGGGTTTGACCTGTAGACTATAGTTTGCAAGCCCCTGGTCTAAACAACAATTACCTTGATCATCTCCCTAGTAGGTGACAAGAACTATTGTAGCTCAAAGGTCTAGTTAGGTACCTGGCACCAAAGTTCTTTCTCCAAGGGAGAAAGACTTACTTTGAGAGGGTCTGTAATCTTCCCTGCCTTCTAAGGGGAGAGCCCAACTCTTGTCTTGAACTTCTATGATAGAAAATCTGGGGAGCAATGGAGTGGAGACAGCTGCAAAGTGGCAACAGGGTTCAGTTAATTTACTCGACAGGGGTTGAGAGACATGGTTGTAGAGGGACAAGAACACACCAGCTCTCTGGCGTCAGAGAGATCTTCTGGGGCTTGTTTTTGGGAAACCAAGATATGCAGGAGAACTGGGGAGGCGGGAAATGGACTGTAGGTTACCCTTGTGGGTTACAGGAATTGGATCTCCTGTTACAGAAGTTCTCACGGATGACTGAATCGCACCCTTCGTTTTATATTAAATTCTGTGGCTTTGGTGGTCCTAAAGACAGAAGGTGGAGGGAGTCACTCATGGTGGGAGACAGTTTTTTAGATGTCCTGAAAGAAAAAAATATAACCCTCCAAATTCTACTTGATATTTGAATGGTCTACCAGGCATTCATATGGGTTAGAAACCGATTTATGATGATCTTATATTTACAGAGGGTTACATGTAGACATGGAATGAACATGGAAGTTTCCAGGTCCTACTTTGTTTTGTATGGAGCGTTATCAAGAAGGATTTACCATTTTGTGAAACCGTGACACACACCTGCTCCTTCTGTATTTGTGACTGTCACATTGTTATTCTACAATAGGCATGAGCATCGACTGCCTCATCCTGTCTTTCCTGATAGAAACCCATATTATTTCACTATAAGTTATTTCAGTATAAATTCCTTTCATTTTATTTCTCCTTGTTATAATCAGGGCATGAAAGTGATTGTTTGTTAAAGGCAGGAGGTAGGTTGTATTATTGATGAATTCCTTTTTAGGATGGCAAAGAGGGCTTTTCATAATATTAGCTAACATGAGGCCATTGGGCCTGGATGGAAACAAGAACCCTGCCTGTGATACTCGTTGGGGAATTGCTTTTAAATGACTTTTGGGTTGCTGGAATATGTTTCTTTGAATGTGGACACTGGGCTCCTGACTATATTTGGGGCACAAAAGCATCAACTGTAGGCACCTGGCAGAATGAATTAATCAGATGCCTCCTTTAGGAGCAACCTCTTCCTCACCTCCCACTTCCTTTTGTTTGCAGGGTTGAGCCAGCCTCCTTTACCTCCTGCATTAGCACAGCTTGTTCTGGGAAGAATTTCTCATTGCTTCTAACTCTCCTTTAGCTCACAAGCTAATTACAACTGGAGCTGACCATCAGCTCAGGCCAGGCCCAACCTATCCCCTCTCTGGGGGGCTGAAACCCTTCCTCCTTCCCTGGAAAGTGACTGTTGTCCACTCTCCCCTTCAGGAGTCAGGACTAGCCGTCCTTTTACCCCCATGGGATCTTGATAAAACCGGCACCTCTAGCTCTTCCTTCGTTAGGTTGGTTTTTCTTTTTCAAAGGGCCCAGAGGTATTGTAAATGAAAGGTTTGTCTGGGCCTGTTCATGCATTTTATTCTGTTGGAAAATTCCACTGGGGTTTTCTGTTGTTACAATAGAGTGTGTCAGGTGAATCCTTGAATCAAACTGCCTGGGATCACATTCTGCCTCGACCACTTACTAGAAATTGTGTGACTTTTGGCTGATGACTTAGCTTCTCTGAGCATTACTTTTCTTACTTGTAAAAGGGTAGTGATAGTATTATGAGGATTAAATGACGTAATGAATAGAAAATGCCCCCAGTGCCTGGCGTAAATTCCCCACTCAAAAAACATCAGCGTTATCATGGAAATTATTGTTTATCAATATACAAAATTAAGCTGTAAGATTCCAAAACTCATGTTCTCCTGAATGTTCTCTAAACTATTCAGTGGAACAAAGACTCTCTTGTTTTCTTAGTAAGTTTTTCCAAGTTATTGTGTGTTCTCAGAGACACAATTCCATTTGGCTTCCCAGTCTTTCCAATGCCAGTTGTGAGTGGAGTGATCACAGGAATGCCCTGCCTGTACGATGTGCTTTCTTTCACCATCTGGTTGCCTTTTCCAAGGTGGGCTTTGGAAAGGAGAAATGCTGAAGGGAGAAACAACCATCTAGTACTGTCTTAGCTTGGGCTTCTGTAACAAAATGCCATAGACTCGGTGGCTTAAACAGTAGGCATGTATTTCTCACAGTTCTAAAGTCTGGGAAGTCCAAGATCAAGGTGCCAGCAGATGTGGTGTCTGGTGA
Source organism: Myotis nattereri (assembly GCF_964212035.1). Lineage (NCBI taxonomy): Eukaryota > Metazoa > Chordata > Mammalia > Chiroptera > Vespertilionidae > Myotis > Myotis nattereri. Next base: position 90,049,597 of record NC_138079.1, on the reverse strand, counting down.
GGACGCTTCCTGGTTTGCAGATGGCTTTCTTCTGGGTTCATCCTCACATGGTGAAGAAAGAGAGGGCTCTGGTCGGTCTCTCTCTCTCTCTCTCTCTCTCTCTCTCTCTCTCTTGATTTCAGAGAGGAAGGGAGAGGGAGATAGATAAGATAGATAGAAACATCAATGATGAGAGAAAATCATTGATTGGCTGCCTCCTGCACGCCCCCTACTGGGGATTGAGCCTGCAACCTGGGCATGTGCCCCTGACTGGAATTGAACCTGGGACCCTTTAGTCCGCAGGCTAACACTCTATCCACTGAGCCAAACCAGCTAGGGCTCTGGTCTCTTTTTTTAAGGCCACCTATCCCGTCATGGGGCTCCACCCTAATGGCATCATGCAAATGTAATCACCTCCCAAAGTTCCCACCTCCAAAGACCATCACTTTGGGGATTCAGGCCTCAACATACGAATTTTGGGGAGACACAAACATTCAGTCCACAGCACTTCCTTTCCTGAAAATCAACCTTAAACCCTCGCTGCCCTCCTTGTCCCTATCCTCACTTGACAGATAAGGATAGTTATGCTCCAAAACATGCCTGTAGTGTCCATGCTGCACAATTTATGAGTGCCACCTCCCCAAATCATTGCATTCAGCCCTGAGAGCAGAATTAACTACTGCATCAGATCCATCCAGGGAGCATAGTGCCTTATTAATAATAACGAAGTGGGGAGACCTAGCTTGAACTTAAGATGTGTCTGTGGCCGGGATTCAGGTTCACTTGGTTCCCAGGCCTGCCGCTCAGATGTTCAACAAGTTAAATCGCCTTTGGTGCCCAGTTTCCACATCTATAAAATAAGAATAACAGCAGCGCCTTTTTGCTGTTGAGAGGCTTTGATGGCATAATGCAGGTGGAATGCCTGTGGAGAGCCTGATAGAGTAAGTGTTTGATGCATGTTGGGCATAATTAGGTAAGGTGCACCATCAGCAGAGGTTGGGTTTATATTGGTGGGTAATATTCCTGACTGTTTTCATTTAGGGAGAGCAGAGTCCTATGGGGAGTAGACACAGTTAAGAGAGTTTTGGGTTGGGGGACGTTTCTATCTAATGTCTCAACGGGGGCTAAACCTGGGAATTTCAGGAGATTCCCTGATGTCTTAAAGCAAAGAGAAGACATGAAAAAGGAAGAAAAGATGCTCTGAGGAGTGGTCAAGGGGGAGGGGAGTTTAAAGTATCACAGCAGCAGAGGGGTGGAGCCAAAATTAGAACCATGGCTGCTCTGACCCCAAAGCCCACATCTTAGTATTGATGCAGACTTCCTCTCCAGTAGCCCAGTCAGGTTGATCGAGGTATGTGGTGACAAGAAGGACTTAAGGAAGAGGCGTCACTGCTCCTCCTTAAAAATGTCTCCCTTCTCATTGTCAGTTGCTACTTATAAACCCTTTTCGAAATGTGATAATGGTTTTGAATTTTCCTGTCATCTCCATTTGATATGAGAAATTTGGGATTTCCAGATAAAAAGAGAAACCCGATTTCAAAGATGCTAGAAGGCAAACATCTGTGAAAAATCACAGGAACAATGTCAGCATCTGTCCCTATGAAGGGAAATCACCCAGGCTCTTAATTTACAGCCAATCAGTCTTGGAGTCCAAGATACTCGTAAATTAAAATGCATGTTGAAGCTATAGAAATGGCTAATTAATTTAGTTTGCATGCCTATCAGATTTTTCATTGTTTTCAGTTTTTAAAAATTCATTTTTTGAATAGGGAATGTGTGCATATGGCAAAAAAAATTGAACAGTAAAAAAGTATACTGTGAAAAGGAAGCCTCCTTTTCATCCTCATCGCTCGCTCTCGTTTCCCGAAGATGACAGATGTTGCTGGCTTATCTTAAAGCCTTCCATACGATACCCTCTGTGTATAGAAGAATGTATGTATATATAGTCTCTTCCTAGTTTTAAGAGATATAAATGATAGCACACCATGCATATTATTCTCCATTTTGATTTTTACTTAACAATGTATCTTTGTTACATATTAGTACATACAGGGATGCCTCTTTCTCTTTTAGGGCTGTGTAATATTCCAGTGTATGGACATGTATAAATTAGTTACCCAGTTCCCTCGTGGTGAACATTCATGATGTTTGTTGTCATTTTCGACTACAGTTTATACCTCTTGCATATACCCCTGGGTGTGCATGAATTGTTCATCTGTAGGATAAATGTCTAGAAGTAGAACTACTGAGCAAAGAGGGTGTACTTTTAAAATATTATGCCTTCTAGGATCATACCTCAACATAATAAAAGCCATATATGACAGGCCCACAGCCAACATCATACTCAATGGACAAAAACTTACACCATTTCCCCTAAGAACAGGAACAAGACAGGGATGCCCCCTCTCACCACTCCTGTTCAACATAGTACTGGAAGTGTTAGCCATTGCAATTCGGCAAGAAGAAGAAATAAAAGGCATCCAAATTGGAAAAGAGGAATTAAAACTGTCCTTATTTGCAGACGACATGATATTATACATACAAAACCCTAGAGACTCCATCAAAAAGCTACTAGACTTAATACATGAATTTGGCAATGTAGCAGGATACAAAATTAACCCCAAGAAATCTGAGGCATTTCTATACACCAATAGTGAACTTTCAGAAAGAGAGATTATAAAAACAATCCCGTTTACCATCGCACCAAAAAAACTAAGCTACCTAGGAATAATCTTAACTAAAGAGGTAAAAGACCTCTACTCAGAAAACTACAGAACGTTGAAAAAAGATATAGAGGAAGACATAAACAGATGGAAGAACATACCGTGTTCATGGATTGGTAGAATCAACATCATTAAAATGTCCATACTACCCAAAGCAATCTATAAATTCAACGCACTTCCCATTAAAATACCAACGGCATACTTCAGAGATCTAGAACGAACTCTCCAAAAATTCATCTGGAATAAAAAAAGACCCCGAATAGCTGCAGCAATCCTGAAAAAGAACAAAGTAGGTGGGATCTCAATACCAGATATCAAGTTGTATTACAAAGCCACTGTTCTCAAAACTGCCTGGTACTGGCACAAGAATAGGCATATAGATCAATGGAATAAAATAGAGAGCCCAGAAATCGGCCCGAACCAATATGCTCAATTAATATTTGACAAAGGAGGCAAGAACATACAATGGAGCCAAGATAGTCTCTTCAATAAATGGTGTTGGGAAAATTGGACAGATATATGCAAGAAAATGAAACTAGACCACCAACTTACACCATACACAAAAATAAACTCAAAATGGATAAAGGACTTAAATGTACGACAGGAAACCATAAAAATTCTAGAAGAATCCAAAGGCAACAAAATCTCAGACATATGCCGAAGCAATTTCTTCACTGATACAGCTCCTAGGGCACTTGAAACTAAAGAGAAAATGAACAAATGGGACTAAATCAAAATAAAAAGCTTCTGCACAGCAAAAGAAACCATCAACAAAACAACGAGAAAACCCACTGTGTGGGAAAACATATTTGCCAATGTCATATCAGATAAGGGCCTAATCTCCAAAATCTATAGGGAACTCATACAACTTAACAAAAGGAAGATACACAATCCAATCAAAAAATGGGCAAAGGACCTAAATAGACACCTTTCAAAAGAGGACATTCAGAAAGCCAAGAGACATAGGAAAACATGCTCAAAGTCACTAATCATCCGAGAGATGCAAATCAAAACAACAATGAGGTACCATCTCACACCTGTCAGACTGGCTATCATCAACAAATCAACAAACGACAAGTGCTGGAGAGGATGTGGAGAAAAAGGAACACTTGTGCACTGCTGGTGGGAATGCAGACTGGTGCAGCCACTATGGAAGACAGTATGGAGTTTCCTCAAAAAACTGAAAATGGAACTGCCATTTGACCCTGTGATCCCACTTCTAGGAATATATCCCAAGAAACCAGAAACACCAATCAGAAAAGATATATGCAGCCCTATGTTCATAGCAGCACAATTCACCATAGCTAAGATCTGGAAACAGCCTAAGTGTCCATCAGTAGATGAATGGATTAGAAAACTGTGGTACATCTACACGATGGAATACTATGCTGCTCTAAAAAGGAAGGAACTCTTACCATTTGCAACGTCATGGATGGAACTGGAGAGCATTATGCTAAGTGAAATAAGCCAGTCAATGAAGGAAACATACCACATGATCTCACTCATTCATGGATAATAGAGAACATTATAAACTTTTGAACAATAATAGATACAGAGGCAGAGCTGCCTCAAACAGATTGTCAAACTGCAGCGGGAAGGCCGGGGAGGGTTGGGGGGCAGGAGGTAGGGGGGTAAGAGATCAACTAAAGGACTTGTATGCATGCATATAAGCATAACCAATGGACATAAGACACTGGGGGATAGGGGAGGCTGGGGGACTGTCTAGGGCGGGGGGATAAAATGGACACATATGTAATACCCTTTGTAATACTTTAAGCAATAAAAAAAAAATACTAAAAAAAAATAAAAATAAAATATTATGCCTTCTAGTTTAAAAGGAAAGATTTCTCCTTTTTCCTGGAGGGAACATCACCTTGTTCAGGGAGAGCAGATTGATGGAGCTTAGTGACCACTCACAGATGCTGTGGCCATGCTTGCTCTGATTGTACCTTTGGGGCTTTGGACTGTGCCATGGAGGCCCCGTGCTCAGAGATAAGTAACAACCACGTATTTATTACCCCAGCCCACAAGATCTGATGTGTTTATCTTTATCCTAGACTTCTTTATTCTGCAGTTTTCTTCTTTATCATGGATCCCTTTCACTTCAGAGCCACACTCAGTCTTGTCAAGTCAAGGTAAACCCAGATCCTTCTGGTTTAAAACCTAATCTCTTGAGTCAACCATCAGTTCAGGGTTCTCAAGTCAACCTGGGTTTTCAACCTTAATTAAGTCAAGGTTTCTCATTGCTTTCTCTCCCCTCTTTGGTCTTGGGCTTTGTGCTGGGTATTGCACCACCCACCCTCTATGTATGTAAGACTATTAAGGCACTCCTGCCCCCAGCTGCCCGGGGAGTTGGCTGCTGACAGCTCAGAGCTGAGCTGTGCTTTCTAGCCAAAGGAAACCCTTCCTGCTCCCAAGGCATCCACATCCAATGACTGATCCGTGAGGGTGACAAAGGCCATGTCCCTTGCCTTGATTTGGGACATATCTGAAGGGAGGTCCCATGTTCAAGCTCTCCATGGGATTGCCTCGGCCCTGTGGTTTCACTCCTCCCTCTGCCAGGCGCTGCTCTCCTCCCTTCCTTACAAGTGCTGCTACCCAGTAAACCTCTGCACACAGACCTGCTTCCCTGCACTTGTCTTTCTGAAAACCCGACCTATGACAGGCTCATAGATGTCACAGCAGGGTGTGTGTGGGCGGGGGAGAAGGGATGGTATTCCTGTTGCCCATGAAGTAGGTCCTATGAAGGATGGGGGCAGAGGTGGCTCCTGGTTCTGCCTGAATGTCTTCTTTCAACCTGGTTCCATTTGTTTACAGATGAGAAAGCGTAGCATCTTTCTCATCTGTATATTGCCTTTATGCAGTAAAGGGTTGACTCAGCATGTCTGGGTGTTCAAATCTTGCCCAGTCCAAAGCAAGGTCTGGTCATTGACTGGCTGCTGGGATCTCAGAGTCCTTATAATATTCTGCCTGATAATAGTCTTTGTTTGCCTGGGGTCTTGAGGCATGCCAGAACATTTGTGCTAACAGTGTGACTTATGGTGAATGCCTGGTTTTGTGTGCCTCGGCTTTGGGCCATGTGGTATGAGTTGGACCTCCGGAGTGGCTGGATGCTGAGTAAGGTCAGTGTGAGGATGCTCCAGGCCTGTGTGACCATCTCTCAATAAAAGCCCTGGACAGAAGGCTTGGATGAACTTCATTGGTTACTATCACTTTGTATGTGCTGTCACACATCCCTTCTTGGAGAATACCAGTAGGTGCTGTCCATATGGGCGCCCCCCCCCCCCCCCCCCGGGAGAGGACAACTGGAAGCTTGTGCCTGGTCTCTCTCGGACTCTGTCCTCTTAAAATTTTTTTTCAGCTTCATTGAGATACATATGACATGGGTCATTCCATCAGCTTAAAGTGACGATTTTATGTGCAGGTATTATAAAGTGATTACCAAATAAGATTAGTTAGTACCTCAGTCACCTGACATAATTACCTTTTTCATTTGTGGTGAGAACATGTAAGACCTACTCTCTTTGCAGCTTTCCAGTATGCAATAGAATATTGTTAACTGTAGATACCATGCTTCGTGTTAGATCCCCAGAATTTATTTATCTTATAACTGAAAGCTTATACCCTTTGATCAACAGCTCACTTCCCCTTCCCACCCCTGGCAACCCCTGGTCTACTCTCATTTCCTGTGGGCTCAGATTTTTTAGATTACACATGTAAGTGAGGTTTGTTTTTCTCCATCTCGCTCATTTCACTTAGTATAATACCCTTCAGGTTCTACTTTGTTGTAACAAATAACTGGATTTTCTTCTTTCTGTGGCTGAGTAATACTCCATTGCATATATACACAGAACATTTTTTCATTGTTCATTTATCCTTCGATTGACATTTACGTTGTTTCCATGTCTTGGCTATTGTGAATAATGCTGGCAGTGCACGTATTTTTTTAAGATCCTGCTTTTGTTTTCTTCAGATATATACCCAGGTACCCAGAAGCGGATTTCTGGGTCATATAGTAGTTCCATTTTTATTTTTTTGAGGAACCTCCATGCTGTTTTTCCACAGTGCTGCACCAATTTACATTTCCACCACAGTGCACAGGGCTCCATTTTCTCCACATCCTCACCAACACTTGTTATCTCTTGTCTTTTGATAGCATTCTGACAGATATTTCATTGTGGTTTTGATTTATATTTTCCTGATGAGTAGTGATGTTGAACACTTTTTCATATACTTGTTGGCCATTTGTATGTCTTCTTTGGAAAAATGTCTATTGAGGTCTTCTGCCCATTTTTAAATCAGATTTTTTTTATTGAGTTGTATGAGTTTCTTATATATTTTGGATATTAACCCCTTACCAGATAATATGGTTTGCAAATATTTTCTCTCATTTTGTAGGTTACTTTTTCATTTTGTTGATTGTTCTTTTGCTGTGCAGAAGCTTTTTAGCTTGGTGCAGTCCCTCCCACTTGTTGATTTTTTGCTTTTATTGGTTGTGCTTTTGGTATCAAAGCAAAGCATCTGCAAAGGCCTGCTCTCACGGCCACAGGGAAGCTGGCCATGGGGTGGCTGGTGTGGTAAAATGTTAGTGGTTCTCATGGTCCGGTTGGGGGATCTGCAGGGGAGCCCATCCCCAGCCGCTTACAGGCAGGATTCGTGATGGATCCACAAAGCGAGTAGTAGGACCTGTGTCCCTTGGATGCCATCTGTGTCTCTGAGAGCCCTGCAGGCTGCTCTCCCAGGCCCCAAGTTGCACAGCACACCTCAGTATTCTGGGTGAGGCAAGGAGGACGTGGGTCCCACTCACGCTCTCACTTCCCCTGTGGGAGAAATCACAGGCCAGGAAGGTCTTGGCAATGAGCTGTGCTGCCCTGGGGGAGGGGTGACGTGGATAAAGAGAAATGGTTTCTTTTACCTTCTTCAGTGCATCCAGTCTTGGATTTTTTCTCCCCAGTATTGTGCTGGAACTGCTCCCCTGGGAGCCTGGACTTGCTCAAAGGCTCTCATCCACGGGTGATTGTCTAAATAGGGGGTGGGGGGAGCATGGTAGAAAATGGTTATCTCACCATATTGACCTGACCTATATACTTTTTTGCTTTTGCTGATTTTAATCTATATCCTTCACTTGTAATAACCATAACCATGAGTATGATGGCTTTTCTGAGTTCTAGTAAATCATCCAGACTGAAGGTGGTCTTGGGACCCCTGATAGTAGCCACTATAGACAGTGAACATCTTTGTTTAGCTTCCTAATGAGGTAGAGGTTATGGCTAATAGGTGTAAGGATGATTAGGAAAATATTCCATATTTTTAAGTGCTGGTGAATAGAGCTGTGAGTCAAAGGTCATTGCCTTCGTGGAGCGTATATGCTACCAAGGAAGTTGGAAATAAAACCTCAGACAAGCAGAACCAGAAATCCAATAAATAAACATTGGCCTCTTGTAAAGTGTTGATGAATTTCTGTGAACATATAAATTACTTAATAGAGTTTATCCAATCCTGTCTGAGCTAATCCCTGCTTACCTCCCCAACCTATCTCTCTCACCACATTCTCCCTGTCACTTTTAATATCCCAGTTCCCCCAACACCTCAGGGCCTTTGCACATATTGCAATCACTGTATAAATGCTTTCCTTTACTTTATACCTGGATAACTCCATGTTGTCCTTCTAGTCTTAGCCTAAGTGTCACAACCTCAGAAAGCCCATCGGCATCTTCCCTTTCCCCCAACCACTTGGATCCACCATTATACACTCTTACTTACAGCATTCATCCGCATTTCTTCATAACTTTATTCCAAGAATAATGCATTTTCTTTCATTTTGATTTTAGTATAATTCTCAGTGGTTGGGAATTTGGATGTGTTGATTATCAAAGTGAATCATTTGTGTTATGTTATGGGTCCCATCAGAATTCAGAACCTGGCACTAGATTTTTCCCTGATTCTGCCAAGTTGCACTCTTTTCTGTGGGCATCCAAATTCTCCATTCTAGACCCGCTGGCAGGAAGCTTTCCAGTGACCAGCTGCTCCACTGTCTCCAGGGCCATTCCTCAACCACTGGCCTCTTCATCTGCTTGCCCTCTTGTTGCCTGGGGCCCTCCCTCCAGGCCAGCTGATGGGAGAGCTGGTGAGAACTCACAATGTTCCTGCAGAAGATAAACGAGAGGGAATGTCAGCCGGCAGTGAGCTCTGTGCCTCACAGTCGGCAGTCAGGGCTTCTAATTTTAGGCCCAGGGAGGAAGCTGATTTCTGTGATGAGCATAGCCACATGCTTTATCAAGGGCCAACTGAGCAAAAATCTAAAATGTACAGGAAGCTAGCAAGGTGCCATTCTTTTTAAAAATATATATATTTTATTGATTTTTTTACAGAGAGGAAGGGAGAGGGATAGAGAGTTAGAAACATCAGTGAGAGAGAAAGATTGATCAGCTGCTTCCTGCATAACCCCTACTGGGGATGTGCCTGCAACCAAGGTACATACCCCTTGACCGGAATCGAACCTGGGACCCTTCAGTCCACAGGCTGATGCTGTATCCACTGAGCAAAACCAGTTAGGACAACATTCCGGAAGGTGTCATTCTTAAAAAGCTACATAATGCATGATTCCAATGAGATGGCATTCTGGAAAAGGCAAAACTATAGAGATGGTCAAATGTATATACCATTGTAGTCTAGTTGATAAAATTATTCCCGACATGGTACAAGTTAGCAATTCTAAAACCACTGTGCATGTTTATTGGAATTGAACAATTAAGTAAATGGGTAGTGGATGGTAAAAAACAACAACCACCTGTGTGTGAAGCTGTGAGAAGTCTGGGCTTTCTCAGCATTTATGCTGAAGGGGTTTCTTGTGAGAGTGTGCTGTGAGGCCGCATTGCAGGAGTAATCACGGTGACATAAAAATTCTCTGAAATGATGGTCACAAAAGGTCAAGGCAATTGGGGCTTATATCCTAAGGGACCGGCCCTTTATTTCTCACTGATGTTAGGCAAGATGAGGCTAGTATGTCCTTTAGGCACCAAGACATGGGTGATGTTGCCTTGGGAATTCCTGAAAGGGGATATGTAGAGGTAGCAGTAAGGCCCGGAAGTGGCCTCAGTGGAGGAATGAACCACTTGGAGTAGAGTGAGTTGGGAAACTAAAAGTTCACAAAGTAGGAGCTCGCCACATGAACAGGGATGGGGGAAGACACACTAAGCAGCCCTGTAGGGAAAGTCTGTGCTTTTTGCTTGTTCAGCATTTATCACTGCTTTTCCATTAACAGCAATATTTATTTTGGGTAATCACTGCTCTCCAGAGTTGATGGCTAACCAGAATGCAAAGAATGGTATGGCATCATTGGTTAATTGTAGCCAGTATCCATTCTGACTGGTGGGTCCCTGTACCATGCCAGTTGTTAACTATTTTGAACATCACTCCTCTCTCTCCCTTACTTCCAGACTATGTGGTTTGTTAGAGACTGTTTCTCACCTGCCTTTTTAGGGGTAGGCATGTGATCCAGTCCTGGACTATCAGCTTACCCAGCATCCTAATCACAGTGATGAATTCAGGCAAGGGCCCATGGGTGTGATCAAGCCAAACCAAGCCAATGAGCATCAGCCCTGAAACTTGTTGGGACTCTATCCATTGGGGTTTCTAAGTTGATAGAATTTAAGCTAAAAGTTGTTGTGAAGAGTTAGTGTATGGGAGGAGCTGTATGAGAATGAAGCCATCACAAAGGGAAAAAAATAGCTCAGAGATAAAGTACAGGTTCTTGTTTCATCGTCAATGCTGAGATCCAGCTGTGCCTGAATCTACATCTGGGTGTAAGTTAATAAACCATATTTTGCTTAGGCAAGTCTAATTTGGGGTTCATTTGCATCAGAAAATATTCTGACTACCCAATGGAATCATAGGGTGAAAGGAAAGGGAGGAGAATTACTGCAAATCATTATGTAGCCAACTGCATTTATTCTTAAGTCTGAGATGGTAACAGTAAAAATTATGACAAACTATTTCTGAGACATCTGCTGAAAGCATCTGCCATTTTCCTTCTTCTCTCTTTTAACCAATGCTATCCAAGGGATAACTTGGTTTGGTATGAAAACAAGGGATTTAGAGTCGGATACATATGCCATTTACTAGTTGAATAGTCTTGGGAATAATACTTAAAATCCCCGTGCCTGTTTTCTGATCTATGGGAATAACACAGAGCTGGTATGAGGACTAATAAGTTATTGTCACCATCTATAATAATGAAAGCGTAATATGCAAATTGACTGAATGGCCGAACAGCGGAAGGACCATCAGAACGACCTTCCGGACGAAGCTGGGGCTGCGAGGGTGGTCGGGGCTGCGAAGGCCTAATCTTGCATGAATTTGGTGCATCGGGCCTCCAGTAGTACATAGTCACATATAATTCTACCTGTGGCATGTGTGGAGAGGGGCAAAGAATGCCTGGGGAGTCACTTCTTGCTGCACCTTGCAGGCTCTGTAGGGGGAAGACAGCGATCCAGGCCGACTGTCACTCAGAGCCTTGGCATAGTTAGAAGCTGACCAGCTCTCTGTCTTGGTGACCCATTCCACTGGCCTGGGAGATAATGGAGTGAGTCCTGAGTGAGATGAGGGGGAAACTGCTTGCTGAGTTGCTTGGCACCTTCAGCATGCTCTAAGCCGTTACTCCAACCTTTCCCGTATCTTTTGGCTCCTGCTGACAGATTCAACGTCAACCCTCCCCAGGATGAATCTCATCATGCTTTCTATCCCTCCTCCCCCCCTGTCTGCTGTGGACGGGATATTTGTGTGTCCCCTCCCACCCCCCTCCGATTCACAGCTTGATGCTTAATCCCTAAGGTGATGGCATTAGGAGGTGAGGTTTTTGGAGGTGATCAGGTCTTGAGGGTGGAGCCCTCATGACTGGAGTTAATGCCCTTGAAAAGACATGAGGCATGATTCTCTCTCGCTCGCTCCCTGTGAGGACAGTGAGAAGACAGCTGTCTGTAAGCTAGGAGGAGGGCTCTCACCAGAACCCAGCCTTGCCAGCACCCTGACCTCAACTCCCAGGCTCCAGACTGTGAGAAATGAATGCCTGCTGTTTCAGCCCCTCAGGCCATGGTATTTTTGTGGTAGCAGCCCTAGCCGAGCAAGACAGTGTCCCTGACGCTGCATTTCAGCGAGGTTGGGCTTCTCAAACTGGAACCATGGCCCAGAGGGATGAAAAAAATGGAAGGGGCAGTGTACACCTGGGTAATAACCCATGCTCCCAAAGATAGGGATGCGGAGCTGAACCAGTGTCACAGGCAGTATTTTTCTGATCCCACTCTGCCTTTTCTGTGAGAATTCAGCTGCTTACAGATTCTTTTCAGACAGTCCTGAGAATCCAGGGGGAATTTTCTTTGTGTTTTGGAACATAGCAGTCGCTTGCATACTCTATCAGGAACACTGTTTCATTCATTTCTCCTCCTTCAGAAACATGTCCTTCCCTGAGCCCTGGAAGATTCAGAATTTTGAATATATGATTCTTTTGGCTCTGGCCATGGCTGATTGTACCAAGGGACAAAAACAGGATCAAAGCTGGCCATGTGGCCTCTCTCCTAGGAAGTTGGAATTGAGTCTCTCTGAGCTCATCTTGGGTGGGTGCTTGAACTTAGCAGAGAAAACAGGTGGGGGAGGGGAGAGAGAGAGAGGGAATAAGAGAGAGAGAGGATGAGAGAGAGAGAGAGAGAGAGAGAGAGAGAGAGAGAGAGAGAGAATGAGAATGAATGAGAAGGAGAGGGAATTAATAAAGCACATGAACATGACATGGGAAGGGTGGACCAGGCAGTCCTGGGAAGACAGACAGGCAGTGCTGGCCCCTCCTGGCTTTCTACCATGAAGTCTTGCTGTGTGCTTTGGGTTTAGTGGGATACCCTGTGTCGTGGGCTGAATTATGTCCCCCCTAAGGTATGTTTAAGCCCTAACCACCCAGTACTAAGAACATGGCCTTCCTTGAAAACAAGGTCGCTGCAGATGTAATTACGCAAGATGAGGTTGTATTGGAGTAGGATGGGGCCTTAATCTAATGACCGGTGTCTTTATAAGAGCAGGGTAATTTGGACAAAGACACAGAGGAAGACGGGAATGTGCAGATGAGACAGAGAGTGGAGTGATGCTGCCACAGCCAAGGGATACCTGGGGCTGCCAGAAGCTGAAAAAAGATAAGAAAACATCTTCCTGAGAGGCCCTAAGGCAGGGGTGGGCAAACTACGGCCCGCGGGCCGGATCCGGCCCGTTTGAAATGAATAAAACTAAAAAAAAAAAAAAGACTGTACCCTTTTATGTAATGATGTTTACTTTGAATTTATATTAGTTCACACAAACACTCCATCCATGCTTTTGTTCCAGCCCTCCGGTCCAGTTTAAGAACCCATTGTGGCCCTCAAGTCAAAAAGTTTGCCCACCCCTGCTCTAAGGGGTAACAGCTGTGCCAGTACCTTGATTTGGTACCTCTGCCCTTGAGAACCCTGAGGGAACCCATTTCTGTTGTGTTTAAGCCACCCAGTTGGTAGCACTTTGTTATGTCAGCCCTTGGAAACGAAGGACATTGTGTCCTTCAGTGAGTTATCCTATATAATAAAAGGCTAATATGCAAATTGTCCCCTCCACTGGGAGTTTGACTAGGGGTGGAGCCAGTCGGCCAACCTCCTGTGTCCCCTCCCCCGTCCAGCCTGGCCTGATCTCCCAAATCGGGGTGAGCTGGCCGGACCCCACCTGTGCACGAATTCATGCACAGGGCCTCTAGTATCTTATAATGAGATTATCTCAGTCTCAGAATCCAGATCCAGCTGCCAACTTTCAGTGATATCACAGGACAGAGGAAGGTTTTAAACTCTTCCATGAGTGAGCAGTCAGCATAATCCAGATAGGGTAACTACCAGCCAGTGGTCCTGGGTTCTTCCACCATCAGTTATAAGTAAAGAAAGGGATAGACAAGAGCCTGTTGGTTAAAAGGCACTTAAAAAGATGCACCATGAAGAGGAGGGCACTTCACCTCTGTGGTATTCATTCAAAGCCCATAACACTAGCTTGATCATGAGAGAAAGCCCCAGACAAGCACAAATTGAGGGCCACTCCAGAAGATCCCCGACAAGTACTCCTCCACAAGCCAAGGTCACGAGAAACAAGGACAGACTGAGACATTGTCTGAGATCAAGGAGCCTAAAGAGACGTGATGACTACATGTCATTGGGTTTTGTTGCCTCTACTTTTGTGTCATATCCCAAAAATCACTGCCAAAGCAAGGTCATTCGCCATAGCCAACATCTGTCTACACTAAGAAAAGAGAAAGATGCAAATTGACCATACTTTCATGAGTCCACCAGCCAATCAGGAGCAAGTATACAAATTAACCCAACAAAGATGGTGGGTTAATTTGCATACACAGGCACTGAGGGGCCGGGGCAGGGCAGGACACTTGTGTCGTCACCATGGTGACAATGCAGGCATTCTGCACTACCCAGCCACTCCAGACCTCTGGGCAGTGTGGGAAGGTGGAAAGGTGACTCCTGGCCAGAGAAAGGAAGGCCCATTCTTGCACAAATCTTTGTGCATCAGGCCTCTAGTACATAATAAAAGGCTAATATGCTACGTGTCCCACCCTCCGATTGGTTGATGTGATGTGCACTGACCACCAGGGGGCAGACGCTCAACGCAGGAGCTGCTGAGCTGCAGTGACTGGGCAGTGGCAGTTCTCGGGTGATGCATCCCAAAAGCAGAGAGGAAGGAGCCCGATTCCTTGCGGGGCTATGTGATTTCACCTTAGGCCATGGATTATGTTGCTGCTGGGGCACTGTTGGCCCCAAATCTGGTTTACTGCACACTTGCATTTGTGTTCCATACCCTATACCACAGCAACTCTGTAGAGTGCCCTCTCGCACTCTGGGATCCCTTGGGGGATGTTGGAGAGCTGGTTTCGGCCCCATCTCTGCAGGCCAGGCCGAGGGACCCCACCTGCCAGAGAGACCCTGCTCACTCTGCAGACACTGGGGAGGGAGTGAGGGAGGTTGGCTCCAGGGTGTGTCTGGCCGTCTTGCCCAGTCCCGCCCCACAGGCCACCTTCTAATTAATTTCCTTTCAGTGTGCACGAATCTGTGCACCAGGTCACTAGTAGGAAATAACCTAAGTTTTCGCTGAGGAGTGAATAGATAAAGAAAACGTGGTTGCCCGGGCGGTGGCTCAGTTGGATGAGTGTTGTCCCATGCACCAAGAGGTAACCTGTTTGATTCCCAGTCGGGGCATATGCCTGGTTGTGGGATTAATCCCCAGTGGGGGCATGCAGGAGGCAGTTGATGGAAGTTTATCTCTCTCATCAGTGTTCCTAACTCTTCCTAAAAACCAATAAAAACATATTTTAAAAAAAGAAAATGTGGTGTATACATATGCACAATGGAATATTATTCAGCCATAAAAAGAAGGAAATCCTGCCTCTTGGGACCACATGGATGTACCTGGAAGACATTATGCAAAGTGAAATAAGCCAGACACAGAAAGACAAATACTGTATGATATCACTGCTTTTGTGTGGAATCTAAAAAAGTCAGACTCATAGAAATGGAGTATAGAACAGTGGTTGCCAGGGGCTGGGGGTGGGGAAATGGGGAGATGTTGTCAGAAGGTGCAAACTTTCAGTTACAAGATGAATAAATTCCAGGAATCTAATATACCACATGGTAATTATAGTTAAAACTGTGTTATATCCTTGACATTTGCTAAGAGAATACAGTTTAAGTGTTCTCATTATGCACACATAGATGGTTACTGTGTGAGGTGATGGATGTGTTAAGTTACAATCATTTTACAATGTATACATATATTCAATTATCACATTGTATACCCTAAATATATACAATTTATTTCCAATTATACCTTAATAAAGCTGGAAAAATGAAAGAAAAAATCAATGTAACATGGTATCCAGAAATGGGATCCAGGAACAGAAAAAAAAAAACAGTTATTGAAAAAAAATGATAAGAGCAAAATACACTCTAAGGTTTAGTTAATAATAATGTTGGCTTCTTGGTTTTGAAAAATGTACCACAGTAATAGGAGATGATAACATTAGGAGAAACTGAAACGAGGTGAGGGGGTAAGTGGGAGGTCTCTCTGTGCTATCTTTGCACATCTTTACATCTAAAATACTTTCAAAATAAAATTTACTCCAAAAAAAGACACATCAAGTTAAACAATTGGGCCATACTATACTATGATGTACAAGGCTGCACATGTGGGTGATAACGCTAGAAAGAAAGATAAGAAAGGGGGGCTGTGAAAGATGGGGGTATGTTAGAGGGCTAGGGGGCTGTGACTGGGGTGAGGCACATGGTGGCACTTCCGGTGGGGGTGAGGTCGGAAAACTTTTAATTCTTGATCAATTAGTGGTAGTTGCAAAGATTTTGCCTTATAATAATTCTATAAGCTACACGTGCTTTGTGTGATTTTCAGTATTGTTTTATTTTTTTCAATGAACAGGTTTAGGCAGTCATTGGGTTGCCCTCTGCACTATCCTTGCATACCTTTGGCTAAGCTAGCAGGACGGCCTCCTAGCTGGTCTCCTGCTCACTCTGCTCACGTCCATTCCAGTCTTGTCCTTGCACCCAGAGAGATGTTTTAAAGCCAGTCATGTGCTGGTGTTAAGGTGAAACATTAACTGAAGTAATCCAAAAGTAATCACCTCTGTCCTTGCTGACCCAACCCTGTGTTTGTTCCGGCATCAGGTAACCACGTACCTGGGGAAGGTGGGGCTTCTGCTTAGCCCAGGGGTGACCCACGAAGGCCATTCCCTGTGCCAGAGGTCGGTCTAGGGATGGGCATGTGATACTGTCTTGACTGATGCGTAAGAGGGGGTAATTTCTGGCAGCTTTAAAGGGACTCCATAGAGAAAGGGTCCCACCCCTTCCTTTTCGACTTAGATGTGGGGGATGTAGAGTTTACACCCCAGCTGCCACCTTGTGATAGTGAGAGAAGACCTCGTCACACAGGAGGGTGACAGAGCAGGATGGAGAGCCTTTCTGTACTTCGGGAGTCTGGGCACAGATTAGCTGGGTCCTCTGCTCAGGGTCTCACTAGGCTGCTATCCAGGTGTCAGCTGGTGCTGCGGTCTCATCAGAGGCTAGGCTGGGGAAGGATCTGATCCCAAGATCTCTTAGCAACTGGCAGAATTTATTTCCTTGCAGTTGCAAAATCTAGTCCTTCATTTCTTGCTGACTTGCAGCTGGGGAGCTCTGTCAGGTCCTGGAGGCTGCCTGCACTCCTTGCTTGCCATGTGGTCCTCTCACAGCATGGTGGCTTACATCTCCATGGCCAGTAGGGGGCGTCTCTCTCGAGTCTGCTCACATGGAGTCTTAAATTTATAATGAAACATTATCAGGGGAGTGACACCCAGCACCTCTGCCATGTTCTCCAGGGTAAATAAAAGCAAGTCACAGGTTCTGCCCACACTCAAGGGGAGGAGACTTTAGGTACGTTCCCTGCAAACGAGGCCCAGGGACCATGCCTGACACATACAGGATTCAACGTGATTATGATTATTGCTCTTTAATATGAAGAGTGGTGGGCAGACACCAAGGCTGAATTCTGTTTGGTGTTTGTCAAGGACCAGTCCTGCCCAGGCTTGCCTCTTGGGGTCAACCTCGTTTAACCTGGGACTCACCTTAGCTATGAGAACTGTTTTTGGAACTTGCCAGCAAAAATTACAGCCCTGAGAATTTGGGGGCAGCTGCTTCTCAGGCTTCAGGCAAATGATTTGGGCCCAGTCCCGACGCCGGAATCATTTCAAGGATGGTTTCCTCGCTCTGGACATACCAGCAGCAGATGCTCCGGTGGAGGACATGTGTCCACTCCGAGCAAGGTTGAGAGAATCAAATTAATTTCTTTTATGACCCGAGGCAAGTTTGAAATTGGCTCTTCCGAGATGAAAAGGGAAAGGCAGGAGCAGCTCTCAAGGCTCCCCACTCCCCTTCTCCTCTGCCTCCCGCCCATCAGGGCTCCTGCAATGTAATTGAGGTGGGATTCCTTCCACCAAGGCAGGCAGCCTGCCTCACTCCCTGCAGCACCGGCCATGCCAGAGATGGACAGTTTCTCCAGGTGGCCTTTGGGCAACTCCTCTTAGGCCGGGGTGTGCGCCCTGGTGGGTTTTAGTGGCCTTGTAGAAGTAGGTGTCAGGGACTGCCTGCAGCACCAGGAGGGGGAGAAGGCAGATGGGGTAGAAATAAGCCTTGTGTGGGAGGGCACCTTCGTGATCCTGTAACCAGTGATGTGGGGGTGAAATGTGGCCCCTGACTCTCATCCTCAAGTGATGATGGTTTCATTTCTTATTAGGATAGTGTGCTGGGGGCTGGGTGACCATATGTCCTGTTTGCTGGGACAGTCCCCGATATAAATACTTCGGGGTTTGCCTTTCTCAATAGTGTTCTGTTGTGGATGACAAACTAGATGATCACCCTAGTTCTGGGTGACAGATCTCCCCGAGAGTGACTTTCTTAATGAAGCCAGTTGTGTGGAGTTTCTGTCAATTTGCTACTAAATTTTCATGGGGTCTCTCCATTCCCTTTCCCAGTCAGATGATGTAACTTCAATTCTGCTAACAATCAGTTTGGTGACACATCAGGTGGGAACATGCATTGGCCAGAGGAGTTGCCCAAAGGCCACTTTGAGAATTGACTCTGGCATGGCCCGTGCGGCAGAGAGAGGCAGACTGCCTGGCTCTCGATGTATATCACCAAATGGCTGTCTAGAAAAATGGTACCTGTGTACATTTTCCACTAGCAATCATGGCAGGGCCAGATGTCAGAATCTTGCTCCCTTAGCCCTTCTTTAACCCTTTGGCTGCTTCCCTTTCCCTCCTCGTTCTTAAGCTCTCTCAACAATGCATGGAAAGCCCGGCCTGTGTGGCTCAGTCATTGAGCATCAACCTGTGCACCAGGAGGTCACTGTTTGATTCCCAGTCAGGGCATATGCTTGGGTTTTGGGCTGGATCCCCTGTAGAAGGTGTACAGGAGGCAGCCAATTGATGATTCTCTCTCATCATTGATGTTTCTATCTCTCTATCCCTCTCCCTTCCTCTTTGAAACCAATAAAAACATTTTTTTAAAAAAAGAATTCATGGATATATCTACCCTTTTCCTCCCTTCGCTCTTTCCAACACTATACCCCTCTTTTAATTATCATCCATGTTACAAGAGGTTCCTGTGTAACTCATTGCACACCCAGACAGAAATAATCTCTCTGGGCTAATTATCTAGTTTGCTGACATTCCTGTACCAGATTCTACACTACCTCTCTGATTATAAAGATGATTATTGAGGGAAATCTGGAAGAGTACACAAAACTATAAGCACCCCCATCCCAAGGTCTAGAGCAGATCATTTTTGGATTATTCCCTTTGTCTTTCATCCGTTTATATAATTGAGTTCATAACCTATATGAAATTTTACATACCTGTTTTCAAAAATATAACTTTATAACATAAATTATCCTCAGTTAAAGGTTGTGAGCATTATTTTTAATTATTGTAGAAGACTCCATTGTATGAACATAGCATAACTGAGAAAATGTTTTCCTATTGCTAGGTATGTTATTTTTCACTATTTGCAATCATGTGATAGCATCTTGAACATTCATCTTTGTCCTCATACTGGATCGCTTTCCTAGAACTTTCTGGTTCAAAGTGAGTATTTATAAGGCTCTTGATGTGTATTACCAAATGGCTTTCTAGAAAAATGGTACCTGTTTACATTTCCACTAGCAACATGGGAGGGCCAGATGTCAGAGTCATGATTGCAATTATAGATAGAGATCCAGCTAGTTAAAATATTGCCAACAGTAGCATTTTAACACCTCAGCACTTCCACCAATAATAATCATAATTAATAATAAATACAGAGTTATTAGGGGCTTATAATAGTCCAGATATTTCACTATGAATTTTATCTGTGTTATCTCATTTAGTCCTCCCACTAGCCAATAATAATAATTCCCTCAATTGCAGATGAGGTTAGAAGACCCAACAAGGTTAAGCCACTTGCCTAATGATGACAGCCAGTGAATGGTGGGTCCCAGATTTGAGTTCTGGTAGTCAGACTTTTGCAAGTGTTAGTCTTTACTTTTTTAGTAAGACAGAGAAGAACAGTTCAGGTTAACTCTACCCCGTGGTTAGCCACACTGTGCACAGCTTGCTAAAGATCCAACTTGAGCCGCATGTTGCAAATGAAAGAGAGCTCTGGGGTTAACATCTTTCCGGTCTCCCCCTCCCAAGGAAATTGCCACCCTCCAGCCAGGCATGTAGCTGAGGGAAACAGCTCTCCTGATTCTGTGCAGCCAAAGAATTCCCATTGCCTGTATGTCTAAGTCAGGGGTCCTCAAACTGTGGCCCGTGGGCCACATGCGGCCCGCCGAAAACATTTATCCGGCCCGCCGGGTGTTTTTGCCGCCGCTGCCTGTTGCTTAGCAGCCGACTAGTTTTTTTTAAACTATAGTCCGGCCCTCCAGCGGTCTGAGGGACAGTGAACTGGCCCCTGTTTAAAACGTCTGAGGGCCCCTGGCCTAAGTGGATCTTCTTTCCTCCACTGTGCCGCCAAGTGCCAGCTGCACCTGTTTCCTGGGAAAAGTGCCTCTGAGCGGAGGAGGATGGTTTCAAACTGAGGATGGGGACTTGCGGAATATTTCACTTTGCCTTTTGGGTGACTCTTCTTGAAAAGTCACCAACTTGGTTTTTACCGCCTTTCCCTGGCTTGCAGGGCTGGTGCCTGGATCCCAAATCGTGTGACTGGACCAGCAGCATCAGCATCAGCTGGGAGCTTGTTAGAAATACAAATTCTCAGGCTTTATCCTAGACTCACCGAGTCAGAAACACTGAGGATGAGTCCCAGAGATGTGATTTCAGAAACCCTCCGGGTGATGCTGATGCACGCTGAAGTTTGGGATCTACTGCCCTGAGCCTCCCTTTCCTCCTTTGTAAAGTAGTAGTAGTCGTAACAGAAATATCTACCTATGCATGAAAGGGAGGATTATATTAGCTAATTTGAGTTGTGGCTCAGTGCCTGGCATACAGTAAGCACTTAATAAGGGGAAGCTGCCACCACTGTCTGAACTTGTCCAAGGTCGCTGTGCAGCGACAGCCCTTCCCCTGCCTGTGGGTCTGGTGGGGCTCTGAACATCGTTCCCTCCTCTCCCTCCTGTCATGGTGCTTGTCTTCTGGGGATTTGCATCTTCAGGAGAGACTCTCAGGGAGGTAACAGTGGCGAGATCTCAGTCATTCCATGACACTCCAGCCCATGCTTCTCAACCTTTCATCTACTCAGGACATACCTGAGGATCCTGCTACAGAGTCTGATTCAGAAGGTCCGGGGCTCTGAGAGTCTGCATTTCTAACAAGCTCCCTGGTGATGGTGATGCTGTATTTCTGGTTTGTGGACCACACTTGGAGTAGCATCTCTAGAACTCTGGTTCTCATTTTTAGCCTCACATTGGAATCAGTGGGGCATCTTGGAAGTGAGACAGCTCTGCCCACCAGTTAAATCCCAATTTCTGAGGGTGGGGTCCTGGCATCAGTGGTTCTTACCTGCAGCCTGGGTTAAGAACCACCACGGTGGAGTAGCGCCATAGGGACATGGAATGTCCTCTCTTCCCTTTGCCTCCTTTAAGACGCCCCTGGAGGGGGGCCGGGCGGGCTGCTTCTCTCTAGGACTTGCTGCTCTTTTCTCAGTCCTGGGTCTGGATTCTGTGGTGACAGCTTCACCAGAGTTAGACAAGGCACACCAGCTGACGGGACTGTGACCCATCCTGCTCCCTGTCAGGTGGCGATAATGAAAACTGACCGTGTCCACCAGGCAGGGCAGTCAGCAGCTGGTGTAGGGCCTTCTTCCTGTCCAGAGCACGGCTTGGACACCTCTGCCACCTGGGCGCCAGGAGGCGACACTGATTACATCTACCTTGTGGAGCTGATGGTCTCCCGCTCCCCATGGACTTGCATTGAGCTGGACCAGCTGACTGTGATGTCCTGGAGACAGTGTTGCCAGGGTGCAAAACAGGTGTCTAGGATGCCTTGGCTATAGCTCTGCCTGGAGGTCCAGATGTTCAACTTGCGCCCCAGTTTCTCTGCTTGGAAGATGTCCTCACCTCTGAAGTCGGTGAGTCCCTTGCAGGCGGAGGCGATGCACTGACATTCACCAATGTTGAAAAACTTCCAACCCACAGTAACTAGCTACTGCTCTTTCTGCCACCCGTGCCTCCCACCTCCTGGTGCATCTAAAGGGTGAGTGCCTGGCCCAGCAGAGGGCTCTCTAGGCCTGCTCCCTCTCCTTATTCCCACCCTCAGTGCTCCTGCCGTAGAATCTCATGTGGGGGACACCACCCTCCCTGAGGAGCTGATCCTTAAGGCCAGAGGTACTGGGGCTGCAGACGCAGCTAGAGCAGTGGATGAGGCCCAGAAATCAGGATTTTAAAAAGATTCCCAGGTGATTCTAATGTGCAGCCAAGGTTGAGAACCACTGAGCTAGAGGGTGAGTGTGGCAGGGTTGGCCTTGAAAGAGCCAAGGCTAAAGGGGCTTCAGGTGCTCGCCTGGGGAGAGGGACTGGATTGAGCAGAGGCAGAACAGAGCTCTGCTTTCCCCTTCAAGTTGTTTTTCTCATGTACTCGTATTGCTTTGATAAAAAGAACTGAAAAGTTCCTGTAAAAATCAGAAGTGAAAATAATTCCTCTACACTGTAGAGTCTACAGCCATGGACATACCGACTCACAGTAATTAATGCTAATTTGTATCAATGTACTAGGTTCTCCACGTGTCACCTAATTCACCTGTAATTATCAGGCAACCCGGGGTGACCAAGGAGTTGTGGCTTGTCCAAGAAATTCCTGGTCTTGGCACCAAAAGTTCCTTGTCTGTGGAACCTCCTTAGTCCCAGGCAAATCAGTCACCCCACTACAGCCCCCTGAGATGGCTGTTAAAACCATATGTGTTTGAGAGGGGTGGAAACTGAAGCTCCAAGAGCTTTCTGTAACGTGCATACTGGTCACACAGCTAGTCAGTGGTAGCCATAGTTAAGAGTTACACAACTAGTTAGTGGTAGGCTCAGTTAAGTCATACTTCAGTTAGTGGTAGAAAGAATTAAGAGTCATACTGTGAGTTAGTGGTGGACAGTTAGAAGGCATGCTATCGTTAGTAGCAGACACAGTTGAGGGTCCACAGCTAGTTAAAGTGTAGACACAGCTAGTCAGTGGTAGCCATAGTTAAGGTTACACAACTAGTTAGTAGCAGAGCTTTGTTACATGACATCACATGGAGCTTTAGAGCTGGGAAGACTGTAGGGTCACATGTCTGCTCCCCTTGTCTCTGGAAAGGGAAACTTGGCCTCAGAGTGGTAAAATGACCTACCCAAGGTCACATGGTGAGTTAGTTTTGTGCTTCCAAGGGACCTTTGGGCAGGAAGTTAGGGGAGATTTATGCCACATAAGGACCCATTAGGAGGCCTGCCTATTGGCTGTGACAAGAGTGTACCTTGTACCTCACTTTGAGGAGGATTGGCAAAAGGATCGACACTGGATGGTGTCTGGGGCCAGGGGCCCACAGCCAGGGCTGGGGCTGGGGTTAGGAGAGGTTGTTTCTCTTTACAATTTGCATACACAGCAGCAACAGCCTGGGGAAAAACAACCCAAACAAACTCTCAAAGGATGTTTTGGACTTAATCCCAGCATCGGAAGCTGCTGGGTAAGATAAATAAGATAAAGTTCGTGTGCCTCTAAGGTTGAGCGATCATATCACTACTGCATTTGAAATATTCATGAGGGCAAGGGAGGTATGAGAAACAGCTACAGAAACATATCCTGCCTTAAAAAGGCAGGACTCAAAGGCATGAAAAATGAATCAGGGGAAATTAACGTTGGGGTGGAGGGGGGACAGTTATGGCCCAGAAGGAGTAAGGAAGGAGGTGTGGAAGTGTTCCAGACTGGGCTGTGACCAGAATTTTCTACCCTGCCTGCAAGATTTGAAATGTCAATCGTTTCATCTATCATATGAATCTTACACTTGGTCACAAAATGGATGGTTCTATCAAGAATTAAAAAGCAGAGTGGGGTGGGAGTATGAGATGGGGAGGGCGGTGCTGGGTGGGAAAGATGGAGCAAAATCAGGAAAATGAACTAACTCCTGTAAGTTGTGGATGGATTTCCGGGCTCTGTAGAGGAACATGATGCCAAGAGGGGAATTTCTAAACCTGGCTCTGCCAAAAATTTCTGCGATTTTTTTGCACATCTCTGAACCTCACTTCCCCCTCCACTCCAGCCTTTAGGGGCTCTGATTTTGTGATATACTTAGACATCGAGGGTTGCTGAAGGCAAAGTGGTCATATGTATTCACTGATTGATGGTGGGATATAATGCTTTTGGTTATTGGCAGCTGTTGGCAGTGCCCCTCAAGTCACTATGTCAGTGAGTCCAATGGGGTGAGGCCCCTTTAAAAGGAAGTCCTTGGAGTGTCAACTGGTATATTGGTTCTGGAGAGAGATCTGGCACTAGAGCCAATGAAGGGTGCTTATCCTCTGTGGTCCCAGACCAGCAGCATCAGCATCACCTGGGAGCTTATTAGAAATGGAAATTCTGTCTCATTCCACATCTCCTGAGTCAGAATCCGCCTCTTAACAAGATCCCTGAGTGAGTCATGTGCACGTTAAAGTCTGAGTGACACTGACCTAGGACACAACAATTCTGCTCCTGGATTTCTACCCCAGGGAAAGTCACCCAAGCATGTTCAAGGAGCTGGGTTTGTGGTAATGGTGAATTGGAAGCATTTGAGGTGCCCATTGGTGGGTTAGAAGAATAGTTCTGATGCATCACAGCAAAATTTTAAAGTTTTTAAAGAGAGAAGAAGGGAGGGAGAGAAACATTGATCGGCTGCCTCCTGCCCGCCCCCTACTGGGGATCAAGCTCACAACCAGGCATATGCCCTGACCGGAAATTGAACCAGAGACCCTTCATTGCATGGTGTGATGCTCAACCAACTGAGCCACACTGGCCAGGGCGTGGATAGATCTTAAAAACAAAGTCCTGAGGGGGATGTAAGGAACAGAATCATTTCTACAGCTTGGCACAATTATCGGTTAAAAACAATTATACACTAACCAACACAATATGTTGAAGTCCCACGAGGGCAAGCACTTTTGTCTGTTTTTCCACCACTGTATACCTGGTACAGAGGGAGTATTCAATATTTGATGAACAAATGAACTTCTCAAGAATATGTACACATCGAGGGAAAAGGAATATATCCAAGGAGAGAGGTGTGAGCTCTATAGTGGTTCTGTGCCAGCAAGTGAGGAGTAAGTCACTCAACTTTCTGTATCTGGGGTGAAATGGAAGCCCAGGCTTATGCGAGAGGGGTGTTGGACCAGTCGGTTCCGTTTTCAGCTGTCCCACCCTGCAGTGGCTTGGCTGCGTGGCTAAGGTCTCGCTTGCTGCCTTTGTCTTTCTTATTGCGAGGCTTCAGTCTGTTCATTACTCTAGAAACAGACTATCCAAAGAGTCTAACGCATGCACCCCCTCATTTGTCCTCACAACACTGCCTGGGTTCTCAGCCAGGGACAACTTTGCCCCCAGGAGACATTTGGCAATGTCTGGAGACATTTTTGATGGTCATGACTTGGCTGTGTGTGTGTGTGTCTCTGTGTGTGTGTGTCTGTGTGTGTGTGTCTCTGTGTGTGTGTGTCTCTGTGTGTGTGTCTGTGTGTGTGTGTCTCTGTGTGTGTGTGTGTCTCTCTGTGTGTGTGTGTCTGTGTGTGTGTGTCTCTGTGTGTGTGTGTCTCTGTGTGTGTGTTACTGGCACCTAGTGAGTAGAGGACAAGGATGCTGCTAAACATTCTACAACGCAAAGAATGAATGGGTGTCAATGTCCATCATGTTGGGGTGAGAAACTCTGCCCTAGAGCTTGGTGATTTATTAGGTCAATTTCTGCAGGTGAGGAAGCAGGTGTGGAGGTTGGGAAATCCTTCCCCAGGCCCACAGCTGATGAGCAATGGAGCTGAGATGTAGACCATGTGAGGCTGGCACCAGAGTCCTGCTCCGACCTCCACACATGACTGCTTCTCAGGAATGGAAAACCCAAACAAGCAGAGATCGCACAGCTTTTTACTCATTTACTCAGTTATGTTACCTCCAGGGTGACCAGCTGTCCCATTTGCCCTGAACTGAGTGGTGTCCTCCCAGGATGTGGGACTTTCAGTGTTCAAGCCGGGCCATATGGCCACCCCAGTACCACCCAGAACCTGTAAACATCTGGGTGTGTGACCTGATCAATATATTCCATCTGTTGAGTTTATACATACTATGTGCTAGTAGCTATCGATATAGGCACCAAAACCCAGCCCCAAGTTTATCATCTATAGTGCTCAAGGCCAACTTTTCCCTGTTCCAAGAATATTTATCTGTTAAGCCCTTGAGTTAAGTCAGCAAACCTCCAGGGAGATCAACATTCATCCCTAAAGGGTTTTTGAGGTTTGTTGGTGAAATAGTTCAGTTGGGGATAGTGTGGTAGAGGAAAAATCTTGTGGCTTGATGGCAAGGTTGGCAAATCGCTTAACCTGTCCAGGCATCAGCATCCTCATGTGCAGAATGAGTTGCTAATAAGAGCATGACTAGGAGTAGTTTCTTTGTACCAGGTACTGTGCTGAGCACTTTGCCTGCGAGGTGTTTGCACATATGGTGTTATAAGGTTATCTCATTTACTCCTCGCAGCAATGGGAGGGGGTAGCTCTTTGGGTTAAGTGGCTAGCCCTCTGAGGCAGCCAGTGAGTGGTAGAGCCAGGATGCAAACCCAGATGGTCTTGCCGAAGACCACACTTGTACCGCTATGTAACGTCTCCTGCGGCTGTTTCTGAGATGGAAAAGCCTGCCAATTAGAGCCCCAAACCAGGAGGTGGCCTCAATGGCAGCGCATTAAGTGTGCTTGCAAAGGCTTGTGTGTTTCTCCACCCTCCGAGATCCCTGAAGCATCCCTGGCTCCCCAGCACCTGCAAGAAGGCGCTCGCTTCCTCCAGCAGTGTGTGTTTGATGCGATCCGTGCATTTGAAGTGTTGCTCAGGCCCCAGGAACCTCCTTCTTTCATAGAGAAGCAAGCAGGGCTCCAGCCTCCCAGCAGCAGCTGGTTGCCTGTTCTCAGCCTGACCATAGGAGTCTGGCCCGAGTTGTAGGATGTATGTGTCAGCTTCAAAAGCGCCGGAGCTGTGTCCACACAGGGAAGGTCCTGGCTCTGTTTGCTGAGCTTCCAAGGACTGGGGTCTGTGGGGGCGTGGAGAAGCTGATTTTCTTTGTGTCTACAGCTGAATACATAATTCTTGTATGCTAATTATTCTGAAAATAAATAATGGCTACTGTTCATCGAGCACTTCCTAGGTGCTGAGCACTTCACATGGAATGATTCTCTCCTCTTCCCTGACTGCTCGTTCTCCTTACCCTGATCTACCCCCCGCCAACACACAGCTACTGACTATATCCCAAAAACCCAGAAAAGGGCCTGGCAAATGTAGTTTCCCAATAAGTATTTGTTGAATGAATAAATGAGTGGGTATGTTTTGGGCTCTATGCTAAGCCCATTGTATTATTTCGCTTAAATCTCACAGTAATCCTATGAGACAGGCATAATTTTTATCCCCCTGTTAAAAAAGGAAGAAGTGTACTCAGAGAGGTCAGGTAACTTTTCTCCAAACACACAACCAGTAAGTGTCAGAGCAAGAATGTAAACTTAATTCTTTCTCCAAATCCTACACCATTGCCCTATATTATCTCTTATATATGGAAATATACTTTCAGTATTCATACATCTATATCTATACATGTCACATCCATAGATATGTACCTTATATAATATGTACATGCACAGTATATACACATATCTATGTATAAATGTGTCAAGTCACCTATAGCTGTATAACAAGCAACCACAAAAACTCAGTGGATTATAAAAATAAGTAGGTCTGTGGCTTGACGGGGAGACTGATTTAGGCTGTCAGTTGCGTTCAGGTCTGATCCCTACAGTTCCTTCTGAGGCGCAAGTGAGAAACAGTGGTTTCCTGGTGAAAGCCGATAGCCTCCAGAGGAGTGGGTGGAAATATTGATGCTTTTAAAGGCTAAGCTGGAAACGGGAGCACAGTCACTTTTGCCCACGTTCCATTGGCCAAAGCTAACCCAACATGAATGGGGCGGGAAATTTTATTCCTCCCAAGGTGGAAGGAATGGGAGAAGTAACATTTGCTGAATAGTAACTAATAATAGCTAATACATCACACTTTCATTATCTATGGGTGTATACAGATTTTAACTTTCTGCTCCCATGAACCCAGCTTCATGAAGAGCTCTATTATGCTCCTCCCTGTTACTGGGCATTAATTGGCTTGTTTGAAAAGTGGGAGGCAAATGCCTCGCTTCTGTTCAGAAGTAACTTCTGCTGTTTATCTGAGTGAGGCTCACACACTCTTGAGCTCCCCCATGTAATACAGTGACATGGACAGGGCCTTGCGCTGTGCAGCCCAATGTTCTGGGTTTTTGCGATCGCCTGGATGACCCTGGAGAAGCCTCTCTGAGCCTGGTTTCTTCTCTGTGAGCTAGGGTTGGACCAGCCGCCTACTGCATAGAGCACTGTGAGGACTAAATGGGAAGATGGCTGTAAAGGTTTAGCATAGTGCCTGGCTACAGAAGGGGCCCAATAAATATTAGTGGTTGTTGTTAATATTATTGCTGCTCCTATAACAAAAACCGACAGCAAAAGTCTTGCTGCTCCAGGCCGTTATCCTAGCCTGTCTCCTGCTGGTTCCCAGACTACGTTTCTCTGACCCAGTCTCTTTCCCAAATATGACCCACTCTTTCCCTCTAGACTTGGCTTTGGGGTTTGGTCTCCCTGCTTTGGCCCTAGACTCCATCTCTATGGAAACATTCAGACCCATCTGACTGATTTGTGCCTTCTTGGCTTCCCTGCTTGGTCAAACCCTTGGAACACAGGGTTGGCCTCAGTCTGGTCCTCCCAGTTCATCAGGGCATCATGGGCTGGTTGTGCAGTTTCAACAGGAGAACAGGTGATGGGAGAACCCTCAGGTGCCCCGGGACAGCAGCTTGGATGTTGGTGAGTTGGGGGTGATGGTGCTCTTTTCACCTGAAGCCCTCTGGGAGCTATCAGGCTGAGAGGCAGTCTGTTTGTAATGGTCTCAAGAAAATCCATTCTGCCTGCAAATGTGGTGACCTTTAATTTTTTTCTAGAATTTTCCAAGATGCACATTGACTCTTCCTGTCAATGTCAAAGGCTCTATTGCCGCCCGAGGCATTTAGATTGCATTTGCCAATCGCTGACTGCTGTAGCCAATTTGTTCCTGATCTCAAGGTCAATTTTGAATAATTTTTAGCTGGGTTGGTCTCTTGCATTAAATAACTTAGAGATGAACTATTAAGGTGATAGCAGGAGGGAGGATGGGGCAGTTTCTTTTTTGTAGGCTTTCTTTGATTTTGGTTAAAGAGAAGGCTCTCTCAGCTCTGCAACTCATGGACTTGGTGGCCTGGAACAAGAGAAAAGGGAGTAGACACACAGCCAACTATCCTGTATAATAAAAGCCTAATATCCTAAGTGTCCGGTCATCCAGTCGGCTGTTCAACCAATCAAAGTGTAATATGCTAATGATACGCTAAGGCCGCTCAACCGCTCGCTGTGATGTGCATTGACCACCAGGGAGCAGATGCTCTGACTGGTAGGTTAACTTGCTGCTGGAGTCCAGCCTATTGGGACTGGGTGAGATGGGCCGGACACCCCTGGAGCCCTCCTGCGGTCCCTCCCCGGCTGGCCAACCTTCCGCGTCCCTCCTGGCCCCAATCGTGCACCAGTGGGGTCCCTTAGCCTGGTCTGTGCCATCTTGTAATCTGGGGCCCCTTGGGGGATATCAGAGAGCCGGTTTCGGCCCAATCCCACAGGCCAGGCCGAGGGAGCCCACTGGTGCACGAAATTCGTGTACTGGGCCTCTAGTATATATATGAACTAACTTGGGAGCTGAACCCCTGATCGCTATGTAACAGATGAAGAAATTGAGTCTCCAGAACTTGCAGGCTCAGATTGGGTCTGATTCCAAAGCTCAAGTCCAGGCCTCATTGGTGCACTTCAGCAACGCCTCAAGGGACGGCACAGGCTGTGCTGGAATTGGCTGTGCCTGTTTCTGCCCTCTTCTCCTCTGGATTTGCCCCCCTAGATCTGAGACACTGTCTGGCTCACCTTTGTTTTCCCAGAAGGGGGCTGCGTGCCTGGCCTGGGCTTGGCATCCCAGCTGTTCCTGGATTCCACAAAGCAGACCTAGAAGCGAGCATGGTGCTCTCTGGTGGCCTACACGAGGCCTCTGGAGTGGGAATGCCAGGTCTGAGTCCCTGCAAGGTGTGTGACCGAGGCTGGGCTCCTTCCGGGCCTGGCGCAGGATTTGGGTGGGCGTGATTTATTGTGGGAGGGCTCTTTGGAGAAGGAAAGTGAAGGAAAAAGGACGGGGAAGGAGAAAGAGCCCAGTGCTGTGTGGACTCAGTGTTCCTGTCTCCAACCCCAGATTCACATGTGGAATTCTATCCAGCAAGATTGTATTAGGATGTGGGGCCAGAGAGCTCCCTTACCCCCTCGCCATGTGAGGACACAATGAGAAGATGCGGTCTGTGAGCCAGGGAGCAGGCTTTCATCAGACACAACCTGCTGGTGCCTTGGTCTTGGTCTTTCCACCCTTCAAAACCGTGATAAATAAGTTTCTGTTGTTTTTAAGCATCTAGTCCAGTGATAGCGAAACTTTTGAGCTTGGCGTGTCAGCATTTTGAAAAACCCTAACTTAACTCTGATGCCATGTCACATATAGAAATTTTTTGATATTTGTAACCATAGTAAAACAAAGACTTATATTTTTGATATTTATTTTATACTAGAGGCCCGGTGCACAAAAATTTGTGCACTCGCCGGGGGCTGTCCCTCAGCCCGGCCTGTGCCCTCTCGCAGTCTGGGACCCCTCGGGAGATAACGACCTGCTGGCTTAGGCCTGCTCCCAGGTGGCAGAGGGCAGGCCCAATCCCTAGGTGCAGCCCCTGGTCGGGCTCAGAGCAGGGCCAATTGGGGGGTTGGGGCACCGCCCCCTGTCACACTCAAAGCAGGGTCAATGGGGAGGTTGCGGCGCCACCGCCTGTCACCCACAGAGCAGGGCCAATCAGGGGGTTGGGGCTCTGTACCCTGTCAAGCACAGAGCAGGGCCCATCAGGGGGTTGGGGAGCTCCCCCCTGTCACGCACAGAGTAGGGCTGATCAGGGGGTTGAGGAGCTCCCCCCTGTCACTCACAGAGTAGGGCCAATAGGGGAGTTGGGGCACTGCCCCCTGTCACACACAGAGCAGGGCGGATCAGGGGGTTGGGGCGCCGCACCCTGTCACACTCAGGGCAGGGCCGATGGGGAGGTTATGGCTCTACCCTGTCACACACAGAGCAGGGCCCATGGGGAGGGGGTTGGGGCGCCACCCTCTATCACCCACAGAGTAGGGTCGATCAGGGGGTCGGGGCGCCGCCACTGTCACACACAGAGTAGGGCCAATCGGGGTTGGGGAGCTCCCCCCTATCAGGCACAGAGCAGGGCTGATCAGGGGTTGGGGCGCCTTACCCTGTCCCAAACAGAGCAGGACAGATAGGGAGGTTGTGGCCCCGCCCCCTGTCACACACAGAGCTGCAGGGCAATCAGGGGGTTTGGGCGCTGCCCCCTGTCACGCTGATCCCGGTGCTGGGAGGCATATTACCCTTTTGCTATATAGGATAGAGGCCTGGTGCACGGGTGGGGGCCGGCTGGTTTGCCCTGAAAGGTGTCCTGGATCAGGGTGGGGGTCCCCACTGGGGTTCCTGGCCAGTCTGGGTGAGGGGCTGAGGGCTGTTTTCAGGCTGGGGGTGACTGAAGCTCCCAACCACTCCTTTTTTCTTTCTTTTTTTTTTTTTTATTCTCGGCCAGCTTTAGCTTTGAGGCTTGGCTCCAGCTCTTAGGCCTCCGCTGCTGAAAGTAGGTTTCTGGCCTTTGCTTACAATGTTGCGATCCGGCTGGTGAAGCCCGGCGGACTAAAGCAGGTTTCTGGGGTTTTGTTTAGCTTCTATATTTGTTACATAGTTGCTTAGAGTTGCAGCTCAGAGGCCGGCAGCGGCAGGCGGGGAACATTGGAGTCCTCCGTCACTGAAGCAAGCAAGCCTCATGTTAGTTTCAAGCTGCCTGGCTGCCGGCCGCCATCTTGGCTGGCAGTTAATTTGCATATTGCCCTGATTAGCCAATGGGAAGGGTAGCGGTCGTACGCCAATTACCATGTTTCTTTTTTTTTTTTTTAAATATATTTTATTGATTTTTTACAGAGAGGAAGGGAGAGAGATAGAGAGTTAGAAACATCGATGATGAGAGAAACATCGATCAGCTGCCTCCTGCACATCTCCTACCGGGGATGCGCCCGCAACTGAGGTACATGCCCTTGACCGGAATCGAACCCGGGACCCTTCAGTCCGCAGGCCGACGCTCCATCCACTGAGCCAAACCGGTTTCGGCACCATGTTTCTCTTTTATTAGATAGGATATTTAAATGCCATTTAACAAAGAAAAATCAACCAAAAAAATGAGTTCATGTGTCACCTCTGACACGCGTGTCATAGGTTCGCCATCACTGATCTAGTCTATGGTATTCTGTTATAGCAGCCTGGATGGAGTAAGACACGAGGTATGGAGACTGAAGCACAGTGAGGTGAGGCACCTCGGCTGAGGTCACGGGGCTTGTAAGTGGCAGGGCTAGGCTTCCAGTTGAGGCAGTCCGGCCCCACAGCCCTCAAACAAGCAGTCCTCTGGGGCTTACCCTTCAGATCACAGGTCATCTTATTTTAGGAACACTATTCGGTTCCCTGAATTCATCCTCTTCTCTCCGGTCTCTGAGCCTTTGCCTATTGTATTCTCTGTGCTAGAATCACTGCTTAGTTTATTTATGTAAAATAATGAATTTATTTCTTTTCATTATAAAAGTAAGAGAATCACATTGCTACAACTTTGGGAAACAGAGAAACCTACCCACTGTCATTGGCAGGTACATTTCTTTAGTCTTCCCCTCCCGCATATATATGTTTTCTTTCTTTCTTTCTTTCTTTCTTTCTTTCTTTCTTTCTTTCTTTCTTTCTTTCTTTCTTTCTTTTTAATTAAACATACTTACAACTATACTGTGAATATTCTTATGTATCCTGCTACTTTTTTCCCCCACTTAGCAGAAATGAGGTTTCCCCCCACCCCCAAGTTTAATTACATAGCTTTAAAAATAACCATCACCACTTTTTCTTACTTTTCCCCCATTTAATTTTTAAAATCAAAGCATTGTGTACATGTAGTAAAAAGTAAAAGGGCAGAAGGCCTTCTAATGAAAGCAGCCATCCCTGAGTCCCTATTTCCCACAGCAACCGCTAG
This sequence comes from Myotis nattereri, assembly GCF_964212035.1. Lineage (NCBI taxonomy): Eukaryota > Metazoa > Chordata > Mammalia > Chiroptera > Vespertilionidae > Myotis > Myotis nattereri. Next base: position 90,016,435 of record NC_138079.1, on the reverse strand, counting down.
AAATGTTGCTTCCACTTTTAGGTCTCCTGGTGTTTATTTCTGTAACTCCAAATAAGATGCTTACGCAGCTATTTCTTGATGTGTCAATATAAGACATTTTCTATTGACTCTCTGCCACAGAGGATGAGGATTCATAGTGTCGACAGTGCTCCTGCTCCCCTCCCTTTCTCGCTGCACATTTTGTATTCACATGCCCACGGACAGTCCTGCCAGCAGGGTGACGGGGGCCTCCGCCCCAATGCTTCAGGCTTCGCTTTGTCCTGTTCCCAGTTTCTTGAGTGTCTGTGCCTGGAGGCTCCAAGATGGCTGCAAACTTTCTGACATTCCCCTCCTTGCACCCAGGCCGGCCTGTGACTGCTTGGACTGACAGAAAGCCATAGGGGTGAGGTCATGCTGGTTCTGGTTCCAGCCTTTAAGCAGCCGCAAGTTTCTGCTTCCAGCCTCTTGGAACTCTTGGTCTTAAAGCCCTGAGCCAAGAAGTCTGATGACCCTGCCAGAGAGACATGAGGGGGGATCCTGAGAGGACATGGGGAGGGAGAGGGCCCAGCTTCCAGCTGTCCCCATCGGAGCACCTGGCAGGTCACTGGAGCTGTTGGGACCCTTCAGAGCAGCCTGGAGGCCAGGTGAATACCAGGGAATGACTCCAGGGCACACCACATGGAGCAGAATTCCCTGGCTGGGTCCTGCTTGAATTCCTGACGCTCAACATTGTGAGATATAATAACCATGGTGGTTGTTTTAAGCCATTAAGTTTTGGAATTAACTTTCTTTCCAGAGACACTCTATGAGGGACACATTTTGGGAGCGTTTTCTCAGCCTAGCACTGGAGCCTGATAGAAAGTGCATTCACGAATGCTTTATTGGGCTGTAATCCCAAGGAAGGAGGGAGGAGGGGCGTGAGGCAGACAAGGAGAGAAAGCAAATGCAAGGTGGTGCATGGGACTGAGTGGGCCACAGCTTTGCAGAAACATAACTTGTTGCATGGGACACCTCTGGAGAGGTGCTGCAGAATTACTGCATCTCAGACCTGCCTGTGGTGCTCAAGGGCAAGCCATTTATCTGCCAGCTCCTCCCTGCCTCCTGGTTCATTGATCTCCCTGCCCCTCCTAGCAGCTACTGGGGAATCCAGAACCTTAGGGAGTGTGTGGGTGTGATGGCGGCCAGCCCTTGCCCCCTCCCAGGGTAGGCTGAGTAATTTTTGATTGGATTCCAGACAGTGTGAATTTTACCCTGTTGGCTGCCGGGTATTTTTGTACCTGGAACTGTCCCAGGTGCCAAGGAACCAGCAGAAACAAAACGAAGATTACTGCCTTTGTTGAACTTTCACACTAGTGTGGAAAGATGGTGAGTAAAAAAGAAGCATAATTCATGTTGGCTATTATTGTCTTACTAGAAGCCAAGCTTGCAAAATTGCGTGGCCCCGCCCACCCGCGTGCGCCTCACCACGTACGCAGCCTCCTGGTCACCAGTCTTTGGTTGTTACGGCGTTACGACCACTGGGTTTTTATTATATAGATTACACACACATCTTTATGAACATTTATCCTAAACAGCCATCATTATAGTGGTTGCATAATATTTGATTGAATGTTTATATCACTGCTTAGTGATGCACTTTCCTGTTGATGGTTAATCAAATTACTTTCTTCAGTTGTAACAATCAGGAAGCTTAGAGGAGAGGCTGCAGATTCATTCAAAAGTTCATTGGGGGAGCAGCCACTCCTACACCTGGAGCCGAAGGTTGACCTTCCTTGCCCTGTGACCTGGAGTTGCCCTGGGTTGGACCATCCCACCAGGTGTGCCCCTGGTCAGCAAAAGAAATGATGGAGGAGGTTAGGAGGGCAGGATAGACCTTGACATCTCCTTCCGTAAAGTCTCCAGCCGTCTGACTAAAACCTGAATGTATTCCAACATCCAGTCAGTCCCTCAGACCTGGAGTTAAGGTCTTCAGTGTCGCCTGAGTTTATATCCCCTCCCCCCTGCCTCTGTCTTCATTTGTATTCCCATCATGTCTTGCCTGTTGGCTTTGAATTGAACCTCTTGTCTCCTCTTCCATTGATCTCCAGTCTCCAGTAATAATTATGTTGTCTGCATTGGCAGGTGTTGCAGATGCTGTTGGTGCCTGGTACTCACCATTTCTACCGCCCGCACCTGTAACAGTGCCCGGGACTTAGGCCCTAGCAGGGCAGGCTGGAAGCGCAGGGAGATGCACACTCAGGAGAGGGTACCCAACAAAGGTAGTTGTCCTACCTTTCTGACCTCTCAGAAGAGGCATGCTCTCTGCTGCCTCCTGGAACTCGCCGCGGGTGGGATTCAGCTCCACTTGCCCAGTACACCTGTTCAGCACACCCAGACTGGCTTCGTTCCCTGCCTTGTCTCACTTCTCCACTATCATACCAGTGCTTCCTGGGATTGCTTCCCAAATAAACCACTTACCTTCAACCCTCCTCGTAGGATCTGCTTCTGGGAAAACCCACCTGATACTGAGGACTTCCTAGTGTTGACAGGTGGTGAAGCATGACTTCACTGAGGATATGACCTTTCTAAGCTTAGACTTGAAGTATGAGTAGCAATTCACTAAGCAAAGCAGGCCTGGGGAAGAATGTTCTAGGCCTAGGAAGCAGCATGTGCAAAGGTCCTGGGGCAGGAATGCTAGTATGGCCAGAGTGCAGAGAGGGAGGCAGAGCATGTCGGATACGTTGGGAAGATGCATTGCATGAAGATGAATTTGGGTCCCTGCCTTTATATCTCTTTTCTCTTCATTTTAGTTCTCTACTGTACACTTTAAAAAAACCCCATTATGGTCTGGCTTCATTTAAATGCATCTGAAATGAAATCTCTAATGTTAACAGTGTTGTCAGACGTGAAGGCCTCATTTCTCTTTGGTTCTTTTTCACAGAATGCTATCTATGAATTTCTGGGGAGGATATGAGGATTTTGATTGTTTTGATTTTTTTTTGGTATGACCACATTATGTTAATTTCCCCATTGTCTTAGGGTATGAGAACATAAAAGCAATAACTCATTTATATGAAGACTGAATGTGCAGAAAGGTTGTCATGGAAACCAGGGGGAAATATTCACATTGGCTTGAGTAAATTGAATAACCTCCGTTAAAAGATTGAACACAGAACTTATTTACCCAATTGTGTGGTGTGCGGAAGAGATGAGAAAATCAACATGATAAATGAGATTTTTTTCTTTTGGCAGGGGAGAGGGTGAGGATGAAGAGGGTGAGTAAATGCTAGGGATGTGTTATTTTTAACTAGTTATTCTCCTCCTCCTCCGAAAGGCTGTATTTTTGTTGCTAAATGGGAGTGGTGGTTTGAGGTGGTAGGGGAAGGGGCCAAGAGAAATGGCCTGGTGAAACTGCTCCCAGGATAGAGAGGTAAGCGTGGCTGTTTCCTGACTCCTGGTGCCAGAGCCGTGGGCATGTGTCCCCACCTGGAGCATCCTCTGAAGTCTTGGTAGGAGCAATTGAAGGAACATGAACGTCTTTCACATTTCCCCTTTGTTTTTGGTAGGGCTGTTGACTGTGTTTCAAGCTGATTTCCAACAAGTACTAGTTCTGTTGCTTTTTATCCTCTTTAAAGCAAAATGCTTCAGCTCCTCCCAAACAAGTCCTTAAAAGAAAGAATGTGCAAGAAGGTGAGGAAGCAGAGGTGGGAACAGATGCTGGACTCACTCATGATTGTGGTGATGTGCAGGGCTCAGGATGCCCCCTGGGCACAGGGTTATCAGCCTCTTGAAAGAGTGGTGGACCACTGGCCGCCCTGGGGTTGTGTCGGCCGGATTGGAGATAAGTTCTCCGGAAGGCATCGGTGGCGGTTCTTCAGGGCACGTTGATGTTGCACCTGCAAGTCTCACGATGGGAGATGCTTCTGGAGGGACAGGATTCTCGTTAACAGCTTCCGCCCCAAAGCATTACAATACTGCCTCCTCATTTTATTTGCTCCTCTCAGTCCGCTCCATGGCCATTCTGGGGGTCGGTCACGCAGAGCCCCCGTGTGGTAGGTGACTGCAAATTAGGCCCAGTGATTTCCCCACCTGGATCCATATTGCTTTAAGCCACTCCGTCTCCTGTAAAAAATTACCGTAACATGGATGGGTTAGAACAACAGGCCCCTGCCCTGTGTGGCTTAGTTGGTTGAGTGTCATGCACCGGAAGGTCGTGGGCTTGATTCCTAGGTTGCAGGTTTGATCCCTGGGTCAGGGTGCATACGAGAGGCAGAAACAACCAATTGATGTTTCTCTCTCACATCCATGTTTCTCTCATCAGTGTTTCTCTCTCGCTTTTTACCTCTCCCTTCCTCTCTCTCTCAAAAAATCAATAAAAATATATTAAAAAGAAAAACCCCAGATATTTATTTCTCACAGTTCTGGTGCCAGCAGGGTTAGGAGAGCCCACTTCAGGTTGCAGACTGCTGACTTCTCGTTGTGTCCTCACATGGTGGGGGGGCGGGGGGGGGGGGGAGAGAGAGAGAGAGAGAGAGAGATCTCTCCAGGGTCCCTTTTTCCCCTTATTTTGTATATCTCATTAAAAATTGTCTATATTTAAGGTGTGCAACATGATGATTAGGTATACAGAGTGACTGATTATTACAGTCAAGCTAACTAATGTGTCATCTCCTCACATAGCTGCCATATTTCTTGTGTGTGGTGAGTGCACCTGAAATCTACTCTCTTAGCAAGTCTCCAGTGTTCAGTAGAGAATTAGCAACCATAGTCATTATCCTGTACGTTAGATCACTAGACTTATTCTTCCACATAAGACAATTCTGTACCCTTTGACCATCATCTCCCCTCTTCCCCAGTACTCCAGCTCTGGTAACCAGCTTTTTAAAAAATGATGACAAAATTTGAAATCCACAAAGGATCCTGGGTGAGGAAACATTAGCCTGGAGATACAAATGGAATTGCCAGGGTCATGCAGTCTAGGGCACGGCAGAATCAGAACTAGAACCCGGGTTGCCTGGTGCTGGTGAGGAATGTTTTCCTCCGCTCCAGGCAGCCCCTGAAGTGCACCTCCCCCGATGGAGAGGTCCCCAGTGCACCCATCTATTCTGAGTAAACCTCACTAAGCTCTCACGCAAGGCACTTTTTTTTTTTTTTGAGTCTTTTTTTTTTTTTAATTATTAGTTAAGGTATTACAAATGTGTCCTCATCCCCCCCATTAACCCCCTTCCTTCCCCCCCCCCCCCACACACAAACTCATGCTCCCATCCACCCGTTGTCCATGTCCATTGGTTTGGCTTATATACATGTATACAAGTCCTTCGGTTGATCTCTTCCCCTTACCCCTGCCCTCCCCTACTTTCCTTCTGGGGATTGATAGCCTGATCGCTGTTTCTCAGTCTTTGGGTCTGTCCCTTTTCATCAGTCTATGTTGTTCTCTATAATCCACAAATGAGTGAGATCATGTGGTATTTATCTTTCTCTGACTGGCTTATTTCACTTAGCATAATGCTCTCCAGTTCCATCCATGCTGTTGCAAAAGGCAAGAGTTCCTTTTTTTTTACCGCAGCATAGTATTCCATTGTGTATATGTACCACAGTTTTCTAATCCACTCATCTGCTGATGGGCACTTAGGCTGTTTCCAAATCTTAGCTATGGTGAATTGTGCTGCTATGAACATAGGGGTGCATATATCCTTTCTAATTGGCGTTTCTGGTTTCTTGGGATATATTCCTAGTAGTGGGATCACAGGGTCAAATGGGAGTTCCATTTTTAGTCTTCTGAGGTAGCTCCATACTGTTCTCCACAGTGGCTGCACCAGTCTGCATTCCCACCAGCAGTGCAGAAGGGTTCCTTTTTCTCCACATCCTCTCCAACACTTGTTGTTTGTTGATTTGTTGATGATAGCCATTCTGACAGGTGTGAGATGATAACGCATTGTCGTTTTGATTTGCATCTCTCGTATAATTAGTGACTTTGAGCAGGTTTTCATATGTCTTTCTGCCTTCTGTATGTCCTCTTTCGAAAAGTGTCTATCTAGGTCCGTTGCCCATTTTTTTATTGGATTGTTTATCTTCCTTTTGTTAAGTTTCATGAGATCCCTGTAAATGTTGGAAATTAAACCCTTATCGGTGGTATCATTGGCAAATATGTTCTCCCATGTAGTGGGTCTTCTTGTTGTTTTGTTGATGGTTTCCTTTGCTGTGCAAAAGCTTTTTATTTTGATGTAGTCCCATTTGTTTATTTTCTCTTTAGTTTCCATTGCCCTAGGAGCATTATCAGAGAAGAAATTTCTTCGGCATATGTTTGCAATTTCGCTGCCTGTGGATTCCTCTAGTATTTTTATGGTTTCCCGTCTTACGTTTAAGTCTTTTATCCATTTTGAGTTTATTTTTGTGTATGGTGTGAGTTGGTGATCTAGTTTCATCCTTTTGCATGCATCTGTCCAATTTTCCCAACACCATTTATTGAAAAGACTGTCTTGACTCCATTGTATGCTCTTGCCTCCTTTGTCGAATATTAATTGGCCATAGTGGTTTGGGTCGATTTCTGGGGTCTCTATTCTGTTCCATTGATCTATATGTCTGTTCTTGTGCCAGTACCAAGCTGTTTTAAGAACAGTGGCTTTGTAATACAGTTTGATATCTGGTATTGAGATCCCACCTACTTTGTTCTTTCTCAGGATTGCTGCAGCTATTCGGGGACTTTTTTTATTCCAGATGAATTTTTGGAACGTTCGTTCTAGATTTGTGAAATATGCCGTTGGTAATTTAATGGGGATTGCATTGAATCTATAAATTGCTTTGGGTAGTATGGACATTTTGATGATGTTGATTCTACCAATCCATGAACACGGTATATTCTTCCATCTGTTTATGTCTTCCTCTATCTCTTTTTTCAGTGTCCTATAGTTTTCAGAATATAAGTCTTTTACCTCCTTAGTTAAGTTTATTCCTAGGTATTTTAATTTTTTTGGTGCAATGGTAAATGGGATTGCTTCTGTAGTTTCACTTTCTGTAAGTTCACTATTGGTGTAAAGAAATGCCATGGATTTCTTAGCATTAATTTTGTATCCTGCTACATTGCCGAATTCATTTATTAAGTCTAATAATTTTTTGATGGAGTCTTTAGGGTTCTGTATGTACAGTATCATGTCATCTGCAAATAAGGACAGTTTTACTTCTTCTTTTCCAATCTGGATGCCTTTTATTTCTTCTTCGTGTCTGATCGCAATGGCTAGTACTTCCAGTACTATGTTGAACAGGAGTGGTGAGAGGGGGCATCCCTGTCTTGTTCCTGTTTTTAGGGGGAATGGTTTTAGTTTTTGCCCATTGATTATGATGTTAGCTGTGGGTTTGTCATATATGGCTTTTATTATGTTGAGGTATGATCCCTCAATTCCTATCTTGCTGAGGGTTTTTATCAAGAAAGGGTGTTGGATTTTGTCAAATGCTTTTTCCGCATCAATTGATATGACTATGTGGTTTTTTTCTCTCAATTTGTTTATGTGATGTATCACGTTTATTGATTTGCGGATATTGTACCATCCTTGCATCCCTGGGATAAATCCTACTTGGTCATGGTGTATGATCTTTTTGATGTACTGCTGGATCCGATTTGCTAGGATTTTGTTGAGGATTTTGGCATCTATGTTCATGAGGGATATTGGCCTATAATTCTCTTTCATTGTATTGTCTTTATCTGGTTTTGGGATTAGGGTGATGTTGGCTTCATAGAATGAGCTGGGAAGTGTTCCTTCCTCTTGGATCTTTCGACATAGTCTGAGGAGGATAGGTTTTAGGTCTTCCTTGAATGTTTGGTAAAACTCCCCTGTGAAGCCATCTGGCCCCGGGCTTTTGTTTGCTGGAAGCTTTTTGATTACTGCTTCGATTTCCTCCATAGTTATTGGCCTATTGAGATTTTTAGATTCTTCCTGGTTAAGGTTTGGAAGGTTGTATTTATCTAGGAATATGTCCATTTCCTCCAGGTTGTCTAGTGTGTTGGAGTAGAGTTGTTCATAGTATTTTCTAACAATCCTTTGTATTTCTATGGGGTCTGTTGTTATTTCTCCTCTTTCATTTCTGATTTTGTTTATTTGGGTCCTCTCTCTTTGTTTCTTGGTGAGCCTGGCTAGAGGTGTATCAATCTTGTTTATCCTTTCAAAGAACCAGCTCTTGGTTTTGTTGATCTTTTGTATTGTTTTTTTGTTCTCTATGTCGTTTATCTCCGCTCTGATCTTTGTTATTTCCTTCCTTCTGCTTACAGTGGGCTTTTTTTGTTGCTCTCTTTCTAATTCTTCGAGTTGTAGAGTTAGGTCATTTATTCTCATTGTTTCTTGTTTCTTGCAGTAGGCTTGTAGAGCTATGAGCTTCCCTCTCAAGACTGCTTTTGCTGTGTCCCATAGGTTTTGGATTGTTGTGTTTTCATTGTCATTTGTTGCCATGATGTTTTTTATTTCTTCTTTGATCTCACTGGTGACCCAGTCGTTGTTTAATAGCATGCTATTTAGTCTCCATGTGTTTGATTTTTTTGGATTGTTTTTGTTGTAGTTGATTTCCAGTTTTATGCCTTTGTGGTCTGAGAAGATACTTGATATGATTTCAATTTTCTTGAATTTGAAGAGACTTTGTCTGTGACCCAATATATGGTCTATCTTTGAAGATGACAAATGTGCACCTGAGGAGAATGTATATTCTGTGGCTTTGGGGTGAAATGTTCTGAAGATGTCAATTAATTCCATCTGATCTAGTGAGTCATTTAGGATTGATGTTTCTTTGCTGAGTTTCTGTTTAGAGGATTTGTCCAGTGGCGATAAAGGGGTGTTTAGGTCCCCTACTATGATTGTATTGCTGTCAATCTCTCCCTTGATCTTCTCCAGAAGATTTCTTACGTATTTGGGTGCTCCTATATTGGGTGCATATATATTTACCAGAGTTATTTCTTCTTGTTGGACTGCTCCCTTTAGTATTATGAAGTGGCCTTCTTGATCTCTTTTTATGTCCTTCACTTTGAGATCTAATTTGTCAGATATAAGTATTGCTACCCCGGCTTTTTTTTTCACTTCCATTGGCCTGAAAAACCTTTTTCCATCCCTTCACCATCAGTCTGTGTGCGTCTTTTTTTCTGAGGTGGGTTTCCTGTAGACAGCAAATATATGGGTCATGTTTTCTTATCCACTCATTTACCCTATGCCTTTTGACTGGGGAATTTAATCCATTTACATTTAAAGTTATTATTGATAGAAACTTGTTAGTCGCCATTTTTGTTCTTTACCGCTGCGTTCCTTCTTTGTTTCCTGTTTTTTCTATTTACAGCAGACCCTTTAGCATTTCTTGCATTGCTGGTTTGGTTGTAATAAACTCCCGTAGACCGTTTTTGTCTGTGAAGCTCCTGATTTGACCCTCAATTTTGATTGATAGCCTCGCTGGGTATAGTATTCTTGGATTCAGACCCTTCCTTTGCATGACTTTGTATATTTCATTCCATTCCCTTCTTGCCTGATGTGTTTCTGTTGAGAAATCGGTCGCTAGTCTGATGGGGGATCCTTTGTAGGTAACTTTCTGTCTCTCTCTGGCTGCTTTTAAGATTCTTGCTTTGTCGTTGGTGTTTGCCAATTTAATTATTATGTGCCTTGGTGTTGGTCTTTTCGGGTTCATTTTGTTTGGGACTCTGTGAGCTTCTTGGATTTGTGTGAGTTTTTTCCTCCCTATATCAGGGAAATTTTCTGTTACTATTTTTTCAAACAGGTTTTCTATTCCTTGCTCAGTTTCCTCTCCTTCTGGCACCCCTATTATTCGGATGTTGTTTCGTTTATCATTGTCCCAGAGTTCTCTTAGGCTCTCCTCCTGCTTTTTAATTTTTTTTTCTAGAAGCTGTTCTGTTTGGGTATTTTTTTCTACCTTGTCTTCTAGCTCGCTGATGCGGTCCTCTGCTTCTTCTAGTCTACTGTTGATGCTTTCTATTGAGTTCTTTATGGCAGTGATGTCGTTTTTCAATTCTTCATGGTTTCTCTTCATTTCCTCTTGGTTCCTCTTCATTTCCTCTTGGTTCTTCTTCATTTCCTCTTGGTTCCTACACATATTGTTGAATTGGTCTTCCATTCTTTTCATCCACCTTATGGCCATTACTCTGAATTCTTTCTCTGACAGGTTGCTTGCCTCCATTGCCTCCATTTCGTTTACTTCCTTTTCTGATGATGCCTGTTTTTCTTTCATATTTGGGTTGGTTCTTTGTTTCACCATGATTTCTCTTCTCAAGGTGTTTGGTTATGTAGTTCTCTCTCTGCTGCGCTGATTCAAAGGCACAAAATACAACACAACAAGGCACAACGTACAAGGCAACAAACTAAATGCATTCACGATATTAATAACCCCAAATAAAGGTGACCCCCTGAGCGAAGAGAATTAGGGGATAAAGAAGAATAAAGAGAAAAAGATTAAAGAGAAAAATAAAAAACAAAAAGGAGTGCTGAAATGAGATTGGGAAAAGGGAGAGAAGAAAAAAACAAAAAGGCAAAAAAAAAAAAAAGTAAGAGAATGAAATAGAGGTGGGGAAGAGGCTATTTGTATGGGGAGAGCGAGGGATTGGAAATTAGATATATAAGTAGGGTGAAATTTAGACAGTGGGTAGAAAGAAGGAATAGGTAAAATCCAAAGCAAGAATAGGGTAAGAGAAACAGGACAACAAAAGGGGAAAAGTGAGGAAGAGAGTTTTGGCTTAAGGGTAAATGTGAGATAGAGAGAAATGATGCTAAAGGAACGATGAAAATAGAGTGTAGAACACTAATCCCAAAATAAAATAAAGAAAAATTAAAAAAAATAGTAAAAAATAAAATGACACTTGAAAAAATGGTAAAAGGATAGCAATAATACTGGTTAAAAAAATGTAGTAATTAAAAAGGTAAAATCAGGTGATGAAAAAAATAAAAAATAAAAATAAAAATAAAATATGTTCTTAATGAAATGGTGAAAAAAGAATTAAAAAATATATATATATAAAAATATTCGGAAGTGAAGGTGCTTCAAATCTTCCACTCTTCTTTTTGGCACGCCTCAGTCCTGCCAGGCATTCAGGGGAGTGTTGACCTTCCCTGCGATATACTGTCCCTCTGTGCAGTAAACCACAGACCTGACTTTAAGGCAGGTTGTATTTTTTTTACCAGACTGCCTTTATTTGTGATCGCAAAAGAGACAGTTCGTGGCTCTGCCTCTGGGTGGCAGTGTGTCTGGATTTACCTCCGAGGCTCTAAGTCCTCTCTATCAGTAGGGTTTTGTCCTCTATGGTATTTGGAACTGATTCGGGAAAGACCACTGCCCAGAGCTGGTTCCTTGCCACTATCCGCTGTTTCCCAGGCTCCCCAAAAAGAACTTTCCCCTACAGGCTCTGCGAATGACCCCAACTGGGGAATCCCATGCACTGGGTTTAATAATCAAATGCACGTATCTAAGGGGGACTGTAACAAGAGCCTGATAGTTGTGCGAATTCGCAAGCCTCCACCTTCCTGGTCTGCAGCACAGTCTCCACGCGCAGTCTCCGCGCGCCCACTCGCCCCTGGCACCAAGCAGCCAGCAGATTGGCAAAGTCCAAGGCTGCTCCTTTACATCCAGTCCAGCTATGGGCTCATTTTTCGCGTTCCCTTCTGCCAGCAGCCCTGTGGGGCCCCTTCCCCACTCGCGGGTCACGCTGGTCCCAATGGCTGCGGACTCTGTGGGGCGCAGAATCTGCCCCGCGCTCGCGCGAGCTCGGTCCTCCCTCCAACCCGAACTGCAAACCGCACCTTTAGGGGATGTCCAACCTTTCCGTGAGAAGAAGCAGTGCTCGTCTGAGTTCACGCAGTCACGCTGCTTGAGATCCCTTGTTTCCAGGTTAGTAGCTTGTCTCTGGATGCCCGCAACAACCACGCAAGATGGCGCAGTCTCCGCTGCTTTGCTGGCGCACCAGGAGAGGCTTCAGCCGCAGTCTCCAACCGTCCTTTTTTTTTTTTTCCTGGGGGGTTCTCGGTCTTTCCTAGCTGCAGACAGTCTCTCAGCTGAAAATCCTCTGCCTATTCGGGCTGAATGTTACCCGTTTCAGCTGCTCACCCTTATCTGCTCCAGGACAAGGCACAGGACACGTCCGCTTATACCTCCGCCATTTTCCGATTCCGCAAGGCACTTATTGTTGCATCATTTAATTAGGAAAAAATTGGAAAGACCCTGAATGTTCAATGTAAGGGGAATAGATAACATTTATGATCCTTCCATACGGTGGAATGTTATAGATTATAAATAATATGCATGAAGCACAATAACATAAGATGGTGCATATAGTGTAATAAAAACAGAATGACAACTATATAAATTAAATGCATGAAATAAAAAGAAGGAAATACAAAGTATCAGTTGTCTCTATATAGTAGTTATGTCATTTCATCTCTGAGAAGCAGAAGGCAAAACAGGATGAATTGTGCAAGAAAGTCAGTCATTGGAGGGGAAGTGCCTGTCGGGGAGGGCGCAGGGGTAGGGGCGGGATGCAGTTCTGACACCTCTAAAAGGAGGGAGGGAAGGAAAGGGGTTCAGCTTAAGTCTGAGGAAGTTTTAGCTGGGCCAATTGGGAGTTCCTGAGGCAAAGTTGCCTGTTGGACAAGTCCAGGAAGCTAGGCACCCAGATCTTCAGGGCGCCATATTTTTCATAAGGTAAATAGTCATTTTTTCATTATTTACTGAGTACCTATTATGTGCTAGGCACCGGGGATGCAAAGATCTCTAAGGCACCAAGTCAGCGTGGGAAGAGCAAGTGCACAGCTCTCGCAGATGCACGAGAAGCACTTAGAGCAGACGTGACATCAGGGAGAAGGGAGAGCTTCGCCTCAAGATGGACTTAGGCCCGGGCTTGCAGAAAAATGTGATGCAGGAAATCCGGTGTTTCAAAGCCTTAAGAGAAAAACATTCTGAGGATGAAAATATGTCACAGAACACACATTCACTCTCTTCCCTTGGTTTTCTGTTTACCTCTTACAGTGAAGCAGGACGTGTACAGTCAAGTGTATACGTTGTAAGTGTATACACTATTCATAGCTTGTGAATTTTTATGTGCATGTGATGCTGTGTAGCCACCATCCAGATCTAGAACATTAGAAGCACCCCAGGAAGCTCACATGAGCCCCCTTTTAGGCACCATCTCTCAAAGAGAACTGCCATTCTGACTTTTTTCACTTAATGAATTTGCCTGTGTGTGGGCTGCATATACCAGTAAAGGGAATCGTACTTAATGTCCTCCTTCTGTGTGTGGCTTCTCTCGTCCAACATATTTCTGAGATTCGTTTATGTTGTTTCATGTAGCCACACTTTATTTTTTTAACTGTGCTACATTCCACTGTATAAACAAACCACGTGGGATGGACATTTGGGTTGTTTTCAATTTATGGCAATTATGATGAAAGCTGCTTTGACGATCTCAGGTTAAACCTGCAACCAAGGGACGTGCCCTTGACCAGGAATCAAACCCCCTATCCCTTGGTGCCCAGGCCAGCGCTCTAACCACTGAGCACGCTGGCCAGGGTGAGACTCATCTTTGACCAAAAAATAAAATAAAATAAAGAATCTCCCCAAAAGACACAAATAAAACTATTTTTTTTGTATTTTCCCTCTAGATGAAAGCATGTGCTTTGCTGTGGCCTCAGGTGAGGTTCCTGCATTCTGTGATTCTGCCCAGTCCCCTGAGTTTCATCTCCTGCGAGCTGCGTTGGGGACTCACACAGCCGAGTGTTTGCGGTGTGGTTTGCACGCTCACTTGTGCTTTGATTTCTGAAAGAGAGACCGTGTTTCACCCATGCCAGGTAGATCTGTAAACTAGCTTGATGTTACATTGGATCGACTCCCCAGAGGGGTTGTCTGTCTTGCTTTCCTGATAGCTCATTAACTATGGCTTCTAACTGTAGTCTAGAAAGTTCCTCTCATATGAAAGTTCCCAAGAGTTTAGGTCTTAGCTTTAAAAAATAATTTGTGTGTTCGTGTGTGTGTGGGAAGAAGTTGGAGTACAAGTGAGCACTGATTGGCACGAAGAAACCCGAGTCGGGTTCAGGAAACTCTGCAGTGTGTGCTCGGGGATCGAACCGGCGAAGTGTCCACACAGGGACTTGGTGCTCCTTCTCCCACAAGGAAACGTCCAGGTCGGTTTCATGCCCTCTCTGCAAGTGGAGAGTTGGGGAGTGTGCTTTTGGTTTTGTAAAAGTTATTCTTTTTCATCCCTCTCAAATAATCTTTTTCCCCCCATAGCTTATTTAGAAGTAACAATGGGAAGGTTAGACAATGTAAATATTTAAAATATTTTTGTATGCATTCCCATGAAGTCATTGGGCCCTACAAGACTAATGTCAGAGTTTTGTTTTCCTACCCTTCTTGTATCTCTGCTGTACATTTTCCACTTTTAAAATGAGAGAGTCGCCCTAACCAGTTTGGCTCAGTGGATAGAGCATCAGCCTGCGGCCTGAAGGGTCCCAGGTTCGATTCTGGTCAAGGGCATGCACCTTGGTTGCAGGCACATCCCCAGTAGGAGGTGTGCAGGAGGCAGCTGATCGATGTTTCTCTCTCATTGATGTTTCTAACTCTCTATCCCTCTCCCTTCCTCTTTGTAAAAAATCAATAACACACACACACACACACACACACACACATATATATATATATATATATTTTTTAAATGAGAGAGTCCTTTTAACTAGATTTCCCTAGGTTTCAGAGAAAAAGCTCTCTCTCTCATATAATGATTGTCTTTCTCAGTCTGGCTTATTTCACTGAGCTAACGCCCTTAAGTTTCAGCCATGGTGTGGCAGGATTTACTTCTCTTTTAAAAAACATATTTTTATTGATTTCAGAGAGGAAGGGAGAGGGAGAGAGATAGAAATATCAATGATGAGAATCACTGATTGGCTGCCTCCTGCACACCCCCTAGTGGGGATTGAGCCCACAACCCAGTCGGGCAGGATTTGCTGCTGCTTCTTTTTTTTTTTTTGTGGTTGAATAATAATTCATTGTATGTATAAGACATATTTTCTCTTTTTAAATTTTAATCCTCATCTGAGGACATGCTTTTATTGATGAGAGAGAGAGAGAGAGAGAGAGAGAGAGAGAGAGAGAGAGAGAGAGAATATGAGAGAGAAACATCAATCGGTTGCTTCTGCCCTGACCACGGGGATTGAACCCACAACCTGGGTATGTGCCCTGACTGGGAATTGAACCCGTGACCTTTTGGTGTGCAGCACAGTGCTCTGCACTGGCCGGGGCCATATCTTCTTTTCCTATTCATCTGTAGAAGGATGCTTAGGCTGTTTCCATGTATTGCCTACTGTGAATATTGCTGCAGTGAACATGGGGTTGCAGATATCTCTTTGAAATAGCCATTTTATTCAGGAACATGAGTTTAAAATAAGCAACTCAGGCAGAACTGGCTACATAATTTGCAGGGCCCAGAGCAAAATGAAAATGCAGGGCTTCTTGTTAAAAAAAAAATTATTAGGAATTTCAAGACACCAGCCGCAGAGCGGGGCCCTCTAAGCATAAGGCGCGTACGTAGGTTGCACACTGTGGAGCTGGCCTTGACCCCAGGAAATTGCTTTGTGATCCATGTTTTGAAAAAGTCGGCCTCAGGTTCTCTGACTGTGACGTGGATGTAAATCAAGGGGTTATAACTCCTGCAGAATTTGTTGCTTATGTGAGTACAATATGGAAGGTTTTCTGAATGGCATTTTCCCAACTCTTATGCATGCCATGTATTTGAGCATTACTATGGGAAAATAGTTTTGCCACCCAGGGGATATTTGGCAGTATCTGGAGACATTTTTTGTTGTTACAAGTGGGGATAAGGAGGGGCGGATGCTACTGGCATCTAGTTGGTGGGGGGTGGGGGTGGGAGGAGGAGTCAGGGATGCCACTGAGCATCCTGTAGTGCACAGGACAGCCCTCCCCTGTAGCAGAGAATCATTTGGCCCCTAATGCCAGTAGTGTCACGGTTGTGAGCTGTGCTTACGTCACATCCTGGCCTGTACCCACTCGCACGAGGGGAAATCAGAGGCCGCGGGAGGCTAAGCACTTTCATTTGTTATTTCTCTGTAGTAACAACAACAACAAAAAATCTATCCTGTTCCAGGAAGGCGCAGTCAGTGAAATTCCTAAAGACACATACAGTATAAAATAAAACTGACCGGAAAATCAGGGCAAGTCTGTTTTCAAGGACACTGCAGAGCGAGGACAGCTATTCAGGTTTGTCCAGGGAGGTTCGTGCTTGTGCAGCGGGCCAAGTCAACATCCTTTCAGTGGCGTCCTGTCTCCTTCCTGATTTAGAAAAGGCAAACCCACCTGCCGTCATGAAAAATACCTTCTAGAAGCTACCGGGTAATTGGGCGATATTTCTGGATTTGTCTCCCTGTCTAATGTACATCAGTTAAACTTTTGACTCTTCAGTGCTTTCTGGAGAAAGTAATAATTGGAAACTAAATCGACTTGTTTTTTTTCTCCCCCTCTGCCCCGTCTTTGTAAAGATTAATCTTCAGTATCTATGAGCACCGGGTGATTTGCAGAAACCACAGCCGCTTTATCAATATCAACCTGGCCTCCATTGATCAAACCCTCATTTAGGCGTGCGCCGGCGTCTGCTGGAAACAGCCCAGGGACAAGGAAGGGAGGGAAAAGGCCGCTTCGGGAGGCCCCTTGCCTGGGAGTTTCGGCTGTTTTCTGAGATGAGCTTGAACGTCACTGGCAACATGGTCAGTCAGAGAGGGGCCGGGGCTGGTGCTGTGGGCGAGCCATGGTGTGGGAATAAATCCTGGCCTCTCGGGTGGGGAGAGAGCAGGGCCAGAGCTGTCCGCCTACGGGAGTGTTTTTCTTCCTTGTGCCCCCAGACTGTATTTCCTCCACATGCGTCCCTGGTCTCAGGCAGCTTGCAGATAAAAGTGATGTATCTCCATTGTGCTGGAGGACTTGTTTGCGTGGAGTAAGAGGTTAGAAAACACTCACCTGTAAGTGAGGCCATATTGTATTTGTCCTTCTGGTTTCTGGTTTATTTCACCTGCATCATGTTCTGCAGGTTCATCCTCAGGGTCCGTGCCAGGATTCCCTTCCTTTTAAAGGCTGAATAATAGTCCATTGTATGGATATTACCACCTTTTCTTTATCTATTTGTCCATCAGTGGACGTCTAGGTTGTTACTATTGTGCATAGTGCTGCAATGAACATGAGAATGAAAGTAGCTCTTGGAGATCCTGATATCAATTCCTTTGGGTAAATACCCAGATTAGATCAGGTGGCGGTGGTGGTTTTAGTTTGTGGAGGAACCTCCAAGCTGCCCCCCCATAGTGGCTGCACCAGTTCACATGCCACCAACAGTGTGCGAGGGGTCCCCTTTCCCCATGTCTTCACCAACACTTGTCTTTTTTTTTTTTTTAATAATAGCTATCTTAACAGGCATGAGTTGATATCTCACTGTGTTTTGATTTATATTTGCCTGGTGACTGCTGATGCTGAGCACCTTCTCATGTACCTGCTGGCCACTTGTACGCCTTCTGTGGAACATCTGTTGAGGTTCTTTGTTCATTTAAAAAAACGAGGTTATTTGTATTTTTGACACCGAGTTGTATGAGTTCCTTATATAGTTTGGATATCAACCCCCTATCAGATACATGGCGTGCAGATATTTTTCCCGTACCACAGGCTGTCTTTTCATTTTGTTGATTCTTTCCGTGGCTGCGCAGAAGAGGAAGTGGTGGTCAAAGCGTGCAAACTGTAGTCACGCCAGGTAAGTTTTGAAGGCCTACACGGCCCAGTGCCTCTAGCCTACAGTGCTGCGTTGTACTCATAAAGTCTGCTGAGAGGGCAGGCCTTATGTAAAGCATCCTTACCACGCAGGAAACGACAATCACTACAGTGAAGGGAGCAAACTTTGCGAGGTGGTGGATATGTTTAGGCCTTGATGGTGGTGAAGGTTTCACGGGCTTATACTTATCCCCACACTCAGTGTCGTATTTATTAAATATGTACAGCTTTTTAGATGGCATTTACACCACAATGAAAAGGTTTAACAAAAAATGGTACGCTGCTTATCATTCCGTGGGCGCACACTTTCCGTCAATAAACTCATCTTTGTTAGCACCTTGCAATGGCTCCTCAGCACTTCTCTCATTTGATGAAAAAACCCTACTGGATGGGGTGCCTGTTCACTTTTGCAACCTCATCACTCACCACCTTCTATTTTTCAGTCCTCACCCAAGGATATGTTCTCATTGATTTTTAGAGAGAGGAAGGAAGAGAGAGAGAAAAAGAGAGAGAGAGAGAGAGAGAGAGAGAGAGAGAGAGAGAAAAGAAAAACATCGTTAGGTTGCCTCCCATATGTGCCCTGACCAGGAATCAAACCTGAAACTGCAACCTTCTGTTGTACGGGATGACTCTCCAGCCAACTGAGCCACCCGGCCAGGCCCACCCCCTTTTTTATCCACTCTATCCCAGGCACACTGAACTTCTTTCTGTTGTTGAATTGACTTTTCTCACTTGCACCTTTGGGCCTTTGCATATGCTATGCTCTGGGCTTAGAACATTTCACTTTCATACTGTTAACCTCACTAATGTCTTGCCTAGGACAACAGGATTGCCCATGGCTATACATACTGGAAAACTCTAACGGCTTGAGTAGGCAAGGTTTTATTTGGATCAAACAATAATGAGCTCAGTGGTAGACAGGCCATGGCTGGTAGAGTGAGTCAGATGCCAGTAGGGACCCCAGATTCCTCACCTTCTGTTCTTCCAGCAACTTCTGTCCTCATGGTTGCAGGATGACTGCTTGACCAGCTCCAGGTGTCACGTCAGCAGGTGTGGGGCTGAAGAAGGAAAAAGAGCCAAAGGGCTAAAGGTACACTCCTCTTTCTCTCACCGGCCAGCACTCGGCCAGGTGGCCAGCCCCAGCTGCAAGATATGCTAGTGAAGGAAGGTTTCCAATGGGATACACTGTTATCCTCAGGAAACAAAACAAAACATAATATCAGGGCTCTGTGAATAAAGGAAAAGGAAGAGATGAATATTGGTGAGGTAATTCCTACATAGCCTTTAGCTCTCAGTTTAGATGCCACTCAGCTCAGAGTTCCTTCCAGAACCCCCTAGACTGACTTTGGAATGTACATGTATTAGGAGATTTCATGGATGGCGTTGAAGTTACATGAAATTATGATTATGTTCACCCATCTGTAATCCTTACCGGATGGTAAGCTCCATGAGAAAGAGGACCTGGTGTACTCCATTCACAGTTGTATCCCTGGTACCTAACACAGTTCCAGGCGTGTAGTGGATGACCAGTGACTCCTTGTTAAATAAATGAAAGTAGCTACTGTTTTGCATACTCTGCCATTGACACACTGAGTTTTAGAGAGATGAAAGTACTTGCCCAAAGCAACACTATTTATTCACGAATTCCTTCACTTGGTAATGTTTATTGTGTACCTACTGTATGCCAGGTTCTGTTCCAGGCATACATCCGTAAACAAAGCTGACAAATTCCTGCCTTTTGGGTATATTTCACTAACATTTTATTATGAAAAACTTCAAACATACAGCAGAGTTGAAATAGTTTCATAGGGAATATCTGTGTACTTACTACCTAGATTCTACCATTCCTCGGGGCACTTTTATTCTGGTGGCGGAAGGCAGACAATAAGATAAAATCACAATGAAAACGGAAGTCATATAGTATTGTAGAGAGTGGCAACTGCTATGGGAGACACAGAGCACGGAAAGGGCTTGGGGCATGCAGTCGGGTGTGGCCTCATGGAGATGGTGACGTTTGTGTAGAGACTCGAAGGTGGTGAGGGAGCCGGCCATGTGTGTTATCTGAGGAAAAAGCATTTCCAGGCCGAGGGACTGGCCAGTGCAGAGGTCCTGGGGTGGAACCTCCTGTGTTTAAGGAGGAGCAGGGAGGACCGTGGCTGGAGAGAAGTGAGTCAGAAGGAGAGTTGAAGGTGATGAGGTCTGCACTGGAGAAGTGGGTTTGGTGAAAAGGTCATTTTCTCAGTTTTGGACAAGCTATGCTTGAGCTGCTCAGAGCTGGGATTTGGATCCCAGGCCTCGCCCCCCCCCTTCGCCCCCCCCCTCCACCTATTTTGCCATGTCTGCTGGCCAGGTGCCAAGAGGGTCCAGGGCACAAACCTGCAGGTCCGGAGGAGAAACTTCAGATTTATATGGACACACTGTTTGGCAACCACTTGGGTTGTAAGCAAAGTGCTTTGGATTGAGCCATTTCACGTGTGCGGCTGTCTTTGTCACAGCAATAGCAGAGGCCGCACGCTGGGACATCCTGATGAAAAGTAAGAGCATACTTTGGAGGAGCCAGGCAGAGAACCTGGCTCAAATCCCAGTTCTACTTAGTAGCTGAGTCACTTCGGGAGAGTGACTTAACCTCTCTGAGCCTCACTTTCTTGATGTGTCACATGGAGGAAACAATAGCATCCCTCCGTTAGGGTGATGAGGTTGGAATGAGATAATGCATGTCTGTGGCTTAGCGTGGTGCTGGTCCACGGGACAGTCATAAGGAGGAATGGGAGACTCCAAGGGAAGCCACAGAGACAGTGGGGGTCTGATGAGAAACAGATGTTCTCCCCCATCATCGTGGGGTGATAGGTACCTAGAGCAGCTGTAGATGACTCGCTTCTCCCGGAAAGTCCACACCTCCCTAGCGAGGCCTCACACCCACAGCTGAAGAGTGAGTCCTCACCAGCCAGACTGACTAGTCACCAGATGGTGTATGCCGTGTCCTTCATCACAAGTGCCTCTCCTGCTCCTTGAGACCGGACATCTATTTCTTTAGGACCCAGTTCAAGTGTCTCCTCCATAAGATGCCTTTTGTTATGTCTCAGCCTATAGGATCCCTTCTGTAATGCTTGCTAGACTCAGGTAACCAAGAGTAAAACTTGTGGGCAAGGGCAGGGTAGGGGCTGCACGGAATGGTGGCAGAGATGACCACAAGATGGCGCTATTGAGTCGTTGCTCTCAGTTGGGGCATCCTGCTGCCATGGTTTTTCTTTGTTTTCATTTTCTTTCTTGATGAGAAATTTGTGATTTCCAAACTGCCCCAGAGGAATAGAACTGTGTCTCACAGTTAACACAGGTGATTTAAAATAGCTCCGATACTCCTATCACATCGTCCACAGTTAAAAATTCCACCCCACACCCAGGGGACTAGGAAGGAGCATGTCACATGATTGTCACCATCCACTATCCATGCAAGCAGTTTGGTACTTGGTCTTAGACCCTTGACATCCAAATACTTCTTCCCCATTTTTTGGAATGTTTTATATCTTGGATTAGAGTATAAAACTCTTGAGGGCAGGACTGGGGTCCACGGTAACCCCGTAGAAGCTCCATAAAGTCTGTGGGACGTTGTCAGCTGTTTGGAATGCAAACAGCGCCTTGGATAGCTAAGAACCCCAGCTTTGATGCAATCCTGCTCCATTTCCATTCCAATGGAAGGAGAGCAATAAATCATTTATGGCTAAAAGTCAGTTCTCTTCATTTCTTCCTGAAAACGCTGGTGATGGGGGCTGCAGAACTCATTTGTCTCATTATCTCCCCTCCACAGGGGCCGATCACTCACTGCCCTTCCTTATGCTCCCCCGTGAAGCAGGGGTGGTGTTCAGAGGCCCAGTGTGCTGATGGGCTTGATGCGCGAGAGGAGAATCACAGTAAAATAAAGGCTGCTGGGTGGGTCCTGCGTCCAGGCTTCTGCCCTGCTGTCCCTCACGCTGAGGGTCCTCGGGTTGGTTTGAGTGGGAAAACCTTGATGGCAAGATGCTCTTTGCAAAACACCACAACTTAATTGATGCATATGGCTTAAAATAACCGAATTTTGTAATTGATCATGTGCCAAGTTGGATACCACTTTACGTTAGATTATTATACAGAAAAGTAGAAGTTGGTGCCAAGATTAAAACAAAAATCAATGGGAGAAAAACATAATTTTTAACAGTTAAACATTTTTTTAAAGCCTCTCTCTCTCTCTCTCTCTCTCTCTCTCTCTCTCTCTCTCTCTCTCTCGTTTTGAGCCACCTGGGCTGTGTTGGCTCCGGACACAAGATACTGAGGCAAAAGAAGAGCCCTTGGAACTTAGGAGAAAGCAAGCAAGGATATACATGCCCCGGGGAAGGAAGGCTTGGGTGTGCTCCACAGAGAGGGGCCACCTGGGGAAAGGAAAAGGGCAGGCACGCTGGAGAGAGAGATCCACTAAGACACTTAAAAACACGTTTTTAGGATTTATTCGTTTTCCCAGCCACCCATTCACGTATATATCTAACAGGTTGTTTAAAAATTGTTTCTATATTACTATTTATCTTCACATAGGTATTACACAGCTCAAAATTTGAAAGATACCAAAGATTGTACAGTAAAAGGTACTACCCACTCCCACCCTCGTCCCAGCCACTGTATCCCCTCCTAGGAATGACAACTACTGTAGATAGTTTCCCATATTCTCCTTTGGAAGCATTCTTTTCTTGTAAATGCATTATCATCTGTCTGTTTGTCCATCCATCCATCCATCCATCCATCCATATAGTCTTTTCCCCGCCTCAGGAACAAGGAAGAGGCAGCCATTATTTGATATTAGATGGCAGACCAACCTTGTGTCACTGATCCATTGCAAAAGACATTTGGAACTACTGTCCTTGCTGCTCAGCCAGCCACTCCGAGGCTGTAGTGTTTGAATGTCAGGGATCAGTCAGGGAAGACTGGGCATTTTAACATCTGGGCATTTCAGATGTTATTCTCATGCAGCCATCTGGTCTTGTGTTTGATCCCGACGGAGAGGGAAACTTGTAATAAATGAGCAAAGAGAAATTAAAAGTGAGAGAGTGAGGTGCCCTGGAAAAGGTGACTGGAATCGGGCTTTCTTGGATCCAAATCCCACCTGCCCTCACGTAGAGCTGCACGATGTGGTTATTGAACTTCATGGAGTCTCAACTTTCCTATCTGTGCAATGGTGATAACTACACCATCCTTTGCAGGTTAAAGTCTAGCATGATGCCTAGATACGGTTGGTGCTCATATCACGGTACCACTACTAATATTATTAAGCACACACAACTCCCTTGTTTGTTTTTTTGCAAGAAACTGAGATCTTTAGGTTGATGACTTAAGATACAGCATAACACAGAGCCAGGGACGTTGGCTGCAAAGGTGCCTGGTGCAGGCAGGGCAGGGATGGCCGACGGTATCTTCCGGCTCGAGTGGGGATGGGTGCTGAGCTTCAAAGCTACAGGAGAAACGGTAACCTCAGTTATCAGTGTGGCAAGAACGCTGTTCTCTGCACCGCCCCCACAGCAGCCTTGGAGAAATCTCCCATCCCACTGCCTCTGGGCAGGGCATCCCAGCCTTCCTGCTTACAGCCTTGCCTTCCATCTGCCCTCCTTGCTTCATCTGTTGAATCTTTCTAAAATGCTAATGCTGCCATTTCATTCCCTTGGTTAACACTCCCCATGGCCTTCAGGATGAAGTGAAATTCCTTGGCGCACAAAACCTTTTCTGTGGACCGAATGGTTGTATCCCCCTGAAATTCGTATGTTGAAGCCAAATCCTCACTGTGTTAGGAGGTAGGGCCTTCAGGAGATTAGGTCATGAGCGGGGAAGCCCTCATGAATGGGGTGAGCGCCCTGATAGAAGAGGCCCTCACCCCTTCCACCACTCCAGGACACAGTGAGAAGATGGCCAGCTGCAGAGGAGGAAGTGTGTCCTCACCAGACACGGGGTCCGTTGGCACCTTGATCGTGGACTTCCCAGCCTCTAGATCTGTGAGAAATTGATGTTTGTTGTTTCAGCCACCCAGCCTCTGGCATTTTGGTACAGCAGCCCGAATGGACTAAGGCAGCCTTCTAGTTCCTCCCGCCTCAGCTTTGCCCGCGTCTCTGCATGGTGCCTTGGCATGCACTGTGCTCCCTCCCGGGCCCTCTTCCCTTTCTTCACCCAACTTCCTCCTGCTCTTCCTTCAAGACTCAGCTTGGTCACTCCTCCACTGAGTTTTCCATGACGCCTCCAGCCAGGACGTGGTCACAGTTGACTTGTTGGGGCACAAGGGTGCCTCCGTCTACTCTTCCCATGAAGCGGGTCACGGGAAGAAGAGGATCAGTGGGCGAGAGTTGGGTCTGGGGTTCTTATGAAGGAATCCTTCTGGGCGGTGGGGCTCAGTGGGAGCGGCCAGCAAACACAGAGAGACCCGTTTTTTTCTGTCAGATTTTCCCCGTCCTCATTGGTAGAGGGCTAGCACCCATTGCACTCTCATTTCATTTTAGTTTACTTTTTGTTGCTTATCTATGTTGTTGTTGGGATTTTAAAAGAGATTTAAAAAAATGTTTTAGGACTGGCTCTGCCTTCCTCTTTGGACTTAATGGCTCATTTTGTTTTTAGACTGCGATTCGAGTTGATTATAGGGTAAATGGAATTATTTTCATCAGATATATATAATACACAGTGCAGTTTTTTACAGTATATGTTTTTTAAAATATATTTTTTAAATTTTGGAGTGATTTTATTATAGAGAAGTTGCAGTGACAATGCAGAGTTCCCCTAATGCCATCATCTTCCGTTACCTGGTACATTTGTCACAACCGAGACACCAACATCAGAGCCTGACTGTTAATTAAACGGCAGGTTTTATTTGGATTTCACCGCGAGGCGCTTAGCCTCCTGTCCCCTATCTCCTCTGGTCGGTGACCGTTCCTCAGTCTTTCCTCCCCTCACGATCTTGGTAGTCCCGGGGAATCCTAACCTGGTATTTTGTAGAATGGACTTGGTGGTTTTAATCAAGGTCTGGCCACCCAACCCTCACACCAATGAAAGGCTCCCCGGCCATTTACCATGGCATGAACATTCCAGATGAGCCAGTCTTTGGTGCCCTGGAACACAGAAGAGACCCATCTTGGGGCCAGAGATCTCACACATTCAGGTGCGTTCTCTGCAGGTAATCTTATCTATAGGCTCATCACAGAGTTGGCTGAGACTTTGGCAAGGCCAAAGCGGCAGGATCTGCGCTAAAATAACTCCAGATTTACTTCCTTGCCGTGAAGGCTGAGCTCCAAATCCCAGCCGTGTGCAGTCTGCTTCACTGATAACGAGGCGCTGGGTTCTTTCAAGGCAGCTGACCTTTGGAGCAAATTATCCAAGGAAATCTGATTAGCTAGTTCACTGGGTTCCTGCAGAATGGATCCTGGTGTATTTCTGCTGCAGAAATGTCAGCATAATTGGAGTTCCTGGAGCTCAAAGAGCTTCTTTCTCATTGTTTTCATCCTTTTGGAAAAAAGAATTTTAAAAACCAACCAAACAAAACCCAAGCTCCCACAGAATTATTCTTTGACTGATATTCTCTGCTTCCGCGCATGGTTCAGAAGCTGCTTCTGGCCGTGTTTACTACTTTATTAATCAGGGGAACAGCCCAAACATCATTTAAACAAACAAGCCCCCCCCCCCCCAAATTCCATCCCCAAATAGACAATGTGAGCTTAATAGAGATGGCCCAGCCAAAGACCTTAAATGAATAAACCAGCTTTAATTTGGGGGAAAGAGTGTGGGGTGGTAATTACTTAAGGCTGTATGCCACGCGATGTAACCAAATTCGAAGCTCACTAATTTCATTATTTTAATGGCAGTCTGCATCCCATTCATTAGGCTGACATATGACTAGCCATTAGTAACAGTTCATTTCTAGAGCTCCGTGGGTAAAGGGTGATTGGGAATGAGTGAGGGCCAGGCCTGGGGATGTGGACATGCTCCGTAGGGAATTTGTGGATGGGATTTGTGGGAGGGGCAGGAGTGCAAGGAAGAAAATCACCACTTTGGATGGAGGCAGCAAATCGTAGAGTGAAAACAGAAGCCTTGGATCCAGAGAGACCTGGATTCAAATTCTGAGTCTCTAGTGCCATGTACTAGCCGTGTGACTTTGGGCACGTTACCTCCCCAGTCTGGACTTCAGTTTCCTAATCTGTGAAATGGGCATAAAAAGAGTTCCTACCTCGCAGAGTTGCTTGAGATAATTCAACGAGGGCCTACCATAGAGCCTGGCACATAGTAAGCATTTCAGAAA
Organism: Myotis nattereri; assembly: GCF_964212035.1. Taxonomy (NCBI): domain Eukaryota; kingdom Metazoa; phylum Chordata; class Mammalia; order Chiroptera; family Vespertilionidae; genus Myotis; species Myotis nattereri. Next base: position 89,990,400 of record NC_138079.1, on the reverse strand, counting down.
CAGTAGCAACGATGATGTTATTATTAGGCAACAATAGCAGTTTAGGGCTGGGAGACTTCACTAATGGAGAAAGGGAGGCTGATAGAGATAAAGTAAGTTGTCCAGCTTTGCCGTGTTACTCAGGTTTCTGAGTCCCAATATGTCGCTCTTCAAACAGTTTTCTAATTATTTCATTTCTAAAAGAGGCAATTCATTTATATGATTAAAAAACATTTTTTTAAAAAAGAGGATGTCAGTGCATCCAGTGGGAAGCGTCCCTCCTACTCTGACACCTTCTTTTACAGGCAGCCATTGTTAGTGATTTCTTCTTTATCTTTGTAGAGTTTCAGGTATATATAAGCAAATACAAATTATATATATATATTTTCCTTTTTGTAAATCACAGAGATAGTTCTATATCCTGCCTTTTAAAAACTTACAATGTATCTTGTTTTCTTTCCCAATCATTGTAGAAAGAGTTCTCCCATTCTTATAGTTATATGTTTTTCTATTATATGGAACTAGAGGCCCCGTGCACAAAATCCCTTCATGGGTAGAGTCCCTAGGCCTGGCCGGCAGTCAGGGCCAATCTGTGGGGTGACCTGCGGGGTCATCAGGGGTCCCCTGCTGGCACCCGCCTTGGCTGGCCTGGAGCCTGTGGGCTGGGGGCAGCTCCTACATTGAGCATCTGTCCCCTGGTGGTCAGTGTGCATCATAGTGACGGATTGTTCCGCCATTTGGTCGATTTGCATATTAGGCTTTTATTATATAGGATAGTGTGATTTATTTAATTATTCCACTCTTGATGGACACTTCGGCTAATTGCAATTCTCTGTGTTACAAACCATATTGCAATGAACAACACTGCAGGTGTCATTTTGCATGGGTGAGTGTGTACCTGTAGGGTAATTTCAGAAAGTAGCATTGCTGAGTCAGAGGGTGAGTGCGTTTGTAGTTCTCAATGACATACGGTGACTCTGCTGCTCACGGCTCTGTGGATGAGGGCAGGTCGCTTCACTCCTCAGCTCAGTTTTCTCACCTGTGAATGGAGGTGATAATACGTCCACCGTAGGCTGCTGGGAAGGTTAAAGGAGAGCACTCAGACAGCAGTTAACATGATGCCTGACCCATAGTGGGTGCTTCGTATGTAACTAAGGTTACTGGGTGAGCAACTAGGACTGTAATGACTCATTACAGCATTACAGCTAACCAGCATTGTGGTATCGTACTTTATGTGGCAGACACTAGGTGAGTGTGGAATAGCTAACATTCATTGCTCACTATGTGATAGGCATTGTGTTTACTGCTCCCATGAAATGTGCTGCTCACGTCTCACGGCGGCTCTGTGCAGTGCTCTTGCGATCCTCGCTTTATGGATGAGGATGGTCGAGGTGGGAGCACTGAGTACGCTCTTCAGAGAAACACAGCTAGTACGTGGCAGAGCTTTTTATCTGAACCGAGGCCGCCTGTCTCAGGGGCCTCCTCCGATCCCACTTTCTGTTCGCCATCCTTGCGTGAAGGATAAGGAGTTCCCCGGGAGAAACGGGCACCGTGGGCAGAGTGTTCACCCCCCAGGGCAGGCAGCTCCCTTCTCATCCCCAGTCCCCAAGCTCAGCTTCCTCACTTCCTGTCTGAAAGGTTCAAGGGCACGTCCTGGTCAGCTTCTTCTAACATGGTCCAGACTTATGCTGTGTGCTGAGTACAAAGTCAGATTTTTATTTACACGCGAAGAATAGATACACGGCCTAGACAACTTCACTGCAGGGAAAAAGGTACCCAGCATCACAGCTCTCGGGGTTGGGGGAAATTCTGAATAAAAACACACTAAAAAGGAAGCTCTGTGAGAGCAGGGGTTTTTCTTTTGTTCACGACTGTAACGAGATTGATAAGAAAAATGCCTGGCACCATAGGAGTCACTCATGCTAAATGGAGACGGGGATCAATGCATGAGTTCTGGAGAAAGAGACTGTTTGCCACAGAATCCTAAGTGATTTTATTGTCTTCTGTCGTGGAAACCAGGCAGTAATCTCTGCCCAGAGCACATCAGTGACCATCCCTAACGTGCCTAGCGGGGTAGGAGAAAAAGGGGCCCCTTTCCAGGAGGGACATTGTGATTGGAGGGGTCTCTGATGCAGAGTGAGGTGAGCTCTTGGCTTTTATTAAGTAAATGTGGAAGAATGTAATATTTACTTAGACATTTTAGCATACAATGCCAGGTCTCTAAATTCCTAAACTTGTTTACTAGCTTGGGGAAGCATGTTCCCAGCTCTAATTTTGTTTGCAAAGGGCTCTAGTATGTTGTGAAGTCTGAAGGCATGTTTGGCGTTACTCAATTAGCCAGCGAGGGAAGAACACAGCAAGGTCCTCAGGCAGATGTGTGCCCATCAGAGCCATTCTGCTTTTAGAGGTTTCTTCGCAGGAGCCAGAGGGAAGCGTCCAAAGCTGAAAGTTTTCTGCCCCTGCTGTGTTGACTGCTACTTCTCTTCTAATATTAGACCAGGAATGACTAATACTATTGCATTTTAGCATTCTTAGATTTGTCAATTTTTTCAATCCAAAAGCATATAATTATAGATTATTTTAAAATCTGAGAAAGGAAATCAACCATAAATCACACTCTAACTCATCCACAACTGCTTTAATGTATTTCTTTAAATATTTTTCTGTACATGATTTTACACATTTGTAATCCGAGTGCACATACAATTGTAAGGATTGCAGTGACTACCTATGGCATATTATAGTTATTGTGACTTTTATTATGAAACTTTCGAGCACCCACATATTCATCATTTAGAATTAACATCAGTATTTGTTATATTTATTTTATGTTTTTTTTCTTTCCTGAAGTTTTTTTAAATAAATTATAAATGTAATGGTATTTAACCCTAAAGCAGTGGTTCTCAACTGAGGGTGATTTTGACCCCCTTAGAAAATATTTGGCAATGACTGGAGACATTTTTGGTTGTCACATGGGAAATGCTCATCTCGTGAGTAGAGTCAGGGATACCATTAAACATCCTATAATGCACAAGCCTCCCCCACCCCCACCCCGGACAATAGAGAATTATCTGGTTCTAAATGTCAGTAGTTCTGAGTTGAAAATCTTTGCCCTAAATTATTAAGAAAGCATTTTTTTAAAATCTAAATTTTCCTATAGCCACATATCACCATCATTTCTAACAAAGTTAAACATAATTCTTTAAAATCATCCAATAACAAGTCTGTATCTCCCCAGAATTCCCCTGAGTTTCTTTTATAGCTGTTTTTAGCAAACATTTTCTCATGTGATTAGCACTCTTTATATAGAATCTCATTCTAAGTGACTATAAAATAGTGAATGGATTGGCCAAAATTTATTCATAAGATCCATTATTTTGAGGAATTAGTTTTGCTTCCAGGTTTTACTAGTAAATAAATATTTATGTAAATAATAATTTACTTCTTTTCAAAATCCATGCCTTTTGTTTTTTTTTACCTGCCTTATGTCTTGGCTAGGAACTTCAGTAAATATTAAACAGAGGTGATGAGAGTGGTCAGCCTTGCCTTGTTTCTGATTTTAGGAGAAAAAGTTTTAATGTTTTCCCATTAACTATTTTATTAACCGTAGCTTTTTCATAGATGTTCTTTATCATGGTGAAGATGTCCCAATCTATTCCTCGTTTACTGAGTGTTTTTTATCATGAAGGACTGGTGATTTTTGTTAAATGCATTTTCTGCATATTTTGAGATGATCAAATGATTTCTCCTTTATTCTGTTAGAGTGATAAATTACACCGATTGATTTTCCTGTTAAACTGGAATAAACTCCACTTGGTCTTGATGTATTATCCTTTTTATATTTTGCTGGATTCCATTTGCTAACATTTTGTTTAGAAGTTTTGTGTCTATGTTCATGAGAGATATTGGCCTGTTATCCTCTGCCCCCCACTGGTCCCCCCCCCGCCCCTCCCCCCCATGATATCTTTGTCAGACTTTGGTTTCAGGGCTATGCTGACCTTACAGATTAAGTTGGACAGTGATACCCTCTCCTCTGTTTTCTGAGTTTGTGCAGATACATTATTTCTCCCTTAAATATTTTATAGAATTTACTAGTGAACTCTATGTGCTTGAGGTTTTTTTTGTGAGTTTTTTAAAATTACAAATTTAATTTCTTTAATAGACACAGGGTTATTATTATTTTTCTGTCTTGAGGATTGGTAAATTGTGATTTCATTTAGTTAATATAAGTTGCTGAATTACTATCATAATGATTTTTTAATATTTTTTAATATTTTTATATATCTGTAGGGTCTGTAGTGATGTTTATTTTCATTCTTGATGTTGATAATTCATGTGTTGTTTTTTTTAAATAACCGTTTCTCTTTGTGATCTAGTTTGGATACTCTATTGATTTTTCCTGTAGCTTACCGAAACGTTTCTGTTTTTTATTTTTACTTTCCAGTTTGCTGTTAAGCTGATTTAACAAATTATTGATGCCTAATGTTACATTTTTATTTTTAATTATTCCATTTGATTTCCATCTAACATGTCTAACATTTCCTGCTGAACATTTTTTGGCTGAAATTTACTGTATTTTTATGCATGTTGTTTATCATTTCCATTAGATTTTTAAAAGCAGTTTTTATCATAGTTATTTTAAAGTCCTTGTCTAATAATTCCAACATCTGGGTTACTTCTCAATCTGTTTCTATTGATTATTTTCTGTTTGAACTGTGGCCCATATTTTTTTTCTTTTTAAAAAATTATTAATATTTCTTTTAATGTTTAATTGTATGTTGAACATTTTGTATTAAAAAAACAGTAGCGACTCACGTAAAAAAGATTTACTTCCACTAGAGAGTGTGTCTTCTCTTATGCCAGGCACCAGAGTGGGAGCTGAGTGCGTCTGCAGTGGAGCTCAGGGTGGGCTTGGCTGCAGCTTTGGGGTCACTGAGCTTACCACTGGCCTCAGATACTCTGGTGGTTGGATCAGCACTTTCTCTTCAGCAGGTCCTGGGATCTGAGCACTGGTGAGATTCCAGAAAACTGTCTGTTATTTCAAGCTGAGCCACCAGTTTTGGGGACTGTGAGGAACGTCTCATGCTGTAACACTTGGATACCCGCCTTTTGGGTCACTGGAGAGCTTTGTTCTTTGGCTCCAACTCTCCCTGCTTTCTTTACCCGCAAGATCTATTTTAGCCCCGATGCTCTGCCCTTGGGTGTTACCCGCAAGATCTATTTTAGCTCCGATGTTCTGCCCTTGGGTGTTACCCGCAAGATCTATTTTATCTCCGATGTTCTGCCCTTGGGTGTTCTGAAGGGGGCATTCCTGCCCCGTGCAGTCCATACTGCCCTCCCTCTGGGCTTTGTTGGGGAAGGCCTTCGTGCTCTGGATCCCCACTGCTGCCCTGCCTGTTCAGATGCTTGGTGCACTTATCTCAGCTCTCCTGCCCTGCCGAACTCTCTCATTCCACAAGCAGCTGCCTTGCACCTCGAGTGGAGGCTCCACACATTTCAGGGAAACTCTCAGTTCTCCTTCTCTCACATTCTAGTGTGGGACGACCATCCCGAATGTTAGTATAGACCCGTGAGACAGTGTTCAGAGGTGGTAGAGACTGGGGCTCCTTGGGATTCTAATCTGTCATCCAGACTACAAATGCCCCTTACCAGTTTGGTAGGAGTTTTCTCTTTATCTCATCTGCAGCTGTTCTTCCTTCGGTAGTTCTGCCAGGGATAAAAATCAGTGGTAAATCTCTTCGCTCCTCTAAAATAATACTCACTTCCTGGAGTCCAGTTCATTTGGGTTTAAAAAATGGATTTTGTAGCTTATCTAGCTTTTCTGGGTAAGAATGGCATTCTGTGGTGACTTTCTATTTCTGTATTGGAAGTTGAGTGTGTTACACTTCATTAGAGATCTGCATTCATAAAGTGATTTTTATGATAATTTTTAGCATAGATTTTAGAAGGTGGATGATGGGCTAAAATACCTACAGCATTTCATGGTTCTTCATAGAATGTAGTCCTATTACTGTTTTTAAAAAAGGAGGTCACACCGATTTTCAATGAATAAGAATAACCATTTGGCTCTATAAGCTTTGAATATTATAACTAATTATATATTTTTAAACTATTGGGCAAAAATATTATCGCCAATTCTGCACCTTTAATTTCACATTGTACAGGTTCCAAATCATATGTTGATTTCCTAGCAGGCCCAGTCTCACATGGAGACTGAGGGAACCCATCAGGCATCAGAATTGTTACCGTTTATTGAGTGCCTGTTTGGAGAAAAAGTGGCAATTTAATCCTTACAGTTATCTGTGGGGAAGGTGTCCTTTGATTCCTTCTTGTCCTTACAGAGGAGGAAACAAAGGCTAAGAGATGATGGGACAGGATGAAATCCAAGCTGGCCTGAGTCCATATCCTCAGTCTGCACCTTTGATGTGACTTTCCTCATATCTGAATCCAACCAGGGTTGTTACCTGTATTAGTCAGCTGTTGCCACAATAATGCTACACAGAAAAGAACCCTATACTCAGACATAACACAGAGCCACTTATTCCCATGGATCTGCCAGTCAGCTGTGGCAGTTCTGCTTCAGAATCCCCTGTAAGTCATGTCCTCATCATTTACTGAAGAAAAGTTGTGTTGCGTACCTCTTACTTCCTAGGCTCTCTTCTGGGCTCGGGGAAAACAGCAGTGAACAAAATGGACAACAGTTCTCCCCCCTGGAGCTTATAGTCTAGTGGGGGGAGACAGACAGTAAACAAATAAGTAGAACCTGAGTATGGAAGGTGCTGATAATTCTTAATGAGAGCAATAAAGCTGGGCAGAGGATGGGATGGTTGTCAGGTAGAGATGGGGGTGCTGTTGCAATGTGTTTTCTCCTGTCACCCCACTTCTCAGCCATCCGCCAACCCCAGCATCTTCTGTTCATTTTTCTAATGCAGAGCTGTTTAGTTCCCTCTTTGTTTCACTGTCTCCTTTTAAACTGTGCCCTGGAGTGGAGCGTGGGGGTGAGGGGGGGGGGTAGGGGTGCGGTACTCACATTTCATAACCAAAGCTGCCTGTCAAAGTATTTTGCTAAAGAAAATATATTTTGTCTGGAGAGAAATAATGTCTCTTCCTTAGGGGCAGGAGCAGCTGCAGTCGGTAGTAGTCTTGAATAACATTTTTTCTCTGTCACTCCTGATTGCACTCTCTTCTTTATTTAAAGTTGGGGATCAGAGGTGAAGATGTGGAAGGAACTAAGAAAAGGAAACTGATATTTTTGGGGCACCTGCCAGGTGTTAGAATTGGTGCAAGCAGCCTTCCCGATAACCCCTGGATCACACATTATTATCCCCATTTTCCATAGGAGAAAATCGAGTCACGTGCAGGGAAAATAATCTGCCCCCAGACACACAGCCAGCATCCTGCAGGTGCAGGATTGATGTGTAGGTGTGTCCTGCCCTCCCCAGCTGCCCTGCTGTTCCTTGGGAATGCGTGTGAGAGACACTTAGCTTCCACCTGTTGTGGTGAGACCTGGGCTGCTGGCTAGCTTTGTGGTCCTGCTTCTCCCTGCCACTTCATCGTTAGCCTGTGTGGTGTGGACCACTGCTGCCTTCAGCAATGGGAGGAGGCAGTAGGGACCGCGGAAATGAAAGGCTTCCCAGAGCACCAGGCAAATGAATGAATTCCCCTCATCTCGTTTGGTTCCTTACGGGATCATCCATCATGATCTAACAACCTGAAACCCAGGGTAGCTGCAGGCATGCTTCCTTCTCAAAGCCAGGAGACAGTGTAATTGATGGCTGGAAAACAGGCTTATTTTCCTGTTACTGTTACCTGGATCATGACCATTATACTATATTAAATACTATATTATCTCATAATTTAGACTCCCTTCTGCTCCAGTGCCATTAGTTTATGAGAAGCCTTGGTTTTCCTCATCGTTTTATAAGCCACTAAGGGAAGAAGCAGACTCTCTGGATGATATGCAAGCAAATCTCTGTTGAGGGTTCACAGGTTACAATAAGCAGGGGGGGGGGGCGGGGGGAGAGGGCGGTGCGTACAGCAATGCTTTGGTTTTGCTCTTGTCCTCAGGAAACTTATCCTCCTATTGTTTCATCTATTTAGCTTATTTTTAGATATTTTCAATATATTATTTGAAACATAGACTATGGATAAGGTATGTAAGTTATAAAGTATATTAATAAAATGAGGACCCAACGCTTACCTTATCCACTAAAATCACCAATACTGCTGGATCTTTGTGGGTATGATTACCTCTCTCACAGACACCCCCATTCAGAAATCCACTATCCTGCTAACATTACCTTTTTTTGTGATAGCACATTTATCACAAATGTATTATTTACTATATGTATTCAGTTTTTGCTCTGTTTTTGATATTCTGTGGTTTCATTGCAATATGTCTAGGTATGGGTTTCTTTTTAATAATCTTGCTTATATATGTTGTGTTTGTTATATCTAAAAACTTTTATATATTACCATTTCTGGAAAATTCCCATCATCTGTCACTTTAAATACTGCCTCTCATCAATTCTTTCTATTTTTTTCTCCTGGGACTCAAATTAGACGTATACTGGTCTGCCTCTTTCTATCCTCCGTATAGACACTTCTATGGAGATTAAACCTAGCTTTAATAGAGAGGTTAACCTCTTTATTAAGTAGTTCATAGGTTAAACTCTCTTTGACAGTTTTCATCTCTTATTTGTGTTACTTTCTAAAGTGAAATTGCCGAATCATTAAACATTTTATTTGAGCCCGCAACCAGGGCTTATGGCCTGACTGGCATAGGTCAGTGCTCAACCACTGAGTCATGCCAGCTGGCTTGTGTTACATTCTAAATATTTTTTCTGATATATCTTCAAGTTTTAATTCTCTTTTCTGCTATTTTAAAAAAATCTCAATCGAGTTTATAACTTCAACAGTTATATATTCTATTTCTAAAATGTTTACTTGGTTCTTTTTCAACAACACCTGATCACTTTGATATTCTTTGCTTACCTTCTTGTTCTTCTATTTTCATATTTTATTTCTTTAAGTATTTTAATCACAGTTATTTTATATTATGTATCCATATATCTGGCTGTTTCTATCTTATACATTTATTTATTTGATTGAGTTTAGAGAGGAAGAAGAGAGAGCGAGATTGTTTCACTTATTTATGCATTCACTGGTTGATTCTTCTGTGTGCCCTGACTGGGGGTCGATCCCATAACCTTGGGCTATTGGGACGACACTTTAACCAACTGAGCTACCCAGCCAGAGTGGTTGTTTCTATGTTTTGGTATCTGAAGTCAGTGGGGATAAAAGTATGTTTATTATTTCTGCTGATTCTCCCTCAGGGTGGCTTATTTCCTAATGAGTTTGGTAGCCTTTTGCTGTGAGCTGATAGAGGTTTCAGCTACGGAAATGCTGAGGGCCTAAGTAGGAGATTCTTTCCAGCAGAGAGGATTTGCATTGGCTTCTGCAGGGAGCCAAGAGAGCGCTTGGTCTTTTTTGAAGAAAACTGACCTAATGTGGAAATCTCCGTTTCCTATGCCCCGCATTGCCATAGTCAGTAATTGGTTGTTACTTTAACAATAATCACTTATTTTTTCTTTGCCACATGCTGTCCCGGATACCCTATTAACACTGTTTCTAACCTTCCCAATAACCTTGAAACCCACTTCACTGATGAGGTAAAGGCTCAGTGAGGTAGGGACTGGTCCCGTTGTCCTGCACTTGCACACAGCCTTGCCCATCAGGACCCCTCCCTCCCTCCAGGAGGAACCTCACCTGCTGCCTCATCGGCGACTCACCATCCACGAGTCACAGAACTGATCTTAGGTGCTTGCTCCCTTCCATTTGTTCTAACACTCAACTTAGAGCAGCTATTAGAGTTCTCACCCCATTTCACGGATGAAGCATTTGAGGTCACTTGTGGGCATGTGTGGAGAACAGGCCACAAGCTTACGGAGCAGGGAATTGCTGTTGTTGATATGTGCCCCAAAGATCCATCACAAGTCCCTTCCTCACGCGGCCTGGCCTGGTTCTCCACGGATCTCAGGTAAACAACCATTCAGGTGGGATTTTGTTCAGAGCTTGCACTTGGAGTGCTTTCAGTGGCTCACCCTGGGTCTTCGTGAATTTCTCTGTACTTTTATAAGCCACATCTTTGACATCTTATTGACACATGTCATTTCTGCTTCATATATAAAGAAATCTTCAGGGAATTTATTTCCACCTCTTTTGTTGGCAGAACAAACATTTCCACAAACATCACAGAAACAAGTACTGTTACATGTTTTATTTACGTATTTCTCAAATTAAATAAAAATTGCTTGAGTTCCTACTTTCTGGGTTGGCCAGGAGTTCTGTACTGCCTTTTTGGGGCCTTTCTCTCCTGGGGTTCATGCAAGAATCCTAGGGTTTGATGACAAGCCCCCAGTTAACATCACATTCACTGGTGAGAAACTGAAAGCTTTTCCTCTAAGACTAAGGTTCTTATGTAGTTTGGAAAAGAGGTCTTTACCTCTTGTACTCCCAGTAGAGAAAAGCTCTGGTATTTGTCGGCCTGTTAGTGTTCCTTTCTGCCACAGATGGCGCTGTTGAACACCCCTCAGCACCATTGGGCTATGTTTCAGTGTAGCCTGGTAATTCCCTAGTAATCCTCCTCCCTCAGGTCCACACTTGACCCACTGCGCTCCCCCAGCTACAGCTCTTTGTACCAAATTCTTTCTTTTATACACAGAGCTTTCTATTCCAGGGACTCTCCCCTCAAGAGGACCTGTTCCAGATCAGGTTTGTGCATCAGATCCATCCACCATGGGGCCCATAACTCCTGTGGCTTTTCCGGGGACAGAAGCTTAGAAAGATCGATTCAGGGCTGGGTCATGTTTTAGTTAAGTCTCTGAAAGCAAAAAAGAAAATTAATTAGGTTTCCTCTTCTGGAAAATAGAGATTTACTGCTTTTAAAAAAACTAACCCCCCATCCCCCCAAAACAAACAAACAAACAAAAACAACCTTAAAACAATATGCAGTGGGAAAGGAAGGACTAGACCTTACTTAGATCAACAAAAAAAGGAAGTCATCCTTTGTAGAATTTATTTTCTTCTTATTCCTGTTAGTAATACAACCTCCCAAGCTGTAGCTGAGTATGTGACCATCCAGCTAGAGAGCACATTTCCCGACTTCTCTCACAGCTATGTGTGGGCATGTAACCAACTTACAGCCGAGGAGATGTAAGCAGAAGCGATGCGTGCAAGTTCAGGTCGTCCTTTGAAAGGAAAATGCATGCATCCCATCCTTTCCTCCACCCTCCTACAGACTGGAATTCGATGGGGGTTCTGGTCAGCCATGAGGATGAGGGGAACAGTCTGGAAGAAAGAAGGCCATCAGATAGAAGGCACCTGGGCCTGGGGATGCCTGCAAAGGGCAGAAGAACCACGACAGCCCCGTTCTATTTACCTCTGGCCTAATATGTGAACGAGAAATAGACCCTGACCTTATTTGAGCCTTTTTGTTTTGGGGTCTCTTGTTCTAGCAACTCGGCCACTGTCCTCATACACGTCCTCCCTGGAGCGACTGGAGAACGTGTCATCTCTATCTCCCGGTGAGCCAACCTCTCCAGGTCACAACAGAGGAACTTCATGTACCTCTCTTGATAAAGCAGAAACAAGCAAAGCATAAGTGGGATACTCGACTGCATGCTATTTTTGGGCTCTGAAGCCTGTCTCTCGAATGAAAGGCGGAGGAGGAGACAGTGTCCTGGCATCGTAATCACAAACGCACAGAAGGCAACATCGTGTGGATAGCTGCCTCGTGTGGTGGGGAGGATGGGCTTTGCAGCCAGACACTTCCCATCCTGTCTCTACCACTCAGCTGTACAACTCACTGCATCCTCATCTGAAAGATGGCAATTGCAGAGCATATTTTATGTGCTTGTTATAGGAGTTAAAACAAGGTAATATATTTAAACAAGGTCCTAGCACAAAGTTTGTTAAAAATTAGGTGCTTAGTGCAAGTATGTTCCCTTCCCATGTCTGGCCTTTTAATCATTGCACCAGGCTGCCTCTGAAAGGCGTGTAAGACTCGACGTAATCTGACCCAATTTTACTTTGTCAGCTTCACTTTGGGCCACCTTCCCTTGTCCATCCCTTTTGTACTGTGACCACTCCAAGGTCTTTCCCGCCTCTGGGTCTTTGAACTTCCTTTCTTTCTGCTTGCAACCTTGTTTTAATTAATTAATTAATTTTATGAGTTTCTATTCTTTTTTTAAAATTTTTTTTATTGATTAAGTTATTACATATGTGTCCTTATCCTCATGTTAGCCCCTATTCCCCCCATCTCAGAGAATCCCTCCTGAGGCCACTGTTTCTAAAACAGTCCCTTGTCCATTGTGACGGGCAGAATATCAACTCCCGACAGAGGCCCACAGCCGAACCTCTACACCTGTGACTGTTAAGTTGCCTGGCAAAGGTGCGTGAAGATGGATGGAATCAAGGTGACTGATCTCCCTGAACTGGGAAGAGTGTCCTGGAACATCGGGGTGGGGTGACTGTAATCACAAGAGCCAGAGAGAGAAGTGGAAGCAGGGCAGAGAGGGGCTGTGCTGCTGCCTTCAAAGGCCGAGGAGGAGCTGTGAGCCAAGGAGTGCAGGCGGTCTCTAGAGGCTGAGAAAGGCGGGTGATGGATTCTCTCCTGGAGTTTCCAGAAGGAACACAGGCCTGCCAGTGCCTTAATTTTAACCCTGCGTGATCCATGTCAGACTTCTGAGCTACAGAACTGTAAGATAATGATTGTGTGTTCTTTTCAGACACTCACTGTGTGGTGACTTGTTGCAGCAACAATAGAAAACAAATACAGTCACTTACCAGCTCAGTCTCTAGCACTCTCTCACACATCACAGCCTGTGATTGTCTTGTCTATTTGCTTGTCCATTTGAAGACTCCAGTCAAATGTGTGTTTCGTGAAGGCAGAGATGTAGTCCATCTCCTATACTAGCTCACCTAATAACGTCAGTATTTATTTATTGGGTGAATGAATGAAAAAATGAATGGGACTTCTGGAATTCCTTTTCCCCATCGCTAGGGCTCCTTGTGTTAGCAAGGACAGCTAGCATCTCTGGGAGTGGACAAGGGACAGACAGGTAATGTGGCAGAGGGTCCTGTGAGAGAGTGGGAGAAGCAGACCAGGAATTCCCACCACTGGTTACCCCAAGTCTTAAAACTCAAGTTCTGTTTGGGAGTGAGCCTGTTTTATAAAGTGATTTTTTCCCGCCTACTTTTAATCAGCTGCATGTGTTTAGTGACATCAGGAGGGGAGTCAAGTGCCCCACACACTGCCTTTTCTCAGGAAAACTCCCCCGGCCGAGACACTCCAAGTTTTAACTACTCGCCACCATTCTGCTCATTCACGGTGGGCCCCAGCCCTTTGCCATCGCAGGACTGCATGTTTGTTTAATTAGGGCGCTGAGTACAGCCTCATCCCGTGGCAGATGTTGCCATGTGTAATATAATAAATAAAAGTCTTTATAGGACCCAGCAGGCAGCGGAGCCTTCAGTTAGCAGATGGCGAAATATTAAACTGGCAGAGCAATAACTTCACCGCCGGAATCAGCTGGTCCCTGCCCAGATTTGCTCCGACATGAATCAACTTCATATAGGATGTGTCACTCAGACGCACAGTGGTACCCGCACCTGCCCCCTCCCTTTCCCTGCTAGCACCATTCTTTCTGGGCATGCCATCACCAAAGCAGCTTCCTGCGGAGTGGAATCCTGTGACCCCATTAGCTGGTCGATGAGAGGAGCTGGCTGGGCTGGACTGTAGGGTTCCTTTATGGGGAAGGAAATGCAATAAGCCTGGTGGATGTCCTCCAGCGCGTTTCTCCTCGGCTTCACGTGAGCCAGCCTGTGCATTACCTCACCCCCAGGTCCTCCTGGTGTAAGAGGATGATCCCACTGGGCTCCAGGAGTCCTGGTTAGGACCTGGGTGGGGAAATGGCTAAATGAATCCGGGGAGGCCAGTGAATTGGAGAGAACAGGCCTTTTTGGTCTGAAAAGGAATTGACTGACATTTGCTCGGGGTGGAGAGAGGGGCATTGGATGTGCTTACCAAATGCCAGATTATTCCACTCCTACATTCCAGCCAGGACTCAGGATATTCATCATAACCCCATCTTCATCATAACCCCAAGAGGCAGTAATAACAAACCTTCCAGCACTTCCTGTGTGTCAGGCACTGTTTTGGGTACCTTAACCCACTTAACATTCCCAATATTAAACCTTAAACCCATTTCTCACATGGGAACACCTAGGCTCTGAGAGGTGAAATAATTTGTTCAAGATCACACAGCTAGGAGGTGTCATCGCTAGGATGCAACCCAACTCCATCTAAATTTGGAGGTGCTGTTCTTGGCAATTGCACCATCTTCGACTCTGGAGGTGTAAAAGGAGGTTTTGACAGAAGATGGTGAATATATAGGCAAAGCACCACCCGGAAAACCAGTGGAGAACTGATACCAGGAAGGACGAGGCCCTGACATTTGTTGGCATTTGCTGTAATCGACTTGACTGCTTTTTGACAAATATTAGAAATACATTTTCTCCTTCAATCCTGAGGCATCTACTTCATAATCTGAATTTACTGATGAGAGAGTTGTGATCCAAAGGATGGCCCAGCTTGCCCAGGGTCGGCCTGGATTGAAACAGAACCTGTCTCTTGCTTTATTCACGCAGTAGTTTTTCAAAAGGCTTCTGGGAAGACGGCTTTGGAGAGAGAAAGAAATTCAGGAGGTGGAAACGAGGGAAAGGCATTCCAGGCAGAGGGAACAGCATGTGCAAAGCCCTGGCGAGTGTGGACACGTGTGTGTTTCCGTGTGTGTGTATGTGCATGTGTGTGAGTGGAGATAGGGGAAAGGAGGTGACTGCTGGAGGGAAACAGGGGAGCCCTGAATGCCATGCTAACAGAGTGTTGGCTCTTCTTTCCAGGCAACGGCAGGGTGTTGAAGGTTTCTAGGCCAGCATTCGCTGAAGCCCTAATAAGTCCACAGTTAGGTTTCCACTCCCCTTTTCTCCATTATCTTCCTGGGAAAAGTGACACTGATCAGGAAGTGAGGGTGAGGGGATGTCCTGAGGGTCAGGCTGGAGAATTTCTCCCAGTCCTGCCGCATAGGGAGCCTGTGGCCTGGATGAGGGCTGGCCGCTGCAGCTCTTTTTTACCCTCTGACCTCCCAACATCTGGCATCTTTCAGCCTAGTTTTCTCTGTGTTTGGCTTTGCCAGACCACCCAGATCTTTTCCCTTATCTATTGACCCTCAAGCTAATGGGGCAGGCCCTCTGGGTCCCATGAACTCCCAGCCTGGACCTCCCCTCTCCATTCTGTTCCTTGACTCCTAAGTTTGGCCTGAGCAGAAGATGTAACTCTGGGAGTTTGAGGTGAGCCTGGAGCTTCCGTAAACTTCTTTTGTTTTATGGAACCCCAGAATCGTAGATGTCAGAGTTGATGAACCAGCTCGCCTTCATTTTCTTTCAAATCCACTGTCTCTGTGCAAAAACATTTTTTTTAAATTGCAACAGCAATACATGTTCCTGTATAACATGAAGAAGATGCAGAAAAGTGTAAATAATGGAATGAGGGCTGGCTGTAATCCCACAACCCAAAGACAGCCATGCTGAACACGGGGCCTCTCTCTTTACTGTCACTCACATGGTTCTTCCCATACACCACACACACGTGCCTGTCCCTGTGAAATGTTTATGTAATCGAAATCATGTTGAATGTATAATTTAGCATTCCCGCTTTCTACCCTCATAAAATCAGTACCAATTTCTCACACCATTAATCTTCTTTATAAAAATTTATAGATATGGGAAAACACCTTAACTGATATTACGGGAGAAAAGCAGGATTCTAACTGGCAAGTTCAATAAACTTTCAGTTGTGTTAGATAAGCACACCTGGGTGCAGGAAGGCACACAGACTCAAAATACCACAGAGAATGGAAGAGCGTCCTCCAAGATGCTAACAGGCTCTCTCTGGGAGGGGGTCGCATCTTCTTCTTGGCATCTCTCTGTAGTTCCCACATTCTCAATAATGAATTCTTATAATGAGAAAATTTTGCACAGTAATAATATTCCATGGTATGGACACACCATTGTTTATTTAATTACTAGGGGCTCAGTGCACGAATTCGTGCACCTTGAAAGGAACTGTGGGCTGTGAGGCTGCGGTAGGCACAGGGGCGGGTCTCGGCCCATCCTCCACAACCCCACCCAGTTCCTCCCACCACGTCCCCGGTCCCCTGTCTGTCGGCAGCCCTGCTCCCACCACCGCTGCTCACACCCACTGATGGTGCTGAGTGATTGGGACCGGTGCTGAGCACCGGCAGTGGGTGCGAGCGGCGGCTCTGGCACCACCAGCAGGTGTGAGCTGGGCCATCGCCAGCAGTGGGTGTGAGTGGTGGCTGCCGGCCCCAATCTCTCCTCAGGAGCAGGGGGAGGTGGAGAAGTCTTGAGGGCCAATCGGGGCCAGCAGCCGCCGCTCACACCCACTGATGGCACCAAGCAATCAGGGCCGCACTGGGCGCCAGCAGTGGGTGTGAGCGGCTGCTCCAGTGCCAGCAGCGGGTGCAAGCGAGACCAGCACTGGCAGCAGGTGCGAGCTCCAGGTGGGACTGCGGCTCGCAGGAGCAAAGAATTTTCAGTAACCACCAGAGGCTCGCCCCAATGATAGCGACCAGCACCCCCACTCACCTGCTTCACCATCCCGCCACAGCTGACGCCTGCCATGTTCCACACCGGTCTCCTGGTGGTCAGCACATGTCGTAGTGACTGGTTGTTCGGTTGTTCCGGTTGTTATGCTGTTCAGTCTATTTGCATATCAGGCTTTTATTATATAGGATTACCTTATTGAGGGTCTTTGGGTAATTTCTACATTTTTACGATTATAAATACAGACCCATCTAGCCCCCAGCTATCATAGCGATTTCTTTGCTAGTTTCAATTCCAAGGCTTTTTTTGGTTAATCCTCACCTGAGGATATTTTTCCATGGATTTTTAGAGAGAGTGAAAGAGAGGGGGAGAGTCAGAGAAAGAGAAACATAGATGTGAGAGAGACGCATTGACGGGTTGCCTCCCTCTCGAGCCCACACCAGGGCAGAGGCTCAAGCCTGAACCCGAGGTACATGCCCTTGAACAGAATCAAACTTGGGGCCCTTCAGGCCTTGGTTCGATGCTCTGTCCACTGAGCCAACCAGGCTAGGGCCAATTCCGAGGCTTTGTCTTTGTCAGACTGCCTCCCTCAAGTCTCCTGTCTCCTTTTCCCAGAATGGTGGCAAATCAGGGGTGCACAAAGTCACAAATCTCCTTTCTCCCCCCAACTTCATTGAGATTTGACTGACAGATAACATTATGTAAGTTTAACATCATACAACATTACTGGAGGCCTGATGCACGAAATTTGTGCAAGAGTAGGCCTTTGCAGCTGCCACAGCTGCCTCGATCCCTCCCTTGCAGCCACAGTGGCTGCCTGGATCCCATGGCTGCAGCCCTGGCTTCGTCCGGAAGGATGTCCCGTCTAATTAGCATATTACGTTTTTATTATTATAGATATGTGTACAGTATGATGATCTGATACAAATGTATATTGTGAAATGATCAGCACTCAAGGTTAGTTAATATATCCATCATCTCACATGGTTACCTTCGTGTGGTGGTGCTGGTGGTGGTGAGAACAATTAATATTTACTCTATTTGCAGTTTTCAAGTATACAATACAGTATTGTCAACTATAGTCACCATGTCGAATGTTAGATCTACAAAGCTTATTATTCATCTTATAACTGAAACTTACCCTCTGACCAACATCTCCCCATTTCCTCTGCCCCTCTCCTCCAGCCCCTGTCAACCATCACTCTATTCTCTGTTTCTGTGAGTTGGCTTTTTTAGAGTCCACATTAACTGAGATAATGCAATATTTGTTTTTCTTTGTCTGACTTACTTCACTGAGCATGTGCCCTCAAGTTTCATCCATGTTGTTGCAAGTGGCAGGGTTAACTTATTTTTATGGTTGCATAATATTCCATGGTGTATATATCACATTTTATTTATCCATTCATCCATCAACGGACACTTAGGTTGTTTCCATGCCTTGTCTATTGTGGATAATGCTGCAATGAATAGGAGAGTGCAGATATCTCTTCAAGATAGTGATTTCATTTTCTTTGGATATATATCCCAAAGGGGGGTTGCTGGATCATATGGTAATTCTATTTTTATTTTGGGGGAAACCTTAATACCATTTTCCTTAGCAACTGCACCATTGTACGCTCCCACAGCAATGCACAAGGATTTCCTTTTCTTCACATGCACACTAGCACTTATCTCTTGTCTTTTTGCTAGTAGCCATCCTAATGGGTATGAAGTGATAACAGGTCTCCTTGAATAGTGGGGTGGAGTACCTACCTGTTCCTCATCTTACTGCCTGGTGGCCTTCCTTCCTGTATATGCACCAGTCAAAGCATTTCAGAGCCTGTACTCTTTAACTATGGCTTGTCTGCATGGGAAGTTGTCCTCTCTCTGTTTGGCTGCTGCACTTTCCTGTGTGCCCATCACAGGTGTGGCTTGGTGACATCTGATTGAGATGGTTTTTCCTCTCCAGCTTGGTGCCACTTAAGACGACACGTTTTGAAGACCAGCTCAAATGTCGCCTCCTCCCTGAAGTTTTCCAGATGTCCTCAGACAAAGTTCATGGGGCTCTTTATTTTTCTTAAGGGCATTGTTTATGGCCCCATAAAATATCAAACCTCACTATACCATGGCTATTTATGTACTTCTTTGTCTCATCAAATAGGTTATTAGCTCTTTAAGGCCATGGACTATATGTTAGCCACTTCACTACCTTGACCATTTGCTTCTGTTTCTCAATCTAGCCACTTCCTTCATCTCTACTGCTACCACCCAAGTTCATGCCACCCACCGTCTCCCACCTGGAACACCTGTGTCCTAATGGGATCCCCTGCTTCTGTTCTTGTGCCCCTTACAATCCATTTTCTACATAACAATGTAAGTGATCGTTTGAAATCACAAATCAGATATGCCCAATAGCCCAACAAGGTCTGTTTCCTGCCAACCTCTCTGACATCATCCCAATAAACTTACCCCTTGGTCACTAGGCTCTACTCTCTCTGATCCCTCATACATCACTTGTTTATGACACTATTCTGTGTGGTAGATTGGATTATTTCTCCTCAAATGTTCACTCCCTTCCCTCTCCAGTATGGATGGAGTTTACGCCCTCATTCCTTGATTTTGAGCTTGGCCTTATGACTTGTTTTGGCCAGTAGGACATTAGTGAGCAGAGATTTGAAATATGACTAAGTTTTGGGCTCACATTTTTCACTTCTGAGAGCAACATGCCCTGGGCCACCTGCTGGTCTCAGCAGAATGAGAGATGCATGGAACAGATCTGAACTGAACTGGTAGCCTAGAGCTAGGCCCTGACTAGATCAGCCAAACCCAAGCGGATCATAGTTGCATTAGCAGATATAAATGTCATTGTAAGCCACTGGTTGTGTGCTGCATAGCACAGCTGTGGCATCGTTGACCAATACATCCTATTCTCCTCTTTCCATAGTCATTGTTTTGAAATTCAGTCTTTTCTCCTTGGGCAACAGTTTCCATGAGAAAAGAGACAATGTCCAGTTTGTTCACTCTGTGATGCCAGCACTGAGCATACACTAGGTGCCAAATGAATATTTACTGACTACTGGCTGACCAGCTACCCCCAGCATACTTAGCACAATACCTGGATCCAATCAGTACTTGCTGGACGGAATTGTTGAGCCATCCAACTTGGGTTGTGTTGGGCCCTGACAAATATAGCTTTAAACTCAAGTTGTCACATGGGCCACAAATGGTTAGTGATGACACTTCTCTCCCCTTCTCTCGCCTCCGTGTGAGGTTACACACACTGGAAACAGATGAGGTGTCAACGCAGTAATTTAAACCACGAATCTGCACTTGCTTAAAGATGAACTTGTTTGGAAGAAAAATGAGAAAAATTCTTGTGATCGTCCAACAAGTCTCCAGATAAGTGCATCAATTTTGGTTCCTGGCAGGTACGGCACACACAATAAAAGAAAACTGCTGAGCTCAGCAGCAGAGAGAAGCCACACTTCTTGTTTCACAAACACAGTTTTGGGGATGGTAATCATATCTCTTAGCAAGGGTGACACCACCGTGGGCCAGGCAGAAAAATGAGCTCTCCCACATTGCAAAATGAACGAAGTGAAGATCGATAAATCATAAAATTAGTTGAGACATCATCTATCTTTCGTGGCTTTCCCTTTATTCCCACCACAGTCCCTCCGGACACTAATTCATTTATTGCATTTTATTTTTGGGAAGACACATCAAGCTCCGAGGCTGCTTTTTGTTAGGGGACCTGGGGCAATAACGTGTGTCATTAATTAGGCAAGATTGGGAGTTTCAATCCAAACCCTGGCCTCCACTGACTTCCAGAAATTGAGTTTTAGGACTGCTTCTGTGTCTTACTTCATCAAAAAGAAGTGTTACTAAAATACGCCCTGAGAGGGAGACAGGGTGGGACACGTCTGCACACTCTGAGGAAGCAATACATTTAGGGACAAACCAGGTGATAAGCCAGATGCAACCTGACTTGTCTAAAGATTCGTTCTGTTGTCTGCATGTAGTTGAAGTAAGTGTGGGAATCTGGAGGGTGTAGAACTTGGAGTCATCTAGTGGCCATATTCTTGATTCCAAGACAAACATTGAGCAGATTTTTAAGGTTTCTGAAATCATGATGTATTTTTTATATGTGCACACAGCGTGTGATTATTACATCAAGAGAATCCTAGAATCAAGGAAAACACAGTAGTGATTCGATTGAATGGTATCAACTGCTGACTGTTAACCCACAACAAACTTAGACTGATTCATTATCACTATGGTTCTGGAAGTTGGCTCTCAGACCTTCTGGTCCAGGCGACGTTAGGTAGAGCTGCAGTCGTCTGGGAGTTTGACTCGGCTGGAGCACTCAGCATGACTCTTGCGTGGTTGGTGATGGTTCTTGCAGTTGACTGGGAGCTCCGCCAGATTGCCTCCATTCCCTTCCATGTGTTTTCTCCATGTGCCTGGGCTTCTCCCAGCTTGGCAGCTGGTCTTTAGTGGTCAGGGAGTGAACGTTGTCAGTCCTCTTACGGCTCAGAAGACCTGGCACATCACTTCCATCATTTACTCTATTGCTCAACGCTGATCAAAAGGCCAGCCCAGCCTAGAGGAGAGGGGGAATTGCCTGTACTTCTTCACAAGAAGAAGGGCATGCATGCTGGGGGGGGCGGGGGGGGGGCGGGGCATCTTTGGAAATTAGTAACACAGTGGATTCTGGTGCACAGTCTAATATAGACCCATCTTCGTTGTGGTCCTTTTGTGAATCACAGCAACCCCTTTCCTTTCTTCTCTGTGCAAGGAATCTGGGCATGGAAGAAGTTTTTGCTAGAAGGGAAAGGACTGTGTACTCTGAAGAAGGAGTGGTCAGTGGTTTCCAAAAGCTTGTATTATGCCCCTTTGGCTCCTTGGTGTTCATGGAACAAAACATGAACACTTTTTCATTTTCTACCGCTGCCCCAACCCAAGGTATAGTTCCCTCAGACTCTCCCATCTCAGTAAATGCCCCCACATCCACTCAGTTGCTCAGGTCCTTAAACTTGGAATCATCTTTGCCCGTTTCCTTTCTCATACATCCCACATCCAGTTCATCAGCCAATGGCCAGGAAACATTCACAAGCCACCTTTCTACTTCGGCCCATCTCCAGTGCTACCCCCTAATCCAAGCCACCACCCCATCGCCACTGGAGTGGTCCAGTAGTCTTTATCACTGGTCTCTGTGTTACCTCTTGCCCTGTACAGTCTATTCTTCATATAGGAGCGAGAATGATCTTTAGACTAAATGGAATCTAGCTTACAGCCCTCCAGAGGCTACCCGTTATAATCAGAATTAAAGCCAAACCACTTGCCATGGTCTACAAAGGCCTTCATGATCCCGTCCCTGCCTGCCTCTCTTGCCTCATCTCCTAGCACCCTCCCTCTTGCCACACTGGCCTTATTTCTGCTCTTTCAGCATGTCACATGGTCGTTTGCACCTCAGGGCCTTTGCACCTGTGGTTTACTCTGCAAGGTCACATGCTCTGGGAATGCAGCCTGGATAGACCCTGCTCTTATGGAGCTTTCAGAGAAGGACGATAGCAAACAAGTTAACATGTGGATAAACGCCAAGAGATAGCAAGCCTTGTGAGGATAAATAAAGTCGTGTAAGTGGATGGAGAGTGATAGGAGAAGGTGCCTCAATATTGAGAGGATGGTGAGGGAAGGTCTCTCTGAACAAAGACCTGGATGAACTGAGGGGGTGAGTCATGCAGATATCTTGGGGAAAATAGAGCAAAGAAGGAACTCTTTCAGAGGCTCCACGGTGAGCAAACACCTGCAGGTCTTGGAAATGATGGCTATAATCAGAAAACTTGCAACAGAAGAAGTCACCATTAAGTATGAAAGCACGCAGCTGAGGCTGTGGGGTTTCCACGAGGACCTGCCTTCCTTTTAGGGAGGATCCCTGAGACAGGAGTGCTCAAAGGAACTGTTTGTTGATTTGAATGGAAAGGGCTTGTCCTCAGCTTTTGTCTGCTCTGCCCACCGCCTCCAGCATTAGGTTCAGTGATTGAGGCTCTGCCAACCTGACTTCCCGGGAGCAGCAGAGTCCTGATGGAGGGCAAAATGCCCATCCCGTCGATAAAATCTTCATGTCCCTGCTGACACCTCTAAAAAGGGCAGAAGAAGAACTGCAGGTTCCCATGCTGATCTGTTGAGCATGTTTTGTTGCCTCCAAGAAGGTCCATCAGAAAGCTTGTGGGACCTGGGCTCGGATGGACCTGGATTTGAGTCCCACCATGATTTTCACTCCTGTGGGACTTCGGTGAGAGTTGCTGTAACCTGGCCTGGACGGAGGCCCTGGGCAGTGGTTCCCAACTTTGGGTTATTTATGCCCAGCATCGTGGTTCTTCCTTTTTTATTTTCAAATTTTGTTGTACTTTTTTGTGTATGGAAAATAATTACTTAATTCCAAACTAAGAATGGTATTAAAAAGTACCTTTAGAGCACAGGACTCTAAAGAGGGGCTGCTGTTGAGGGGTGCCCTGAGGGGAGGGGGATATCTATCACTGTTACTGGTCAGCATTGCCATCCATGGTAATAATAAAAAGCAGATGGCCCTTAGTTACCCCCACCCCCATTTCACCATGCTTATTTATTCATATGCCATTCAGCACATCTCATTTATTAAAAAAAAATAAACTTTTATTTTGGAATAATTTTAGGTTTACTGAAAAGTTGTGAAGACAGCACAGAGAATTCCCTTCCTTACCCTTTGTCCAGCTCCCCCTAATATAGTGCCTTACATAACCTTGGTACATTTCTCAATCCTAAGAAACTAGCATCAATATACTATTAGCAAAACTACAGACTTTATTCAGATTTCACTGGTTTTTCTACGAATGTCCCTTTTTGGACCCAGGATCCAATCCATGACACCACATTTCATTTCGTAGTTATTATTCTTTTGATCCTCACCCAAGGATATTTTTCCCTTGATTTTTCTTTTAGATAGAGTAGTAGGGAGGAAAGGAAGGGGGGAGAGAGAGAAACATCGATGTAAGAGAGACACATTAATTGATTGCCTCCCGCAGGTGCCCTGACCAAGGCCAGGGATTAAACCTACAACCCAGGTGCATGCCCTTGACTGGAATTGAACCTGTGACCCATTGGTGTAAAGGCTGATGCTCTAATCACTAAGCCACACTGGCCAGGGCTGTAGTTATTTTTATTTATTTTTAAATTCTCACCCCAGGATATTTTTTCCGTTGCTTTTTCTAGAGAGAGAGTGGATGAGAGAGGGAAAGACAGAGAGAAACATCAATGTGAGAGAAACACATTGATTGGTTACCTCCTGTACGAGCCCTGACCAGGGCCTGGTCTGGGGAGGAGCCTGCAACCGAGGTTTGTGCCCTTGGCTGAAATCAAACCTGGGACCCTTTGGTCCACAGGCCGACGTTCTATCCACTGAGCAAAACCAGCCAGGGCTATTGTTGTTTTTTAAACTCTCCACAGACTGTGTACCTTATTGACTGGCTGTGTGGACCACTTCCCACTCCTTCTTTCTTGCCATGTCTGTCCCCCATCTTTGCCTCAGAGGAGCCCCACTTTCACTATTACCGCTATCCTCTCCTCATCCAAGGGAACCTTTTCCTGCTGGCTTATCCTTCCATTTTTTTTCATGTTGCTACTATAAATTATATATTCCCATCTCTTTCCTACACAAAGCTATATACTCTTTCTAAACCTTGATAATTTCATTTAAAAGATACAAGTTGGAGACCACTGTGTATTGGGGACATAGAGGTCTTCCTCATTCGTTAGTGTGCCTCCACAGCGCTCTTTTGGAGGGACGTAGCATGCTTATGGAACCATTTCCCTACTGGTGAATGCTTGGGCTGTTTCTGTTTATGGGGCATTACAACACTGCAGTGAATCAGTTGTGCTTCTTTCCAGGAAAAACATGAGACTGTGAGGGAGAAAAGTGATAATCATTTGAAAACCATAGAGAAAAGAAGAACTGAAGTCCATTTTTTATGGAAGCCTGGAACCCCTAAAACTTACCTCTCTGTGTTCTAGGGAGTGTCCTTTTGCAATGGCCTTGACTGGCAGGCAGGCTTTGCCGATGTAGCCTTGGAGATAAGCAAGGGGTCCTATAGATTAGGCATCAGGATTTGTACTTGAACTTGCTTTGCAACCGTTGCTGGGGGAAAAATTTATGCCAGCTCAGGAAATGGACTCCAGTCAATAAGGCCTTCAGTGCAAATATTCTCTTGGAAGAATTTATTAACTCCCTGCAGACCTTGTGGTCAGACACAATTAGAATCTTCTCCCACTTAACAGGCTGGGGCGAGGCCTGCAAAGTGGCATTGAGGAGGCCCAGGGGATGTCTGCAGACTGAGGCAGGTGGCCATGATATGGGGAACAGCTCAATGTAGGGGCAAGAGCCAGGGCTTGGGGGGAGAAGGGGGACAGGCCTGGGTTTGAATCTTCTCTGATAGTTTCTTAGCTGGAGTCCTTTGGGAATGTTTCTTTATCTTTTTGAACCTCAGTTTCCCTACCTGTTAGATGGGGTTAGCTCTTAGCATAACATACATAATAAATGGCAGGTGATTTGGGAAGATGTTTCAACTCCATGGGGTACAAACATGGAACACTTGTGTGGTTTTTTTTTAGTCTTTCCTTAAAACACACACACACACACACACACACACACACACACACACACACACACACCCTAAGGTGTGAGAGCTGAGCCTCCTCCAGGTGCTGGCCCGCCGGGCACTGTGGTGGATGAGGCCCAGGGAAGCTCAGCTGGGGTCCTCCTTAAACCTGACTGTATGGAGCACTTTGTTCCTGGGTGGTCCTCACCTCTTCCCAGTCCAGTTGGCTATTCTGGCCCCAGGTCCTTTCTCAAGGCCCCTTCGGTGATCGGCCACGCTGGGCAGAGGGCGGCACTCCCCTTGGACTTCACAACACAGACACTCTTCCCAGCCAGCTGTTGGTGGGTTTCCTGGTGAGAGAGCTCGTGGAAGAGGCCCAGGTGAGGTGAGCATGTGAGGAACCCCGAGACCTTGGCGCACCCGTCTTCCATGCCAGTGAGGGGCAGATGATGATGATGGCTTGGTGGCAGCAGAGGCCATGGCCTCTGGGTTGTTTCTTCATCTTGATATGTGTCCTATTAAATGTTAAAAGGATCCCACGGGATATCACATGGTCTTCATATCGTTCTGTATAATGCAAAGAGTGAACTGCTCTGTTCTTTGCTTTTCTGGAAGCATCCACGGTTCAGTGGCTTTTCCAGTGGCAAAACCTGTGGCTCCTTTGGCATTCCCCACAGCGACCAGGATACGGACTGATCTCCTTCCCTCTTTTGCTGTCATATTGAAAACATTTCTTACCTCAAGTATCCTGGTATCAAAATCATCATGTGTTTCTCCACCGGGACCAGGGGTGGGAGGGCCAAGACTTTGAACCATGCTTCCACTCCAGCTTCGCTCCAGCTTGACCTTCCTCTTCCTCTTCCTGTCCCACTCTTCTCTCTGCTGGACCATGTCAGCTTCCGCCTTCTCCTGCTCTTCTTGCTGCTTTGGGCAATGGTTTGCACAGCTCCATCCCTCCTAGGAGGGGCATTCAGACCAGGCAATGGGAGGCTACTGCGTACTTCATCGATAATCTGACCCCTGTTCAAAACTTCCTTCCCTTTCTCTCTCTCTCTCTCTCTCTCTCTCTCTCTCTCTCTCTCTCTCTCTCTCTCTCTCATTTTTACTTCTCTTGCCTTTTTTTTTTTTTTGGGTCAATTCTCACCCAAGGATATTTTTTCCACTGATTTATTTTTAGAGAAGTGGAAGGGAGGGAGGGAAGGGCTAAGAGAGAGGAACATCGCTGTGAGACACATTGATCAGTTGCTTCCTGCGGGTGCTCCAACCAGGGTCTGGGATTGAACCTGCAACCAAGGTACATGTCCTTGACTGGAAATCAAACCCGTGACATTTTGGAGCACAGGCAGATGCTCCAACCACTGAGCACACGGCCACGGTGCCTCTTCCTTTTGGTTTTGCTCCTGCAGCAGTCTCTGCTAATGTACTCTTGCATAGCTGACCAGCTGCCAGTTTAATGAAGAAACAATAGGATCGGTACCGTTGGCCTGTCAGGGTGGTGGGAAAGGAAATCCAGCATTGTGACGGTAGCGCACAGATCAACCTGCTGAAATGGTTCCCAGAGGTGACAAAGGGCCATTGCTGAGAAGAGCCTTCAGCATGAAAGTGGAAGCTGTTGCAAAGGTGTTTAGGTAAAGCTGCCTGGACCATAAGTGACCTGCCAGTGCGCCACATACATCCCAGGGAGGCAGCCCGCTACACTCACTGCCACCTGTGGGGTAGCGTATCTGACCTTACTCTTGCCGCCAGCAGGTCTCTCTGTGGCACAAGACTTTTTCTTTTTCTTCTTCTTTTTTTTTTTTGGTATATATTACTTTATTATATTCTGGCACAAGACTTTTCCATTCCAATCCATAGAAACTCTCTCTGACCAGTCTACTCTCTGAGTTCAAAGCCAAATGATAATAGTTCACATTTATTAAACACTGACTGTGTGCCGGGGGCTATGCTAAGTACTTTATATGACAGTAGAGGCCCGGTGCATGTAATTTGTGCACTGGTAGGGTTCCTAGGCCTGGCTGGCAATCACGGCCAATCTGTGAGGTGACCTGGGGAGCGATCGGGGGACCCCCGCTGGCACCCGCCTTGGCTGGCCTGGCACCACCCGCTCACGGGCCCCGCCCCCTGCTGCCGCCGGTCGTCTCCCTCTGCGAGGCAATTGGGGGGCCCCCACTGGCACCTGCCTTGGCTGGCCTGGTGCCACTGCTCGCTGGCCCCACTCCTTGCTGCCATTGCCGGTCGCCTTCCTCTGCAGGGTGACCAGCAGGGCGATCGGGGCGGGGGGGGGGGGGCGCTGGCACCTGCCTTGGCTGGCCTGGGGCCTGTGGGCTGGGGGAAGCTCCTGCGTTGAGTGTCTGCACCCTGGTGGTCAGTGCGTGTCATAGCGACTGGTCGTTCCACCGGTCATTCTGCTCTTTGGTCAGTTTGCATATTAGGCTTTTATTATATAGGACACCTTTTTCAAACCTAACAACAACCCTAAGGCAGGTAAATGTTGTTATGTCCATTGTACAGTTAAGACAACTAAGGCTCAGAGAGTTTGAGTGCCTTCCCACAGTCACACAGCTCATACGTGGCAGAGCTGCGGTAGAAACTCAGGATCTACCAACTCTCTAGCCCATGCCTTTAAACATTTTGTTACATGAGGCGTTAAGGAAATGTAAGTATAGATGGGGCCAAGCCTTTTAATATCTGAGTGCTCAAGCTAGAGATCCCAGGCCAGTTACCCAATGGAGGGAAGTACATGTAGGCTCACTCTGAGTTGGAAGTGGAGCCATGTGCAAGAATGGGAGATGAAGGGAGTTTTTGGACCCATTTCTGAGGGGTCTGTGGTGGCCAGAAAGAACCCAGCCATATGAAGGAGGGTGGCTACCACGTGAGGGCCAAGTCTAGAAAACCTGTCACCACCCTGTCTGTTTTAGGTCCTCTGTTGGATCTGATCTGACAGGGCATTTAGAGCATCTGAACCTATAGACTGTCCAACTCAGTGAATTGATTGTCCAGCTTTGCAAGCATTTTGACTTTGGTTCATTTTGGCATTGTGCTGATTGCTTATGTTCCCACTCAAATTCCAGTGGGCACATTTGCATCAAGTGTCTTTAAGTACCCAGGTCTGTGGTGGCCACTTAGGGGGACCTGTGTTCCATCATCAAGGAGTTACTACCTAGTTCAGCTGGAAAACCTAATGTAGACCCATTCGCTCCATCTTAGCCCTGAAAAAGATTGCTTATATTTGTTTGTCCCTTCACTTTGCACTTGGGAGATGTGTTAGTTAGCTAGTGCCAGAATGATGCCACATAACAAACCTTCCCCATGCTCAGTGGTCCATAACAGTGGACATGTACTCGGATTGTGCATCGAAGGAGCTGGCTGGGGAGGCTCTGCTGGACTCAGCTGGGCTTGCTCACACAACTGGGATTTGCTGTGCCAGGCTGGGCTCAGCTGGGTGGTTGTGCTACAGGTTTCACGTTTGTGGGGTAACTTGAGTCAGCTGGGCTCCACATATCTCTCACCTTGTTTGGAGCAGTGGTCGGCAAACTCATTAGTCAACAGAGCCAAATATCAACAGACAACGATTGAAATTTCTTGTGAGAGCTAATTTTTTTAAGCTTAAACTGTATAGATAGGTACATTGTTATTAATTTAATTAGGGTACTCCTAAGGCTTAGGAAGAGCCACACTTAAGGGACCAAAGAGCCGCATGTGGCTCGCGAGCCGCAGTTTGCCGACCACAGGACTAGGGGGTAGCCAGGCACATCCTTCTCATGGTGATGGCAGAAATGCAAGAAACCACATCCAGCTGCACAAACCCATCTAAGTCTCCTGCTTGCACCATATCTGTCCTCATCTCATTGATCAAAGAAAGTCACATGGCCAAGTCCAAAATCAGTGAGAGGGGAGGAACTACCAAGTTACATGGCAAAGAGAATGAGGTCAAAGTAACTCAGAGAAAGTTGTAAGAAATAGTCATGAGAGGCTCCTGGTGTGTTGATGCTATTCAGAGGGTTGCCTTCTCCTCCCTCTCCTCTCCCCTTCCCGTGCCTGTCATGTTACTGCATCAGAGAAAGCTGTGCTTCCCTTGAGCAGCTGGGTATTTCATTGGATGAATGCTATGAATCTCATGTTTCCCTCTTTGCTGTGGCCAGCAGGAAGCCCAAAGTCAAATGTCAGCTCATGCCTAGCGGGGACTGTAATCACTATTCCCGATACTTACCTGATCCCAACCCACCTGTGACTTTATCTTCTTTTTTTCCTAAGACAACCTCATTTATTTTATTCTGTTCTGTTGCATAGGTCTTTGTCGTTTTTTGTTGTTGTTTTTTTGGTTTTGTTTTTTTGTCAGCAGCTGCAATTCTTTTCCTGAATAAGGTGGGGAATAAGTGAACACTGCAATGCCAGATGAGGTGTACAGATGATCTATTACACTAACATTTACTGAACACCTATTGTGTGTCAGGCTCTATAGCTGGTTCTGAGCTTACATGATTGAATATTACACATTCCCTGCCCTTGAGGCCCTCACATGACAATAGGCTACTGCAGCGTTTCTCAGTGTCAGTACTACTGGCATTTGGGCTAGATAATTCTTCATTTTGTGTGTGTGTGTGTGTGTGTGTGTGTGTGTGTGGGTGGGGGGGGCTGTTCTGTCTATTGCGGGATATTTAGCAGCATCTGTGGACTCTACCCACTAGACCAGTGGTTCTCAAACTTCTGGCCCTTTAAATACAGTTCCTCATGTTGTGACCCAACCATAAAATTAGTTTCGTTGCTACTTCATAATTGTAATGTTGCTACTTTATGAATTGTAATGTAAATATCTGATATGCAGGATGGTCTTAGGCGACCCCTGTGAAAGGGTCTTTCGACCAACAAAGGGATCGCGGCCCACAGGTTGAGAACTGCTGTACTAGACAGGAGTCTCACCCAACCCCAGCTGTGACCATTAAAAATAGCTCCAGATTTGCCAAGTGTTCCCTGGGGAGCACAATTACCCCTGGTTGAAAACCACTGGGTTATAGTAAGTGCAATTGTAGGAGGTTGGGAGCCTGGGATGGCTTGCTACTGGAGGCCAGTTGGAGGAGCCAAATGAAGGTGAAGGGAGAGGTCCTTTTTGTTGCCTGGAGCAGCAGGTGTTGGTGCAGGAATGGGGAAAAATGAATCAGAGATGCCACAGATCCAGGCTGTAAAGTCTTGTTGACTGTGACCCAGACCTTGGATGAATTAGATTCTGTAGGTCAGGCTTTTCAACCTTCAGGATGTCTCATAAAGAACACGTGTTACACATGCTGGCAGATTCCTGGGCCCCACCCCAGGGATTTTAATGGAGGAGGATTGGGCATTATGAATCATGCTGTTAAGAACATCTGTATATAGTTTTTTAAATTTTTGTTTTAAAAATTGATTTTAGAGAGAGAAGGAAGAGGGAGAGAGAGAGAGAGAGAGAAACATTGACCTGCTGTCTCCTGCTTGCACCCCAACCAGGGATAGAGCCAGTAACCTGGGCACATGTCCTGGCCGGGAATTGAAAGAGTGACCTTTGGGTTCACGGGATGATGCGCAACCAACTCAGACACACCATCCAGGGCTGTATATAGTTTTTTTTTTTTTAAAATATGTTTTTATTGATTTCAGAAAGAGGAAGAGAGAGAGGGGAAAGAGAGAGAGAGAAACATCAATGATGAGAGAGAATCATTGATCGGCTGCCTCCTGCACGCCCCCTACTGGGGATTGAGCCGGCAATCAGGGCATGTGCCCTGACCAGGAATCAAAATTTGACCTGGTTCATAGGTCAATGCTCAACCACTGAGCTACGGTAGCCGGGCATGTGTATAGTGTTTACATGGATATTTTACATAATGGAATTGATATGTCATATGGTTAACTGGATGCTTAATCTTTTGAGGAACTGCCAGCTTTGTTTTCCAAAGTAGAGGGTTCCAATTACTCCATATCTATTCTAGTGGGTGTGAAGTGGTATCTCAACGTGGTTTGGATTTGCATTTTTCTGATGGCTAATGCGTCATGTGCTTGCTGTTGAACGATGTGTAAGCTTCCCCAGGTTATTTTAATGTGCAGGCAGAGTTGTCAACCACCTGTCTGTGTTGAGGGACAGCAGAGATGCTTGTGGGCAGTGTAGTTGGAAAAGCTTCCTGCGGGAAGGTGAGCAGCCTAGAGAGGTTAGACTTGCAACTAGACTTGCTGAGATCCTCCTGGGAGCCACTGCGGGAGGGACTGGAGGGAGAAGAGCTGACAAAGAGAGAGCCCTGGCGTCTGCAGGGGTGGAGTGAGGGGGGTCTAACTGGAGAGAGTGGAGACATAAAGAGGGGAGTGTGTGGGAGAGACATGGAGAATTGGAATAGCCCAGACTTCAGGCCCATAGAGTACTGGGGCAGGGGAGGGGAGAGAGGGAAGCAAGAGTCCGATTTCAAGCTTTTTCTGCTTCAGTGGCAGAGATGGGGAATCTATTTTGGGGAACCGGTCAGATATAAACTAGAAGCAAAGAGGAGGTGAGGACATGAACAGCATAAGTCCAGGCTACGTCCCCTCACCCTCCCTGAGCCGCCCCTGGCTCATCACTGAGTTGGGTGACAATCCTTGGTTGCAGGGTGTGTATGAGGAGTAGGTGAGGTAATTGATGTAGCCTGGAGATCCGTATCGACATGCACTCTGTTTATACATCTAATTTATGACCTTGGATTATTATTTACATTTGGCTCTCTCGCTACAGGACTGTCTTATTTATCTTTATAACTGTCTCGTGTGTTTGTATAACCTCAGTGCCTGTAACTGATCAGGGCCAGATTTACAGTTCCTTCCCTTCCCCTTATTAACGGCTGAGCACTCGGTGTGAGCCAGGAGTTGTATATATTGGTTATGTTCTGTCCGCTTCCAGTCGCCCTCCCAGGGTCCCATCCCCGGTTTACAGACGAACGAAACAAACCCCGGGGAGTTATTTGCCTGTGGCTGAGTAAATTTTCGGTGCAGTGGGGAAAGTTTATGGACTCCATGTTATATGCCAGATTACTAGTTTT
The DNA here is from genome assembly GCF_964212035.1 of Myotis nattereri. Classification (NCBI taxonomy): domain Eukaryota; kingdom Metazoa; phylum Chordata; class Mammalia; order Chiroptera; family Vespertilionidae; genus Myotis; species Myotis nattereri. The sequence continues at coordinate 89,958,095 of NC_138079.1, read as the reverse complement.
TCTTAGTGTTCCAATCACCCAGTAAGGTGGCATGGTCGTCCCCACTTTGCAGATAAGTAAACAGATAGCCCAAGAGCGCACAGGTAATGAAGTGGCAGGGTGTGATTGCAAAGCCCCTGGCCCCCCACTATAGCATATCGCTTCCACTGCTCCCTTCAGGCAGCCTGAGAAGGGATTCAGGAAGGGAAGGGTCTGCTGGAGGTGGGAGGAGCAGCTCAAGGATCAGCGCCTGCAGTGCCGTCCTCTGCACCTAGGTGGCGCTCGAGGCTTGGCTTCCGGGACACACCTGGGCTCCAGCCTCTGATAAACAGGCTACTGGTTTCATACAATTTATCGAAAGGAGAGCAAGAGATTAAAATAAAATTTTTTTGGCCTTTGTTTTGTTTGTGTTTCTGCTTGTAAAACTAATCTATTGACTCTGCATCCGCAGTTCATCTTTGCGGCTACCCGAGCCTAATATGCTGTGGCAAAACCCCGGGGTTGGGGCGGTGAAGGCACTGGCAGGTGAGACAGTTCAAGCAGAAAATAAAGTGACATGGCCCCCTCGCACAGGGCCCCTCTCTTGACCCCTTCATCACAATGGCCGTGGTCTGAAGATGTCAGCAAATTCCCCCACCCTGGGCAGCAGGGCCCCTGCCTGTCAGAAGAAGGAATGTTGTTAGAGGTGGGAAGAACTTCTCTCTCAGTGTCTGACCCCTCACTTTGTGAAGATTCTAGAAGATGGATGGTTAAGCCATGGGTCCGAATTCAGGTCTTTCGGGCCAGTTTTGCTCACTCCATTCTCCTTCTCTCTCTCTCTCCTTTTTTAAGTTTAAGTATTTGTTGCCTAGCCTGGGCTTTGTGAACATGATGAAGGAAGTGGGTTGGGTGTAAACAATAGAGGGTGAGGACTGTGGCAGATTGGAGGTGCCTTTCTCTGTGTAAGGAGGCAGCTGGCTCTCAGCTCCAGCTAAGAGGAGATGCCGTATTACCTACTTAAATTTTTTTTTTTTTTGGCCTGATTTGTAAAAAGTGGCAGATCTGGATTTTCATATATTTTCTAATATTTAACAGTTACCAAGTAAAAAAGGTGTGGGGGAATGAAAATGCTAATCGTGGTGTCTGGTGTAGAAAAAATAGAACATCCTCCTCCCATATCCTCCTGAAACACACCTGGTTGTCTAGGTGCCCAGGGAGGAGAAGGGCTGTGCTCCCTAGAGAGCGGGGACCTTGGAGGGTTGTGTGGGGGATCTTGGCTGCACCCCGTGGGGGGTGGGCAGGAAGCAGCTAAGAGGAGTAGGAGGGGGTGGGGGGGCTTAAGAAGGAGCTGGGGCCTCAGGTCAGCTCAGAAAGGTCTTGCCAGGCCGGGCGGAGGGGCGCTCTGGTGGTCGGCTGCTGGGGCCCGTGTTCAAAGGAGGAACAGAATTGTTCTGAGGAACTGAGGATTGTGCCATCTGTATACCCTGTTTTCCTCTCTGCCGTTATTCTGAAAGTCTAAATGTGGGAATTTTCTTCATGCACATGGTGAATCTGGATACTAACTTAAAAATTATTTTTATTGATTTCAAAGAGGAAGGGAGAGGGAGAGAGAGATAGAAACATCAATGATGAGAGAATCATCAATCGGCTGCCTCCTGCACACCCCACACTGGGTATCAAACCTGCAACCTGGGCATGTGCCCTGACTGGGAATCGAACCCTGACTCCTGCTTCATAGGTCGACACTCAACCACTGAGCTGTGCTGGCTGGGCTGAATAATAACTCAAATCTCCCCATACCCCCCTTTTTCCCCCCTTTGATCACCAGGGAGCTTGGAGCCCAGCTGGAGTTCCCATGCTTAAAAATTGTGCAAAACCTAGTGGATTGCACAGATGCATTTCCCCTTGGCCTTTATGTCCTGTCCCGTATATATATTTTCCCCGGTTTTGTCTTTTAATTACATTTTCCAATTTTATTGTGTTATGTCCCTTCTCAAAAGCTCCCTCAAGTCCTTTGTGGCATGAATAAAATTGCTTGTGTAGCGTGGCATTTTGGCAGACCGAGCTGGGGCCTAGACACTTGTACCGTGGACAGTACTTCTCCCTCCTCTGCCCCCTCCCAGGCCCAGAAGGTTTTGCTACCGGAAGGTGGGAGGGAGGGAGGGTGGACTAGCATCTGTTTTCTACTTAGCCCTCTGCGCTGGGTCTGAGGGCCACAGACTTTTCATCAGCTGCTTGGTAACATCCCAGGCAAGGTGTGGCCAGAGTTGGAAGAACTCTCAAAGGAACTGCCTATGGCTCTAGAGACAAGCAGAGCAGCTTCAGGACCTGGGTGACAGGTGGTGACACTGGGTTGGCGAGAGTGTCATTCTCCCAGGCTCTGCAGGCAAACTTGCTGTTTGCTATTCTCAGACAGACCAGCCCAGCCGAGTGGAGGCTTTGGGGGCACCTGGAATAATCTGTTGGCTAGAAATGGCAGTGAGGAGTCCCTCTGCCTCTTTGTGGGCAAACGTGTGCCAGCGCAGATGAGAACACGCTTGGTAGACTCTGACTTTTAAATGCAGATGGACACATCACAGTACAACCAGGCTCTTCTCCTAGACCAGAGAGCACTTTGGGGGGGGGGGGGCTGACTCCTGCAGAGCCATCCAGGTAAAAGGGGCAGGTGCTGCTGTCATTTGAATATAAAAGAATGTATAAAGAGTTTGGCACATCTGTCAACTTTAGGAAGGCACATTTTCATCGATCCAGCAATTCCATGTCTTGGAATCTACCGTACGGAAATGTTCGATGTATTTGGAGAGACATATGCTCAGGATGTTTATTACAGCGTTGTTTATACTAGTGAAAAAGTAGGAGTGGCCTAAATATCCACCCATAAGGGAGTGGCTAAGTGATGGTACACCCATATGATTGAGTGCCGTGCAGCTGTGAACAGATGAGATAAACTTATTTGTGTAACATGGAAATATCTCCCAAACACACCAAGTTTAAAGAAACTATATATCTATCTGAATATATAAAACTATACATAATATGGGCATAATTATATGTAACTATATATGTAGCTATCTATAACTATATATGTATACACAACTATATATGTGTGTATATGTATGTATGTATAAATGTACATATATTTTGTGTGTGATTTTATTTATTTTCACTAAGTACCCTCTCCCTCAAAGGAAGGTATCTGGGTGTGTAGACTAGCTGCTGGTGACTGGCTGAAAGCCATTGTCTGTAGTCAGGGTCATACTCAGAATATTTGATCACCTGTAGATCACCTGAGCACTGACTCATCAGAATGGATCCTGAGGCATGTTCTGGAAACCTCTTCCTATGCCAGGTGTCGACTCTTCAGTTCTTAGCTCATGAGGGGTGGCTGTTGACCAACTAGAATGGGAAGATTTCATTTATTTAACAGCTGGTGTGGCTGTGCTGATGCTCCTGGTGCAGTATCAGTCTGGCTGCTGGTAAGTCATACTTGAAAATGCAGATAAAAATGTGTGGGCTGCCCCTCCCCTGCTTGGTGAGTGGCAGACTGTGAAGTGGGCTCCACGGAGCAGAGGTCTCTGGGAGTTCCTTGAGCCCGGCTGTGGGCTTGCTGTTCTGGGAACCGAATCGCTTCCTGGCCCCGACATTGCTGACGAGTCCTGCTGTATCACAGCCTTTCAGAGAACAGCCGAATCCTGCAGAACACTTGGCATAATTAGTTGTTAATAACCGGGCCGGTTCCCCACGGTGCAGATTGTTTCCGTATTGATCACCACCTGCATTGTCAGCACTCTGGAAAGACTGAACTTTAAGTGCTTAATTCAGTCCCATTCAACCAATAATTTTGGTTTTGTCCTCCAAACAAAAGCACCCTTGTTTATATTTCCCCCCTCCCACAAATAATAGAATTAATCCATTTCTCCCCGCTCCCCTGCCCAAACCAAGTCTGCTCCTGTAATCAATACATTTTGAAATGTCAATGTATTCCGGGTGAGAGAAGGGGAGGGTGGTGGGAAGGGGGAGGCAGAGCTGATGGGAAGACAGCCTCAGTATCACCAGGCCAACAGGCTGCCCTTTAAATCCTATCGTGGCAAATTCCCACTCTGTCAGGTGCTTCCACACCAGCATCCGTGACAGTGGACGTGGTCTTCCCGCTGTGGTTGACAGAAATACACATGAAAGCGCTTTCTCATGTGCTTCACAACCCAAAGCCAAACTGCTAAGCTTTCCGCTTTTTAAAAATTATCAGGTAAACTGTATAGGAGTTACGCTCGCTCTAGCCCCATCCCGGGTCACTTGCCCTGAGTCCCACCTTATCCATGAAGCTAGTGTTGGTGGGGGCTGTGGAGGGGTGGTGGCGAGGATGAGAGAGGCTCAAAGCTGGTCTATTGGTAAGCCAGGGCGGAGCCAGCCAACCAGAGCTCTACTTCTAAGAATTTAATAATATTCCTAAGGAGTCAGAATTTGGACAAGTTGCCAGGGGTCATTGTTTGTGGAAAGAGGCATTAACATTGGGCATCTATAATGAGCCAATCATTTTATAAATAGTATTTTTTAATTATCATAATAATTCCTCATTCCAGAGATAAGAACACAAATGGAGTAAGGTGAGCTGCCAGGAGGGCATATAGAAGGGAAATGACAGGACCACATTAGGACTGTGTCTTTCGGACTCCAAAGCCCTGTGAGTGTGTGTGTGTGTGTGTGTGTGTGTGTGTGAGAGAGAGAGAGAGTGTGTGTGAGTGTGTGTGTGTGTGTGTGAGTGTGTGTATGTGTGAGTGTGTGTGTGTGAGAGTGTGTGTGAGTGTGTGTGCTCTTTTATCCCCCTCCCCCAAAATGAGAGAACAAAAATAGTACCTCCTTATAGAGCAGTTAAAAGGATTAAATGAGCTATGCCTATAAAGTGTTTAGTCAGACTAAGCACTTAGAAATAGTTGTTGTCATTATTATTATTATAATGATTCCCCTGATATTCATAAAACATTTACTTTCAGAAATTTCTGGTATCAGCACAGTTGCAAAAACTTTATTTTTGTCTTGACTTTTATCTTAAAAACATGTATGACATTGGAAATACGTAAATCAGACAGGATTTCTATCCTCAAAGAGATGACCATCTGGTTTTGGAGGGATAAGAAAGAAGAAAAAAACAACAAAAACAAATCACAAGACCGTGTCCTACTTATGAGAGGAGGAAAATGTCAGAGGGAGCACAGAGGAAGGTCGGGGCGGACGGGGGGTACGGGGTGGGGGGCGCGGGGTGGTGGTGTGGAGGGCATCAGAAAAGGCCAGGAGGGGGATTTGAACTCATGAAGGAGGATGACTAGGTGTCAGCTCAGCAGCCAAGAGGTGGGAAGGGAATTGTGAGACAAGCAGCAGCACATTCAGAGGCTTGGAGGAGTGCGAGGGCACACCGGGGGATGGCCAGTAGGTTGCTGCATCTGAAGGGAAGGGACTTGTGTGAGAAATGGCCAGAGAGGGGGCCGGGTCAGTAGGCAGGGCTAGATCCTGACGGGCCTTCCTGACTAAGGAGCAGACTTTATTTTGGAGGTTTTGTGAATCCTTGAAGGTTTTTACAGAGGAAAGTGGCAGATTCACAGTCATGTTTCAGATGACTTGGTCCTGCATGTGGGGGCTGTACTGGGGGAAGCCGGAGGAAGTGTGGCCATGGTGGAAGCTGCTGGGGATGAGTGGGAATCAGCCGTGAAGGTGGAAAAATGGGAAGGGAGAGGCACAGCCCTCAATCCCCCAAAACGGGGCATCAATTGGATGTGCAGAGGGAGGGAGGGGGAGGAAGTCCGGGGTGATTCCAGTGTGGCAGAGCCATTGACCAAGAAAGGAGGCAGGGGGAGAACATGTTTTGAAATATGGAAAGTCAAGTTTTGGACCCTTTGAGTTTAGGCACCTGGGCATCTAAGTGGAGCTGAGTGGGATACAAGGTGCCTAGTTCCATATAGAGAGCATAGTAATTGGTGATTAGTAGAAGGTTAATAAGTGTTTGTTGAGGGGATGAGTAAATCATAATGTGGATGAGATTTCCCCAGGAAGAACATGAGTCAAGCAGGGTGCAGAGAAAGGCATCCTGGGGTCATTAATTACCCACAGACCTCTCACCCCCAAATAACTAATTAGGAGACGCTTGAAATTCAAGAATCATAAGCTCACCAATCAAGAGAGGAAGATTCAGGGTATGGCAGAAAGTTATTTTCAGTACTGATGCTGACCTATAAAATGTGTAGACTAGCTGTTTTCTTCCTTAGGAACAGTAGCCAACCTTTATTGTTTACTGTGTGCTGGGTCCTGTGTCAAGGACGTGACCTGTATTTCTTCACTTAGCACTCACAACAGGATGGCAGGAATATGCTCTGTTTATTCCTTGTCCAGAGAGGGAGAAACTGAGGTGTGGAAACGTTAACGGCTTACGTCCTACATACAGCTGGCGTGCGGTGGATTTGGAATGCATACCCAGGTCTGGTTGACTCTGAGCCAAGACTCTTCATCACTTTTTTTGTCTCCTAGGTTTCTACTCATTTAAAAGTCAAGGTTGAGCATATGGAGCTTTGCAAGAGGTGCTTTGACTCATGAGGTAATCAGGTTGAGAGGATGCTGCTGTTTGGAGTAATGTGGGAAATACAAGTCGCTACATTGGTCCAGTGTACCTTTAGCTGTTCCAGGTACTTTACCTGCCATCTGCTTCCATTCATCTCCTGTGATATTAACTTGATGGCTTTCCAAAAGCCATCTCCTGTGATACTAACTCGCCAGCTTTGGGGGCGGGGGCAGTCCTCATTTTCCCAATGACGGCCTGGAAGACTTTTTTCCATCTGGATGAGCATTGAGATCAAGGGTGAGCCTGATTCAAGGTCAGTTGGGTGAACAGATTCCTTCTTTTGTTGGCTCATGGAGCTCAGGTGGTAATTGTGGATGAATGGATTTAATTAAAGGCTATCAATGAGCTGGATCTACTGGGGCAGTAATCAATTATCAGATGGGGCAAAGGACCTATGTGGACCGAGCACATCACCATGCCTGGCTGTGGGTAGCTTCAGAGAAGCTCCTTCAAGAACCATAAAGAAGAGAGTCTACCAGTATTCCCATTTTTTTCTAGTAGCTTGTTTTCCCCAATTTCCATCCCTTGTAGTGAAAAACGCACAGTCTTTAGAGTTAGGCAGGCATGGCTCTGACTTCAGGTTCTGCTCCTTGCTAAATGTGTGGACTTAAGCAATGAAATTAACCTCTCTGAACATCAGTTTTCTTATCTGAAAAATGGAGCTAATAGAACTTAACAGTACCTTGTCATAACCCTTACTGTGGACATGAAATGGATAAGATATTTAAGTTGCTCATCATGGGGCCTGGTACTGTGAAAGGGCTCGGTGTATGTGAGGCCCTTCCCCTGAAGGAAATGGAGGATGTACGTCTAGATAATTTGTACCTGAATACTTATTCTCTTGCCTCTAGGAATTTTGATATTTTCATCCAAATAAAATCTGGTGTTATAATGGCCCTCATGTTTTGTCACTTTGTTGCAAAAGTAATCAGAAATTGTCCAAGGAATTCAGATATCATAACTGTTTGCAAACTATTGCTTCTAACTGAGAGTAAGAATCTTGATAGAGCTCAGTACACATGCTTTCATATTATTAATGATGCAGAATTATATGAACTGGATTCTAGTGTAAATGGAGAACATCCCTTCCCCCAGTGGCAAAGGCTCAGCACTTTTTCTGTCTTGCTACCTTGCATGCATTTCCAGAGGCACACTTACTTGTGTCCCATGGTGCAGCTTTTGCTCATAGCTTTTCAAATACGAGCATCTAGGAAGCTCTTGCACATTCCTGTCAGTTGCTGTTGATGCCTCATCCTCCTTCTCATTGGGAATGGTAAACGTGGACTGAGCAGACACAGGTTCTCTGGGCCTCCCTGTTATGGACTGCATGTGTGTGATCCCTCCAAATGCATACACTGAAGTGCTAACCCGCCATGGGTGGTATTAGGAGGTGAGCCCTTGGGGAGGTGATCAGGTTTAGATGAGGTTATGAGTACAGAGCCTCCTTGTGGGATCAGTGGTCTTATAAGAAGAGGAGGAGACCAGAGCTTTCTGTCTCCACCTTGTGAGGACACAGCAAGAAGGCTGTGGTCTGTATTAGGAACACATGCTCTGCTTGATTGCTATCTGTGAACGAGGAAGGGGGCTCTCACCAGAAACGGACCAAGCTGGCACACCAAGAATCTTGGACTTCCAGCCCAGAACTGTGAGAAATAAATTCCTATTGTGCAGGCCACTCAGTCCACAGTATCCTATATAATAAAAGGCTAATATGAAAATTGTCCCCTTGACCGGGAGTTTGACCAGGAGGCGGGGCCAGCTGGCCAACCGCCTGCAACCGGCTGCCCTCCCAATTGCCCCCCCCCACCCTTATGGGGGTGGGGCTCACTGGCTGGACCCCACCCATGCACAAATTCATGCACCGGGCCTCTAGTTATGTTATAAATACCCCCTTTCATTTTTCAATTTAATTTCTTCTGGAGTTGTGGCCACGGGACCTTGTTCATAGGGGACTGAGCTTCCCCAGATGCTTGGTGAGTCTTGGTTGTGAAATCGTCTTTCATAATCAGTTTCTCCTGTCAAGAGTGTGCCCTCTCCTTTTGAGAACTGCTATGTAGTTATTAATTTTTGTTTTTGTGTTCTCTCCTCTCTCTTGGGAGCACACAGAGGCAGGATTCGTCAGGTGTCCATTGCTGTGCAAGGCAGCTTTCCTTCTCAACTTGACAGAGGCTGCTGCCATAGGGACTTTGGGTGTCTGGTCCTCTCTGGTTCTTCCTCCTTCCCGGTGGAGAATTGTATTCTGCGCCCCTTAGGCATTGGGTTGGGTCATGTGAATGGAAGTGACGTGTGCTACTTCTAGGCACTGGGGAAGGAAGCCCTGGTGTGAGGTCCTCTCCAACTGAGGCAAACCCTGCTGAGATGGAGGGGCCATGAGTCCAATGAGTGCTGGGTTGCCACACAAAAGACGGCAGATGCTACTCTAGAAAGCTGCCCAGCCTCGAAGAAATGACTTCTGTTGTGTCACAGTTCTGTGATTTTGGGGTGTGTGTTGTTACTGTAGCATTATCTAGGCTATACGGACTGACACCCTTTTTCTTCAAGTCCAGGTGGCCAGTCAGGCAATGCCCTGATTGTTGCTCAGCAGCTTAGTGTGAGGTCAATACTTGTGATTTGCAGGCAGACAGACATGTGTTATATGACCTTGGGCAAGTGACTTTAACCTTTCTCCATTTTCTGTTTTTCCTTTTTCCTGGTCTTTAAATAGAAGCGACTTATACCCACTTTCTAGGGTTGTTGTGAGAATTAAATGTAGTAACACATGTAAAGTAGGCGGTATCCAGTAGGTGTTTAATGCGTGCTTTCCCCCTTTTCTGCACTGTGATTAACTCTAAGCTTACGTGCCTGCTTTTTTTCTCCCAAAGATTCCACCACTTTCTCATCAACCAGTGTTTCCTTGTTGCCAGGACTTGGTGCCAAGCAACCATTTCCCTGGCCGTTTCCTCTGAGTTCTGAAAGATGAAATCGTCAGCACGGCAAGGCGAGGCTTGATCAGATGAGACGCCCAGCAGATGTCCGGAGAGTCAGAGTCCCCACTGCTTCCCCGTCTGTCTCTGTGCCAGTTCTGTAATCTGTATTAGGAAAACATGGTCTGGTTGATTGCTCTGTAATAGACTTTCACAACATTAGCGCTTGCTTCCCTTTCTTCTGGTTCTCCATGATATTTGTTTTCATTTTCAATTTCCATTCAATTCAATTAAATGCTTGTTTTGACTCAGACACTGAGCCTGGGCATGGGGGATATAGAGTGGATTAAGGCATAGCTCCTGCCTGCACAAAAGTCACTCTGGTGAGGGGAACAGATTTGTTGGCCAAACCAATGAACCAACCAACCAAACAAACAAAAGAAGAAAAACCCAAACACTGTGCTAATTACAAAAAGAAAGCATGTAGCTGGTATAGAGAAAAAACTGAGAAGAAACTGATGAGTTCCATTGGGTGTACGAGTGGGAGAGAGAGAAAAAGACTTCTTCCAAAAGATTATGTTTCAGCAGGGTTTTGATGCGTGAATAGGAGTTTTCCAAGTGTATTGTGGAGGAAGAGCATGTGGAAAAAGGAACAGCATCTGCAAAGGCATAGTGACAGGAGGCATGGGTAATTCTGGGCCATATATGTGATTTGGTGTTCAACAAAGCATGGAGTACAAGGTGTGAAGTGCTGGAGATGAGGAAGAAGGCTCTGAGGCAGGCCAGGGAAAGAGGACATATTCTTGAGTTGATGGGTATGTACTAGGACTGCTTGCATTTGACATTTAATCTTTGTTGCTTTATACTGGCCATGAGTTCCAGTTTATAAGGTTGCATTTGTTGCCTTTCCTGATCATGTTGGGTGTTAACTCTCATAGGTTGGGATGGAGTGGAGGGATCTGGGAATATGCCGGAAAGAGCATGGAGGAAGGAGAAAAGACTTAGGCTCAATCCTGACTGTGCACTTCATTGGCCCCATGTTCCTGGGCAAGTAGCTGAGGTCTCCATTGCCTGCCTCACTGAGCATCTGTGAGGATTAAGATGAAAGAAATATTTAAAATACCCAGCCCAGAACATGGCTTCCCTTGGGTACTCACTACATCTTTCATTTGGAGGAGTCAGTTATTTGCATTTGGGAATTGCATTAAGCTCTTAAAGAAACAATTATTAGAATGGATTTAAACATGGAAAATTGTTATGATTGATTTTTAAAAATGACTTAAAATTTGAAAATTGTTATCATTGATTAAAAAAAAATACAATTATGCTTAGTTTTTTCTTTTTGAGGAAACTTCTTGGTTCTTTTTCATGACAAACCTTTCAGTGCCCTCAAAGGAGGAAAACAAACTTATGAAGAGCCAAAAAGAAAATTGAAACAATGTGACATTTCTAAGGTATCCAACCTCAAAGGTCTTACCTTGAGATTATTTTGGTAAATCCATTAACATTTTTTGCTTCCCCCCCACCCCCAAATGTCATGTGTTAGAACACACTGCTATTTTGACATCTCCATTGTGATATTTATTTTAAGCCATCAGCGGAGTTTTAAATATCTCAGCAGTGAACTTTGGCCTTTGTGGAAGGCAAACTAATTATTTCCCAAACCATTTTGTGAAGCCAGCCCTGGCCTTCATTTCCTGACAGCTTAGAAAGGAAAAGCAAAGTTAGCTTTGTGAGGAAGAGGATCTGCATTTGGACAAGAGCTCAGAAACTTGGGGTCCAAAGTTGTCTTGTCCAGCAGGTTTGCAGAGGAAACCTTGATGTTCCCAGAGAACTGGGACCAGTTCCATACATGTACATGGCTTTGCAGACGACTCAGACGAAACAAAAGCAGCAGTGATGGGTGGGATAAAGTCGTGGTCACAAATGTCACAGGCTGACTAAGATCTATCATCATTTGATGGTCCCAACAACGCTATGAAGTAGAGTTTTCATCCCCTTTTATAGATGGAGAAGCTGAGTCTTAGGGAAAAGTTTAGTCCAGGGGTGGGCAAACTTTTTGACTCGAGGGCCACAATGGGTTCTTAAACTGGACCGGAGGGCCGGAACAAAAGCATGGATGGAGTGTTTGTGTGAACTAATATAAATTCAAAGTGAACATCATTACATAAAAGGGTACGGTCTTTTTTTTTTTTTTAGTTTTATTCATTTCAAATGGGCCGAATCCGGCCCGCGGGCTGTAGTTTGCCCACGGCTGGTTTAGTCTCTTGCTCAAGGTCACAGGGCCAGGAAGCTGAGAGCTGTTTTTGGCCTGACACCGGAGGGTGTGATCTTAACCACTGGGGGCTGCTGCCCGGGGGGCTTTATGTTGCGTGACCTTGAGCAGCTCTCCAAACCTCTCAGAGCGTCTTAGTTCCTTCTTTCATCAGATAGGGATGACTGTATCTACTATCTACCTCATTCCTGTGGTGATCAGCTATGCTTCCGGAGGTGGGAGCTCCTAGAGAAAATAAGTGAAAGTAAAACATTGTGATTAATTGGGTGTTGAGTATCCTGACCTCTCTGTGTTACTGCTGTCTGGCTATCAGTTTCCACTCACAGACGGTCCTCCCTTGGACCACAGCATACATCCTTCACTCCCTTTCTCTTTTTCCATCTCCCCATCTCAGGCTCTTCTCCACTGGGTTCCCTGACTCCTGAAGTTCTCACTGATATTCCCTTTCTTAGGGATATTATAAGTTTCCTGGTGGAGGTAAACACTGGGAGGGGGAGTTGGGGTACATAGAAGAGAAGCAACTGATCAGCCTGGGGGTTTAAGGGACCTTCCTAAAGGAGCTGACTCTTGGGGGATGAAGAGGATCTTGGTGGAAGGAGGGAGGAGAAAGAAGGCACTGCAGGCTTGTGCAAAGGCATAGCACATTCAGGGTCCCCTAGGGATTTGTACAGGATAAGGTGGGTGTGGTAGCACATGGTGTTGTTTGCTAAAAATTGAATGGGTATTTTTCCCCCCCTTTGTCTCCTCAACTGTTAGTCCCAGGAGAGCAAAGACTGCACACCTTCATCCCATACCCGTACAAGGCCTCCCTGGGGATGGGCACAGAGCCAGCTAGACTCAGGTTAACACTCACATACTAATGAGTGGGTTGTATTGAGTGAAGTGGGCAGCATAGCAACACAGAAAGGACATAGACTTTGGAGTCAGCCAGACCCAATGCAAGTCACTTACACTCTCATCATCAGTTTCTTCATCTGTGAGATGGAGGCAGAATGCCTCATCCGATCGCTGTGAAAATGAAATGAGATAGGATATTTGGGAAGGGATGGGCAGAGCAGAATCAACGTGAGTTAGTTCTTGAGGCTTGCAGATTCTCCTATGAACTAATCCTAACGGCTTCATGGAGGCTCCGACTTCATTGATGGCAGCCAAGGATGGGTGTTATCTAAACAGAGAATTGCAACATTGGCCACAGCTCAGGCTGGCTCACACTGCTGCCACTCCCCCTCCTGCTTCCCCACCTCCTGTCCTGGAGCTGGGAGCTTGCTTCCATGGCAGGTAAGATAGAGGAGAACACGTGGGTGCAGGAAACACTTTGTTTCTTTCTTTACACTCACTTCTTCCCAAGTCAGTGGGGTTGTTATGGGCGTGTAGGATCTAGGAAGTGTTCAGGCTAATGCAGTCCCTTTGATCCACAGCCCTGAGCCATACACTCAAGGTTTCATCCTTGCCTGCTACAGCCCCCCACCCAAGTGCAGGCATCTATGTTTCGTTTGTAGTCCGAAAGCCTAGGACAGTGCTGGGCAGAATAGGAGCCCGATCATTTTATTGAAAGAATAAATGGTCAAATCCCTCCCAACCTCTATCCCTTGTTTGCTGTCAGCATGGAGTTGGCTAGATTATGTATTGTTCAATCCTATTCTTTCTTCGTCTGCACGTGCCCGCGTTTGCTGTAATAACATTGGCATGGAGGGTTGTGCATAGCCAGGGAGTGGAGTTCTGCGACGTGCAGACATCCAGGGTGGCCCATTTACTGCTGGTTTCACTTGACGGGAGTTCTTAGTCTCATGGCTGAAAGGGTGTATGCTCTGAGGGGTGTGGTCAGTGTGCTCTCATGTCTTGCCGACCCAGGCATGTGCCTTCCATCGGTGACTTGCCATAGTCAAGCTACTGCCCCCAAACAGATGGATTCCTCTCCCTCTGATAAAGGATCAGTACATTTTTACAATTACTAATATTCCCAGTAGCAGACTCTCTTCCCCCTCCCTCACTCTGCGAAACCAAGTCAGGTCACCAGCCACCCAGTACCTACCGTGTGCATGGGACGAAGGGCACTGGCTGTCCATCTTTCTCTCTGCATCTTCACAGGCATTATGGCTGTTTTCAGACACACAAGTGCATCTATGAAACGAATCCGCATGTCTGTGCCTGTGCATTGAAAGCTTTCCTGCATGTGTTTTAAAAAGACAATTGAAAAGATGGTAGCTGTTGTCCTCTTGAATTCCATTTTCATTTTGATTTTCTTATTCCACACAAGGTGTCCTTTTCTTTTTTTAAAATCCTCCCGAGGTGATTTTAGAGAAATAGGAAAGGAGGGGGAGGGAGAGAGAGAGAAACATCTATGTGAGAGAGGGACATCAGTTGGTTGCCTCCCATATGTGCCCTGACTGGGAATTGAACCCACAACCTTTTGGTGTATGGGACAGGGCTCTAACCATCTGAGCCACCCATCAGGGCAATGCAATGTTTTCTTGAAAGGTATATTCCAGTTTGGGAGCCAAAAGGCGGGGCAGCATTGCCATAAGAGTAATAACTGGCAAAAACCAAAATGAAATAAAAAATTCAGCTAGAATTAGTGGATGCAGCTCATCTGCCCGAGGTTTGCTGTTAATTACCACCCTGCCACCCCCCCACTCTAAGGGACTAACTCATCTCTAGGTGAGCTTCAGTTTACAATATGAGGTTGATGATCAAACCCGAGCTCCCCCAGAGCAATGTCATTGGGAGGAAGGGCTCCGATGGATAAAGCCGGCGTGACGGAGCCTAATGAAATGGGGTCTCAGGAATGCAGTGTGGACTCTCTATCTTTCTGTTTTCACTTCATAATCAATAAAGCCATGAATGAGAGAGAAATATGCTAGTTACATTACTTTAAAATAGCCTGGCAAAAAATAATTTCTTATTGATTAGTTTCCCATCGAAGGCAAGGTCTGTGCATAAAAGAAAATTGACTGCTGAAAATTCTAAAATAAAGTAAATGAGGGAAGATGTTTAAATTTTTAAAGGGGGAGAAGGGTACAATCGATGTACCCAAACCTGGTGCTTATAAAAGTAATGCTGGAACTGAAATCTAAGTTGTTCTTGATCTGATTGACTGACTTTCATTTACTCCAATATTAAAAAAAAAAGTGAAATAGACTGATGGGCTTTGGAAAGCAAAGCCCATAGAAAGATGTTTCAGATACCATGGGAAGTAAAGAAATGTAGGAGTGAAAATGATTCCTGGAAAGTAGGTAGGAAATTATTTGATGGGTTATGTGGTCATGCCTCTTTTTGGTTACACGCCCTAAAAACTGGTTTGAACCAGTGGTCCTCCGTGGGAAGTGACTTTGCCTCTGAAGGGACATTTGGTAATGACTGGAGACACTTTTGGTTGTCACAACTATGGGGTGACTGTTGGCATCTCATGGGTAGAAGCCAAGGATGCTGCTAACCACCCTACAACACACAGGGCAGCCCTCCCAGCCAAAAAGTCAGTGGTGCTGAGGTGGAGAAATTCTGGTCTAAGAACAAAAGTAGAATTTATTGAATCATAATCGGAAATCCAGGATAAATCTAGTTGCACTCAGATGGTCATTAGAAGCACCTTTTCCTCTTGGGCCTGCCATGTTTCCTGTGAGCTTCATTCTCGGGGAGGTTTCCCCATCATGGTCATAAGATGGGCTTTGGCAGCTCAAGGCTGCTAGCTCAGCCATTTTAGTGGAGAAAGGGATGTCTTTCTCATTGGTTTCCTGAGACTGAGTCTCATTTGGCTAATCTTTATATATGGTCATCCATGGACCACTCATAGTGGGGCTAGAATATTGGCTAGACCTGCGACATACACCCACCCTGACATGGGGTGGGCGTAAGATGTTAGATTGGTCCCATCTAAAACACTTGGACTGAGAGGGTGGCAGAGTGTTTCTCCAAAAGGAAAAGTTTGTGGGGTTTTTTTTGGGGGGGTGGCGGGGGGTGTGGGCAGTTCTGGAATAAGGGAGAGTAGATGCTGAGCAGCCAAGCAACACATGTCCACTACATTTATTTTCTAGGGAAATTCAGAGGGATGGTGGTATGGGGGACACTAGGACCCCTCTCCTCCACCCCTCTCCTCCTCTCTCATCCAAACCCAAGATAAGGTATTTTAATACGCCTGTGGTAGTGTTTCCCTTCCTCTCTCTATGCCTCCTAATATTCATGTTACATTACGATAAATGTATTTATTTACATATCCACGTGTTCTCCTAGACGGTGCAACCCTCAACAGAGGGATCACAGCTAATTCACCTTTGTGTCTCCAACACCTTGCACAGGGTAGAGCACCCAGTAGGTTAAAATAAAACTTTGAGAGCTCAAAGTCAATTTGGTCCTTTTAGACTATTGATCATTCATTCTTGAATGTTTATCAAGCAGCTGCTACTACTGTGTGCCTGACCCTGTGTCAAGCCTTGGAGACATAGCAGGAAACAAGGCAAGAACATGTGTGGTGTAACATCTGGTGGGGTGGCAGCCATTGGACAGGTGACAAAGTGAGTTGCATGCTGCAAAGGGAAGTTCTGAGAGCTGTGGAAATCACAACAAGGGTCCATCTGTGGGAGTGATCCTCAAGGAGCCGTCTAGAAGGTGAGTGAGAGATAGTTTTGGAAAAGTGATTGGAAGAGGTTTCTGTCCAGAGGCAACAGCCTGTGCAAAGCCTCACCGTGGTGGTGGGGCACATGGTCGTGGTCATTGTGACCTGTTTCCAAGATAGGGTTGCATTTTAGGTCTGATTTAAGGAACATTAGTCTCAGCTTTCCACTGTGAAGAGTCTCTTCAGCAGTGATTGTTTAATTTTAAGGAACAGAAACTCATTCAAAGAAATTAAAGTGAATAGGAATTTTGGTTGTCAGGACACAGAAGGTACTCAGGGAATCCAGTGTAACAGCTGGACCTCATGGGACTGGAATTTTGTTAACCAACCGTTTCCTCCATCTCTCTCTCTGGGGCGTATCTCACCACATCTGCTTCATTTTTCTCTCTACAGACTCACATCTGCCACCCAGACCTCAAGTTTTGCTCTTCATTACTTTCCACTTGCCCGGAGCTCTAGCTCATCCTTCTCATAAGCTTTTAGTTCTAGTTTCTAACACCTTCTGACCAACTCAGCCTCTGTATCCCTTTCACATTTCCAAGTCTAAGAATCTGATAGGTTCAGGCGGTGGTATCATTGTTGTCCAATCAGCTGTGGCCAGGGGTGTCACATGGGTGCCTCTGCTGTGTGTAGGCTGGAGAGAGTCTCTGAGAAGGCATGCACATGGGAAATAACTGGGGATCTCTCTGGAGTGGTATGCTTAGACATCAAGGATAACGATGATGCTGCTGCTGCTGCTGCTCAAGATGTGGCCAGCCCTCTTTTAACAACTTACACTTGTTAGCTCATTTAATGCTCACAACCACCCAGTGAAAAGCTAATATTATTTTCTTTTGCTGAAGAGGCTACTAAGATGCAGAAAGTTAGACTAAAATTGCTTCAAATGTTATTTTTGTGAAATGTTAATTGCCAAACACGTCTGATTTCCACCTCAGAGGAATGTTACTCCCAGATAATTGTCTAGGGGACATAGCCATGGTAATTCTCACCCACTTCTCCTTCTCACTCAGAATACTCCAGCCATGCCAGTATTCTTCCGGTTTCTCAACATGCAGCCTTTGAACCTCTCTCCCACTCTTTACTTGGTTAACTTTTATTCTTCTTCAGGTCTTAGCTTAGACATTATTTTCTCAAAGGCACTGTGTGAGATACTTGATAAATACCATCTCATTTGATTCTTTCGATAACTCTGAAACATGTGGGCAGTGCACTTTGTAGATGGTCTCCTTCAACTTCCATTCCAGCCTATTGACTGTGCCATCTATACTGCAGAGGCTGGAAATATAAAAAGTACACTTCCCAGACTCTCTTGCAGCTAGGATCCTGGCTATGATTTAGGTTCTGCAAATCAGATTCCCCCTGAGTCTTGAATTCAGAAATGAGTTAGAAGGGAGAAAGGTATAATGCGACCCACCTTGCTGCTGCAGGTCATGGCAGAGTTGGGGTGGTTCTTCAGCCGCTGCCTCCTTGACTTGGTGACTTCTTGTAGCAGTGGTGGCCGTTTTCTGATCATTGTAGAGGCAGGGAGTTTTGGGGGGCAGGGAGTTGTTCATGGAAGGTCCAACTCTTTGGCCCTTCCATTGGTTTTTCTAAGTCACCTTACACCTAGTAATTGATTCCTTTCTGCTTAAAGTAACTGAGTGGTTTCTGTTGTCTGCAACTGAACACTACCTCAATACTAGATTTCCCGTACCCTGGCCCCTTGCCTCATTTTACAGATGAGGACCTGAGGTCTGAGAATCAGAGTTCAAATGGCTTGATTCAAGTTTCAGAGCACATAAGTGATGGAGAACTTGACTCTCTTCATTTGTCTACCTTTAGTGCTGCCTGTAAGGTCTCCTGTCTGGGCCCCATTTCTCGAGTTCTTTCCTCTAGTGTTCTTCCCACATAGCACATTTGTTCCAATCAGATGGGATCTGATAGTCAATTTATTCTAAGGCCGTAGGGATGTGATGTAACCCTTCCCCAGGCATCTCTGCATTTCTCAGAGGACTATGTGGAGAGTGTGATGATAAACCCCAGAGTATGAATCCCAGGCACCATGGCAACTGCTTGAGGAGGAGGTGAAGGGGGTGGGGAGGGAACATGGGGTGGGAGTCTCTGAAAGGAAGGTCAGGAAAAAAGACCAGGGTTCTCAGCTGTAATTGTCCTGGCCTGATTTCCTTGAGGCCTGTGTTAATCTTCTGGATTTGCTGAAAGGGGCTTGCCCCAGGTGGTAAGCTCCTAAAGCTTTGGATTGGGGCTTATAAACCAATTGGAACACCCCCCTTCCGACCCACTCCCAAGAGCTCTCTGGTTAGATTTTAGACATGCCAGCTAATTCCTTTCTATAGATTCGCCTGGCTTTATTAGGAGTAATGGTACCAAGGGTATTTTTCTTTATAGACATTATAATTAGTAATTGTTTTGAAGGGCAATGGCTGTTAAACTACTTATTTTTTCTTTTCCTGGAGGACAGGACAATTTCTAAGACGGATGATTTCACAATTGAAATTCCATGTCTCCCAGAGGTAGATTTTTATAGCGGTTGGTGGAAGCAAAATCCTCTTCTTTTATTTTTTCCATTCCACATCCAGACACAGACATACACAAAAGCCGTTTCTGGGAAGGGAAGCGGAAACACAGGGCCTCCGCTGAGTGTGCGGCAGTTTTATAGACAGTCGCCTGGCTCGCTGGCTAATGGGATGGATGATAAATGCTCCCGAGATACCATTTCAGTCAATTAATTAGTTAATGTTTAAAGATGGGGAGTGTCATGTGGATAGAGAACATTATGATTCTCTTAATAAAAAAGACAAAATTAGAAAATACAGGAACGAGAAGATAGTGCCAGTTTTGCCTTTGAACTCTAACTTCTCTTTGATTCTGGAGTGAGTCAGGGAGCTGTGAGTGCTCTCTATGGCCAGGTCACCTCCAGTGGGTTCTTTTCTTCGAGGCAGAAAATTTCAGTCCAGGAAGTACGGTGGGGTCATTGGTTATTTCCTTGTAAGTGACACTTGTTGCATGGAAACATCCAGAATAGGGTACGTTGTTTGCGGCTGCGAAGCTGGTTGGAGTAATTTCCTAAACCAGTCACTCCCAGAAATGACTGGAAGATGGGTGAGTGGCAGGCAGGCCCTTCTTTAGGGCACCACAGGGTTCAAGATCCAGAAAATAAAATTTAGTCCTTTTTTTGTGAGGCTTTTGAGCTTTGAGCTGGAGACAAGAAGTAAAGGTTGGGATACCTGGGTGAATATTAACTGAAACAAAGATGAGAGCATAAGCGATGTTGTTAATAAAAGGAGAGGTTCCTAGAGCAATGGCTACCAACAGGGCCCAAGTCCCCCGATTTTGTACCACTGGCTTCCCTGCTGGGTGAGCAGTTACTTCAGTGAAAAGGTTTGGCGTGAGGGCAGACAGCGCACACCCAATATAGTGTTTATCAAATCCATGCACTCCAACCATCCTAGACAGATGCCCGCATCACCCATTCCACTGTTTGGACTCATCTGCCTAATTTTGAAGATCCCCCCAAAAGGGAGGGGGCATGAGAGAAGTCCAGACACAATGATTTCTTGAAGTTTCATTCTATCCAGGTTTTTGACAGAATAGCAATGTTTGATTTGAAAGATACATCCCTGGTACAACATACTCATGGTTGCGGGCTGATCAAAGACTTTTTCTTTTCCTGTCACAGCCGCTCAGACATTTTTCATGAACAGAAGTTGGAAAGCACAGTCTCTAGTAGTGAGGGGGATTCAGGCTTTGGGGTTCAGACAGTGGTATGGTCCAAACTCTGGCTATCACCTGCCAGCTGTGTAAACCTGTGGTGTTTTCCTATCTGCTCAGAGCCTCAACTTCCTCATGCATTAATGGGGTAATAAACATATTTATCTCGGAGGATTAGAAAGTTGTTTATTCACTTATTCCACAAAAATGTATTGAGCTTCTGTAACCTGGCAGGCATGTACTGGCTTCTTGGTCTCACAGTGGCAAGAGAGGAACGTTCCTTGCTTTCATGAAGTTTCTATTCTCATGAGGAGCAGGCAGTAATTGAATGAGTTAACTACAAGTGGTGATGGCCTACGGAGAAAACACAATAAAGGAACATCATAGAGAATAGCTGGGTGTGGAAGATGGGCACCTTAGCGAGCGAGGACCTCTCTGAGATGACAATGAATCGAGAAATGAGGGATAACAAGGAGGGAGGCACACACGTATCTGGAGAAGAGCATTGCCAGCAGCGACAGCTGCAAGTGCAAAGGTCCTGAGGTAGGAAATGGCCAGCATGGCTGTAGCATGGTTAGTGATGTGAAGGCCTGGGCATAGAGTTAGACAAGAAGGTAGGCAGGCGGCAGATCATGTAGAGCCTCTTAGGCTATCAGTTAAAAAATCTCAGTCCAGTGCCTGGCACAGAGATAGTGCTCAATAATCTATTTCCTTTTTTTATAATTCCTTTCCCTTAAAGTATGGTTGAATTTTGGTCAAGGTATCAAAGTACCATTCTGGCTGCTTCTTCCTCCCATAGAGCTAAAAGAATCTGTTAGTTTAGTAACAAGAAAGTTTCCCTTTTCTCACAATGCCATAGACCAAGGGAAGGTACCAGCTGGGAGTTCCATGTGTCTCAGAGGGAGGGGAACGAGAGTCCAAGATGCTTAGGAGTCCATGAATAAGTACTGAGTGGATGGACCATGAGACATTCGTTTAATAAGCTTGGATTTTCATATCTGTAAAAGTCTCTACCATCTTCATTAGAATACAATCCACTTACACGAGCTGGACTTCAAGAATCTGCATCCTCAAATAACCAGAACACAAGCTCTGTCCTTGGCTTCTAGGAGAAGGGTAAAGACAAGGAATAGCAAATAAAATGAGTGATAACAAATAAAGTTTTAAATAAAAATCCCACATGCCAAAGATCTCTGCTGAGTCTGCCTAATTCCTAACACCATGTTTAGCCCCAAAATTCCTGATTCTCAGGTCTGCAGGATGTTCTTCTCTGTCAGAGACTCCATTTCTTTGGGGGAATTTATTCCCAGTGGGCAGCAACGTGGGCGAACCTATTGATTCTTTTTCCAAATAATAAGGGGGGAAATAAATGGTATTTTCAATTTTATTCCTCAGCTAGCCAGGGAAAAAACACACCCTAAAAACATAAAACCAATGTGTGCTTGATCCCCAGTTAATCAAATTTTTGTTGTGGTTGGCAGACAAAAGCTGAGCAGATTTTTTTCCAAGTGTGGTGCAAAATAGAGCTGGATTTTACTGTAATTTTGTCATTAGGACCAAGAGAAGAAATCACATCAATCAGAGATAATTTCGCTGAACTTCCCAGAGGGCTGTGAAAGGAAGAGTGAACTCCCTGTTGCTCTGAAGTGGCAGCAAGTTATTGTCCAACAGATGAATTGAACAGATGGGAGGAGGTGTCAGTGTGAAATTGATATGTGCCCTGGTGATAGAAAAGAGGACACTGCTTGGAAAATGACGTGGGGGGCGCAGAGAGGGAAGATCTCGCTGAGTCCCGAAGGTCTGATTTGGCATCTAGAGAATGACAGATATAGGGAGACACTTGGCCAAAAGCTCATGGCAGAAACAATTAACAAATAAGTAAATTACTTTAATAAACATTTATTAAGCATTTACTATATCCCAGGTACTATGCTTAAGTGTTAAGATATAGAAACATATCAGGCCTTTTTCTCTCCCAAAGGCCTACACTAAATGTGACGACTGGGGAAGACAAATGGGGAGAAACAGGCGACATGGATGATTCCCAGGACATTCAGAGTGATGAGGACCACGACAGAGGGGACACGGGGCTCTGGCCTGGGGACTCAGAGATGGCTTTCTGGAGAAGATGTCTGGGATGGGATTTTTTCTAATTATAGAAGTAGTATATGTTTTCTTAAGTTGAGATCCTGTATTAGTCATCTATTGCTTCATAGCAAATTATCCCAAAAACCA
Organism: Myotis nattereri; assembly: GCF_964212035.1. Lineage (NCBI taxonomy): Eukaryota > Metazoa > Chordata > Mammalia > Chiroptera > Vespertilionidae > Myotis > Myotis nattereri. The sequence goes on along the minus strand of NC_138079.1, from coordinate 89,935,800 downwards.
AGATGCTTAAAACAACACACATTTATTATCTCACAATTTTTGTGGGTCAGGAGTCTGGCTGTGGCTTAGCTGGGTTCTCTGTTTCATGGTGTTGCAAAAGGCCCAACGTCTATGAAGACTCAAGTGGGGAAGTATTCATTTCAAGCTCACTGACTGGTTGTTGGCAGCACTGAGCTATTTCCTGGCCATTGGTCAGAGGCCACCCTCGGGTCCTTGCCACAGGGATCCGTGCTACTTGGCCGCTTGCACTGTCAAAACATGCAAGCCGGGAAGACACCTAGCAAGTCTGTTAGAGGCTGCTGGTAAGATGGGAGTTACACATCATTTCCCACCTGATCACAGAAGTGACACCCCTCAGCTTTAAACTTAGAAGCAAGTCACACTCAACAGAGAGGACTGCACAAGGGCAGGAACACAAGGAGACAGAGGTCATTGGATGCCGTGTCGGAGCTGTCTGTCATAGCTCCCGGAAGCAGCTCCTGGACTGCGGACTCATATGAAACTGATCTGTTAGGAAGTGTTTCCAGGAAATAACACACGCAAGTGTGTGATAACAAGCAAAGTCCTACAGAGGAAGACGTTGGCTCAGTCTGCAGGGGAGATGGGGAGTCAGCATTATTGGAGTTATCCCCATTGGGGGTAAGGGACCTGGAGTATTTACACCCCTCCGCCCACCTGCCATTCCTTGGCTAAGTGCTGCTCTTGCGGGACATAAATTCTCAGGGACTTGTGGCTCTCCAAGCCTGAAGAGCAAGTGGGTGTTAAGAGCCTGAGGCTGTTGAGAGTGGAAGCCCATGGGGGGCTTGTAGGCATGAAAATGTCAAAGGGATCCTGGGGAACGTGGGAGAGCAGTGATGGCATCTGCTACCCACGTTTATTATAAAAATTGTGAAAATGTAGGAACGTGTGAAGAAATGAAGAAACCTGCAGGAGTAACAGCTACTGGAAGCAGATTGTAAAGGTTAGGAATGCATCTGGAAAAAGGAGATGGGAAGAATGATGTAGGCAGAGTAAACACCAGGGAGGGAATTATGGACGTGAGCGGGCATATCACTTTATAGTAACACTAAGTAGATTTAAAAAAATAGATTCTAAGTAAAGCATAGGGTTGGTAGGATCCATGGGCCACAGATGGGGTTTTACTGACCTGTGCATAAAGGCTTTTGAGCCAATATTGAAAAGTGGCAGATCCTACCAAAAATCTGGATTTCCTGATTCTTTTGAAAACTTGGAAGAGCTCTCAATACTGAGTCTGTATTCCTCGTGGGAAAAGGAGCTGGGCATGTGAAATTGCTCAGGTCTGGAGTTGGGGTGTGCACCTGTGGTTTCCTCTCCCAGCACCCTCTACTGTGTCCCTTCTGGCCTTTGAGATTGGGACACATGATTGAGTGCGACAGGAGAGTGGTGGAAGGTGAGGCTGGCAGGGCCTCAAACATCATGCTGAGGATCGAGGAGTATATCCTGGGGCACTGGGGAACCACTGAAGGTTTTATGTAGCAGGATGACATTGTGAAATTTGTGCTTTAGAGAGCCCTCATCACTTGACCCCACTGACACACCAAATCAGATCTGGGGATCAGCTATTAGATAGGTCAAGCTTTTAAAATAGATCTCAGCTGTTCACATTTAGGTTAATTATAGTCCTTGTCCATGAGACACTGCCATTTCTCTAAGAATGAATCTGTTATTTTACTTTAATGGATTAAATATTTAATAATTTAATAACTGTCCATGCACCTGTCAGCCAGCCCGAGTGCTGTAACATTGACACGAACTTACATCTATTTCTGTCTCACCTGTTAATGGGATTCTGCTGTCTTTGCTTATTTATCAACTATTCTTCATCCTAGTAACCTGGCAAAGATCAGATGAGCTTAAAAATCATCTTGTTCTGCTGTTTTTTAAGAACCTCTCTATTCATGGGGAATTCATGGCTTTAGCAAGCGGCAAATTCCAGTTGTTAGAAAGTTGGCCCAGTCCACCGATTCCAGCTATGCTGTCCATTAACTTTCTCCCATTCACCTGGAATCTGGTAAACACAGTCTTCATTCAACATGTATTGAGCTCCGGCCTTGGATAAGGCACTGTGGGGAATACGAAGGTGGTTAAGACAAGGTTGTCTGCCCCAGTGGAGTTTATAGTTTAGTAGCAGAGCTAAGACAAATACACAGATAATTATAATATAACTAGAGGCAGAATGCATGAAATTCTTGCAATGGTAGGGACCCTAGCAGCTGCCAGCTGCCAGCTGGGGCCTCCCTCCCTTCCCCAGGCCACCTGCTGCCATTGGCCGGGCCTCCCTTTGTTCCCTGGCCGGCCCCACCCGCTGGTCCAGGGGACAATTTACATACTACGCTTTTATTATATAGGATGTCAAGAGTGCTGTGTAATATAAGAGAGGACAAGCAAAGTGTTACCGGAATTCAGAAAGAGAGATGGAGGTTAATTCCAAGTAGAGGAATTTGGAAAAGCTTCATGGAGTAGGTAACGTTGGGGCTGTCTCTTGATGGAGCGGGGCATGATGGCTTTGCAGGTTGCGGGGAGAGGATAGTGCTGTTCAGGGAAAAGGAACAGCATGGACAAAGGTGGGAGAGCACTGGGCTTGTCAAGCCCAGGGACGTGATTATGGGCATAGATTGTCATTGCCTAGGAGTCTAGCTGTAGAACTTAAAGACAGAGGGGACTGCAAGGGGACTGAGGCCCCAGCCCTTCATGGTACAAACCAGTGGTCAGCAAACTGCGGCTCAGAAACTGCGGCTCGTGAGCCACATGCAGCTCTTTGGCCCCTCGAGTGTGGCTCTTCCACAAAATACCAACTTCTGCGCATGGGCCATGAAGTTTCAGTCGCACTGTACGTGCGCGCCCGCAGGTGGTATTTTGTGGAAGAGCCACACTCAAGGGGCCAAAGAGCCACATGTGGCTCGCAAGCCGCAGTTTGCTGACCACTGGTATAAACTATTTACCTGCCAATCTACCCTGTTTTCCCTTCATTTGGCTAATTCTCTCTCCTCTGTCTCCTCCTCCGATAAGTCTTCTCTACTTTCCCTGGTTGGCGTAGGCGCTTCCATGTACTCTCAGATTTCCCTGGGTTTACCTCTGTCATAGGCCTCTCTGTCCTGTATTTTCATGGCTCTGTTGTAATTGTGGGTTTATATCTTGGTCTCCTCCACCAGACCACGAGCAGTTGAGGGCTAGCATTGTGACATCTATCCCAGTGTATCTTTAATACGTAGCTCAGTGCTGGCATTTGGTAGGTATGGATATATGGATAGTTGTCAAGTGAGTGAATGCTCCCTGCTCTGGTCCTATTACTGTCTATTTCTCTCCTCCATTATCCTGCCCATTGGCCTTAGAACATGTATTTAGTTCCTTATACTTTGCCCTTTGCTGTCACTCAAGGTCTTCACTTTGCCTTATTCTAAAATATATTCTCATTTTATGCATTACATTTGGATTCATATTCCAGCTCCCATACTGGCCAGTCCCACAAAGAGACCATCTGGACAAATCCCATTTATTCAGCCAACCTGCTCTGCTTTGAGCCCCAATTATGATCCCTTGGGCATTTTCCAATCCAACAGTTACTTATTGAGTGCCCATCACATACGAGAGAGCCCCGTGATGCTCTTGGGTTGACCTAAGTTTGGCTGCACCCCTAAGTCTCCCCAGAAAACAAAGAGGCTGGAGAAAATGACAAGTTCCCATGGAGCGGTCTGATGTGTCAACCAGATTAATTCATCCCACGCCACAGTTAGATGAGTGTCTGGGTCCCTCAGGCGAGTCCCGATGGCAGCCACCTCTTCCACTGGTCATCGGGAATCTATCTGGGCTCTTTCGAGGGGGAACAGAGATTGTAATTCTGAAGTGGAACAGAAAGAAATGTAATTGGATCAATGAGCTGTTAATGATGCTATTGATCAACTCTCCGCCGTTGTGGATGGGCTGGCCATGGAGAACTGGGCCGCCTTTGACACAAAGCCTTCTGCAGATTGTAAAGTGCTTTTTGTGTGCAGGATCTTGCGTAAATCATTACCATCCCTCTCGGCCAAAGATGGAGCTTAGGGTGTCAGGCAGGCTTGCCAGACACTGGGTGAGTCTCTGGGATGGGAAGAAAGATCTGTGTGGGTGTTTGTGGTTTGCAGGGTGGTTTCGAGCATCAAACCACCTTGTGTTTATTGCTGTCTGGTTTCTCATGTGGGAGGAATGGGAAGCAAAGTGCCTGCCTCTCTGAGGGGCAATCACTGAGTCAGTTACCGTGCATCTGCTCATGGACTCATGTGTGCCTGTCTCGGAGAGTGAAGTAGAGTTCCAGCAGGTGACGTGGGGGCTTTCTGCAAGGAATTGATGTGAATAAGATCCCATTTCTACAGAATAGACAGTGACCACCATGCTCCCTTATGTCTACATGTCTGTCTAGAATTAAATGAGGATGGAGAATAAATGGAGGATCACAGACTGGGCTGTTTTGTATGGGATTTCAGACAGGACAGGGCACTGGGCAGGGTGGGGTTGAGAGGGGGGCAGGGCGAGCAAGCAAAAATGATTAGGAAATGGAAGTGCTCTCTCTCAGCATGATTTAGTCACTTTTATGCATTTATGTAAAATTAATAAGTACCTGGACACATGTGTAAGGTAAATAATTGAAAAAAACCCTATAATGTAATCAAGTGATGTTATTTTTATTCATGTAACATCTATTCGTGATAAACTCTGTGCCAGGCACTGTGCTTGGTGTGGGTGATGCAGGGACAAGACCCAGGGCCCATCCTTGAGAAAGTACTTTATAATCTGTCAAAGTGCAATACAAACTGCTGGCGTGGTTTTCAATCCTGGCTGCACATCAGAGTTGCCACGGGAGCTTTACACAAATTCTGATGCAGGCGGGGGGCAGGGGGGTGGGGTGAGGGTGGGGGGACACATGCAGACCAACTAAATCTGAATCTGGAGTCTGGGCACCTGAGTTTTAAAAGAATCTCCCTTAATGTGAGGGTTGAGAACACTGTCTGAGGACCTGTATTCTAATACCTTAAGACATTATTTTAGGCCACAATATCTATTAATAACTTTAGGCTAGGCTTTTGCAAGGCTTTCATTTATTTAACAAAATGCTCCAGCAGTTTTGGCCCTGTAGGGGTGGTCCCTGAATGCCTGTACAGCATCTTTACAAGGCTACTGAGCTAAAGGGGGGACCGGAGAGGATGCTTAAGGATGAAGGACGACTAAGAAGGGCGTGGTCTGACCTCACGGCTCCTCCCCATGGGCTTCTGAGTCCCTGCCATCTGCTGAAGGTCTTTTTTAGTCTGGGTGGCATTCAGATAAAAGCAGCGCCTCCTTGGCCTGCTCCTCCTGGGCGGGCGGAAGCAGTGAGGTTCTGAACTCAATTGGGGGCTCTCCCTCCTCTAAGATGCCAGCACTTCCTAATGAATTGTTTGCCCACTTAAAAATACACACATGTCGCTTAAGGAGACTCAACAGGTGAAGCCCAGTAATTAAGGATCTCTGCAGGAGGGAGCTGAAGGCAGCAGCTGGCTCTCTTTAACTGTGCCATTAGTCAGCCCACCTGCACAGGAACGGAGGGCACCAATTATGCCGCCCACCCAGAGGACTGGGCCATCCTCCTTCCCAGGATTCTCCCTGCCGCCTTTCAGGGCGATGGAGGGGCAGGTGCAGGGCGGGGCAGTGCTGAGGCAAGCAGGCACCTGGGATGCAAAATGGAAGCTGCACTCACCCTGCAGGGAAGCATTTCAAGACAGGGAAGGCAGAGTCTGCAGGCCTATTGAGGCTTAGGCTTGAACTCCTTGAATATCACTTCTTTGAGATTGTACTGGACAAAGCCAATTACATGGCCAGCTCAGATTCAAGAGGGTGGAGAAATAGACCCCACTCCTTACTGGGAAGAACAGCAAAGTCGGATTAGAAAGGGATGTGCATGTCAGGGTGGGATGAGGCCCTGTAATTCGAACTTGACTTACAAGTACTCTCATTGCTTGTGATCATTGCTACTTCCTAGTTCACAGGCAGTCCTTGTGGCAATGCAGAACAGGTGACAGTGTGCAGAATGACTTTGTCTGTATGGGCTTATCTATGTGGCTAGTGATGGGTCAGTTGGAGAAGCCACAGATGTGCAAAATCCCTTGAGATTCTCAGGTGCCTCTAATTTGCATTTTCATAATGCATATATAGAACTTCAGCCTCCTCCTTGTCCTTGTTCCTTTTTTGACCCAGCTGGTATGCCCCAAGGGTGTCTGTATCAGCCCTGGTTGCTTCTAGACTGCCACTTATTTCTATGCCTCTCTCCATCATTCTGTGTTACTGCATTATTATGACACAAGTGTCATAGAGTTCCTGGTTACTTTAGGCCTGGGCAGGCCATTCCTGGGCAGGCCATTCTTCGTGATAGTCCCTTGGTTTCTTCCAATTGTGCCCAAGTCATACTGTGCATCTCCAATGCAAACCTGGCAAACAACAAAATATTTACATTCTGTGATCTCCTGTAGATCCTATTGGTGTTAAGCCAACTTCTGTGATTTTTCAATGTCTTAGCATTTTTGGTGTTAGCCGGCTTTTCCCCAGGTAATTAGGTCTATCTATTTAAAAAGTATGATTAAACCTGAGGACTCTAATCTCCTTTAGATCTTTATTCAAAAATCACTTTCTTAGTGAGTCCTTCCCTAACCCTACTGTTTAAAATTTAAACTCTCCCCAGCCAGTTCCAGCCCCCTCTTTTTATTTTTTCTCTCCATAGTACTTAACTCCAACTAGCATTCTATATGCTGTACTTGTTTATAGTCTGCCTCTTCTCTTCTAGAATGCAAGCTCCATGAAGGTAGGGAGTGTTTGTCTGTTTGGGTTACTGTTACAGACTCAGCACCCAGAACAGTGCCTGGCTCCTAGTAGATAACTCAACAAATATGTTTTGAATGAATGGATAAATCACCTCTAATAGTTTTGAACTATTCATATCTATCTCTATTTTGTCTATATCTGCCTATCTCCATCCCGGCATTCATCCATGCATCCACTCATGCATGCATGCATGCGTCCACTCATCCATCCACCCAGCCACCCACTCATCCATCCACCTACCCAACCATCCATTCATCATTTATCTATCCATCCATCCACTCATCCATCCAACCATCCATCCACCCACTCACTCATCCATCCATCCATCTATCCATCCATCCATCCATCCATCCATCCAACCATCCATCCATCCACCAACTTATCCATCCATCTACCCAGCTATCCATCCTTGCATCCATCCACCTAGCTATCCATCTATCCATCTGTCCAATCATCCCATCCATCCATCCACCCACCCACCCATTCATTTACCCATCCATCAATCTAGTGAGTCTGCCTGGTTAACACATAGCATGGCTTAAATAATGACCAGAAGAACTGACAACTCGGAGCAGATCAATTAATATCAGAGTATCTGTGGCTTCTCAGGCTCCTCGTTCTTGCTGAGGGTTTATCTTTGAGGCGAGGGGAGTCTGTGGTGAACATAAAGGCAATTCCTCAGCTAGACAGAGCCCAGGTCCTGCTACATCTGAGAGGTATCATTAGGGAGCAAAAACTCTTTCATGCCTGGAGCTTTAAAAAGCGGAAACTGTGAACATTAGAGAATTTCTTATTTTAATCTGAGATGCTTTAGTGTTGGGGGGCTGGGAGGGTACCACAGGAGAGTAAGATTCATTCCATCTTTATGTCATTCTGAGGAGATCTGCGAGTTGTTTTCAGCCCTTGTACACTTCTCCATTTTTAAATGTTTGCTGAGGGATTTGTGTCTGTATGAGTGTGTGAGTGTGTGAGTGTGTGTGTGTGTGTGTGTGTGTGTGTGTGTGACTTTTAGTTGCCACTCAGTGAGGCAAAGCAAGAGCAAAATACTTTCAGATCATTTGCCAAGGGCAGTGCTGGTTTAAGGTAGGAAACGGGAGGGGTCTCTATTCTACCTCAAGTCACTGGTAGCTGTAATCTGCCTCCTGGGGCTCCTTTCCCTGTGGTTGCAGCCCTCAGAGTAGAGACACAGCAGTTGCCCATGGCTGTATCTGATCAAACCATCCTTTTGTTTGGCTCACACAGTGTCGATTTTATTTTATTTTTTCTTTTGAACTGTTAGGCTCATCAAACATCAACATTGGTCTACGCAGGGCTCCAGTGCAAGAAAGAGTTGACGTAGCAGGCATTGAATACCTGCTTCCTTTTTAGGAGCCTGGGATTTCAAAAGTTACACCTGGTTGTTGTGCATACATAACCAATTGACAATAAAACCCCTGTACTGAGAGTCTGAAGTGGGCTCCCTGGCAGAAGCACTGCACACACGTCGCTGAGTTTTGTTGGAGGAAGAGCATGTTTAGTGTGATCCCCGGGAATGGAGGGGGGCAGTGAATGCTGCGGGCCTGTGCACGGATTCCTCCAATCATGGGTGATGCACTCTTTCCTCCTTGCTTGTCCTTGTCATAAACTACAGTGAGTACAGTTGCCTCTCAGTCTTAGGTGCTGGTCTTCCTAGCACATCACTGACTGTCTTATTTATTTGTCTTCAGGTTCATCTCTTTTTATCCCCACACCTCACTCCCATTCATTCATATTCACTACCTAAAGGGGTCACCATTTTGTGCTTAACATATATCTTTTTGTTTGTGTATGTTCTTGCAGCATGTGTATTTTTTTGGTGTAATATATATACATATATATTTCTATTTTTCTAGCCTATCTACACTAATAAAAGAGAAAAATGGTAATTGGCATATGGCGATACCGTTTTCATTGGCTAATCAGGGCTATATGCAAATTAACTGCCAACTAAGATTGGCAGTTGACTGCCAACAAGATGGCGGCTAATTTGCATATGTAGGCACAATGCAGGGAGGCAAAAGGGAAAGCAGAAAGAAGCCCCCTGCCACTGACAGTGATCTGAAACCCTGGGGCCGCCTTTGCCCTGCCCCCCAGCCATGATCGGAGAATCAGGCGCCTTTGCCACCCTGGCCAGTGATAGCAGGAAGTAGGGGTGGAGCCAGCGATGGGAGCTGGTCACGGTCGAAGCTGGCAGTCCCAGGAGCTAGGGGTCCCTTGCCTGGGCCTAAAGCGAAGCCCACGATCGCGGCGCCCCCCGCTACAGCTGTGGGTCCCCGCTGCCTGGGCCGGACGCCTAGGCCAGAGGCGTTAGGCCTGGGCAGGGCAGAGCCTGCAACCGCGGGGAGCTGGGGGTCCCCTGCCCAGGCCTGACACCTCTGCCGGAGGCCTCAGGCCTGGTCAAGGGGCCGATCCGGTGATTGGTGATCGGAGGGTGATGAAGGTCAACTCCTCTGGCTGAGGCATCAGGCCTGGGTGGGGGGCGGAGCTGGGGATTGGGGGGATATGATGGTCCCCTTGCCCAGGCCTGATGCCTGGGTCAGAGGCGTCAGGCTTGGGCGGGGGGTGGAGCAAGCAATCAGAGGGAGATGGGGGTCCCCTGCCCAGGCATGATTCCTGGGCCAGAGGCCTCAGGCCTGGGCGGGGGCCAGAGCCAGTGATCGGGGGGAGATGGGGGTCCCCTGTCCAAGCCTGACACCTCTGGCGGAGGCGTCAGGCCTGGGCAAGGGGCCGATCAGGTGATCGGAGGGTGATGGGGGTCAACGCCTGAGGGCTCCCAGTATGTGAGAGGGGGCAGGCTGGGCTGAGGGACACTCTCCCCCCCCCCCCCCACACACACCCAGTGCACGAATTTCGTGCACCGGGCCCCTAGTCCTATTAATAAAAGCCTAATATGCTAAGTGTCTGGTCATTTGTTCAACCAATCAAAGTGTAACATGCTAATGATATACTAAGACCGCTCAACTGCTCGCGATTATGTGCACTGACCACCAGGGAGCAGACAGTTGACACTTTGACCAGATGCTACGACGTGCACTGATCACCTAGGGGTAGATGCTCTAACCGGTAGGTTAGCTTGCTGCTGGGGTCCGGCTGATCAGAACTGAGCAAGACAGGCCGGACACACCCTGGAGCCCTCCCACGATCCCTCCCCGGCTGGCCAACCTCCTGCGTCCCTCCCCAGCCCCGATCGTGAACCAGTGGGGTCCCTCAGCCTGGCCTGGACCCTCTCACAATCCAGGACCCCTCAGGGGATGTTGGAGAGCCAGTTTCAGCCTGATGCCACAGGCCAGGCCGAGGAACCCCACTGGTGCATGAATTCATGTACTGGGCCTCTAGTTGAGATATAATTGTCATATAACATTGTGTAAGCTAAGGTAGGACACATCAATTTGATGCACTTACACGTTACAAAATTATTACCACCATGGCATTAGTTAATACCTCCATCATGTCACATAATTAGACCCCAAGAACTTATTCATTATATTTCTAAAATGGTTCTTTATTATTTACTAGAGGCCTGGTGCACAAAATTCATGCACTCGGGGTGGGGGGAGGAGGTCCCTCAGCCTGGCCTGCACCCTCTCACATACTGGGAGCCCTCAGTCCAGGAGCCCTCGGGGGATGTCTGACTGATGGCTTAGGCCTGCTAAGCCACCAGTTGGACATTCTTAGCTCTGCCGTGGAGGCAGGAGGGGCTCCCGCCACCACCACTGCGCTCGCCAGCTGTGAGCTCAGCTTTTGGATGAGCGGCGTTCCCCCTGTGGGAGCACACTGACCACCAGGGGGCAGCTCCTACTTGAGTGTCTGCCCCCTGATGGTCAGTGTGCGTCATAGCAACCGGTTATTCTGCTATTGGGCTGAAACTGGCTCTCTGACATCCCCTGAGGGGTCCTGGATTGCGAGAGGGCACAGGCCAGGCTGAGGGACCCCACTGGTGCACAGTCGGGGCCAGGGAGGGACGTGGAAGGTTGGCCAGCCGGGGAGGGAGTGCTCCAGGGCATATCTGGCCTGTCTCGCTCTGTCCCAATCGGCTGACCCCAGCAGCAAGTTAACCTACTGGTTGGAGTGTTGCCCCCTGGTGGTCAGTGCACATCATAGCGAGCAGTTGAGTGGCCTTAGCATGTCATTAGCATATTACGCTTTGATTGGTTGAATGGGTGACTGGACATTTAGCATATTAGGCTTTTATCATATAGGATGGAATAGGACTTTGAATCAATATTTTATTTATTCTATATCTTAAATTATACAGTACAGTTGTCTCTCTCTTTTTGTTTTGTTATACGGATCTATGAAATTTAACACATTATAGATTCCTGTAACTACTACCGGCACAATCAGGATACTGAACACTTTCATCACTCCAAGGAACTCCTTTGTGTTCTTTCTTTATTGTCATACTCTCTTTCATCCATAATCCCTGGCAACCACATCTGCCCCACTATAATTTTTTTTTTTTAAGAACGTCATATAAATGGGTTCATATGGTAACATTTGCTATTGGCTTCTTTCACTCAGGACAGCACCTTTGAGATTCATCCAGGTTGTTGCCTACGTCAGCTGTTTCTTTTTTCTTTTTTTGCTGAGTAGTATTCTGTGGATGGGATGTTTGTTTATCTACTCTCTCACTGAGGGATATTTGGATTGTCTCCAGTTTTGGTGATTATGAATGACACTGCTGTACACATTTCTGTATCTATGTACAGGTTTTTGTGTAAGCATAAGTTTTCATTTTTTTAGAACACTCAGGAGTGGCATTACTGGGCCATATCGTAAGTGTATGTTTAACTTTATAAGAAATTGCCACACTATTTTACAGAGCGGCTGAGCCATTCTGCATTCCCATCAGCAATGTGTGAGAATTTCTAATTGTGCTGCATGTTTGCCAGCACTGAGTGCTGTCAGGGGAGCCTGTGTCTTTTGAGGGTGCCCCTCCAAATTTTATTTTTAGTCATAATATAAAGAGCACAAATCTTACATAGACAGCTTGATATATGTGCAGATCCCTGCTTAATCACCACCGAGATGAAGATGAAGAACATTTCCAGCACTGTAGAAATCTTCCTTGTGGACTCTTAAAGTCTGTCATCCTCAGAGGGAACTACTGTAATCTCTAAAACTATTGATTACTTTTGTCTGATTTTGAACTTTATTACAGAAATCACATAGTATGTTCTCTTTGTTTCTGGTTTCTTTTGCTGAACATTTTGTCTATGAGGTCATCCATGTTGCATATAGTTGTGGTTTTTCCATCTTCATTGCTATATAGTATTCCACTATCTGGATATACCTCTATTTGTTAACAACTGGCTGTTGCATGTTTTTTTGGGGGGGGCTATTACGAATTAAACTGCTGTGAACATACTTATACATGTGTTTTGGTGACACACTCATTTCTCTTGAATACCCTTCCAGGAATGGAATTGCTGGGTCATAGTTTTTATATTTGGCTTTAGTATATACTGCCAAACAATATTCCAAAGTGCTTGTATCAATGTACTCTCCTACTGTGTACACTTAAAAAATTTATTTGTGTGAAATGGTACTAATGACCGCATATTGTTTGTCACCCTCCCCTCTCGCATTATAGTTGTAAATCCACCTCTACTACTGTATATCTAAAATGTCACTTCTAATATTCCATGGTGTTCATTCATCCACCTTTACTTGCCTTCTTCCCCAGTGATGGACACCCTTGGTGCCTCTAACTTCCTGAAACCACAAGTAACGTTGCAGTGATTCGTATATGTCCTTATAAGGAGTCTGGTGAGAATTTCTTGCAGAACTGCTGGTCATTGGGTCTGTGCCTCTTACTCTGATAAATAGCAATACCTGTGTCTACTCCCATCAGCTATTCCTGAAGGTTCTGTATCCCACATTCCTGCCAATACTTGTCCTTTTTGAACTTTGTCAGCATAGTAGGTGTAAATATCTCATTAATATTTTAATTTGCATTTCTTTGCATACAAATACATTTTGGCATCTCTTTATATATATATTTAATGTTTATGTGTATGAGCCATAGGTTCCATTAAATTAGGGTTTCTAAACCTTGGCACTGTTGTCTTATTTGTGGGGGCGGTGGGGGCATGCTGTCCTGGTCATTGTAGGATCTTTAGCACCATCCCTGACCTCTACCCACTATGTAGTAATAGCACCTTCCCCCTAGTTGTGACAACCAAAGGTGTTTATAGACAGTGACCATTGTCCTCTGGGGAGCAAAAGTGGCCCCAATTGAGAATCAGTTCTGTAAAGGGACCAGAGTGAAGCAGACACTAATTAAATATAAAATATCCAAAGGTCTAGACCAGTGGTCGGCAAACTCATTAGTCAACAGAGCCAAATATCAACAGTACAACGATTGACATTTCTTGTGAGAGCCAAATTTTTTAAACTTAAACTATATAGGTAGGTACATTGTTATTAACTTAATTAGGCTACTCCTAAGGCTTAGGAAGAGCCACACTCAAGGGGCCAAAGAGCCGCAGTTTGCCGACCATGGGGCTAGACCACAGAGTTGAGCATTCAGAGGTAGTGGAGTTAGAGGCGGATGGAAATCTGGTTATGGGGATATGGAATCTTTCCATTCTCTGACCTAACTAGATCCCAGTGGCATCAAGACCTGGGACTGCTGTCCCCCACATTCTACTTATCTCCCAGTGCTCATTGATTTTGCTTTAGAAATTTTCCACCTGAGAACCAGGCCAACCCGGTGAACAGTGACACCCATAGGACACTGATGTAGGTACCTGAGGCCAGGTTAGTGGGAAATGTCAGGGTGGACAGCCAGAGGGAGATTCCAGCTGTGGGTGGAGAAGCAGTGTACTTTACTAGGGCCCATGATGACCTCAGAGTGCAAAGCTGGGTGGATCGGAGCCTTGAGTGAGCAGCCTGAAATGGGCAGGAAAAGTGGCCCTGCACTCCTTAAGGGTCCGGGAGGCTTGCTGTTGAGAATGCCAGTTGCCCCACTAACCTTCTTTTCTCTTCACTGAACATTATGAGGTTGTTCCTGCCTCAATGCTGTGGCACATTATGTTTATTTTGCCTCAGATGTTCTTCCTTTAGTGCGCAGGATAGCCAGATCCTTCTGATCACTTATGACTTGGGTTAGCTATCATTACAGACCTATTGTTTATTGCCATATTCCCAGCCATGAGAGCAGTGCTAAATGGGTTATGAACTTACCATGTTCATCATTTACTGGATAAAAAAATTTGTAGAGCTTAAGAAACTTCCTTAAGTTTACACATCAATTAAATTGAGAGCTGGGATTTGAACTCAGAGGTTATGTTTTCAAGGCCATGGTCTTATCATTATACTATATTTAATCTCCATCTGTTAAATGGATGATAACCTGTCCAAATTAGCAAATATTTCAACTAGGAGTTGGGCAGTGCCCTAGACATTGGACACAGTGTGAAGGAAGAAGGCAAAGGTCTGGCTTCACGGAACCCACAGTCTAGTCAGATTGGCTGACCTGCAAGGAGACAGTGACCATAGTATGTGGTGAGTGCTGTGACAGGAGGTGAACCTGATGAGTAGGACTTGGTTAGGCTGGAAGAGTAGGGGATGATGAAGAGGACTGTTCTATGAAGAGAGACATTGCATGTGAGAAGAACCCAATGACTTTGAGGAGCAGAAAGAAATAGATCTTTGGAGGGTAGAGGGACTATTGGGGGTGGGAGAGGATAGGGGTGCAGGAGATAAGGACTCTAGGGAAAGAGAATTTGAATTTTATCCTATGGGTACTAATCTGCATCAATGACTCAGGTGGGATATTGGAGATATCTGGGGTTAGGTTTTTCTATGTGGATCTTATTTGACTTGGTAACCCAAGTACCAACCACAGGCTTTGATGGAGTTTATTAGCCAGGTGATCAGACCAGGCCAGCCATAGGAACGGAGTTAATTAACTAACCACTTAATTACTTAATCAATCAATAAATCATATAACTAACCAATTAGTTAAATAATTTGGTATTGAGTTCCTAATATATATCAGACACTGTTCTAGGTGACTGGGAGGCAGCATTGAATGAGAAAGCAAGCTCTTGCCATCATAGATCTTGCATATCACTGCAGGCAAGAGAGTAAATGTTTAAGTAAAATGTGCAGTATGTTAGATGATATGTGCTGTGGGAAAGGACAAGGCAGGAAAGAGTATCGGGGGATAGCAGGGAGGATAGGTGTTCATAGATTTAAATAGGGCAGGAGAGAAGTTCTCACCAAGAAGGTGACATTTGAGCAAAGTCCAAAGGGAAATTGGGTGGAGAGCAGGTACAAATGACCTTGAAGCATCCTTGACATGTTTCAGAAGCACAAAGAGGCTGGTGGTGGAGTGTCATGAGCCTAGGGTGAGTCTTAGGAGATGAGGTATGACAGAAAGAAGCCCACCATCTCTGCACCTTGAAGGTGAGCATCCCCAAAGCCCCCTGGAAACTGTCCAAGGTGGTCTGCTGAAGTAGCTGGTGCTGATTGGCGGGTATTAATTACACGCCTCCAGCTCAGGTTTCCAGCCAGGGTGGCTTAACTCAGATTAAGTCTTTGATTTAATACAAGGTTTGCGTCCTGTGTGCTTAAGGATATGGCTTGATTTAACTGTTGAATCTATAAATTGACCTTTCAGTTGGGGGGTTTTCTTTTAATCTTTCCATTAGATCTAAAGATGCTAACTCCGTTTGCAGAGGAATGGATACTGTTGTACCTCAAAGACTTTTGCATCTGTATGAACGGCCCCATGGGGATTTAGTTGACTTGGGCTACCCTTCAGAGAAGCCTTAACTGTTCCGGGGTAGCTCTTTCCTTGCAATGTATATTACATACATATAAAAGTATGAAGAACCCCAAGTACTTTAAAGGAGGGAGAGCAGTACTTTGGCCATTCAGCTGTGGGAAGAAATTTATCGAACAACTACCACATGCCAGACACTATTTTGGGTGTTGTGGATAAGACAGTGAACAACATAGATAAAAATCTTGACCTTATAGGCTTACATTCTAGTAGGGTGGTGGGAAGAAGAGACAATTTAAAAATAAGAAAATTATATTATATGTTAGATGGTGGAAAGAGCTGTGAAGAAAAAATGGGGCGGGCTGGAGGGGGTCCATGGGGGATAAAGAGGGACATATGTAATGCTTTCAACAATAAAGAATTATTTAAAAAAAGAAAAAAAACAGGGCCAGGGCATGTTGGGAGTGGTGGGGTTCCAATGTAAAATAGGGTGGTTAGATAGGGGTTAATATCCAAAATTTATAAAGAATTCATACGTCTGAACACCAAAAAAACTGAACAATCAATTTTAAAAAATGGACAGAGGACCTAAATAGACATTTCTTCAAAGAGGACACACTGATGGCCAAAAGATATATGAAAAGATGCTCAACATCACTAATCATGAGAGGAATGCACCTCACACCTGTCAGAATGGCTATCATCAATTAATCAACAAACAGTAAGTGCTGGTGAAGATGTGGAGAAAGGGAACTCACACACACTGTTGGTGGGATTGCAAATTGGCGCAACCCTTATGAAGGTTTCTCAAAAACTTAAAAATAGAACTACCCATGACCCAGCAATTCTACTTCTGCACATTTGTCTGAAGAAATTCAAAATACTAATTTGAAAAGATATATGCACCCCTGTTCATTGCCCTGTTATTTATAATTGCCAAGACATGAAAGCAATCTAAGTGCTCAGCAAGAGATGATTGCATAAAGAAGATTTGGTACATATATACAATGGAATATTGTTCAGCCATAAAAAAGAAAAAAAATCTTATCACTTGTGATAAGTTGGATGGACCCAGAGGATATTGTGCTATGTAAAATAAATCAGACAAAGACAAATGTTAGATGATTTCACTTATATGTGGAATCTAAAGAACAAAATAAACACATAAACAAAACAGAAACAGACTCATAAATACAGAGAATAAACTGAGGGTTGCCAGATGGGAGGGGGGTTAGAGCAGTGATGGCGAACCTATGACACGTGTGTCAAAGGTGACACGCGAACTCATTTTTTGGGTTGATTTTTCTTTGTTAAATGGCATTTAAATATGTAAAATAAATATAAAAAATATGTCTTTGTTTTACTATGGTTGCAAATATCAAAAAATTTCTATATGTGACACGGCACCAGAGTTAAGTTAGGGTTTTTCAAAATGCTGACACGCCGAGCTCAAAAGGTTCGCCATCACTGGGTTAGAGGGATTGAGTGAAAAAGGGGATGGGATTAAGAAGTACAACTTGGTAGTTACAGAATAGTCATGGGGATGTAAGGTACAGCATGGAGAATATAGTCAATAATATTTTAATAACTCTATATGGTGTCGGGGGGGTATTGGAAATATCAGGGGAAACACTTTGTAAAGTATATGGTTGTATATCCACTATGCTGTGAATGTCAATTGTAATTGAAAAAATTTAATAGAGTAATAAAATAAGGTGGGCAACATTTTTGTTGTTATAAAGGAAATTATTGGGAAAATTGGTGAAATATGGATAAGGTTTGTGGATTAGATAATAGTATTAAGTCAGCATAAATTTTCTGACTTTATGTAGTAGTTATCCAAGGAAATGACTTTGGTCTTAGGAAATAGACAACGAAGTGTTTAGATGTAAAGGAATATCATGACCTCAACTCACTCTCAAGTAGCTCAGAAAAAAATACAAGTCTCTCTCTCTCTCTCTCTCTCTCTCTCTCTCTCTCTCTCTCTCTCTCTCTCTCTCTCAGATGATACAGCTTGTGTGGGAAAACCTTGACTGTTTTGGGGAACTAGATGAAAAAGGTATATGAGGGTTCTTTATATGAGTCTTACAACTTTCCCGTTAGTGTGAAATTATTTCAAAACGTAAACATTTTACAAAACGAAGCCAGCAAAGTGGTTGGGGGCCATCACAATTTTCATGCTCATTTCTCACCACTCTGCTCTCCCTGTTCAACACTAAAGCTTGACTGAATTATGTGTAAACCTCTGCTCCCCATTCCCCCAACTCACCAACATGCCTTTTCACAATTCCTTGCATTTGGTTCCTCTTTTTATTCCTGGAAAACTCCTATTCAACCTTTAAAACCCTCATCTGTGAAAACTTTTTTTTGTCATCTCCTATTTACCCCACAGGGAATATAAAAAAACCCCTTCCTCTTTATCTTGTTTTTCTTTATATTACTGCATGGGAAACACATTAATGCTTTTATTTTGGATTTGGGGATAAGTCCTTTTACCTTTTCTTTCTAACTGTGAATATATGGATCTGGGTCCATAAGGGCTGGGTCCCAGTCACCTTTCTACCCCAGCCAGGCCTGTGCCCACCCCAGAGTAGAGGCTCAGGAGAAGATTGTTCAAGTGAATTGAAGGGTCTGGTTGGAGAGCAGGAGCGTGGGGAAGGGATGACACAGGGAAAGGAGGGATCCTGATGGAGCCACCTAGCAGCTCAGTAAGCAGACAGACCTTTTTTGTGGAGATAGATAATGACACATCTGCAGTGGAGGCAAACTGTCTAGGGAATCTTACAGGGCAGGGAGACATCTGAGGAACATTTACCTCCCAGGGAGGACTGACAGCGATTGGGTATGTGACAGGGACAGGGAGGGGTGGGGATACAATAATGGGTAGAATGATGACTTAGCTTGGTCTAAAAATAAACTGATAGTGGGATATGGACCAGTTAGCCTTTTCCATTAAATGATCATGACTTCTTTTGATCAAAATCACAGGAGCTCAGGGCTGAACGGAAGCTCACAAGTCATTAGTCCGAAACTCCTGGAGTGCTCGCACCCCTCATTACTTTAATGCCCCTGGGTTTAAGCTCAGGGGGAATTTGACCCCGAGTGTTAACCTTCCAAGTGGAATGGGGAATACAAGACTGTTAACAGACCCATTTCCGTCTCACTGGGTGCCCGGGGAACTGATATTCTTTGTTGTACGTTGACACAATTTTCAGTCCTTGAAGCTATTGATAGACTGTAGTTCAGGTCAGGGTTTTCCCCAGCGTTTGAGACTCAGGCACAAATTGATGAGAACAGAGTAGGGTCTGGTGGGGTCTGGAAGAGTCTGCTGACGAGGGAGATGTGGATGCTGTAGAATGCAGCAGCATGGTGAGTAAAAGAAGAGTCTTAGAGACAGAGAGCTTTGGCATGCACGCATGCGTCACGGCCCCGTCATTCACCAGCTGTGAAGTGGGGAGAGTCAGCATACCTACCTCAAAGGGTGTTTGTGAGGATTAAATGAGTTAATGTCTGTAACATGCTTAGTGTAGTGCCTGACACATAGTAAGTGCTCCATAAATTCAGTTAATAAAAATCTAATAAAAGAGTAAAAATAACACATCTCATCTTTTGATATGTCTCTCCTACTAGTCCATGAGCACTTCTGAGCGGGGGCCGTGTCTCATTTACCTGTGTCACTCCTTACCCTCCATAAGGGCTGGTGCATAGAAGGTGCTTGGTAAATGCATTTCTGGAACTGCGTTAGACCCACCATCCTTGTAGCCCAGACTTTGTTCCCAGTAAGGGCACTGTGTGTCTCACTGGTTCATGGGTGTATTCTGAGCACCTAGCATGGCAGCTGGCACATAGTAGGCACTTAAACATTTGTTGACTAGTAGAGGAATACATGAAAGGGGCAGTAAGTATGGTTTCTGAGGGGAGTCCACAGTAATGCCACATGCAGCATGCATGTGGCAAGGCTGCTGGCCATAGTGGGGCTTTTTCTGGGACAATGCTGACAACTCATAGAGCAGCCACCAGTTATGAGCACTCCCCTTCTCTAAAAATCAGTCAATAAAAAATATATAAGATGCAAGTGAGCCCAATAACCAAGTTATTTCAAAATTAATTCTGTAAGCCAATAAATCTCATTATTTGCTTAATCCATTTTGAGTTGGGGTTCCCATCAATGGCAACAAAAAGAGTCCTAACCAATACACTTTAAATATAAACTCTGAAACAAAAAAAACCTCTGAATTATGCTTTATTACTTAATTTTGAAGGGCCCTTGAGGTTTTGGTTTTGGACAAATTATCCAAGGATTTATGCCTTTCTGATTCATATCCTTGACATTTTCTGCTATTCTTCGATGTTTATTTATTTTAAAAATATTTTTATTGATTTTAGAGAAGAAGGGAGAGGGAGAGAGAGATAGAAACATCAATGATGAGAGAGAAACATTGATCAGCTGCCTCCTGCAAGCTCCCTACTGGGGGGGATCAAGCCCGCAACCTGGGCTTATGCCCTGATTGGGAATGGAACCATTACCTCCTGGTTTGTAGGTCGACACTCAACTACAGAGACACACCAGCCAGGCTGATGTTTGTTTCTTAATCACAAGTCCCCTCTTATATATGCTTTTAGGTTTTAAAAATCTAAGGAAATCTTAAGCCTGAATCCATGATTTCTCTTTTTAAAAATCTTTTGTGTGTTGTCGAGTAAGACTCCCTCCACGTTCTGCGTGGAGTAGGGTTCAGTATCTGAAAGAGGAGCCGCACAACAAATGAGAGAAAAAGACATGAGATAATTTTGCAATATTGGGGGACCAGGCGGCAAGTCCCGAAGGACTTCCCCCGTGCTCAGGCCTCACCAAGCTTTTATTGATCTGGGATGCACCCATAGCATAGCCCTTAGGCAGGTGACCCCCTAGTAACAAGCAGACTAGCCCATCAGCAAGGATTTACATAATAATAAATGGGGGAGTAGTTTCAGCTACCACTGTCTGGACAAACAGAGGTGGCGCCTAGCTCGGAGCTTTGCTAGGGCTTCAAAGGCACCCAGCCTTCGGGGGGGGGGGGGGGGGGGGGGGGGGTTTCGGGGAGTTCTCTGTCTATGCTTATCAGATAGTGAAGGCAATAAACAGTGTCCCACAGAGTGTGTGTGTGTGTGTGTGTGTGTGTGTGTGTGTGTGTGATAAAATATTTCATTTTGCCATAAATCTAAATTTAGAAAAACATGAGGGAAAAAACCCAGTGGTGTCCTATCCGAACAAAACTAGTTAACATTTTCCCCAGATTCTTTCCCAACTTTTCTTGTCCTTGCACAGATGATTGGATTACACTCTACAAGTAGTTTGGCATATTGCTTCAAATTGTCTTTTCAAAGTTAATACATGCACATGACATAAGATGTAAAAGATACCGCATGCTCTGCTACACCTTGCATTTTCCACTCAATGGTTAGTCTCGGAAAAGATTCTCTATCAGTTCAAAGAGAGCCGCCTCGTTCCTCTGTGATATGGATGCACCGGAGATCATGAAGCAAACCCCCTTTGTGGGATGCTTAGTTTGTTTGCAGGTTTTGAGCCATTATAAGCCAGTGCTGCACGCCTTTGTGCACGAAGCTTTTGTGCTAGTTCCAAAGGATGCTCTGTCTGAAAAGAAAGAACACGGTCAAATGGCAGGAACGTTTTGTAGAGCCACTGGTGCCATTGCGGGATTACCTTGCCAAAGGATGGCCACACTGCCGCTCCCTCCTGTAGCCATGCATGTGTGTTTTTTAACGTTTGTTTTGCACCGAGGTCAGTGCCTGGCACATAATAAGTGCTTAATATGTTAGATGTTATTACTACTGCTATTATTATTTTTTTTCTTACTCTACTCACTTTTTTCCTGCCTCATTAGTATCATTTGAGAACCTACTGCCGGTCTTTCCATTATGCAACCTTCTCCGCCAAGCCCAGGGACTGTGATCTAGGAAACATATATTTTCCTCTGAATTTTTAAGAAATATTCTTCTCCCCTCTCAGGACATAATTCTGAAAAAGAAAAAAAAAAAGAAACAGTGATACTCCCTTGGGTAGGTTGTGATCTAAAATATGACTTTCTCCCAAGTTTCTGGTTGCTTTCCATTTTTAGGGCCCAGTCAAAATCCCAGGTCATTAGCATAGAGCCAGGCACATCATGGCACTTAATTTTTGAATGAATGAATGATTGAATGTTGGGTTCTTTGATCAATATCACCACTAGTCAACTGTAAGGTCAGTGAGGAATGGGACCATTCTTTCTTCTGGTTTCTTTCTTAGCAAAAACATGTATTGAGTATTTGTTAAATAAATAAATGGATAAATCCAGGTGTCTGGATCGCTACTAAACTAGTTATAAAACAATCCTCACATGGGAACTCAATCCACATTTGGCTGCCTCTTCAGCATCATCACCTGCAAACCTTTTAACAGTTGCTAACAGATGTCCAGGGACCACATACAGTCACTATAATAGAAACTACTAGGGATGGGGTCTGGATTCTATATTGGGAAACCTCCCCTGGTGATCCCAATGTAGCCATCTTTGCAGAAGATCATGGGCCAGTGCTTGGGGGACCACTGGCGTTTCCTACCCCAGTAGCCCATTACCTTTTTTTTCTTTCTGAAGTGGCCTCCTGGCTGCTCTGTGGGTCATCTTATCTGTGAGTACATACTATTTCACGCTGATAAGCAACCCTGACTCTCCAGCAGCTTCCCCGGGCTTTAATCCTATTAATAAACCTGTCCCCTGGCCTCTGAGGATGTGCCCTTTATATCTTGCCCGTTAAGGCCGCAGCAGACAGCTTTTCCTAGCATTCCACCACAACTCAGTTTTATTACAAAGTTTTGCTCTCTTTTGGAGAAATAGACTTGATGCCCGTGATTTCAATCACCAGGCTCTTGCCGGCCAAATGGCTCATCTAGTGTTTTTATGGGGCTCTAGAGATTTCACCATATTGTGGAAGTAGCAGGCCAGGAAGGCATTAGCATTGGGCCATCCCTTTTGTGTGCAGATGGTGTGCTGGGGCTTGTTACAGGTATTTACATCCATAGCGGGTATTGTTATTACACTTTTCAGGTGAAGAGACTGAGGTCAGAGAGATGATAAATGGTCCAAGGATACAGGTTAGCAATGTTACCAGTTCAAAGTCAATGTGCCCAATGCTTCAAAAGGCCAGTATTCAAAATGTCAGAGTTTGGAGTAAGGAAAGGTTTGTTGATTGAGAAGGGGCCAGCTCAAGAAGGTGGTGGCCTTAGAGGTTCCTCAAACTCATCTTCCGACAGCCCAGAATTCAGGCTTCTTTTATGTCAAGGGAAGAGAGAATGGGCGGGGCAAGAGGTGATGGATTACCAAAGACACCTGGGTGCCAACAGGGATTCAAGGAAAGGCAGATTTAGATTTCTACATCTCTAAATCTCTTTGTTCCTGGTCATTGACCACTGCTGATGGGAGTCTGGTTTGCATATAGTCTCCTGCATATATTTCATAAACAGTCATTATTTTGTATATATTTTCAGGAGAGGCACTTTCTTACATAAACTCAAGCCTCAAGCAGAATTCCTCTGATAATTAGCATACCAAGCATTTAGCTCTGCTACAGCAGGACTACTCTTGAATGTCAGGATTTAAACCTAGGCCTGTAAGATTCCAGAATCCCAGCTGGGAGCCCTGGGAGGGCCAGAGTGTGCAGGTTGAAAGGGGGTTGGGCAACATGCAGGGCCAGATCTGTTGTGAAGGAGATGGATCCTCGGCCAGGAGAGACTGAGTGGGAGAGCTGGGAGGGGGTCCCTGAGTCTGTCACGCCAGGATGGGAAGTAATAAAGGGCTCCTGAGACTTTGCGTGGGAAGGAAGGAGCAGTGAAAAGCACTTTGGCAGCAGTCTGTAGGCTGCTCCGGATCATAATTTGTCACCAGCTAAGCTTGCCATTTAATTCAACCATCCAACAAACATTTATCGAGTTTCCTCTTGTGTGCCGGAAGTCGGGGGTGCTGGGAAAACAAGGTGGAAAAGGTCCCTGCTATTTTGGAGCATACATAATACTATATTAATAATCATTATAATCATAGCAGTCACAGTCATGGAGCGCTTAAGTGTTAGGCACAGTTTTAATTACTTTACATATATTAATACATTCAACTTAACAACCCCCATCTGAGGCAAGTACTATTATTATCGCTATTTTACAGTTGGCCCGAGAGGGGCTCTGCTGGGACTGGGACCTTTGACTATTGGCTTCCATGGTCTGCAATCTGATCCCCTGGACTGCGGTTCCTCCCATTTGGCCACAGGCCATTTTCCTCAACTTTGCTCAGTAGCTTTTGATAACAACTTCCAGTTTCATTTACTGTGTTTTGTGTTCTTAATTGTTCTCACAGGCATTTCTTAAAGAGTCTGCTTCTAAAACGTAAAGCATTTAATTGGCCTCTGTGGTGAAAAGGCAGGCACCTGCATTTTGTAGAATGTCATCGGTATGCAAATTACCAGACTTGGAGTCTTTCCACCGAGCGGAATCCGGGGCTGCCTGGAACCCACTCCTGGCTCCATTGCCCAGGTTCCCCCTGCTCCTGTGACCCGACATTGATTTGGCATCTGTTGAATCCAATAGGACTCCTTTTTCACTTCTTCCTCCTAAGCGCCCAGCCCAGTGAAATTGACCAAGACCTGCCCTGGAGAAGTCTACAGTGGAGCTGTTGAGATAGGACACATCAGGACGAAATGCTGAGATCACAGCCATGCATTGGGGATCGCCAGATGCTACATAGGTTCAGAGAAGGGAAATAGTAGCATGGATTTTGCGAGGGAGGAAGAGTGGGAAATGAGGCAGGTGAGTAAGAAACTAGGAAAATTCCCTGGCAAGTGGAATGAAGAAACTGAGACAAATGGTTGAACAAATGGCCTGGAATGGCTGAGCAATTAACAGCCAGCTGATAAATCACAAGACTCTCCCCCTCCCTAACCAAAGCTACCTAAGAGCAGGTGGTTTAAATCACCTTACTCAGGGAGATAGATAACAGAAAACAAAACAAAGCAAAAACACACAATTAGAGTCAGACTAATCTAAGATAAAGCAAAACTAATCAGAAAATGACCCCAGACCTCTTATACGCTCATTTTAATACTTCAGCAGACTAAACAACACACCCAGAAATCTAATGAGCATTTGGTTGAGATCCTCCTCTGGGACCTCCCCTAAAATTCCTGCCTATAGAAAATAGAAAAACCCTCAGGACAAAGGACTCCAGCTCGGATCCTCTTTGAGCACGCCTGCACCCCCTTTCCTCAGGCGTGTACTTTGCGTCTTCTATCCTAAGCTGTAAAGGTCCCGTCAAGACCTGCACCCGGGGGAGCAATGGGCAGCTTACCCCTGTCCTGTCTCCACGGGCCCTTCCTTCGCCTCACTGTCCCAGGCTTTAATAAACTTACTCTCACGTTCACCTGGACTGTGTGTCTTCAAATTTTTCCCACAGGAGTCAAGAGTGTGGAGGTCACCTGACACACAGAAGATCCCAAGGAGATAATATATTAAAACTGTAATTCTCAACCAAGGATGATTTTTGTCCCCCAGGGATCATTTGGCAATATCTGGAGATATTTTTCATTTTCACATCTGCTGGGGTCCAACCCCAGCAGGTCCAGGGGTCCCCAAAGGTGTGGATGGAGTTGGCGAAGAAGGAATGACACGGAGACAGCGTTCAGTTGATCAGCAGCCTAGCCAGGATCTCTAGCCAGGATCTCCAGCCAAGTTCTGGTCTGGATCTCCAGCCAAGTTCTGTTCAGGATCTCCAGCGAAGTTCTGGTTAGGATTTCCAGCCAGGTTCTGTGTCCATGTTCTCTTGCTAGGTTCTCCAGCCAGGTTCTCCAGGTTCTCCATCCAGGTTCTGTAGCCATGTTCCCTTGCTAGGTTCTCCAGCCAGGTTCTGTCCAGGTTCTTCAGCCAGGTTCTCTTGCTATGTTCTATCCAGGTTCTGTAGCCAGGTTCTGTCTCTAGTTTCTGTGGCCAGTTTCTGTCCAGGATCTTTTGCCATGTTCTCTTGCTAGGTTCTGTCTCTAGGTTCTGTGTAGGTTCTGTGTCTAGGTTCTGTGTGTAGGTTCTGTCTCTCTTGGTTCTGTCTTCTAAGTTCTGTCTTCTAAGTTCTGTGTTCTTACATCTGTATTTATACCAGTTGATTCCAGTCCTATCAATCTCTATTCCAAAGGTTAGGGCCTTTCTTATCTCCATTCCAGGGAGTAAAGATTATGTAGCTTAAGCATGATTGTTCATAGTTAAAGTGATCAATTACCCGCCTGACAGTTAAGAGGTTTTATTCCCTCCCTAACTTCAGAGGAAAATCCCTACCTGGGGAAACAACCTTTCTCAGAGACCTTGGTTAAAACACATAGTGCCAAGAAGGTGAGCAAACATTTTAAGAACAGTATGCCATATATGCCAGGTCCCTTGAAACAGCAAGCATGGACCGGCTTCCGGCACACATCTAGGAAATACTATTGGCATCTAATTTGTAGAGGTCAGGGATGCTGCTGAACATCCTACAGTGCATAGGACAGGCCACCTTAACAAGTAATTGTAAAGCTCTGAGTATCAACAGAACTAAGGTTGAGAAACCCTATGTTAGAGGGTGCTCATTTTTCCTGAGACCCTACCCCCTCATTCTCCCAGAGATGTTAATGCTCCCAAAACAGAATGCTCCCATTAAGAGCTTTGGAGATGCCTCCAATGTTGTGGGTTGACCCAGTCCCTCTTTAAATCTTGACCATTTGTAACATAACCCCTATGCTCACGCTGTCCTTTCCAGAGCAACGCCACTGTGACCACCTGAGAGCTTCTGTTCTCTGGCCTTGAAATTTCACCTGCTCGGGCAGGGACTCAGACCTCAATGAAAACTCTGGAAAAGTGTCACTGTTGGGGCAACCCTTGGCTCTCTTGCCCTGAAGTTCAAGGGGGTGGCATAGCATAGTGGTTGAAGCATGGTCCTTAAAGGGGGACCTAAATTAGAAACCCAGCTCTGCCACCTACTGCTCTCAGACAAGTTACTTACCCTCCCCAAAACTCTGTTTCTGTCTCTATAAAACCGGGGCAGTGACAGTGCTTACCTACCTGGGTTGTGAAGAGGATGAAATGAGATAATCATGTGTCTCCGTCAGCTCTTGCTGCAATAACAAATACCCTCAGAATTTCAGTGGCATACCACAGTAAGCTCCTGTGATAATTAATTTTTTAAAATATATTTTTATTGATTTTAGAGAGAGGACAGGAGAGGGATAGAGAGACAGAAACATCAAGGTGAGAGAAACATCAATCAGCTGCCTCCTGCACGCCCCCAATTGGGGATAGAGCCTGCAACCCAGGCATGTGCCCTGACTGGGAATCAAACCGAGACCTCCTACTTCATGGGCCAACGCTCAACCACAGAGCAACACTGTCTGGGCTGTGATGATTAATTTTATGTGTCCACTTGACTGGACCATGGGTGGGTGCCCAGATATTTGGTCTAACACTATCCTGGGTGTGTCTGAGAGGCTGTTTCTGAATGAGATTAACATTTGAATGAGCGGACTGAGTAAATCAGATTGCTCTCCCTACTGTGGGTGGGCCTCATCTATCAACTAAAGTCCTGGTTAGAACATAAACGATGAGTCAGAGGGAAATTTGCTGCCAAACTGTGTGAGTTGGGACATTGGTCTTCTGTCCTTGGACTGGAATTTATATCATTGATTCTCCTGATTCTCAGACCTTTGGAATATATATCCTAGTGGTTCTGTTTCTCTGGCGAACCCTGATTAATATAGCATCCATCTCCTGCCCATGCATCTGCGGGTTGCTGTGCTGTGATTTGGCTGTTTAGACTAGTTTTGCCTCCAATATTGTGGGTTGACCCAGGACTATTCCACAGCTCTCTTCCTCCGTGGACCAGCAGCTACCCATGACATGTTCTTTACAAGCTGAAAGGCAGGAGCACGAGAGAGCAAGCCCAGCCTTGCAAGTACAAGCTTTTGCATATATCAACATTTGCTTCCACCACACTGACCAAAGTGAGTCACATGGCCGAGCCTCTAGTTCAGTGGTTCTCAACCTTCTGGCCCTTTAAATACAGTTCCTCATGTTGTGACCCAACCATAAAATTATTTTCGTTGCTACTTCATAACTGTAATGTTGCTACTGTTATGAATCGTAATGTAAATATCTGATATGCAGGATGGTCTTAGGCGACCCCTGTGAAAGGGTCATTTGACCGCCAAAGGGGTCGCGACCCATAGGTTGAGAACTGCTGCTCTAGTTGGTGGGGTTGGGAAGAATACCCTCTCCACAGGAACAAGGAGAGAAGAACAATAATCCAGACCACCATGTTTTTCGTCCTAGATATTATGAGTCCTTACTCTGCACTAGCTCGGTCTGTGTTCTCTAGCCTGGTGCTCTGACCTCCAATTGACCTATGTGTGCATCAGCTTAAACCTCTTGCCTGTGAACCAATCAGATCTGTTCATTTGTTCCTCTCTGGGGCCTCAGTTGCCTCTTCCATGCCTATGTGTTTAGTTGTGTAAATAGGCAGCTCACCCTCTGTCACTTCCTGGTGTTTTTGCTGATGGAAGTTGGGTTCTTGCGTTGTTGCGAGAAAAAGCATTTTTTGGGGATCTACAAGGGAGGATGAGGTCTGGTGGTAAGATTTATTTGGGTGAAAACAGAAGGCTGTCCCTCCTGGGTTCCCAGTGTCCCATCTCCATCCATGTCCAAAGTTCCTGTGCCAGGTTAAAGCTCAGTCCGTCTAACCTTTCTTACCCTCTGACTAGCTTGGCTTGTGTTCCCATCTGCGACCTGAAGCTGTGCTGTGTCCGGGCTCCTATTTGAAGTCTGCATTTGGACTCTGCCCGCCCATTGGCCACAAGGCTGTGAGGGACACACGCCTACAGAGAGAAAACGTGAGAACAAATGGGACCAGCACAGGTCACGGAGCTGGAGAGAGAGCTCTTCTGTGTTCCCCTGGGATTATATTATCTCAGGTTTGGGAAGAACCAGGAACTTTTTCAAAATAACAATCAACTTCCCAAGCTTTCGGGCCTCTGGTGGGTCCACCCCGCAGCTAACTGATCTCTTTCCCAGGTTAGACTGTCAATGTCTCTATGTTCAGGCACCTCCCCCTGCGCCATTTTGACTTCTATTGCATATGTGCTTATCTCCCCCTGCTCCCTCCACTATCGGTTCCAAAGGGGAGAAGGGAGGGCTGTTAGTCCTTGGTGGGCATTGCTGTGACCCCCTGGAGTGTATGAAGCTATAGCTTATTGGTGAAACAAGTCATGTGATTCCCTTTGCTCTCTTTCTATTAATATCTAGCTATCTATGATAACAGTATCACTTCCCTATAGGAGTACATGTTAGCCTTTAAAAAAAAAAATTATCCTCCCCTGAGAATGTTTATTGATTTTAGAGAGACAGGAAGGAAGAGAGAGAGAAACATCCCTGTGAGAGAGAAACATTGATTGGTTGCCTCCTATACACACCCCAACTGGGGTCAAACCCACAACCTAGGTAGGTGCCCTGACCAAAATCAAACCCACAACCTTTGAGTGTACAGGACAGTGCTCCATCCAACTAAGCCACCCGCCAGGGCTCGTGTTAGCCTTTAAATGATAGGTGCTGTTGACCTGAATTCCCTCTGGTCTTGGTTTATTAGAACTTCCCTTTAGTCTCTGACTCTCTTGTTGCTGAAGTCCTCCCCTTCTTTCCAGGGTCTGGGCCACCAGTAGACCATTTAAAAGGGCTCCACCTTCAGGAGCCTCATTGTCATCGTCGTCCCCACTCAGATGGGGGAGCTTCGCTGCTGCCGGATGACTAGGTCTTTCCATGCATTGACATGGTCACGTGGGCAGGGCTCTGAAATCCACAGGGTGCTCGGCAATATTTGTTGATACCGAGGGTTCCTAAAACGCTGTTGATATTTCTCATTTGTGGGAGACAGATGTTCCCATAGATCGAGCAACTGTAGAGCATGCTGATTAAACACATAGCCTCGAGAGTAACAGTTCTCAGTCTGCTACATGTTGTCATCACTGGGGACATTATGAAAGTGTGGATGCCTGGGTCCTGTACAAAATGATTCGGATTTAAGGGGTGTGGCCTGGACATCAGGATTTTTTTTTTAAATATATTTTATTGATTTTTTACAGAGAGGAAGGGAGAGAGATAGAGAGTTAGAAACATCGATGAGAGAGAAACATCGATCAGCTGCCTCCTGCACATCTCCTAGCGGGGATGTGCCCGCAACCCAGGTACATGCCCTTGACCGGAATCGAACCTGGGACCTTTTAGTCCGCAAGCCGACGCTCTATCCACTGAGCCAAACCGGTTTCGGCCAGGATTTTAAAAAGCTTCCTATATGATGCTAGCCTGCAGTCAAGGTTGGGTCGTACCACTTTATTTTTAAACCTTGGCTTTGCATGTACCAGCTACAGCTTGGTCAAGTCAGCCCAGCAGAGCCTCATGCCTGCCCCTATAAAAGGAGACTCACTCAGGCTATGTAAAATGCAATGAAATAGGCCGCTCGCAAGCACTCAGCAAGCATCATTACAGCCCTTTAAAATGGAACTTTGTTTTATTCAAAAGAGATAGGTTCCTTAGTGAAAATTAGGACAAAATAGAAAATGAAGGGAAAGAAACCACTTTGAGTCCTGTGCCTGCAACTTTTAGTGGATTGCC
Source organism: Myotis nattereri (assembly GCF_964212035.1). Taxonomy (NCBI): domain Eukaryota; kingdom Metazoa; phylum Chordata; class Mammalia; order Chiroptera; family Vespertilionidae; genus Myotis; species Myotis nattereri. The sequence continues at coordinate 89,905,507 of NC_138079.1, read as the reverse complement.
TTTCATTTTTGTCTTTTTCATGCTGCACCTATTTTTATTTGGCTTTTAACCAAGGTCGAAATCAATGTGAAATACAATTTATGCCCAGCTTTTCTTCAGTCGACTTTTATGACGTTGAGGTAATAACCACTATTTCAGATCCGCTAAGGTTTCAGCATTCTGAAGGTCCCACAGAGTGAAGGTGAGTCACCCGGCCTGAAAGCCGCGGGGAACTGCTGGTCTCTCTTCCTGGGATTTTCTTGGTAACAGTTCGGTCCCTCGGAGCCGGCTTTGAGGGTCTCAGAGCACTGCTACCGCTTCTGCTTCTGGGGGTTTGGGGGTCTTCTGAGCTGACTTTCCACCTGGAAGATCCTTACATTTCAGGGCAGGTGTGATGCGACCTTTTGGAGGGATTAACCCTTGTTGTTAGGATGACAGCATCGCCTGTCAGTTGCCACAGTGCAGGGATGCCAGCCGTACCCCATTCTGTCAGCAATCCAGTTGCTTTTTCTGCCCCTGGGCTACGCCCTTCATTCCCAGTCATGCCAACACCGTCCTGACCCAGCACAGAAAGCAGCAGCGCCGTTTTCCTTCCAATTGCATCACCTACAAAACCCCGGCCTCGACTTCCAGGCCTCTTGAAGCGGCCTCATAAGGCACGGAGAAGAGAGGTCTTTGGGATCCAGCGGTCCTGATTTTGAATCCAAAATCCGCAGCTCACTTTCTGACCCACCCTCCGTGAGCTACCGAGCACTCTGATCCTCAGCTTCCTCATCTTTAAAAGGAGAACGATGCAATTCATCTTGTAGGATTGGATGAAGGTTAACAACGAACACACTTATCTACTCAAAAATATTTATTGAGCACCTGTTACATGTCACAGGCTGTGTTAGGTGCGGGGATACTGGTGAGCAAGCCAGACCACTCGTGCTGCGTGGCCTGTGCCGGTTAGCAGGAAGGTGCTGAGCGTGGAGGTCACAGTGAGGTGGCGTTCGCCTGTGGTTCAGTTCCGACGCCGAGCCCACGAGACTCAGGAAGTGCACTGCAGTGCAACCTAATGCAGACCTGGGAGACTGAAAAGGAACCAGAGCGCATGGAGTGGATGTGGCAAATCCACGCCCACTGCTTCTCTTTAATTACAGAGAAAGTCTAGGTAAAATATAACGAGAGAAAAGAAATGTGGCTGAGCTCGGAAGAAAGAAAGGAGAGTTTCAATAGTAGGAATAAAGAGGAAACTAGAAGCCAGAGTGATGACTTGTTTGCTTCTTTGTATATTTGTTTGCATCTTCATGTGGTGCTTGGACTTCAGGGTCTACCAGCATCTGTAGGGCTTGGTAACGTGCAGGTGCCTGGGCTCCACCCTCAGAGCTTCTGATCCAGCAGGTCTGGGCTGGGACCCAAGAATTTGCATTCCAACAAGTTCCCGGGTAAGGATGCTGCTGCTGGCTCAAGGGCCACTCCTCGCCAACCGTTGCTGCTCGGCATCGTTATTTTGGCTTGTTTGGTTTTAAAGCCAGAGTTATAAAATATAACACCAATGTCAGACACTACTGTAGCCTTATTGTGTCTTGAAGCGTACACGAAAGAGTAAGACGATCGATACGATGCCTAATGATACAGTGTTCTTCGTGGGAAAGCGGCCCTCCTGTAAGCAGAGAGACAGTGGGATGGCGAAGAGCTGGGCTCTGGAACCACAGCTGCTGGGTTCCAACCCTGGTGCCACCCCTGCAAGTGTGGGAACTCATGGCACTTACAATTCTCTCTCCGACACAGTTTGCTAATCTATAGAATGGGATGAACTGTAGGACCTTCTTCATAGGGTTGTAGAGGGCCAATGGGGATAACATTTACAGCGTCCATGCAACAATGCCTGGCTTGTAGTAAGTATTCCCCAAATGCTAGTTATTATAATGGGGAAGGAAAGGAATACGACCAGTCCCTGACTTATGATGGTTTAACTTACAATTTTTCGACATTATGATTGTGCAAAAACGATACGCATAATAAATTACATGAGATATTCAACACTTCATTATAAAATATGCTTTATGTTAGATGATTTTGCCCAACTGGAGGCTAATGTAAGTGTTCTGAGCACTTTTAAGGTAGGCTAGGCTTAGCTATGATGTTTAATAGGTTAGGTGTATTAAATCCATTTCTGATTTCGGATATTTTCCACTTGTGATGGTTTTATTGGTATTACCCCATCGTAAGTTGAGGAGTATCTGTAATTAACAGGATGTGTGAGGAATCGTGTTGGTATTTTCACATACATTGTCTCATTTAACCCTTTCAGCAATGCCATGAGAAAGGTATTATTAACCCCATTTTATGTTGGCGATGCCAGCCTGCCAGGATCTGCAGGAAGCAGGCTCCTTGGAGAGACTGAGGGCCCAACAACAGCAGAGGGTGGGTCCCACTCATCCTGTGGGCCTAGAGCAGTGGTTCTTAACCTGTGGGTCGCGACCCCTCGGGCGATCAAACGACCCTTTCACAGGGGTCGCCTAAGATCATCGGAAAACACATATATAATTACATATTGTTTTTGTGATTAATCACTATGCTTTAATTATGTTCAATTTGTAACAATGAAATTCGGGGTCACCACAACATAAGGAACTGTATTAAAGCGTTGCGGCATTAGGAAGGTTGAGAACCACTGGCCTAAAGGCTTCTCATTCAATTGCCTTCCTTCCCACCTGTGCACGTGCTGCTCTGAGGCCCTCCTCCCGGCATCCTGGGGCCGAGCTCTGTCCTTTCTCGTTCATGCTGAAGGACGAGACTGACACAGAACAATATCAAAGCCGCCTCAGCCAGGAAGGCTGTGTTGTCCATCACGCTTAGCGGGGACAGTTCCCCGGCCTCACCCCCCTGGCAGTGATGGTCTCCCCAGGAAAACCACACCAGCAGGACCAGCGGCTGGGAGTGGCCTAGGTTCCCCGCCTTTAAAGCAGGTCCACCTGCAGCTGCCTGTCCGAGGGTGAGACGTGGCTCTGGTCTCCCTTTTCCAATAATGGCAGCTCTGACCCACAGGTTTTGAGTTGGCTGAGGGCCCTATTCTTGACTAGTCTGGACAAAATGATTATGCAAGTGTTACTGGAAAAGTAGACGGTAAGAATGGGGTGAGAAGCAGGCCGCGTGGACCTGAGTGTCGGCTTGGCTGCTCCTAGCTGTGTGGCCTCCGATGAATCACCCATATGCTCTGAATCTCAAGGACCACTGGAGGGTGTCCACCGCTGCTTGGCAGGGAGGCAGAGACCCTTCCTTGTTTGGGGGGCTCTTCATGCACCTCCCTTGGGGTATGAATTGTGGGTTCTAATGTTGCTGGAGCTGTTGGTCTCATTTATTTAAATTTCAAACACATTCCAGATTGTGTGATGCCCACAGTGTCAGGTTCAGCACGTTAGCTTGGGTTCACCCAGACATGGACCAGTGAGGTAATGGAAGTGAGAACGGGCCATTTGTTTGGGCAGGATCGCAGGAAACAGCCTCATAGGGGCGTGGGAGTATTCAAGGAGGGGAAAGCAACCAACAAAGGGTCATTGTGAAGCACATGAGTTAGTACCACAGGCAACTGGAGGGTGACCCTGCTGGGCGCTTGAGGGAGGGCACAGAACACAAACTTCAGAGTCATCTTCCCCAGGGTGATGGGGCAGGATATTTACTCTCTGACACTCATCAGTCATTGATTGGGGACCTCTGAAGGTGGGAGCATGATTTCAGTGGCACTGCTAGCCTGCTGAGGGTGGGGCCACAGGGGAACTTTGCCGCAGAGAAGGCCCACAGGCAAAGTGGTACCTGTGCTGGCATTTGGAGGCCTGGTGTCTTGCATTGAAGAAGGGCTACCAGTGGGGCAGCAACAGTCTCTACTATTCCATCCACAGTTGGCTCAGCCTGGCCTTGAGCTTCATTTCCAACACAAACACACAGCTCATACACACACCCCCAGTTCAGAATCACAAACAACCCACAACTCCCTCCCATGCAACCTATGCCCCCCAACATAACTGAAAACACACATACGTGCAGCCTTCAAAACACACACACACACACACACACACACACACACACACACACAAAGAAAAACACCCACAACCTACAACGCTATTCCCTATTTTACAGATGCGAAAAGTGAGGCTCACAGGGTTCATGAGTTACCTCACTCTCTGGCCTGTTGGCACCAGGTCCCGGGTCTTCTCATTCCTGCTCAGGTGCATTTGCCACTGGCCCCATGAGAATGCATGTGAACCTTCTTCTTTTTTTTTTTTTAATGTAGAAAACCAATATGAGCTTTTCTCCTCAAATATTTTAAAACAAGTAAAAAAAAAAAAAGGTTTCATTTTAATTTTAAACCATACTTTTCTGGCCTAAGTTTTCCTTACCTGTAAAATGGAGGTGTTGGGATAGTCAAATGTCTGTGTTGTGCATCTGTGACACTCCACTGAGGAGCCTTAGGAGATCTGGGAATCTTTGGAAATTTATAGAAAAAATTTCCGTGTATGCACATCTTTTTGTGGGGGAAGAGGGTCTATAACTTTTTCAGATAATTATAGTCCTGTGACCTCAAAATGTTTCTCAGTCATTGCACTAGGCATTTCTTAAGGGCTATTCCAGCAGTTGCAGTAGGAGAGTGTGTATCTTATAGCCAACATTCAATAGTTGTATCAGTTGACAGATATTTCAGTTGATAAAACACAGTGCTGGTGAGAGTTTAGTATAATGGGCATTTTCATCCACTGCTGGAGTGTCAATTGGCTCCATCCTTTGGGGATACCGTTTAACAAAATGCATGAGGAGCCTTCAGATGTTTGTATCACTGACCCAGTAATTCCACTGCTAGGCTTGCAACACCAGAAAAGAAAGGATTATGGAAATCTATAGCATAGAAGAGAGTATCGTATCAATCTTAAGATCGTGTTGGTAGATTCCTAAAACTATTTGATAAAGCCTAATGTCTATGCTGATATAGGACAATTGGAATCTGAAAAATGCATATTTAAAACATAACTTCCTCCCACCAAAAAAATCATCTGTACCAAACCAACAGCCAGCCAACATTATGGCTGTTGGTTCAGAGAAATACTAAAGGCACTTCCACTGAATATGGAAGAAACTACTCTCTCTGTCATTATTGACAAGCACTTTGGATTGCTTTCCAATACAGTGATTGGAAAAAATGAACTAAGGCTAAATATTGGCAAGAACATGGCAAAAGAATCATTACATAAGATGATAGGCATAGGCATGTCTGCATAGAAAATCTAATAGAATCTACTAAAAACTGTTAGAAGCAATGAGAGAATTCACTAGCTTGTTTGAATTTTCCCTTTTTTCTTTACCAACAATAATCTAGTCGAAAATAATTTTAAAAGATTTCATTGAGAGTGGTCACCGACAATATAAAGCACCTAGCAACAGGTAATTGATATGCAGGACATATTGGAATATACTTATAAAATGTTCCAAATATTTTAACAGGCCACCAGGTGTATTCTAGAATGGGATGCCCCAAATTTTAAGCCAATTCTTACTAACCTATACATTTAACATTAATCTGTAAATTTAACAAATTTTTATGTGACAGAAATGATTCTAAATTTTGTCTAATAAATAACTGAGGACACAGAGTTCCATGGGTGAATTTTGTGCCCACATCCTAATCTACTTAAATTGTTCTATAAGTACCCAAACAACACTTTCAAAAAAATCATAGAGTATAGGAAGAGAGTGGACATTATGGATTGCCATACTGAGTTCCCACTGGCTTTGTGCTTTTATCAGAGTGGGGATCCCTGTGTGACTTGTACCACTTCTCATGTATTACTAGAGAATTTCTAGAAATTGCCCATCACTTCTTTACAAGCTGATAAACTCTGTGATGCACCTAAAATGAGTATCATTTACTTGGAGAGGGTCTTCTTAGGCCTAGTCACCCGCCCTGCTCCCATGTTCTTCACAAATCTACTCAAAAGTTGTACATAGGCAACTAGAGCCCATCTCTGGGTCAGACAACAGGCAACCAGACCTTGGCTGGTTGGATTTTGAGTCAGGGGCCCTGGGAAACGTCGGTGGGCTTTGTCTCATGACTCTTCCTAGGGATGGTTTTGGGTCCCATGCTTTAAGGAGGGATATTGGGATGCAGTGACCTAGCTAGTGACACTAGCTTTCAAGACAAGGGGTAGGCCATCTAACATTTTACATGTTAACTGCCTCAGCAACTCAGAGTAAAAAAAAAATCACAGAATTCCACGCCTGGAAATGCTCTAAGATATCCAGACCCCTTGTGCGTACATTTCCCTACAGGCATTCATTTGAATGCTTTTTGAACACCTACACGAGATAAGCTCAGTGCTGTGAGATTTGCCACTTTTGCTCATGCACTTACTTATTCTTTTCCCTCACTAACATAGACTCAGTGCAGGGAGGGACTCGGTCCCCCTTGTTCAGGCCTGAGTACTGCCTGGCAAGTGGCGAGGCCCCAGTAGATGTTTATTGACTGAATAGAGGTGAAAAAGAATAGTTACTACCCCTAGAAGCTCACTGTTCACTGGTGGAAGAGGGGATTTAACCATTGCAGGGCAAGGTGATAGTTCTCTAGTGAACGTGTGCACAAGTTGCAGAGAAATGCAAGATGGATTTTTGCCAGGGATTTCTGAGGAGGCCTCCAGGGAGGTGGTGCTTGATCAGATTCTTAAAGAAAGAGGGAGTATTTGTTAGATGACTAAAGTAGGGTAGGGCATTCCCGGAGGAGAGATATTATGGCTGAATTGTGCCCCTCCCCCATTCATATATTTAAGTCCTAAGCCCCAGTAACTTAGAATGTGACTGTATTTGGAGATAGGGTCTTTAAAAGGTAATTAAGTGTAAATGAGGACATCCGTGGGCCCTGATGCAATATGACTGGTGTCCTTAGAAGAAGAGGAGGTCAGGACACAGACATACATAGGGAAGACCATGTGAAGAATCTGGGGAACTCTAGAGCACAGGCACCATCCAGTGAGGGCAGATGCCCATTGATTTTGGCTGATAGGTGCCATTTGGAAATGGGGTCCAATTGTTGCCAGAGTTTCCTATTTTCAAGATAAGTCAGAATCTGTATTTTTATGTATAATTTGATGTATAATCTTAACAAAGTTGGCAATTAATGTAATATTTTAAACTTTGTGTGGGCCACAAAAGATATATATATTAGTATATATGCTAGAAGAAGCCTGTAGGCTGCCAATTTATAATTCCTGAGCTAACTAAGGACTGATTCATAAAAGATGCTGTATGTATGCCAAGGAATTTACATTTTTTCCTATTTGGCAAGGGGAACAGTTGGTGAATCTTGATTAAGTGACTCGAATTCACACTGGTGGTGGTTTAGGGCAGGCTTGGCAGGCTTTTTCTTAAAGGGCCAGATAGTAAATATTTTTTACTTTGTGGGCCACATGGTCTTTTGCAACTATTCAACTCTGTAGCCTAAAAACAGCCAAAGACAATATGTAAGCAAATGGGCATGGCTGCATTCCAATAAAACTTTAGTTACAAAAATAGATGACAGATCCAATTTGGTCCATGAGCTGTAGTTGGCTGATCCCTGGGTTAGAGGGCTGGAGACTCAAATCGGGTGGGTTATGTGTGTGTGTGTGTGGGGGTGGGGTGGGGGGGGTGTAGATAAGAGTCTAGGTAAGAGATGAGCTGAGGCTGTGGTAAAGGAAATAGAGAGGATGGGAGAGCTTCAAGAGCTATTTAGCAGGTTAACATAGTCAGGATTTGCAGATTTGTTGAGTCCATGAGGATGAGAGGAAGAACTATACATAATGCCAGGGTTTCTAGCTTGACCAAGGGGTTCAGTTTGGACCCTTGAGTGCCCACCTCCCCAAGCCAGCCTATTCCACTTTGGGGTAACCCTGATGACTCCCTTCCTCCTGTGGACCCTGACCTAAGCGTCCTTCTTGGATCACAGGTGTCCCTAGAATGCTCCTGCCCTGCCACCACAGCTAAAATAGAAAACTTTCCTTCTGGCCAGAGCAGAGGCAATGAGTAAGTGTAGTACATGTTGCCTTCAGGTTATTACAGTCTGACTCCTGGTCTTGGGATATGAAAATGGGTCTCCGAGCAATTAGAGTAACAAGGCGCTCTGCGGGAATCAGGGCTTGCTAGGACTTGGGATGCCAATTACCTAATCTCTTTAGGTCCCCACTTTCCAGAACAGTGTGGAAAACATGTGCTAAATTGTACTCTGAGCAGAGCGGCACGGCCAGCCCTGAAGGGCCTCTGCCAGGCTCAGGTTCGTGCCTGCAAAAGCAGGAAGCCACTTCGGTGTGCTCCAGGTGACCACGGAGCTGCCACGGGGCATCAAGGGATGCGGGACTCGCTCTCTCTTTTCTCTGCCAGAGCCCACAGATGCCTGGCGAAGCAGGAGTGCTGGGGAGGGGCAGCACCAGGACCAGTTATGGAGCTAATGGATTCTGTTCGCACGTCTGCAGCTGCTGCTGAGAGGTGTGTGCAGAACAGTCCCCAGGCACTTAGCAAGGAGAGGAGGCCTAGTGTGCAGGGGGCGGGGCTGCCTCTGACTTTGCAGAACAGAACTTTGAGTGGCCCTGGAGGATGATAAGGCATCTGTGTGGGGATCAGACTGTATTTATTTATTTATTTATTTTAATCCTCACCCAAGGATATTTTTCCGTTGATTTTTAGAACGAGTGGAAGGGAGAAGGAGAGGCAGAGAGAGAGAAGCATCGATGTGAGAGAGACATATGGATTGGTTGCCTCCCACATGTGCCCTGAACAGGGCTGGGGATCAAGCCTGCAACCTAGGTACGTGCTCTTGACTGGAATCGAACCTGGGTCCCTTAAGTACATGGGTGACGCTCTATCCACTGGGAAAAACTGCTTAGGGCCGACTGTATTTATTTGGAGACCCACCAGGCGTGGTCCTGTAGCCAGAGGTGAGGATGACCTTTAGAATGAAGGAGCCTGATAAGGAAGATGAAAAGAATGGGAGCCCTAACCGGTTTGGCTCAGTGGACTGAAGGTTTGATTCCGGTCAAGGGCATGTACCTTGGTTGCAGGCACATCCCCGGTAGGGGGTGTGCAGGAGGCAGCTGATCCACGTTTCTCTCTCATCGATGTTTCTAACTATCCCTCTCCCTTCCTCTCTGTAGAAAATAAATAAAATATATTTTTTAAAAAAAGAACAGGATAAAGGAGCTCATTCATTGGGCTATGTGGCAGAAACTGGACTGGTCTTATCACACATGTTTTACCACTGACTCCTTCTAGCACTTTTAAAGCTAGGTGTTACTAAGGATGCAATGTAATTGATTGTGTTTGTCATGCTCTTGGCTTCATCTTGTTTTGTTTTCTCCTACCTTTGATTTTTCTTCTACCGAATTTTCTCACTTTTACAAAAGTAAATTTGTAGTTGAGTATGGATTAGATACATGAAAATTGAGGTCTGAGTGTGTGAGTTTATAACCCACAGTGTCTTTGTGCAGCAGTTGATTTTGTGGAGCAAAGTGTACTTCAACGAGAAAAATTCGGGTACCGTGGTTGACATGAGACATTCAGAATCCCTGAGAGGGACCCGATATGGTCTGCTGCTCAGCCCTACTGCTTGGGCTAGGTCTGGGCTATGGAGGATGAAGGTTCTTTGTGCAAGCTGAAAGGGGCCTGGTGACAACCAACACACAAGCAGTGCTGCTATGGGGCACGTGAGAAAGCACAGCGCCCTCTTCAGGTGAACCACAGGTTGGTTCCCACTCAGTAATGCCAGAAGGGGAATCACACCATTTTGCTCCCCAGGGGTTTCAGGTAAGGCAGTTATATCAGAGACAATCAACATTTCCTCCCCTTCTTAGAAAAGTAAGAACCAACGCCTCATCCCCTTCACACAAGCCTACCCTACCAAACCAGCCCCTGTTGAGTGAGTTCCAGGTATGGTGCTAGTGTCTTGGGCACTAAAGCAGATACATTTCTCATGGTCTTCTAGGATACAGTCACTAACTGGCCAGAGGGATAGGAAGCACAGACCTAAAACCAAAGGATGAACACGCTCAAGTGGCCAACTGTGGGGCTGAAGACTTCCTGGTGGAGGAAGTGAGCTGTTGGTCTGGGGCTTGTAGAATAGGTAGAGCTTAGATAGGTGGGTGGTGGCTCATTCCAGGTGGTGCACACTGTAGTTGGGAGAACAATGGTCTGGAGGTTGAGTTAGGCAAGTGGAGCAATTCATTGGCTCCTCCCTCTGAGCATGTCCTGTCCCACATGACTTTGTAGCTCCTTGCATTAAAGCAGTGGTTCTCAACCTTCTGGCCCTTTAAATACAGTTCCTCATGTTGTGACCCAACCATGAAATTATTTTCGTTGCTACTTCATAACTGTCATGTTGCTATTGTTATGAATCGTAATGTAAATATCTGTTATGCAGGATGGTCTTAGGCGACCCCTGTGAAAGGGTCGTTCGACCGTCAAAGGGGTTGCGATCCACAGGTTGAGAACTGCTGCATTAAAGGAATGGAGTCTATTTCCCTGCCCTTTAACTTTGGGTTTGGCCACATAGACGACTGCTTTGGCCAAGAAAATAATGTGCAGATCTCATCATGCCAGTTCTGAGCCTAAGCCTTAAGAGGCCTCGTGTGTTTCTTTCTGCCTGCTCTCTTGCAACCCTGCCATCACCATGAGAAGCAGACACCTGGGCTGGTCTGCCGGAGCAGAGCCAGCTTCTCCAGCCAAGCCCAGATTAAATCAGCCAGCACAGCGGGGCCTACATGAGCAGCATTGCAGATGCACGCTCTGTGTAGATTCTTATTACTGCATGCCCCTGGGATTTTGTGGTTGTTACATAGCAATAAGCAGTATGGTAGCCATCGTTAGCTGCTAGAGGAGTGAAGGAATTCACTGGCATCACCCAATTCTGAAAGGATGCGCTTGCTTCTAAAGCCCACATTTGGGGCTGTTTATATTAGGCTCTCTTCCCTTCCAGTAAAAGCTTCCCCAGAGAACAAGTGATTTCCTCCAGCCCACACAACTTGGCAGCAGCATCAGGGCTAGAACACCCTTACCTTGTGGCCTTGCTGTTCCCGACATGTATGCAGACCATGATCTGGAGGTCAGGAAAGCTTTTCCTTGCAGGTTGGTGAGGTCTTAGGGCTCAGCAGACACCAGCACTCAGCTATTACCCAGATGGATGTGGCCGTTTGCCATAACATTGAGCAACCTCTCCATCAAATAAATGGCTCGAGAGACTCCTGACACTTCCAGTATAAAAGAAAGAGGAGCTATATTCTGCAGCTTTACGAGGTGGCCCGAGTAACACCTGGTCAAGGGATCGTGTGAGCTGAGGCCGGTGACTGAATTGGTGATGTTTCTCTGCCGCACACCCCTTCAGCGTTTGTTTCCTAGGGGTGGTCCTGTAGGGGAGAAGGGGCAGGGACAGCCAACCATGTAGCCATCCTGCTGGGTGAGTCATCCACTCGGATCCTGAGTTCCTCCAACGTCAGATGAGCAGCTTTGTTATCTGCGGTTCCGTCATTCAATGGACTTCCATGATGAGGGAGGGAAGGAAAAGGTGGGAAGAGGATCTGGAGAGAAAACAACAGGTTTGGTGTTAGAGTTGAGGGATTCCTTCATTTTCCTTCTTTCCTTTTTCTCTCCATTATTTTCCCTTTCATTCTAACATTCCATCATTCGTTGAGTTTTCCTGAGGATCCCGCCAGCCAGGACTCATTTCACCTCCTAAGCACAGGCAATGGAGTCACCTGGAAGCTCTCAATACTACACCACTTTCTTCTCTGGTCTTCATCTAAGTCTCTTCTTCCTGCAGTCACCCCTTAAACATGCAAATGCCCCCCCCCCCAATAGTTCCTGATGCCACATCTCTCTGATTCCTGGCTCTTGTCCCTGTTCACTGTCACATTGGTTGAAATAGTTGCCCACACACCCAACACTTTCCTCTTACGCTATTCCAACCCCGAAGGTTTTAGTTTGGTTCTTTGAAGGCGCCCGTCACTTTCCTGCCTTCGGGGTTTGGCCATGTTCTGAGAACATTCTTCACCCCCCAGGTCTCGTCTTCTTGATCTCTTCTCATCTTTCAGGCCCCAGTTCAAGTTTTATTCTCCAGCGAGTGCCTCCTTTACTCTCCTGATTGAAATGAGGTCCCCGCTGTTTCTCTTTCTCACAGCACACTGTCCTGTCTTCAAATTTCCATGGTGTTTGAAATCATATATGACAGAATGTGCTGCCCGAGAGGGAAATGAATTAAAATAAGGAGAATTTATTAGGTTAAGCAATAAGTGTGGGTATGTATCCTGTAAACAACAGGAGCATTGTGTAGCGGTCTAAGAGTGTGGGAACCAGACAGCCGGCGCTCATGTTCAAACACTACTACTTCTTGTCTGTGTGACATTGGGCGAATCGCTTCACCTCTTCGTGTCTCACCTTCTTAATTTGTAAAGTGGGGAATATAAAAGTACCTTCCTCTAGAGTTATTTTGAAGTTCAAGGAGTTAGTCTATGTAAAGTGCTTAGATCAGCACCTGCCATATAGTAAGTGTTTGCTTATAATAATTATGATTGGGAAGTAAATTATAACTGGGAGAGATTCTATGTGCTAGGGATTATTTTGAATATTTTACTTTGTCACTATAAACAGCATGTATTGAATCAGTAGAATTAGGCAAACACAGTCTGGTCAGCTAGACTCAGTCTTTGTCAGAGAGCTACTAGAAGACTCAGGCACGATGAAGAGTCAGTGATGTCGCAGTTTTGACATTGTCACAATCACAGGAGAGAGAAAATCACTGAGGGGAATCCAGGAGAAGTTTCTTAGGGGACAATATAGAGATCACCCAATAGGTCTGAACTGTGACCAAAAGGGGATGCATCGAGTGTCATGTGCAAGGTCTTCTTGGTGGCGGTGCCAGTCTATTATTTCTTCCCCTGGAATCGTCGCCACCAGCACATACGAATGCAATGCTTGTGAGTTCACGTGGCTTCACTCACCCTACCTCTTGGCATTGACTCATGAGGGAAATCCTTGACTAAGTGATGATGCAGATCATTCAGTGGCTTTTGTGAGTTGGCCAGGGTTGCTAGCCATTATGGCATTCTCTCACCTCGATGACTTGCTTTCTTTGCTTCTTGTCAGGTCACCAAAGAGGGTTACTCCACCTGGAGAGATTATGACGTCAACCTCTTGGAATGAGGAGCGGGGTCAGTGAGTGTGTCCTGAACACAGACTCTGCCCTCTGGAAGGAAAGTCTGGACTTGGAGACAGAGGGAACCCCAGGGGATTACAGATGGGAGAAGAGAATCCAGAAAGTCAGAGGCCCCGAAGTAGGCATGAGCATGGCAATGAAGGATCTGAAAGCCCCGCACAGTTGGGCAAAGAGGTTCTAGGGAAACATATAGGGAAATAAGGCTGGACCAGAAGGACCGCAGCTATGAAATCATGAGCTGGCAAGGGAGGGCTACTTTATGAAGAACCCCTTACATACTTCTCCTAGGTTTAACTTTGAGGATGGGAAAGGGAGTCTTTTGTGGAAGGTTTAACCATGTAGTACAACCGAATGTCATCAGGCTCATTATCCTTACTTAAGTCATTATTTACTTGTAAATTGCTGGTGCTGCTGCGTTTTACCTTTTGGTGGAATTCTCCTTTTGGAGTTAAACATCCCCAGGAACAATTTGAGTTCTCATTTGACATTGGCACGGTTTAATGTGAAATGTATATAGTAACCATGCGACAAAAATCATATAAATTTAAAAGAATTGAGAGAGAGAGAGTGTGTGTTTATGTGCATTGTAGTGATGGTGGTGAGGCTGGCATGGGTGGGAGGCATGGGTGGTTTGGAAAATCTGACTCCGTAGAGCTAAGGAAGGCAAAACTAATTCTCTGTCGCACTTCTACAACCTTAGAAGCCTCTCGAGTCTCAAGTGGCGAGGAGAGAGAAAACATGGAAGAGCTGAAGGGCTCTCCTACCTCCTTGGCATTCAAAGAGTTGTCCATACACCAAGAACAATGGCATCGCCTGGGTGCTTGTTAGAGATACAGAGCCTCGGTTCCCACTCCAGACCAGATGAGTCAGAACCCGCATTTAACAAGATCTCCAGGTGGTGTGCGTGCATAGTGTACTTGAGAAGCGCTGTCTTAGGAGACCAGGATGGAGCAGGGAGGAGGAGGACAGGATCTGTGTGATTTGCATGGTGTATGTTATAGGGGCGCCAGTGTGGTGTGGACTCAGAGTTGGACAGACTTGGACTTTGACTCCAGTGCCCCAATTTGCCTTGGAAGAATCTTGGTCTTTTAGACCCATGGCCTCCCCATACATTCAGTGGGGATAACAGGACTTAGCATGTAGTAGTCTGTGGTGATTAAATAAGAAAATATCAGCAAAGCCTCTGGCACAGACCTGTGGTATGGAAGTGGTAATTCTACGGTTCTTACCTCATGACACTGATGATTGCCCTCTCTGAATAGATGAGCAATTAGGAGGCAGCTCAGTGGCAAAATATAATGGAAACCTATTGAGCAGTTTCTGTGTGCCAGGCACCCTGTGAACAGTGTGTTCGCTGAAGCATTTTAGCCTGGAGCCAGGTGGCCTGGTGCAAAGCCTGATGTGAGACAGTGGGCTGATTATATAACCTCAATGCCTCAGTTTCCTCATCTGTGACATGGGGTAATAATATTGCCTGCTTCTTGGTGTATGAGCAAAACATGCATGTTCAGTGTTTATTGAAGAGCCTGGAGTATAGCGAGCACTGAAGAAGCATTAGCTATTATTAACACACTTATGTGATCCGTACTGCCACCATCTGTAGTTGAAAACTTGTGGCCCATGGCCACTGTGGCTGGTAAGTGGGTAAGTGGTAGAGCTGGGATTCAAACCCACATCTCCTCGCATTGGACACCATGTATTTTGACAACTCATAGTTCTGTTCTCCTCCTATTCAGAGGCCGGGAGAGTAGCCCCGCAGCCAGACCAGCGGCCCCAGGAGCTGCTCCCGGCCTCCTTCCTTTAGGTGGTGAAGGCAAAGCCTAATGGCACTGGAAGAAATCAAAGTGCCCACACCAGGACGAGGCAGGGGAGACCCTCAGGGCAGCTGTGCCGATATTTAATGCATCCCTTCGAAGCACTCTGCTCAGAGCCTGTCAAGGGCAATTTGGAAACAGGTGCTCATGGAGGAGAGGACTGGCTGCTCCTGACACCGACTCCTCTGTAATATTGACAGTGACAGCCACACAGACTCAACCAGGGCATGACTTATTTATGGGCAGCCGGCCCCAGCTGAACCAGTCTTCAGTGCTTGCCGTAGATGTTACTAGAAAAAGGGGAATGTGCAATTTGAGGAAATGGTTGTTTTTTCATATGTTCATTTAAAAAGGGAATTTTCCAGTTACCACTGGAATGGAAGAAACATTTAAAATTAAAATTTCAGATTAAGATACATAAAGGGAACTTGTCCTAGATTGGAAACCAGGAGCCTTGAGTTCTGTGTAGCTCATGGCACCTCTCAGATGCCAACCCCGTCTCTACGTCCCACCGGCTGAGTGACCTTGAGTGAGCTGCTTTCCCCTCCTGAGCCTCAGTGTCCTTGTCATTCTGATTGTGCTGGGAATATTAAATGAGATATCACACCTAGAGAGCTTAGTGCAAAACCTGGTATGTGGTAGGTGTCTAAGGAACGTGAGCTATTATTAATCACCGATGCAGGACTGGTTTTGTGACCTGGGAGAAATGAATTCCTTCTGATTTTTTAGATTTATTTTCCAGCTTTATTGAGGCATAATTGACAAAATTGTAAGATAGTTAAAGTGTACAACTTGACTTGATATACACTGTGAAAGAATTCCCTCATTGAATTAACACCGCCATCATCTCACATATTTTGCCTTTTTTGTGTGTGTGTGAGAACATTTATATTCTACTCTCAGCAAATTTCAGTTATACAATACTGTGTTATCAACTCTAGTCACCATGTTTTACATTAGATCTCAGATCTTATTCATTTTATAACTGAAAATTTGTGCCCTTTTACCAACTTCTCCTTACTCATCCACTCCTCAACCCCTGGCAACCACTTTTCTATTTCTATGAGTTTTACTTTTTTAAAAAAGATTCCACATATAAGTGACACCATGCAGCATTTGCCTTTCTCTGTCTGGCTTATTTCATTCTGCAGAATACCCTCCAGGTTAGTGGTCGGCAAACTGCAGCTCGCGAGCCACATGCGGCTCTTTGGTTCCTTGATTGTGGCTCTTCCACAAAATACCGACTTCTGCGCATGGGCCACAAAGTTTTAATCGCACTGTACTTGTGCGCCCACACGTGGTATTTTGTGGAAGAGCCACACTCAAGGGGCCAAAGAGCAGCATATGGCTCGCGAGCTGCAGTTTGCCGACCATGGCTCCAGGTTCATTCATGTTGTCATAAATGATAGGATTTCCTTTTTTAAGGCTAAGTAATATTCCATTGTATGTATATGCCACACTTTCTTTACCCATGCACCCATTGACAGACACGTTGTTTCTGTACATTGGCTATTGTGAATAAGTAATGCTGTAATGAATATGGGAATGCAGATATCTCTTTGAAGTAATGATTTCATTTCCTCTGGACATATACACAGAAGTAGAATTGCTGGGTCATATGGTAGTTCTACTTTTAATCTCTTGAGAAATCTCAATACTGTTTCCCATGGTGGGTCTCCTCCCAGTTTACATTCTCGTCAGCAGTGCACCAGGGGTCCCTTTTCTCCACACCCGCATTTGCATTTGTTGTTTTGCCTTTTTGACAATAGCCATCTGACAGGTCTGAGATGATATCTCCTTGTGGCTTTGATTTGTATTTCCCTGATAATTAGTGAAGTTGAGCACCTTTTCATGTACCTGTTGTGTGTCGTACTTTTTACAAATTAAAAGGTGGGCTAAAGATTATTTTTTAGGTTCCTTCTAAGTTAGCCATATTACATGTTTTCTTCTGTCCCTTTGTCTTGTGTCCCCTCCTGAACAGAAGAAAGAATCTGAGTGGAATCCAACTCAGCATCCATCTATCTATCTGTCTATCTATCTATCTATCTATCTATCATCATAATTTTATGTCTATCAATCATCTCTCCAATGCCAATTCCATAAGGACTCAAGGAATAATAGGAAAATGTTTTAAAACATTTCCATTCCTTAACACTAAGCAGACTGTAAATTTGTCATTTGGTTGAATACTGAGTTTGTGGGCAAAACATTCTCTTCTTAACTTATTACAGCCTTTCTAAGCACATTGGAGATCGTGACCTTGGCTTAGCTGCTGGATAGTTCATGGTTGTCCACCTTTCTCTCCCTCTGTCTTTCTGTTTGTTGACAGTTTAAAAGGAGTGGCTAAGTCTAACGAAATCCACCTCTATTCTATCAAACTGCACCACACAATGTCTAAAGTCTAGCTTTTTTGTTCTTTGACCAACATCTTGAAATAAAATAGTGATTAATCACACTTTTAAAGCAGGCATATTGCCTAAAATATTTTAATGGATTTCAGTGAAATTTATTCTGTAGGAAGAAGTAATGGAGAGATGTAATTTCCATGAGCAGTAGTTATCACAAATATCATTACGCTCCCTAGGAGGGAGAGAGGGAGGGAAGGAGAGAGAGAGAATGAGGGAATAATTCAAACGCGAGAGTCTGCAGTTATAAATGACAGTCATTATTCCTTGCGTTTGCATACGCTTATAACGTGTGAAGCATGCACACACACCCTTTCTTACTTCAGCCTTAGCCTCTTTGGGGAAGATGAAATGATTTTCCCATTATACAGATGGGGAAGCTGAGGCTCATGCCCTCACAGTGACCCTTCTGATAAACTGAAGAACCAGGCTTCACACCCACTTTTCTAGACCCCAAGTTCAGTAGTCTTTAAACCAGTGGTTCTCAACCTTCTGGCCCTTTAAATACAGTTCCTCATGTTGTGACCCAACCATAAAATTATTTTCGTTGCTACTTCATAACTGTCATGTTGCTACTGTTATGAATCGTAATGTAAACATCTGATATACAGGATGGTCTTAGGTGACCCCTGTGAAAGGGTCGTTCGACCACCAAAGGGGTCGCGACCCACAGGTTGAGAACCGCTGCTTTAAACAGTAACAGCCTTCCTGGTGTAAACCCAGGACATGGTTTACATCCTGTTTCCCTCCCCCTCCCACCCCCATGGCCTGGAATCGTTGCAAAGTAGATTACTTGGTGGACAGAATATCCACACTAACTGAGAACTGCCCCCGAGAAGATACACGGACAGCTAATTTTCAGAAAGTTGGAACACATTTTATAATAAAACTCTAGAGGGGAAAATATCTCCTTTCGGTTCAGAGAGCACATTGAGATCTTACAAGGCCTGAGCATCTTCGGGTTAAGAGCCTACTGTTCTTTTAAATTTCCAAGAAACCTTTCTGCTTATGCTGAGTTCCCTGGTTGCTCGTATTCTGAGTAAACAGATGTTTGCTGAACTGATGCCGCTCTCAGAGTAAATACTCTTGTCTGCAAGGGAAGCCTCTGTGCTTCCTTCGTTTCCCTCGTGCTTTTCCAGTGTCTTGCTGTGTTGGCATAGGTATTAGTGTAGGGCAGCGTGACTTATTAATTAGTTGACTATCTAATTCCGTTCTGTCAACTATATTAAGGAGGGGATTCATGACTAACTGCTCTGAGATAAGTTCCTGTGGCCTGCCCGCTTCCTGGGCAGAAGAATAGAGATGCCGAGAGCAGCTCTCTCTGTGCAGGGGAGTCAGCCAGGCGGCTCTTTCCAAGGCTGCCCCTCATGCTCTCTGTCCAGGATTCTCCAGGCCACCAGCTCATCCGCCTCCTCTAGGGGAGGTGGGGAGGAGTGAAGGGAAGGGGTGGGGGGAGCAGGAGGAGGAGGAGGAGGAGGAGGAGGAGGAGGAGGAGGAGGGATAGGAAGAGAAGATGGAGAAAGACAGAGAGAGAGAGAGAGAGAGAGAGAGAGAGAGAGAGAGAGAGAGAAGAAGAAGAAGAAGAGGAGGAGAGGAGAGGAGAGGAGAGGGAACATGTGCAGGGATATGTAATCTCCTCGGATTCCTCTGAAGGCCTTTCTCCTTCCACCTGGGTGGCCTGCTTTGCATTCACTGCAGGTCTGTATACAGGACTTTCTGTGCAGAGGGAAGGTAGTTTTTATGCAGCATTTATATTCTTGTGGTGTGAGGGTAGTCCTCGGTGGATGGATATATGTTGTGTAAATAAATTTTCGCATCACTTTAACTGCAAGCCAAAGAGCATCTATTCCCTGAACAAAGTTACCCCTATCTCCCATCCCCTCTCCCCCGCTTTTAGGTAAGGCTCATGTTTGCTGTTTATTTGGCCAGTGTGTAGGCCTGGGAAAGAGGAAATAGAGAGGGTCTAAGATGAAATGATTTTCCCATTATATATATAAGGCACTGAATTCTGTTTCATAAAAGAAAATAAATGTTAAGCCTAAATAGCGTTTTGGGAAATGCAGAGAAGGGCATCCACACCTGCCACCCAAGGAGGGGCTGTGTTTGCATTCTTCATCACTCAGTGCCGGTATTGAGTGGGCCAAGAAGCAGCCGTGTGGAGGCGCTCCATTACAGCCAAATAAGAAAGAAGGGAGACGGCCAAGGTGGATTTCCCGGCTCTGAATTCTAGTGACACACAGTGAGCCTCCTGTGGTCTCTCAAGACATCATCACTTCTCTATCATCGCAACCTCATGGCAAATGAGAGGTGGTGCTTATTTTAGAGCGGCATCTCCAGGAATGCAGGGTGCTCTTGGGTGGTTCCTGGGTGAACTTAAGAAACTTTCAGAGTTTTCTGTTTATTTGAATGACTCTTAGGAGACAAAATATTGTAGCTAGCACACTGAACCATATTCTCAGCATTATGTAAAGTTTCCCTTTAACATACATTAAATAAAATGTAGAGTCAGTTTGAAGAGAATTGTTAAGCAAATAGTAGGGCAGGGGATGCACTGATAGGACAGACAATGTGAAGGCGGTACCTCCCCACCCTGGGCTGGGCATCAGCTGCAGGCTGTCTCGGAGATGTGCCTGGTCACTACTTCTGCTACAGAAGCTAAAGGCTCCATATGTGTTTTCCATGACTTCCGGAGGACAGAGTATGGGCTCTAGACCTAAGCGGAGCCAATCCCATGCTCCTTCCTAGGACTTTGAATTGAGAGCTACGGACACAGAGATGTGGGCTATGGAGGAGGCAGGGCACTCTCAGTGGACTCTTCTTGGGATGAGATGTTAGCTGTAATTTTTACCGTCTTGGTTCCCTCATACTTTTCCCATTTCCATAGTCTAATTTTCAGTCTCTTCTTGGACCCTGTAAGCTGTTGAGGACTCTTCTGATAATCCCTTTTCTGCTTAATTAAAGAGAGTCCATTTGTGTTGTTTGTAACTTGGAAGTTAATACCAAGAGCACTAATTAATACTAGTGCTCACAGGACAGATTCTGTTAATCCTCACCAGAGGATATTTTTCCATTGATTTTTAAAGAGAGTGGAAGGGAGGGGGAGAGTCAGATAGAGTATCCAGAAACATCCATGTGAGGGAGGCACATTGATTGGTTGCCTCTTGCACGCGCCCCAACTGTGGCTGGGGATAAAGCCTGCAACTGAGGTATGTGCCCTTGACCCGAATTCAACCCATGGCCCTTCAGTCCACAGACTGATGCTCTGTCCACTGAGCCAAACTAGCTAGGGCAGGACAGATTCTGGAATCATGCTACCTTAGTTCAAGTCCAGGATCTGCCACTTACTCATTGGGGGCCTTTAGACTGAGTCCTTTTTAAGCATCTGCTGACCCATCTGTAAGGTGGGGATTATCACAGTGTCCGCCTCATAGAGTGTCAAATGAGTTAAGTAAGGTAAAGCAATGAGGGGAAACCTTCAGGGATCACAGAAAACAGCTTCAACTCTTTGTGGTTGGGGGCAGACAGAGCATCATCCAAGGTCCTGTGAAGGTGGGGCTCTGGCGGCGCTCCTGGCTGGAACTTCATCTTTTACTTCATTCCCTTGGCTCCCTTCCCTCTGGTCCCTTCCCTCTGCTTCTTCCTCTTACGCCTTTTTCATTTCCTCAGTGACATTGTACTTCTCCTGTGGGGCATTTGCATATTCTCTTCCCTCTGTCTTGAATGATTTACCCTTCCCTTAGTAAACTTCTGTGCATCATTCAGATATCATTCTAAGGTCATTTTTCTCTCAGCTTCCATTTGGTATTGAGAAAAGGGTATAACTTAACACCAAACAACTTTTTTAAAAGACAAGGAGTGATTCAGATGGGGATCAACATATCACATTGTTAAACTGAAAAAGCTGATGTTGAAAAATATGGGTCATTTCTATGGATAAGTGAGATTCCTAATACTAAACCCAGAATTAACTATGCTCAAGGGCAGCACTGGGCCCCACAGGATCCCCAGTGGTGGGCCTGCCTCGGTGAAACTTAAGCATGATATGATACCAAGCACAGGCAACAAAAGAAAAAAGCAAATAAGTTGGACATTCAAAATAAAAAAACTTTTGTGCATCAAAGGACATCAACAGAGTGAAATGGTATGGGAGAAAATATTTGCAAATTATATATCTGATAAGGAGTTAATATCCAGAATATATAAAGAATTTCTACCACATAGCAAATAGACAACCTGATTTTAAATGGGCCAAGGACTTGAATAGACTTTTCTTCAAAGATATACAGTTGGTCAATAAACACATGAAAAGATACTCAATATCACTAATCATTTGGGAAATGCAAATCAAAACCATAATAACACTTATTACACATTAGGATGGTTATTACCAAAAAAAAGAAAAAAACAGTATTGGCAAGGTTGTAGTGAAATTGGAACGCTTGTACAGTGCTGGTGGGCTTGAAAACTGATATAGCCACTAAGGAGAACAATATGGAGGTTCCTGAAATATTAAAAATAGGATTGCCACATAGCCCAGCGATTCTACTTCTGGGTATATCCCCAAAGAATTGAAGCAGGACCTCTAACAGATATTTACACACCATGTTCATAGCAGCATTATTCACATGGCCAAAAGGGGGAAGTAACCCAGATGTTCAACACTGAATGAATGGATAATGAACATGTGGTGTAGTCATACAATGGCATATTATTCAGCCTTAAAAAGGAAGGGAATTCTGACACCTGCTGTAACCTTGAGGACATTATGCCGAGTGAAATAAGCCAGTCGCAGAGGGACAAGTACTGCATGATTTCACCTACGTAAGGTATCTAAACTAATCAAACTCATAAAGACAGGAAGTAGAATTGTGGTTGCCAGTGTTTGGGGGAAGGAGAGAATCAGTTATTTATGGGTACAGAGTTTCAGTTTGGGAAGATGAAAAAAGTCCTAGAGATGGATGGTGATGATGGTTCCACCACAATGTGGATGTACTTAATGCCACTGAATTGTACAGTTAAAATTGAAGGTCAAAATGGTAAATTTTATATTATGTATGTTTTGCAAAAAAGAAAAACTTAAACATGAAGGAGCCAGCAAAGCAGATGTATCTGCAGTGGGTGATCCTGGAGGGAAGAAGGACAGGGCCTCAGTGACACTTCTCTCTCTACCTCACCCAGAGGAGGCTGGGGGAAGGGCAGGCCTGTTTCAGTCATGGGATTCTCTCAACTTGGGAGGCAACATAAGGCTGGAGAAGGAGCACTCCCCAAGACCATCCCCAAACCACGATTTACTCACTCTCCCATTTTACGTAGAACCCCATATTTTTCCTTCATTGTTCTTATCTCAGATTATAATTGTACTTCTGTTTGTGTAATCACTTAATATATATCCCTATTACTAAGTTGAGCCATAAGAAATTGGCATTCTTTTTTTAAAAAATGTGTTTTTATTGATTTTAGAGAGAGAGGAAGGAAGAGGGATAGATAGAAACATTGATCGGTTACCTCCTGCATGCTCCCCACTATGGATTGAACTTGCAAACTGGGCACATGCCCTGACCTGGAATTGAACCCTTGACCTCTTGGTTCATAGGTTGACACTCAACCCATTGAGCCACACGGCCCGAAATTGCCATTCTTGTAAATAAAATCAGGTTAAATATTGGTAATCTCATTTGGTTTGGCACTGGAAGGTAAAGATGGTGTCTGGTTTAGATAACCCATTTTACAGGCAGGGCTTAGCACAGAGCCTGGTGTCATGTAGAAGCTTAGCAGGTATTATTCTTATAAATTTAAGTAACTGTTTACTGAATGAATGGAGTGGATAGTCTCATCAAACATCACAAATCAAAAGATGGAAAGCTTTAATTATTTACAAAAAGAAATACAGTGAAATGCCTAATGTTGCGTACTATTATATAATATTAGTGTCCTGGTGCACATATTTATGCACATTGAAAGGAAATTAATTAGAAGAAATATTTTAATATCTCTAGTCTCCCTTTCTCTATAATAGAAGTGTCAACCAAATTCATGATCAACAATGACAGATCAAAACGCACGTGTGTGGTTGGCACCAGCAAGAGTTTTATATGTATCGTGCATGCATGAGTCAACTTAGCCTTTTATATATATAGAATAAACTTGCTTAATTAGACCTCCTTTCTGATTTAGCTAAATTTTTTCCAGCCTAGCGAAGCACCCCAACTTCTGTTTCAGGTAATTGTCAGCAACATAGCAGTAAAAATCAACACAAAGCAGATTATTATTGTAGATCACACAGGGAGAACAAAGGGTAAAATATTTAACTGGAGCAGTGTTTTGTTTTGTTTTAAACAAAACTCTTTCTTTTTTAAAAAATATATTTTATTGATTTTTCACAGAGAGGAAGGGAGGATAGAGAGTCAGAAACATCGATGAGAGAGAAACATTGATCAGCTGCCTCCTGCACACTCCCTACTGGGTATGTGCCCACAAGCAAGGTACATGTCCTTGACCAGAATCGAACCCGGGACCCTTGAGTCCACAGGCTGATACTCTATCCACTGAGAAAAACTGGTCAGGGCTACTGTAGCAGTGTTTGACTATATTCTGCGCAGTGAGAAAACCTGAAGTCATTTTCAAGTTCCACCATTTCTTACTTCTTTTCAGTCGGGTCAAGTTTCTAGACTTTCTAAATCTCCATTTTCCAGCTAATGAAAAGAAAATAGGATTCCACTGAGTCTCCTATCTACCTACACCAGGACTTCTGTAAGGATCAAGTGAGATGAGGCATCATGTGAAAACGCTTCACAAACATTTGGTTAAAGTGTAAAATGTTTGTACCTGGCTATAAAGCAAGTCATTTTTCTTGGGCTGGAGAATCTCCAAGGAGGCTAGTCGCTAGGGAGAGAAAGCCAGGTGTTGCTATGTGACATCATTACCTGGCACCCAAAGCAACCATTTCCGGGCTGGGCTGGGCTGTGGGCTGTATTTTGCGCCATGGGGTCTTAGCTGCGATTTGGTGGGGTGTCGCTCCAGGGTGGTGGCAGGGCCTGTGTCCCACTTGGGGGAAACTGGGTGTTGGTTTGTTAACGCCAGGTCTGTGGTGCTGTTTATTTTTAAATGGCCAGTGCACTTCATGGCAGCTACTGTGTTGAGCATCTGCTCTCTGGTGGTCAGTGCGCATTATAGCTACTGGTCGGACGGGCACTTAGCCTTTTATATATATAGATTTAATGATCAAATATTATTTATAACTTTATATATTTTTATTCTGTTGTCTTGAAAAGTTTAAAGCAATAGGACTAAGCTACTTAAATGCCACTTTCTGGAATATGCAGGAATGAATGTTTTAATGACTGTCAAGGAATCCACTTTTGATTACTAGCTTGCTTTAAGGAATAAACACTTATTGAATCAGACAGTTTTGGGGATGACCTTCTTGTCCTTCAACATTCAGCTGGATATTAAGTCTCAAGCCAGGATTTGAACCAGTTCTGCTGGAATTCATCCCCAAACACTTTTCCCACTGTATCTTTGCCTTCTCTCATCGTTTTAATCTGGATTCAGTATGACCTTTTGTCCCATTCAATTTCATTTGAACTGATTTTTTAAAAGCAATATCTAGAGCTTTGAGGTGTTAGAGAAAGGGCCTACCTCACTGACCCTCACTTGCATTTCACAGGAGTGCAGACATATACTCCCCCAACCCCCTGTGTTTTCTTATTAACTCAGCCTCTCATTTATAGTCAAAGTTTATTTCTGGAAATGGAATTCCATTTCCACAAAAATTTCCCCATAGTCTATGCAGAGGGGTGGAATAGCATAACAGTTAAAAGTGTAGAGTTTGAAATTAGACATGCTTGGGCATGAATCCTGCTGCTACTTATGTGCTGTGTGACCTTTGGCAAGTTACTTAAGTTCTTTGTGCTTTAGTATTCTGACTTCGGAGGTGAGGGCTTAATGGGCTACTTTTAGAATATTGTCTGGAATATAATTGGGGCTCTATCAATCTTAGTTGTTATTAATAACATTATTATAATTACTAATGATATAGTAACAACCACTTGGATCTTTTCTTTTGAAAGATTTAGGAAATCCTAGGAAATCAGAGGGAGGTGGCGGGGGGGAAGAAAGAAAGAAAATAAAGGGCAGTCAATTAAAGTACCATAGGGTTAAAAAAATTTTTTTGAGGCGGCAAGGAGCAGTTTTGAATCTCAATAGGTAAAGGTGTAGGAACAGAGAGGCAGAGAGAAAAGCTTAGTTAATGCATTGCTATGCAGTATAAGAGAGGGTCAGTGCAGTGCACTATTTCTCCAGCACCTCAAAGCTGTAGATATTGCTTTTAAAAACCGGCTCAATCTTAAATAGAATGGAGGGAAAAGTGACACTGAATCCAAATTAAAACAGGCAAAATGAGAAAGTCCTGGGGATATGAGCTGGAGCAAAGCCACTGAGGAGAAAGCATGACGCTTGGCATTCAGAAGGCATGCAATAATAGACTGCAAGATGAATTCGTTGAATCGACGCAAATTAGAATTTGGAATCTGGGAGCTCAGAGGTTATGGATAAAAGTTGACATAACCCATCTCTGACAGAAACATTTCTACCTAGAAAATGAGATGGCACAGAGCCATTCGGTCCAGCTCGAAGATGCCGAGATGTCAAAGGGGATGTGGACTCAGGATGGAAGTCCCTGGAATAAAGAAGAGACATTGCTCCCTGCATAGTAATATCCCAGGTCACCTGCAAGTGACTGAGTGATGCGCTGAGCTGCATGAAATATGGCTGGGACCTTCTTGATAATGACAGTGGCAAATGATAAGGGTAATGATAATGAGCCTTTCCTGTGTGCCAGGCAGTGTTATAAGCTCTTTAACTGTACAGACAACCCCATGACTCAAGGACCACTGTCAGCCCTCTGTTTCAGATGACGTCTTTTGTGGCAGCAGAATGCTAAAATGACCCTGGGATCTCTGGTGCAATGTCGTGGCTGATCCCTCCGCCTTTACTGTGAAGTACCTCCAGCCAATAGAATATGGCGGAAGTGATGGGTGGAGTGTCACTTCTTTGGCCAAGCTATGTTATGTGGCAAGGGTGATGTCACTCCATTATGTTATCATATATGCACTTATAAATGTTTACTTTTCTGTGATTCTCAGAAGACAGTTTCATTCTCCTACTATCCTTGAAGATGCAAGCTACCACAAGTTCTACAGCTCACGAAAATAAATTCTGCCAGTAATAGGAATATGCTTGGGAGCTGATTCTTTTCCGTTCAAACCTCTAGATGATAATGTAGCCGAGCTGATACCTTAATTGCAGCCTCGTGAGACCCTGAACAGAGGGGCCAGCTAAGCCATGTCCAGATGCCTGACCCATGGAAACTGTGAGATAATAAATGCATGTGATTTTAAGCTACTAACTGTATAGTAATTTGTTACACAGACATTAAAAAACAAAGACATATTTTGTGGACAAATTAGAGCAACTAGATTCTATGATTAAGACAATTCATCAGTCTTCCAAGGCCAAACCCAAGAAGGGCAAGTGAAAATATGAGTTGAGGTCTCCTTCTAGAACGGGACTCTCTACATCCAAAAAGTCTCTATGTTTCCCATGACAAGTTGAGACATTCTGAGCTCCTTATTCTTGAGCTAGTTGTCCCAGAGCACTCTGTGTATTGCCCTCAGACACTTGTCACAGAGTTGAACACTTGCCTGTTTGTCTATTATTACTCCCACTGAGATATAAGCTTAGTGAGGGCAGGGACCGAATCTGGCATTGTTAGCATCTAGCCCAGTGCGTGGTTCCATGCATATCTGTTAAATGAAAATAAGAACGTGTGAATGAGCAAATGAATGACTGCAAACTGTCAATCAAGGTGTCATAGCCTAGTGATGAAGAGTGAGGAAGCTGAAAGTGGTGTAGATCAGGGGTCTGCAGACTACAGCTTGCTGGCCAAATCCAGCTCATCACCCATTTTTATATCAACCATGTGATAAAAAAAAAGGATTTTACGTTTTTAGATGGTTGGAAAAACAAAAAAATATATATTTTACAATGTATGAAAGGTATAGGAAATTCAAATTTCTGTGCCCATAAATAAAGTTTTATTCTCACACAAGTCATGCTCATTTGCATAAGCCACCTATTGTCTGATGGCTGCTTTCATGCCACAGTGGCAGAGTTCAGGAGCTGCGACAAAGACCATATGGCCTGCAAAGCCTAAAACATTTACTATCTAGAGTTTTGTAGAAAAGTTGCCCCTGGAGTAAGGCTGTAGGCATTCCAGTTCTCACGCGTATAAAATTCATAAGCACAACGTGAGTTCCTAACAAAAGCTGGTATCACAGTTATCATCCTACTAGGCCATATCATATTCACTTCATGTTATGAAAATGTATTCTGTAAGAGAAATATTTTTTTATTATAGATGGCTATCTGGTATTTCTGGATATTTTTTGATTATTGTAGTTAAGTTTCTGGTGACAAGAATGGGTAAACTTTATACTCACTGAACCACCATTCTCTGCCAAACAGAACACTATATTTTCTAGGCTTATTTGTGTGTGTGTGTGTGTGTGTGTGTGTGTACATAATACACATTGCATTTGATGGATGATTCTCCCTTTTAAAAATGCCATGATTTGAAAAAGAAAAAATAAATAAAAACGCCATGATTTGAAAGCATCAGGACCAAACAACATTGGGAATTTGGACTCCTAAATGGTGCTAGGTTCCAGTCTCCATTATATGATTGAGGGAGCCAATCTTTATATGTTTCTCTTGGGAGGGAGTGAGGGTAGGGATAAGGTAGTATTGACTATAAATAGTCATAGTTAAAATATTTCCCCCCATTAACCTTCATGCTACCCGACATTCTCCTATTGGATAGTCCTTACTTGAGTACTCAAGTTATTTTAGTCTTTAAAAATATTCTAGTTCCTAGTGGATTGCCAAGTATATTGTAGATTCATATTTCAAGTGACAAGTAAGCAGGGTTATATAGAAATATTGTCATGCCAGTGGGTGGTCCAGCGAAGGGCAAAATGTCTCAGAAGAGGTGAACGTTCCCAGGAATCGTCTTCCCTTTCTCCCCAAAAGGCCCTGATAATGTTTGTATTTTCAGGGGAAAATAAACAAAGGCAAGAGAAGTGCTTACTGTGGGAGCTTGCCTGGGATTCCTCCAGGATGGCTGTCATCTATCCCTAAAAAGCTTGATCAGAGTTCTCCAGAATTTAGCATGTATAAGAATAATCTAAAGAGCAGGCAAAGAATAAAGATTTCTAGAACTCAACCCCAAAGATTCTGATTCTGTAGGTGTGGTGTTTTCTTCTCTAGGGACTTTTACTTTCTTTAAAAGGACCCCAGGTGATTCCGATGGAGGTGACTTTTAGATTGAATTTTGGGAAAGTTTGACTTAAGTAAGTACGGTTGACTTTCAGACTCTGTCAGTTCAACCACAAGTAGACAGTGATTGGTTTTTGCTAGTGTTCTTTTGCTGTGATTGGAGATCTCAAAGGTGACCTAGCCCCACCAGAGGTGAGAACCCAACCTCTGTTAGCCCCAGGGTTCTTTCAAGCTAGAGTGGTAGAAGTCTACCCATTGGGCTTTCTGATCAGATGAGTATGCAACCAATGGTCTGTATTTTAAGCAACCTGCTCAAGCCATAGATGCCCCCTTTGGTCTTTGGAAATGACAGCTACAGGTACCTGGTCACTATACTATCCTTCAGAAAGGTCCTCAGAAGGGAAGTTTTGCTGAGGCAATGACCACTGGCTTCCATAAAGAATGCCATCCAAGGGCCAGACTCTTACATCTGGAGCGAACACAGTAAGTGATAGTGCCTATAAACTTCAAAATGAAAGATTCCTTGGCCTCAGGCAGGGAGGCATTGTAAATCTTGCCGAGAACTTGCAATGCTGGTTAAACTCATTATTTGCTGATCAAGACTCTCTTCTTGCAATTTTCATCCTTTGTTAAATTTATAATCTCTGAGTCCTTAGCCAAGATCCTAGCCTTTAGGGGAGAAGCAGCCTGAAGATTTAAAATTTATCCTGTCCCCAGGGATGTTAATGGTGAAATAGACTTTGGTAATACGTACCTAATTGTCACCATAAATCAACATCGTGCAATCTGTTAAGTTTGCACATATAAATTGCCGATTGGAGAGCTTTACCATGTTTTGGAGACAGCTGTACCTTTGAGGAGACAAGTGGCCTGTCTCTGGGGATGTGGCCCAACAAACATACTAATTCATGCTCTGAACACCGGTCATGCTCTTTACCCTGGAGAAAGTGCCCTTCTGGCTGCGGGAAGACTTTCCTAAGTGTTGAGTGTTAACGTTTTACCACAAAGAGAAGGACGTTCTTGCCCCCGGGGCTGTAGTTTTTTTCACTGAACTCTTTTGTACTTCAGAGATTGTACCTGTAAACGTGTTCTGGAATATATCAGCCCATTTGTGCAGTTTTCAGGGTTTCTCCAAAGATAGCCCATTACTTTTCCTTGCAGGCAGTGCCTGTGTGATTCCTCTCCAGTTAACTCATTCAGCAAGCATTTGCTGCACCCCGACTAGGTGCACTGTTCTTGGCTTGTACCTGTAGCAGAGAATAAGGTAGAAAGAACCTTACATTTACGAGACTTCTGTTCCAGAGGAGGACAACGGACAACTTATTTTTTATAAATAAAAATATCAGGTTCTATGGTGAAAAGAACAAATACTCTTTAACTTGAAAGAGGCTCTTTTGGGTTGAGTGGTCAAAGAAGTCTCATCGGAAGAGTTCAAACCTGAAGCGAGACCTTCATGAAAAGAAGCAGCCAGCCACAGCCCAGGGTAAGGAAAACAAGGAGAGGGGCCCTAAGAATGAGATTGGTGTTATTTGATCCACAGTAAAAAAAAAAAAAAAAGGCAAAAGTGGCTGAAGTATGAGCAGGAGGGACAGTACAAAGAGATGAGATTGGAGAGAGGGGCAAGGGTCAATGCACAGAGGGCCCTGCGATGGATTGTGTTCTGTGCATGAAAGGAAGCCCGGTAAGTTTTTCTTGGCCAGATGTGATTTTCATTTAAAAGACCAGTGCGTTCTGCAGAGGATGCCCTGCAGCAGGGCAGGCCTGGAAGCTGGAGGTCAGCGAGAAGACTAGCAGTTTTCCAAGTGAGAGATGACGAGCAGGATGAGAGGGGTGGAGTGAGGATGGAGAGAGGACGAGAATCCCATGCAGTGGAAGGACTGGCATTGGGAAGCTGAGAGCATGGCATGAATCGAGAGTGACATTTTCCTTTTGGCTCCAGCAACTGGGTGCCTGGTGGTGTCATTTACTGAAACGGGAAAGACACAGTTTTGTTTTGCTTGGAGTTTTATCTAGGGACTACGAATTCAACAGTTCTATTTGGGTTTTGTGGAGTTTGCGGTGACTAGAAATCTTTGAAATTGGGCTGTTGAAACTGCAAGTCAATATGAGCCTGGAGCTCAAGAGACAGGTCAGAGCAAAAACCATTGTGTGTCCCTTGAAAGGTCTGAGCTGATGACAGAATGTGACACTGCTGTTAGCACTGGCTTTTTATTAGGACAGATGATTAGAGGAGTCACCACCGGGCAGGGCTTTGAGTAAGTAAGCAAACAGCACGGGAGGCCACAAGTTCAAGCTGTCCCCACTGTGTACCTGGTCTCTCACTGGTATTCTTTCATGGTGTTTTCTTGTGCAGATTGCTAATTCATTTCCATTCAACAAATGTTTTATGAGCACTTACTATGTACCAGACATTATGCTAAGCTCTTGGGAGAAGAATATATCTCTCTATCTCCATCTCCATCTCCATCTCTCTACTATCTATCTGTTTATCTATCTATCTATCTATCTATCTATCTATCTATCTATCTATCTACTTATGGGTGGATAGATAGATAGATAGATAGACATAGACATAATATAAGCATTTAGCAAGTCAAGATTTCAGGGACACGTATAAGTATATATGCTTTGTCAACTAAGTTGTAGTGTTTTAGGAAGGAGTTTTATAGGGTTCAAGATTTGGATCCCAACCCTCAACCATGCTGGTTCTATGTTGTTGTTTCTTTTTAGTTAAATTTCCATTAAGTTATCATATAGTAAAAGTGATTTTTTTGTGTCTAGTTCTATATACTCTAACACAGTTATATAGTCACATAACCACAACCAAAGTTGGGACACGGGAAAGTTCTATCACGCCAGAGAATTCTCTCATCCTGTTGTTTTAAAGTCCTACTTCACCCCCACTCCCACCTGGCCGCCTTGTAAAGGGCATTGTATTAAGTTATTTTTGAGTTCTCTGCCAGCTTTCAAACTCTGATCTGTGATCCCCAGCGTTTAGCTCATATTGAAAAGGCCACAAAAGGTGCATAACTTGAGTGAGAGGAGAAACACAAGGAGCAGCTGAGCTTAGACAGGGGACACTGACTGGGACATTGCTTATGATGGAGGTGGCCCTGGAGAGAGGAGAAAGGGAGACCCCTGAATCCAGGTGCTGCTTACCTAGAATTGATGTTCGTGCTGATGGGAGGGCTGCATTTCATCCCAGGCCTCACCCAGAAAAGCAGGAACTGGAACCAGGTTGGCAATGCATGGAGAGGTGAAGCCATACTTGCTTAAAGGCAGCCAGGTAACCCCCAGCGGAGAACAACCCCAAAGCCCCTGGGACTATGTTTCTACTTACCCTCCCTGTGATGGGAGCTCTGGAAATGCAAAATAAGTTCAGTTCTAGAAAATAATCACATTTCTTGCCCATTGGTTTTGGATCTGACTTTTACCCAAGATGCATGCTTGTGGTGCTGAGCCTGTCACATCAGGAACTTGAGCCATCAGCAGTTTGCCTTTTTTCCTTCCTACGCTCCTTTCCCTGAATTGTATGGCATGTTGAATTCTTAAGCAGTAACAGCTTTCAGGACCCACGATGCTTCATTAAATAAGTTCAGAAACTAATTAAAGGGGGGGGGGGGCTGTCTACCTGCATTCACTGTACTAAATCACTTGGGCCCCATTTCAGCAAGTGTTTCTAAGCCAGGAATGGGCCCATAAAATGATGTCACATTAGCCCGGCATGCTGGGTTTCATTTCCTCTTATGCAATTATCTATTAGTAATTGGAGAAGACATTACAGCATAATAAATAATTGGACATAAATTAAGCAATGTTGGAACCACTTAGGCTGAAGACAGGTGCATGTGTCACGACTTAGACTCTAAGAGTGCAAAGCACCCTCTTGCTGCGGTATCCGTCCTCTTCTGGTGGCGCGGAATTCTAATAGTTGCACAGCCTGTTTTTCTGAGTGTAAGGCGGACCCTGAGAAGGTCAGACCATCTGCTGAAATGTAAAAGAAGTTAGCAGTCAAGTCGGGGTGTAATCAGGAGAGTTTTAATTGACAGGGGCCTGTATGGTGGGCGTAGATTTATCATGGTCCAGGACTTCCCACGCTCAGAAATTTTCCACATCAGTGAAGTTGGGCTCAAACGTAGGTCTTCTGGTTCCTAGTCTCAGCTTACCTGTCACTGCATGCTGACTTTTTAGGTTGCATGCAATATGACTCTTATAATATAGTTTTAGAAAGAGATGAGCCAAGGTTTAGAGGTGGGGAGGGGTGCAGGTGGAGAACGAAGTGGGTGCAATTTTATAAAAGGCCAACATGCAGGATACTTGGGGTCATGAAATTATAGTGTAGCTTGCCTGGCTGGTGTGGCTCAGCAGTTGATTGTTGACCTATGAGCCAGGAGGTCATGGTTTGATTCCCGGTCAGGGCACATGCCCAGGTTGCTGGTTCAATCCCCAGTAGGAGGCATGCAGGAGACAGCTGATAAATGATTCTCATCACTGGTGTTTCTCTCTCTCTTCCTCTCTGAAATCAATAAAAATATATTCAAAAAATATTGTGTAGCTTGATGTGATAGTTGACACATGTACTTACACATGTGAGAAAACTGTATACAACTAAAAATACACACAAAAATGGGCATAGATATAAATGGGGAAATCTGAATAAGATCAATAGATTTTATACCTATCAATGTCCTGCTTATGATATGACAGTCATCCCTCTGTATCCAAGGAAATTGGTTCCAGGACTCCTGTGGACACCAAAACCTAGGGGTGCTCAGGTCTTAGATAAAATAGTGTAGTATTTGCATATAACCTCTATTTGCAAGTAGGCTAAAGCGGGGTACACATTACTCCATTCATGTGGATTCAGTGTAGTTAGTGCTTAGTGCATGGCAAGTTCATGTTTTGTTTTTGGGAACTTTCTGGGAGTTTAAAAATGTATTTTTTATTTACAGTAGGTTAATTAGTGGATGAAGAATCCATGGATATGGAGGGCCAACTGTATACTATAGTTTTGCGAAATGTTAACATTGGGGAAAACTGGGAAAAATGTATACAGGGACTCTGTATTATTTCTTACAAGTGTATGTGAACCTACAATTATATCAATAAGAATTTCAATAAAAAATTAATGAACTAGGGTTTAACATAATAACAAAGTTAAAACCCAGTTGCATTCTCTATTTTTCTGATGTTTGAAGTGTTTATTTAAACATTTCTTAAAAACATTGTGAAGTTTTGATTATGAAACTTTTCAAACACATAGTAAAGATAGTATAACGAAGACCCATAGAGCTATCACCTTGCATTTGTTAAGATTTACACTTTACACCCAAGTATGCAAATTGGCATTTCCAAAGAATAAGATTATTTTTCTACATAATCACCATACAGTTATCGCACACAGTAAAAATTAACAGTAATTTCTTAATATCATCTAATAAATTAGTCCATATTCAGATTTCTCCAGTTGTCTCATAACTATTTTTTGAAGCCAGGATCCAAACAAGAATAATGGGTTGCACTTGGTTTTTATGTGTCTTACAATCTTTAAAACTATTGTCTATTTTCATACATCAATTGCAATATTCTTTTTATTTTTTATTTTTATTGATTTCAGAGAGGAAGGGAGAGGGAGAGATGGAAACAGCAATGATGAGAATCACTGATCGGCTGCCTCCTGCATGCCCTCCACTGGGGATCGAGCCTGAAACCCGGGCCTGTGTCCTTGACTGGAATTGAACCCAGGATTCTTCAGTCTACAGGCCGACGCACTATCCACTGAGAAAACTGGTTAGGGCAATTACAACATTCTTAATAACCCAAGGACAGCCTGAGGATGGCTATATTTTTGCCAACTTGGCTCCAAAATACTGTTCTCCTGGTGTTCTCATTAACACTAGCTTATCTTTGTAGAATGCTGTTTCCTTATGAGTATATTGTTTCATTTGATTCTCCCAGCAACACTGAGCACCCCAGCTTCCTCAATTACAGACTCGAGATAATATTAACTTTTATTGAAGATAAGTATTAATGAGATAGCTCTTACTATTCGCACCCTGCAGATGGAGGGAAGTGAGTCCAGGGAGGTTGTGAGCCTTTCCCAAGGTCACCATCAGTGGCAGAACCTGCCATGGTGGCTCAGTCATCTATCTGCTATGCCATTTCTGAGGGCCATATGGAAGAGGAGGGAAAGCTGGGGCATTGCACCCCGAGTTCCCCAGCAGGCACGTGGAGCCGGACTAGCTACCACACCATATTTGAAAATGGCAGCAAGCTTTCTTCTCTTGCTGCCAAAGAAATAGATGGGGTTTACCCAACACAGTTTGAAGGCTGGGCTCCATCCCCATCTCTGCTCTGACCCACTGTTCCTGCAGGTGCCCCGCCCACATCCCTGCAGCTCTCACCATTTCCGCAAAAGTGGGTCAGCTGCTAGCCCTTGTGTCTCTTTGCCTGAAAGCTCTCTGTGGTCACTCAAGCCCGCTTTGCCCACGCTCATGGGAGGCTTGAAGTCCTGGGAACGTAACACCTCCCAGGAGTAGCCACCAACCTATGATGATTGACAGTTGGGTTTCCCTGCTGGGTGAATCCAAAGTGCATATTTGGCGCTGGTCCCAGAGTGGGATAGTGTGGCTAAGCCCCCAGTGGCCCACAGTGGGGACTTATCTCATGACACCCTTTATATCGGTTTCTTTCCCTTCCCTGCCTCACTGTCTTCACTCTACTCACCTGCCCTTGGGTCACCTCCTGATAAATTACTTGACTTGAATCCTTATTTCAGGGTTTACTTCTGGAGGAACCCACACGAACACACTTCGCTAAATCTTTAGCTGGAACCACCAGGAGATGTGGCTTTTGTTTGCTTGCGCACACAATTCATGTTGACTTGTCAAGAAAATGGTTTGGTATTGAAAAGAAAAAGGATTGAACCCTAGGGTGAAAGGCTTTCTCCCAGCATGGAAGCTGCATGACCTGGGGCACTGAGAGTTATCTATGGTCAGATCTTACTGGGAAGGAGAATGAGAGCCCTAAGGGTAAGACACCCTTGAAAGATATCTTACCACATCCATTAAGAGTAACATAAATTCTAGAACTACTATCTGTTTCAGGAACTTTGCAAGTACAATATTCTTTTTCTTTCCCCCAGTCCTCCTTCCTCTCATCCCCCATCCCCCAGAAAAAAAAAAGTTTGCGTAGAACTCTACTTGTGATTAACATGTAGTTAAGCCAATATTGGTTCATTAGATAGAGCAAGAACTTCTACCAAAGGCAGCCTTCAGAGGGAGAAAGTACAGATCTGACCTGGGTTGACTGCAAAACATCATTTCTCCAGCAGTTTAGCAGAGGTGAGGCAGAGCAGATTTATTTAGATGGTTAACCTCGGGAAATAAAACTAGAGCCCAGTGCAGGGTTTGTAAAACGGTCGCCTCGCCCACTCAAAAGAGCTTTGCTTCCCAGCAGAAAAGAGAAAATGATGGAAAAGGCAGGGCATTAGGTGGTGTATTGAGACCCAAAGAACCTTGGACAGTGTGTGCCCCCCCAGCTTTGTCTTCCACCTCTTGCAGCTAGTTGGGATTTGCTGTGTGTCAGAACACATCTTTTCTATGCTCAGACATGCCTCTCTCTCCTTGGTTTGGGGCAGTTTCTTGGCCCACCTGTGCATAAAGGCCACAAGAAGGATTTCTGGTTCTGTCAACAGGGCAGCAATCTATACTAATAAAAGGGTCATATGCTAATTAGACCAGGAGACCTTCTGGACATCCTTCTGGACAAAGCCATGGTGGCGGGGCTGAGGCAGAGGCAGTTAGGGGCGATCAGGCCAGGAGGGGAGGGCAGTTGGGGGTGATCAGGCCAGCAAGGGGGGTCAGTTGGGGGTGAGCAGGCTGGCAAGGGGGGTCAGTTGGGGGCG
The DNA here is from genome assembly GCF_964212035.1 of Myotis nattereri. Classification (NCBI taxonomy): domain Eukaryota; kingdom Metazoa; phylum Chordata; class Mammalia; order Chiroptera; family Vespertilionidae; genus Myotis; species Myotis nattereri. Next base: position 89,868,868 of record NC_138079.1, on the reverse strand, counting down.
AGCAGGCCATCAGGGGAGGGCAGTTGGGGCGATCAGACTGGCAGGGGGGCAGTGGGGGGTGAGCAGGCTGGTGTGGGGGGGAAGTTGGGGGTGATCAGGTTGGCAGGAGAGGGCAGTTGGGGGCCATGAGGCTGGCAGGGGAGGGCAGTTGGGGCGATCAGGCTGGTGGGGGGGGGGGGCAGTTGGCGGCGATCAGGCCAACTGGCTATAATTGTGCTGGGAGGGCCCTGTCCTCCAAGCTGGGACTTGCATGTGGCAATGAGAGGACAGTGCCCTCTCATCAGTCCAAGGCTTGAACCTGTTCAAAAACACTGTAGCTGCTCCCCACAAATTCAGACATCATCAATCTTTTCACTAAGTGTTCTTTTTCTGTTCCAGGAGATCACATGACATTTATTTAATTTTTATTTTATTGATTGATTGATGGATTGATTTTATTGATTTCACAGAGGAAGGGAGAGGGAGAGAGATAGAAACTCAATGATGAGAGAGAATCATTGATTGGTTGCCTCCTCCACGCCCCCTACTGGGGATCGAGCCCCCAACCTGGGCATGTGCCCTTGACCAGAATCAAACCTGGGACCCTTCAGTCCACAGGTCAACGCTCTATCCACTGAGCCCAACCAGCTAGGGCCCACGTGACATTTATATGTTGTGTCCCTTTAGTCTTCTCTGAGGTGTGACAGTTTCTCATCTCTGATTTTCATGACCTGGAGAGTTTTGAAGGGTACTGGTCAGGTGTTTTGTAGACTGTGCCTCAATTTGGGCTTCTCTTGATGAGACTGGGGTTAAGGGTTTAGGGAAGGATAGGACAGAGCAAAGTGCCCTGCTGATTCTATCATGTCGGGGGTGGGGGGAGGACATGCTACCAGGACTTGTCACTGGTGAAGGTAACCTGGTCACCAGAGTCTGAGTTTTAACTAAATGTCTCCCGTTTTCAGGGCAGGGGTATAGATGGTGGGAATGCTTTGGGAGTGGGTGGTAGAAGGGTCTTAGAGTTGAACCAAACAGCACATTCTTGAAGAAGATGGGGATAGCAGATCTGGGCAACAAGGCAAAATTGTGGACAAGAACTAAAGATGCTTCCATCACACTCCTGGCCATAATGGAGCCACTGTAAGCAGTTAGACAACTGGACATGATACATGAATACTCGTTTCCCAACATTGGACAAAGGCCTTGCAGGACTTTGATGTTTACAGATACTTTACATAGTCATACTCAATGGATAAGTGAGTAGTGGTGGATTCATAAAATGGAATAATCCTTGGCCACAAAAAAGAATAAATGACCAGCACGTGAACAACATGGATAAACCTCAGAATCTTCACTCTGAGTGAGAGGAGCCAGACAGAGAGGAGCACATACTATCTGATTCCATTCATATTCGATCCTGGAACAGGCAGAGATGGAAAGGCCTGGCCATGAGGGGCATGAGGGCATTCCTTGGCTTTATATTTGAATGGGGTGGTGGATATATGGGTTTAAGCATTTGTTGAAACTCCTCAAGCTGTACAAGTACGGTGGATACATTTTATTGTACATAAAGTATGCCTCCACAATGCTGATGTGAACAGTGCAAAGAAAAATAAGGGAGGACAGGGTCAAGAAAGTAGTTTTCAGCCTAAGGTTTAAAGAGAGAAGAGGGGATGACAACGGGTGAACAGGAAGTGAGGTCAATACCTGGGAATGTCAAAGGCAGAGTGGAAAGAGGTGGAGGAGAGGTCATGGGGAGAAGTTCAGACCAGGAATGTGAACCCTCCAAGTGGGTGCAGTGCCCCTTGTAGGTGGTACCTGAGGACAGGGCTAATGGCTTAAAGGTATGGTCACCCCAAGGTTCCTTCCTAATCCTAACAGGTCTCCGGTCCTCTCTCACAGCACTCAATAATATATTATTCTGTATCCCTTGAATATACGGCGACACTATATTTTAATGAGATGCTTAAATACATAAATACACCAATTTAAATGCATAAATTTCCAGAGGTGCAGATGAGAAAATCAAATGTCTACTTAATTTATTTAGTTAACGTGCCAGTGTCAATTTGTATATAAAATAATGGGCTATTCTAGAACATGGTTTTTTTCTCATGCTCCCATACCATGAAGCAATTTCATGTGGATTCTCTAGATGCATTGAGGCTCTGTGTCCCCGTCATTCCCTGACTCACATTCTGTCAGTGAGCACTGCCTTCCGCTCACCGAGTGGGACCCATGTATCTCAAGGCTGGCCGGGCCTGGCCACGGCTAATGTGCAGGGTGGCGGGGTGGTTGGTTAGCTAGGGGCAGTGGGGCAGATTCAGCATGAGGCAGCTGGAGGGTGTTTCCCACTCCTCTGAACTGTATACACCATATCCTAACAGGATCCTTCAAGGAAGGCCTCTCTGGCCAGTACGTTTGCCAGGTAGATCAATTTCAGTTTTGACCACCCAGGGGAAGTTTGCTCACATGGTCTGTGAAGCCCAAAGCTCTCTTGGCAGCGAGTCCTAGAATTAGCTTCCAAGTCTCCACTACAAAAGCAAGGGCTCTCTGGTGGCCCGTTATCTTACAAATAACTAACCAAACTTGACTTTCTGGAAGCCAAACTCAGACAAGGCTGAGGAGGGGAGCTTGTGCCCTTGGGTCATCCCCTTCCTGAATAAGATATTGAAGGCAGACAGCAGCTAACAACTAAGGAACAAATAAACTACTTTTTTAAAAGCCCTCAATATTTGTGCAGTTTTGGTTAAAAAAAAAAAGAAAGAAAAAGAAAAAGCCTGGTTTTGAACATTGAAACTAGTTAGCTACGTAATTCATTTCAAAGAGTTGTAAATATGGGACAAGAAAAGAAAAGATAATGTATTAACTATAAGGCAAACCTCTGCTATACATATACATATTTTTCTCTGTGGTTGGAATTCTGTTGCGGTGTTTGATATCTCTGATAATAACAACTATGTAGTTCATTCATTGCTACTTCTATTGACAAGTAAACACTATGCCCTGTATGTATACTAGTTGACATGGCAGCCTTATACCGCTTCATATGACGCCCTTAAGAGTGGGTTTCAAGATCCCAGAACACATCAGAGCATTTCATGCTCTTATATCTTTGTACCTGTTGCCCCCTTTGCTAGGAATTACTTTCCTCTGACACTTCCTTCTCTATCTGCCTGGAAAACTCCTATTCATCCTTTATAAACCCAGTTGAAGCATTACCATTTTTGTGTAGGTTTTTTCTAACATCTGGTCACTCCTCCAGTTCCTGATATAATGTACTTCTCCCTGCTCTATGCTATGCTGTACCTTGCAAGAGCTTCTATTATTTTTCTTCTTCTTTTTTAAAAAAAAATCTCACCTGAGGACATGATTAGAGAGAGGAAGGGAGAGAGAGAGAGAGAGAGAGAAACAATGATGTAAAACATTGATTGGTTGCCTTCTGTAAGCTCCCTGGCTCGGGATGGAACCCGCAACCCAGGTGTGTGCCCTGACCGGGAACTGAACTGGCAACCTTTTGGTGCACAGGACAACACTCATCCAATTGAGCCACTCCAGCCGGGCAAGAGCTCCTAAAATTGTTTTGCTTGTGTCTCTCTTCTAGTAGATGAGGCACATCTTTGGGAAGAAACTGACTGTTTTTTCCCCCATTTCTATATCACAAAGCTTTGCACATAGTAAGCACTCAGAGAATGTAACAGTGTGACATTCAAGCAAAGTCGGTTTCTGGTTACTTACCTTTGAAGCCTGTTTCTAAGAGCTGAAGGGGCACCCAAGGGATTGGAGTCCCACCTGTCATTCAACTTCTTGGACCTACTCTGGAGTCTTCAGAGGTCCCTTAAGTCAGTTGTCCTTTACCGCCCACGAGCAAAGTGCTGGTAAAACCAATCATCTCTCCACTGCAATTACCTACCCTATGTGCATTTTGTGAGAATCTGCTGTTTTCCAGTTCCTTGTGGCTTCAGAATTGTCTAATTTTATTCCCACGGGAAACGCAGTGGGGTAGACAGCTCTGTAGCTCATGCTGGGTGGCCCTGGGCACCTGATTTTGGCCTGCACCAGCCAGGAGGCCCTAGAGCCAGTGCATCTGGTGGTCAGTTTTAGACAATGCTGGTGCACCTCCCAACCACCTCAGTAAGTGACATACTCAAGGGGTGGACTCATTGGGTACCAGAGCCCCATTGAAGTGAGTCCTGTTCCATGGGGTCAGTCCTTGCATAGCAGCTCCTCTGCTGTTGTGGTGGCCAGTCCTCCTAGCCAAATGGCCTGCGGGATGAATCCCTTCCATTTATGTGCCAAAAACAATCAAAGCTCAACTATGCCAGGAGGGTACACATAGTTGACATGGTGGGGGCACCTGGAGTGCTCATCTCAGATGACTAGGGAAGCTGTGCCCCTGGACCCTACAGGGCACCTACTATAGAAGGCCACTCTACTAAGACTGAGAGATGTAACAGCTCTACCTAATTCAAAAAACACAAGAGAAGCTGCCAAAATGAGGAGACAAAGAAACAGGTTCCAAATAAAGGAACTCTAGAAAAAGAACTAAATAAAATAGAGATAATCTACCATATGCAGAGTTCAAATCACTGGTCATAAGGATGCTCAATGAACTTAGGGAAGAGTAGATGAACTTAGTGAGAATTTCAGCAAAGAGATAGGAAATATAAAAATTGGGCTAGAAAAAATGAAAAAAGAACCAGTCAGAAATGAAGAATACACTAACTGAAATGAAGAAGACATTATAGGGAATCAACAGTAGAGTAAATGAAGCAGAAAATCAAATTAACAAATTGGAAGATAAGGAAGCAGAACACACCCAATCAGAACAGCAAAAAGAAAAAAAAAAGAATTTAAAAAAGAACATAGTTTAAGGAGATCAGAAACAAACTCATAGATAGAGAATATTTTGATAGCTGCCAGAGGGGAGGGAGGTTGGGGGTACGGGGAAAAGGTGGCTATATTAAGAAGTACAAATTGGTACTTACAGAATAGTCACGGAGATGTAAAGTTCAGCATAGGATTAGTTAATCAGATGGGTACTAGATTTACCAGGGTGTTCGCTTTATAAGTTATATAAATGTCCAACCTTTTCAGGTTGCACACCTGAAAGCTAAAATAATATTGTACATAAACCAATAGAAAAATAAACAACAACAAAAGGTGAGTGGTCCAGGTAATTGTGGATCAAGGGGTGCCACAGGAGACCTTGGAAGTCTTTGCATTCCAGTCTCCCCTATCCCTCTTATCTCTTCCTTTCTGAAAGAAGCTGGGACCCTCTTGTTTCTCCTGTTTTGTTAGCCATGGGGCATGGTGTGGAGCAGTAGTTCTCAACCTTAGCTGCACATTGGAACCACTTGGGTAGCTCTTAAGGTCACAGATACCTGGGTCCCAACTCCGCAGATTCAGATTTAATTGTTGTGGGCTGTGGTCTGGGCATCAGAATGTTTTTAAGCTCCTAAGTAAGGCCAATGTGCAGACAAATTGAGAATCACTGGTAAAATGTGATGTGTGTGCGCATGTATGTGTACTGTGTGTGTGTCTAGACCAGTGATGGCAAACCTTTTGAGCTCGGCGTGTCAGCATTTTGAAAAACCCTAACTTAACTCTGGTGCCGTGTCACATATAGAAATTTTTTGATATTTGCAACCATAGTAAAACTAAGGTTTATATTTTTGATATTTATTTTATATATTTAAATGCCATTTAACAAAGAAAAATCAACCAAAAAAATGAGTTGGCGTGTCACCTCTGACACGCGTGTCATAGGTTCGCCGTCACTGTTCTAGACAATGTAAGAGGATGTAAATGTGTGTTTGACAGTGAACAATGCGACCTTGTGTGCTTTTGACATTCACATGGATGATTAGCATAGGAAGGCATTTTGTAAAATGAGACTCTATCTGTGTGTGCCACAGTGGGTCATGTCTGTGTATGAGTGTATGACTTTCCTGGTAGCCCTATGGGAAGGAGATCAGGACATCCGATGGCCATGGGGGCTAACCACACTTGCATTTTATTATAATGAAGTCAGCCGGAGGGTGTCTATGTCAGACTTATTGGCACTTGGGGAGGAGTTGCTAGTTGAGGAACTGAGCGGGGAGAGGAACCCCCGTTAGCAAGGCCATGCCTGGCATGGCTGGTGAGAGCCTCTGCAAACCCAGCAGCATGGTAGTCAGGTACCAACTCCGGGAGGCTGTCCTCTGATTCCTGTATAGGGCTAATGACTTGGCAGGAGGTCACTGGGAAAAGATAGATAGCAGGATTCTTCAGTCTTTGAAAACTCAGCTACCCAGTCCATTTTGCTTAGAGCAGAGGCTCTCAAACTTTTGAATGACTTTTGAAAGAGTCACTTGAAGACTTTGATAAAACACAGCTTGCTGGGCCACACTCCTGGAGTTCCGGAGTCTGTACATGGTGGGAGAAGCCTGAGAGCTTGCCTTCCTAACAAGTTTCCCGTTGCCGCTGGTGCTGCTGGCCTGGGGACCACTCCCTGAGAACCAGTGGTTTAGAGCAGTGGTTCTCAGCTTCCCCAGGTGACTGGTTTATTGGACCCACCTGGGAAGTTTTTTAAAAATACCCATTTCTAGTCCTTACCTTGGATGACTTTAATCAGAATGTCTGGGGTGTGTGTCCCTAAGCATTGGGATGTTTCAAAACTCCCCAGGAGAGTCTGATATTCAGCCAAGACTGACAACTAGCCTGGGAGGGAAGCTTCATGAAGGCAAATAAATATCTTTGTCTATTTCTGTTTTGTTCACTGGTGTATCTCCAAGTGCCTAAAATTGCCTGTCACCCAGTAGATGCCCAGTGAATACTTGTTGAATGAATGAGTGGATGGTACTTACCAGGTACCAGCTCTCCAACACTGAGCGTTATCTGTTCACTCAACATTTATCCGAGCATCTCCTGTAGGCAAGGAAGTGTGGTAGAGTGCAGTTTCTTGCAGGTCCACATTGAGGTTCTTAAGTGTTGCTTTTTTTTTTTTTTTTTTTTTCTGTTGTGTTGGGGGCAGCAAACAGAGGTAAAATAGCTTGGGTCTTCTAGAGCAGCGGTTCTCAACCTGTGGGTCGCGACCCCTTTGGTGGTCGAACGACCCTTTCACAGGGGTCGCCTAAGACCATCCTGCATATCAGATATTTGCATTACGATTCATAACAGTAGCAACATTACAGTTATGAAGTAGCAACGAAAATAATTTTATGGTTGGGTCACAACATGAGGGACTGTATTTAAAGGGCCAGAAGGTTGAGAACCACTGTTCTAGAGCTTCCCAAGTTCATAGCACTCATGGTCATGTGCAGACCCAAGATGTTAAGGGGGAAAAATATCAGTGATTAAGAGACAATGGACTAGCCAGCTCCTCAGCTCTGTCATCCTAAACCCTGGCCCCAGTGACAGGGATCTGCTACTTCCAGTACAGATTTAGTCCTGAGCAGTTGGAAATGATTATGCCATCCATGCTCTCAAGGGCTGATGCCACTCACTTGGATGGATGGATAGAGTTCAGAGCTCATTTATCATTATTTTTTTATGTTAATTCTTTACAAAATGTGTTCATAACTAGATCTTGAAGGTGCAGGTTGTTAGACAAAGGGACAACTCTAAGGGGCAGGTGTGATTTCATTTTTCTTGTTTATATCAAGGACCTCTTATTAATGAAAACATCTCCTTACTGTGAAACCAAGACATGGATTTTTGTTTTGTTTTACTTGATTTAATTTGCACTTAGATTTCAATGATGATGTACAATTTAAAACTAGTGGCTGCCATATTCAATGAGGCAGGACTGGTGAGTGGGAATTGCCTGTCATCTACTATATGATGACAACATTGATTATGTGCGTTGAAGGAGAAACATAAAGTACTTTGAGAGCGTGTATCCGTGGCATGGGACCTCGTGTGGGGGAAGGCTTCCCTGAAGAAGTGACATTTGAGATTTTTCAATTCTGCCTAGAACTTCTCCTCAGTGGGAGCCTCATAAATTTCAATGTTTGGGATCAGAGGCTGTTACATTGTACATTGTGCTTTACTTGTCCTTGCTTTCTTCTCCTTAGGAACTCCTTGCTTACGTGTTAGCTGCAGAAGAGCAGCCTATGCAAATAAACCCATAAGAGGAGCTCTGAGTCCACAACTCAAGCTTCATCACCAGATTCAGGTAAGTAAAAATTAAAATGCAGACCATGTATTATTTATTGGTTATCATATTGTATGTGCAATTTGTGCCCTGCTTTTTAACCTACCACAGTGTGAATATTTTAAGATTCTTCCTAATCATATTAAAAATATTTTTATTGAGTTCAAAGAGGAAGGGAGAGGGAGAGAGAGATAGAAACATCAATGATGAGAGAGAATCATTGATGGGCTGCCTCTTGCACACCCCACATTGATAATCGAGCCTGCAACCCTGGCATGTGCCCTGACCGGGAATCAAACTGTGACCTCCTGGTTCATAGGTCAATGCTCAACCACTGAGCCATGCCAGCTGGACTTCATAAACATATTTTTGATGGCTATCATAGTTCTCCATCCCATGGCTATACATCATAATATACTTAATTGATTTTCTACACTGACATTTGGGCACTACTTTCTTTTATCACTATCATTATAAATAATGCTGTGATGGACATTATTGTTTAGAAAATCTGTGTTTACATTTCTTGCTTAGGGTAGATTCTTACAGGAGATGAGGATGATTGTGGAATCAAAAGTCATGATTTATTTTATTTTAAAGGTTTTTGATGCATATTGCAAAATTACTTTTTAGCGAGTATGTGCCAAGTCATAATCCCTTCAGTAATGAATGATACTTGTGGTGTATTCTCTTTTAAATGACATCAAACATGTCTGCATGTTGCTATGGAGACATAACCATTATTTCTAGTGGCTGCATGACTCTGGAGTGCAGCGATGTGCTGTAGCCATCCTCTCTCGGAAGAGGTTGCTAATTGATGTGGGTCATGCTGGGTTCTCCCTGGTCCTGCCAAATGGAGCGCCTCCATCAAGTCGCAGCTGTCTGGGATCCATCTGGCCCTCCAGAGCTGTTCTGTCAACTTGCTACATCCACGGGCAGCATTTCTTAGACATGTACATTCCTTTCATGGTATTCCCAGAAACAGGGTTTTCTTGAAGCAAGATCCAGCTCACACTGGCCACACAGGTCTTTGGACAGAATAAAAGATATATCAACTAGGGCATTCATTTCGGCCTATGCTTGCTGCAGTGAGAGAGCTCTGGGAGTCAGAAGGTTTGGGATGAGACCTGACTTTTTCTTGTTTCTGACATCCTGCGTCCTTGCATACCAGTAGGGACTTTCTGGTTACAATGGACAAAAATCTAACTCATACTATTTAAATCTAAATCTTAACCTTAACTGTAATCCCCAAAGAAGTCTATGACTTTGAGTTTGATAACCATTGCCTTAGAATAACTTCCTTAACCATGCTACTCATTGGGATTTTTGGGGTATTCTGCATTGAAAGAGGTTAGGTCAGAAGCTCCACCAACGAGGAAGAATGAGAAGAGTTGTATATTTACAATTTACAAAGAAGTGCATTGATCATGGGGCATTCTCGGGTAAATAATTATTTTAAGCAAGTGACAAACATGTTCTTTTTATATTAAGCTAAAGATATCATTGCTGCCACCCTAACTGGTTTGGCTCAGTGGATAGAGCGTTGGCCTTCGGACTGAAAGGTCCCAGGTTCAATTCCAGTCAAAGGCATGTACATTGGTTGCAGACACATCCCCAGTAGGAGGTGTGCAGGAGGCAGCTGATCGATGTTTCTAACTCTCTATCCCTCTCCCTTCCTCTCTGTAAAAAAATCAATAAAATATAAAAATTTAAAAAATAAAAATAAAATAATGTGATTAAAAAAAGATATCATTGCTGCCTAATTTTCAGGCCATTTATAGAGCCCTCATATTGGGGAGAAGTGTCTCTTAGTGTTTTGGGCCATATCAGAATGGAATTTTATCCCCCTGTATCCCAATTGATGCTGTTAGGACCACCTAGCTAACTTGATGATTCTCTGACATCCTGGGTTTAAAAAAAAAAAAAGCCATGTAAATGGACACTTCTGAAAAAGGAAGAATATATTTGAGAAGATGAGGAAAGGAGGTGGGAGGGTGGGAAGAAAGAATGGGAAATAATCAAAGAAAGATAATAGGTCCCAGTCACTAATCTCCTGCTGCAGTCTGACCAGATCACTCCTCAGCTCTGACTTCTTCAGGGGCTGCCCAATGTTCACAGCACAAAGGCAGGCTCCTTGGCTGCACACTCATCCCAGCATCATCTCGCACCACCCTGTTCCGGAGTCCTGTGTTTCAGTGCTGCATAGTTATATGAAGTTTTCCCAATGCACCATGCTCCGTCATGCACCTGTGCTTTGTCCATGCTGTCCTTTCTTTCTGGAATACTCTTGCTCATTTAACTGCTGGGAAAATCCTGCCTGTCCATCAGGACCCCGCTTGGGTGTCACCCTCCATCAGGCTTCCTCTGCCCTTCAACCCCCTTGCTCCTCCTCTCTGTCCCCTGCCGACGACCAATCCCCGCACTCATGCGCTCATTTCTTCACTCAGCAAGCATTTGTTGGGCTCTGCTCTCTGCCAGGTGCTATGCTAGATGGTGGAGATTAACAGTCAGTTTACCATCTCCATCCCAAGTAGTTGTGGAAACATATATATCACCAGGACATCACGTGACTATGCTGTGATCTGGGAGATCAAAGGACTGTGAGCTCCTGGAGGAAGGCAGCCCCTTGGAGCCTGGGGGCTGAGCTCTCTAGAAGGGCCAGCAGCAAGATGGAAGAGTGCGCACTTGAAACTTGGAAGGCATGGATGCAGGTTAGGAAGATTTAGTCTGTGAGAGAGGCAGGATCTAGGTCATACAGGGCTTTGCCAGCCATGCTAAGCATTTGGATTCTATCCTTAGAACTGTTCGGAAGTCATGGAAAGTTTTAAACAGGGGATTCCCATAATCAGGTCAGCATTGTGGGTGTATTTATTTTATTTTCTTTTTAAAAAAAATATATTTTTATTGACTTCAGAGAGGAAGGAAGAGGGACAGAGATATAAGGAAGAGGGATAGAGAAATAAGGGCAGAGGGACAGAGAGATAGAAACATCAATGATGAGAATCATTGATTGACTTTCCTCCTGCATGCCCCCTACTGGGGATCGAGCCCACAACCCAGGCATGGACCCTTGACTGGAATTGAACCCCGGACCCTCAGTCCACAGGCTGACACATTATCCACTGAGCAACACTGACTAGGGCTTTATTTTCGTTTTATTTGTTTTATTTTCTTGGTTTTTCCTAACGTCAGCTAATGTTGCAGAGGGTACCACAGAAAGACACTGTTGAACTCTTTGTATAGATTATCTTAATTAAGGCTTATTACTATCTTATGTGGTGTATAAACACTATCTCATCATTTAGAGATTCAGAGAGATTAATTGTTAAAAGTCGTACTTTTAATCATTGGAATAATTTCACATTTCCTAATTATTGGAAAATTAAGGTATTCATAGTCACTACTCCAGAGAGCTCAGAGCACATTTGCTTACAGGATCTCATTCGTCCATTTCATATTCTTGTAAGTCTTGGAAAGGCTTCATTTCCATCTCATGAATGATGACATGGAGGGTGTGATTTGGCCAGGTTGTCCCAAGTATGGTCTTAGTCCACCTGGAAACTAGGCTCTTGTACCCTGTATTTTGTTAGTCTTCGTGGCTTTGTCTCCACTCTACAGAAAGTGTCTGGCTTGGGGGCTTATGGTGAGCACATGGCCATAGATAGTCTCTTCACACAGAGAATCCAAAGATGAAGGTTTCCTTCTCATCCTTGGAGGAGTAGTGGGCTAGGTGACGAGCAGGGTTATGGGGATCCCAGAGGCCATGTCCATTGATGAGCTTGGTGTTTCTTCTCTAATCAGGAAGAGACTCTCTGTCTGATTGGAGGAACAGGGCATCTTGGGTTTATGTGAGACCCAGTCACTTACGAGTTGTAGTTACTGCATTATAGCGATCCTAATATTTGTTCTTTGAATTCCTTCTTCTTCTTTCTTCTGTTTTTCTTCCTCCTTCCTTTTTGTTTCTTCTTCCTTTATCTCGTTCACCTTCAACAACATCATTGCCATCAACAAACACATCAGCTATCATGATCACTTCTCATCATGGTTTTATCATTGCATTGTTGTCTTTGTTGTTGTCCTTGTCATTGTCATCGTCATATTCATCATCATCATCTACCACCACCACATCCACATCAACGCATCACTGTCTCATTGTGGTCAGTCTTTGCATCACTGTTTTTGTCATTGTCGTTGTTGGCATCATCATCCTTATCACCATCCTTATTACCGCTCCCTTTAATAGAGTGTTTGCTCTGTTCCAGGCCTGTGCTCGGCCCTTTACACACATTACCTCACATCACCTACAAAATCTAACTTTTGTGCACGATTATCGTCATTTTACGGATGACAGACCTGAGTGTCAAAGAAGTGAGGTAATCCACCCATCATGATGGAAACAATCACCACTATCAACATTGTCTCTTCTGTAAATTAAGATTCATCCCGTAGGTAAGGGGTTTCAATTTACTTTTAGGAGTTAAGGCAGTTACAATGTTGAGCTCTCATGCTTTGTTAATGGGAGGCTATTATGAATCGGCAGAGATTTAGGGCTCTTATTCTCTGGCTACAGTTGTTCCCTGATTCAGAAAAGTTGTTCTTCTTCTGACTAGTTGTTAAATTTATGTTTATGATGATTATTTCTAAAGGAAATTTGAGAATTGAACCATTTAAGATAATAAATCAGAGCCATAGTTAGAACCAGGATTTGCCGATTCCATAGGCCTGCATTACTAGCTCCGTGCTCTCTCCTTCCCTTGATTATGCGAACACAAGTCCCGTGATTCCCAGGCCCCTGGTTATCTACCTCAGCAGCACACCTCTTTGGCTTCCCTAGGGCACTAAAGGACTCTATGGTAGCAGTTTCTTTTCCTAGAAACCTGAATTGGTGGCATTATCTCCCAACTCCACCCCTTTCCCTTCCTTAGCCACCATCCAGCCCTTTTTAAGAGATAGTGTAATAAGGTAGAAAGACAGATGATTCACATTTAGGCTCACCTACTGACTGCTTGACTAGGGATAATTTACCTCCGTAGTCCTGAATTTCCTCATTCTTCATCTCTAAAACGGAAATAACACCAACTTCATAGAGATTCTGTGGAATTTAAATGAGAATCCATGTAAACTGTTTGACATGTATTCGTTATCAATAAATCTTGACACTAACTCATCAAAATGAACCCACCCATCCTTCTCTTTTCCCTGAATACCCTGCTTAATGGCTCGTTGAAATCCTTAATGTCCAAGAGAGGGAAAGAAGAAGCTGATGGATCTGAAATGGTTCAGCCTGTAGCTAGTGAAGGGTCCTTTGCCAAGTCAGCCAGTTTGTGTAGGAATCATTTTCCCCATTCTTTTAACATCCAGATGTCAACTACTCACTTGTCCTCTTCCCTCCTACTCAAATAAAAATCTGCTCACTCCAGAGCATTAATGAACCAAGCAGAATTTGCTGAAGGTGTCGTAAGGGGAGACAGAGGAGAGAGTTTATATCACATCGCTCAGAGCAAGCAAATTCAAAGGTCCCTGTCTCTTACTATCACATCACCTGGCGTTTTACTTCCTCAACAGTGTGGTGCCACAGATCTCCTCTTCTCCTCTTCCAAACTTGCAAATTCAGCTCACACAATACTTGGCAAAATAAACTCAAGGTGAATGGCGATCACCATTCATCCAAGGCGCTTTGGTGTTTCTTCTATTGGGACTTGTGCATAACTTTTGGGGCCTCAGGCTCTACTGTTAATCAAACTGTTAATCAAAGTATCTCTTAAACAAGTACAGTGCTCTCTCCATGAGAAGTTATCATGCCACTGTGTCAGTGGATGAAATTTTGCTCTGCCTCATTACATGTAAAATGAGGGTGTTGGTGGATTACAGACATTTTTATCTTAAGTCTGTTTACACTCAGTAAATTGGACTTCAATTTTTATATCCTTTAGAGGTCACAGCAGACTTATGTGTTCTGAAGGTGGGGTAGAAAGACATGAATAGATCGATACAAATAATGTAAGTGGCAAGTTCAGGTGGCTTATACTAAAGAAGGCACTCACCTGGCCTGGAGGTAATCAGGGAAAGCTTCCTAGAGGAGGTGATGCCTGGCTAAGTTTTGAAGTGCAATTAGGAACCAGGCAAGCAAAACTGGTAAGGAGAGAAAGGGTGGTCAAGGTAGCATATACCACATAAGCAAAGGTTCAGGGAAGAAAAACAATTATGTTATAGCTGTGTGTGTATTGTGTGTGTGTGCGTGTTCATGTGTGTGCGTGTGTGTGTGTGTGTGTGTGTGTGTGTGTGTGTGTGTAAACACAGGAGGTGTCGTATAGAGAAAGCATACAGAGCTGAGCAATGAGGCCGGGAGAGCGGCATTGGCCAGAGCCTCCACCCAGAGCTGAGCTCCCACAGAGCACATAATCATAGAGTTCTATAGAGAAAGCTGGAACCACAGACTCAGCTTCCCCAGATACTCACCTGTTTAATTCCAGGCATTTCTTTACACTCCTATTTGTTGAGTTCTGTTTCCATGGCTCTTTGTCCAAATATCTCTCCCTCCTTAGCCAGGTAATCTGTCCCTTCTCTGACAGTAACAAGGATATGCATCTTGGGAGAGACTGCCTGCAGTGGCCAGAATTACTCCAGGGGGTGAGACAACAGTGGAAGTGTAAATCACACAAGAAATATTGAACTTTGGGAGCCAGTGAACAATAATATGCCAGTTTATTCCACTCCTGCCGGGGATTTATATATGTTACTGTCACTTTTATACTGTTCTCCACCACTGGTAATTTTCTCTCAATCTAATTTTTATTTCCCAAGGGTCTACCAAGGTTAAAAGTGCTGGAAAACCAATGACTATTCTTTTGCCAGGGGATAGTAAATTAAATTAACCATTGTTGGTGGCCAGCTCTGGTCAGAACTATTTATATGTAAATAGATGAAACCCCTCAAGGCATTGCTACAATTATAAGTTGTTCATTCCAGATGTTGACCACAATAGGTGAGGTTATGAACAAAACTCTGCATGAACAGTGGGAGAAATTTCTGCCTGGCCTTTCATTGGAGTACTAGGCGGCCTCAGTAGCTCATGCACTACCTATTCAATGGTGAAACCTTTTCCACCAGCTTAATGCGTTCAGAGTCTGAGGATGAAGCTATTCTTCGTCCCAGACTGACAGTGAAAACAGGGATGGAAGGTTAAACCCTGCCGAATGCTCATTGGTTGCCATCTTGCCAGGCTCTGGCCAATTAGAGCAGAGAAAAATTTGCTTCCTGCTTCCTGGATGGCCAGCATCAATT
Source organism: Myotis nattereri (assembly GCF_964212035.1). NCBI lineage: Eukaryota > Metazoa > Chordata > Mammalia > Chiroptera > Vespertilionidae > Myotis > Myotis nattereri. The sequence continues at coordinate 89,853,471 of NC_138079.1, read as the reverse complement.
GTATTAACCTCTCCTCATGATTGGGGTGTTCCTAGTGACTCTTCCAAAAAGAGGACTTCTTTTGAGGAACATTTATAGATACAAGGAGCCCTCCCACTGCCTGGCATCATGTTTGTGGAAAACATAATAGCCCAATATGCCAAGTCAGTGTCTTTGGTTGGCTTTTCAATGCCAGGGGATTATGGAGGATTCCTTCAGATCAGCAAGTCCCAGAGCTTCAATCTGTCCCCTCCGTCCCCTTCTTTTCCTCCTTCAGCGCTGAAGGGACTTAACTTCCGGCATTCCTCTTTAAGCCACTACCACCCGTATTATCCTCGACTCCATGCAACCAAATGCTTTCTGGGCTGCCTTCATAATTTATAGCCTGTTTCTGTTTAAGCCCACCTGAATAATGGCTCATTAAGTCAGGAAGCTCAAGAGAGGGAATTTCAAGAAGGAAAAGGGAGCTTATTTATTGAAATAAAAGGGAGGAGGTAGAAATTGTCCCAATAACCCAGCCTTCCCTCCATTCTGCCATCCTCACCCCATGGTGGAAAACTCTCCCAGTGTCTGGCAGGTTTACTCCTGGCCTGGATGTTGCTCTATGAATGGCCCCTCTGGCACCATGACTTAGCCGAATGGTGTTAAGCACTTCCTCTGACCTATCCTGAAGCATCCCGAGCTTGGTAGAGAAGGAGGACTCTAGAGGGTTGGCTGAAGCACATTGAGTCCATCTAACCTACAAGGTAGTCTTGAAATAGACCAGTGGGGGTTTTAAAACCACATTATCTTGATTCCCTATAGAATTGTTTTCCCTTAAATTCCCCTTAGACATCTTCTTGGCTTTCACCAAAGGCTGAAACATTGCTTCAGGGAACCCAATTGTGTTCCCATGGTTGGGGGTTTTGTTAACCCTATCTTTCTATGGTCCCATTTGAAGCCCTGCATGGAAGTTTTAGAATAAAATCCAGGTTCTTGTGCATAGTCCAGCCGCAGGAGCACATGGTAGCTGATATGGAGGTAGCATTTCCTTGCTGAGTTGTTTCCCTGGCTGTGCTCTCCTGGAGGAAGCGACCCTCCTTCGCTGCACGAAGGCACAGTCAACTTGCCTGCACCCCCCTCAGGACAGCTTCTACAGGCAAGGGGTACCTTGATTGCTAAAATGAATAGGCGCTGTGTGTGCTCAACAAGAGGAGCCTGCCCATGGGAGGGGGGCATGGGGGAAGGCGTGTGTTGCCGGGGGGTGGGGGGGGGGGGTTACCAGATCTCCCAGAGGCTCTTTATAGGATAGTGGCAATACTTATTCAGGGCCTGGAAAATGTCTGCTTTCCCAGGGGAGCCATTTAAGAGGTGAGCTTCCCTTTACATCTTGACTGCCAGGGGGCTTAGCATCAGATGGCTTCCCTCCCCTGGCATAAATGTAGGGTCTTGAAGTGTAAGTCTCCACATTCTGTTTACCCAGTTTTGTCCTAACATCTGAGTTCTAAGTTTTACATTTCAGTTATACCCAATCACTATCCTATATCCCCTTTCCCAATCAATCAAATGAATGTGTATATTGTGGCAGAAGTCAATAAGCTGCAGAATAAATGGGTCCGGTTCTTTCCAGTCCGGATATTTCACTGCCCATGGGAAACGCCTTTGCTCTTCTTCTACTCCTTTCCCACAGCTTCAGTGGTCTGTCCTGCCAGGCTGGCTGGGCACCTGGAAAGTCACGAAGCAGTTCTCATTCTGCCCAATGGCCTGGGCATTGTGTGATAAACAGGGTAAAAGATAGCAAATCTCCTAACGAATTAAGGGGATGAGGATGTTGTTAAACCCGCACTGAAACCAAGTTCATGGGGGTGGGGGGGTGGGGGGGCACTATTTTCCCACAGGCATCGTGACATTATTTCAGACGGAGAGTTATGGCTGGAGAGGAAGCCCATTTGTCACTGTCCAGCCGGAGAGAGCATCCTTCCTTGAGCTAACCACCCCTTTCCTTAGCTGGAACCACAAGAAAGAAACTTAAGATAACATCCCCCAAAGCAAAATTCCTGCCGAAATTGCTCTGAATGCCGACTCGGTGTCATTTAATTGTACGTCCCTCTGTACAAATCAAACAAACCAGCCAGATACCCTAGGACATGCTTTTATTCATATGGGCAGTTTAAGAGTGTTTATCTCTATCCTGGAGAAATTGGTATAGAAGGACTGTGGCCATCTCCTCCTTTAAGTGGGGCACACGTGTTAGGCTGCAGGGTTCAGAAATTAGCTTTTTTGAGAGTTCGGTCATAATCGAACATGCTTAATATTCACACATTGTAATTTGCACATTAAAGATCTTGAGCAAAGATCACGATCTTGGAAGGTATTAAATTTTAAAAATATACTCCCCCCAGAACTGCATTTATTAGATCCTGATTTCTGATTTATGTTTCATTAGCCTGTGCTGATAAGTATGGAGCCGTATAAAAGAAAAGCACGAATCCCCATTTTGGAACATTAAATCCAGATTTTTGACGATAACCTATTTTCGTGCTGCTATTAGGGGAGCACCAGCTTGTACCCGCATCCAGTTATTAATCTGTGAAATGTTTTCTCTCTGGTGTGTTATGTTCTTTCTAAGTCTGTTGCACTTAACCGTCACCGACTAAGTGGGTTATTAAATGGGACTGAGGAATGAATCAATCAAGTATATTCACATGCTCGGTCTCCAGCATTGTTCTTTGACTTCATTATTTAGGCATTAAATTCCATGCAACACCGGATGTAATTGTCAGTACAGGGGGACTTGATTTGTGGGGGACGGGTTCATCTCTGCAATACGGTTTTAGGTTTACAAGCACACCAGAAATCCTTGCGACATGATAACACCACTCGCATGGCATCCGCAATCACATCTTTCAGTGGATCACAGCTGGCTGTGTTGGGAAGCCGATGACATTTTCATTAAAAAAATAGAGTTGGTCTTTGCAGTATTACATGGAACCATTTGAATACCTGGCCCCTGGGTTCACAGTGCTTTGGCATAGAATGTTTATGGCCAGCTGTTCTTACCATTTACCCAGATCAGACTGAGAAAAAAAAATTGTCATCATGTATAATATTAAGAGCCTCACTGTCTGGGTTTGAATCCTGACTCTACCACTTCCCAGCTGTGGTACATTGGGCAATTTACTTACCCTCCCCGTGCCTCAGTTTTGCCATCTGAATATGGGGTTAGTGATAATAGTATTGTCTTAGTTTGAGTTTTCTCAGAAGCAGACTCTGAGACAAGGACTTGGGTGCAAGTAATTTATCTGGAAGGTTCAGAGAACATGAGTAGGGAGTGGTGAAGTGATGCCCAGGCATTGGGGGTGCTTTGGGCATTCACCCTGGTATAAGTGGGAACTACAGTTCTTAGGTCTGGCTTCTCAGTGCCCAAAAGGTAGCTTGTTCTAATGGTAGCTTGAGAGAAGAAATATCCACATAGTCCGTTGGCTCAAAAATGCTGCTTTGCTGCTTTTGGAAGGGCTGAGTGACAGTGTGTGGGGGAATACACAGTGGCTAGACGTGGAAAGGGTCTACTTTCCATTTGAATGAGAGAAACTTCATTGCAGATTACGCTGTGATGGGAAACACAAGGACGTCTCAGGTAAGGAGGCATCGAGCTGATGCTTGCAGCACCTGTCACGCAAGCTTGCCTGGGGAGCAGAGCTACCTGGGGTAAATGTTCAAGAACATTCCCAGGTTCCATTGGAGACAGACTGAATTAGAATCTCTGGGGTGGGGGCCTGGGAAGCCACTGATAGGCAAATGGAGACACAGGCATTTGGTACAGATGTACTCATTCCTGTTTTAAAACATTCGCTCATCCATCCTCCATTCAGTCATCTGCTCATGTATTTTATTATTCAGCACAGAGTCTAGTAGGTGTCAGGTGCTATAATGGCTGCCAGGAATGTGAAGAAAAATGACACATAGTTCTACCCTTTAGGGGCCCACAGATGGGTCTGGAAATGGAGAAGGAAGTATCCTTTACAGTGTGGTATGATGAAATAAACCTGTGACAGAGGAAATAAAAGAGCAAAGGCAACTAATACGTACCATTACCCCCAAATCCGCTTGATTGAACTTCTAGCCACCAATTCTTTCTGTGTGGCTATTTAAAGTGAAAATGATGCATTTTAAATATGTCCCTGCACAGTCCCTCTTAGAGATAGTCCTGTTCATCTGATTGTTCCAAGGATTTCAAAGGGACACATGGCCCCTGTACTCCTGGGATTCTAATTAGCAAGCCAAGTGGAATTGACTGGATTTCATACATCCTTACCCCAAGAAGGCCTCTGCCACAATCTGTTTTCCTGCCTGCTGTGTTCCTTCCGCAGTGACCAAAGTACCACCAGCCCCAGGAAATGAGCCTTTTGAAGCAAAATGATTAGCCTTGGCCCCAAACTGCTTTCAAAAGGTTTGCAAACAACGCAACTGGAAACTATGAGGAACGGAGTGGGTTTCTCTCTCTTCCCTTTTTGCAAATGATTGAATCCCACTGTCTTCTGAAGATGAATATTTCTGCTGGACAGATTTGCTTTGTAAATTACAGACTTAAGTGGCTTGCTTTTTTTCTTTCTGCTTCAGTGAATTGGGAATTAGACATATTTGCAATCAAATAACATGCAAGGGCTTTTAATGGATTGGAATTCTGACAAGTCTGGGGCTCAGAGGTATGGAATGTGGTAGCCTTGGCCCAATCATTCAGTACATTTGTGGGGACCATCTGGGTTGGGGCAAACTTCTGGGCTAGTGATGGATGAAACAGTAGTGACTAAGAGATACAGGTCCCTGCCCTCAAGGACTAGACATGAGGGGGTGAGATATATTTTATATAAATTATAAGAGCAGAATATATAAGTACTAAGGTGACAGAAGCATGCAATTAACAAATTTAGTGTTGATCCAGTCAATAATTCCAGGCCTCTTTCTAGGTGACATGGATATAGCATTGACCAAAATAGGTAGAAGTCACTGTCTTCATAGTGAATGAAACCTTTATTCCACAGAACATTTATTTCTCTGTGTATGTGCAGTGTGGGAGATAGGTACCATACTTTTCTTATTTATTTTGATTGTCAGATGGTGAGTGGTGTGGTGAAAACTAAATCAAGGAAGGGCATAAAAAGTGTGTGTATGCTTTGCATGCACACACATACACGTGTGTTTTGTGTAAGTACATACACATGTACACATTTGGTGGAGGATATAATTTAGATTAGGTGGCTGTATTTTATATTGCTGCTTAATAAATTACCATTAATTTATGGCTTAAAATAACACAAATGTATTATATTTTAATTCTGGAGAGCAGAAGTTGGAAATGGGCCAGCAGGCCTGCATCATTTCTAGAGGAACTGAGGGAGAATCAATTTTCTTGCCTTTTCTAGCTTCTGAAGGCCACCTGCATTCCTTGGCTCATGGCCCCATCCTCCACATCAAAGCCAGTGTCTTAGCATTTTCCAGTCTCTCTCTGACTCTGACCCTCTGGCCTTCTTCTTATAAGTATCATTGTGATTACATGGGCCCCAACTGGATAATCCAGGACAATCTCTTCATGTTAAGACTCCTAACTTAATCACATTGCAAAGTTCCTTTTGCTACATAATTTAACATATTCACAGTTCCAAGGACGTGAGCATCTTTAAGGGGCCATTATTCAGACTACCACAGTGGCCAAGGAAAACCTTGTGGGAGAGCTTTTTGATCAAATTTCTGAGGAGAAGAGGGTGGCAACCATGCAAATAGTTGGGGGGAAGCAAGTTCTAAGAAGAGGAAATAATTGGCAATTTTGTAGAGTGATGGGAAAGTTTGAGGAATAGCCCAGAAGCTAAGGTGATAGAGCGGAGTTGAGTGAGGGGGAGAGTGGTCTGAATAGGGACAGAGATGATGGGGCTCGGTCATGTAAAGTCTCAGTATAGGAACTTGGCGCATACTCTGAATGAGTCAGGGATCCACTGAACCCATTGAGTGCAGGGTTTGAGAGCTGCATGTGGGAGGAGCATCAAAGTCAGACTTAGAGGATGATGGGGGAGCGGAGTCTACCCAGAGGAAGGACAATATAAACTGAGATCTGCAGGCTTCCCGGAGATATTACTATTAATTATAGAGAAGAGTAATTGAGTGCTTTGTATTATCTCCTACACTAAACACTTTCTAGATAGACCTCATGCCACACATGTGGTAATTGTTTACCTCCAAACAATCCCACAGTGCCACAGGCTGTTCGGAGGCAGACAGACATTGTTATTTTACAGAAGGGGAATCTGAGACTTATGAGGATTCTTATTAGTGCAATTGCTAACACAATAGCTAATGAATATGATGTGGCCAGAATTTGCCTTGGCATCTTCCAACCCTGGCTGCCTCTTGGTTCCTGGTGTAATGGGGAGTGTGAGTCAGACCAAGTGCCACTGATGCTTGGAAAGGAAGGCTGCAGGCCTGAGCCAAGAAGGATCTTGCTTGTTCATTGGCTTTGGAAACTTGAGTGCAAGGGGTGCGGTTAAGGAAGCAGAAGCATCTCTGGAAGGATCAGGAACCACTATTTCATGTCCCATTTATCAGCATGGGCCAGAGGCAGACTCTTTTATTGTAGGCGCCATTGGAGAGTAACACTGGGGGAGCGCCAGGCGTATTTATTCATTCATCAAGTTCTGAGCTTGTTCCAGGCACAGGGGAGCATGACAGAACAAGATGGACAGGGTCTGTGAAATGTGATCCTTCCTGTTTGGCCAGAAGACATTTTGCAAATAAGGATGATGACAGATTCTGATTAAGTGTTATACATGGGACAGAATAGGAATATATGATGGAGAATGATCAGGGGACAATGTAGGTGGGTGGCCTCTCTGAGAAGGTAACCATTCTTTGAGACCTGAAGGATGGTACCAAAGTGTTCCCGGCAGAGGGAACAGCGTGTGTGAAACGTTTGTGTTAGGGGTGAGTTTAGAATAATTAAGAAATAGAAATCGGCCCCCGTGATTGGGGCTGAGTGAGAGAGGCTGCTCCAGAGATGAGCAAGCAGATGTGAACTTGAATGAGCCTTGTCAGCATGGCACTGTGTTTGGATGGGAAGATAAGTGGAGGTTGAGGGAATTGTTCCAATCTGGTTTACATTTTGAAAGCTCCCTCTGGCTGTTGGGTTTTAGGTCATTTAGAAGGAGGATAAGTGAGAGCTATCACAGTCATACAGGTAGCCTGGCGCCAAGTGATGTCAGTGGAGGTAGAGAAAAATGGAGGGATTCCAGAAGTGAGGGGTCAGGGGAAGGGAGGAATGGAGCATGGTCTAAGATTCTGGCTTGAACACCTAGGTGGATGGTGATGGTGACTGGGGAAGACTGGAGGAGAAAGTGGTGTGAAATTCAGGGAGACGGGGAACAATGAAAAGAAGAATGCAAGACCCCAGTGGAAATAGAAGACAAGGTTTAGAAGTCAAGGTACAGACGAAGGCAGAGAGAGCGGAGATGATGCGTGGGATGTGGAGGGGGTTGAAGGAGGGTAAAGAGGGGTCCACCAACACTGGGCGTGCTGACCAGTGCTCTCAGCATCCGGCGTTTGTGGCAACAAAGCTTTTTAAATTTTATTTTATATTATTTATTGATTTCAGAGAGGAAGGGAGAGGGAGAGAGAGATAGAAACATCAATGGTGAGAGAGAATCACTGATTGGCTGCCTCCTGCACGCCCCACACTGGGGATCGAGTCCACAACCTGAGCATGTGCCCTGACCAGGAATCAAACTGTGACCTCCTGGTTCATAGGTCGACGCTCAACTACTGAGCCATGTCTGCTGGGCTGGCAACAAAGTTTTTGTGTGCCAGGATGAGGGACTCCACCAGGCTGCTGAAATGGTGCCATGGTCTCCAGCTTCAAGGAGTGGGTATGATGTTTATGAATGCTTCCAGAGGTGGCACTCCTGCATAAACCTGGAGACTGAAGTAAGCCGATATCCAGTGAGCTGAGAGCCCATTTTTTTTAAGAGCAGCAACAGACTTTCTGGCTTGTAAGAGGGACCTGTTTACAACTTAAGAGCATTGAAACAGTAAACCTGGGTAGCACTTTGGGCTTTCCAAAGCACTTTCTGTTTTTCATTAGGGGTATTTTTCCTTCATTTAAAAAACTCTTTATGGAAATGTAATATACATTCAGAAAAGCACATTTACATAAATGAGCAGCTCAATGGATTTCACTGACTGAATATATCCATGTAACAATCACCCAGATCAAGAAATAAAACATTTTTTTTTGCCAAAGCATTTTTAAATTTCAAAACCAGACACTGAATTAACTATTTCTTTGAGATCTCTCCCACCAATGCACAAACCCCACGTCAGTCAGCCAGCCCCGACATTGTACGTGTGGAAAGTTGGTTCCCTATGCCCTCATGGTCAGCCCGTGACTCTCCCCGAAGCCCACACTTCTTGCCCTGTTCTGTTCACCTGTAGTCCCTATGATATGCCCATCATTCTCAAATGGGACACGAGACTTAAATTTCTTAGGTTCTTTCATTGACCAAGGATAGCTGCCTTCTCAGAGCCTCCTCCTTAATCAACTTTACCCAAAACATGTAGATGTACATGTCTTACCTTTCCCTAGTTCAAGGTGGCATGGTTCAGTGATTGAGCATTGACCTATGAAGTAAGAGGTCACAGTTTGATTACTGGTCAGGCACATGCCCAGGTTTCTGGCTCGATCCTCAGTGTGGGGTGTGCAGGAGGCAGCTGATCAATGATTCTCTCTTGTTATTGATGTTTCTATCTCTCTCTCTCCCTCTCCCTTCCTCTCTGAAGTCAATAGAAATAAAAAAAAGAGCCTGGAGTTTCTGATACAAGCCTTAGGTTTTTAGGTCTAAGATAATTTGAATGAAGAATGGACTGAATGAAGAATGGGGTCATTTAATTATTATTATTATTATTATTATTATTATTATTATTATTATTATTTTTGGCCAGAGGGAAGTCAGAGGTTCTTTGGCATGCCAAGGACTAGGAACTCCTCTTGTGGTTTATTCTTTTTTTCTGAAATTTTATTTTTAACTAGAGGCTCAGTGCATGAAAATTCATGCACTGGAGGGGTGGGGGGGCCTCAGCCTGGCCTGCCCCCTCTCACAGTCCAGGAGCCCTCAGGGGTGCGAGGCGACCTGGCGATCAGGGGAAGGCGATACCCCATCACACCTCTGCTGCTGCCACTGCTGGCAGCGTAAGCCTCAGCCAGCCCTGGTTACCTGAGCCTTGGGCGGCCCTGGGTGGCTGGGGGGCTGAAGGCAGTGCCATCTTTGAGGGCGGGGCAGTCAATTAGCATATTCCCTCCTTATTGGCTGTGGGCACTGCCATCTTTGAGGGCAGGACAGTTAATTAGCATATTCCTTCCTTATTGGCTGGGGGTGCCACCATCTTTGCGATGGTGTGAGGGTCAATTAGCATATTCCCTCTTTATTAGATAGGATTGATTCCTGACAGAAAGAGAGAGAAAGAGAGAGGGGGGGAAGAAACATTTATTGGCTGCCTCTTGCACGTACCCAACCATGGCTGGAGCCTGCAACTTGGGTATGTGCCCTAATAGGAATCAAACCTACCACCTTTTGGTGTATGTGGTGAAGCTCCAACCAACTGAGCCACCTGGTCAGGGGTTTTTCTCAGATTTGAATATTCTGCAAGGAACATGGCCTGGGGCACTGTAGTACGGTGGGGAATGAAGAGCAGGGGCCCTGGAGTCAGTCAGACCTGGGTTCAAACCCCGCCTCTGATTCCTGCCAGGCCTGTGAACTTGGCATGTTACTTAACCTCTCTGAGCCTCTGTGTCCCCACTTGTAAATGGAGATCATAAGAGGTACCACCCCAGAGGTCAGTTATGCAGATTAAAGAAGAGATTATGTGGAAAGTGTTTGGCACAGTATTTTATGACCATTAGATTGATGATCATAACGAAAAGAGTAATAATGGTCATTAGAACAATATTAAGGTTATTACTATTGCTCTTATTATTATTATTACTCCCGTCATTTGACAGGTGATGACACTGAGACTCACATTAAGTGACTTGTCCAAGACCACAGGGCAATGGCCATCCCTGACTCCCAAGCCAGTGCCCCTAGCACTTAACACATCTCCTCCATCGTGCACACCCAGGCGCCTTTCCCAGCCCATCTGGTCACCAAAGGAAGCTCTGATGAAGCAGGCTGGCAGGTGAGACGAGAGACTGGGCAGCCTCTGTGCCGGGCATCATTTACGCAAATGACCTCCAAAGCTGGCCTTTCTGGCCACTGGTTCGGCTTCCAGAGGAGCAGCATTAAGGGGTTAATGGAGCTTGGTTGGGGCGCTGGGCCATCTGTTCTTAATTACCCAGAGTGTGTGAGGCCAGGGCAGGCTGGCACGGGGGTAGCCGGGTACTGCCAGTGTGGTCATGTTGGCTGCCCTTTCTCAGCCGCTGGCCTTGTGCCTACCTGCAACCCCGGATTCCGAGTCCCTAGCTCACCTCTCCTGTCCCTCCCACCTCCGAGTCTGAGAAGCAGAAGCCCATGTCCTGGAACCCGACATGAGCAGGGCAGTGATGGGAAGCAGAAGAAGTGGGTGTCTCAGGTCTGGCTCTCCAGACGCAGAGCCTGAGGCAAGATTCTTGTGCAAGTGATTTATTAGTGGGGAGCTCTCAGGAGCAAGGAGAGTGAGGGGAGCAGGATGGGCGAAGGGGCTGAGCCAGGATGGAGGCCAGCTTCGCCGAGCCCTGGGAACTCTGGGGCTTGAATTGCAGCACACAGTTGGTCCCACCTCCATCCATGCAGGTCCTGGGAGAGAGGGACCAGCAGCTGTGAGTTGCTCCCAGTCAACTCTCACAGCAGCTGAGGAGGGATGCACCCTCCAGAAAGGACAGCTGTGTGGGGTACCAAGAGGAGGATGGAGAGCCTACAGGCAGACCCTTTGAAAAAGAGGCCTCTTTGGAAGGAAACCAAGCCTGTTTCTGGCCGCCCCCTGCCCCCAAAGGAACCTGGGTTATATCCCTCCCGCCTCATGCCCTCGTCCACATAAAGCCCTTTCTGCTTTTCCTGGGGGGCGGGGGTAGTGGCTCGTTAAGAGAATGGACTAGCACGTAGATGTGGGTTTACATCCTGGCTCTTCCACCCACTGGCTGGCTGGCGCTGGGGAGGATACCTGGCCCTTCTGTGCCTGGGTCTCCTTCCCAGTAAAATGGGAATAATAGTACTCACAGCCTTTGGGGGGCTTCCTGTGAAGATTTAATGAGATGGTGCATGTGAAGTACTCAGAGCACGCGTGGCACTTACACGGTTCTTACTGGTGGCGGAAGGAGTGACACTGCTCATTCTGTGTCTTTATCTGTTCACTTCCTCTCCCTTCCTCCTCCTCCTGATTCTTCCTACTATCATTACTATTGTTGGTAGAGGTGGTGGTGTTGCTATCCGCAGGCAACTTAATAGGCTTGGTTTGGAGTGAGACAGAGTTCAGTCTGGGGGAGGGACCCAAAGCTATTCCCAAAAGATGCTGTGCTATTTCTGAGAGAGTCATAAAAAATGTGTGTGTGTGTGTGTGTGTGTGTGTGTGTGTGTGTGAATCCCTGGGACCCCTCAAGGCACCATGTGGAGTAGAAGATATGAAGTCAGGTCGCATGGCATGTGTGAGCTCCCACCTCCTGTAAGCTGTGTGGCTTTGGGCAAGTTACTCATACTCTCTGAGATTTCTTATCCATCAAATGCCCCTTGTGATGATGTTGGGAAGACTAAACGAGAGGATGCCTTGAGCCTAGGTCTTATGCACTGCAGAAGTGCACAGTCCGGACTTGTCTGGTGTTCTGACACTTCGTAGATGTTTAAAATTAGTTTCTCATCTCACATTAAATAGGGTGAGTTTGGATTTTCAGACATTTCTGTCTGGGAACGTGGGCCATTTTGCTTATCTCTAGTCTCAACCACAGTGTCAGGCCCTTTGGGTTTCCTTTGCTGTGGTGCTTCTGACTGAGGCTCCGGCTGCCCCAGGCTGCTGTGTGCTCAGGTGTCAGAGAGACTTGGGTTCAAAGCCTTGCCATGCCATTTGTGAGCTGTTTACGCAATCTTTCTGCTCCCGTGTCTTCAATTATAAAACGGAGCCATTAATACAGTGGCTGTCAACCTTGGCTGCACATTAGAATCACCTGGGAATCTTTTTAAAATCCTGATTTCTGGGCCTCATCCTCCGGAAATTCTGTTTCTTTGTTATGGGGTGGGGCCACAACATTAGTAACAAAGAAACAGAATTTCCGGAGGATGAGGCCCAGAAATCAGGATTTTAAAAAGATTCCCAGGTGATTCTAATGTGCAGCCAAGGTTGAGAACCACTGCATTAATATGTTACTTGCAGCATTGTTGTGGGAAATAAATTAGATAATGAAGTTCAGCCCAGGTCCCACCCCATAGTGAAAGGAGGACCAAGGTCAAATGAGGTCATTAATGATATCGAGGAAGGACCCACCTTTGTGGCTGTTGGATGAAGACATTCAGAACTTTTCAGTGATTCTGAAAAGTTATCCAACAGGCAGAGCTGCCGGCCACCTCCCGCCTACGGCTCCAAGCAGGATTTATTTGCACCCTCAGATCTTGGCTCGTGAGTCCAGCTGCCTGGTGCACACTGGGGTGTGTGACAATGAGCCTAATTATGAAGGAGTGACTGCCACATGCCCCTGTGATCACGGCAGAGTTTGATGCCTGGGATTCCTGGGGTCTGATAGAGATGGTGTTAGAAGATGAATGTTGGATTTGCAAGGGGAGTGCTGGGGACCTCGGCCAGTATTACGGCTCAGTTGTCCATTCACTGCAGAGTGCCTAGCTGCTGTTCTGAAAATGTCGTCCCTCCCTCCTTTCTGGCAGGAGCTGAGGTTGCCATTAGTGCTGTCTACCAAATATTCTCAACTTTTCAGTGCTCTGGTAGAAGTGTATTTCCCCATGAACTTTAAAATTGGATGTGGACATGTGACCTACTAGGGGCCCAGTCAACCCCCATGGACACATAGCATGAATGAGGAAGCAGTGTTTGTTATGTCCCATCAAGATATTGGGTCTGCTTGTTATTCCCAGGACCTAGCACAGTGCCCGGCACATATAAGCAGCTAAAAAATGCTTGTTGAAAAACAAAAGAAAGGCCTTGGAACCACCAGACCCAAGTTTGAGCCTGGCTTTGCCATGTGTCAGCTTTGTGACCTTGGGAAGTTCACTTAATCTTTATAATCCTTACATTTTTCTCATCCATGGAATGGGAGTATCATTCCTTACAGTGTCACTGTAGGATTTATTCTGATAATGTGAATATTCCTGGCACGTCGTGGGCACCCAATACATGACAGCTAACAAAAATCCTCTGCTTTGGACAGAGAAGGAAGGGGTGGGGAGGAAGGGCTGAATTAGTCTCTGTATTTTTTCTGTACTAAACATTAGGGTCGGAAGGCACTGCAGGTGGCATTAATGAGGGAAGGAGACCCCAGAGATGAGTGGCCGTGAAGGTGATGAGTTGGGGATAAAGGGAAGGATGGATAAAGCAAGGAGCAGGCAGCTCTTTCTCTGTCCTCGGAGTCCAAGAATGCTAATTCAAATGGCACAAAACATCCCCAAATATTTCAGCAGCAGCCATAGCTAGTACGTTTTTAATTACGCTGCCAATAAAGATTCCTGGGCAGAACGGTCTTCGATGCACAGTAATGTTTTGCAATGTTTTTAGTAATTGGGTTAAGATAATTTATTAGTGTACTGACTGGATGTGTTTCAATAATTGCTAAGACTAGAATATTAGCCTTTCCTCCAAGAATGCAAATCACTCCCCCAATGGGCCAAAGCATTGGAGAATATGGTTCTGAATATGCAAATCACTTTGAGACCAATTCCAAGAGCCAACCGCAGCACCTACGTGAGTGTTTATTTTAAATTGCACTTGGACGCTCCCTGAACTGCGTGTGACTTGTTAGGGGCTTGTTTTGTCGTCCAGGTCACAGGCTGTGATGGGTCGACCTACTACTGTGTCTACTAAAATGAAAGGAAACCCAAGTGTGGGTGGGAGGTGGTGAGGGTTGGCAAGGGCCCCGCTGAAGTCACCGGCAGCGTGAGAGACATAGTTAATGGCTAAAACAGACTTTTCCCCCCCGCATCTCTATTTTCTCTACTGAGCTTGTTGAGAGGAAAACAGTCAAACTCTATTTAAGAAAAATAATCAGCAGAAGGATTAACAGGAATTGAGAGGATGAGAGTCTTGCTGGGGAGGCGGGGGGGGGGGGGGCGTTTACAATCAAGATTTAAAGGTAATAAGCTTCCTAAGGTTAATTTGGTTTATCTGCCATGAGCACAGCATCCGGGGGAAAAGAGCTCCCTTAATGGAAGCTGTGTGTTGTGGGGAAATAACAATAGTAGTGGGGGTTGCCTGTGTGGCCCGTTTACCATGCACACGGGGGTCCCAAGCACAAGATATGTATCCGATTCATTTAATCCTCATAACAACCCAGTGAGGGGAGGTACCATTTTTCCCACGAGGAAGTTGAATCTTGTAGAAATAAAGCATGTTGGCTAAAGTATTTACTATTATTATCATCACTTATCCTCACCTGAGGATATGTTTATTGATTGATGTTGGGGAGAGATGGATAGCTAGACAGACAGATAGACAGACAGACAGACATCTATATGAGAGAGAAACGTGAATGGGTTGCCTCCCCTACGTGCCCTGACTGGGAATGGAACCTGCATGTTTTTGGTGTACAGGATGACACTCCAACGAACTGAGCCACCCGGCCAGGGAAGGTCTCCCTTCTCCATAAGCAGAGGAGCCAGGGTTTGAACAAGACCTTAGCACTCTGAGCTCCTGTATGGAACCAGCAGGCTGTTATAGCCCTCATTTACTGAGCAGTTACAGCCTCCTGGGCAGCAAGCTAGGCCCATTGCCTGCACTGGTCCACTCACCCGCTTAATGCTTGTTAAGATGTGTGTCGTGGCAATTTGGAAGATGAGGAACGAAGGAGCAGGATCTGTGGATCCCTGATTCATGGGGAGGCTGGTGTTGGTGAGAAGGGTGATGGTGATTTAGATGGGAGTGGGGAGGCATGCTGGGTGTCAGAGGCAGAGGAAATTAAGAAAAATTTACAGACCTGGAAATACACCGACAGGCCTTAATTTCCCCATTCATAAAATGGCGATAATTGCAATGGTTTCAAAGGTACTGAAGGTCGTGTTCAACACATAATTAATGATTAGAATTAGGTATTAATATCTCTTGTATGGAATGAGAATAATTGTGATTTTTCTGAGTACTGAAGAATGTGAAAGAGCGACAATAATTGATTACTTCTGTTTGGAAAGTAGTTCATCCTACATCTCCAAAAAGTAAATAAAGCTTTGTAAATATATTCCCAAAATAGGGAAGGGGGGTGGAATTAAGGCACAATATTCAACTATGGACCCTAAAGAAAGAAATGAGAGTCCTGACACTCCTGTTAATTGCAAATTAACCAGAACCTGATCTTTGTTCTTCCACTTACACCTCTTGGGGCTGCCTGGGTGTAGCTGTGATTCATGGAAGACAGTGGAAACGACAAGTAAGAATAGGATTTTACTGTGTAGAATCACTCTTCTCAGCATGACTCTTCTCACCATCACACCAAGCATTGACAACACGTCCTGTTATTCCCACAACTGAGCAAAATGGGTGAGGAGGAGGGTAGGATACCCACTGCACAGATGAACAATCAGGCTTAAAGGGGACAGAGAACTTCTTCGTGAACACAGAGTGACCGAGGGGATACAGCAGAGGTGCAAACCTGGGTCTACTGATTTCGGGTCCCCTGAACTTTTTCCATTCTTCCCAAGAATCCTGGTGGGGCTCAAGGGTCCTAAATCGGTAGCTGGCTTGTGGAAATTGTCACCACCGCGTCACCACAGGCCCCGTTGCCGAGGGAGACATCACCACCATCACGGTCAAGGTGGTTTTACTAAAGGTCTTACCCCAAAGGAGCTCCCACATCAGTGGAGGAGCTGTTTGTCAATCCCATCGGCATCGCCAGGGAAGGAAGGGGAGTCTATACAACAAGAGGCAGTGCAGCTTCCTACAACGCTTGCTGATGGATAGTAAATTATGAAGAGCACATTCTCCGCTATGTAATTAATGGAAATTTGCCATTTCGAAGCTTCCTCTGGGAGATTTTCCATGTCAAATGAATTTGTCGATGGGACCCGAGAGGGAGGCTGCCGCAACTGTTCCAGTGTGCGCTCCTTCATTAGTCCGCGGCTGGAGGTTAAATTTTCAGTCACGTCTTCCGATGGCTTTGATCTCTGATGACAGTGTTAACTCTATTTGTTCCTCTGGTATCACCCTGGTATTTTAAAAAGCCTTTTAAGATAGCCTGGCTAATTATTTTGCTGGAAGTTTAATTAAATCTTGTCACAGAGGAATATGCTATCTTGGGGAATGGCTGCTAGACATAAGTCAAGTTGTTAAGAAAAAGGGAGGCAGAGCCGATATTTATGCATACAAAGAATGGTGCAGAAGATAGCTTTCTGCATTAAAGGACACGGGATTTACTGAAGTTCAAATCCCTTTGTTTGAACCGTGTTCAAGTTTTGGAGAGGATTCCAAGTCTACTTTAATTATACATTTAGAACCAGATGTATTGTAATCAATCAATTAAAATGCTTTTATTTGGTTCTACTCTGGGACCGTAAAGATAAATAGACAGGGCGCAGTGTTCAAGGGGCTCATGGTCTTAGAGGGGGAACAGTATGGAGAGAGGTGTGGTGGGTCATATACAGGAAGTCAGATGTCCGAGAATATCCACTGTGGTGGTGAGGGTAATAGGGTTTTCCTATTTCCAGAATTTTCTGGGGGGAAAAGCCTTCCAAAAGGATGAGGTAGATTCAGTGTATGGAACGGAATGATCTCCAAGATATGATTAAGATTTTAAAAAATATAAAAGGTATCTAGCAGTCTGGAAATGGGGGTGGCCAGATGGTGCCTATTTTAGGCTCTGTGGTCTGTGCGGTCTCCACTCTTGTAGTGTGAGCGCAGCCACAGACGACGCGTAGAGGACTGAGCACGTGTTCCCACAGCACTTTATTATGCACCCTGGAATTTGAAATTCAGAATGTTCTCATATGTCACAAAATAGTCGTCTTCCCCCCCCAAACTATTTAAAAGTGAAAACATAATTCTTGATTTGCTGGCCATACAGAAAGCAGGAGACGGGCTGGGTTGGGCCTGTGGTTGTAGAAGCTTGGTGTAGAGCCCGTGGCCACTTGTGTACAAATACACACCAACAGCACACACACATGCATCTACACAAACCAAGCATGATAGGGTCATGTGTTTGAAATACCTCTTAGTGAGTAATTATTCCTTCAGAAGCCAGTTTCTTTACTTTTTCTTTTTTTTCCTTTTTATTGTTGAGAGTATTACAGATGTCCCCCATTTTTCCCCTTTGCCCTCCTCCACCCAGCTCCCACCCCACCCCAGGCCTTCACTGTTCTATTGTCTGTGTCTATAGACCAGTGATGGCGAACCTTTTGAGCTCGGCGTGTCAGCATTTTGAAAAACCCTAACTTAACTCTGGCGCCATGTCACATATAGAAATTTTTTGATATTTGCAACCATAGTAAAACAAAGACTTGTATTTTTGATATTTATTTTATATATTTAAATGCCATTTAACAAAGAAAAATCAACCAAAAAAATGAGTTTTCGTGTCACCTCTGACACGCGTGTCATAGGTTCGCCATCCCTGCTATAGGCTATACATATATGCATGCAAGTTATTTGGTTCATCTCTTTGGCAGTTTCTTTTAAAAAAATTATCTTTATTGTTGAAAGTATTACAGATGTATCCTCCCCGCCCCCACCTCATGGGCCTTCTCCTCCCCACTCCCCTCCCCTCCACAGGTCTTCACTGCACTATTATCTGTGTCCATGGGTTATGCATATATGCATATAAGTTCTTTGGTTAATCTCTTTCTGGTCCCCCTTCCCTCTGAGAATGCTCAGTCTATCTCTTTGCCAGTTTCATTCTTCACGGCCCCTGTAGGGTTATGACAAGGAAGCCACTCGACTTACTGTCCCAGAGAGGGAGGGCCACACAGTATGAAACAAAGAGCTCACATTCAATGTGGATTCTCAAAGATGAGGTATGTATTTTACCCAGTACCTGGCAAGAAAATAATCTTCGAAGCTAAACTTCATTAAGAGATAAAGGTTTTTGTGTATTTGTTTGCTCTTTCTAAATTCCAAAAAGCTTTTTTATGCACCAAGGGGCAAGCCTGGCCAACTTAGACGGTGGTGTTTCATGACAGGGCCTTTGTCCTGCTCTGCGGAGGTGCTGGAGGAAGCCTCTTTGGTCCTTGGAGGAGGAAAGGTGTGTGTCTCAAATACCTCCTCTGTGGTGGGGACACTGGAAGTGATGCTAGAAACAGGAAGATAAGCCTGGTGGCGGGTCTTGCAGAGCCTGGTGGGGCATATTTCTGGTTTCCTGCTGCCCAGAGTGAATATTTCTATAGCCCTGACTTTTAGAATTCCTGTTTTCAGTTTGGCAGAGAAGCAGTGAGGGAGGAGTGTGGGGATGAATTCCCTGCAGCTGTGTCCAAAGGTCCCTCTGAGTGATGTGGAGATGCCGAGAGAACCCATGGGGCACCTGGGACCGGAGCAAGGAGGATGGAGAGGACAGGGACTTTGCAACAAGAGGGAAGTGGCCAGAACGACAAGTGGGTCCCAATATGAAACCCCAAATGTCTGAAGAGACCTACCATCCTTCCGGAGACAGCAGGAGCAGACAGTCCAGGCGTCAGACAAGTCCCAAAGGATAGCTGGTGGGCCTGAGGCTCTCTCTTCCCCTCCTGGGAGGACACGCACGCGGTTGCCTGTGCCCACGTGATATCTTGTGGGCGAGAGAAACAGTCCTGGTGTAGAGTCCGAACTTCACATTGGATTGAATATTTATCTTAGAGTCTGAACCAACTCAAGAGTGTTTTAAATTTCCTGAGGTGCGGATATAAAAGCTGGCATATTTAGTGTTTTTCACACTACCTAGTTGGAATGGCTCTGAGCAAGATGAAATCAGGGAATATAAAGTTTGCTGCATGTTTCAAGACTATTTTTTGGAGCAGTTTTAAGTTCACAGCAAAGTTGAGAGGCAGGTACAGAGAGGCCTTCCCGACTATGAATATCAGTCCCCAGAGTGGTTCATTGTTATAATCGATGACCCCACCATTGAAACATATTATCACCCGAAATCCATAGGTGACCTCAGGGTTCACTCTTGGTGTAGATTCTGCGGGTTGGACAAATGCATAATGACATGTATCCACCGCTGGAGTATCATAGAGTAGTTTCACGTCCCTAAAAATCCTCTGTCTTCCACCTACTCATCCCGCCCACCATCTCCACCCCTGACACCCAGGGATCTTTTTGTCATTTCCGTAGTTTTGCCTTTTTCAGAATGTCATATAGTTGGCATCACAGAGTAGGTAGACATTTCAGATTGGCTTCTTTCACTTAGCAATGTGCACTTAAATTTCCTTCCTGTCTTTTTTTTTTTTTTTAATCCTCACCCAGGATATGCTTTTATTGACTTTAGAGAGAGAGGAAGAGAGAGAGAGGGAGAGAAAGAAACATGGATGTGAGAGAGAAACATCAATAGATTGCCTCCTGTACGCAACCCCACTGGGGATTGAACCCACAACCTAGGTATGTGCCCTCACCAGGAATCAAACCTGCAACCTTTGGTGCATAGGACAAGCCTCCAGCCAACTGAGCCAGGGCTCCATGTCTTTTCATTGCTTGGTAACTCATTATTATTATTTTTTTTTAGTGCCAAATGACATTGCATTGTCTGAATTTACCACAGTTTATTTATTTATCCTCTTACTGAGGGGCACCTCAGTTGCTTCTAAATTTTGGCCATTGTGAATAAAGAGTGGCTATTCACACTGGTGTGCAGGTTTCTGTGCAGCCATACGTGTTTAACTCTTTGGGGTAAATACCAAGGAGTGAGGTGCTGGATGGTGTGGGAAGAGCATGTGTAGTTTTGTAAGAAACCACCAGGCTGCCTTCCAGAGCGGCTGCGCCCTACGGCGTCCCCACCAGCGACGACAGAGTTCCTACTGCTCCACATCCTCACCAGCACTTGGCGTCGTCCTTGCCCCAGATTTTGGCTGTTCTAACTGGTGTGTCATTGTATGTCATTGTTGCTTTAACTTGCATTTCCCTGACGACATTTGATATGGAGCATCTTTTCATGTGCTTATTTGCCATCTGTATATCTTTTCGGTGAGGTATCTGTTAAGGTCTTTTATTAACTCAGTTGTTTTCTTACTGTTATGTTTTTAAAAATTAATATTTTTATTAATTTCAGAGAGGGAGAGATAGAAACATCAATGATGAGAGAGAAACATTGATTGGCTGCCTCCTGCACACCCCCTACTGGGGACCGAGCCCATAACCCAGGCATGTGCCCTGACTGGGATTTGAACCTTGACCTCCTGGTTCATAGGTCAAAGCTCAGCTACCGAGCCATACCGACTGGGCACTTACTGTTGAGTTTTAAGAGTTCCCTGTGTATGTTGGATTGCAGTCCATCAGATGTGCCTTTTGTGAATGTTTTCTCCCAGCCTGTGGCTTGTCTTCTAGTTCGTGTCTTTTACAGAGCAGACGTTTTTAATGAAGCCTAGCTTAGCGATGATTTCTTTCATGGGTCATGTCTTTGGTGTGGTATCTAAAAAGGTACTTCTATTCCCAAGGTTGTCTAGGATTTCTCCTGGGTTATCTGCTAGGAATGTTATAGTGCTAGGAATGTTATAGTTTTCCGTTTAACGTTTAGATCTGTGATCCACTTTGAGTTAATTTTTGTGAAAGGTGTAAAGTCTGTGTCTAAATTCCTTTAGTTGTCTGTCTCGGTTTCATGTGTTGAAGGGACTGTCTTGGTGTTGCTGGCTTGCCTTTGCTCCTTTGTCAAGGATCCATTGCCTGTATTTGGTGCAATTTTTTTACATGTGAGACATGGTAGGTGAAGTTTAATCCTCCTACACGTAATATAAACAAGACTTACAGTTGTCTGGGGTGTGGGGTGGATCCTGGGGGTCAGGAGGTGAGAGAGGGATTACCTTTTGCTTCTTTTTATTCCACTAAGAATTGATGACTGTAGTTCATGCAAGAGGTGATGGCGATGTTTTCTAACGTGACTTGGAGCTTGGGATGGGTTCTCTGTGTGAAGGGTGTAAGCAGAGCAGTGTCCTGGCTGGATGCGTGTAATACACAGATTGTCTAGTCACTAGGCAATAAAAGAGGTGGCCGTGCATAAGACTGGATACAGAAAGGTCTTTAGGAGGCGTCAGTCCAGTGCGGGCGAGAGGAGGTGCGGGTCAGCACTGGGCAGCAGCAGTGGCATTAAGTAGGAAGAGAGATTTGGGAGATAATTAGGAATAAGCTCAGATCCGCATAAGACAAAGAAGGGGTCAGAGAAACTGGGAAGGCATTACAGAAACCGTAAATGGGGAAGCTAATCGAATGAGAAGAGACAAAGTAATCACGATGCAATGCCCATCTCTTTTATTGTCTTGTGTATTGCCCGTCTCTCACATTAAAAGAAGTTTAAATCTTTGCTGCATCTCCTGAAAATGCTAAAAAGGGATTATGCACATAATGTACAACCAAATTATTCAATCTCTCTTTCCCACCCCTCCCTCTCCCCCCTTTCCCCCTCTTCTCTAAATTTCCTCTCCCCTTTCCCATTCTCATCAGCATGCATGATAGCGACCCCAGTCGCTCCTTTATTCCTTCCAACTCGCCCCAACCCTTCTCTCCATGTCCCCCACCCCAGCCTCCTTGGTCTGTGCCCCTTAGGATATGTTATTCTAGCCTTTCTGCCTCCTTTCCCCACTCAGCGCTGCCCAGCTCAGTGGTTAGGAGCACAGGCTGTGAGTCACAGTCCCTGGGTTTGCATCCTGGCTCCATGACCAGCTAGTGAAGTGACTCAGGCAAGAATGTAACTCTCTAACCCAGTGGTTCTCAACCTTCCTAATGCTGCGACCCTTTAATACAGTTCCTCATGTTGTGGTGACCCCCAATTTCATTGTTACAAATTGAACATAATTAAAGCATAGTGATTAATCACAAAAACAATATGTAATTACATATGTGTTTTCCGATGGTCTTAGGCGACCCCTGTGAAAGGGTCGTTCGACCCCCAAAGTGGTCGCGACCCACAGGTTGAGAACCGCTGTTCTAACCATCCTCCTGTGTGAGAGGGGAGAGGTTATGGCACCTCTTCCACTGGGTTGTGGTGAGGATTCAATGAATGATACTTACAAAGCTCAGCACGGGGCTCGACATATTGCAAACTCTGATTAAATGGCAGCAACAGGAACAATGATCAGTACTTTCCTGATTAACAGAGAGATGCCCAGATTCAACCAGCAGCTGCTTGAGCAAAACAATAAAACAAAAACCTCCAAAACAAAATCAAACAAAAAGAAATCCTCAAACAACAAAACAAAAACCCTCTTACAATGGAAAGGTTTTGAGTACTCAAACATGTGTGTGTGTGTGTGTGTGTGTGTGTGTGTGTTTGTTTCATTAAGGACTCTCTTTGCTGCCTAACAAATGACCCCAAACCTTAGCAGCTTCAAACCACAGGGTTCTGTGGGTGAGGAATAGGAATGGCTTAGCTGGATCCTGACCTTTGGGGTTTCTCACAGGCTGCACTCAAGGTGTGGGCTTCATCATCTCAAGTTCAACTGTAGCAGCTTCTGCTCCCAGGCCCACTCGGGATTTTGGTAGGAGGCAGTTCCTCATGGGCTGTCAGCTGGAGAGGGGCCATGTCTCGCTGGCTGCTGGCCAGAAGCCACCCTCACTTCCATTGCAGTGTGGCCCTGTCCTGCGGAGGAAGCATGTGCGGAGAGCCAGAGAGAATGACAGCAAGATAAGAAAAGTGGCACTCCACCACTTTTGCCATATTCTATTTGTTGGGCGCGAATCCCATGGTCTGGCCCACACAAAGGGGAGGGGATCAGAAGCTGCCCTCCACACTTCCCTAACCCCTTCCCCTGTGCCCCACCCCTAATCCCAGCTATCCTCTAGGAATACATGCTACTGCACCCTGGATCCCACCGTACCTGATCTCTACTTGAACGTCAGTGTCAGATTTCAGGAGCTTCTCCATCATGATTCGCCCAGGTACCTAAAGAGAAGTTGTCTCCTCTGTCAGTTTAAATCGTACCTGCTTGCGATCAGCACGGTGTGTCCTGCCGCTGAGAGGGGCAGCATACTCTGGTGTTGGTGATTGCTCGGCGTCCTGTCTTCCTGTTCTGAAAACACGGAGGGAACTTACATCAAGGTGGCCAGTTGAAGGGCCAGTGCATGTTTCTGGAATGTACTACAGTGAAACTTCCCTCTTCCACCATGGACCTGAGAACAGTGAAGGCTGCCTGTGGTGAGAAGTATTGATTATGGCGAATTTGTAGTAACTGCCTATTACCATTATTGGTAATTGCCATTGTATTATGAGCCTGCTAGTGAGGGGAGAAAATGGGCTTGTCTTTTCTAAAATTAGACTCATTTATTTCCCATTGGGGCTGCTACTTCGGGACATTTCCAATGAATTTAGCACCAGGAAAGAGGAGATCTAAGTGGATATTTAGCACTGGAGCTAAAGGAGAGACAGCCCAGACATGCCTTGCAATCTTCTAGTCAGACAACGAAGGTCTTAGGTACAGTTTGGAAGAGCAAGCTAGAAAGAGGGAGAAACCAAAGCAGGAGACGTGTAAGTATAAGGAAGAAAACTACTACTGCAGTTCAGCTTCTAATAATAGTAATTAGAAATGCATTCAGCTACGAGTAATAGAAAAATCCAAACGGGGCTTAAACAAGATTTTTCTTTTCATGTGTCAAAAAGTCTAGAGGCATGTGGTGGCTGGTATTGGTGTAGTGATTCAGCAATGAAGGGCCAGAACTTTTGTGATCCCCCCCCCTCCCCCCCCGTCATCGCTACAAAGTGGCTGCTGTGCTCCCAACATCACATCTATATTCAAGTCCGGAAGAAGGAGGCAGGGCAGGCACCAACTGCAACTGTTGCTCTTCTCAGGAGAGCAAAAATACCTTTCAGAATCTGTCTCCCGTCCCCTTCACGTATTATCTTAATATCTCATTAGCTTAATATCTCTGACTGCAAGGGGATCCAGGAAAGTATTTAACTTTTCCCTGCTGTGATATGGGAAAGTGGCAAGAGAGAAAGGAGGATTGATAGGGCTGTGGGGTCAGCCAGATAGCAATACCTGCCACAGATGTTATTCCCAACCATATACATTTTAGCATACTCCCATTCCAAAAGTAATAATAGCTAATGATTCTAGAATAATACCAGTAAGTCAGGATTTGACTGACTGTCTATTGCCCAGAGCCTGCTCTCTTAATCATGACTTGATACTGCTCTATTCTGCAAGCGCTTACTGAGTGGTTCCTGCGTGTCATGCTCTGTGCCCTCCAAGAGGGACACGAAGTGACATCATACAGCACCACGGGTGAGCGAGGGAGGCCTTGGTGCAAGAATTGAATGACGTCATGTTTGTCAGTGCTTGGCACCTGCTTGTCATATCATTTGCCAGATCAATCAAGGGCCACTTATTTTTTTTTTAATTTTTAATTTAGATTTTAGGTGTTTCAGCTTTTTACATTTTTCTCACTGTAGGGTCAGTCAGGGGCTCTGGGGATGTGTTTTGTTCCCTGTAGCTGGTTTTTAAAACAGCTTTTTAAAGCCTGGTTGGCGTGGCTCAGTGGTTGAGCGTCGACCTATGAACCAGGAGGTCAAAGTTCGATTCCCAGTCAGGGCACATGCCCGAGTTGTGGGCTTGATCCCCAATAGGGGTTGTACAGGAGGCAGCCGATCAGTGATTCTCTCTCATCATTGATGTTTCCATCGCTTTCTCCCTCTCCCTATCTCTTTGAAATCAATAAAAAAAATATTTAAAAAACAACAACAAAACCCAGCTTTTTAGGATATAATTTACATATCATCAAATTCACCTGTTTTAAGAGATTAATTTAATGAGTTATAAATGTACAGAGTCATGCAACCATCACCACAGCCAACGTTAGGGCATTTTCATTATCCTAAAAAAGATCCCTGCTGCTCTTTGTAGTCACTGCCATTCCCATTCCAGCTCTAAGCAACCATAATCTGTGTTCCATCTCATAGAGTCAGCTTTTCCGATACTTCATCAGCAGTCACACACTATGCGGTCTTTGCATCTAACATCTTTTATTTCACATAATGTTTTTGAGGTTCATCCATATTGCAGTATATGTCAGTGTTCCATTCCTTTTTATTGCTGACGTGTATTCCGTTGTACAGGTTACCGCATTTGCTTCATCTCTCCGCCAGTTGCGGACATTTGGGTTATTTCCAGTTTCTGGCTATTGTGAGTAATGCTGCTCTGAGCACTCACCTAAAAGTCTTTTGTGTGCATATGTTCCCATTTCTCTTGGGTAGATGCCTAGAGGTGGTATTGCTGGTTGGAATGTGTCTGGAAATAAAGGGGATGACTTCATATCTCCTCTCTGCCCCAATGCACTCAGCGCTCCAGCCACATTCTTGGCCTTTTTTCTGCTTTTCTGACTCTAGGGTCAGGGGCCCCTGGATGCCCTGTTCTGTTCCCGTAGCTGGTTGTCCCAGTCTAATCTCTGCCCTCTCCAGGTGGTACTCGGGGAAGCATCTGCTTCTCACCATCCCTGCGCGTCTTTGACCCGGGGACGACCTCCCAGTCACTCGGGAAGTGCCATTGTACCTGAGTGCCAAAGCCATTTCCTTGCAATATGATAGTTAGACAGTGATTGCACTGCAGTTCCTGGAACATAAAACATGTTCTGCAACTGACGACAAACAGCAGCATGGGGCTCCCGTCATTTGGAATAACTGAACATGGCATGTCACGTGAGCTCATTGCAGCACACGGCTCTCAATTAAAGCTAGCAAACCAGAAAAGCCAAGAGGAAGTCCCAGGAAAATGCAATTTGCAAGTTGTTCAATGTTTGTTTTGAATTTCTACCTTATTCCAAATGTCGTCTTGTAATGAGAGCACAGTTGCCTCTGTCTCCCCCCTCCCTCCGTCTTTCTCTTTTTACTGGAGGTGACAGGGGCTGTCTTAATACCCTCAGGGATGTCCAACTGATGATGGTCCAACTCTGTTCCAGATCAGCTAGAAGTCCGAGCTGGTGTCCAGCATGAACACTGTGTTGTTCCCAAGCCTACTAGAGTTGCTACCTCTCTCGTTCTTCCTTTTAAGAGGGTTTCTGCAATTTGTTGTTTTCAAGACCTTTGGTGGAAACTCGAGAGAGCCGGAGCTGAGTTCAGGGCCCTGAATGGCCCTGCTGGGGAGCCAGAGCTGGGCACTGACAGGGCGGCCGGCCATGTAGCCTTGTGCTGTCCATCCACCCCACGGTGTGGTTCCAGTCATTCCCAGCTCACCTTCTTGTCATTGCAGAGTTCCCATCTGCATTTAAGTAAGCTCGCTGGTGACGCTGATGTGTGGGGGTAGCTGCACATCCCTTCAGAGATGCTGGCTTGGAGCCTTGGCACTGACTGTAGCCCGCAGACTGGCAGTGTCGGCGTCAGGAGGAGCTGGTCAGAAAGACAGCTGGGACCTCCCGAGGCTGAATCTGCGTTTTAACTTCAGCTCCCGGTTATTCACGGACACATTCAATTTGGAACCAGCAATCTGGGTTTTCACAAGCCCTCCAGGGGATTCTGATGCAGCCCAAGTCACAGTGAGAACCATTGACTCAGGGAGAGGTGTTTTTCTTAACAAACTTCTCTTCAGGTGTGCTAGTCAGTACCTGACATTTATGCCTGAGAATACACTGGTCTGACCTTTGAATTATTCTATCAAAGAAGCTCATTCACTTCCATCTGCCCCTGCTAGTGTTGGGACTCCATAATTCGGAGATAAAGAATTGAATATCATTGACTGGGGCTCGCTGGCTCAGTTAGGTAGTTTCTCCCATCAGGGATGGTATCTGAACGGCAGTTTTCCCTCCTCTTAGTAACCTCCTCGCCCCAGAAGAAAACAGACCGTGACTGTCATCTCCGAGAGTTCTGTTAGGAAGCCCCTGTTCTGGCCGGGTGCAATGCCCGCGCTGCCCACCGGGAACAGCTCCTCTCATCCCTGCTCCTAGGACTGCCTGAGCCACAGATGATGCCACCCTGGAGAGGCAGGGATGCTGTGACAGGCTGGAGGCCCACATGACCTGTGACCTTGTGCAGTTTGACTCGAATTTCTGGGCCTGCGTTCAAAGGTCCGATCTCATTTACCAAAAGAGAATAAAGCTATGGCCTCTCCTACCTGGCGGATCTTTTGTAAATACCAAAAGGACATCTAAATGTAGAAATGCTTTGAAAAGTTAAAGCTGCTCTACAAATACACAGAATCATTCGTGTTATGAAATGAAATGTGGGCTAGGATGGGAGAAAGAGTTAGAACTAAGTATTTAGAGGGAATTTTAAGAAAAAAATGACTTCTATTACACTACTAATGTTGATATGGCTATTTTCTTTCAGAAAGTTTATGCCTGAAATGAACTCTTATTTATTTAATAAAATTGTATATATGTAAGATGTATAACAGGATATTTTAATATGCCTATATATAGGGAAATGATGATGATAGTCAAGCTAATTAACTTCTCCATCTCTCCCCTTAATTACCATTCTTTTGTGTGTGTGGTAAGAGCACCTGAAATCTACTCTCAGCAAATTTTCAGTATTATTAACTGTAGTCACAATTGATCTTTAGAACTTATTCATCTTACATAACTGCACGTTTCTACCTTTGACCATCACCTCCTGATTTCTCCCTGTTGGTGGAGGTCATTGAGAAGATGTGATTGCTGTTGACCAGAGAGCTGGACCCAGGTAAACCGAGGCTCCTCCCCCCTTCCTTGTCCTTGGAATGTACGTTCCGCCCACAGTTCTCACAGCCAGAGCTGTATCAAGGACACAGCTTGAGAGAGAAAGGTGTGGTTGGGACCATCTGCATGGTGCATGTTACTTAGCTCTGTTAAGGCTTATGTATAAACTTCTGAGATTCTGGTGGGTGAGTATTGAGAACTTCTCAACTTATGGTGCCCAAGGTGAGCCTTGTATGTAAGTTCCCTTGCTTATTAAACCTGCCACCTACCAATCTGAGTGGCCTTCCTCTTTCTTCCGTCTCTCCTTGCTCTGTAAACACAGGGGTCCGTTTATGAACCAACACTCGCACCCCCAGCCCCTGCTAACCACCATTTTACTCTGCTTATAAGTGTTCAACCTTTTCAGATTCCACATATAAGTGAGATTATGCAGCATTTTTATTTCTGTGTCTGGTTTATGTCACTTAGCATAATGTCCTCCAGGTTCATTCATTGCAAATGATAGAATTTCCTTCCTTTTTAAAGGCTGAATTGTACATATGTTTACCACTGTTTTGTCATCTATTTATCCACTGACGGACCCTTAGTTGCTTCTGTGTTTGGTTATTGTGAACAATGCTACAATGAACATGGGGGTGCATATATCTCTTGGAGGTACTGATTTCTTTTTCTTTCAGTATATACTCAGAAGAGGGGCTACTGGATCATATGGTAGTTCTCTTTTTATTTTGTCTTAATGTATATTTCCCCAGAAGCAGATGCCAGCACAAGAATTATAGGGCAGCGTGTATTTAGTTGATAATCTCTAGACACGCTTTGGGGGAGAGGAGTTGGAATGTGAGACTGGGAAGGGAAGATGGCCAGTGAAGGGTGGGTCACCAAGCAGGGCAGTGATGTGGGCAACTGGAGTTTAACCAATGGGAACTTATCCCATGTGTGTTTGTGGGGCTTTACTGGTTGGCTGCTGATTCTGGAGGACAAAAGTTCACCAGCACTTCTGTTTTGCCTCATGTGAGTAGAGTAGGGTCCCTGGCCTGAGAAGCCATTCTGTAGAAAGGTACCACTGCCAACAGTTGCATGTCAGACCTACTTGCATTGAAGTTGCAAGGCCATAGGCAAGTGGGCAGGGCACACCTCTCTGAGTTATCTATGTTAAAAGGCACCTGTGCGGCTAAGAATCCCAGGTCACTAAGATTGGAAGGGAGTAAGTTTCTTCTCGAATCCTCGCCACGCAGACTTTGGTGTGCACCGGAATTGCCGCGGGCATTTCTACAGTGAGACGCACGGGCTCCACCACAGACTCACTACAGTGGAATTTCTGGTGTGGAACCTGTGCTTTATGTCAGCACTCTAGCCAGTGGTCGGCAAACTCATTAGTCAACAGAGCCAAATATCAACAGTACAACGATTGAAATTTCTTTTGAGAGCCAAATTTTTTAAACTTAAACTATATAGGTAGATACATTGTTATTAACTTAATTAGGGCACTCCTAAGGCTTAGGAAGAGCCACACTCAAGGGGCCGAAGAGCCGCATGTGGTTCGTGAGCCGCAGTTTGGCGACCACAGCTCTAGACCATTCTGATGCACAGCAGAGCTGGAGAACCACTGTTTGCAGCTCTGGGTGTCAGGGATGGCAAGCATGACATGTATCTACTATCAGTCTCCCACACGGCATCTATGGCAGACATCACTGATGAATCCCGGTTCTCTTTCCATCCCAGCCCACACATGGCCTCCGCACCCTTCTCCACGCTAGGCAGCCTCTTCTAGTTAATCAGGTCAAAAAGCCTTGAGTGGGGAAACTGAGAGAAGTCTATTTCTTGAATCGGCTGTATTCATCTCCGGCTTGGATAAAAGAGACAGAAAGCGGCTCTGATTATGGGGTCAAGAGAAAATAGGACATATTGAAGTGAGGATGAGGGTCCAGTGACATCTTCATAGCTTGGGGTTGACCAGCGGCTGAAGCATAGCCTTGCCAGGGAGGAAGGGTGGGCCGCAGCGGGAGCATCTGCTGGGCTGGAGGGAGGAGAGGTAGGGATACACAAATGACCTCTTGCTTTTATATTGAGATCCTGGTTGTCATACACGAACTTTGGTATCTGTCATGGACAGAATGTTTGTGTCCTCCCCAGGTTCATATGTTGAAGCGCTAATCCCAGTAGGATGGTATTGGGAGGTAAGACCTTTGGGAGGTGACCAGGTTTAGATGACGTCATGAGTGTGGAGCCCCCACAATAGGATTAGTGCCCTTAGAAGACGAGGAAGAGGCATCAGAGTGTCTCCCCTCTCTCTCTATCATGTGAGGACACAGAGAAGGTGGGTGTCTGTAAGCCAGGAAGGGAGCCCTCACCAAGAACTAAATCTGCAGGCATCTTGATCTTGGACTTCCAGCCTCCAGAATTTTGAGAAATAAGCCATTCAGTCTGTGGTATTTTGTTATGGCAACCCAGGCTGACGAGCTATTCATAGTGACAGAGCTGAAGACTGTGTAGCTCAGGTTTGTACCTTTGTGTGACCTCCCAGCCTTGTTGCCAGAGAGCAGGGGCGAAGGAGGGATTGTTCTGGATGAAAACACTCTCGGTGACACAGTCCATCTCCCTCCACTTTACAGAAGAATAAACTCCTTTCCGGGGAGATGACGTGACTTACACAAGGTCACAAAGCATTTGGTAGCAGAGCCAAGACGTATATGCATTTTCAACATCCAGCTCAGTGCCCTTCCCCCTCCTTTCTCTGGTGCTCAGAGTATTCCCAGAACCTTCAGCTGCATTTTGGATCCCCGACACCACTTGCACAATATTTCCCCAAATAGCACTGAGGTCGACGTCTGCTAATCAGTCTCCTGGAAACATTTACAGTGAGATTAGAAAAGGAATTGAATGAGGCTCCATGGACTCCTTTGGGACTGAAAACGTAACATGCAGAGTGGGAAATTAAAGCAGGGTCTTTGGGGAGAAAAACGACAGAGAGAAGAACCCGGCTTCTCTTATCTTCTTGCCACATGTGAACTCTGTCATCAGAGCTTCAGTTTCGATAAGCTCAGCATGTCTTATCGCAGCCTTTGACATGTGCATTGATCATCCCTTAAACTGTGCTCTGGGAGGCATTTCCCACCTCTCCATGGACGGCCCTCCCATCGCCTTCTCTTCCTTCCCCCTTTAGTTGTTGATGTTGATGTTACATGCAGAGAAGTCTGCTTTCAAAAATACCTCTTTTTAATAACTTGTTCTCTAGGAGGGGGTGAGAGGTGGGGCACATCTATGCTTGCGTGGGTTGCTGAAGAAAAACCGTGCTGGATGTCGAACTTCTGCTATCACAGGAGCCTTTGACAAAGAAAAATGGGCCTTGCATTTGGTCTTTACATCCAGCCCAGGCACTGATGCTAGATTGTAGATTACAGCATTGGAAAGGCATGGTTAAAGCAGCTCAGTTGAAACGGGGGCTGGATTCCTCCAAAGTCTTTAAAGCAACCCCATGAGCCTCACAAAAGCCTATATCATAGTTCTTTATTTGTATATTTTCTTGAGGAATTAAAAGTCTGAGTCAAACATCTTATTACTGGGCAGGGTGGTGACTTATACCAGTGGTTCTCAACCTTCCTAATGCCGCGACCCTTTAATACAGCTCCTCATGTTGTGGTGACCCCCAATTTCGTTGTTACAAATTGAACATAATTAAAGCATAGTGATTAATCACAAAACAATATGTAATTATATATGTGTTTTCCGATGGGCTTAGGCAACCCCTGTGAAAGGGTCGTTCGACCCCCAAAGGGGTTGTGACCCACAGGTTGAGAACCGCTGACTTATACTAATAAAAAGATTATTCCCCAGCCCGCTACCATTCTATAACGGTAAAGCATACAAACTATTCAATTGTATGCATTTAGGGAGGGATGGGAGTGTTTAGTGTTTCGTCTAATTCAGTGGTTCTCAACCTTGGCTGCACATTAGAATCACCTGGGAATCTTTTTAAAATCTTGATTTCTGGGCCTCATTCTCCGGAAATTGTTTCTTTGTTACTAATATTGTGGCCCCACCCCATAACAAAGAAACAGAATTTCCGGAGAACGAGGCCCAGAAATCAGGATTTTAAAAAGATTCCCAGGTGATTCTAATGTGCAGCCAAGGTTGAGAACCACTGGTCTAATTGGTCAGGTGGGCTGGGAAGGCTTCGGGAGCTAATTATCTGCCATATTGGAAACCCGTTATTGCTTGGGTGACCTTTTTGGAAAACCAAGGACAACTAATGGCCATTCTCAGATTTTTTTTGTGTGTGTGTGGGGGGGAAGAATACAGAGCCCAGAAACAGCAGGAATGGGAAAAATGGCTTTGGATGGAAGCACAAATGAGATTATTTGTTTTTTTGTCTTTTTATGTGGCCAATGTTTAATATTCACAGATTATTTAATATCTACTAAGCCACTTTACATTTTCTAATTAGAGATCTTTTCAAAATGTTTTTAAAATTGATTTTTAGTGAGAGGAAGGGAGAGGGGGAGAGAAAACATTGATGTGAGAAACATCAATCAGCTGCCTCCTGCACGCCCCCTACTGGTGATCAAGGCACATGCCAGACTCAGAATCTAACCAGCAACCCTTCAGTGCACAAGAGAAGCCCAACCAACTGAGCCAAGTCGGCCAGGGCTCTAATTAGAGATTTTAAGCATCTCTGAGATCTCAGTAGAGCTGGCATCTGATACCTCCAATTTAAAGATGAAAACCTCAGGGAGGTCAAGTGACTTGTTCAGGATCACACAACTGGCAGTTGGCTGAGTTGTAAATTCAACTCAGCTCTTCTGAACTCTTTTGTGGAAAATACCAGCATTTTCTTTTTTCTTTAGGGGTGGGTATCGATTTAGCGTTTTGCAGATACCTGTGTTTATGTAAAAGTCATTGTAGCCTGGCCTGTGGGCTCAGTGGTTAAGCATTGACCCATAAACCAGGCGATCACGGTTCGATTCCCTGTCAGGGCACATGTTGGAGTCGTAGGCTCGTTCTCTAATGGGGGTGTGCAGGAGGCAGTGGATCAGTGATACTCTCTCATCATTGATGTTTCTATCTCTCTCTCCCTCTTTCTTCCTCTCTCTGAAATAAATAAATGTATATTTTTTTAATGGGGGGATGAGGACACATTTGTAATACCTTAACCAATAAAGAAATTTTTTAAAAAAAGTCATTGCAGTGGGCCTATTAGTTAAGCCAGGGGTGGGGAATGTCTGGCCCGTGGACCATATAAGTCCCACAAAATCATTTGGTCTGGCCCTGCCAAGGCATTAGGGGCGAGTTAATTAAATTTGACCAAGTAGAGCAGGCTAATTTTTAAGTTGATAATTTTGTATGGCCCGCACGTGATGTTATAAATATCCAAATGGCCCTCGGCAGAAAAAAGGTTCCCCACCCCTGAGTTAAGCAGATATAGAGGAAATGACCAGTGTTCCTCAAGAAAACCAGACAGAGTCATGGATATCTGTGCAGGTGACTCACTGCACCAGGGGAACGTTGAAGCACAGTCCGCACTCAGTTGGCACCTCTTTGCACCCTATGGTGAAGCGTGTGCACCAGGGGAGGGTGCTGATTTGCTCTAATTCACAAAAGCACTTGTCACGTGGTGCACCTGTGGGGAGGTGGCAGCCGTTTCTAATTGGCACAAAGATGCCATGGGAGCACTTAGTGAGCTTGCTCAATATTATGGATTTAGACTGAATGATACTTAAAATGTATTATTGGATCTGGGAAATGTGTGTGCCTTTTCCTAGAAGTTTGTGTGTAGATGGTCAGGGTACAGAATTCTACTGGGAGAAAACCATGGCCAAGCCTGATCTCTTTCCCTAAGGCTGGAGAAAGGACTTTCAACATGATCTGGATGAGCCTTGGTATAGCCCTTCGGGGGTAGTGACTCACTTTTATGATGCAAACCTTTTGAACACCTTGTCTAGACCTTGGAGAGAGGAACCACTGTGTGGTTGGAGTGGGCATTTGCTCTGAAAGAAGGGCCTGTCTTGTGGTCAGCATCCTGGGAGGGCCTTGGGCTGGGAGAGGGGGCTCTTTTGCATCTGGGGTTGGGAAGAGTAGGGACTTATTTTATGAGATTTTCCACCAGCGAGGCAATCATTTTAGTAGAAGCAGTGAGTTTCTTTCTGTAAAAAATTTTGAAGTCCCAAATCTTTGGTTAAGATTTGTTAAATTTTTTATGGCCTGACCTTGGTCCTGTTTGGAGGCGGGATAAATAAAGGGGCTTCTCTCTCAGCTTAGAGGATAGAGTTGGTCCAGAGATGCCTGAATAAATGTGATCAAATGCATCCCTCTAAAACCTGTTCCCAAGCTTGTTGACCCTATACAGAGGGATTGTCTGAGGAAGCCTCTTGCCGAAATATTGGCTTTAATGCCGACATAATAGAGAGGCACCATGCTCTGATGATGGAGACCAGTTGGTCTGGTTTCAGATACCAGTTCTGTAACTTACAAGCCAATTACTAACTTTCTGAGCCTCAATTTCCTCCTCTGCAACATGTCCATGTTCATCCCCGCATCAAGGACTTGGGGAGAGGAGAATCTTTGAGAAAGAGACCTGGTGCCATGCACCCAGAAACCTTAGCTCAAAAAATCTTAGCTCCGTACTTGTTAAAAAAGGGTTGTCTTTTAGTATAAAAGGAAGTGTTCCCAATGTTACTTCAATCACATTGAAAAGGCATAATGCTTACTCCATCTAGACCAGGGGTCACCAAAGTTTTCTGTAAAATTACAGAGAAATAGAAAAAGGAACCCTCTTGCACTGCTGGTGGGAATGCAGACTGGTGCAGCCACTGTGGAGAACAGCATGGAGTTTCCTCAAAAAACTAAAAAGGGAACTCCCATTTGACCCAGTGATCCCACTTCTAGGAATATATCCCAAGAAACTAGAAACACCAATCAGAAAGGGTATATATACCCCTATGTTCATAGTGGCACAATTCACCATAGCCAAGATTTGGAATCAGCCTAAGTGCCCATCAGCAGGTGAATGGATAAAAAAACTGTGGTACATCTACACAATGGAATACTATGCTGTGGTAAAAAGAAGGGATTCTTACCATTTGCAACAGCATGAATGGAACTGGAGAGCATTATGCTAAGCGAAATAAGCCAGTCAGAGAAAGATAAATATCACATGATCTCACTCATTTATGGAATATAACTAACAACATAAACTGATGAACAAAAACAGATCCAGAGACAGAGAAGCATCAATCAGACTGTCAAACCTCAGAGGGAAGGTAGGGGAGGGTGGGAGTAAGGGGGAGAGATCAACCAAAGGACTTATATGCAAGCATATAAGCTTAACCAATGGACACAGACACCAGGCAGGTGAGGGCATGAGTCGGGGGGTGGAGTGGGGGGCAGTGGGGGGATAAGAACACATATGTAATACCTTAATCAATAAAGAAAAAAAAATTACAGAGAAATATTTCCTGCATTGGGGGTCATACCATCTCTGTTGCACCCACTTAGCTCTGCCATAGTAGCATCAAAACATCCAAAGACAGTGCATAGACATCCAAAGACAATGGGCATGACTGTGTCCCAATAAAACTTTATGAAAACAGGAGATGTAGTTTGCAGACCCTCCATCTGGGCACTGCTCACCTCAAAACCTCTGTGTCAATTCATAAGCATTGTCCACCCTCCCATTCCCCCCTTGGTGCATCATTTTTTCCCCTCTGTCCCTTTTCTTTCACGGGGCAACACACAGTCACTTCTCAATAAACGAGGATGCCAAGGAGACTCAATTTTTAAGAACAGAGAGGGTACATGGCTAAGCCCAAACACACAGCAAAGTGGCTTAGCACACCCCCTTCCCCCACCCTTCCTCTCTGTCATTCATCTCTTTACTTAACTCACTGACCCATTCTGCCATCTTGGAAATCAACTGGATTTGAAATGGCACCTTTAGCATATTTTTATATCTTTTGCCCTACTTTTCCACATTCGTCTGTGGATGGTAGAAAGTTTTCAAATGATGTGTCACTGCTCAAAGTCAAAAATTAATTAATTAATCAGTGGCCAGACACATGCAGTGCCCAGAATGCTTATCAGTCAGCCTCAAAAGCTTTGCTAATTAGAAAGAAGTCAGGGTGGAACCAGGCAGATCAAAGAGCCTGATCTCTCTCCCTCAGAACTTCTATCACATTGGTCCTAGAATTCTAATCAATTCCACCATTTTAATAAATTCTATGGGCTGGGCCTTGTTTTGTTGAGTGTATAGTTTGCAAGTAGGGATTCATCATAAGTGCTTCCTGTTAGCAAGTACCTCTATGGGGGGCACATCTTTCAATACATAAAACTTGCCTGCATCTTTCCAAACATGACCCAAAAGGTAGGTACTGTATGCAAGTTGCCCATTTCCCAAGTGTGCTGGAAACTTTGCACCTGAAACTTCACTCATTGCTACCCTAAAATTCACTCAACACCTCCATTTAGGGAAGCATAGGGTTGTGCATATAATATCCTGGTAACATATTTTAGGTAAATAAAATTTTAAATCATTAAGCAGTGACAGCACATTTTTTTTATTGTTTAAAGTATTACAGATAGTAGTACATATGTCTCTTTTTTCCCCCCATTGACCTTCCCCCGGCTTCCTCTATGCTCCAACACATGCTCCCCCCCACCCCCCAGGGTCTTGTGTCCATTGGTTATGCTTATATGCATGCATACAAGTCCTTTGGTTGATCTCTTACCACCCCCCCCCAACCCTCCCCGGCCTCCCCGCTGTAATTTGACAGTCTGTTTGATGCTTCTCTGCCTCTGTATCTACCTTTTTGTTCATGAGGTTATAATGTTCATTATTATCCATAAATGAGTGAGATCATGTGGTATTTTTCTTTCACTGCCTGGCTTATTTCACTTAGCATAATGCTCTCCAGTTCCATCCATGCTGCTGCAAATGGTAAGAATTCCTTCTTTTTATAACATATTTTAGGTAAATAAAATTTTATTTCATTAATCAGTGACAGCACATTTTAAAAATAACTTTATTGAGATATAATGAACATACCATAAAATTCACCTATTTTAGGTATACAATTTAGTGAGTTTTTTAGTAAACTTACAGAACAATGCAACCATCACTATAATCCAGTGTTAAAACCTTTTCATCACTGTAATAACATTGCTCATGCCCATTTATAGTTAACTAGAGTCCTGTTGCACGAAAAGATTCGTGCAATAGGCCTTCCTTTCCCCTGGCTGCTGGCACCAATTTGCCTCCAGCACCCGGGGCCCAGGCCTTCGCTCTGGCCGAGTTCTGGCCGGAGCTGGCCCCGGGGCCATGAGGCCTCACTGCTCCACCAGCCCCGGGCCGTCAGGCTTCGCTCCACCGCTTGGAGCCTATGTATGCAAATTAACCGCCATCTTTGTTGGCAGTTAATTTGCATATCATGCTGATTAGCCAATGGAAGGCATAGCAAAGGTATGGTCAATTACCATGTTTGTCTATTATTAGATAGGATCCTTAATCCCATTCCCATTCCCTGGCAACTACTAATCTACTCTTTGTCTCTGTCTATCTTTTGGGGGCATTTCATGTAAATGAAATAATACAATGTATGGTCTTTTGTGCCGGCTTCTTTCTCTCAGCACCGTTTTCCAGGTTCATCCACAGTGTAGCATGTTGGTACTTCGTTCCTTTTCATTTCTGGATAATAATGCATTGTCTGGCTCTACCACATTTTATCTATCCACTCATCAGTTGATGAACTTGGGGGTTGTTTCCAGGCTTGGGCTATTATGAATAATGCTGCTGTGAACATTCATGTGTGGGAGTATGTTGTGTTTTTTTTCCTAAGAGTGAAATTGTTGGGGTATATAAAAAAATTGTTGGGGTATATAAAAATATTAGAAACTGCTAATTTTTTTCCCCAAGTAGCTACACCATTTTATATTTCCGCAAGAAAAGCATGAGTGGTCACACTGACCAACATTCTCATCATTGCTTGTTATTGTCTGTCTTTTAATCATAGTCATTCTAATGGGTATGAAGTGGTATCTTATTGTGGTTTTAATTTGCATTTCTCTAACACCTTGACAGCTACTTAATTGCATAGAGCAGTGGTTGGCAAACTGTGGCTTGTGAGTCACATGTGGCTCTTTGGCCCCTTCAGTGTGGCCATGAAGTTTCAATCGCACTGTACGTGCGCCTGCACATGGTATTTTGTGGAAGAGCCACACTCAAGGGGCCGTAGTTTGCCGACCACTGGCATAGAGTGACCCAGCCACCAGTATCTCCCATTGTGTATTTGGGAGATCACCATGGCTATGAGATGCCTCACAAGTATCGGGGTTCTCTAGCCCATAGGTTGGGAAATTTTGCCAATTATTTCTACTTTTCCTCAAGTTTACTACACTGAGAACTCTAGAAAATTCTGCAGTGAAGAACTTATTTAACTCAGTATTTCCTAGATTTATTTGAAAATAGAAATTTTGACACCACCATGGAAATAGTTTGGGGAAGTGCTGAAGCCTGCCTATTCCTCAGACCTGTCTTGTTGGAGTGGGCAGTGCACTGGCCGGTGTCTCCCACACAGTGATCCTTGTCCTGCAGGAAGCTGACTGACTTGGAGACCAGACCCGGAACCCCTTCATCTTCCTGGAGTCCTACACTATTTCCTCAAATCACTTCCACCACCGTCTTCCCCAGGGTCGGGTTTCTGTGGACTTGGGGAAGGCAGGGGGAAGATCTGGCCTGTGTAATAAGATTTTCTCCAGCTGTTGGCATTGTTTTGGTAAAGGAGTGAGGTGACTGGATACTGAAAGGAAGGTGTGCCACAGCTGTCATGGGCCTTGTTAGTATCAAGGAATGGCTTAAATTGGAGGTTCCCCAAAAGATATGTCCTCCTGGAACTATGAATGTGACTGTATTTGAAAAAAAGGGTTTTTTGGAGATGTAATCAGGTTAAGGATCTTGAGATGGGATCATCTGTCCTGGATTAGGATGGGCCCTAACTCCAATGTCATGTGTCTTTTTAAGAGATAGAAGAGGAGAGAACACAGGAGGGGCAAAGACTGAGACAATTATGCTGCCACAAGCCAAGGAATGCCCAGACCCACCAGAAGCTGGAAGAGGCAAGGAAGTATTCTTCTTCCAGAAACTTTGAAGGGAGTGTGGCCCTGTCCACACTTTGATTTCAGACCTCTGGACTCCAGAACTGTGAGGGAATACATTTCTGTTGTTTTAAGCATCCACGTTGGTGGTTTGCTATGGCAGTGCCAGGAAAGGAATGCAGACCTGATGCACAAGCAGTGTTCGGATGAGAGGCTATTTGATGAGATGGGAGAGCTAAATCCTTCCTTCCAGCCCACACTTGGTCCTGAACCAGGATGGAGAAGCAGAAAACATTGGACAGATCTGAGAGTTCATAGGTCAAATGCAACCTAGTTATCCCGGAGAAAAAGTGAGGAAGAGGCATTCAGGGAAGAAAAATGGGCAGAGGCAAGAACAAGGAGGGGGAAGGAAGAAGAGATGGAGGAAAATCAGCCAGCCTCTCCTTAGGACCCAGGAGTAAGCCTAGTGGCTTAGTCATGTGGACTGAGGAGCAGACACTCGGTGGAGAAGGTGGCGCATCTGAGGATGAGCCTGGGATACACACAGCCTGGGGCTTCCTTGGGCAAAGTCTGCAGACCGACCAAGGCTGCCTTTCAGTTGTCTACTTTTTCACTCTGCTTTTCTCTACCGCGGAGGAGGAAGTGGTGGTGACATTGTGGTTGGTGGATGGGGTAAGAGAGTCTATATGAGGTGAGATGAAGGTGGTCATTGTGTCCCAATAGTAAAACAATCATATGCTGTTCTCACAGATTCTTAATCATGGCTCTAAAAGCTGCTCCAGCAGCAGCCTTTGGGTGGCTAATTAGGACAGTATGTAACGTTTATTTACCACAGCTCCAGCCACAGGCTTATGTGTTATACACACAGTACCTCATTCTACTCCCACCATAATCCTATGAGGTGGGTATTGTTAGTGTCCCCCTTTCTTTTAGATGAGGAGACTTAGGCTCAGAGAGATTAAATGACATGCTCAAGGTCCCACAGCTAATAAATGAGGGAGGCCAGTTCCATTCTCAATGAGTTGACTCCAGTCTCAAGGTGTTCAAGCACTCGAGGCTGTGAGAGCAAGACCTTCCGGGTCCTGTGGGGTGAAGGAGGCTGGGTCCACTCTAGCTCCAGAATTTTCATTTCAGTCCAGAAGAAAGTTAATGTCAGCAGGCAATTTTCAGTTAGTCTTATTGAGTAATCTTGGTGCTTTAATGTGTATGTGGACACAGATGCTGGCTGCATGGAGATGCTTCTTGGAATAATTACAATTGAGATGCAGTGGGTGGGGTAGAAAGTTCATTCAGTCCTGAAATTAATTCCTGGCTTCGATGATGATTGAGTGACCCTGGGAAAATCATTGAGGCTCTCTGAGGCTTGGCTTTCTTATTTGTAAAAAGGAAAAACTTCTCGGATATCTAACTTATGGAGATGTTGTGAGCTAACAAACTCCTATCTATCTATCTACCTATCCATCATATATCATATATTCATCTTCATAGCAAAGATAGATACTTTGGATACTGTAAATCTGCTTGCACATGGTAGACACTGAAGAGATAATAGATCTTAATGTTACCTTTATTATTATTTTATCATAACTTTAGCAGGCTCGTGGGATGAATATTTGTCCCCCAACAGTTTCTTTAACTGAAATTGCTGACACAAACAAATGCCCCACATTATGTAAAAAAGAAGTTACGTGTTTTTGAGGCTTGCTAGTTTAAAACATTAGTGTTATTTTTTAATCTGGCTGAGCAAATTGAAAATGGACTAAATCATTTGCAGCCACATGGACACAATCAATAACTCTGTATGCCTCAAAATAGGTGAGTTTTATTGATGACTTTTAAGCATGATTTGGCACAAAAATTAACCATTGCAGTGGCTTCCCTACCTTAGGTTAAAGACAACCCTGGCTCCTGGAGGCACGACCCCGTGGTCACCAGCTCCCATGTCAGGACTGGGAAGATGATGATGGGAGGAGAGATGGAAATAGGTCAGATACACTAGCAGGTGTGGCGTGAATCAAGCTGTAAATAACTCAACAAATGTTAGAGAATGGGACGGGTGGCATTTGAAATAATAAGCAAGGCTTCTCTGAGCAGTCACTCCTCCTAACCTTTTGGAAAATTACACTGACCTGCATCTTAGCAAAGGGTGTTTATCAAAAGGAGAGCTGGCTATACTCACAGAATGCGTGGTGAGAAGGGATTTGCAGCGGGAGGCTTGACGTCCGGGAGGGCTTGGCTACTTCAGGGTGAGCCTGGGTGGTGTTGGAATTGCTTCCTATTCAGTGACATTTTCAAAAAGGCCTGGAGTGGAGGGAGCAGACTCTGACACTTTTTCCATGTTAGTGGAATTATCATAAACAAAAAGGACCATGGTCAACTGGAGGGAAATGCTCTATCTCACTCAGCTCCAGCCAATGGTAGTTATGTGGGAATATAGACCCCATATTGCACAACCTTCTGTTTATTTCATCCCCCTTTTCACTCTCAAGAAAAGCTAGTTCTGGAATGTACATGTGTCCATTTAGAACTTTTGAAAATGAGGTGTGCTTTTTTAAACATTCTGCTAGCCAGCCATGCTCAGTCTGAATCTGTCTTGCTGTCTGGGAGGAGCCACTTTGTGACCTATGACAGAGTGAATTCAAGGAAAATGCTTTGTAGGCATGTCGTAGGAATGCTTTGCAAACTTTGGTTTGGGATGCATTAGGAGATCATGACATTAATTTAGTGAGGCAATGGTTGCCTTTTAAATAAAATAGAAGATTTCAAAAGGTATTACATGCTACATATGGTTAGTTTTATGTGCCAACCTGATTGGGCTATGGGATGCCCAGGCAGCTGGTATAATATTGTTGCTGGGTGCACCTGTGAGGGTGTTTTCTAGAAGAGGTTGGCATCTGAATGAACAGACTGAGTGAAGATGATAGTCCTCATCAATGCGGGTAGGTGTCACCCAATCCATTGGGGGCCTGAATATTACAGACTTGAGCTGGGACATCCATCTTCTCCTGCCCTCAGACATTGGTGCTCCTAGTCTTTGGTGTTCAGAGTCAGGTGGGGATTTGCACTTTTGGCTCCTGTGATCTCAAGCATTTGGACCTGAACTAACATATACCAATGGTCTTCCTCATTCTGCAGCTTGCAAATACCAAATAGTTGGACTTCCATTCCTATAATAAATAAATCCTCTCCTATCTATCTATCTATCTATCTATCTATCTATCTATCTATCTAATCTATCTTTCTATGTATCTAGTCATCTATCTCCTATTGGTCTGTTTCTCTGAAGAACCCTAACTAATACATCCA
This sequence comes from Myotis nattereri, assembly GCF_964212035.1. NCBI lineage: Eukaryota > Metazoa > Chordata > Mammalia > Chiroptera > Vespertilionidae > Myotis > Myotis nattereri. Next base: position 89,811,198 of record NC_138079.1, on the reverse strand, counting down.
GAACCCAAATATTTAAAGCACATCAGAGTTGCGGTGGTGGAAGCCAGTAGAAGGGACATCTTATTTAACCTCCCCGCTTCTTCCTGGTGGCCTCGAAAGAAATGTGAAAACCACAGGTCTAGGGAATTTTAAGGGCTGTTTTCATTGACCACACCATGGTTGGAACTCACAGATGCTTTTCCATCAAGGAGATGTGTAGCCTCGTGATGGGCATGGAAACCACCTTCAGCCCTACATGAGCAGAGTTCAAATGTTGAGCCCACCTGGGTGAGCAGACCCTGAGAAATGGCTTATGGCATCCAAAGACACAGGGAGCCAACTCTGTGTATTTAAAACACCATTTTATTAATGAGAAGCATGAAACTCACTTGACATAATGACTTACCTGTTCATACTGCCCATCAAGACAACCCTTTCTCCGCATCACCTGTGGTTGGGAATCAGAAGGCTGTTTAATGGAACTCAAGAATAAAGGGGACTGGACTCTCTCAACTGGTATTGCTTTTTGGTATAAGGGGCTGTGAGTGTGAATGTAGGAAGGAAGGTCAACTTTCCCTATTGCTCCAACGTTGTCTTGGTTGGAGCCCCTTCTTCCTTGAACAGTGGTGTGACCATAGCCTTTTAGGATGTAATTTCTGTCCCCTTGTTTTAAAAAGAGGAAATGAAAGTGCAGAGGAGAAGTGTCTGGAAACAGGCTTCTGTAGCTCTCGTATGGCAGACAACTTCTCCCTGGGGTTGAAAATGTGGATGCCAACAGGTTCCACTTTTTTTCATTGTACAGTTTTAATTACTTAAGAGATTCTGTTCTGATTTTCTTTATTCTGGTTCCAGAATTCCTGAAGAAGGGAACTCATTGTCCCAACTAAAATGAGGCGCTCACCCCTGGCCAGTCAGCTGGGATGCTATAATGCAAAGCTCTGGCAGCTCCAGTGGGAGCCACCTGGGTGGAATGGGAAAGGGGCCATTCCACAAACAAGGATGGGGCTTGGATGATAGTGCCAGAGAGAGGTAGGGGGGAAGCAGATGTTTGCTCTAAGAGCCTATTATTATGCATAGTGCCTAGTTTTCTCAAAATCTCACCATAGGACTGCATTCATTCATGAATTACTTTATGTATTTATTCATTCAAACCTCATTTAATGACCACCTAGAAGGTAACTGATATGTTGTAACATTTTTTAAAATTCCAAAACATTGAATCAAATTAGAATCAGGACAGAGAATAAAGAGAGTTGTGATGGTGCTGAACAGAAAAAACAAAACAACAAAAAACCCAGTGCATTTTGCTCTATGTGCCTAATATGCTGTGTTGTATCTGTCTCCCTTTGCCTGGCTGGATATTACATCAGGGTAGGATTCCATCTTATTGATTCTCATAAAACCCTTGTAGAGTCTCTAGTATATACTTAGGTGTGAGCAGTATGATGGAGGGGTTAAGAACATCAGCTCTGAAGTCAGACTTAGTGGGTTCAAATCTCAGCTTTGCCACTTCCTAGATAGCTGAACTTGAGAAAGTTACTTAACTTCTCTGTGTTTAAATTCTTCATTATTGAAAGGGGGATTCTTAACTTGCATCATAGGTTATGTGGTAACCCTGTGGGTATTATATGAGTTAATGTATGTCAAATACTTTGAGTAGCACCATGATACTGGGCAGTATCATGTTATTCCCTTAAGGGATAGGCTAATCCTGGCTGGGGGGTTGCGGGGAGGTGTTTGGCTTTGGGGCCAATGCCAAAGCACCTCTTTTCCCTTCTAGTGCAACAAGACACAGCATTTAGGACACGATTCAAGCTCACAGTGGCACACAGATGCATTTTCTCGGCTGACCCTTCACTTGGAGGCCGAGAGGCAATGAAGCAATCAAACTTCAAATAAAAGTTGCAATAGGATTTTCTTTTCCTCTTCAAAGAACCTTTCAGCTGTGGCACTCTGTGCAGTTTCTGCATAGGGGGTATTGATGATGTGCCATATTTCATTATATTCAGCACTCCACTTTGTGAACAAAGAGAGAGAAAGCTCTGCTAACACGCCTGGGGGACCGGCTCTCTCTTATCCAAGTTGAGAGCATCCAGGTGGAAATGCCACCTGTGGATAGAGCTGGGTTATAGCCAAGAGGGATAGATACTTCAGCTGGGCTGATTTTAAAGAGACCCGAGTTGCTGCACCAGCCAGTGAAACCCGGGACCGCTCTTGGAAATTAACCTGCCATCCAGTGTAGACTCTAGGACAGTGTTTTCTAAACTTGGACATGCCTATTAATCAAGGAATTTATATGCATAACCTATGGACACAGACAATAGTGCCATGAAGGCCTGGGGAGGGGTAGGAGTGGAGAGGAAGGGGTCAATTTGGGGGTGAGAGGGGACATCGCTAATACTTTCAACAATAAAGATAAATTTTTAAAAATCCAGATCCTAATTCAGTAGGTGTGAGGTAGGGTCTGAGATTCTCCCTTTCTAACACATGCCCAGGTGAGGGCGAAGCTGGTCCATGGACCACAGTGAGTAGCAAGGGGGTAGCATCTCCCTTCATCTTCCTGGCTGGCTTACTTACATTTGTTCACTTATTCTAACATTATTCTCTCACATTGTGGAACCCGATTATGCCTTTGTTTTTCTATATAGCTCTTTGGCCAATGTGTATCAAGAATCGAATCTGTTCCTAAGTTGTTATAACACATGCATTCATTCTAAACCAGTATTTCTCAGCCTTGGCACTATTGGCACTTTGGGGTTGGACAATTCTTTGTTTAGGAGACTGTCTTGAGCATTATAGGATGGTTAGCAGCATCCCTCACCTCTACACACTAGATATCAGTAGCATCTCCTCCCCCAAGTTGTGACAACAAAAAATATCTTCCATTGTCCCCTGGAAGACAAAATTGCCCTGCATGGAGAACCATTGGGTCAACTCAGAGTTGGTGATTTGTGACCATGGAACTTACCAGCATGTCAGGTATATATGCTTATTCAGATAGTGTTGTGTGTATAAAATGCTTTCATTTGTATGATTTTTTTTCTGAGTTTTTCTAGGACCCTGAGTTTCCTAGAGGAAGGGGCTGAAGTTTTGTGGTAGAACTGGTACTCGAACCCAGGATTTCTGGGACCAAGCTCTGAGCTGTGCCCACTACAACACCCTGCAGTTGGTGTGCTTCCTGCCTGTGTTTGGCTTAGAGGAGATACTGGGCATACTTGGTTTACTGTTTTTCTCTTTCAGACTATAATAATAACATAATAACCCTATATAATAAAAGCCTAATATGCTAAGTGTCTGACCGTTTGACCAGTCGCTATGACATGTACTGACAACCAGGAGGCAAACACTCCATCCTGTATGTTAGCTTGCTGCTGGGGTCCGGCGATCAGGGTGGGCGAGATGGGCCAAACACGCCCTGGAGTTCTCCCACGGTCCCTCCTGGGCCCGTACCATGCACTGGTGGGGTCCCTCGGCCTGGCCTGAACCCTTTGGCAATCTGGGACCCCTTGGTGGATGTTGGACTGCTGGTTTCAGCCCAATCCCTGCAGGCCAGGCTGAGGGACCCCACCAGTGCACGAATCTGTGCACCAGGCCTCTAGTATTATAATATTTCTTCATGCATTGAAAGAGGTAGAATAGTACAGTGATTAAGAGCTCTCTGGAACCAGAGAGCTAGTTCTGCTATAACAAAATCCACTGACTAGGTAGATTATTAACAACAGATACTTATATCTCACAGTTCTGGAGACTGAAGTCCAAAATCAGGGTGCCAGCAGATTTGATCTGGTGAGGACCTGCTTCCTGATTCATGGACTGCATCTTTTCCCTGTGTCCTCACATGGTGGAAAGGGCTAGGGAACTCTCTGGGGTCTCTTATATAAGGGCACTACTTCCATTTATAAGGCTCCACCCTCATGAACCAATACCCTCCCAAAGGCCCCACCTCCAAATACCATCACATTGGGATTAGATTTCAACATAAGAATTGAGGGTGGGTGGGGACATAATCAGTCCAAAGCACTCTGTGTCTCCACTTAATCATATATGAAATACAGATAAGAGTAAGAACTTCATGGTGGTGGTGGTGGTGGTGGCAGGAGGTAGAAGTGTGCCTAAGGCCAACGTATACATGTAGACTAATTTACTATTTCCTTTGTTTAACCGCACAGGTTTATCTCACTATTTAAGACATCATGGTGCTCATATCCTACCAGTCTCTTCCCTTCCCTTCCAAGATTCTGATGGGCTCCTACACAAAGCTCATGGTTCTGTTTGGTGGATAGCTGCCCAAAGCCCCTGGAGACATCCAAAGCAGAGACTTCCTTAAACCTTGAATAAGAACATGGCCTGAGTAGCTCCTCCCACTCTTTCTCCTTGGAATTGAAGACAGTTGACAGGTAGAGCAGGTTTAACTTGAGTTACACACACACAGTTGTAGGGATAAGGCCTCTAGGACACAGAAGATAGAAGAAGAAGGATGCGTTCAAAGAGAAAGAGATGAACAGTGGGTCACCTCTGAGGCACCCTGCCCCTGGCCTTTAGTAAACCCTGATCTAAGTTGGTATTGCACTCTGGCCCATTGTGTTAGTCCTCTCCTCCTTTTTTTGGGGGGGAGGGGGGCACTAAGGAGTGGAGAGAGAGAGTTGGTAACTTCCTTCACACAAGATATGAGTGTAGTTGTCTTCTCCTCAATGAGTCCAGGAGAACATGTAGGAATAGAAGAAGTGTCTGCCCTTGATTTTCAGGAGTGAGCACATTGACCTCATTTTCCCTTTACCCAAGTCAATTTTTATCCCTTTGGCATCTTGTTACGATTCACTCACTAGATCATTTAATTGCTTCATCCAGGTAATTGCTTCACCAGGTGGCTGGTGGGGATTACAACTGCTCCTCATTGGACCCCCTCTGCTTCCAGCAATTATCCCTGTCTCCCCCTCAGAGCAGTGCCATATGCCAGAGCGGGGCTTGTGTGGGACCCGGGATAGGCTTTAGGAGAAGTTTTAATTTAGTGTCATCATTGAGAGAGATACCCTTGTGTAAAATGCTCATGTAGAATGCATGTACATACAAAGGAGGTTTATAGTGTCTTTGTTCTTCATGCCACCCCATTTTTGTTGTACATTTCTCCGCATGTTGCTATTTTTACTTCACTGTACCCATGTAACCTTGGTAAAGAATTTGAATGGCATTCCAACTACAACAAAAAGCTATGAGAAATATTTGAACATGGAAATGTATTTTGTTCTTTCAAAGTTTATTCCAGATCAAGTCCAACAGCATCTGCAATGAAACATTCCTAGACCCCAGGCTCCCCATCCTACTGAGACATCCGGGTCTTAGTTTCTTACACCAACACCCTAGGTTTTCTAAACCCCAGTGCTGATCCCCTCCCAAAATTTTCAAACCCAGGCTGTCTGCCATCCCGCCACGTCCACCCCAAATTCCATCTCTCTAGGTTCTCTTTGTACTCACTTATAATTCCTGTATCTGAAGAACTGGCTTTCTTTCAACTCTACTTCTTTGAAGTCTTAGGCCTTTGAATTATTTTCACTTCTTTTGGAAAATTCCTACTGGTTGATTTCATGAGCATCGGTAACAGGGAGTTTCCTACTAGCAAATATAACCTGCCAGTGTCAGCTCAGTAGACGGGTGAATTTAGAGTTTAACAGAATCTTGAGGGTCATGTAATTGCCCCACCAGGGTAAGAATCCATTTTTAGAGCTGTTTAATGGTCAGCAAATTCATATTTCCAGGGGTGAGAACTCACTATCTCTGAGGCCAGTTTATTTCATTGGACAGCCTCAATTGTTATATATTTTTATATTTTTCCTTCTAAAGGGTTTCTGTTCTCAATCTCAAACTTACACTTCTAAAATCGTATTCATATTTGCTCCCTAATATCTAATTGTAATTTCCCCAAACGACAGTGTTTTCTCATAAAGCATATGTTCAGTTTTTTATTTTTTTATAGCTTCATTGAGGCATAATTGACATACAATAGACTGTACGTATTTAAAGCATAAAATTTTATGAGTCTTGATCTGTTTCTATACCTGTAGAACCATCTTCACAATAAAAATAGTGACTATGGCATAGCCCTGGCCAGTGTTGCTCAGTGATTAGAGCATTGGCCCTATATAGTAGGTTATAGGCCTAACTTTTAAAGAAGCTGCCAAATTATTTTCCATGTGGTTGTACCATTTTCATTCCCATCAGCAATGTATGAGAGTTCCAGTTCCTCCTCATCCTCACTCTCTACCTTGATATGGTTTAGTCTTTTTATTTTTAAGCTCTGATCATTTTTGATCCTGTGGTAGACATATCTTTAATTCCCCACAGATCTGTGACAGTCTGACCACCAGTTTTCATGATCTGTAGCTGCCTGATAATATTGAATTAACTATTCAACAAAAACTATTGTGACCAAGTTTTGCGTTAATCAGGATACCTGAATGAAGGCAACAATTCCAAGACTTAAGATGTGGGTTGTAATGGAGTGGAAGTGTGTGTGTGTAGGGGGGGTGGTCTATAAGACAACGTGTTGTTTTGGTTCATATTTCTTGGATACAGGGTGCAAGCAGCAAGAACCAAGGCAAGACACATCCCTTGTGTGCCATACTACAGGGCTGGTGAGTAAGGAGTTTTGAGGAATGGCCTGACATGATTGGATCTGCACTTTATAAAGTTCACTCTGACAGTGCAAATGAAAAGGTTCTGTTTCTCCTGAGATTCAGGCCCTGCCACGTCTCTCTTGATTTATCTTCTTCTTTAGATTCTCTTAGGTAGGTTTGGATTTTTCTTCTCTGTTTTAAATTGTGCATATTTTGATTTGAAAAATCAAAGGATGCATAAGAGATTCCATGTCAACTTCCAAGTGCTTGGGTCCCCACTGCTGTGGCCTGTGGGAAGTGTTGAGTGTTTTTCCTTCCACGACTCGCGTGGAGTAGGGTTCGGTATCTGAAAGAGGAGCCGCACAGCAAATGAGAGAAAAAGACACAAGATAATTTTGCAATATTGGGGGACCAGGCGGCAAGTCCCGAAGGACTTCTTCTCCCTGTGCTCAGGCCTCACCAAGCTTTTATTGATCTGGGATGCACCCATAGCATAGCCCTAGGCAGGTGACCCCCTGCAACAGGCAGACTAGCACATCAGCAAGGATTTACATAATAATAAATGGGGGAGCAGTTTCAGCTACCACTGTCTGGACAAACAGAGTTAGCGCCTAGCTCCGAGCTTTGGGAGGGCTTCAAAGGCACCCAGCCTTCGGGGGGTTCTCTGTCTATGCTTATCAGATAGTGAAGGCAATAAACAGTTTCCCACAGGGAAGGACTATGGTTTTCAAGGTATCAATGCTGAAAGGGAAGGTGTGTCCTTGTAGAAATGGCTTTTGGCTTAGGCTGCCATATTACCTGCCAGAAACCTGCAGGGACACAATTTCCTGGGTTGTCCATTTGGCAAGATGCTGATGGAAGCCACCTGGATAAATAGAGGCAAAGTGAGAGGCCAGACCTGAGTCTTTCATCTGTGAGTCTGCGCAGTGCTGACGCATAGCAGGATACACTGGTACGGTTGTCTCGTTGTTAAAATGTCAGAAGACTTCTGTATTGGTTGGTATACAGTAGTTTCCCTGTGCACCCCAGTTACTGGGGCTTTCTGCTTTCTCAAAGGGGTCCCAGGACCCTGCTTTAATGCAATGGCTGGCATCCTTCCTAATTGCTCATACCTGTACCATACTAGTTACTGTGGTGGTTACATATTTTAAATTTATATCTTTTTCAAAAAACGCATATGCAACCTAAGGACAGATGATACCAGTCTGATCTAGAACATGTCAGGCTATGGTAGAGGTGGTACATATGTGTTTAGAAACTACTGGTAAAATACCCTAGACTCTCTGTAAATCAGCATAAACATTTCACCAATAAGCCAGTGGTTTCTGAAGGGAAACCTTATCATGGAGAATCACTCAAACAAATGTAAATGAGCACTTCAGCTAAGGCTTAAGAGATTCCATGTCAACTTCCAAGTCAGTGGCTGGTTTTGTTTTGTTTGCAAATTCCTTCCTTCCTTCCTTCCTTCCTTCCTTGCTTCCTTCCTTCCTTCCTTCCTTCCTTTCTTCCTTCCTTCCTTCCTTCCATCTTTACTAGAGGTCTGATGCATGAAATTTGTGCAAGGGGCTCTGCCCGTGCCGCTGCAGTGGCTGCTGGCTTCTGCCTCGGCCCTCGCTGCCCCAGCTTCATCCAGAAGGTCATCCGGTCTAATTAGCATATTATGCTTTTATTATTATAGATTGTTGAAAGTATTACAGATGTCCCCCTTTTTATTACCATTGATCCCATCTTCCCCATGCCCATCCCCTCTCCTCCCCAGGCCTTCACCTCTCCATTGTTTGTGTCCATGGGTTATGCATATTTATACTTACAATCTATACTAATAAAAGGGTAATATGCAAATTGGTCAGGATGCCCTCACAGTAACTACTGAACAGCAGGCTGCATGGGGTGACAAGGCCGGCAGGAGGGTTAGTGAGGGACGACCAAACGACTGAACAGCAAGCTGCGTGGGGCGACCAGGTTGGCAAGGGGGTTAGTGAGAGACGACCAAATGACTGAACAGCAGGCTGCGTGGGGTGACCAGGTCAACAGGGGGGGCAGTTTGGGGCAACCAGGCTGGCAATGGGGGCAATAAAGGGCGACCAGGCCAGCCGGGGGGGATGACAACAGTTAGGGGCTATCAGGCAGGCAGGTAGGTGAGCAGTTAGGAGCCAGGGGTCCCAGATTGTGAGAGGGATGTCCGATTGCCAGTTTAGGCCCCCCAAGGGGTCCTGGATTAGAGAGGGTGCAGGCTGTGCTGAGGGGATACCCTGCCCCCCCCCCCCCCCCGCCATGCAGAATTTCGTGCACCAGGACTCTACTATGCATATAAGTTCCTGGGTTGATCTCTTCCCTCCCCTTCCCCCAATTCCTCTGAGAATCCTCAGTCTGTTGCATGCTTCCATGTCTCTGGATCTTTTTTGTTCATTAGATTCCACATATAAGTGAGATCATGTGGCTGATTTCTCAGAGTAGGAGCTATTTCCTTTTATCCTGACTACCAGTCATTTTGGAGCCACAGTTAAAGTAGATTTTTTCCCCCAGTTAACTTCAATATAATTTTCATCATACTTGATTTTTTAGACACTGAAATTGCCCATAATTACGTCTGTCCTATCTCTATGGTAATATGGACAATTATAATGGATTATTCTTTTTTCTCTCCCCCCCTGGTCATTTGTTGATGCCTTTTTTGTTGTAAGGATGTGAAAACATAAGGCAATTTCACCCATTACTGGTAATGTTATTCAGATATTTAATTTATTTTCTGCATGCATAATCAGCCATAAATACATTTTAGCTAATGGAGATGACAAGGGTGTAATATAATTTGAGCCCAAACAAATTCAAAATAACATTAAGAAGGAAATACAAAACCATGGGAAGGAAAGAAACAGGGAACTCAATCTGTCTTTAGTTTCTCTTATGCCAAATCTCCTAACATGGTCTAGGCCAGTGGTCAGCAAACTGTGGCTAGCGAGCCACATGCAGCTCTTTGGCCCCTTGAGTGTGGCCACGAAGTTTCAATCGCACTGTACATGTGCGCCTGCACATGGTATTTTGTGGAAGAGCCACACTCAAGGGGCCGCAGTTTGCCGACCACTGGTCTAGGCCTTTTGGCTTAATCTGTCCTTTCGGTTAATATAAATGATGAAAGGGCCTAGTAAAATTCATGGTGCATAGTAGGTGCTTAATAAGGAGTTGTTCCCTTTTTTCTCCCTCTAAAAACCTATTAACTATGAACTTGGTGCTTGCTCTGAATTGAATGCTTGTATTGCCTCCTTCCCCCATGCCCAATTTCACTTGGTGAAGCCTGACCCCCAATGTAATAGTAGTAGAAGGTGGGGCCTTTGGGAGGTAATTAGGACGTGAGAGTGGAGCCTTCGTGAATAGGATTAGTGCCCTTTTATGAAGATACAAGAGAGAGATTACCTTTCTCTCAGCCATGTCAGGATACAAGCAAAAGCTGGCTATTTGCAAACCAGGAAGAAGATTCTCACCAGACACCAGATCTGCTGGCCCCTGGATCGTTGATTGCCCAGCCATCAGAACTGTGAATAAATAAATGTTTGAAGTTTAAGCCACCCAGTCTGTGGTATTTTTGTAGCAGCCTGAACTGACTTAAGACTATGTTGTTTCATCTGAGACTATTCAAACTCTCCCCTCTGCCCTCCAACCCAGTGGTCAAACCTCAGGGTGAGCAGAAAGAAGGTACTGCCCCAACTACAGGAATATTGCAATTAAAGTCAGAACCCGAATCGAGAGAAAAAGTACAAAAATGGAACTTGCTCCCTCCCACCCCCAGGCAGTGCCCCCCAACAAAAGTAAAACTGCTGTGACCCCATCTCATCTCAGTTGCATGTCCTATCTGAGCACCTGCCGGCTGCAAATTCCAGTGATGGGCTACCGTTACCCCTGCTTCCTCAGTAGGCACAGGCCTTGTCAATACAGGCCGAGTTTTTCTCAGAGGAGACACCCAGCTTCTCTTCAAAGCCCTTCCTTTTTGAATCCTGATTGTGCCAGGGAGAAACTCATTTAGTTGCTAATCTGTCTTTAACACCTGTTTTATCTCCATTTCTGTCAAAGAGACTATGTAACTTTGTTCCTGGCTGTCTTCCAGCTGGGGTGGCATGGAGAGCAGGGGGCCACCAGTCCTCAAATCTGGATGTATTTCTATTTTTATAAGTCCAGGAAGGCCCACACTGGATGATCTTAACTTGTTGCCTTGCCCAGAGGAAAGTGTATGAATGAATTATGAGCACCTGGCTCCATCTCAGGAACTTCTTGCCACCCTGCTGCTGCTCATCATTCTTCCTGGTCCCGCACACCATCTGGGCGTCCCCGTAGCAGGAGCGATTAAGCCTGGAGGTCTTTCTTTCCCTTATAATAAGAGAAGAGGGTGTCATTTATCTCTAGGAATGAGGGAAGATATGGGCATCTGGGGCTTGGGTGAGGAAATCTGGGGTAGCTTGTCAGTTACAGGGGTAGATTTAGAAACTTTTCAAATATCAAAAGAGCATTTTCCTTGCTTCTACTCTGAAACAAATACAGCAGCGGCTGTCCATGGGCTCCTCCTCCACAGCTGGCTTCTTTTTCTGTTTGCTCTTTCTTCCATACACTCAGGCAGGGGGTGGGGGAGCTTGATGTCTAACTCTGTCTTTGGAAATAGATTCATGTGTTTCAAGCCATGCCTGGGGAATGTTAGATGAGAATCCAGGGCTACAGAGTGGCAGCCTCATCATGTTCAACCCCAAATAAGTAAATGGCTATCTGCCCCTTGATAGTCTTGCTCAAGAAAAATGTTTTACATTCTGGCTGCACTTTGCAATGTCTATGTCACCTTGTGCCACATCTTGTTATTTGTTTTCTGTTTCCCAAAGAGGGGAAGGGGGTAGCTGAGGGTGTGAGGGACTGAGTAAAGTACCCATTTATAATGTTGATGTGGCCGCAGCCACTGGGACTAATGCTAAATCTTGCAACCCCTAGGGATAGATCTAAAATGAGGAGGTCCCAAGTAGGGCCCTTTAATAGGCTCAAGTTAGAAGAAATATCCACCAGTTTACCAATAGACTTATGGCTCATAGGATTAATAAGACTATGAAGCTATAGTAGGACATTTTCTGAGGCAGCATTTGAACCTAAGTCTGCTGACTTCAAAGCTGGTGCTACCAAGCTCTGTGGTTTAGTTGTGATATAGTTGTGAGTGTGGTCACCAAATCACAGTGGCAGTTGGATATGACCCGTGATGTCATGGGAGTCTAGCCAGTCACATAGGAGTTGTGATAACTCTCTCTTGCTGCTTTGTTGGGTAGCAGCCATTTTGAAGCATTGAGTTGCAAATATGCAGACATATATTTTGTCCTTAATTTTTCAAACGTTGTGTTCTTCTGGAGTTCAGAAATCTAAACATGGAACATTTTATTAACCTGAAATCGGTCTTCAACTAGACATTTGGAATAAAGGATCTTCTTATATTCATTGAGATATAATCCTATATAATAGAAGCCTGGGTGGTGTTGCGTGACATCATCAGAAGATGGCCACCACAAGATGGCCAGCAGGGGAGGGCAGTTGGGGGCGAGATCAGGCCGGCAGGGGAGGGCAGTTGGGGGCGAGATCAGGCCGGCAGGGGAGGGCAGTTGGGGGAAAGATCAGGCTGGCAGGGGAGGGCAGTTGGGGGCAAGATCAGGCCGGCAGGGGAGGGCAGTTGGGGGCGAGATCAGGCCGGCAGGGGAGGGCAGTTGGGAGTGAACAGGCCTGCAGGGGAGGGCAGTTGGGGGCAAGATCAGGCCGGCAGGGGAGGGCAGTTGGGGGTGAGATCAGGCCGGCAGGGTAGGGTAGTTGTGGGTGATCAGCAGGGAAGCAGTTAGGGGTCAATCAGGCCAGCAGGGGAGTGGTTAGGGGGTGATCAGGCTGGCAGGCAGAAGCAGTTAGGGGCAATCAGGCAGGCAGGCAGGTGAGTGGTTAGGAGCCAGCAGCCCAGGATTGTGAGAGGGATGTCCAACTGCCGGTTTAGGCCCGACAGGAGTCCCAGATTGGAGAGGGTGCAGGCTGGGCTGAGGGGCACCCCCCTCTATGCACGAATTTCATGCACTGGGCCTCTAGTTAACATATAAGAAAATGCACAATCTGAAGTGCTCAGTTCAATGAGTTTTGCCGATTGTATACAGCAGTGTAACCGCCACTCAAAATGACATAGATCTCCGTAATTCCAGAAACCCTACAGCTCCTTTGCAGTCAGTCCCTTCCCTGTCTCCCACCGCCTGAAACTACTACCTGATTTCTATCACCTCAGGGTGGCTTTGTCTGTATCCAGAGTCCATGTATATGGTTATTCTTGTGACTTGGATTTTTTATTCCTGGCTTCAATCACTTACCATACTGCTTATGAGATTCATGCATGTTGTATATATTCACAGTTCATCATTTTTGTTGCTGAGCAGGAATGAATCCATTATAAGGATTCAACATTCTCCTGTTGATGATCATTTACGTGGTTTTCACTTTTTAACAATTATCAATATGGCTAAGAGCATTCTTATACTAGACTGTGGGTAAACATGTTTTCATTTCTTTTGGGTAAACCTATAGGAGAAGACTAGAGGATATAAGAAACTGCCACACAGTTCTGAAAATGGTAGTAATGTTTGTGCCCTCACACCAGCAATGTATGAGGGTCCCATTCTTCCACATCCTTGTCAACATATGTTTTTAATTTTAGCCATTGTAGTAGGTAGCTAGTGCTATTTGATTGTAGACTTTAATTTATTTTTTCCTGTTGACTAATGATAGAGTCCTTTTTAAATGCTTGTTGACTATTTATATTTCTTCTTTTATGAAGCATCTGTTCAAGTACTTTGTGAATTTTTTGGTTGCTTATTTTTTAAATTGTTGATTTATGGTTTTTGTATAGTCTTAGTACAAGTTTATTGTTAGATGTAGATCTTATAAATATAATTTTTAATCTGTGCCTTGCCTATTCATTGTCCTAAAGGTGTCATTTAATGAGCAGAAAATTTTAATTTTCATGAAGTCTAATTTTTTAAAAATTTCTTTTTAAGATTTGTGTTTTTTTGTGTTCTGTTAAAAAGAACAACAACAAATCTTTGTCCACCCAGGGTCATGAGAATATTCTCATATTTTTTTCCTAGAAGTGTTAAGATTCTGAGTTTTTTATCTATATGATTAATCTTGAATTGATTTTGTATATATGGAGAAAAGGATTCAAGACTATTTTTTTTCCTATAAAAAATCAGCCAAAACTGGTTTGGCTCAGTGGATAGAGCGTCGGCCTGCAGACTGAGGGGTCCCAGGTTCGATTCCGGTCAAGGGCATGTACCTGGGTTGCGGGCACATCCCCAGTGGGAGATGTGCAGGGGGCAGCTGATCGATGTTTCTCTCCCATCGATGTTTCTAACTCTCTATCTCTCTCCCTTCCTCTCTGTAAAAAATCAATAAAAAAATTAAAAAAAAAATCAGTTGTGCCCTAGCTGGTTTGGCTCAGTGGATAGAGTGTCAGCCTACAGACTGAAGAGTCATGGGTTTGATTCCAGTCAAGGACACGTGCCTGGGTTGCAGGCTCGATCCCTCATAGGGGGTGTGCAAGAGGCAGTTGATCAATAATTCTCTCTTATCATTGACTAATAGCCCAGTACACAAACTTTGTGCACATTAAAAGGGAATTAATTTGAGAAAATATTTTAATATTGCTATTTGCCTTTTCTCTATAATAGAAGTGTCAGAGATGAAAGAAAATTAGTAAAATGTATATGAAAATCTCCCTCCTATCAGAGTCTGGGACATGCCGCAGGACCCAGAGTCAAGTCCCCGCCCACCCGCATTTGCCTTGAAATCGCGTGAGACCCAGACCCGGCCGGTCCCACCCCCATCAAGCCCCGCAGTGTGGGGGGTGCAGCTTCAGGCCCCCTGGCCTGGCGCTGGGCAGGAGGGCACAGTCTCAGGTCCCCTGTCAAGCCGTGCTGGATGAGGGGCACAGCCTCAGGTCCCCCATCAAGCCCCGCCAAGCAGGGGGTGCAGCCTCAGGTTCCCTGGTCCCGGCACCAGGGCAGGGTCATGGCCTCAGGTCCCCCAGCCCCAGCACGAGGGCTTGAGGGCATGAGGGTGTGATGACCATTTGCATATTAGCTCTTTATTATATAGGACTAGAGGCCCGGTGCACAAAAATTTGTGCACTCTGGGGGGTCCCTCAGCCTGGCCTGTGCCCTCTCACAGTCTGGGACCCCTTGGGAGATGACCACCTGCTGGTTTAGGCCTGCTCCCTGGGGAATCGGGCCTAAGCTGGCAGTCAGAGATCACTCTGGCAGCCTGGCAGCCCTCGGGGGATGTCCACTTGCCAGCGGGGAGCAGGCCTAAGCTGCAGTCGGACATCCTTAGTGCTGCTGAGGAGGCGGGAGAGGCTCCTACCACCACCACTGTACTGGCAGCCGTCAGCCTGGCTTGTGGCTGAGCAGAGCTCCCCCAGGGGGAGCACACTGACCACCAGGGGGCAGCTCCTGCATTGAGTGTCTGCCCCCTGGTGGTCAGTGTGTGTCATAGTGACCAGTCATTCCCAGTCTTTCTGCTGTTAGGGTCAGTTTGCATATTACCTTTTTATTATATAGGATAGAGGCCTGGTGCATGGGTGGGGGCCGGCTGGTTTGCCCTGAAGGGTGTCCCAGATCAGGGTGGGGGTCCCTCTGGGCTGCCTGGCCAGCCTGGGTGAGGGGCTGATGGCTGTTTGCAGGCTGGTCAAGCCCCCCCCCCCTCCGCAGTGGGGACCCTCACCCCATGGAGGTTTGGCCAGTCTGGGTGAGGGGCTAAGGGCCGTTTTCAGGCTGGCCAAGCACCCTGGTGATGGAAGCTCCCGGCCTCTCTTTTTTTTATTTTTATTTTTTTATTTTGGGATTTATTTACCTTCTATAATTGAAACTTTGTTGCCTTCAGTGGAGCTCAGAGCCAGCCGGGAAGCTTGGCTTCCTCCATCACTGGAGCAACCAAGCCTCCTGCTCGCTTCAGCTCTGTGGCTGCTGGCCGCCATTTTGTTTGGGTTAATTTGCATATAGTCACTCTGGCTGTTGGGCGTGGTTTAATGCATAATGAAGGTACGGTCAATTTGCATATTTGTCTTTTATTAGATTAGATGTTTCTATCTCTCTCTCCCTCTCCCTTTCTCTCTGAAATCAAAAAAGATATATTTTTTAAAAAATCAGTTGTTTTAGCAACATTTGTTAAAAAGATTATTTTATCCCATATAATTAACTTGGCATCTTAATGAAAAATCAACTGACCATATAAATGTGGGTTTACTTCTACAAACTCTAATTTTTTCATTTATCTAGTTTTCTATCCTACCATCAAACTATTGATCACTGAACTTTACAATAAGACTTGAAATCAAATAGTGTTGGTTTTCCATCTTTGTTCATCTTTTTTTCAATATTGTTTTGGTTATTCTAGATTAGTTGTATTGTCATAGGAATTTTAGAATTATCTTGTGTAGGTGTAATAAGTAGTCTGCTGGAATTTTGATAAGGATCATGTCAGCTTTGTATATATTTTTGCACATTAATTTTTGGATATCAACCTTGTGTGCTATGACTTTGTTATATTTACTAAATAGTTCTAGTAGTTTGGTAGATTCCTTTGGAAATACTACATAGATAATGTCTATAAATAAATAGGATTATATCCCTTTTCCAATATTTATACATTTTATTTACTTTTTATTGCACTGGTTATGTTTTCCAGTGCGATGTTGAATGTAAGTGGTGAGAGCAAACATCATTGCTTTATTTGTAATTTGGGAGACAAGGATTAACGTTAATGTTGGAAGAGAGAATGGCAGCTGTAGGTGTATTTTTTCCATAGATTTGCTTTATTTTTTTTCTTATTTCTAGTTTGTTGAGATTTTTACAAAAGTATTGAATTTCTGCACCTACATATTGGAATGATTATATGATTTTTTTCTTTTCTTTCACTAATGTGGTATATTACATCAATTAATTTTTTGAATGTTAAATCAATCTTATATTCCTAGGACAAATGCTAACAGATCATGACATACGAAACTTCTAAAAAGCATATTACTACATTTGTTTTGCAAAGATTTTAAGGATTTTAGCATCTCTTCATGAGGTATTGTGGTTTGTGATTTTCTTTTCTGGAATAATGTTTGTCAAGTTTCAAGGTTAGGGTTCTATGGGTCTCCTTAAATGAGTTAGAAAGGATTTCATTCTCTATTTCCTGAAAGGCTGTGTAGAACTGATATAATTTGTTTTTTAAAAGTTTTGTGCAGTTCCCTGGTGATACCGTCAGTGCCTGAAGTTTTCCTTGTGGAAAGTTTTTTTTGTGTTTTTTTTTCGTTTTTTAATTATAAACTCAATGTCTTTAATACTTGGCAGTATATATTAGATTCTTAATTTCTCCTTATGTTGGTTTTGATAATTTGTCTTTCTCAAGGAATCTGTCTATGTCATGTAAGTTTTTGAATTTGACATGAAGTTGTTCAAAATACTCCCTGACTGTCCTCTTAATGTCATGTGATCTGTAGTGATGTTCCTCTTTGCACTCTTCTTCTTGATATTTATAGTTTATGTTCTTTTTCTTTAACTTGTGGTAGGAGTTTATTGATCTTATTAGTCTTTTTAAAAAATGAACTTGTGTAAATGTACCCACTTATCTACTGATAGGCACTT
Organism: Myotis nattereri; assembly: GCF_964212035.1. Lineage (NCBI taxonomy): Eukaryota > Metazoa > Chordata > Mammalia > Chiroptera > Vespertilionidae > Myotis > Myotis nattereri. The sequence continues at coordinate 89,793,932 of NC_138079.1, read as the reverse complement.
GGGCTGTTTCCAGATCTTAGTTATTGTAAATAATGCTGGAGGGGGGCAATGGGAAAAAAGGGGGGGGGGGCATCTGTAATACTCTCAACAATAAAGATTTAAAAGATGAACATGTGACATTGTTTACTTTCTGTATTGTTTTCCTGTTTTCTACTTTGTTAATTTTAGTTCTTTATGATTCCTCCTTTCTTCTTTCTTTGTTCCTCTTTCTCTAGTTTGTTGAGGTGGGGTGTGTGTGTGTGTGTGTGTGTGTGTGTTCAGCTTTTTAGAGCTTTAGTGACTTGTTTTGATTCTTTGGGTAAGGACCACTGTCTGTCATGATTTTCTGTGTCTGAAATGCAAAAGCACCCATTGACTTTCTTCCAAGTACTGAAATTTCCACATAAATTTGAAATACAAAACAATTGCTAATGCTACCTCAATCAATGTGTTCATTGATTACAATAATGGCTTTGATTTTTTCACCCCTCCCTATATCCACAATATGACTTTATAGCTTCTTTTATTATAAATAGATGGAACTTGTTTCCCTTGATCTCAAGTCTGGGCCCACATTGTAAACTACGTTGGCCAGTAGAATGTGGTAGAAGTGCCAGTGTGCCAGTACTGAGACTAGGCCTTGCCATGAGCTAGCCTGATGGATATAGAAATTCACAGGGCGCAGTCACTCCCTTTTCTCCAGGCAACAGCCAGCAAACCACAAGACATGTAATATTACCCTTGATCAGCCAGCTCCCTATGACTTTGCCAGCTGACTACAGACACAAAATGAAATTATCTGAGCATTTCCTAGATCAATAGAACTTTCCTGCTGACCCACAGACTCATGAGCAATAATACTTACTGTTTTAAACCACTGAGTATGGGGGAAACTTGGTTATTCAGGAAAAGGTAACTGCTGTAACTGATACAACCACTTATGCTTCCTTCCTGCCAATAAAGATTGGAATTGTCCTCTGCAATAAGAAGGAGGTGAATTTTATGTTGTCCTGGCAAAATCTTTCTGAAGCATTCAGTCATCTGCATGTGATTGGAAGAAAATATAATTACTTTTTTCAACAGTCTGCATTGCAGTTCCACTTGGGGAGAAACTGTTTCTATTTGAAAACATACAGTAGAAGCCTTCTTATCTGATATAATTAGAACTGGTAGTTGGCTGGTTAATCTAGCAGGGGAATTAGAGTTGGCTATTAACTATGAGCTTTCAGCTTTCTGTGGAGGGCACTCAGACTATTTTACAGAGGAAAACATACCAGAGGTTGAATAGGAACGTTGCTTCTGTAGCTTGTTGGAAGGAGAGGCCTAGGTCGATATCCTAAGAGGGAGAGAAGGAATCATTATTATTATGTATAAAAGTCTTGTTTCAAGTTACAGAGGTAGGAAATGATGCCATTCATTCATTCATTCATTCATTCATTCATGTGAAAGACTTTATTATATTTTCCCAAACAAATAAGGATTTATTGAAACCCCTCTAGGGAGCGGGATGAAATTAGAAACTTTGTTATGTTTACCCACTCACCATATCCCAAGTAAATCGGTGCCTGGCACAGATTAGGCACCATCTGCTAGTTGAATTTAGAAGTAGAAGGGAACATATCATTTGACTGAAGGAGGGTAAGAATGCATCATTTTAAATCTGGCAGCTGAGTTTCTTTTAGGGAGCGACTTACTGCTGTTTAGAAAAGTAGCTTCATCTAGACCCCTCAGGTTTGGAAGGTGTTGAGATGGTAAGGTATAGTTGGAAGGGAGACAGTGAAACAGAGGCTGAATACCGGTCTGCATTAGAGAGTAACACTTATGTGGGGGTTATGGCTTGCATGGAGCAGAGGAAAGGCTAGGAGGAGGAAGGAGAGAGAAACTGGGGCTGAGATGGGTGGTCCATGAGAACACTGTTGGAAAGCAGAGAGAGTGAAGGGATTTGAAGACCAGTGAGGTGTTTTATTGCCATGTTTTTGGTTGTGCTGTGGTATAAAATCCTCTTCCTTGTCCCACCCCTTCAGTAAAGTCTGCCAACCTTACAGCCTGAGGTAAGGGGTGGAGAGCCGTATCTGGTAGCAGTGCCGAAATGGGCAGAGAGTGTGTTTATCCACAAACTGAATGATCTCACCTGAATTGTGGGACGCTGAGCTAGAAACGATTGATTGTGACAACCCTGTCCCCACTTCTAAAGAATCACTGCAGAGATGGGGATCCACTGTGAGCTTTTCCACAGCATATGCTATGTGGCTTAAGTTAATTTCATTTTAGTTGCAGAGGAGTGGGTGACTCAGGGAAGCTGATAACAAGATGGTGTGAATATCATTTTAGATATTAAGAAAACAGTCCTTTTAATAGACCATCAAGTGGACGGGCACAAGATGCTCGGGTGAGAGAAGGGTGCTCCAAGGGAACTTTGACCTTCCTGCCCTGCTTCTCGCTAATGTAACTGGATGAGGGATAGGGAGACCCCTGCAGCCTTTTCTGCTATAGTTAACTTTCACTCACAATTCATTTTGTGGCTTTATGTAATGTATTTAGCAGCATCTCATGATTTTCAATATTTTTATGGTTAGAAAATTTCTTCCTTGCCCACTTGAATATCATCCAACCTTCTCATATAATATGCACATTGGAGCCTCAATATAGTTCCAACCACTCAGGCACTCTGGAGAGAGATGGATGGAAAGTAAGCCTACTTTGGGCACCTTTCAAAGCAGTTGGAAAGACCTGGTTCTAAAGGTGGTCAGTATAGGTGTCAGACCAGTGCAGGAGCCCTGGGGTAAAAGACACCGTTTGACTTCCATAGTCCCCACCCTTGCCATTTGTCTCTGGGAATAGGTGACTGCCTACTTCCAGGTATTTTCTGACTGAGGAAGCAAAGGAACCCTGACATATACCACACATCTACTTCTGCCCCCCGGAAATTAATGGAGCTGTGCCTTTAACTGATGGAGGCTTGGACACCTGGAAGCTAATAATTAGTCCCTGGCCATTGAAAGTGGTATAGCACTCAAATTCCAAGGTTCAACCCACTGGGCTTCAAATTCTGATTTGACGATTCATTTCTCCCTACTTATTCATTATAACCTAACCTCTCCAAGTTTTAACTTCCACATCTGTAATAGGAGACTCATCAAATATACATTTATCAAGGGGCTGTTTTTCATTAAAAAATACTATTGTTTACATTTCATTGTGGAGATTCCAATTTAATAGGTTGGAACTGCAGCCAGGACAATTGGGAATTTTAAACTATTCCCAAGTGATTATAATGTGCAGGAAAGGAAAAGGAGATGGAGGGGGAGGGGGAGATAATTTTACTGATTCCTTAGGTTTATACTAGTACTCTTACTAGTTTACATACCCAAAGGGTGGCCTTGAACTTGAATTACTGAAGACCTAATGTCATGCTCTGCACAATGAGGTTGGTTTACTTCCCTTCCTGCACTTCTGTGGGCACTAAATATATGGGTCTGGAACATATGATTAGTAGTAGAATCTGAGAAGTGAAGAAAAGATCTGCACCAGATTGGGCTTCCTCTGCAGAGCTGTTTGGTAGGCATAAATACTATTATTGTGAAAAAGCTTAATTCTTGGGGCTATTATACTAAGTAGCTGGATGACATTGGATTCTCCAAGAGCTTTAATTTTCTCATCTCTAAAATTTCTACAGTAATACCTGCTTCAAAGGGCTTTCATAAAGATCAAAATGAAATAGAATCCAAGGGAGTGTTTTGTAAACTCTAAATTCCAATGCAGATATAAGATGTCATCTACAACTCCCTCCTATATTCATGCTACAAAGAGAACAGGAGGAAACTCAGTGAATGGCCTTGAGTATCTTTTTTAGCACTTGGTATAATTTCACAGAAAATCTTACCAGAATTTTAAAAATATAATAAAACTGCTAATTTTTATAATTTTGCATTATATTAGAATCATTTCAAGAAACTCTTTAGTGGGTCTTGAGGTTCTTATAGAGATGAAATATTTTCCCAAACTTTGTTCTTTCACCTTGCGCAACATTTGACAATTACAGCAATTTCCTGCTTTGAAGGGAGGAAGGGAAGTAAACCATCCTCATTGTGCAGACCATGAGAATTTGGGCAACTCAGCCTTTCAGTGTTTCAGTTTCCTCATCTTTAAGAGAAGGATATTACCTTCCAAAGACTTGTGAGGATTGAATGAGCCCACATAAAGTTGTTAGAGCAAGTGCCTGACATGTAATAAGAATCCAAATACTGTTGTTGTTGCTGCTGTTCTTCTCGTTCTCATTCTCCTTCTCCCTCTTTATTAAACTATCACAACTTTATCAGAATCTGTCTAAACGAGGTCCCTCAGCCCGGCCTGCACCCTCTCACAGTCCGGGGCCCTTGGGGATGTCTGACTGATGGGGTAGGTCCACACAGGGAGCGGGCCTACACTGTCAGTAGGACATCCTTAGGGCTGCTGTGGAGACGGGAGAGGCTTCCACCACCGCTGCTGTGCTCACCAGCCATGAGCCCGGCTACTGGCTGAGCGATGTTACCCCTGTGGGAGCGCACTGACCACCAGAGGGCAGCTCCTGTGTTGAGTGTTTGCCCCCTCGTGGTCAGTGCATGTCATAGCGACCAGTCGTTCCACCGTTTGGTTGATTTGCATATTATATAGGATAATTGACTTACTGTATAGCACTCTATGAATTTAAGTAGATCTATAGATCTATATGACCAGCATCATAATTAGGATACAGAACAGCTGATAAAACTCTCTCATGCTATCTCTTTGTAATCACACCCCAAACCACAACAACCACTGATTTTTTTCTTCATCATTATAATTACAAAAAAGGGTTTATTGAGTGATCCCTGGATCCAACAACGTGGCCAGGTATTGTGGAGAGCGGCTACAGTGTTTGGACAGGTTCAAGCCTCAGACTAATGAGAGGGCACAGTCCTCTCATTGCCACGTGCAAGTCCCAGCTTGGAGGGCAGGGCCCTCCCAGCACAATTATAGCCAACAGCTATGGTTTTGAGCTTAAACCTATGGTCCAAACATGTGGCCCCATGTGTCTGAGTAATGTGGGCTTGATAGAGTTTAGGTGCATGTAATTGAGTAGGATCAAAACTTGTGAGAATGTTGTAAACATCTTGACCACGCCCTTACTTTGCCTCGTGGAATCTGTCTATAAAATAAAGACACAGCTTGTGGGCACTGGTGCTGTCTCTCCATCCAGAAGCAGCGTCCCACCAAGACCCAGTTTTCATTCTCTTGTCTTTCTTTTCTAAGCCTTTCCGCTGCCCCCACTCAGGTTCTCCCTTGGCCATGCTGGCACGGCACAAGGTATAGGTCCTCGTCCAAGAGGCTGAATTATTTTTCAAGTTGTGGAACTGGTATACATCAGTACATGCATACATGTGCTCTTCAAATATTAGTTCATAAAAAGTAGTCCTCATTTAACAATCCCATCCCAACATGATTCAAATATAGGGCCAGCAGTGTTACGGGTTATCTCAATGCTTAGGATTCAATTTATTCAGCTAATATTTACTGTGTGCCCATTAAGTGCTTGAATGTTCAAGGGAAAAGTCAGTGTAAATAACAGACAAAAATTCCTGCCCTCCTCTAGCTCACATTATAGAGGAATCACAGTCTAATATGGAAATAATATATAACAAACATCAAGTCGGGCATGTCACACAGAAGCTAAAATTTCCCTGTTGCTGATCTATCATTTATGGGTCTCTTCTTGGGTCATCTTCCCCAGGGGCTCGGGTCTAAGCATCATGGTCAGGCTTTTCGAACCTCAGGGCGGGTCCCAAACACTGCACTTAGCTGCTTGGCTTGTGACAAAGAAAAATGACCCCAAACCTGGTTTGAGACAGAAGTTTTTTCATGATGTAATTCACAACCTCCTACCAGGAAGAAAATGAAGATTTGTGATAAAATGCTTAAACAGTTTCACATTAAATTTTAATGAGATTAAGACTTGAAGCCGGGAAGCTACCTACCTACTTAGCTGACTGTCAGTCAAGGGTCTAACGACCTTCTTAGCCAGATGCTCTTTCACATGTATCCAGTCTCACAGTGACTGCCTCACTTTCCTCTTCCTGGAAAACGTTTCCGCCAAGGTCAGGCAAGGGCTCTTCTTTCACCACAAGTTTGTAATAAAATGTGGATCTATGCTCATAATTAAATTATCTGATAAGATACTTTAAACTTTTTTCTTTTAATCTGCTTATTCTTAGAGCCCTCTGTCAGAAATAAAAGAGATGTGGTATGTACTGCAGATATGAAAGATGTTACCATGGCAGAAAACTGAGTGAAGGGCATATGGGATTTCTCTTTATGGTTTCTTACAACCGCATGCGAATCTATATCTAAAAATGAAAAAGTTAAAGGGGAGCTATCTTTGCTTTCTCTGCTCCTTTTCATCTACTTCCTCTGAGCTTCTATGGCATTTTCCTGAGCTGTCTAGAGAGTCATGTCTACATTTTATCAGGGCCTCTCTTCCTGTCAGTCCTCCTACTCCTCCCCATCTCTATGGTTTTTCCTTGTATAGTCTAGTTTGTCCGTGGGCAAACTACAGCCCGGGGGCCGGATCCGGCCTGTTTGAAATGAATAAAACTAAAAAAAAAGAAAAAAAGACCGCACCCTTTTATGTAATGATGTTTACTTTGAATTTATATTAGTTCACACAAACACTCCATCCATGCTTTTGTTCCGGCCCTCCGGTCCAGTTTAAGAACCCATTGTGGCCCTCGAGTCAAAAAGTTTGCCCACCCCTGCTCTAGTTACTAGTATGCTACAATACTCATCTCTTTGCATGTGATATCTCATTATTAAGCTTTATGGCCTTTAAGGATAAAAGCTGTGCTTTGTGCTTCTTTGACTTTGCCACTTAGGATGTGTTCATGAAATAGTTATTGAATTTAATTACGTTTTAAATACCAAACACCCTTGCTATCTCTTCAGGGATCTGTACCTCTAAGCTAAGGAAAAGGAAGAAGGTGGGCTTGGAGAATCCTTTGGTTGCTTTTGGTGAGAAGCAGACCAGTGCTTCTCAATTTTGATTGTATATTGGAACTAACTTGGTGGCTCTCAACAAATTCCAATACCCAGGTCCCCCCCACCAGCAATTACTATTGTCATCATTTAATCAATCTAAGGTGGGCATGGCATCCGTATGTTTAAGAGCTCCCTGGTTCATCTTTATTTTCTCAGAGGGAAGATGGGGGTGGGTGGGAAGAGATTAACCAAAGAACTTACATGCAAATATGCATAACCCTGGACACAGACAATAGTGTGGTGCAGGCCTGGGGTTTGGGGGTGGGTACAGGCTAGAAGAGGTAAATGAGGAAAAAAGAGGACATCTGTAATACTTTCAGCAATGAAGATAAATTAAAAAAAAACAATAGATTAAAAGATCTCTGAATTCCTGTGAATTCTTATGCTCTAGGACAGTGGTTGGCAAACTGCGGCTCGTGAGGCACATGTGGCTCTTTGGCCCCTTGTGTGTGGCTCTTCCATAAAATACCGACTTCTGCGCATGGGCCATGAAATTTCAATCGCACTGTACATGCGTGCCCACACGTGGCATTTTGTGGAAGAGCCACACTCAAGTGGCCAAAGAGCCACATGTGGCTTGTGAACCGAAGTTTGCCGACCACTGCTCTAGGATTTTTGTTAATTCCCCTACTTCACTATTCCAATCTCTTAGAAGTTAAAAAAAAGTCAAACTTGTGTGTGTGTGTGTATGTGTGTGTAATGATTTCTATTCTAAAAGCAAAATCCCATTAAACAGAATTAATCATTGGGTGATAATATGATGGTATTATAGAAGTTCTGTGCAAAAGAACAATAATGAAAGGAAATAACTTAAATGGAGAGGGAAAAATAGCTCCCCAATTTAGTCTAATTTGCAGCCAGGTTTAAGGATCACTAGTCTTAAGCAATGATTTCCAGAGTCTTTTTATTCAAGTATGTTTTCCCCCAGTAGGAAAAAACACACTTCCTACCACTAAAAGTGACTGCCCCAGACAAGGATTTTCATCCAGAAGTGGGGATGGAGTGGCTAAAAAAGGGATGGGTAGTTTGAAACAACTCCCCCGGAATATGCCCTGTTAAGAAGGCACTCATTCTCTCCCCGCCCACATCCCCCACTACTCCCAGAGTTTCTGCAAAACTTATCTTTTAAATATGTTTTTATTGATTTCAGAGAGGTAGGGAGGTGGGGGGGAGAGAGAGAAACATCAATGATGAGAGAGAATCATTGATCTGCTGTCTCCTGCACGCCCCCTAGTGGCATTGGGCCTACAACCCAGGCATGTACCCTGACCGGGAATTGACCCATGACCTCCTAGTTCATAGGTCAGCACTCAACCACTGAGACACAGGGGCCAGGCTCTGCAACACTTATTGATTCCACAAGTACTGACTAATCTGTGCTCTTTACAAGAAGCCTCATGGCGTAGTGGTTAGGAGCACAGACCAGTCAGGGCCTGGGTTAGAATCCTGTCTCTACCACTTAGTAGCTGAGTCAGTCTATCATGGCAGTTCACTGTGCCTCAGTGTCCTCATTTGTAAAATACGATAGTTATAAAACCCATCTCACAGGATTGTTGTCAGGACTAAATTGTTATTTCATTCATAGGAAGTACTTAGACTATGATGGACCAATGGTAAGTATGCAATACACGTAAACAATTACCTTCCTTTTTTCCTCCTCCTCCTCCTCCTCCTTGTTATTATTGTCGTTATTTTTCCAGGCATCATGCTAAGTGCTATGATGTAGCAGTGAATCAGAATGACTCAACTCTTGCCCTCATGGGGTTCAGTGGGGAGAAGCAGGCATTAAATCACAGCACGCCTTTATTGCACATCAGTATTCAGTGACCTCTGTGTCAAGAGATGGAATGAAAAGCTTAGTTCTCTAAGTGCCTCCTGTCCAATCCAGTTGTTATCCTCGCTGTGGTCGTGAGTAAAGCATCCTGCGGGAGACACTTGGTTTTACAGAACTTTGGCTTCAGGTTTGAAGGATTTCTTTGCCCCTCACCAGGGAAGAACAGAGAGGAGGTTGGTGCCGATCTTCAATCTGGGCTTGACTGGCATGCCCAGACCCCCTACCGAGTCCCCTCTCTTACACCCAAGCTAAGGGCCCCGGGCCCTGTCTCCTCTCTGTCATCTCCCAGCACGACAGACTGTGCCTTCCCCCCACTGCACTTCCTCCCCAGCTGAGTGCCTGGGAGTGCTGGGGCACGATTCACTGGCATGCGCATTGACGTCGTTCCCTGCTCTAAGGCGAAGGGTGGGAGCCTGTGCAGTGCCGTGAACCGGACGCAGCAGGTGTCGTTCTTCCCAAGTATGGCGCCGTGTTAGATGTGTCAGCACCGCGCCTCTGTGCAGTCAACTTGGGCTTTTCTATCTGAATTTACTGAGAATAGAGACTCACTGAAGGTGACTCAGATAAATTTCAACCTCTGTTTCTGCCTGCTGTTGCCTGACATAACTTGTGTGAAAACTTTTTTTTAATATTCACTCAAACTAGTTGGCTTTGAATACTGACTCTGCCACTCACTTGGGTGGCCCTGAGTCTATGGCCTTGTTTTTGTTTGTTTGTTTTTAATCTGTAAAATGAGAATGACGATAGTACCTTTTTCAGAGGGTTGTTATAGGAGTAAGTGAGTTAATAAATGACAATTAGCTAGATATTTATAATCACTTTTGGAGAAAGGTGACAGGAACTAATATTTATTGAGCTAAGCCCGGTGGGTCTCTTACACACAATGCCACTTTCAGTTCAATTTTTCAGGTAGGGAAGGTGAGCCTTGGAGGGGACAAGTAACTACTTGAAAGTCAGAACCACCCAAAATAAGGAACTCTCCCAGATCTGACTTCACAATTCCATAATTTTGTCACTTTGCTCATCATTCAAACGCAGTCCTAGGCCCTGCCAGGGGGGTTGTCTCCCAGGCCTCTGGGCCCTCCATGGGGAGAGCCATACTCAATCCACCCTCTGGTGGCTGAAACCTTGAGAAGAATTGAGAACACTTTAAGCACTCTGTGCATGCCCACACGTATTTTCCCAGCATTACTGCAACTGTGCCTAATAATAATAATTCAGTGTTGATTACACTGATTTTCATTGTCGCAGTAAATGCAGCTCAGAGAGGATAGTTGTGGAAAATTATTGGAAATGTCCCCTGTGTTAAAGTTTTTTCTAGAATGAAATTTTCCTTTTAGTAAGATCGCATAGCAGTTCATCTGTCATTTTCATATTCGCTTTCCAAGTACAGTTGGTGTTTCCTTCAAAATGCTTCTAGAATCTACATTTCTTCTTGCCCTGTGCAACTTATTCTTCATATTGAAGCCAGAGGGATTTTTCAAAAATGTGTATCTACTGTCACACCCCCTGCCTGGGATCCTGCAATGGCTCCCCATTGCTCTTAGAGTGGGATCCTAATGGTGGCTGCTGCCTGCATGTTCCAGCATTCCTGTGTGTGGCATATGCAAAGGACTCCAGCAACCTTTCCAGAACCTTCTGGTGCCTCTACCCTGATACTCTCCTCGCTCCAATCACACCATCTCATTATTGGTCCTGCCTGGGAGTCTTGGTGGCTGTTGTAACCTTTGCCTGGAACACATTTCCACTTTCCACCCCACTTCTTAACTAGTTCTTATCCAGTATGTTCAGCTCAAATGCTATCTCCTCAAACAAACTTTCTCTGATCAGGTTAGGGAGCCGGTCCCTGATATTCATATGCAAAATGTCTCATAGTCATTCTCCTTTGATTATAATTGAGTAGGTAATTGTATAATGACATGTCTGAGCTCTCCCACCAGCATGGGAATCCTACAAAAGGCGAACATTACGCCTTTCTCCACTGTATATATTCCCATCCCCTTGAGGAGTAGATCTTGGATGAATATTCGTTGAGTGAATAAATAAACTCGAGGGTATTTGTTTTCTCCCCTAAGAGAGGCTGTGATCTCATAGATATGCTTTCCTCTCTTAAATCAAAGCAGGATTCCAGAAGTGTCTACTTTGTAAGCAGGCTTAATCTTATTACCACCTATATATTTGGGGGGAAATCCCATTATAGCGCCGCTTGGCTTGGTCACTAAGGGTGGCCATCGTTACCCAGGCCTAGGAGGCAGAGTCACGTGCAGTGGCCTTTCCCACTGAATCTGCTGCAGGCCGGCTTCTCTAATATGATTATCTTGCTTTAATATGTACGCAATCTGCCTCTAACAAATTGCTTTAATACTGGCTGTCTCCTGCAGGACAGACCTGTAAAGGAACATTTTCCCTTGGCTCGTGTAATGGAATAGACCTGTACCGTGATGGGAAGAGCTAGAAATAGGGCGATATTGGCTGTTCTCTCTTCCCAGAGTTTGTCTTTGTTGAGTCCTGTACTCTCTTTCGGTGATAAAACTCATTTTTCTTGCATCCCATTTTTGAACCATCTTCCAGTAGTCGTGGTCTCCAAAATACATAGGCACATGAACGCATCCATCCCTTCCTTACGGCCCTTCCCCTCGCCATTGCTGCAGTCACACCTGGGTGCTCCCGGCCCTTGGAGCAGATTCATCAATGACTGGAAGTAGGGCTGCTAATGTCCACATCATTCACTCCACTGTGATGGTTGAAAAATGCCTTTAGCTTGGGTGTCATCATTCTGGGTGGATGCTCAGTGGAATTCACTCCCAATTCCTTGTCATTTCTGGCCAAATTTCACATGAGGGATTTTCAGTAGACCCGGTAGAGTAAAAACAAATATAGATCTGAAAACTTTAATGGCAGTAGCTCCCCGAAATTCTAAAACTCACAAATAAGGAAAGAGAGGCAGAAAGGTAAAATAGCAACCAGAATTTTAAAAAAAGAAAATCTATATGCAAAACCCAAAACTTGCCCTGGAGTTCAGATTCTGTATTTATTTAGAGGGTTGTGACACAATAATGTTCTGACATACCCAGTCCTCTAAGGAGCACGCCAGGAGTGGATAAGGCAGCTTTTTCAACCTGGTTCAAATCTGGCCAAGTTGCTCATCTTGGCCACCTGGATTTTGAGAATGACCTATGAACTTGCCTTCTTAGAGGGAGGCAGGGATGTCTGATATTCTCCATCCCTGCCCAGGTTAGGAAGTAATAATAATAACAATATTTATTGAGCGCTTATTAGGCAACAGGAACTAAGTGCATTTTTGTCATCCCACTCATTCCTGAAAAACCCCTATGAAGTAGGTTTTATTAGTAACCTCATTTTACAGAAGAAGAGTCAGAGGCTCAGAGTGGCCCAGTAACTCTCGCATGGGCACATTCTCCTGAGAGGTGAAGATGAATTTTTCATCCGTGTTTGACAAATTCTAACGCTAAGCTTTTGAGCACTACTGTGCGCCTTTGCTTTGTAAAGGTGGCAATGAGAAATCAACCCCATTTAGTCAGGGGAGGCCCACTTTCTGACCTCCCTATTCCCCTCTTGGTAAATAAATCTTCAGCTGGGAGATATAATAACTTACCTACTTCCCCAGAGCAATTTCCTGTTTCCTATCAGCTCATAGAATTGAACCAGAGGGATAGTTTTTAGTACCCAGAGCCGAAAACCTCTACAGTTCCTGGTGAATGTTAAAATCATAAGCTAGGGTAGCTTTCTCCCTCCGGAATTCAAGGTTGGAGTTCGTGGACTGTGCAAAGGAGTGAAAGTAAACAGCCTCCCTTGTGGAACTGGTTCTGTAAAGGGGTTTCTTTTTTCTTGCTTAGCTCTGTTGGATATTATGCAAAACTTCCTCGAAAAGAGCCTCCTAATGAAATAACCTGGCTGTTTCCATCTAATGGGGTTAGTTTTTATAAATACTCTGGCGATGGGTCTGCCTGGCCTCAGGCCCTCGGAGAGCCTCAGAGTAAAGGAAGCCTGGGCTGTTACATATTAAATTAGCCACCAGAGGGGCTGCTCATGGAGTTCAAGCAAAGGGCATTGCCAAAGGCAAGGCTAAATAATTCAAATATGTGTGCCCACAAGGAAAATCGGTTATCTTAATGTGAGCCTTCTTCACAGAATGCAAGGGTAAACCAAGTTAGTGGTTTTGAAAAAGTATTTGTTGTACTTTTTATCACTAAATCATTCATTTTTAATTTGCTCCAACATTATAGTAATTAAGACACTGTGGCATTGGCATAAGGATAGATATTCAGATTGATGGAAAAGTAATTGAGAGTCCAGAAATCAATCCTTACGTTTTCTGTAGTTATCAAGACAGTTCAATGGGGGGAAAGATGAGTCTTTTCAGCAAATGGTGTTGGAGCAGTTGGATAGCCGCCTATAAGAGGCAGGAGTGGGACCCCTGCTTTATATCGTACACAAAATGTGCCTGAAAATAAACCACTGATCGTGTGTTAGGCGACAGTTTCTTAGATATGACACCAGAAGGCTAAACAGCAAAAGAAAAATAGATTGGATAGGATCAAATTTAAACATTTTTGTGCTTCAAAGGACATTATCAAGAAAGTGAAAGACACCTCACAGAATGGGGGGAAATATTTGCAAACAATATATCTGATAAGGGACTTGAATCCAGAATTTATAAAGAACTCTTACAACTCAACAATAAAAAGACAAATTAATTTAAAAACGAGCAAAGAATTTGAATAGGCACTTTTCCAGCAAAGATACACAGATGGCCAATAAACACATGAAAAGATGCTCCACATCATTAGTGATTAGGGAAATGCAAATCTAAAGTATGATGAGATACCATGTCACAATGAGAGGATGAGTATAATAAAAAAGACAGACAATAACAAGTGTTGGTAAGGATGGGGGGGACATTGGACTTCTTATATTGCCGATGGGAATGTGAAATGGTGCAGTCATTGTGGAAAGCAACTTGGCAGTTCCTCTTAAGTTAAACACAGGTTTTACCACAGGACCCAGAAATCCAATTCCTAAGTCTATACCTACAAAAACTAAAAATATATGTTCACACAAAACTTGTACATGGATGTGGATGTTCATGGCGTATTATGTATGACAGCAAAAATGGAAACAAATGTTTATCCATCGGTGAGTGAATAAGTAAAACATGGTATATCCAGACAATGGAATATTAGCCACAGAAAGAATGAAATACTGATTTGTACTACAACATAGATTAACCTCAAAAACGTTATGCCAAATGAAAGAAGTCAGACACAAAAGGCCACATGTATTATTCCATTCATACGAAATATCCAGAATAGAAAGATAAGTAGAGGCAGAAAACAGATTAGTGTTTGCCGGAGCTAGTGTTGGGGGAATAATAATAATAAAAAAATGACTGCTAATGGAAATAGGGTTTCTTTTGAGGGCAATGAGAATATTCTGGAGTTAGATATTGGAGATGGTTGTATAATTCTGTAACTATGCTAAAAACTATTGATTTGTGTACTCTAAAAGATAAATTGTATGTTATGTGAATTATATTTCAATAAAGCTGTGGTGTGTTGTTGTTTTTTTAAGAAAAGCATGTTTGGAGGAGAATTTGATTATAGTCATGTGCTGCTTAACGATGGGGATATGTTCTGCAATATGTGGCTAGGTGATTCTGTCATTGTGCAAGCATCATTGAGTACATTTATACAAACCTGGATGGTAGAGACCACTACGGTAGTTGTGTGTGTTGCACTTAGAGGTGACTGGCAGCGCAGTAGGTTTGTTTACACAGGGTCCCCACAAACATGTGAGCAGTGCCTTGCCCTACAACATTACAATAGCTAAAACAACCATGGCGGTAGGAATTTTTCAGCTCCATGGTAACCTTATGGGACCACCACTGTATATGCCGTCCTTTATTGACCCAAGTGTTGTTATGCAGTGCCTGGCTGTAGTTCAACCCAATGCTTATTAATTAGCTCAGGGGAGCTGTGTAGTGTTTGATGTCAAATCCCATCTCTACTTCTGAAGATCAGTGGCAGCATCTGTAAAATGGGCAGTGGGAGAAATAAAGCCCATGTTGATAGAGTGTTTGTGAGGATGAAATGAGGTAGTATATACAGAGTTCCTGGGACATAAAAAGTGACCCCCAAGATGGAACCCAGTACTAAAGCAAAGCAGGATTTTGAATGTAATCAGGTAAAGGAAGGCTCACCATTGTTAGGGATGAGATTTAGAGAAGGGCTGAGTGTTTTTGGTGCCACATGGCTCCTGGCCTTGAGTGTGTTGAAGGCCATGGAACTAAGGCAACAACTGCATTCTCCTGATGGTCCCAGTTCCATTTTTTTCTCTTGTTTGCTCACCAGGAAGGAGGGACAGATTTTCCAAGCATTCTGGGGCTTCCAGTCACTGGCTCAAGGGCCGAAGCCAAAAAGTGAATCCATAGCCTCAGGTCTGCCTTCCTTCCCTTTCTTCCCCATGGCCTCTCTCACTTCACAGTAAGGAAGGTGCTTTCTTGCATTGCTCATGGGGCAGAAACCAAGCACGTGATCTCCCTGGTCCCTGTGCTCCACTCAGCTCAGACCTGGACTGTGACTCCAGAGAGAGGAGGAAGCTCAGGCGGAGAGCATGGTCAGGAAAGGCCGAGGGAAGAAAGGCTAGCTGGGTCTGATGATTCCACTCCCAGGCCCCCTCTTTAAACCAGAATTTGACATTTACTACAGTCTCTTATTGATCCTGAAACTTATCACTGATTTGATGACAACTTTTGGGGGGAGGGTATGGGTTAGGAGAAATACTGTTAAATTGCAGACAATTTTATTGTACTCATTAAAAATAGCTTCAATTTGTTCTTAACCTTTTCTTCCTTTCTCTTTCAAAATCGTAATCAGTGTTGAGTCAAGCCCTTTCACACTGTGAATCTTAGAGCTCCAACGAGTGACTGCGGGTGGCGGACGTCCCCACGGTCATCTCATGGGCTGCTCCTTATCATGACCCTTGACCTCTTTCATGTTCTTAGACTTGATAATATAATTTTGAGTCAAACTGCAGAGTACTGGGTTCTCACCTACAGTTTCTCTTCGGTCAGACCTGTAATCCTTTAATTGAATTTGATGCTGAAGAAGTTAAAGGGCTTCTCTGAAAAATCATTGGAAGCTTCATGATAAACAGATGAACAGGCCTTGACCGGTCCTTCATGGCCCATGAATAAATTAATACCAATCGCTCCTGACTTTTTAAAAATTTCTGGATTCATTCTTCTCAAACATTTGGCTATGTTAGCACATCCTCAGCGACGATGAGGTGCGGCTTACTCGTCTTCTTAGCAAGGCTCTTTTGGGCTTTTCTCATGGTTTTTTGACCTTTTTGCTACTCAGGGTATAAAGATTCTTCTTGCTTTCAGGAGAATCTTCTTTTATGCATCCAGTGGGAAATACTGGCTTGGATGATAGAAGCCAAAGGAGTACAGTTAAATCATAACGACTTGGCCAATCAGAAGTTCAGACCTCTGCCCTTGAACCTTGAGTTCCTAGTCATGGAAACATTCGTTGTCCAGGGGCAGTGGTGGCACCGAGAGTCCAGCGGGTCCTGCTCTGAGTGCCCGGGTGGTCTGCATCAGTGATAGCATCCCCAGAAGAATGTTCTGTGCAGTGACCGCAGTGGGGCTTTGGGCTGCTGAGCCTCTCTAGGTTTGTCTCATTTTCTGATTTGGTTGCCTGCTCCTCCCCTTAATGCCTCTGAATGTTCCATTGTCTTTGTCTGCTTAAGTAGGCCTGCGCTGGTTTCTGTTTGTTTTAAGGGAACCTGGGGAGTGTTTTAATTCAATATGGTAAGACACGAAGACATGAAAAGGACTGTCATGAAGGAAGAAGTTACAGATGCAGCCCCCTAGAAAGAGAAGGCACGGTGTGCCATGAGGACCACACGGGGAAGCCCCAGGGCTGGGCAGGAGGCAGAGGGGCAGAGGGGAAACGTGGGCAAGAGCCTTTATTGTGGTTTCTCTGGGAAGGAACTGCTGAGGTAATATAAACAGGCTTAGCTAATTTGAATAATTTTAGCAGCCTCTAGGGTGCCAGGGCTGCCCCTAGTTGTCTGGCACAGGGCCCTGGGGTGATTAAAGCAAGTGGACAGGGACCCAGAGTGGGAGAGCCCCATAAAGGAGACAGGGACAGGGGCTCAGGATTGGTTGGCTCGCATATGAAAGGCGTGCTCTCAGGTGAGTCATTTACTAGCCTTGGAAGGGGCAGTCTCTTCAGGGTCTGCAAGACCCCAAGATATCAAAGCATCCAATACAGCAACTAGAAAAATGGGCTATTACACCATTG
Organism: Myotis nattereri; assembly: GCF_964212035.1. Lineage (NCBI taxonomy): Eukaryota > Metazoa > Chordata > Mammalia > Chiroptera > Vespertilionidae > Myotis > Myotis nattereri. The sequence continues at coordinate 89,776,739 of NC_138079.1, read as the reverse complement.
TTTACACCTGAGAACCTTGACTGTACAACTTTGATTTTAAAAGAGTTCTGATTTGGGAATGTTAATATGGAAAATGGAGAGAAGCATGCATCTTACACCAGTGTAATATGGAGTGCCAGGCACTGTCCTAGGCACTTTGCTCCTGTCTCCTTATTGAGTCCTCTCAGGAGCCCCACCAAGTAGCCGCTGTTTTGATTTCAGGTGTATTCATGAGGAAATTGAGTTTCGGAGGTTAAAAAGCCACTGTTCCAAAGTCAGACATATAGAAGAGAAGCCAGGACCTGAAACCTGGCCTCTGACCCCAGAGCCATGCTTCTAACCGCCATGCTCACCACCTCTGGGTTGTGATTCTTTTGTGGGGGTGCAAGGTTGGTGGGCCAGTGGGCACCAACTACATGGAAGGTTCAGATGCCAGAATAGAGTAGAGGTTGGGGCACTGATGCAGCTGTTGACTCCATGGGCCCAACTACACAAAGAAGACAGCCCCTTGTTTTATTTTCCTTGAAAATTTTCAAATAAATCAAAAGAGAATCCCCAAATGAAGCCCATGCAGCCATCGTTATCATCATGGAGTCAGTCTTGTTTCCTCTTCACTCTCAGAGTGCCCAGCTACCCCGGTCATCAGACATACCCAGTGTTAGCCCTGATGTCCAGTGTCCTGGGAATCCCTTCACACGCAGCAAACAAGACGGGTGGCCACCCTCTGGCCTCCTTCCCTTGGATCATGTTGAAGCAATTTTAAGATGATGGATCATTTTATCCATAAAAGTTGAAGACTACATCTCCAAAATATAAAGACTTTACTTTTCAAAACACAACTACAGTACCAGCATCACATCTAAAAAGAATTCTTAATATTATAAAATATCCAGTCACTGTCCAGAGTTCTCCAACTATCGCGTGCATGCACAGTAACATTGACTTTATTGGATTAGAGTCTATATAAGGTCTGCATAGTACGTTAGGTTGATGTATCTCTTGAGTTTCTTCTAATGAAAAAGTTCTCCTCCCCACGTTTCCCCTCCACTTATCAGGTTAACATTTTTGGGAGGGTTTCTGACGTTCTGGGTTTTGTTGCCACATACCTGCACGGTACGTAGCATGTTCCTCTCTCCTCTGTGTTATAAACTGGTAATTAGATCCAGGTTCAGTGTTTGGGAGGATGGGTGAGGAATGATATTTCATGTGTGGGGTTGTGGCCCTCTCAATGCATTACATCAAGATGCACATCAACTCTGATGGACTCTTTCTAAGATTCATCATGGGTACATTATAAAGTTCTTTTTTAGTTTTTTGCTGAGTTGTTTTAGCCACCATTGATTATTATTGCTTAGGTCCATTATTTTGGAGGGGTACAGAGTGGTAATATTCTAAGTTTTTCATTCCTTCATCATTAGCTGAGTTTTTTTGTTTTTGTTTTTTTTTTTAAGAACTTCACATCATCAACTCTTTACCCCAAAGGAGGGTTTATACAGGAAAACGAGGTTAAACTTTTTACATCTGCCCGTTATGATTAGTTTCAGAAAAACAAATTGGTATCCTAGTATCTTCAGAGGTGACCATTGAGGCTTTTTTTTTTTTTTAAAGTATCATTTTGAACTCATTGATTTTTAATTTTTAAATATAGTTTAACTAGAGGCCCAGTGCATGAATTTGTGCATGGGTCCCCCCTCCACCCCCCCTGGCCTGGCCGGGGGAGTGGCTGCGGGAGGTTGGTTGGCCTGACTGTGGGGAGGGGCCACGGGAGGTTGGCTGGCCAGGGGTAGGAGCTGCAGGAGTTTGGCCGGCCAGGGGGAAGGACTGCGGGAGGTTTGGCCAGCTGGGGGGCGGGGCCGTGGGGGGTTGTCTGGCAGCCCTGATTGGGGTCACTGGGGCCGGCCTGCTGGGGGGAGGGACTGAAGGAGGTTGGCTGGCCGGGGGGAGGGACCTTGGGAGGTTGGCTGTGGGAGCACACTGACCACCAGGGGGTAGCTCCTCCATTGAGCGTCTGCCCCCTGGTGGTCAGTGCGTGTCACAGTGGCTGGTGGTTCGGTCTTTCAGTTGCTTAGGCTTTTATAGATAGAGATTATATTTTCATTCATTACATAAGTTCTTCTTTTTGAAGTTAAAGTTGAACCACCTTTGCCCAATAGGAATATCATCTAAGGACCCCTCTTGAGTCCTTTGACCTGACCCCAGTGGTCTTTGATTCTCTCTTGCCTTCTAGTACAAGATGTTGTGGGCTCACTTTTTATATTTCCTGACCCAACTGAGGAATTGACCACATATCCAAAAAATCCTAGTACCTTTTAGTGGGAAATGATACTTAGAAACCACAGTCTGGGTTGTGTCATTGTTTTTAGATCTCTTATGTAGACAGCGCTAGGAAATGAATGTTTTTATTAAATTTATTGGGGTGATATTATTTAATAGGTTTCAAGGTACATTTCTATGATACATGATCTGTATATTACATTGTGTGCTCACCACCCAAAGTCAGATGAACAGAGACAGAGTGAGGAAATGAATATTTTTAAAAGAGAAAATGCATCATGCTCAACTATTGATATCTCCAAAGGCCAAAGGTTTTATACCCAGGTATTCTGAATCAGAACTTGGGTATTGCTTCCCCAAACAATATCCTCAGCCCCGGTGACACCAACATCATTGCTCACTTGCCTTATTCTACCACATTTTTACAACAGTTCCAGAATAACCAAATCAATATTATAACTAAAAAGATGATTTCTGAAAACAACATGCAATCTCTTTGCAGTTGTTTGCAACCTTAGGCTGCGTCTCAGCAGAGACATGCAGGCAGATGACTGTAGTTTAAAGTGGCTTAACCTAATTCCTTACTCTTATGCCACCAATTTGATATATGGTTTAGTTTATTTAATTCTGCTTCAGATATTTGGGGATTGATATTTTTAAGTTTGATTTAAATTTATTTTATAATTTTATGAAATATTTACCTGCTGAAAAAGTAATATATTTGGAACAGATTGCATCCAGAGAAGTCTGGGTTCTATTTCTCTCCCTTCTGTATGTTTCTTACCACTTGCATTAGGTAACCCTTTTGTTGTTGTTTTGTTTATTCCCCCATTGCTTTTCTTGTTTATAAGCTAATACATATTTATTTATATCTGTTCCATTTCTTAGGTAAAAAGGAGCATATATAACCATTCTTTTGCACCTTACTTTTTAATTTAAAAATGTACCCTGGGGATCTTACCTTACCACTTTATAGAGACACAGGAAATTCTCATCTTTTGTGGTTACTTTCTGTGAAGTTACAATGGACACTGAATTAGCAAACCCGCAATCATTGCCCCGGGGGAAACACACAGATTCCTGTGAGCCTCTGGACACATTTTCATCAACCAATCACAATAGAGCCTTGTTTTATGTATGTTTCTCTTTAGAGACACCTTATTTAATCTATATTGTTAATTCACTAACATTAAACTTGGGCACTATATCTCTTCGTGAACAAAGCTTATCTAACACAATATGCATTTTCTCTGACAGGCACATCACAGTTTCTTTTTGTTTAAGACATCTTTTAAAATACATATATTTTTATTGATTTCCGAGATGAAGGGAGAGAGAGAGAGACAGAAACATCAATGATGAGAGAGAATCATTGATTGGCTGCCTCCTGAATGCCCCCCCCCCGCCCCCAATGGGGATCAAGCCCGCAATTCAGATCTAGGCATGTGCCCTGACAGGGAATTGAACCGCTTAACCCCTGAGCCATGCCAGCTGGGCTGTTTAGGACCTCTTGATAGTGCTTCAGCATTATGCTTGTGGTCATTTTAAACAGCGAAATCACCATTAAAGAGCACAAAAATGTGAAGGACATGGTGTTAAATACTGTGTGAAAGACCCCTAAGTTTACAATATGAGAACTGACGCAAGAAGGTAGAGGGTTACCGTGTTTGAGCTCAGTTAGAGACGTGCACATTCAACAACTCAATTTTTTTTTTTCTGTTCTGTGTATGGGTGTGTCTGGGAATGACTGCAGAAGTGCCCTTGATATTGGCTTAGGGGTTACAAATACATTTTAGCTAGTAGGTGAATTTACAACTATAGCATCACAAAAAAATGAGGAGCAATTGAAGTCCTCATTCCTCTTTTACAGTTGCATCATGCTATCTTGTGTGGGTGTATCATAGCCTTTTCAACTGGCCCCCTATTGATGGGTACTTGGGTACTTTCCAGTCTTCTCTGTTACAAAAATGCCACAATGAATAGGCTTGTGCTTTGACAACTCCTTGGCATGGAAGCCTTGCCAAGGACTGCTAGTCAAAGGTTAAATGCACAGATCGTTTTTTTGTAAACATTGGCAGTTTCCTCTCCTTGAGGGTTGTACCATTCCCACCAGGATACATGTACGAGTCGACTTCTCTACAGTCTCACCAACCACATTGTAGGCCATCTTTTGCATATTTACCAATCTATAAGTGATTATTTCAGTGGAGTCTTAATTGCATATTTCTTATTATCAGTGACATTAAGCATCTTTGCATATTGTTATGGGGCACTTGATTTTTTTTAAAAAAAATTCTTGGTTCACCTGTCTTGTTGGGAGGAAGCTTCTTATTAGTAGGGAAGGAAAGAAAGAAAATAAAATACCATCAGAGTGGGTTTTCCTAATAAAGAAGAAGAGGAATGAAGAATATAAGCCATGGGCAGGATCCCTGGGGCCAACCATGGGGGAGTCTTCAAGTAGAAACCATAGTCATATCCATAAGAGAAGCCTGGCAAGAAAGAAGGCATCGGACTTTCAGCCAGAGTCTGGAGTTTAACATCCTAAGTTCATATTTACAGTTAAGGCAAGAAGGTAGGTAATGGAGGCCGGACAGGGGAACCATCAGATCTAAGAAGAGGGGGCAAGTGGAAGCGTTGCCATGTGGAATTGGTTCAGGTGGATGGAGAGAGGAGATGACCAAATCATTGTGTAGTCAAGAGCACTGGCTCAGAAATCATCTACATTTAGCCCTTTTTCTTACACTTAGTTTGATCTTGGATGAGGTTATTTATCTTCCCAAACCTCATTTTCTTTCTCTTATGAACAATAGATGGGACCTCCAAGAATTTCTGTGGGGCTTACCTGAGATTTTTACATAAAGGATCTTGCACCATGTCTGCTGTTTACTAAGTAAATGGAAGTGATAGCTATTGCTATGCTGTTGAGGCAACTCCCTGCCTTCTTCAGGACATGCCTGAGAAGAGGGCAGGGCAAGGAAGGAAGGCAGGAGGCACGATGGATCCTGCCAGGAGGAGTAAGGATTGCAAGATGAGGTGGGGGATGACCTCCCCCCTATGGGTCATGCCTCAAGACCCTGTAGAGAAGGAATGTTAAGTAGCTTTAAAGGGCACAGTGGACATTTTCTTTAATATCTGGGTTGGGTTTGAGGCATCTTTTTAGGGATACTTTGATTTAGTGCTGGGTCCATCAGCCTTCTCTTATTTCAATCCATTTTTTTTTTTTTTGTGGTGATGAGCCCCCTCCCACCTGCCCTAACTGCAAGGGAAGAGACAGTCTACGTTGGGTCATAGGTAGATCTAGTCATCTGCCACCGTGGCTAGTTCAGGGATGGCTGTGTGACCTACAGTCAGGGAAGCACAATGAGCTTTCTGATGGACCCCTGGGAGAATCTCACTCTTTCCACAAGGAATTTGAAACTGAAAAGATGTAAGTTCTGAAAACATTTCACTTGTCTTTGACCATGATAGAAAAACTTGTCAAAAAATAATAATAATAAGCCACCATGAGGTGAAGCAAGTTGCAATTTAAGGTGAGAGAAATTAGAACTTATTGACATCATTTTAGCCCCTGATCAAGCCATACCTGCAGCTGGACGAGGCCTTGAAATGTGCGGTTGTATGAGTGGATAAATTCCCTTTGTGCTACAGGCAGTGTGGAAACGGGTTGGAGTTACACCAAGACTATTAACTGACAGAGTGGCCAATGGTTAGTGATTGTCCCACCCAGTTTGTTTATCGTCACTTCCCTTAGGTGCCAGGCCACTGCTTAGCTCACTTCCAGGCTCCAGGGAAATCCATCCTTAAACTCCAGACACTGAAAGTCTGGGCAGCAAATTTTTATCCCATCAATTCCATTTGGAGAGGCAGCAGGTGTAGCGTTTCATTACAGATGCTCCAAACCCCCGAGATCTTGCTCTGGGCTCTAATCTGCCTCCTGCCTGCTGGCGCTTGTCTGGCCTATTGAGAGACTACGGTTAAAATAGAATTTGTATAGATTATTTCCCGGCCAACAAAAGAATCTCCTTGTTATTTATTCACAGGGTCTAGTGTGCAATATAAATTTAGCCAATTTGCAGAGTCGGGCTCTCTGATCTTGCGAGAGCCAAAGGCTATTGTCTGCTTTTCACGCGACCGTGGAACTCCTGCTGGAAACCACATTTCTAATTGCAGGAGGGTCAGAATGCAGGGAGACTCCTGCTTCCCGGGCTCATGGAGCATAAGGAAGCAATGTGTTCTGAGTGCCCAGAGACCTTCTGACTTCCAGATTGTAATCAAACTGAACGCTCACTTGGTCCACCCCCTGTGGAGAACCACTCTGGAATCCTCGCCGAATGCATGTGGCAGGAACAGAAGTGGGCACTGGCCAGGAGATGTCCCAGAATTGGCCCAAGATTATACAGCCCAGGATTTCGGCTCAAACTGCCACTCCAAAAAGTGCCCTGTGGGAATGTGTGGTTGCGGGCATCGCAATCTCAGAATGGCAGAACTGCTGCTCTAGTCATCCCAGAATTCCCAAAGTCACCAACCTACTTCTAAAGGTATGTCCAAGTTTATAGTAATCAGTTGGTATTTATATTCTTATATGTTTATTAAAAATACCCAGTAAATATTAGAAAGGTATAAGGAAATAATCATACTACTGAGAGATGGCCATTATTTATTTAGATGGTATGTCCTTGAGCAGTGCTTGGCCCACAGGAAGCCCTCCCTTGGTGTTAGTTATTATTGTTGTTGTTGCTTACAAAGACCAGTGGGAACTATTTACATTGCTTCATATATGGCTTAATCCCTCTTAACGTTGAATGAATGCCCATGGCATGAAAAAGACTTCCATTGCATTATTTTCAGTGGCAGTATGATAATTTTCCATTATATAAATATACCATAATTTATTTACCCAAATCCCCTATTGTTGGATATTTGGGCGCCTTTCTATCTCTATCTCTATCTCTATCTCTATCTCTATCTCTATCTCTATCTATCTATCTCTATCTCTATCATCTCTATCTCTCTGTCTCTAACTCATTTTTTTTCTCTCTATTGTTATATGTTTGCTATAATAAAGAGTACTGTGCTAAACATAGAAAAAAAAAACCTTTGCACTCTATTATGGCTCCGAAGGTAAAGATGCCTGGAAGTGATACCTCTGGGTCAATGAACTTGAGCATTATAAGATGTCTCATACATCCATATTGCCAAATTATCTCCAGGAACCTTCCAGGATTTATACTCTCACCAAATAGTAAATAAGTAACAGTTCCTGTTTCTAGCCACCCTTACCAAGCTATATTACTCTCCTTGAGTGCCTTGTTTTTAGATGCTATTATTCTTAGGTACCAAAGGATTCATGCCATTTCTATGTTTGGTGGAAAAGACTGTGGCATTGTCTTCATTTGCAAGAGGACTGGCTTTGAAGTCGCAGGGCCTGTTGTCCTATCTTCTAAGACAGGCAGGTTTAATTGTCTCTTGCTTCATAACAAAACACCCCAAAGCTCAGTGACTCAAAACAATAATCAGTGTATTACAGCTTGTGGTTCTGTGGGCTGACAGCCCAATTGGGTGGCTCATCTGCCCCACATGGTGTTGACTGACTGACACTGAAGTAGTCTGAGGGCATGATTGGGCTGGACCCACCCAGATGGCTCTCGATCGGTGCTGATGCTCAGCTGCGGGCTCAGCTGGGAATGAGCATCTCGGTTCTTCTCCGTGTGGTCTCTCCACATAACTTTGGTTCCCCATGTGGCGTCTGACTTTCAGAAGCAGGGAATAGAAACTGCTAGTTTTTTGACTTTTGAGTTTAGAGTCCCAGAATGTCACTCTGCCACATTTTTCTTGGTCAAAGTCACAAAGCCAGTCAAGATTCAAGGATTGGGGAAATGTGTTCCACTTTTTCATGTTACAGGTAACATGTATGTGCAGGTGGGAAGGGATTGTGTGTGTGTGTGTGGGGGGGGATCTTTGAAGACTAGCTAATGAGGGCAGTAGGAAGAAATGGAAGGAATACAAACTTCAGAGTCAGGTGGCTTTGGATTTCAACCTTGTCTCGGACCCTGCTGTGTTACTTTGGGCATATTACTTAACTTCTCTGAGCCTTAGTTTCTAAGTCAGAGAAACAGGAATAATCTCATGAGAGTGGAACGTTGTACATGTGTGTATATTTAAATGTACAGTCATGTGTCACTTAACAATGGGGATATGTTCTGAGAAGTGCGTGGTTAGGTGATTTCATCATTGTGTGACATCATGGAGTGCACTTGCACAAACCTGGATGGCGTGGCCTGCTACACACCTGGGCTATGCGGTACAGCCTGTTGCTGCTAGGCTCCAGACGTGCACAGCGTGCACGGCAAAGGCAGTTTGTTTGCGGCGTTGAAAGACAAGGCTGGGCCTCACTACAATGTTGAATTTACTACTAGCTCTGGGAGGTTGAAATGATTCAAGAATCTTATTCATTACATAATGTGAAAGTAACTGGTGTGTCTGCGAGTGCTGATGGTGAAGGAAAATTACTTGCCAGTATAGTATACTTGGCCTCTTTAAGGGTGAAAGTCCTTCCAGGCATCCGTTTCCAGAATAGCGAGGTTTCATCCATATGAATACGACCTTGCCAGGCGATAGGGATGTTTCAGTTGCATTCTAATCTTATGGACCACTGTCCTGTATGTGGCCTGTTGTTGACTGATGTGTTATACAGTGCATTACTGTGTGTGTGTGTGTGTGTGCGTGCGTGTGTGTGTGTATACACATATATCTGCATCTCTGTCTATCTATGGATTCTCCATCTGGATTCTATGAATAGCAAGCACAGTGGTGACAGTGCAAGTTATTATTGCAGTTCCTGGCTTTGCTAATTTCTAGCTCTGTGGCCCAGGGAAGCTATTTAATCTCTGTTGCCTCATCTGTAAAATTGTAATAAATGATATCTCACAAGGTTGTTAAGAAGGTTAAATGACATAATGTTGCCCCTTAGCCTTATTCTAAATATCTTATTTCTTTCTGTGGATTTGGAAACCAAAAACAGATATGTCTTGTTAAACATTATTTATGAGGATTCTTAGCGGATAATAGCAGACCTTCATTTTCCTTGATTGAAAACTATAACTTCCTTTTTTAAAAAAATACTTATTGATTTGAGAGAAAGAGAAAGAGAGAGAGAGAGAGAGAGAGAGAGAGAGAGAGAGAGAGAGAGAAAGAGAAACATTGATTTGTTGCTCCACTTATTTATGCATCCATTGGTTGATTCTTGTATGTGCCATGATCTGGGATCAAATCCACAACCTTCACATATCAGGAGGACGCTCTAACCAACTGAACTACTGGCCAGGGCCTTCCTCAGATCTTCTATCAGGATGTATAGAAAATCCAGACAATTTGAATTTTTGTGTTCACTTTCGAAGTAAATGTACACATAGACATCATGGTATAGCAGGGTGAGGAAAATTAAAATCTCACCATCTGCTAGCAGACGTCATTCTAGGGAAAGGTTGATTGCTTCCCAATCCACAGTAAAAGTCTGCTCTATGCAGATGTTCTGCAGAAGGGTCTTTTTTTTATATATGAGGGGAAGAGAGGTGGTGGATTCAAGTTATTAAGAGAAGTCTTGTGTCACAGATTTGAGGTGATGCCAAGGGCAGCATATATATATATATATATATATATATATATATATATATATAGATAGATATAGATATAGATATAGATATCTCTCTATATCTCTATATCTCTATGCACAATCTCAGTCCATCTTAGCAGAGAAAAGGGTGCCTCATAAAAGTATATGCCTTGGAAATCATGGGAATCTCAGGAAGGACAGGATGTGAGGTTGGACTTCAAAGTAATTTTATCTAGATCTTTAAGGAGGTCAAAATGGCCCTAAATACTTTCTGTTACTCTCAGAAATGAGGCCATTGTGAATTAGCAACTCAGAGAGAGACTTTGCCCAGGAAGCACATTCTCTGTGTCTTTCCTTTGTCATCTACATGCAGATCCTTTCACCAAACCCCTCTCCCCAATAGGCTTCCAGGTAGATATAGCGGATTGAACACATACATTTGCCTCCATTCCTCTCTGGAGACTCCCACTTCAATGGCACCAAAGGGATAAAATGTTATAAATAGTGAGAAACTTGAACTCGATGGGGAAAAGAGAATAAGAGGGGAGACAATAATGGATAAGAAATGTCAACCAAATGTTGAGCAATGGAATGTGGATCAATGAATGGCAACTGAAGTAACAGAGTGAAGAAAACTAAAATCTAAGGACTTGTCAAGGGGGTATATAAATAAAAATCAAGGTGGTTTAGGTCACAGAACCTCAGGAAGTTCAGGAAGTTTCAGTGATTGGAGGTACCAATTACGTCAGAATCATGAGCAAAAGGCGTTGGTAACAGGAGAGTCCGTTGATAGACTCCCAGATACCCAACCCCATCTTGTGAAAGCAAGCACAGAATGGGAGGTAAAGATCTGGAAAAATTGAATTAGGATGGCTCTTTTTCCAGAAATATCAAGCACAGAGAATAATGAGCGTGCTAGGCATGGAGAGAAAAGGATTGAATGAAAGTCAGTGTACTGAAGGGTGAGGCTGCCCAGCCCTCTTTCCCTGGACCCCTGGAATACTGGCAGCCAGAATTACACCTCAAGATAGAAGATTAGAAGACTCTTCCTGAAAGAAACAGAGAGGACCAAGAAAAAATAACTACAGAGACTGGCACTTAGGATTATCCCAATGGGATGGCTTGGTTCATGAGAGTCAGATTCTTTTATGAATGTCAATTGATGAACCACATCCACAGATCCTCCAATGAGTGTGTGTGTGTGTGTGTGTGTGTGTGTGTGTACCTCATTAAAATATTAACTCATATTAGCCACTTGAGAAAAGTCTTCAACATGGGAAGAAAAACAAAACATACAAATAGTTAACTGGAATTTGAGGAAAAACAGAAGCCATGCAGGAAGCCAGAGAAAACTTCAAATAATAGTGAAGATCCTTACAGAAATTAGAGAAAATATCTCATCAATGCAACCAAAGTAGGATGCTATAAAAAATGAAATATAAGAGAGCAAGAAACAAGTCTTAGAATTTAAAAATATGGAAGATGGGACAAACTTTCAAAAGCATAGTTGAAAGAGAAAATTCAGGAAATTTCCAAAAAGGTAGAAACAAAAGTCAAAGAGATGGAATTAAAAATAAGAGTAGAGAAACAAAAGTAGAAGTTGTCTACATAACTACCAGAAATTGCAGAGAGAACACAGAAACTGGCAGGGAGGTGATAATCAAAACACGGGTGCTATCAAATCACCCAGAAATGAAAGAGATGAAGCTCCAGGCTATAGCGATTCATTGAGTATCCAGTAAAATAAATTTTAAAACTCATTATAAGCCACACAATTTTACAATTACAGAATGCTGAGGAGGCAGAGATAATCCTAAAACCTTCAAGGGAATAATGACAGATCACCTGTAGATTATGAAGAAAAAGGAATTGACAATGGACTTCTCATCAGAAATACTAGAAGCTAGAAGACAAGAGATCCATGCTCTCAGAATTATAACCTAGAATTTGATATCCACACAATTACTCAAGAGCAAGGATATAATGAAGACTGTTTTCAGACATGCAAGGACTCAAACATTTACCTGAAATGTCAGAGGATGTGCCTTGCTTTTAAAAAAAAATGAAATAAAAAAATTTAAAGAGAAAATATGGAAGCATGGAAATGGGATTCTAAAGAGCAAGAGGTTAAAGAAAGTCCCAGAAGGATGGGAAAGTGATGAAGGATAGGAAGGGGTGGGTGATGCAGGGTGACAGTTATGGAGCAGATCTGGAGAGCTAGATGACACAGGTGTCTTGGAGGGGCGCCTCCTAGGTAAAGGACGGATAGCTTACTGATGAGTTTTATCACATTCAGATTTGTTTGGAGTTCTGGTGGAGATTTCTGGGAAGAATGCATGTTAGATGCATATAAAATCAAAGGGAAGGGCAGTCACTTCAGGAAGAACTAAACCTGTATGGGGAGAAATGGAATCATTGTATGCTACTTGGCTCAATGGCTACAGTGATGCACATTCTAATTATTGGTATAACAGAAGATGCAGTATTACAGAATTGACAAGATGAGAGTATGTGGTGGGGGAGAGAGAAAGGGAAAGGGCAGGAGAGAGAGAGAAGGGGAGGGAAGGGAGGGAGGGAGAGAGGAAGAGAAGGAAAGGGAAAGGAGAAGAAGATTACATCTTCCAATACCATCAACAGGAAGTTAAAATTGACAAATTAAGAAACAACAGTATAAACCTGTTATTTAGAATATGGAGGGAAACTACCCGGAAGGGCTAAAAGTTAATAAACATTATTTCCTCTGAGGAGCAGTATTCAGTGGTGGTGAGGGGTGAGCAAGAGGATGCTGTTTTGCACTTAAGCCTCTTCATACCCTGACTTTTTGAACTATAAACACACAATATTCCGATAACAGGAAACACTAAGTTCAGAAAAGAAGCCCTCTCAGAACAGGCTCTGGCCACTGGTACTGGAAGGTGAAACTTGGCGAGACCCAGCACCATTCCACATGTGCGTGGAGCGGTCACAGGACGTGCATTTTGTGCCAGACTTTCTACTCCATATGACGTCTCATGTCATCTTCCTACCAGCTTTTCCAGGTTGGCACTTTTGTCTTCGTTTTGCAGAAACTGCTACCCTGGACATTAAGGAACCCCGTGAGTGAATCTCAGAACAAGGACTCACGCTCACGTTCGTGTGACCCCCAAGTCATGCTTTGCCTCTCAGCCCAGCTGCCTTTCTACAGTTGGTGTCTATTTATGCTCCAAACTTACCACAGAATAATATAATTTTAAGTTGATAAAAAGCCTTACAAACCATCTGGCTTAGAGCATTTCGTTTTGCCGGTGGGTAACTTGAGGTTCTGTCACTTGACCGAAGAGACAAGTTCATTAGCAGCTGACCTGGCCCAGGAGCTGCAGCTTCTCTCCAGCTGCATTGCATGCCGTCAACATTCCGGGACAGTCAGGAAACTGGGACTCCTCCAGTGAACAGAAACCACAGCTATTTGTTCACCCCCAAGAGTAAGCAAACCTCGCTGTTTCAAGAAGAGAGAAAGGGGGGACTCCGACCATGGACATTTTCCAGGGCCCAGCAGTGCCAGCCATGGGCTTGCTTTCTCTGACCTGTCTTCAGTACCTGCCTAACATCCCGGGGAAGCCCCCCTCATCTTTACGAAGTGACATGTGGCGAGAGCTCCCCAGGGACAAGGCTCTCCAAGGAGAGAGTCACCTGCTCCTTCTACAGGGGCTTCCTGGCACAGGTCAACACGTGAACCCCACCCCGGCCAGTGTGGCTCCATTTGTTGGGCATCGACTGGTGCACCTAAGGGTCACCAGTTTGATCCCCAGTCAGGGCACATACTCAGGTTGCGGGTTTGATCCCCGGTCAGGGTGCCTGCAGAAGGCAGCTTCTCTGTGAGTAGGTCTGCTGCGTTAACTCTGTGACTGGGGAAAATTCCTTTCAACTCTGGGCCTCTGCTTCCTTGCTGTAAGAAAAGTTAGTTCCGTCTTCTTCCTGACAATGAAATTCATGAAGACAGATGACATTACTCAGGCAGAGTACTCAGAAGACAAGGTGCTATATAAATACCAGGTAGCACTATTGTTGCATTAATAATAAATATCTAAGAGATAAATCCTTGATTTTTAAAAACAAATAATGCAAGACACCCAGCGTCACCTGTCACTTAGTGAGTGTTGTGCTCTCTCCCTGAACTAAAACACGCAGTGCTTTTAAGAGCTTCATGTTTTAATATTCTGTAACTTAAGAAATCAAGCACATAGCTTTAGGATTAAATATTAAAATATTAAATATTAAATTGGACAGCGGAAATCTATCACAGACTTGAACCTGCCTGGTTTACTCAGGGTCTCTAGGTGCCTTCTGAAAGCCAAGCACTGTTCATATTCACTGAGCTCATTTCTTTCTTTCCTTCTTCCTCTTTTATTTTCTTTGCCAGACATACAGGCACCATATACATGTTTTATTGATCAATCTTGAAGAGTTGAGTGAAATAGACCAAATACTTGTGTCTGTACTAGAAATAGCCTGTGTAGCATATGTATGTAGGGGTTACATTTAGTAGACACAGCCAATTAGTCAGAATGTGGGAGTCGGGGCATGCGCTGTCTCCTTGGTCCATGCCTGTCTTTTTGGCTCCTCCTGACAGCGGCTTCACAAAGCTTGCGTTGCCACCCTGGTCCTGATGTTTGTGTGCATTTTCTTGGCCACAGTGGTCTGCCAACCCTCCGGGTGTTGTCATCATCTAAGCTCCAGTACTCAAGTTAGACCCTGAGAACCTGTTTATTTGATTGAAGAAGTCTGGGTTTTCTCTACTCGAGGAAAACAACTTCCAAGTTTATCTTCGCTCTGTCTGCCTCCCCTGTCTGAGTATCAGACCCCCTGTGTAGAGAGTCAGAGCCTTCTGCTCTTCAAAATCCTTTTCTGGGAAGTGAGCTGATGCTAGTCATTTATAATTCACTCGTGGCCTGACGCATGAAAATTCGAGCAAGTATAGGCCTTCCTTCCCCCAGCTGCTGGCACCGGCTTCCCTCCTCTGGCCACCAGCAGGCCCCCGGGCTCCTGGGCTGACTTCCCTCTGGCCCCGGCTTTGTCAGGAAGGACATCCAGGATGACATCCAGAAGACATCTAGTCTAATTAGCATATTACCCTTTTACTATTATAAATTCTTTAGATAAACCACGTGGTTTAGTGAAAAAAAAAACACAAAAAACAGAGAGACCAAATTCCATTGTTTAGCTGGATGAACGAGAGAAAGTTATTTTACTTCTGAAACTGTTTCCTCTTCTGTTAAAGAGGATGGGAGAATTAAATGTAATCATGTTTACATGGCTGGCACTTTACCATTTACAAGCTTGGAGGTAGAAATCGAGTCACATTTTGTTTAGGGATATGATTAGCAAAATCTCCAACCCCAGTGCTGGCCTGACAATAACTCCTCGAAGCATGTGACAGGGCGTGTGGAGTGGGAGGAGGAGGAAGGACAAAGTGTCTCTCTCTGAGGTGAAACCCAACCACAGTTGCTCCATGCTTTCCTAGGCTGGAGTTTCACTTACAGGTCTTCATTTTATACACACATGCACAGCCAATAATCCAAAAATACAGCTGTAGTGCTCAGAGGGTTGGGACGCTTGAAATTTCCAGGCTTAGCCACAATCTTTGTGCAGAATCAGTGCCTATGGCTGTTGAGATCTTGGCACTGAACCAAGATAACTGGTCTGATTTCCCTTTTATTTCATGGTGGGTCATGAAGAGGGCCTTTTGTATCTTTTCAAGGTCACTGGTTATTCAGGGCCATCTTTGCCATCAGAGATAGTCTACTGTCACAGAAACTCAAACATGATAAGGGGTCAGATCTTATGGGAAAGTTCCCTATGGGAATTTACTTATTTCTTCTCCAATTACCATTGAATTCCATAGCCCAAAGAGTCACAGACCGAGGTATATTTGTTAAACCATAACCTTGTCCTGACAACATATATAAAACATGGCACAGTAGCAGGTGCATGGCTTACTTTTTACTTCCCTTGGAATACATTTATAATTAGCTTCTTCATTTATCCAAAATTTCCCCATCTTTCCAAGCTCAGACCAATGCCACCTTCTCTGTGAGATTTTCCTAGATACTCTAGATCCCAATTGCTTATTCTCTCTCTCTCTCTCTCTCTCTCTCTCTCTCTCTCTCTCTCTCTCTTCTCTCTCTCTCTCTCTCTCTCTCTCTCTCTCTCTCTCTCTCTCTCTCTCTCTCTCTCTCTCTCTCTCTCTCTCTCGATTCTTTAATTAGCTAATTAACCCATTTCAATCCCCCTATACACATATCCTTATATATTGTCTCATAGTGTTGGAACTATGCAAGCAACAGTAACAACATTAAATAAACACAAAGTAATTTCTACTCCCTAGACTTTATTTAGACCAAGCCCTTTACCTATGTTATTCATTAACAGGTTATTTATTGAGCAGATACCCAAGCAGCTGGTGCTGTCCTGGGTGCTGAATTTGCAGAGGTGAAATATGCTTGGTTCCTGCATTCTTGGACCAATGGTCTTTTTTGGGGGGAGGGGGGCATTGGTTAATAAAATTATTTGGTTTCAAGTGTACACTTCTATAATACATCATCTGTATATTGTATTGTGTGCTCACCACCCCAAGTCAGGTCTCCTTCCATCACCATTTATCTGCCCCATACTCTCTTCTACCTCACCCCCACTCCCTTCCCAGCTGGTAAAGGCCGTGGCAGATTATAGCCAATGGCCTGATTCTGAATGGTCCATGAGCTAGGAATGTTTTTTATTTTATTTTTTACATTTTCATAGTGGAGAGAGAGAGAGAGAGAGAGAGAGGAGAGAGAATATGAATATGAATATGCAGCACAGACCTCATGGGCCCACTAAGCCTAAAATATTCACTATCTGGCGTTTTTTACAGAGAAGCCTGCTGACCCCTGTTGATTGCACTTTATTTTCCCAGTTATCCTGCAAGACAGATTTTTCATTATATGCATTTGACTTATGAGGAAACTGAGGTTCAAAGAGGTGAACTGTCCTTTCCTAGATGACTCAGCTAATCCTTTTCTGAGCTGGCAGTTCAGGCTAGAATGTGTTTGGTTTATCTGTGGCCAACAACCTTTTGCATATTCTAGATTAGGAGGGAGAGACTAGTGTGCAAGTCTTAGCTCTGCCCAGTTCAGCTATGGAAACTCCTTATCCTCCTGCAGCCATGTTCTTAATACTATTAATCCATCACAGGGGAGTGAGGAACCTGTGCTTTGAAAAAGAAAAAAAAACAGCTGAGCAAAATAGAGACAGACTCATAGATAGAGAGCAAGCCAACAGCTGTTGGGGAGTGGGGTGGCTTGGAGGCTGGTTGTGGTGGTGGAGAGATTGAGCAAAAAAGAAAATAAAGTGGAAAAAACTCATGGACTTGGACAACAATGTGGTGATTGCTGGGGGAAGGGTGTTGCAGGGAGGTGGGGAGGATACAGGGGAATAAATGGTGATGGAAGGAGACTTGACTTAGGGTGGTGAACACACTATACAGTGTACAGATAATGTGTTATGGAATTTTGTACCTGAAAACTATATAATTTTGTGAACCAGTGTCACCCCAATAAATTCAATAAAAAGAAAAAAATAAATAGAAGTCAACTGCTGATGGGATCAAGAAAAATAGACTTTCAGGATAAGGTAGGAAGAGTGGTCTTAGAATCAGGAACCTTCATTTTAGTCCTCTCTGGGCCTCAGAATACATACACTACAGCAGGTGGATTGCTTGACTTCTAAAGTTGCTCCCAACCTGAATTCCTCCCAGGGGGCAGGTATCCTTTATTCCAATTGGATTGTGCTGATTTCACTTCACCTCACCAGTGGCCGCATCATAACTGCTGACCAACCGAATAATAGTTAAATATTTAATTTGAATGTTTTATAATTGGGAAGGTATAATGTCCTATCCAGATATCTAAAAAGTCTTGTGTATTCTGTTGGAAGGGTTGTTGGCATTATTTCACGTTATCCTAGCTCAGGGGTGGGCAAACTTTTTGACTCGAGGGCCACAATGGGTTCTTAAACTGGACCGGAGGGCCGGAACAAAAGCATGGATGGAGTGTTTGTGTGAACTAATATAAATTCAAAGTAAACATCATTACATAAAAGGGTACGGTCTTTTTTTTCAATAGTTTTATTCACTTCAAACAGGCCGGATCCGGCCCGCGGGCCGTAGTTTGCCCACGGCTGTCCTAGCTTGTACTTTGTAATCAGGAGGGCAGAGTCAAAGGCATTCAGAACGAGTGGTGACTAATTCCTGGTAGTGACCACTGGCTGTCCCCACCCTGTGCTCCCTGCCCCCAGGATATATAAACTGATAACAACTCAGCCACCAGTCTTTACTCTGACCCCCAACCATGCTAACGTGGGTTAATAATAGAAAGCGTGTTTTGTGCATTTTCAATGGAGGATGTGCTTGTTGAGGTATCTAACTTGTGCTTGTGTGGCCCAGGGAGATAGGCACCCATCTGTGTTTTAGAGCCCCAGGTCTGGTCCTCATTATCCTGTCCAGGTCCTGCATGCCTGGATGAGATGGTGGAGGACATGCTTGGGGAAGTAAGAGGTTTGCTGTTTAATGGGAACAGATGATTTGCATCCCCAAATCTTTGTGAGGATCATGGCTCTTGTCTGAGGAGCTTTAAAAAACACCAAGGCCTAATATAAAGTGGGAGGGGAAAGAGGAAAACAGAAACAAAAAGCACCAAGGCCTGGCTCTTACACCTAGAGATTCTAATGTAATTGATCTGAGGAGCAAACATCCTGAAAGCTCCACTGGTTTCCAAATGTGCCCGTCGGTTCGAGAACGCCCATTACACATAGATCCCATTACACTAATCAAGTATCTAAGTCTGGGTTACCCAATACAAGATAGCATTCAGCTCCTATGCATTTATGTACAAATTATGTACGCATGATGTTCTAAATATTTGATTCTTTCAATGTATAAAGATTCAGGTTTTGTGGATTCTCACAAGGAACCGCAGTGTAAAACAGGTTTTACTCTTTCTGATTAGCTCATTCTGAAATACCCGGGCAAAACTGAGGGGAGGTGAGCACAGACAGCCACCTTCCCATGCTGTTCCTAATGATTTCCGTGCTGTTTCTAATGAAACCCAGTTCAGTCATGTTCACGATTTTTTCAACCACACTTTTGGACAAACATTTCATATTATTGTTTTAAAGTACAGATTTTTAAAATTGACTAACCCTATCAATTTTGTTTTCTGAATTGAAATTTTGTTTTATTAAATCCAATTTGGCAGCATTTTGGTGAACTACACAGTCTGCAGGGGAACCCCCCCCCCCCACAATGCCTTGTTTTTGTCACAGAATCATGGCTGTAGTGGCAGAAAAGACAGCTTTGATGGGCTTCACTATGTGTCTCGTGGAAGCCATACCAAGCTTTGGATCAAGGGCTGCTGACGGCTGGGGCAGAGCAAGATAGGTATTGTGGGGAAATGGATTCTGATCCGGGGAAGTGGGTACCAAAATTACCCATAATGCCACTATCACATCATGTCCAATTGCACGATCCTTATAATCAGAAGGAAACAAAAGAAAAAAAAATGTCCAGCACATCTAATTGTGTGATCCCATTAGTCTGAAGCGGTGAGTCAAGGGCTTGTTCCATAATGAAAAATGCCTCTGGTGGCAATCTTCGGTATTGTGCATGCAGGCCTGCACAGAGTGTGCATTCAAAAGCCCCACAGGGGGTCCGCGGGGTCCGAGGAGCCAGTGATGCAATTAAGGGAATGGGCTTATTTTTAGAAAAAAGTACCCAAAGCGGCCTGTAATTGGTGCACCTTGTAAAGACATGGCTGTAAGCTGATTGTGGAGTCCTGGTCTTCTGTGGAAACAGTAAGGGCTTAGGATAACTTGATACATACATGATTTCATTCTGCAGATGACATTGTTCTCAATCTGATTAAATGACATTAATTGGGCATTAACTATGTCTCCAGTGCGGAGTTGGGTAGCAGGGATAAGGGACAAACTCACAGACCTTGACTTCAGTCTGCCGACAGCCTGGCAAGGAAGGAATCTGTAAGTGACGGATTATAACTCCATGTGTTAAGGGGGGCGCATATGCACGGTGCACGGGGAGCTCACAGAGATGGGATGGTTGTCTCTGTTTGGAGAAAGGGGTGCTTGGTCAGAGATAGTTTGGTTTGTGGCCCAGACACACACACTCAAAGGAGGACACAGAAAGTGGAGCCGTTGTAAAGACAGAGAGACTCATGGAGACAACTTCAGTAAGCCTCGTGGAAACTGAAACCATCCGGAACTCTCACTCTGTCTGTGACCACATCATCTCTTCTCTCCAGTGCCACTGCTCTTCTCACTCACCTTCCTGCACACGGTCTACAGGAGCTTCCGGTTCAGCTTTTCCTTCCGTTCCCATGCCTCCTTTCCCGACTCCCAGGAGAGGGAAGGTGATTGGGTTCCCTGGGGTCCCGTGCCTGCTCTAGTCCAGTTAGTTGAGGTGAGGGAGTGCATTCAGGCAGGTGCTGTGAGCTTTGTGCAAGGCCAGTTTTTAAAAAGCCAGTATAAGAAAGGAGGAGTTGGTGGAGCAGTCACCATCTAGGGTCTCTGTGTCTTGGGCATCAGACTAGTTCCTAAACTATAAAGTAACTGGGTAAGAGGTGGTTTATACCCAACCATATGTACGTGCACACACTTGGGAGTTATTCGCTGTTTACCAGCCTGGAGTTACCCAGTCCTGGCAAGTCCGGGGCTGAGGAAACTCTGTTTTGCCATCGGGTGATGACAAGGCTCAGCAGTGACTCCCCTAGCAACCGAAAAATGGGCTGGATCTCGAATAGTCTGAGAATGCTTAGAAGCTCTTGTTTTGTTCATAATGCAGCATAGCATAGGTTGCACTGTGCTATTGTAGATCTAGCTGTTAATTGAGCACTTACTGTTAAACACTTCAAGAACTGTAGGGCAAGTGATATGGAGACTGTCATATTCTTTTCGAAGCTGTTATGAGAACACTTAAGCAGAGTACAGTAATTGTTTAGAAGGAAAGTTTTGACAAATGATTTGGGTAACAGTAGATGCTCAAGAAATACGGAGGAGGAGATGTCAGTGAATTCGGTGGCTTTTTAGGAAATTAAGGAGGGAGAAACACAGTCCTCGGACAGAAAGGAAGAAGGGACTTTGGTTAAAAGAAAGCTCACAGAGAGATTTTGGGTTGTTGAACTTAATATGCAAAGTAAAATTATAATTTATTTACTCCATGGACTCTTCGGTACATTTGACATTATTCACTAATGCACTTATGAGAATTCTTTTTAGGGCCCTTTAAGAGGATACGAGGGGGCAGCTCATATCTAGACCACCTACGTATGGGAAAATGCATGGACTCAGCTCTCAAGTTGCTTACCATCAGCCACCAGGGGCTTTCTCAGTTCAATACTCTTGGTTCGGAATTTCTGCTGCCCTTGGTGAATGTCATCAGCCTCAAGAGGTGACTTTGGATTTTTTTAGATATCTCTCTGTCTGTCAATGTTATAAGTTAATCAAAAGTATCTAAACAACACACCAGCCCTAACCAGTTTGGCTCAGTGGGTAGAGCGTTGGCCTGGGAACTGAAGGGTCCCAGGTTCGATTCTGGTCAAGGGCATGTACCTTAGTCGCGGGCACATACCCAGTGGGCAGTGTGCAGGGGCCAGTTGATCGATGTTTCTCTCATTGATGTTTCTAACTCTCTATCCCTCTCCCTTCCTCTCTGTAAAAAATCAATAAAATATATTTTACAAAAAATAACACACCAGTTGGGTGTGGGAGCATCAGAACACAACAACATTCACTAAATTCCTGTTTTGAAATATACACTGTTTTAGTGTTGGAGCACAAAGTGGAAAGATACAGAGCGCTTGCTCCCTAGAGATTCACAGTCTATTGGTGAAAACAGACACATAAACATGTAAAAATATAAGCCATAAAATGAATCAATATCACACCCTAATTGAACTTCTGTAAGGAAAGAATCTTTAACGCACATTGACGCATTCCAAGGGCAGCAGAAATTCCGAACCAAGAGTATTGAACTGAGAAAGCCCCTGATGGCTGATGGTTAGTGGACATTTCTGACAGCGTCACTATTAGCTCTATTGATAACGCTTGGGAGAGGTCAGGTTTTGCAGACTTTCTGCCCACCAAGAATAGCAAGGAATCGATCAATTCTGAGCATGTGCACAATGTCAGCACCCAGATAGGAGCACAGTTGCTTTCCCCGGGAAGCTCTCCTCCCCCCAAGTCAGTGTCCTGGGAAATCCACGTACAACATCCTCTAGTTCAAGCATGTCAAACTCAAAGGCTAACATGGGCCAAATAAACAAGGCATGCAGGCCTCGAGTTTGACATGCCTGCTCTAGTTAGACGTTGGACTCTTTGAATACCTTGGACCCCTGGCTTTTCAGTGGCTCAGTCTTTTGTACCTTCAGTCTGAGCTCAAATGCTAATCATTAAGGAAGGCTTTATTGACCACTTGTTTAAGGTAACACCCTTCCCCCTCACTGCATGAACACCATACTGTTCATTTCCTTCTTAGCATAATCTGAAGTCATTTTGGCATAATCTGGCATAATCTTGGCATAATCTGAAGTCATTTTGAGTATTATTAAGTTGTCTGTTTACCCCATGGAGTCACTAGTAAGTTTTACATTATTCATTAATGCACTTAAGAGAATAAATTCTTACAGGCTCCTTTAAGAGGATATGATAAGGCAGCTCATATCTAAACTCTTCAGGAAGGGACAAATGCATGCACCCAATTCTCAAGCGGCTCACCGTCATGTCTTCCAGCCCGCCCCCTCCCTTCCTAGGATAAAAGTGAGCACTATGACAGTCTCGCACGCAGAGCAAGGCTAGCGTAGACGGCAGCTTCTCGTGCATTAGAGAAATTTGCCCTGTAAACAGATGGCTGAGAACATGCCCACCTTCTTGGCAGGCAGTCGCATGGGTTCACAGCTTGGTGAGTGGATTCCACCCCTCCCTTGCCATCTGTGTGCAGCACAAGAACTTGGAAAACAGGGGTGGCAGCCACACTTGTCCACTGCTGTTTGGAATTGCTCGTGGTACCTAGCAGTATTCACTAATATTCGGTGAGTGAATGAGGCGCCCTGCAGTCCAGCAAACACTCCATGTTATACAGCAATATCCTTATCGCAGAGCACAAAGGAGCTCTGGGGAAGCTGTTGGAGACCAAGCTCCCTTCCACACAGGCCACATGGGGCCCGTCAGAGGCCCCCAGCTGGCACACAGCTTCCAGTAACCACCGAGGGTGACCTCTGTGACCTTTTGATCTTTCATAAATGCGCTAACCTCGGGGGTTGTATTTAAGGACTATTGTTCCTGCCCATTGACTTTACAGCACCCTGTATGCGGCCAGGTTGGCAGGTCTGAGCCTCCCAACTAATCACCCATCACCAAAGGTCCCGTAAGCAGCGACAAAGCCAGGCTCCTGCCTTTTCTGAATAGCAGAATCAGAATCTCGCCAGTGACTTGTGCCCATGCGAGAAGCCTCGACAACGGATCTGCCTCTGATGGAGATGTGAGGGAACTTTGCAAAGTAAAGAAAAACCCACATTGCTTCCCTCAATCAAAACTTCAAATGAGAACAGGGCTTTGGCAATTCATTCCCTGCAGAATTAACCTTTGTTTCTCAGTAGGCTGCTTCTAAGAATATGCATCCTGCCTCAAAGGAAATGAGAGAAGGTTTACAGAATGACTTGTGTGTTCACCACAAAGGAGGAAAAGCCGCAATGAAAGGGAGCTTGAAAAGGAGGCTTGTTTCCAGCTAACCCAGCCTCTAGAGAGAGGTCCTGAGATGCAAAAGCAATTATCAAAAACATGAATCTGAGTCACTACTCATGGGTGTGCCAACACCACTCCTTTGTCTGCTGTTCCTATAACTCACTCCCAGCAATGACAATAAACCCTGGGGGCTGGGAGGCAACCTCAGAGCCTGTAATCTCATTCCTGCTACTCTTTAGGAGTCAGCTTGGAACCTCCTGGTGGAAGCCTTCCTAGATTTGATAAGTGTGCTTCCTCTGTGTCCTCCCAACCCTGTGAGCTTCTTTATTATTGAATTTGTCACATTGAATTATAGTCATCTGTTCATTTGTCCAACGGTATTTTATTTGACTTTTTAAAAATCTTTACAGTCAAATACTTAGCACATTGTCTGGAATGAAATGACATCTCAGTAAGCTCTTAATGAAATAGTCAATGGACCATTCTATTAATGGTTGCTTATTGAACTCGTTCTATTTGTCGTCCATTTGCCGCACACTAGGAAAGTACACAAGGAATAAAATCACAGTAATAACGGTGGCAGCTATCATTTTGAGTGTCTGTTACGAGTCAGGCACCCTGCTAATTGCTCTACAAATAGTTTTCTCACTAATACCTTAAGGCCACATTATGATCTTCATTTTATAAATCAGACTGATGAACTGACTTCCCCCCAAAGCCACACAACAGGGAAAAGATAGAACCAGGAATTGAACCAACTTCCAAACCCCCTGATATTCATCTTCATTAACTGACTTCTCTGCCCTTAAGAAGCCTGAGATGCAATGGGGTGGGGCCCAAGGTACTATATGCACTTGAAGCATTAGAGAGCCAGTAGGTGCCACACTGTAGAAGTGAAGGCATAGGAATCAATGCAGCAAGAGTTCTCCGTGGATTGCCTTAACCATGGAAAGATTGATGGAGGGCCCAGGGTTCAGACTTGATTTCAAAATGGGACTTAAATATATGGAGGAGAGAAGGCAGAGTAGGAAAATGTACACTCATTAAGTACAGCAGGGGGGTATTGGTTAGGAGCTAGGGCTTTGGAACATGACCGAACCTGGGACTGAATTCTGACTCTGCTATTTAAAAATTTCTGTAAATTTTTGAAATTTGCCTTTTGAGCCTCCCCACGCCTATATGTAAAAGAGACATAACACTACACCAGGTAGTAGGTAAGAAGGCTTCCATATGCAAGTAACAGAAATGTTCATGAAAAATAGCAATGCCGAAATCGGTTTGGCTCAGTGGATAGAGTGTCAGACTGCGGACTGAGAGGTCCCGGGTTCGATTCCGGTCAAGGGCATGTACCTGGGTTGCGAGCACATCCCCAGTGGGGGATGTGCAAGAGGCAGCTGATCGATGTTTCTCTCTCATCGATGTTTCTAACTTTCTCTATCTCTCTCCCTTCCTCTCTGTGAAAAATCAATAAAATATATTTTAAAAAAAAATAGCAATCACAGAGCTCTATCCAAAGAGGAACTAGATAAAATGTAAGGACACATATGCATCTCCAGGTTTGTTGAGCAAGTCATGAGTGTTATCAAGGACCCAGGGTCTCTCTGCATATCTACTCTATAATTTTAAGCTATAAGCATCTCATTCTCATGTGCACAATAAGGCTGCAACAGCACCAGCTGTTACCTCCACATCAAGACAGGAAGAAAGGGGAAGGGAAGTTCCAAATCAATTCCTATTTTTTTCTGGTTATGTACCCCCATAGAATCTTATATTTCTCTGTTTCTCCTTTAAAATTGTTGAGTCACCATCAGATAACTTTAAAAAATAGTGTCTTTCTTCCCAACTAAAATGTCAACAACATGAAGGCAGGGCTGTGCTTGTCCCATCCAGCACAGTAGCCCAGTGTCTAGCACAGTATCTGGAACACAATAGAATCTCAATAAATATTTGTGGAGTGATTAGATAACTAACTGGGCAGATGAATGAATGAAAAAATTAGAAATCTGTTTAAGGTGGGCATGATGATGATTCTCCTCAAGTATGTGATGGGATGAGTGGCACATAAATAGGAACGATATTGTATCTCTGTTGCTCTGGAGATTAGAGCTCATGTTGTAGGGCATTTGGGATTTGGGCTCAGTGTAAGGAAGAACTTTCTAACTATGAAGCTGCCCTCAGTAGAACACCCTTAAGGTGTTCAATCAAGCCTGGAGAATTTCTTGCTCAGGCATATTGTAGAGGCATTCACACTTCATGTGCAGATTGAATAAAAGATTGCGGGAGACCCACCCTAATGCCGAGGCTATGGTTTCATGTGAGTACTCTCACAGTAGAATATAAAACTGTGGAACCATGAACAGAAGGGTTCAAATCCTAGCAATGCCTCTTACCAGCTGTGTGACCTCAGCTCAGAGTTGAGATGTTCATCTCACGAGGTTGGTGTGAGGATTAGCTTGATGTCATGTGGAGTGGAGGGAGCCAAATACCTGCTAGAAGCTTACTGACGCTCTCAGACAAATGTCACCGTGATGAGCTTTGGATGATCAGGGTAGACCTGCTACCTGCCACCACCACCAAGGATGGACAAGTTAATGGGGAGATGCTACTCAAAGGGCACAAGCCTTGTTATAAGATGAGTAAGTGCTGGGGACCCCATGTACAGCTTGGTGACTATCCTATATAATAAAAGGCTAATATGCAAATAGACTGAATGGCAGAACAACTGAACAACCGGGCACTATGATGTGCTGACCACCAGGGGGCACGTACGGAACATAGCAGGCGTCACCAACAGGTGGCAGAGGGCAGGACATAGTGGGCATCTGCCGTGGCAGGATGGTGAAGCAGGTGAGCGGGGGCTCCAGACCAAGGCGAGGTGCCAGTCGCTGTCATCGGGGTGAGCCTCTGATGGTTACTGAAAATTCTTTGCTCCTGCACGTTGTAGTCCCGCCCGGCACTCACACCTGCTGCCAGCGCTGGCCCCACTTGCACCTGCTTCCGGCGCCGGAGCTGCCGCTCACACCTGCTGCTGGTGCCCAGTGCGCCGGGTCCTATTGCTTGGTGCCATCAGTAAGTGCAAGCGGTGGCTGCCTGCCCTGATCACCCCTTAGGGCTTCTCCACCTCCCCCTGCTCCTGAGGGGTGATTGGGGCCTTCAGCCACCTTTCGCACCCACTGCCAGCGACGGCCCCGCTTGCACCCACTGCTGGTGCTGGAGCTGCCACTCGCATCTGCTGCCGGTGCCTGGTGAGCTCGGCGCTGTTAGCAGGTGCGAGTGACCGCTACTGGCCCCAATTGCCCCTGAGGGCTTCTCCATGTCCCCCTGCTTCTGAGGGGCGATTGGGGCAGCAGCGCTGCTCACACCTGCTGATGGCCCCAGCCCTGCTCGCACCTGCTGCTGGCGCTGGCCCCAATCGCTCCATGCCACCAGCGGGTGCGAGCGGGTCTGGCGCCATCAGTGTGTGGTGGGAACAGAGATGCCTGCAGACAGGGGACTGGGGACCGTGGCAAGAGGGGCCGGGCAGGGGCCAGAGGATGGGCCGAGACCCACCCCTGTGCCCATGGCAGCCTCGCGGCCCACAGTTTCTTTTGAGGTGCATGAATTCGTGCCCTGGGCCCCTAGTAGTTAATAATACTGTAGCTTATACTTGAAATTTTCTTAGAGAGTAGATCTTAAGTGTTCTCATTACACACACACACACACACACACACACACACACACACATACACGGCAACTATGTGAGGTGATGGATGTGTTAATTAACTGGGTTATATTAATCATTTCACAAATATCTACATATCAAGTCACATTATACACTTTAAATGTATACCATCTCATTTGTCAATCATGCCTCAATAAAACTGGAAAAAATAAAATGAATGGTATATACCTAATAACATTTATGCAGCCTGACTCCGAACCAGCTATTGCACACGTTGTGTTGTGCTGAGCAGTTCACATGCATTCTCCTTGACTCCTCCCTGAGCCCTGGGTGCTCTGCTGCTTCTCCAGTTTCCAGTCTCAGAAACTCAGCCTCAGTTTCCTCGTCTGCCAGATGAAGAAGAACCACCTAACATGTCAGGCCTTGTGAGGAATGCATGAGCGTATCCGCTCAGAGGCCTCCTGGGAGTGCCTTGCGTACGATAAACCCTGCAGAAACGGAGGCCAGGTCAGTGTCCCATTTCCAGATAGGTAAACGGGGGCCCAAGAGGTTTCCTCAGTCACAAGTCTAGCAATAGCCTCGACCAGGATCCACGCCCAGCCTGTCCTGACTGCAGCTGTAGGCTGTCTCCTGAGCTGTGTCACCTCTGACAGGCCATACACATCCGGCCCCTGTGCCCGATGACACCTGCTCTGCTCAGGGTGCAAACTGCCACTCATCCAGACGAGGCTGTCAGCCTCATGACAGGACAGAAATCAGCGGCCTCAGCTGGACACAAGCCTGGCCAGGGCCCCTCAGAGCCAGGAACAGAAGTATTTACTGGGATTAGCATTGCCTCAAAATCCCTGAGAGCCCGGGGCGGGGGGGTCAAGGAGTGGATAGTGAAGCAATCAATCATGACAAATTAGTGTAATGACACACCCTGCATGGCCTGCCACGAGCCCTGTGCATGTTACCCCCCAAAATGGCATTTAGCTCCCTCATGGGGACGGCCTTCCTTTCCTATCAGTAGCCTGTTAACGGCGCCTTAACAGCAATGATTAGGATGGAATGCTGGGGCAAGAGAGAGGACTGGTGTTTTAACATGTATTTTAATAAATAAGTGAATGTTATCTGTCTCCTAGCACTGAAGTGTCTAAACAGTGTTCGGGAGACCTATCAATCAGCTCTCCGGAGCCTGAGATCTCTTGAGCTCTCCCCCAACCCTCAGGCCCTTGGTTGCTATAGCAACCCCAAACCAGTAGTGGTAGCTGTAAACTTTAAAAATATGACTTTTTCCTGGCCGGCCATGCTTCTCTATCAATAGCGGAACCTTTGCCTGAATTCCAAGCGAGTGGGGGATTTTTGTTCTCTCTGGAATCTATAGCAACCAAAATTAGACTATAAATCATCTTAATGGTGCTTTTCAGAGAACTCTTTGCTGGATCAATTCAGATCATACAAGGTGGCAAGCTTCTGAACCCAGGCACTAATAATGGTCGTGTCAGAGACACATGGCAGGGAAGAAAGGGATTGGGCTGGATGCTGTCGGCGCTAATCCCTGGCGAGTGGCCACCAAACTTCTGTCCTGTATTCCTTGCCTCAGTCCAGTCAGTCAGCCTTTCGGCTGCTGTCTGAAGCCATCTCTCCAGGAGCTGCCTCAGAGTCCCCGGAAGTGACAGAATCCCACAGTCTCTGGGATTCTCCAGCACGTCACGTGGTTGTGGGGTTGTGAGACAGCCTGACCCAGTAGTCAGGAATCCGGGCTACTACCCCAGCTCTGGGTGTGAATCCAACACTGAGCAGCTGTGTGCATTTGGGAAGTGATGCAACTTCTTTAACTTTCAGTTTTCTCATCAGTGAAGCAGGAAGAACAACAGTGTTTATCTTCCATGCTGTTTGTCAGGATTAAACAAATAAGATTTGCCAGGCACCTACCAAGTGCTTGGCGTATAGTAAATGCCCAAAGAATGTTTGCTATTATATAGGGTGTAACATATTAACAGTTGTTGAATGTAAGTGTTCATTGTATGGACTTTCAACTTGTCTGCTTGTTTAGGAAAATGTTAAAATAAACGTTGGATAAAAAGAAAAACAGAGTCAAAATGGCCAGAGAGTAGCTTTCAGCTCCTCACTATGGCGTGGGTGGCTTACCGTGTGCCAGGCACTGTGTTCAGTGCTAAGATCACAGAGGTGACGAGAACCGGTGAGGTCCCTGTCCTCATGGAGCCAGCATTCAGGTGGGGGAGACAGAAAAGTAAACGTGAAGACCTAATGCACTGTGGGAGAATTATTCCTTGAGAGGCAGGCAAAAGTACTTTAGGAGCAAGCACAGGTGAGGGACAGTGAACTCAGACTGGGGACAGGTCTCTCTAAGCTGAGACCTGAAGGATGAGTGATGAAGTGGGTTAGCTAGTGACGGTGTGCGAGAGACAGGTGAGTGCTGGTGGCAGATGGGACATAAAAGCCCTGGCATGTTTGAGGACGTAAAAAAAACCTTCCTTCCTCTCCCAACCCTGCCCAAATGTGACCAGTCTTTCTAGGTTCAATTTTACTCCATTTTATTCAATGAACATTTATTCTCTCCTCTCTCCCAGGCTCTGTGCTAGGTAGGCACAGGGAATTGAGTTGAATGGATGATGGCTCACATTCAGTTCCTTAGGCTGTAATTTGCTGATCCCAACTTTAGAGCATATACAGTACCATTGAACTATATCCCACGTCTGTATCCCCGTCTCCATCAGCCACTGTCTGTGAGATTCTTCTGGGTGGGTGAGCTAAGTAATGGCCCGGACCAACCGTATCCTCTCTGTGCTTGGCCCCCTGCCCCCCACACACCGGGTGATCTACCTGGTGAGTTGTGTCAGCCGTGGGCCTAATGTCCAGAGATCCCCTTCACTGTGTCCAGGCAAGGTTCTGATTCGGGTTCAGGAGAAGGTGACTATCAAGTGCACGCTGCTTGGACTCGCCTTTTCTAAAAGGTCTAGCTTTGTAGTATTGGGCGTTGGCCCAGCTCCTAGCAATGCGATCCATTGCTTCCATTTGGCTAAAGAGCTGTCTCCTGCAGGAACTCCACCGAGAGGGAGAATAAAAGGTGGGACAGAACTGGGGACATAATTGGCCCCATATCACCAAAATAGCATCAAAATGCATCTTCAACCCTCATAATCTATTCTGTTCAGCTCAACGCAGTATGGGGAGAAAATGCTTCGAGAGCACTATCCTTCTGAGCACGCCACTTGCAAACCTCCCTTTCTCATTCCTGTGGCTGTGAAGGTGACTAGCCGTCGTCCTCTCCAGAGGATGCTGCTGATGTCCCACCGCGACTGTGGGCACCTCGCAGACGGCTTCAATTAGCAGCGCCTCCTCCTCAGAACCTCAGCTCTCCGCGGCCCGAGGGGCTTTGCTTGCGTGTTGGATCTGCCAGCACATAGGCAGCTCCTTGGAATTGAACTCCTTTCCCTCTGAAAGTGTTTAAAAACAGGCTGTCAGGGAGACCACCATGCTCACCCAGCCTGCTGCGATGCTTGTTGACCCTGTGAAGACTTTATTCCCATGGCCTACTTCCCTCTAAAGCGGAAGACTGCAAAGTTCAGGGGTCCTTTGAGTTTGGTGGGGTCACGACAGCTTCCAGATACGGGGAAAGTCCAACAGTGTCTTCCTCATGAGCGAGGACAGTAGTGATCCTAATAGGCGATAAGGCCCCCTCTCTGGATGAAAAAGCAATGACTGCTCCCAGCACCGGGGCATTGGGCCATACTTGCTGTGTGTGAGACTGCTTTTTGTGAATGGACTTTGTCCTGGGGACACGGCCACCGAGTGCCATCTCTACTCTGTCCAACCTTCTACCAAGTGAAAGAAACAAGAATAAGGACCTTTCGAGAACCAGTTACGTGCTAGACACAGTGCTAAGAAATTCGCATATTATTTCACCTTCACTGTAGAGAACTAGACCTACATTACTGATGAGATAACAGGGTCCCAGGGAGGATGAGGATTTCGCTTAAGGCCACCTAATTGGTAAGGGGGAGGAAGAGGTGACATCTGACCCAATCTGTCTACAAGATTATTTCATCTCAATCGGGGGTTAATTGAATCTAGTGGACAGAGGCTGATGGTCCTGCCCAATACCCTGCAGTGCCCAGGGCAGCCCCACAGGGCAACATCAGTCCCAGGTGTGGGCAGTGCTGAGCCCCTCGTTGGGACAGTCTCAGCTAGTGTTTTTGGAACGCCGGGTTAGTGTTGCATTAAATAGAGATGCCTTCAGGTACCACTGAGAAGATTTATCTGGGGAAGGTACCCCTGTTCTGGGGGCGCTCAGCAGTCCATCACCCCTGTACCAGTATGTTTCTGTATGCACATGTGACCCAGAGCAGGGAGGGCGCAGGACAGCCGGGCCGCTTCCCAAGGTGACCCGCCGCGTGGGCGGGAACCCAGCTCCACACCCTCATCTGATGTCAGTTCAGCGTGTAACCGACCCGCCGCACTCATGCAGGCCTTCTGAGACCTCAGACCAAACCATGTGACCTAACCTGTCTTCTTCCTCCGGTGTCCCCAGTGTGCTAACACCCCCAGGGCCTCAGCTCCACACCCACCTGCGTGGGACGCCGGACGTTTGACAGATGGAAACGCTGAGGCGTCGTGAGGCTAAGGACTTGCCTGCGGTCACAGGACTGTCCAGCTCTGCCGTGTGGCGCGCCCAGGGTTTCTCGAGATCAGCACTGCGGACACGTGGGGCCGGATGCCTCTCTGTTGTGAGGGCTGGCCTGTGCACTGTGGGATGTTGGCAGCATCCGGGGCCTCTACCCACCAGATGCCAGAGCATCCTCTCTCCCAGTTATGACCACAGCAATGTCTTGAGATGCTGCCTAATGGCCTGTGGGGGCAGAATTGTCCCCACCCGAGAATCACTGGTGCAGACGGAGACCTGAGGTAGCATCCTTCCCCCCCCTCATACCTGGTGACCAGGCTGATCATGGTTCTGGGAGTTAGCGTCCACGCCCCTGAGATAAACCTGCCCGTGTCTGCTCTTCCGGATCCTGCGCTTGTGGGAAGGACAGCCCCTCTCGGCACACAATGTCACCTTTCCTCGGATGTGCTAATCACGATGGCTTAATGACACCCAGGAAGCTATTCCCAGGGCCCACTCCTTCCTCTCACCATCAGTGTCTCCAAATAGCTCCTCTTCCTCGCCTTTAGGTCCTTGGTGGATCACCTCTCTCTTGCCCCCAAGCCCACTCATATTCATCACCCCGCCCACACTCACCGAATCTCTCTCATCCCTCACAGAACACTGAGTTGCTGACCCAGCACGCAGGGTCTTTAAAATGTTTAAATCAGACCACGTCGCCTCTCCACTTAAAACCCTCCAGTAGCCTTCCATGCGCTCAGAATAAAATCTAAACTGCTTCCCACGGCCTGAGCGGTCCTGTCTGGGCAAGGACTCCTGCCTCCCTCTCAGACCTCATCTCCCACCTGCCCGTCTTGCTCATCAACCAGGCCCGTGCCCTGCTTCCTGGTCCTTGGACGCGCCCACCCTCGCCTTTGCCCTAGGACAGTGGTGGCGAACCTATGACACACGTGTCAGAGGTGACACGCGAACTCATTCTTTTGGTTGATTTTTCTTTGTTAAATGGCATTTAAATATTTAAAACAAATATCAAAAATATAAATCTTAGTTTTGCTATGGTTGCAAATATCAAAAAATTTCTATATGTGACACGGCACCAGAGTTGAGTTAGGGTTTTTCAAAATGCTGACACGCCGAGCTCAAAAGGCTCGCCATCACTGCCCTAGGGGTCCCTCCCTGCAGCTCTCTTTTTCTAGCTTCTCTGCTTAAATGTCACCTCCACAGACAGGCCTAACCCAGTCCCCACGCTAGTTTCTCCTGTGCCTCCTGCTTCACTGTCTTTGGGACACTCATCATTGACCAGGGCCCACTCCTTTGCTTGTGAATCACCCGCCCATTCACCCCTCTCACCACTGGAATTGCACCTTCACCGGAGCAGAGGTCTCACCTGTCTTACTGACCTTCGCATCCCCTGTACCTGGAACAGCGTTGGCTCGGGGTTGGCATTTGAAACAATACACATGGAATGAGCCCGTCACGCCAGTTTAGCATGCAGATTTCATTAGCCAGCCGTGCCTGCGGAGCTCAGGGTGCCATTATGGGTAAATAAAGCACACGGGCACATACTTGGCTCCCCCTGTCCCGTTTCTTTCCAGCACTTGAGAAGCAGCATAATATATTCTGATTTTTTTTGATTGAACTGTCAGCATGATTTATTTCATAGCATCTTCTTCCCTCTCCCTTTGTAAATAATGGTGCTTCTGCAGAACCTTTTGCTAACATTTGTCTTGCTAATTTGCCTAGGGGGTGGGAGGATGGTGGCATTTTTTTTTTTTTTACCCCCTTATCATGGGTTTGGAGGAGAATTTTTTTCTTCATGGCATTGGGACTCGGAAAAAAAAAATCAAGGTTATACGGTGCATTGACTTCTTGCTGTTTTACAAACTGGCTCAGGCTCATTTTACAACTTGAGAATAATTCAA
Source organism: Myotis nattereri (assembly GCF_964212035.1). NCBI lineage: Eukaryota > Metazoa > Chordata > Mammalia > Chiroptera > Vespertilionidae > Myotis > Myotis nattereri. The sequence goes on along the minus strand of NC_138079.1, from coordinate 89,742,915 downwards.
ATTGGAAATCACCTCCTTGAAAACCATCAAATTAATGGTATTCCCATTACATTCCCTACCCAACCATGTGAACAATGGCCCGCGCTGCAGCTGCTAGAATTCTGTGTCAAAGTAAATAATGCACTAACGAGAGGGCAATTTCGCCCTCCCGGGAACTCCCCAGGCATTTCTCCTTCAAGAGCTGGGTGGCTTTGGTGCAAACCCCTCGGGACTGTGCGGGGTGTCGGGAATGAAGGTGGACCCCTGAGTATTGAAGATAGGCTGTGTAGCACGCCGTATGCTTTCTTGAATTATTGTAATCTTTCCGGACTGTTGCAGATAACCGCTGTGGGGATGGAAAACATCTATAATTGCTCATGGGCTTGTTAGAATCTCTGGCAATATTATGAGTGATATACACATGTGTGTGTGTGTCATATATATATTAAGTTAAAAAAATGGAGCGCCTCCTCCCATTCCTCCTCTTCCCCCTTCTCACTTGGCTTCCACATCTCATCAATCACAACTGTCAATTTTAGCTCCTAAAATAGTGTTGTTTTGAATCTGGTCCTTTCTCTTCATCCAGACTCGACTTCCCAGCATGAGCCCCCAAATTCTACTCCTGCCTCTAAAGCAGTAGTCTGAATCCTGGATGTTCATTAGAATTGCCAGATGAGCTTTACCAATACGCCAGTGCCCAGGCTGTCCCTCCACAGTGTCTGATTAAATTGGCCTGGGGTGGGGTCCTGGCATTGGATTTTAAAAGATGCTCCCTGCTGTCAGGGTCCAGAATGACTGCTTTAGCCCTACCTCACTTTCCACAGCGAGCAGAGGGCTCTGTCATAAAGCCCATCCGGCTATGCCATCTCCTGCGCAGAACTTCAGGTTGTTTTCTGGTGACTTCACATCCAGCTCGGGGTTGGCCAGAGTGACCCCTGCCCTGGAGTCTTATTCCTCCCTTTCCCTCATGCACACAGGATCATACACACAGGGTCAGGCACACAGGATCAGGCACACAGGATCAGGCACACAGGATCATGCACAAGGATCATACACACAGGGTCAGGCACTCAGGGTCAGGCACACAGGATCAGGCACAAGGATCAGGCACACAGGGTCAGGCACACAGGGTCAGGCACACAGGATCAGGCACAAAGGGTCAGGCACACAGGATCAGGCACACCACAGGATCAGGCACACAGGGTCAGGCACACAGGATCAGGCACACAGGATCAGGCACAAGGATCAGGCACACAGGGTCAGGCACACAGGGTCAGGCACACAGGATCAGGCACAAAGGGTCAGGCACACAGGATCAGGCACACCACAGGATCAGGCACACAGGATCAGGCACACAGGGTCAGGCACACAGGATCAGGCACACCACAGGATCAGGCACACAGGATCAGGCACAAGGATCATGCACAAGGATCAGGCACACAGGATCGTGCACACAGGATCAGGCACAAGGATCAGGCACACAGGATCAGGCACACAGGATCGTTCACAAGGATGATGCACACACTGTACTCCAACAAAATCAGCCACTGGTCCTTTCTGAAACCAGTGCGCCTGTTCACACCTCTGTGACTTTGCATGTGGAATGCTTTCTCCCAAAATCTGGGTGTAGGTGCTTAATGATCTTCCAAAACTGGCCCTAAGAAGTCAGTTCCTTTCACTCCTCTATGCCCATGCTTTTGTGTGCTCTCATATTTTGTTGTGTGGTTGAGGCGATTGTAATTGAGTTACAGCAGGTGCTGTTGGATCCTGATGCCTCACAGGCAAGGGCCGCACCTATCTATCTCCATGCTTCCAGTGCTCAACACTGTGCTGGGCACAGTGCATGCTTAATAAATGCCTACGGCTGACTGTGTCTTAAACGACAGTCCCAGGGGGTATGCCCATTCCTGTGCTCTTAAGGAGGATTCCTTTAGATTCTTGATGAAATGGAATTAGTGCATTGCTGTGCAGTGAAGAGCATGCAGATCACCCGGGATTGACATCCTGGCTTCACCACTTACAGCCACATGGCCTTGGACAAGTTCCCTAGCCTCTATGAGCCTCAGTTTCCTTATCTGTGCAATAGGGATTCTCCTATCTAATCCACGGGGTTGTGATAAGGACCAGAAGATGGAATGTTAGTAAAGTGTCTACCAAGGATCATGACTCAGAATAGCCAAGTGTTTAATGAATGATAAATTAGAGCCCCCTATCCTCAGTTCACCAGTTTTTCTTCATGCTACTGGGAAAAATTAATTAATTATTATTATTTTTAAAAATATATTTTTATTGACTTTAGAGAGAGGAAAGGGGAGGGAGAGAGAGTTAGAAACATCAATGGTGAGAAAAAATCATTGATCAGCTGCCTCCTGCACGCCCCCTACTGGGGATCAAGCCTGCAACTGGGCATGTGCCCTGACTGGGAATTGAACCCTGACCTCCTGGTTCATAGGTCAATGCTCAGCCACCGAGCCACACCAGCCTGGGAATCTAAACCAGGCATGGGTTTTATTTCCAGAGCGCACCCACATCCCTAACATGCCCACCTCCTTCCTTTGGAGACTCTGTCGGATTTTTGTTTTGCTGACAAAGAATAGTAATAGAAGGGCCCACCTGACTGGTCATCAATATGAAGTGAATCGATTGTTCACTGTATTACGTCTTCCCTCCTCATGCCAACCCTTGCAAACATTTTGCAGGTACTGGCAAACAGCACGGGGAATTGACAGTACTTCTCGTTAGTGATTAGGGCATGCTAATGTGCTCTGTTCGTAATTAGTGCATTAATGTAGCATGGATTATATCGCTTACAGTGATTGAGAGGCATGGCAAGCTCAGAGCATTATTAACATGTGACGTTGCAGGCTGGGGGGTGGAGGTCCAGTGTGGCTAGTGAGGGAGCTGGAGGGGAATTAGAGGGCCTGGCGTCTCGTCTGGCTGTGCCACTTACATGCTGGGTGGATCTGGACAAGTCATTTCACTCTAAGGAGTCCAGGTTTCAGAGGTAAAGTTGAGAGATCCGATTCTGGTGTGTGAAGGAGAGAGGAAAGGGAAAGGGGAGATGCTAACAGTGAGGACTGTGGGTAAAAAAGGGATGAGGCTGGTTCATCCCTGGACCACCTTTGGAAACACAGACCCGCGTGAGTGACATATGTAATCAGGATGGGCTAGGCTGTGCAGAATGATAGACCAAACCAGATGTTTAACGGCTTAGCATAGCCACTTAGCACAGGTTTTCCTGTCACTCATGCAAGTTCCACGGCAGGCTAGGCAACTCTCCAGGGCTGCCTTCTAGCTGGTGACTCAGAAATACAAGCCACTCGGTCTTGTGGCTTCCAGTGGCTACCTCAGGGGAATGGGCTGCTGAGCATCTTCCTCTGGCTCCTGAATGCTTCAGCCAGGAAGTGACACAGATCATTCTACTCACATTTCTTTGGACGATGGGAGTCACATGGCCCCGCCCAACTTCAGGGACTGGGAAATGCGGGGAAGCTCCTGGCCATGGATGGGGTGAGCTGGAAGGAGCGTTCCTGGTGCAGGGAACGTGGCAGCGTAGCATTGGGCCCCTTGAATCTGCAGGGGAGAGAGGAAATGAGCACCGATTAAACACCCCCCTCATGCCAAGACCTTTGTACATATCTGTTCTTCATTACCCCTCTCTACTTTCATCCTCACTTTTCACATAAGGACTTTGAGTTACAGAGAGTTAGTGTGAGTGAGCAAATGTATATATAAAGGGTGTCCCAAAATTCACGCAAGATTTGAATTTTGCATGAGCGTTAACAACAACAACAAAAAATAAAAGCCTAATTTTACTTAGTTTATTGAATCAGATTCTAATATCTGTTGCCCTTTGATTTCAATCCCTTCAATTTGATAAGCATTACCAAGTACCAATTATGGCCCAGGAGCAGGGACAATGAAGACCAATGAAGACCACGGCTTTGCGTATGTGCCAGCAAAGCTGTGGAGGCCATTTACCCAATGTGCTATTCCATACATAACCCTATACTGTATACTTTCTGAATCAATAAAAAAATTACAATTTTTAATTATAAACCTGCGTTTTCTATCAAAATTACTTCTTGCGTGAATTTTGGGACACCCTATACTACTAGTAATTTGCTGAACTGGAGTTTTAGCCTAAGTGTCTGATATCAAAGTCCAAGCCTTTTACATACCATCACAGCATTTAAATTTGTTTGGTTAATCCTCACCAGAGGATATTTTTCCATTGCTGTTTAGAGAGCGTGGAAGGGAGAGACAGAGTTAGAGAAACATCAATGTGAGAGAGACACATCAATTGGTTGCCTCCTGCATGTGCCCCAACCAGGGCCAGGGATTGAGCCTGCAACTGAGGTACATGCCCTTGACTGGAATCGAACCTGGGACCCTTTAGTCTGCAGGCTGACACTCTATCACTGAGCCAAACTGGCTATGGCACAAAGTTTAAGAATAGTTTTTGGAACCTCCTAGTCTATATGGTCTTCTGGTCTCTACAACTCTACCTCTTATGTCCTAAATGAAATCCCTTTCAAGAGTGAAAAACCTAACTAATTTCCTTGGTTTGGTTGTATCTCACTGACACAGATTGCAACTCTCACAATTCAACATAGTATATTCTACATGGAGATTTCATCTATTCATATATTTTCTGATTAACTTGAAGCACTTACTGCCTCATCAAAATGTTTTGTGATGTCCTTTAAGATTAGGAGAGAAAAAAGAGAAAGTCATAGCTAGTACTTGTTAATCTCTTAGCAGCACACAATGTGCAAAGCTTGGGCTAGAGGCCCTGGCTGGTGTGCCTCAGTTGGTTGGACAGTCAGGGTGTGTGTGGGAGGCAACCAATCGATACCCCCACCCCCCGTACCTCTCTCTAAAAATTAAATTTAGAACACAATACACAACTTGGGCTAGAGGGAGAGTATGTGATTTTCCCAGTTATGGAGAGATGAGAAATTAAATATGTCTTCTAGGTCCCTCGTCCTGTAGCCTCCAGAGCAGACAGCAGTGCCCAAAGTGCTAAGAGAAGTATTTCAAGATGTAAAGGATCAAATGCCATGGACAACTCCAGAGATGGCAGGAAGCCATCGGACACATAATACAGCAGTCATCGGTGCCTTTGTGTTAGTGTGGGCTTCAGTGCAGTTGTGGGGACAAAGACCTGATTTCAGGATGAGTGAATAGGAGGTAAGAACTTAGACAGTGATGGGGCACAGAGGAAGACTGGGGGAGCTTGAAGACGAAATAAGTGCTCATTAAATTTGTTGATTGAGTGCTTTTTTTTTTGGCTGTGCCAGTTTAGTTTTTAGTTACTTCCTGTCCATTAGTTTGATTGCTGCTTAGGGAACAAGAATCAGTTTTGTCACTGGCTATTTTAAGTGGTAATTTAGAAGGTCAATCTACTGAAAAAAACCCATATGTATCACCCAGTCCACCAGGGATTACTTCACAGTTACTCACGGTTTGGCTGATGCAGGCCACTGCTTTAAACCATTAACACAGATAATTAAATGCTGGCTGTGAACGATCAGAATTCCGTTCTTTGTTATTCATTATAGTGCTGTGGTTGAGAGCACCGACTCTGGGACTCAGTGGTGCCACTCAGTAGCCACACAGCCGCCGTGTGGCCCTGGACATGTAACCTGGCCCCTGGGTGTCTTGGCTGACTCATCTGTTACAATAGGTGTTGCATAGGGATATTGGGAGAACCGATGGGCTAATACAGGACATGAAAGGATTAGGATAGCTGGCAGCTAGTAGGTCTGCAGTGAAACGTTATCTACTTTGTAAATGTTTCCAGACCCCTGCTGTGGATAAACGTTGGTGGTGGCACTGGGGATGTCAGTGTTGACAAGGTAAATGGGGTCCTTGCCTTCATAGAGCCTATAGACTTGGATGTTACACAGAAGTAAACAGGAAACTCCAGTAGACTGTGACACGTGCTGAGACGGGCAAGTGCAGAGGGTGACAGGGCAGATGAGGGAGCCTACGACAGACTTGCAGGTACAGAGAAGACTTGATGAAGGAGGCCATATCCAAGCAGGTGCCAGGGAGAAAGCAGGAGCTTGCGTGCACTCTGGTCCCTCCCACCCCTCTTTAGCAAACACCATTTGAGCCTCTGCAGTACTTCAATGATGTCTCATTGCTCCCAGGATAAACGCCAACCTCCTTAGCACGGCCCTTGGGTCCTGCCTCGGGCTCCTGCCTTCTTCTCTGATCCTTTCTCTCTCCAGCTCTCTGTGCTCTGGGAAGTTCTGACCATTCTTATTTCTCAGAGATGCTGTGTTTCCTCTAGTCACATGTTTCCTCCCCGCCCATCACTTGGCCAAGTTAATCTTTGCTCATCTTTCCTATTTCAGACAGCTGCTGCTCCCTCAGTGGCCTCTGGGTGGGGGGTGGGGGGTGGGGAGGATGGGGGGAGGCCCCTGTTCTAACCTCCCTTCACTTCTCCATCCCAGCACGTGGGAGTCTATGCACGCCTACGTGTGAGTCTCACCGTGCATGTCTGCCTCCTTGGTGGGATGTGAGCTCCAGACAGGCATGGGCCTTGTATGTTTGGATGCCCTTAGACTCCAGCTCTTAGGTTGTGCATAGCAGGCACTGAACTCGTGTTTGCAGAGAACATGAAGAAGGCTCCTTGAAGGTGATCATGTTCTGAATCCAAGAAACCCGAGTGCCATCAGAGCTCATCACCGTCTGACTGTGCAGTCAGCACCCGTGTCTGCCTGCAAGGTGGGGTGTGGGGGCGAAGCAGCCTGGGGCACAGCCTGGCTGGAGGCCAGGGACTCAAGAAGGGCAGGTCCTAGGGCTTCTGTGAAGCAGCCTGAGAGATTTGGAGAGCAGGATGGGTGAGACAAAGGCATCATGGTCACTCCCCCCCCACCCCCCCAATTTAAATACGTAGACCCTTGTCCTATGCACTAAACTACGATGAGGAGTAGTAATAACTCCGGAACATTCTGTGATGGGAAATTGAAATGTTAGAAGCTTGTTATCTTTGTGTCAAGAGAGCTTCTGTTATGGAATTCACTAGAATAATCCAAAAGCTTAGGTGAGACTTAGTAGACAGAATGGAAACGCTGGAGTCACACTGCTGGGTTATTGTTGTTTTTTAATTGATTTCAGAGAGGAAGGGAGAGGGAGAGAGAGAGAGAAAAAAACATCAGTGATGATAAAGAATCATTGATTGGCTGCCTCCTGCACGCCCCCTACTGGGAGTCGAGCCTGCCATCTAGGCATGGCCTTTGACCGTATTGAACCCAGGACCTTTCAGTCTGCAGGCCAATGCTCTATCCACTGAGGCAAACCAGCCAGGGCACACTGTTGGGTTTTATTCACTCTCACCAGCTGTGGTGCTTAGGCAAAGTCTTTAGCTTTGTCTGTGTGTCTCAGTTTACACATCTGAAATACACACATAATGACATTTACTCACAAAGCTGTTGCAAAGATTAGAAACCATATCGGTAAGTGGCTGGCACAGGACAGGCACACAATAAATAGGTGCTCATTACATGGTGCCTGGTGCCTGTTATCCTCTCCTCCCCAACATTCATTTATTTGGCTTCAGGAATTTGCCAACATAAAAAAAAAATGTATAGTCGAAATTATTATTGCAAAAAACCCCCAGTTGATAGAATTTACTACTTGTCTATTTATGTGGTAAGCCCCATGCTATGACTTGGAGTCACAGTAATGAAAGAGAAACAAGGATTCTGGCCACATAGAGCTTAGAGTCAGTGATGTCTTATTTATTTCTAAAAGGACTTTTCTAATTAAAACAGGAATTAGGGAGATAGATCTGTAAAATTTTGAAGAAGTAGGAAGAGAAATTATTAGTAGACTCACTACTTCGAAACAGCCATTGTAAACATTTTGGTGTTTTTTTTCTTCAGTCCCTTAGTCTGTACTAATTATTTTTACTTAAATCTATGACAGAAGTATATTTCTGTGCTGTTGATAGTGCTTTGTGTAAGTAATTTTTAATGGCTGCATAATGTCCTGCATAATGAATGAATTTACTAAACCAATCACCTGTCATAATATATCGCGCATGAAGACTTTTTCCTCCTGTGTTTTTGGAATGTTTCCCCAGAATAAAATCTCAGAACGGAAATATTTGGATGAAAGCTCCAGAGATACTTAAACATCCCGCTCAACTCTTTTTAGCCGTGGAGAAGCAAGTCCCACCTGTGATAGAGAAAATACTTCTTATAGTGTCCCTTTAAGAGAAGAGAAGATTGAACATTCTGCAAAGGAGATACAAAGTTAAAGCCATATTAATCATCCCGGCTTAGCTTGCAATGCTAAATATTAATGTCCCTCTTTAGTATGTGTGGCATATTATGTACAATTCATCTGAATATAAATAGTCCAGATTGTGACATTGCATTATTCATGATGAATCAACTGTCCATGGCCGGTGCAGCGCATCACTCAGGGATGCGGCGCTCTCGCTAATGAATCAGCAGGTAGAAAATGGATTGTGAGCTCCAGGAAGGGGGAGTGAAAAGGTCTAATGTTTATTGAGCATTTATTATGTGCTAGGTGCTTTAGATAAATCAAATCACTTAATGAACAGCCCTCGAGGTTGGTAATTGATGTGCCATAGACTCTCCTTCCACTTTCTTCTTCCCAGGCTGCAAACCCCCTCCCTCCCCCACCCTACATCTTCACTAGTGACTTCTGCTCTTCAGCACTCAGGGCGCCCGACAGTGGGCTGCAGCATTACTGGACGCAGTTTATCTTCCTTGTGGAATTAGGAGAGGGGAGTTGGGGACAATGCGAAAATGAAGAGCTTGAGAAGAAAGAAACAGGACAAGTGACAGTGGCCCAGATAGAAATTCTAGTGGTGAGTTTCAATAAACTATGTTTTTCTTCAGCTACGGCAACTCAGATCATTTTTTTTTCTCTGCCACTTAGTACCAGGGAACTCTGCTGGGTTTAGGAAGGGACATCAGGGACTCTGCATGGCCCAATTATTCTTCCAAAAACATTGAAGTAGAGTCTTCAGAGAACTTTAGGAGCGCAGTGATCTTAGTTTCCGAATATGAGAGTCTGTCATCCTTCACAACCCATTTTGGGGCTCGTAGGTAACTAGCCCTCGGTCATATGTGAAAACATAGACGTCTGTGGAATTTTGTGCCATTTAACAGAAGACATGGTGCACTTTTTACAATCAGATACAAGGTCATTGCACTTGCGGTTAGTTTATAGCCAGTAGGGAGACCCATAAGCTGAGTTATAGAGCCTGGGTGTGGCGGCTTGTGCTGGAGGTGAGGGGAGCGAGGAGCCAGTTCTCGTTTGCTTTTGGGCAAGAAAAGTCTTCACCTCACGGGTCCTAACACGGGACATACACCTTTGACCCGTGGGACAACCCTCCAAACTTCTTTCAGTTATGAGGCACAGGAATAGGGGAAATAAGGGACCGATGTCCCCCAAACCATGTGGGACCTCACCTGTGTGCATCTTGAATTGAGGATGAAATAGATGCCAGACAGCAGCTGATTCTAGATAAGCCGGATGTGAGGACTTGGCCAAGAACAATAGGGTCAGACTCTGGGAGTCTGTGGTTGCAGCCAGTTTCCGGAAGGTTTTAGGAAATCTGAGCTGCTAACGGATCCAGGTGGAAGCCTCTCTGTTTCACTGTGTGCTGCCACCATGGCAGGGGCAGTAGTGAGGGGTGGTCAAGATGGCAGGAGACATGGACAGGCTCTGGTTTTCTGATCCCTCCAGCAGAGGGAGCTGCTGAGCTGAGACGTCTCCATGGACTGGTGCTGGAGAATCACCATTCTGTGCAAAGGATCTTGCAGCTAAACGCTGTGATGCTTTCACTGCTCTTGCTATTGTGACGGATTCTGCTGTTGCTATTACAAGTACTGTTGCAGTCACTTTTACAGTTACTAATATTTTACTGTTACACTTCCAAGTGATAGGGCAAGGCCAAATTCTGGCGGTCCCAACTATCGTTTGCAATTTTTGTCAAATCTCTTTCCTTTTGTTGTCTGATCTGTAAAGTGAAATAGCAATGCCCACTGTGTCTCTTGCACAAAGATGCGGTGAGTTTGGGGGGCGGGTTCTGAGGGCCTTTGAGAACCTCACGGTGCTGTATAACATAACGGGATATTGTTATGGTTGAACCACTCATCTGCGTAAGAAACATTTGCGAATGTTTAATGGCAAGATGAAAAATGTGTGCATTACCACCCAAAACTCCAAATTTCTGCCCCATGAATTTCCGTTGGAGAATCCAGTCATGAATAAATTGCCGCCCAATATGAGCCAAAAGACCAGTCGATTTTAGTCATTTATCTTGAGTCTCCAAGTTCTAAATCAGTATTTTATGAGAGTCTCATAAAACTAAGTATGTGAACCTCATGCTCAGCCTCATAGCAAAGCCTTCACGGAGTTCCTACTTAAGGTTGTACACTCACTGCTTTAAGGAATGTTCCCAAAGGTTTGTCCATTTGAACAATGCTTTCTTGTCTCTCTGTTAAAAACAAAAAGCCAAGGACACTGTTCACTGTTAACATTCTTTGAATAAGGATATGGTAGCTTTCTAGGAAAAGGAAATGTTTACCCCCGCAGATATATTTGTGTGCCTGCTTTGTTCTGGAAGCAAGTATTGTTGAATACTCGATGTTTCCCCCTTCGCTGTGGCTTCTAGGACACAACAAATCCAGCCCTCAGCTGTAGCAGTCAGTTGGTCTCAGAGTCCTGGTGGCAGCTGGTATGCCCTTCCCCAGATGTATCCCCGATGGTCTTTTCTTTGCATTGTGCCAGGCTTAAAAGCAAGGTGTGTTCAAAAAACAGGGAGTCTGTGGTTGCAGCCAGTTTGTGGTTTAAACCAGGCTGCAGGAGTTGCTGGAGGTAATGCTTCAAGTAGGCTGGGATATTTCAGTTACTTATTTACTCATTTGAAGTTTCAGTAAGTCCCTTAACCTTCACAACTGTGCTCACAATTTCTAGCACAGTGTTGTTGTTTTTTTTATATATTTTTATTTGTTTCAGAGAGGAAAGGAGAGGGAGAGAGAGAGAAACATTAATGATGAGAAAGAATCATTGACCGGCTGCCCCCTGCACAACCCCACACTGGGGATTGAGCCTGCAACCCAGGTATGTGCCCTGACTAGGAATTGAACTGTGACATCTTGGTTCATAGGTCAATGCTCAACCACTGAGCCACACCGGCTGGGCTAGTACAGTGTTTTTTGTTTTGTTTTATTTTTTAGCTATCTAGATCAGAGATTTTAGAACAGAAAAGAACACTGAAGACCATCTTTTATTGGATGTTAAAATGCATGGGCTTCAAAATCAGACATGCCAGGTTTCGAATGCTCACTTTGCCATATAACAGCTGTGTAACCTCAAGAAAATGTCTGAAATGCTTGAACCTTAGTTTCCTCACCTGTAAAGCAGGGATAGTGATGTCTAAATCATAAGGTTGGTTATAATAATGATGATAATTTATGAAAATACTTAGCATAGTAGCTAGCACACAGAAGTAACATGGTACTCTATTTAAAGGAGGAAATATATTAGACAATGGGGGAATTTGAGATAATTAATGGATGTTAAGTGAATTGTTGGATTAAAATATAAACACACCATTGTGAGGATCACATACATCTACCTATTTTAAAGCCTTCACAAGATCAAGTATGCTGATTTTTCAGTTTATTTAATGGGACAGGATACGGGCAAGGACCTTGAGCTTTCAGACGTCATACCAGGGGAATTATGGGTTCTTTAAGCAGGAGGCAAAGTGGAAAACAAAGTTTAAAAAGGGCCTAAACCCTTTTTAAGGAGATGAAAGGATGTTGTTGATCATTTCATTTACCATAGTTACTTGATTCAAACATCTATTTTCCTAATGCTTTCTTATGATAATCTCAGCATAGAGGAGGGTGAATTTTATAGTTACTGTCCTTATACCAACCACCTACTTCCTAGAATTATGTTTTACTCTACTTGCTTTATTATATATTCATCCATCTATCATCTGTTTATACATCTATCTTTCCATACATCGACCCACCCATCCACCCACCCAACTCATGCATTTTCATGCATTTCAAAGTAAGCTGCAGTCAGCATGCAGAGCATTAATTAGAGTTCAATATTTGTTTACAGTTCTTTTTTTTTTGTAAAATTTACATACATTGAAATGCACAATTCTTAAGTGTAGCATTAAATGGGTTTTGACAAATAAATATGCCCGTGTAACCATGTACCTATCAAGACGGAGGACATGCCCTAACCAGTTTGGATCAATGGATAGAGCGTCAGCCTGCAGACTGAAGGGTTCCAGGTTCAATTCAGGTCAAGGGCATGCACCTCAGTTGCAGGCTTCTTCCTGCCCCGGGCCCTGATTGGGGCCCATGCAGGAGGCAACCAATCGATGTGTGTCTCTCACATTGCTGTTTCTCTCTGTCTTACTCTCTCTCTTCCACTCGCTCTAAAAAAAAAAAAATCAATGGAAAAGTATCCTTCGGTGAGGATTAAAAAAAAAAAAAAGACAGTGGACATTACTGCCACCCCAGAAAGTTTCCTGGAATCTCTTTCCTGCCAATCCCCACTCCCTTTTCCTCCAGAGGCAATAACTGTTCTGATTTTTTTCCCACCAGAGCTTAGCTTTGCCTATTGTGGTTTCATATAAATGGAATCATATACTATCTACTCTTTCGTGTTTGCTTATTTCACTTAGCATGATATCTGTGTGATTCATCTACATCATTGCACATAGCAGAAGTTTCTTCTGTATATTGAGTGGTAGTCCCTGAAGATACTTCAGTTTGTTCACTGGTTCTGTTGCTGACAAACAACTGTGCCGGCTTTTTGGCTGATATAAATAGAGTTGCTACTGACATTAGTGTACAAGGGTCTTTTGGATATATGCTTTCATTTCTCTTAGGTAACGACCACCTGGGAGTAGAAGCGCTGGGCCATAGTACAATTGTGTGTTCAGTTGTATTAGAAACTGTCAGAACTTTTTACCAAGTGGTTGACCATTTTCCCTTCCCACCAACAAGGTATAAGGGTTACAGTTCCTCTACATTTTGGTCAACGCATGGTGTTTTAGTCATCTAACCTTAGCCATTCTGTTGGGTGTGTGGTGGCATCTCATAGGGATTAAAGATACAATTTTTTCCTCATTTAATATTATTTGGGATGCATCTTGCAATCTGTGTCAGCATTTGCATTGGTTTGCTGCTTTTTAGTCTTCCCTCTCCCCCTGAAATGAAAGGTCTTATTAAATCCATTGTGCTTGTTACAATCAAGAGCATCTTTTACGGAGGAAATCCCAGACTCAGAATATTGCTGCCATGAGCTCCAGCACAGGGAACGATGTCTGTGATGCTTAGGACAGTGATACTGTTATGCCCAGATTTCAAGACCCCCTAAGATCCACCAGGGAGCACCAAATCCGATGCAAAAGCAGAGAGTCTTCTATACAAGCTCGCTTGGTCCCCCCGCCCCCCCCCCCCGCCTCCATTACTGGATGCAAGAGAGAGCCCCCCAGTCCCAAGAGAACAAAGAATTTATAGGGCTTGGGGTCGGGGGTGGGGGCAGGGTGCAGCTAGGGTCTAGTTACACAAAGACAGGGGGGTGGCTAGCATACTTTTGGCCTTGGGCTAGTTTCCCCCGCTTTCCCATTGGCCGAGATAAGGGCAGGCTGAGTAACTGATACATTCTGCGGCTTTTTCTTGGAAGAGGGGTTAAGGACACAGCTACCAGTCCTGTTCTGTCCTTTCAATCCCAGGGCCTAGGACAGTGCCTGGCATACAGCATCTGATGAAAGAATGGATGGATTCATTAATGAATTAATGGTTGGTCCTTGCATATGGCTACTTTGGATCATCTGGGCTTTTGACTGGGCCTGAAAAACAGAATAGATGCATGGATTCTATTATAGCGCCCCCCCCCCCCCTCCACACACACAAAGCTCTCTTTCCTAATTATTCTGTGCAACTCAGACTCCCACAGAAGCACAGATCACAAGTCAAGTCTGCTGGAAGGTCACAAGGCCCCGACTTGATGCGAAGTCAAGCAAACTTCATGTAGACATTGGAAACCATGTCCACGCTTCTGGGAGCCAGTCAGTCCGTACTTGGGAATGCTCAAAAGGGCAGGAAACTAATCACTTGGTTTTGATCCATTAGCTCAGCTGTAATGTAGCAGAGCTAATGCAGTCACAGGCAGCAGACAGCTTCTCTGGCAGGAAAAAAAAAATAGAGATCTTCTTTCACTTTTGCAATGAAAATTAAATGTGGAAATAATTCCCTGCTCCTTTTTGGAATATTACTGTGCTATTAACTAGGCTAAGATCATTAAAAAGTAATGGCATGAGGTTGCATGCATCATTATTTTAAGAGAGATTGAATGAAAATATACTGTCGATCTTTTCTGCTTCTTACCTCATCCCTGGCTTAATAGGCCTGGGTCAGGACCACCGTGAACATATATTTTCATATAATAAAGTTATGGCTTTGGCCTTGGAAAAGGAAATCTGGGTTTTTAGAAAATGGACTGGCAGCCCTGCTAACATGCCTTTCTGATTTTTTTTAAGCATGTGTTTATTAGTACAAAATTCAGAGTGGTTCTCAGAAACGGAGCTGCTCAGAAAATGGGTATAAAGTCCACCACAGGCTTGACAGAAGTACACTTTCCTCCTTGCTCTTTTCAGGGGGAAAAAAGTCCGTGGAAAATTACATGGACCTTGTTACAGTCACTGGGACCTGCTTATTTTTTTTCTGTAGGAGCAATGGCTTCTACATTCCCGTGGAAATGGAAATGAAGACGGACACCCTGCCCCACAGAAACTCGGGAAAGGTTACGGGCCACATGGTGTATCCCAACATCCAGACTGCCTGGAAGGGGCGGGGGGGAAGGAGAGGGTTTGATCCTAGAGAAAAAGCTTTCCTGAAGACATTATGACTTCCAATTACGATAACTTCCCACATCTCCTCCCCCCTCCTCCCAGCACACTACAGCGACCCCGGTGACAGAGAGTGTGGTTGGACCAGGAGCATAATCGGGAGTGACGGCGCTATTATCCTTAGCCCAGAGAGGTGTCATCTGTGCCGGCCTGAATATATGTATCGAAGGGGAAGTCGCTGCTTGTCCTCTCCTGGGGCTGGGAGGAGGCTGTACTTGGCTCCTGGGCCTTTAGCTACGGTTGTTGAACACAGGCATTCTAACTCTATTACCTCTCACGGGGAAGAACAAAGAGGAAACATGCAAACAAAATGCTCTCTAATGGTGAATGGACACAGGAGCAGTATCTGAAAGCTTTGTTCTCCTTTCAAGTTCACTATCAAATCTACGTTAGACCTCCATGTAAACTTACATGTTATGGCCCAACAGGTTGTAGTTACTTCACTGTTTATTTCCCCCTATGACAAAGGCAAATATTTTCATTGAGGAGAATTTGGAAAATTCAACGAAGTATAAAAAAGAAAATGAAAAGACTCCATAATGCCATCCATCAGCATCACTGTTAGCATTTCGGGGTGTCTATATTCGGATTCTCCATCCCTACACACCTTTTAGATAATTTACATAATTATGATCATACATTATGTACAGCTTTACACCTGCTCTTCTTTTCCTAACGTGCTTTCATAAGAAAGTTCCCGTGTCATTAAAAATTAAATCTTCATGAAGTCTAAATGGTCTTTTGAACTTTATACTCTAATTAAGGAGTTTTGCATAATTTTATTTGCACACACAATTAAACATCATGTGGTTTGTTTAGGACTTCAACTACACTCTTACGGGAAATTCTTTTTTCTTATTCTTTGTATTGAAAGAGAAACATCCATCAGTTGCCTCTCACACACGCCCCAACCCAGGATTGAACCCTCAGACTTTTGTTGTATGGGGCGACGCTCCAACCAGCTGAGCCACTGGCCAGGGCTTATGGGAAATTTTTAGCACTCACCCAAAAACCACACCATTGACCTTTAATTAGAGAGCTTGTCCCTTAACATGTCCTGAAAGGTAACCAGGAAAAAAATATCTCTCATAGACCCTCCCCCAGTAGAGTTCTTTCCTTGGACAAAACGGGATTTCTGAGTCAGGGAATGCTTTAGACCGGAGAAGTGGCTGCTCTGGGCCTGTAAGCCCAGAGGGGCCCTGAGGCAGAGCTGGAGCCCAGGATGTGGCCTCTGAGACAGCAGCCGGGTGTAGGCAGGAATGAGAAAGTCTGGGAAGTACGGTGCAGGACAGTCAGATGCAACCTGGGCAATCGGTAAGAAAATCAACGTTTTTGAGAAGACAAAGCAGATTGTTGCTTTGATACCCAGGTGAAAAGTCACCTGCTTTAGAGTCGGAAAGATATGAGTTCTATTTATGATTCTACACTTACAAGCTGTGTGTGCCTGGGAAAATTCTTAGCCTCTCTGAGCCTCACTTTTCTTATCAATAAAATGGGGAAGATAGCTATCGACTTTATACGGTTATTGGGAGAACTGAATGAGACCATGTATGCCAAGCTTTGGGTATGCTATCGTAGATGGAACTTGTTGCTGTTGTTTATGATTAGGTTTATCACTGTCTTCTCCAAGTTCCCCCAGTGGTGGAAACACTTGAATAGTTAGGCACAGTGGTCCAGTACATCCGCTTTGGAACCAGTCTTCTGGAACCAGTTCTAGCACGTTCCAGCATGTGCCTTTGAGGGCTTATTTCTTAGCATCTCTGAAGGTCCCTTTACTTATGTATTCTTTAAATATATTTTTATTAAATTCACAGAGGGAGAGAGAGAGAGAGAAACATCAATCATGAGAGAGAATCATTGATCAGCCGCCTTCTGCACGCTCCCTACTGGGGATTGAGCCTGCAACTGGGGCATGTGCCCTGACTGGGAATCGAACCGACCTTCTAGTACATTGGTCAATGCTCAACCACTGAGCCACAACGGCCAGGCAGGTCAGTTTATTTTTATCAAAAGTTTATATAAAGAGGAGTATGGTGCTGTGAGGTTGGGAGGATGGAATGCTATAGTCTGTAAGTAAAAGGAGGGCAGGTATGTCATTTAATATAATACGTTATGGCAGCAGGAGTGGTGTGCTGTGCTTGCTGGGGACACAACTGTGAGATTGGTGGCACATCTGCCCTCATGAAATTCATCCTCTTTGCGGGGGTGCAGGTGGCCTGTGCTTACATTTCTGCATGGTTGTTGAAGCGTTCGATTCTGATGAGCTGTGCAACTTCTTGAAAGCTGTGCTTGGCCTTCCATCCAG
This sequence comes from Myotis nattereri, assembly GCF_964212035.1. NCBI lineage: Eukaryota > Metazoa > Chordata > Mammalia > Chiroptera > Vespertilionidae > Myotis > Myotis nattereri. The sequence goes on along the minus strand of NC_138079.1, from coordinate 89,725,690 downwards.
AATATGGGCACATTTGGAGAGGGGAGGGGTGTCATGGGCAATTAGGACATCACAGTGGGAGCTCTGAAGGAGGCAGGATGGGGTGCCGTGGGAGGACATAGGAAGATTGGACCCAGGAATTCGATTTTTGGAAAGACTTTCTGGGACCAGTGATGTCAACAGGGAAAATACCTCGCATTCTTTTCCCACAGAGCTGTTCACAGCCTTAAGGGGTCATGGGGTCGCCATTGCTAACATGGATGTTCCTGGACATCGAGTTGCTGTGTAATTTGGTGTTCAGGATACTCCTTTCCAGAATGATACATCCTTTCCGGATAAGTGTCGCCCTCTCAAGAACAAGATCAGGAAAGAGAAAAGACTTGTCTAAAACTGCAGCCTAGCCGAGGAGGAATGGCTGAAAAGGTAGGAGTGAATATTCCAAATGAAATATTCATGGGAGCAGGAAATAGGATCCGCGCTTAATAAAAGGATCGTGCTAGGTTTCAGGCCCCCCTGCGCTTCTCTGCAAATTATGCCCCGTCCCCTGTCCCATGTGGACATTAAAAATATAATTAATGTTCACTGTTAATAATACATCTCTAATTTCCAGTTGCAAAAATATAGCTTTTCCCTCTCTTGGAGGATCACCTATATTTTGTCATTAACACTTTGTCATCAGAGGCAAAGGATGATTTAGATGGACAATTATACCGACAGGCAAGCTGCTGCTTTGGGCCTGGGCCAGACTCTTCGGGGAAGGGCTTCATTTATCACCTGGGACTTAGCATGGCTCTTCCGCTGATTTATGGAAGGGAAGGATGAGGACCCTGTGGAGGGTTTCGGCCCCGGAGGATTAGTGATAATAAATAGAGCACCCGGAGGCCCAGCTGTCAGAGCCAGAGGAGCTCTGCTGAGAGGGAGGAGATGTCTGATTATTGGTCCAGTTCCTGAGAACACCTGGCGCAACAGTTCCGAATGTCCGGGGACCTGCTGCCCACCTCCACGTGGACTTCTCACTGGCGCAGGAAACTCAGTGCAATCACGTCGAGGGCTTTCTCCTCGAGTGTGTTTTTCTTCCAGTGTCTCCTGTCTCATCTACTGAGTGTCTCCAGCCAGAGACCCGGGAGTCAGCCAGTGACCTCCTGCTCCTTGCCAAACAGCCACTGCTCCTTTCCAAGTGCTTCCTCTTCCAGGAGCTCATCAGGTCCCTACAAAAGCCTTGAGATGCAGGGGGAGCAGGACCTGTATCTCTTTATTTTAATATAAGAAATTAAGACACTCATAACCACTGGTAATTAATGACTGTCAAGGTTTAGTAGTCAATGGGCCAGTGTTCTTCCCAGCACACCATCTTGGATCAGGAACCTGTTGGTTCCTTCTTTTTTGTTTTTGTTTTGTAATCCTCACCTGAAAATACACTCTCACTGATTTGAGTGGGAGAGGTAAGGAGAGGGAGAGGGGGCGGGAGAGGGGGAGAGAGAGAGAGAGAGAGAGAGAGAGAGAGAGAGAGAGATCAGTGACCTCCTCTACACAGCCCACCCAGGGATGGAACCGGCGACCTTCCCGTGTATGGGACATTGCTCCAGTCAACTGAGCCGCACCAGCCAGGGCCTGTTTCCTTCTTTATCCCCCTTCTCTTCTTTTGTGCCCTCCAAGGCCTTTTGGGTCCTCACAGTTGCTCAGCCTTTCCCATTGGGATAAATCCTATCCACCCTCAGGAAGAAAAATGAGAAGATGATCTTTGATGATCTGTCTCCATCAAAGCTTATCTACACTGCATCCTGTTCTCTTATATATATATATTTTGAGTTGGTTAACGTGGTAATTTATTGAAGATAAGCTGACAGTGCATTAACCTTGGCTCAGTAACATTTTCAAAACAGCATCTGCCCCAGCCTCAAAGTTATTGACTGCAGTCGTTGAAATTTCAGTCCTGCTTTGGGAGAAAGATGCTCTGGAGAGTATGGTCAGGGAAGACCTGTGCTAGTGAGTTAGAGCAAGACGTATCTCAGGCACATCCGAAGTATTAGCATCTTCCACTTTGACCTTTTTAGGGAAAGCACAAAAGATTGACATTTCAGGAGTGATTGTATGCCTTTACGAAAAGGCAGTGCACTTGGCCCAGTGGAGGGATGGGGATCGATGAATGACCTCAGGGCCTTCCACGTTTGAATGACTTTGTTATGCAATATAGATTCTTGCGTATGATTTCTTTCAGGCTGCACAAAACCTGTTTTGTGGGACTTTTATATAGATGCAGAATTTGACTCAGAGCAGCTAAGTAGCTAACTCAAGTTCACACAACAGGTCCTTAAAAGGACATGGGCCAGAATCCAGTTCTTTGGATTCCTAGATACACGGTGTTGGGGTGAGGTGGGGTCAGAGTTCGGGGGCATCAAATTAAGAGGTTCCAAAGATGGATGGCAAGGCTAGGACTCTAGGGTAAACCCAGCATACCTGGTTCTAAATGTGGTTGCACCATATATGAACTATGAGATCTCGGGAGTGAGCTAATTAATTCATCTCTCAGACTTTCTGTTTCTTATCGGTGGCTTGGGATAAGTACTTCGACAATCCTCCTTTCTTTAACATCACAAGTATGTAAGGACCTCCAACTGGTGAAGCTATGAAAAGGCTTGTGGACTGTTAAGTGCAATGCAGATATCTGGGCACAGAAACACAACTGGAGGAATTCTGTTTCTGGCCCCTGGAGCAGCAGGTGTCTGTAGGCATTTTGCAGCAATAGGAAAGAGAATAAGACAATGAAGACCAGGGACTTTTAGAACCTTGAAATTGACTGTTCAACTTCCTTGTCTGCAAGTAACAGAATTCAAGTCTAAGCAAAATGGCAGTTTATAGGAACCATGGGGGTATCTCAGGACATGTGTTCAGTGATATGAGAACTAACTCAGCAGAGGCCAAGGTAAGTTTGGAAGAAGGGGTGGTGTTGTGTAGAAAGGTTGAGGGATCAGTGATTCCTTTTCGATGTGTGTCTGACTTCCGGGGCACCCACAATTCCACTCTCCTCGCAGTGGTACTCAAGGGCTGTCTTGTTTTCTTTTGTCTCCAGGGTGGAGGTCAGGAATGATTTTAGTCTCATGCTTATTTGGGAATAAGCATGAGATGAATTGTTTATTAACTCCTTTAGCCTTAATGTTACTTTTACAGTTAGTATTCCAAGCTGGCATTTTTTTCTGCAGAAAATATGTTCATCTCTTTAACATGATTGAACTGCTCCAGTGGGTGCAAGCCCCCTACTCCTTGTAAAGACTGACCAGCCCTCAGCGTATTTGAGCTCCCTTCATGGGATTTCCTGGAGCCTCTCGCTGATGAATAGACCATCTCCCATGTAGACCCATCTGGCCCTCTAGTTCTGAAATTCTGTCCCCAGGTGGACCTGTGTGGATTTGGAGTCCCTTTTATTCTGAATTAACTGGTTAATCCTTAAAGGTCTACCCTCCGACTGCCTTGATTGGACTGGTTTAGTGATCAGAATGTCTAGGACCTTCATCCTTTGAGTGGGTTGTCCCAGTTGAAGTAATACCCGAGAATAGACTTGTTTAGCATTTCAAAAACCTGAAGCCCCAGTCTCTTGACCTCAGGCCTGGCCCTCAATGTGAGTGATTCAAATTTCCCGGAGTCCTTATGCTCCAAAGTGAAGTGTCCATCCCTAGAGGCAAACTTGCCCTAAATTTGGTGAAGGAGCCTTGTTTTCTGAAGACTTCAGTCCGATGAGCTGTTCTGCAGAGGAAGTTGTAGGATGAGCAACTCTTTTTAAGACAAAGCTTATCCACGTGCATGTCCTTCCTTCTTTGAAACCTCCATGAGGCGACTCCTGTTTGCAGCCAGGCTGAAGGCAGGCTGCTGGTTCTGCTGTGTGGGCCTCCCCAAGGGCTGCGTCTTTGCTGATGTCTACTCTTTAATAATTTATGCTGAAATTAGTGTGTTTTGGATTCATTGCTGCTGTGATTTCCTATTGTGTAACTTGGGAGAAAAACAAAACTGAGATGTGTGTTATGATGGTGGAGCCAAAGATCCGATTCCATCTATGCTGCTGAAGCAAGAAATACAAGCTGGTGGGCCAGGGGGATGAGCTGTACATGAATGAACGGGGCTTTTGGGGGGCTCCCTGGGGATGACCTAATATAGGAATTTGTACTTAAAGCTTTCAGGGAGACTGGCAGTATTTTTATGCACTGGCCTTTAAGATGACCAGCTTTACCCCAGCCCTTACCAGTCGCTGGCTGCCAAAGTGAGACCCCCACACAAGCCAGTGTGATAGTTCAAGGCCTATTTGTGTCTGGACACACCATAAGGTTCCTCAGAAATTCTCCGGGGATGTTTCTGGGGCAGGGGGAGTGTGTGTTATGGGTGGAAAGCAGCCTGGGTTTTGGATCCCAACTCCCTTCTTTAACCACAGATAGTCTCGGGTTTGTTTTGTTTTAATCTGTGTTAAATATAGAGTCCCAGAGCTCTTATTTTGGAAGAATCTTATGTCAGGTTTTAAGACACAGAAGCAGACTAACTGACTTAGGCCAAAAAAAAAAAATGAATGTAGTAAAGAGAAATGAGGGACACAGAGAAGGAAAAGGGAAGCTGGACCAGCAGCTGCCGGGCACTGGGACCTGGGACAGCGCCGAGGTGAAGGAATTAATGGGTCCTCTTTTCAGGGGGGGGGGGGGGGGTGCGGTCCAGTGGTTTTGGGTCTTTGTGTTAGAAAGTGGTTTTGGGGTTTGTGTTCAAATTTCCAGGAGCAAGAGTCTGATTGGCTTGGATTAGAAGCATTCCTGGAATGGGTAAATAGTCTCATTCATAAGTGTTTTTAAAAATTAAGGTAATATATTGGTAGTATATTAAGGTAATACATTGGTAGCAGTGATGAGACTACATTGGATGTTTCTGAAAGAAGCAGGACCTTGAGAGGCATGAAAAATGATCAAATTTGGCACCATTTTTTTGTGCTCATCTTCCGGCAACAAGCAATTAAATCTTTGCCACCCTTCCTCACCCCACCCCTCCAGGTTGACCAGGTACCCGTCTCTGCTGGTAGTAGGTTATAGACAGGCCTCTCCATGGCTTGGTTCAGGCATCCACACTATGCCCAGGGATAGTGACAATACCTGCCTGGCATTCCAACCAAGCCAGGGTGGGGGAAGGCTTCGCTAAAGGAAGGTTGAGCTAAAGGAGGTGACCATGGATGCTGGGTGGGGTCCAACAACTACCAGGATGACAAGAGAGATGTCATGCCAAAAGGATATTCCACTAAAAAGAAGACTGAATCACCTGCTGCTGTTTTTTCAGACCGCTGGTCTGGGTCTTTATGCTGGAGACTCTAGGCAAGCCAATGGTGTTGGCCAGTGGCTCCTAAAGTGTGGCCCCTGGACCTGCAGCATCAGCACTACCTGGGACTTTGTTAGACACGCAGCTTCCCACTCAGGCTCCACCCTCGCCTTTGGAATCTCAGTCTCTGGGAGTGAGCCCAGCACTCTGTTCTAATAAGCCTCCATGGGATTCTGATGCACGTGAGTTTGAACATCACTGATGTGTCGGTAGCTCAGAACGTTGGGCAAATGTTCAGCAATGCTTTTACTCCTCCACCTCCAACATTTGCTATTTCTTCATTTCCCCCCACTGCTTCTGCACTCTTGGCTTCCCCATAAAGTTGAAATGCTTTAGAATGTAATGCTCTCCTAACCTCACTCGCATTTACAGGAGCAGTTCTCGTGCAGGGTTTCCGTATGAAGTTTACCTCCTTGGCGCTTGCTAGGCTGCTAAGTGTGCTGAACTTCTCAGAATTTTTAGTAAGCTAGAGGGGATTGAGACCCTCCAGGAAGGGAACATAGTATGAAATGTCACCCAAATGCATTGCTCAGGGGCCATATTCTAGGAACACGTTCTGACTTAGTCAGTATCCCCGGACACCCGCTGTGACCCCGTCCCAAATTCCTTCCCTTGTGGAGGGTGCTGAAAGTTTTTCTGATGATTCTGTTTCTGAAATATTTAAGTGTCAGGGAAATGTGACATAAAGGTAGAAAGTAAGCCATCCATCGTAAGCATGTAGTTCTTATCCTGCAAACTAATGACTGAATTCACTGGCCTGAGAGTCCAGGAATTGGGGTTCCCATTTTGGGTTGTGCCTCAGTTTCTCCCATTTGGGGATGTGTAGAAGAGGCCGCTGAATAATGTCTCAAGGGCTGTGTGCAGCTCCAATCCTCTAGCGGTGTTAGAATTCGGAAAGAGGCTGTCATATTTTATGGCATTTCAATTGCAGCAATTCCCCTTAAACATCCAACTCTCCCATTTATGACCATTACTAGCTGACATTTGGAGTGCTTTAGACATTCCAATACCATCTTAGCATCTTTTTAGCTGAAAAGCAAATTTCTCTGGACAACTTTAATTGTCTGTTTCTGTTCAGAGCAAAATAAAGTAAAATCTGTGACTGAATCCCCTGATGCTGTTTTTTCCATAACCAATTTCAATAGGTGGTATCATGCCTCCTGGCTGTCAACTGTGACTTTGCCTGAAGCCCACACAGCTGGCTTGAGTTAGGTCCATATGTGCCAGGACCTGACCTGCAGGGACTGGTCATGCAGGTACCTCCACTGCTCCTCGCAGGGTCCACAGAGGAGCTCTGTGGCTTTTTACTCTCAGGAATGCCAAGGACTGTTTGGGTGCCTTCTCAGAGGTGAGCTGGCTTGTGAGATTGTCCCTGCTCAGATGTCGTAGTGGCCTCATTTGGAACCTACGTACTGAGCACTGGTGTGCAGAGATGAGACTGTAAGCGCATGAGCCTCAGGGTCAGGGAGACCTGGACTCCAGGCCTGTCTCAGCTACCTATAGGCAGAGTTGTCCTGATGATGCTCATATGTCTTTGCAAGCTCTGGTGGCCAGGGAATGAGTGTTCTGGAATCCTCGAATGCTAAGGGCAGAGATTTTTTCCATGCGGTCAAAGAATTGACCTTGCTCCCCCTACCCATTACCTCTGGTGAGGACATGGCCTTGTCAAGTCTGTGGTTTGTCAGTGAAAGTTAGTTTGCAATTCTGATGTGCACTTTGAGTACATAAAAATCAAGGATTGTAGTAAGAAGGAGACTTTTCAAATCTGGTGCATGTACTAGTAAATGTGTATGTTTCAGAGACGCTGGGGCCAAACGTAGACAAGTTTAAATGGCCCCTGTTCTGTGTGGCCACCTTGATTCCAATAGGATTCTGTATCCTTACTAAATAAAATAGTTACATCAGGGAGGAGGGAGGAAGAAAAAGAGAGAAAGAAAGATTAAATAGAGATGGAGGGAGGGGGAGAGAGAGTGGGGGGGGGGGGGAGAGAGAGAGAGAGAGAGAGAGAGAGAGAGAGAGAGAGAGAGAGATTTTCTCACAAACGCATAACCCACTTCAAATACTCAACTTACACATGGGAATATGAATACACATGATAACCCACATATAACTAGGGCCATGTGTGGTCCTGTCTTACATACTGTGTCATTTTCATCAGAGAATATAATTGAAAACAAGCAAAGCTTTGTTCATATTCTTGAGAAAATGATAAAAGGAATAAATTCCAAGTCCCTACCTATTTCTTAAAACTTCTCTATTTCTCTATCTGTCTCTTTCATGCTTAAGAATAATTCCTCAACAGAACTGCCTTTCCCATTTCTTTTACTGCCCCAAATGCTTCTTTATACACAACCTAGGAAGCTCCACTGCCTTTCCACTTCTCTTTCTGCCTTAGTATTTAAAAACTTATTTTTATATATCAAATAAGCCTCTCTTATTAGCATCATTAAATTCTGCCTGGACTAGTCAGGGTTTTCTAGAGAAACAATAGTATATACATACTCTTTTGGATCTGTTTATTTGGCAGAATCCAAATGAAGTTAAATATAGAAGATAGAGAGGGGGGGGGGGGGACTGACTTATAAGGAATCAGCCCACACTGTTATGGAGGCTGAGAAGTCCAAGATCTGCAGTTGGCAAGCTGGAGACCCAGGAGAGCTGATGGTGTAAGTTCCATTCCAAAAGCAGGCAGGCTTGAGACCCAAGAGCTGGTTTCACTTGGAGTCCAGAGGCCAGAAAAGACCAATGTCTCAGCTCAAAAGAGGCAGGAGAAGTTCCCTCTTATTTTAGGAAGGGTCAGCCTTCAACTGATTAGATAGGGCCCACCCACATTAAGGAGGGCAATCTGCTGTACTCAGTCTGTCCATTTAGATGTTAATCTCACCCAGAAGCACCCTCACAGACACACCTAGAAGGTGTGACCGAATGTCTGGCCAACCCATGGCCCAGTCTAGTTGACACATGAAATTGACCATCACACCCCCCCAATAAACAAAATCTCACAAGCTAGAGCAAGATCCACAGCGCCCCCCCCGCCACCCCCCCCCCACACACACACCACCACTACCACCAACAGGCAGGCCGTGGGAAGAGATGGGTTAATATAACATCTTTCTCTCATTCTGGCCTCAATGACCTCGCAAGAGCACCAAGAATTAGAGATGATCCTATCTAATAAAAGAGAAACATGGTAATTAGCGTACGACCGCTACCCTTCCCATTGGCTAATCAGGGCAATATGCAAATTAACTGCCAGCCAAGATGGTGGCCGGCAGCCAGGCAGCTTGAAACTAACATGAGACTTGCTTGCTTCAGTGATGGAGGACTCCAACATTCCCCACCTGCCGCTGCCGGCCTCTGAGCTGCAACTCTAAGCAACTATGTCACAAATATAGAAGCTAAACAAAACCCCAGAAACCTGCTTTAGTCCACCGGACTTCAGCCAGCAGGATCGCAACATTGTTTCAAATACAGAAGGTAAACAAAGGCCAGAAACCTGCTTTCAGCAGCGGAGGTCTAAGAGCTGGAGCCAAGCCTCAAAGCTAAAGCTGGCCCAAAATAAAAAAAAAAGAAAAGAAAAAAAGGAGCAGTTGGGAGCTTCAGTCACCCGCCAGCCTGAAAACAGCCCTCAGTCCCTCACCCAGACTGGCCAGGCACCCCAGTGGGGACCCCCACCCTGATCCAGGACACCCTTCAGAGCAAACCAGCCAGCACCCACCCGTGCACCAGGCCTCTATCCTATATAGTAAAAGAGTAATATGCCTCCTGGCACCGTGATCAGTGTGACAGGGGGCAGCACCCAAACCCCCTGATCGCCCTGCGGCTCTGTGTGTGACAGGGGGTGGGGCCACAACCTCCCTATCGGCCCTGCTCTGTTCATGACAGGGGAAGGCGCCCCAACCCCCTGATCAGCCCTGCTCTGTGCCTGATAGGGGGGAGCTCCCCAACCCCCTGATCGCCCTGCGGCTCTGTGTGTGACAGGGGGCAGCGCCCCAACCCCCTGATCGGCCCTGCTCTGTGTGTTATGGGGTAGAGCAGCCGTGGGCAAACTACGGCCCGCGGGCCGGATCCGGCCCGTTCGGCTGTTCTATCCGGCCCATGGAGCCGAAAGAGTGGAGGGTTCTCTTGCTCTCCCCTCCTTTCCTTCACCAGCAGCAGTGTTAACATGGCACCGTCAGGAAACACGGCCGCAGCTCCTTCTTCTGAGTCCAGTTTAAGAACCCATTGTGGCCCTCGAGTCAAAAAGTTTGCCCACCCCTGGGGTAGAGCCATAACCTCCCCATCGGCCCTGCCCTGAGTGTGACAGTGGTGGCGCCCTAACCCCCTGATCCGCCCTACTCTGTGAGTGACAGGGGGGAGCTCCCCAACCCCCTTATGGGCCCTGCTCTGTGTGTGACAGGGTATGGAGCCCCAACCCCCCTGATGGGCCCTGTTCTGTGCGTGACAGGGGGCAGCGCCCCAACCCCCAGATTGGCCCTGCTCTGTGTGTGACGGGGTGGCACCGCAACCTCCCCATCGACCCTGCCTTGAGTGTGACAGGGGGCGGTGCCCCAACCCCCCAATTGGCCCTACCCTGAGCGTGACTGAGGTTGGCATCGCAACCTCCCAATCTGCCCTGCTCTGTGCATGACAGGGGGCGGCGCCCCAACTCCCCAATCGGCCCTGCTCTGAGCCCGACTAGGGGCTGCACCTAGGGATTGGGCCTGCTCTCTGCCACCCTGGAGCAGGCCTAAGCCAGCAGGTCGTTATCTCCCGAGGGGTCCCAGACTGCGAGAGGGCACAGGCCAGGCTGAGGGACCCTCCTCCCCCCACCCCCAAGTGCACAAATTTTTGTGCACCAGGCCTCTAGTATATGTATAATAACGAATGCATAGCATAGGATAGAGGCTCAAAAGAGGGCAGCTGTGTTGTTCAGTTATTCTTGGCTCCTCTTAGGTGTGTATAGATGCTCTTACGCTGGATGTGAGACAACACACACAACAAAAGCAAAAGAACAGCTGCAGGTCTGCTCTCCAAGACATGGCCCTGCAGGTGGTCGTGTGGATGAGTGAGTGTTAATGCAGCTTAATGCGTTCAGTTGGCAAATAATGGATTATTCTACACTGTGGAGAGACAGCAACAGAGCCCGTGGATACACACAGAAATGAGACAAAGCCTTTTCCCCAGAGGAACTCACTTTCTAATAGAAAAGATAGTCTGGTAAACAGATTTAAAAAACAATATGAAAAGTGCTAATTAGAGAGAAATGCAAAGAATCCCCAGAGCACAGAGGATGGAGTGACAAAATCCACCTGCAAAGGAAGAGGCTTTGATCTGGGCTTTCTAGGAAGTGTATGTGTTCTCCATATGAAGTAAACAGAAGAATGACAGTTATTTTTTGCTTCATAGTGTTAGGTGCTCCCAGGTTGTTCACATTTTCATGCATAAAATCTTTCATTTCATGTATTCCTCATGAGACCCCCTAGAAAATAGATACCAACACCCCCATTTTACAGGTGAAGACACTGAGGCTCAGAGATGTTAAGTGACTTGCCCAAGTTTACACACCTTGGAGGAGTGAAGCCTAGACTTGAACCAAGTTTTTTTCTGATTCAGTTCCTCTGGAGCCGTGGTCGGCAAACTGCAGCTCGCGAGCCACATGTGGCTCTTTGGCCCCTTGAGTGTGGCTCTTCCACAAAATACGACATGCGGGCACTCAACGTACAGTGCGATTGAAACTTTGTGGCCCATGCGCAGAAGTCGGTATTTTGTGGAAGAGCCACACTCGAGGGTCCAAAGAGCCGCATGTGGCTTGCGAGCTGCAGTTTGCTGAGCCACAGTTTGCCGACCACTGCTCTGGAGCAGTGGTTCTCAACCTTGGCTGCGCATTAGAATCACCTGGGAATCTTTTTAAAATCCTGATTTCTGGGCCTCATCCTCCGGAAATTCTGTTTCTTTGTTATGGGGTGAGGCCACAACATTAGTAACGAAGAAACAGAATTTCCGGAGGATGAGGCCCAGAAATCAGGATTTTAAAAAGATTCCCAGGTGATTCTAATGTGCAGCCAAGGTTGAGAACCACTGCTCTGGAGAAGGACTGCGTAGACATGGAGATGTGAAGAAGTGCGGGTACACCTTGGACATGTTTTAGGAACACAGGCCCAAGGGCCACATTGCAGGAAAGTTGCTCTCTTTTGGGGTTTGGCCATTGGTGACCTGGACAGAGAAATGAATTGGGGGAAAATGCACGATGGGTGGGTGGGGATGGGATGGTAATAGGTGTAGGGAGGACTGAGGGTCATCTGTCTCTCCGTACATGCAGGTATGGTGGGTGTCAAGCTTATAATGATGTGCCTTTAAGACTGTGGCTCATATGGACCTTATATGAAACTTCAGCTCTGCCTATTATTATGTGGATATACTCAGCTTCCTAAACCTCAGTTTCCCCAGCTGAAAAGTTTGGGTAATTTTAGTATCCAACTCAAAGAACTGTTGACAGGGAAAAGAAAACAATGCACGTAAATTGCTTTGCAACGTGCCTGACATATATTAATTGCTAAATAAATGTAATTGTTATCATTACTGTTACCCATTTTTCTAGTGTACCTAATTTAGGGACTGTGTCATCATGCATTCCTGCTTGGTTCTGTGTCTCTGTCATCATGCGCTTTTCATACAGCTGTGCTTTCCAAGGGCCCCTAGTAATTTATGTCAGGCTGCTTGGTCTCACAGGCTATTTGTGTGCGTTGTGATATCAGATAAGGCCTGCCTCTGCGACATGATTATTCTTGCAGCTCATCTGCAAGACTCTGCTTAAAACAAATCCACGTTCATCTATGTCTCCAAGGCAGATGGATGTGAATGTCGTCGCCATGATCACGTGCAACTCTTCAACTATGGGTGAGGCTGAGTTGCTTAGGGGACCTCAGCAGCAATGCAGTACCAGTTGCCTGGAGTGCAGTCGCTAGATTGCATTTGCCACGTGCTGCCCACTATTGTGCCCAGCGCTGCACCCATGGACCTGCTTGCAAATCTTGACATGGCCACTTACAGTGTGCTCTTCCACGGTTTCCTTCAATTCTCTAAACTCAGAGATAGCAACAGCATTGTTCTATTCCCCAGCATCCAAAGAACCCACGGCTCCCAAAGCTAGACGTTCTTCCTCCAGATGGGACCGGGTGGGCGGTCCTGATAGTCTCCATTTGCCGTCTCCAGTACAGCAATCAAATGCTATAAACATAAGCCTGGTTTTTCCACTGTCACTCAACTTAGCATGTGGACCTCAAATGATTCCCATTGTCAATCCTTTTAGAAAATGGACAGTTGAAAGAGCCAGGAAGGAAGAGAGAGGGGGGAAAAGAGCACATGAGCTCATTGTTAAGAAATCTGGAGGCGTTAGGTGGAGGAAAGGACTGTGTTGGCTCCACACTCTTGGCATGGTGGGCAAAAATATGGGCTTTGGTAGCCAGGCTCTCATCCTAGCTGTGCCCTTTCTCTCAGTGTGGCCCTGGGCCAAGCATGGCACTGCTTTAAGTCTGTTTCCTCAACTCCTAAAAAAAGAACAATCACACTTACATTCAAGAGTTGTTGAGCAGTAAGTCAGATAATACATAAAGCACTTAGGACACATGTGTTATCAATAAATCCTAGCTGTTATTGTGCTTATTACTATTAACAAGTACAAGGAGGAGAAAGGAAGACTTTTGATTATCAGAGGAGAGAACTTTTTAAAAATTGCTAGAGCTCATAAAAGATGGTAGAACGACCTCTGAGATTGTCAGCATTCCAGACTAAAGTCATTGAATATCAACACGATGACCATCAGTTGGGGGTGTTGTGGAGGAGATTCCCACTTTGAGGCTCCTTCTGTGAGGGAGGGATGGCCGAGGAAGGACATTTTATTAAATCATCGGGGATGCTCCTTAGTTACCTGATATTCTGAAGTTGTGCTACTATTCCAAGAGCTTACCCATACTCTGATCTTCAGAGGTAGCTTGGTGTCATTACTTCCATCCATCCACCCTTCTATCCATCCACCCTTCCATCCATCCATCCATCCATCCATCCATCCATCCATCCATCCACCCATTCTTTCCTTCCTTCCATCCATTCATCTATCCATCTACTCATCCACTTTTTGAAAGAGATAAACCCAAGAGTTCCAGAAGATAGCATTTCTTGGGCTGGTGGAAGATCCTCTGAGTCTGTATCTGGTGGGATTTTGAACCTCTGTTAATACTGACTATGCCCGATTAAGAAGCCAGCTCTTCCTATCCCTTCAATCTACTCCCATAAGCATCTTATTGTCATGAGAGAAACCTAGTTCTTTGGGCAGATAAATATGGGTTTTAAACGCTCTTAGCTGGCTGTGTGACCTTGAGTAAGTTGTTTATTCTCTCTGAGTCCTGTTTCCTTATTTATCAGGAAATAATATCCATATATGAGTGATATGGTTTGGGGGAGGTTTAGACCTTGCACAATACCTGACAGAATTAGGATACAGGAACTGGAAAGTATAACAGTAAGACATTAACACAATAGTTATTGTAGTTTTATTACAATTTATTCAATATATTATTTAAATTGTAAGAAGATCTGTTCCATTTGAAATAGCCACAAAGAAAGGCTACCCTGAAATTGGAAAGAGAACACCATAGTGAGACAAGAGACTGGATCTGTAGGAAGCAGGAGTTTGGGGTCCTGTGTGTGTGTGTGTGTGTGTGTGTGTGTGTGTGTTTTATAAGATTGACAGCCCTAAAAAGAAGTTACAAGAGTGGCTACCAGGGGAGGAACTGATCACAGAGTGGAGTGTAAGCAAGAATTATGCTTGCCTCCTGAGCTACAGGAACGCTGTGCCCTCCGGGGGCTGCTTCTCATTTGTAATCTTAGTAACTCAGTGGAGCTGCAGACAGACAACCTTGTATTGATTGGAAGCCCTGCAGGGAGCTCAGGCACCTGGAGCCCCAAGGACACAGTTTCACCTATTAGCTGCCACTTTCCACAGCGTGTGTGTGTGTGTGTGTGTGTGTATGCATGTGTCATTGTGTGAGGACAATTCTAGGTCCTTGTGGAACCTGGTGGTGAGAACTGCTGAGCTCTCAGCAGGAAAGAATCCGTCCAGACATGGCTTCCAGCAGCAGGTGGCCCTGCCCCTAGGATACCCCGGGCCCCATTAAAACGCCTGCTGAGATAACTCAATGCCGCAGGGACATTTACTGTTTGTCTAGTCAGCACCTGGGGCCGGGACCCTGACCTCCTTTTCTTAGACCGTTTACTAAGAAGGTCTTGCCACGGTGAATATGTTTTCTTACAACACAAGTGTTTTTCTCAAGGGCCTGAGAGCCTTTCATCTGAAATGAAGTCATGAGGAAGGAAGGGCCTCCCTCTTCATCGCTGTGGGAGGTGAGTGAGCACCCTCACTTCCACAGCTGCCAGAGGCAGACGGGGGGGCCTAACCGCATTTCCCGGGCCAACCCTTTGTTAGTTTTCTCTTCTCCAACTCGACTCAGCCTCTGCCCCCCATTCTCCCTTAAATGCCCGCATCCCCGCTGCACACATTGGGATGGGGCCCAGCTCTCCCCCCCTGCCACCAGCGTTTGCTGGATAGAATCTGTTTTCACCGCTTTAACTAATGTCCTGTCATGTTTGCCTTTGATGGAGGAAAGGCTTCCGCATAGCAGGCGGATGTATTCCCTCAGTGTCTGATCACTGGCAGAGGGTCCAAGGATGTTTCTTTTATTTTTTTCCTTTTAAACAATATTTTTTTATTGTTGATAGTATTACAGATATTTCCCATTTCCCCCTCTTCACCGCCCTCCCCCAACCCCTTCCCACCCACCCCCACGTCTTCACTACCCTATTGCCTATGTCCATGGACTATGCAAATAAGTATGTAAGTTCTTCGGTTTATCTCTTCTTGTCCCCCCACCCCCACATCCAGGTATGTCAGTCTGTTCCGCCAGGCTTCAGGTCTTATTTTGTTGGTCAATTCATTTTGTTCATTAGGTTCCACAAATAACTGAGATCATGTGATATTTGTCTTTCTCAGTTTGGCTTATTTCACTGAGCATATTTTCCAGGTCCATCCATGCTGTCCCAAAGGGTAAGAGATCCCTCTTTTTTACAGCTGCATAGTATTCCACAGGGTAAATGTCCCACAGCTTTTTTATCCATTCATCTACTTCTCTTCCCCCCAAACAAGAGACTGCTCTAGGCCATGGCTAATGTGCCTAGATAGTAAAACCATGGGCAGAAAGTGAGGCTGATGCTAATCCCACCTGCCTAATGGAGTTGTATTGAGGATTAATTAAATTAATGGAGTTGATTGACCTGGATTAACAGAGAATTTCAGACTCCTCACCCTCCCTTGGGACACCCTGAATTCCTGGGATTGCCTAAATATCTTACAACTCTCAGGCCATGGGCCCTTTGAAAGGGCGAGGGCTACGCCCTCCATCTTGCCCCAGGGTAAGGGCTACGCCCTCCATCTTGCCTTGGCCATGTGCTCGGCAAGGCTTCTTCCCGGAAGCCCAAGCCTCTGCTGTCCACACCCAGGACTTCTTTAAACTAACCAATGACAATCAAGGGAAGTCGCCATAGATATGACCACTTCCTGTGTGACAAGACACCCACTTGCGCCTGGCCAATCGGCAGGGCCCACAGTCCTTTCTCCTCCCCCCCTATAAAACCTCTCTCCACACAGAGTTCTCTCTCTCGGCCACTTGGCTTGCCGTTGCATTGGTGAGTGTGGTCGGGGAGCCGAACTAGTTCGAATAAAGACTCTCTGCTTTTGCATTGGACTCGGCTGGCTCCCTGGTGTGGTCTATTGGGGATCTTGAAATCTGGGCATAACACCCTTTCCTTTGGGGACATCAGGAATGTCCAAGGGAGGTGACGAGGTGACGCTGGAGGGCATGGTGTAGCGTCTGAGCACTTAAAGAGGTGCCAGGTATTGAGCAAGGGAAGTTCACATTCTTCATTTCAGGCAGGTCTTCCACCCCAACTTGTGTTTCTAGAGGCAGGGTAGGGGGTGGGGGAAGCACATTGGCCACATGAATGTATCTTTTTTCCCTCCTTAAACCTCACTGGAGAAGCAGCAAATGGAAAGAAGGGAGGGAGGGAGTAGGAAGAAATGATGGAAGGAATGTAAAAAGGGAGGAGATAAAGGGAAGGATAAATGGGAGGGAAGGAAGGAGGGAGGGAGGGAAGAAGGATGGAAAATGCTATCTGACAAAGACAAAAAACACAGAAAGGAGAGAGGAGAGCAGGAGAGATTTAGCTGGGTTTGGAGGGCGGAGAGCAAAAGAAGAGGTGATAAGCGACATGCAGAGTAGTGTCAGCTGCAATCCAGGCACTTTAAGGCACAGGACGGAGGCAGGTGGGGATGAGTTGGGACTTAGAAACTGTTCGTGGAACTCTTGAATCTCTGTGTCCCCTTCCCTCCCCTGACATAGTCAGACAACCACGTCTCCTCCCACCCCTGTCCAAACCACACATAGTGGGATTTCCGAGGTAAGAACAAGAAAGGCTCAGCTCTCCCAGGGTCAGCAGACAGTTGGGAGGAGAAACAGGTGAACACTGGGCTTCTCAGCCCCCTTCGCCTTCTCACGCAGGTGCTTGGAGGGTTTTTATCTGGAGAAACTGACAGGTCCATGAGCGGAGACATACAGATCCTGGAATATTGTGGTTCTTTAAATGTATAGGCTGCGGGAATTCCATCCATGACACCTGCCCCAAGGGCACGGAGCTCACAGAGGGCTTCCTGGAGTCCCACCCAGCGGTCTGACACCACATGGTGTGGGCATTCTCCAACCGGAAAGAGCAAGACCCAACCAACAAGAAACACGGAGAGAAAGGAGAAGCCCGAAGTGATTAAATATTAGAAGGACCAGCTCAAGGAGCGGAGAGGGGTCGCCCCAGGGAGCAGGACTCAGGGGCGAGGAAGGTTGAAACTGCTGACTTTCAGTATAAGACTTTCAGCACTTTGTTGATAAAGAAACGTGTGTATTACTTTGGCAAACATAACATGGAATTTTAAAACGATGTTTTTACAAGGAAGGAATGCTTTCCATTGAACCAACGAGTAAACTGAGGTTCAGAAAGGTTCGATGACTTGCTCAATGTCACGTAGCAAGTAGACCACAGAGCCAGATGTAACCCACGCATGTCTGTCTTGAAACCTCAGGATGTGCCTGTTTCTTGAGTGATTCCTAGCTTGCTATGTAAAATCAGTTCCAGAAAATCGGCCCCTGGCAGATAATATTCTCTTACGAGCCTCCTTGGAGGTCAGTTAGAGTGAGTCTGGTGTGCAGTAAACTCTTGAAGTCCCTCATTAGGAATGAGCTGGGGGCCCTGGGTGCATCCGCTACTCATTGAGTGATTCCAGGCTCCGGCTCTGCTGCGGCCACGGGAGTTACTGCTGAAACTCAATACGACAGCCCCTGAGGACTAGGCAGCACAGCCAGGAAGGGAACAAAACCGCGGCCTTAAGATGCAGAATTGCTGTCTGACTTCATTGGGAAATAGGGAGTTTGGAGACATTCTTTTTGAGATTTTTAAAAAAAATCTCTTTCCCTTTAAAAAAATAAAGTGGGCTCAATGCTCGAAATTTAAGTCTTTGTAAAGGCTATTGTTGCAAGTGTTAGCAGCGTTTTTCACAGTTTGGGCAGCCCCGAGAAAGCCAACCTTTTGTTTTCTATGCTGGCATGAAAGGCACTAGCCCAGGGCTGCTAAAAGTTTAATTTAGATGTTTCTAGAGAGTGATAGGTTAAAAGGGAGAAAGAGTTTGAGAAAGACATACCATGTCCTACTTTTTGGGGTCTGACAACTCAAATATAATTGGGACTGAGACCAGGGAATCCAAAGATGGGAGGCTGTTGTCTGTGTCTTTTTGGTGGAAAGAGCCCTTGACCAGGCCAGTTAGGAATATTGGTTCTGCGCATCAAAGGCCATTTTCTATCGGAGGCCTCCTCTGACCACACTGTCCCCACACTGAGGCAGGTTAGGTGTTTCATCCAGTGTTTGGCTCCCAGGGGAGCCCCCTCTACGTTCTCTGTGTGAGCACTAACCAGGCTGAAGTATAAGTGGCTTATCTCTCCACCTTTCCTACCTGATCATAAGCTCTGAGAGGTTAGGGACTTCACCTGTCTTGTTCAGTAATACTTGGCATATTATATGGCACAGAGCAGCCTTAATAACTATTTCTCGATAGTGGCAAAGAAAGGTATGTTGTAACTCAGCAGTATAGTCTCCCAAAACATTTCTTTATTGTTCCTGAGTGGTATGGCCCACCCTCCCATTGTATTAAAGTAGCTGAAATGTGACATTCATGCTTACCATAATTTTGTTATTATTGTTAAAAAACAATCCTGGACAATGTGTGAGTTGTGCATAAAAGTGGGGTGAGTACATGCACGTGTTAGAGTGACGGAGGCAATTTCAACCTGGAGAACCCTCATCACTCCCTCAACCAGGCCCATGGAGCCCTTCTTCGGAGTGGACTTCGTGTGTGCACGTGTAACCATGTCCAGTCTTCCAGCTTTCTCAGTCCTGGAAAACATGGATTCCGGGGGCCCGGCTTCTCTGTCATGTCTTGACAGGATGAGCAGTGTGCAGGCAGGCAGAGTGCATTGCTGCAGAGAACCCGGGACCCAGCAGTACGGGAGATACAAGGTCTTCTTCCCCCGCCCCAGGACCAGAGTCTATCTCAGGAAGGACCAGGAAAAGAGGAAGGAAATTGGAAAGTCTGAATTACCCAAAAGACATCCGTTCCCTCTGGAAATTGTTTATAGTATTGAGAAGGACGGAGCTTACTGGACTTGGACCCACTATCTCACCCAAGGGGAGGAAGGTATTCCTGATGTGAGACTAGTCGTAGAAGACAAAGAAGGCACTCTCTTCTTTGCACATCTCAGTGTCCTGTGAACATATGTGCAACCCACATGTGCACATTTTAAGAGCTATTTCAGAGCTTCCTCTTTGGCTTAATTCAGTCTGGTACCAAAGGCAGGTGCTCACTTATGGGTAGGCCATGAAGACCCCATGGTTCCTACCGTGAGTAGTAGGGTGTGACCAACAATCAGTGGCACCTTCCCTTCCTGGCACCTGGGCGCTTACATTGAAGGACAACTCCATGTCCCCCTGCAATAACATCACCTTCGCTCCTCACAGCCATGCCAGTGGAGCCATACATTGCTCTTCAGTTAGAAGGGAATTTCAAGATGATCTAATGCAATGTCTTCCTCACAGGTGGGGAAACCAGGGCTTTCTGAGGCAAGGTGCTTTGCCCAGTGGCCACAAAAACAGTTAGTGGCAAGGCCAGAACTCATGCGTCCTAATTTCCGGTGTTGTCTGCTAGTCTGCATTGCATTTTTCACGCCTCCTCGTACGTCAAAGATCACACCCAAAGTAAAAACCATCTGGTCCACATGACTGAAGCACTTGCCACTGGCAGGCAGGAGGCTGCACCTGATGGTTTCTGGGAATCCTGGCAACTCTCTGACCTCTAAGACTTGGCTCCATACACTTTCCCCTTGAGCTCTGGCACATCCTAAGGAAGTGCTCCCCCTAGGAGAGGCAGCAGCGTTGTCGGCAGCACTTGTGAAATTCCAAGAAAACACTGACGTGTGGCCGGCAGGATTTGCGGTGTTCCCTGTCTTCTCTAACGGAATCCACAGGATGCCAAGAAGACAAATGCATTTTTCTCCTCCAAATTATTCCTCCCACAAATGCTAAGTGTCTCCATCTGGGAGGCATTTAACATTTCCAGCAGCCATTGCTGATCTGGGGGAGGACTTGCCAAGTATCACTGTCTCCCCAAAATAACTCCCCTTATTGCCGCAGGAGCTGCGGAGACCCAGCCCAGGAGAGGAGAGAGAGCGTCTGGGGAGGCCCCTGAGTCGGCGGTGAACAAGCACAACCATCCCCTCCCCGGGGCCCACCCACGCTCCCCTCTTCAGTGGTGTGTGTCAGTGGGACAGTGTCGGCATATCACTGTGCCCTCTCCTGGAAGAATTTCACTAATGACATTCCCCCGGAGGATAGTATCCTGTTTCTTCTGACACTTTAAATGCATTCAGATACTTACAAGAAATCACACTCATTTCCTGCTAGGCCCAGTTAGAACACATCTCCTAAAGGATGACAGTGTTGGAACTAACTGTATGAGCTCTGAATGCAATCCAACAACTTGCCTTTACCACTTCCACTTCTCACATTTGCCAGATCCAACCATGGAGGAATGAACACTGGCTAACACCTCCAAGCCCCTAACTCTGTGTCTCTCCCTGTGCTCTGTTTATTTACCTACAGTGTGGTGGTCACTGGGAGGGTCCCAGAATATAGGAGACACAGGCTCTGTCATCACAGAGTGCACCGATTCATGGAGATGGGGCGCATAAAATATGTCCACAAATATCAGGGTGGAATGGTGTGGGAATTCCTGATAAAGGACTAGAGGAATTGGACAATGGAGAAGTCACTGCTGGCTGAGACTCCAAGGAAGTCTCCCTGGTGTAGGTGGCATTTATCCTAGACCTTTAAGGAGGGGGATTAGAATGTGAACATGTGGAAATTAGTTGGGGGAAGGGCCTCTCCGGTGCCTGGAATAGCTTGGGCAAAGGTGAGTCAAGGTTATGAAGGTGTCCAGAGCTGGATTTTATTCATCCTTTCATTCATTCATTGAAAGCAACATAAATTTACTGAGCACAGAGTATGTTCAGGGCCACAGAGCTAAGAACTGGTCATATTAAGATGCATAAAACAAGACCTCAAAGAGTTTTATCTAGTGGGCAAATCAGAGCAGATGAGGACAAAGTACAATAAAGGGTTACAAGAATGATAGTCTTAGGGCCACAGGAGGCTGAGGGAGAGCAGAGGATGGCACATGACTCAGGCATGGGAGGCCAGGAAAGACCCTACAAGTGGAGAAACAGAATCAAATGCCAAACATGAAGGAAGTGTGTTTCCAGGAGAGCTCAGTGCGCACACAGGCTCTGTGGTCAGAGGGCAGTGTGCCACATGGGAGGGTGGCAAGAGAGTGGAACTCAGTTGAGGTGCTTGAATGCATTTTCTAATTATGGGGAATTCCTCCAGCCATCCTTCTGTCTATGCTACTGCAGTGGAAATAGCAAGGGTGTTGATCACACCATCGCCAGGGTCCTGCTGGCAGCCCATGATGGGCTGGAAGGTCTAGCTCTGAAAATGTGTGAAGCTACTGCCCAACACTTGTTCCTCAGTATCCTCATCCTATTTTTGCTGTTGTTTCCCTTGTCTCAATGTGTTGGTCTCAGACTTCATCAAGGACAGGGAGGCATCCTCGGAGCAGCTAGCAGAGATCTGAGCTAAGTAGTAGATGCCCAATGTGTGCTCAATAACCTATTGGTGGTGATGTATGTGTGTGTGTGTGTGTGTGTGTGTGTGTGTGTGTGTAAATGAATAGGTGCTAGCAGTGTGATTCTGTGGCTGCTGAGATATGGGCTCATTCTTATATTTTGAGAGATTAAAATGTTTCTCCATCATTATTGGTTCTTTATGTACTCAATCCTTTGTTCTCTTCTGTAGGAATGACCTATTGGTTGAGAAGATACTCTTGAAAGAGAACATTTTTATATAGTACCAGAGGCCCAGTGCATGAATTTGTGCATGGGTGGGGACAGCCGACCTGCCCCAATCAGGGCCAATCAGGCCAGCCGTTCGGGGGGAGGGGACATGGGATGTTGGCCTGCTGGGCCTGCCCCTTATCAGGGTGGGAGGGGCAATCGGGAGTGGGGCTGGCTGGGGGGAGGGGCCATGGGTGGTTGGCCAGCTGGCCCCACCCCCTGGTTGAACTCCCAGTGGAACTCCTGGTCGAGGGGACAATTTGCATGTTAGCCTTTTATTATATAGGACTAGAGGCGTAGTGCATGAAATTTGTGCACTGGTAGGGTCCCTAGCAGCTGCCAGCCAGGTACTCCCTCCCTTCCCCCAGCTGGCCCTGCCCCCTGGTCAAACTCCCAGATGAACTTCCAGTCGAGGGGACAATTGCATACGGTGCTTTTATTATATAGGACTACAGGCCCGGTGGACAAAAATTTGTGCACTCAGGAGGGTCCCTCAGCCTGGTCTGTGCCCTCTCACAGTTTGGACCCTCGGGGAATGACCATTTGCTGGCTTCCACTCCCCGGGGGATTGGGCCTAAGCTGGCAGTCAGACATTCCTCTGGCAGCCCAGGAGTCCTCAGGGGATGTCCACTTGCCAGCGGGAACAGGCCTAAGCTGCAGTTGGACATCCTTAGCGCTGCTGAGGAGGCGGGAGAGGCTCCCACCACCACTGCTGTACTGGCAGCCATCAGCCTGGCTTGTAACTGAGCAGAGTTCCCCCTGTGGGAGCACACTGACCACCAGGGGGCAGCTCCTGCATTGAGTGTCTGCCCCCTGTTGGTCAGTGTGTGTCATAGTGACCAGTGATTCCCAGTCGCTCTGCTGTTAGGGTCAATTTGCATATTACCCTTTTATTATATAGGATAGAGGCCTGGTGTATGGGTGGGGGCCAGCTGGTTTGCCCTGAAGGGTGTCCCAGATCAGGGTGGGGGTCCCGCTGGGGTGCCTGGCCAGCCTGGGTGAGGGGCTGAGGGCCGTTTTCAGACTGGCCACACCCCCTTCAGGGTGGGGGTCCCCACTGGGTTGCCTGGCCAGTCTGGGTGAGGGGCTGATGGCTGTTTGCAGGCTGGCCACAGCTACTTCAGGGTGGGGGTCCCCGCTGGGGTGCCTCACCAGTCTGGGTGAGGAGCTGATGGCTGTTGGCAGGCTGGCCAAGCCCCCCAGCAGGGACCCTCACCCCGTGAGGGTGTGGCCATCCTGGGTGAGGGGCTGATGGCTGTTTGCAGGCTGGCCACAGCCCCCAGCAACCCAAGCTCCCAGTGGAGGCTGGCTGGAAGCAGGTATCTGGGATTTATTTAGCTTCTATAATTGAAACTTTGTTGCCTTTTGCAGAGTCCACAGCCCGCCAGAGTCGGCAGGAAACTTGGCTTCCTCCATCGCCAGGGCAACCAAGCCTCCTGCTTGCTCCAGCTCCATCGCTGCCGGCCGCCATCCTGGTTGGGTTAATTTGCATATAGTCGCTCTGATTGGCTGGTGGGCGTGGCTTGGGCATAGCAAAGATACGGTCAATTAGCATCTTTGTCTTTTATTAGTGTAGACTAGAGGCCCGGTGCACAAAAATTTGTGCACTCGCGGGGGAGGGGGGCCCCTCAGCCCAGCCTGTGCCCTCTAGCAACCTGGGACCCCTCAGGAGATAACGACCTGCTGGCTTAGACCTGCTCCCGGGTGGCAGAGGGCAGGCCCAATCCCTAGGTGCAGCCCCTGGTCGGGCTCAGAGCAGGGCCGATTGGGGAGGTGGGGTGCCGCCCCCTGTCATACACAGAGCAGGGCGATCGGGAGGTTGTGATTCCACCCTCAGTCATGCTCAGGGTAGGGCCAATTGGGGGGTTGGGGCACCATCCCCTGTCACACTCAAGGCAGGGTCGATTGGGAGGTTGCGGTGCCACCCCCTGTCATGCACAGAGCAGGGCCAATCAGGGAGTTGGGGCATTTCCCCCTGTAACTCACAGAGCTGCAGGGCGATCAGGGGGTTTGGGCGCTGCCCCCTGTCACGCTGATCCCGGTGCCAGGAGGCCTCGCGGCTCCGCTGATCCCGGTGCTGGGAGGCATATTACCCTTTTACTATATAGGATAGAGGCCTGGTGCATGGGTGGGTGCCAGCTGGTTTGCCCTGAAGGGTGTCCTGGATCAGGGTGGGGGTCCCCACTGGGGTGCCTGGCCAGCCTGGGTGAGGGGATGATGGCTGTTTGCAGCTGATCACACACCCTTCAGGGTAGGGGTCCCCACTGGGGTGCCTGGCCAGTCTGGGTGAGGAGCTGAGGGCTGTTTTCAGGCTGGGGTTGACTGAAGCTCCCAACCGCTCCTTTTTTTCTTTTTTTTTTCTTTTTTATTCTGGGCCAGCTTTAGCTTTGAGGCTTGGCTCCAGCTCTTAGTCCTCCGCTGCTGAAAGTAGGTTTCTGGCCTTTGCTTACAATGTTGCAATCCTGCTGGCTGAAGCCCGGCAGGTTTCTGGGTTTTTTTTTAGCTTCTATATTTGTTACATAGTTGCCTGCAGCGGCAGGTGGGGAACGTTGGAGTCCTCCGTCACTGAAGCAAGCAAGCCTCATGTTAGTTTCAAGCTGCCTGGCTGCTGGCCGCCATCTTGGCTGACAGTTAATTTGCATATTGCCCTGATTAGCCAATGGGAAGGGTAGCGGTCGTATGCCAATTACCATGTTTCTCTTTTATTAGATAGGACTAAAGGCCCAGTGCACGATTCATGCACAGGTGGGGTCCCTTGGCCTGGCCTGCACCCTCTCTCAATCCGGGACCCCTCAGGGGATGTCGGACTGCCAGTTTCAGCCGAATCCCTGCAGGCCAGGCCAAGGGACCCCACCCATGCACAAATCCATGCACTAGGCCTCTAGTATGCATATAAGATCTTTGGTTAATCTCTTCCTGCCTTCCCCCTCCCCCCTTTCCTCTGAGATTCATCAGTCTATTCCATGTTTCCAGGACTGTGTGTTGAACATGTGCCCCCTGGTGGTCAGTGCGTGTCATAGTTACCAGTTGAATGGTCAAACCATTGCTTAGGCTTTTATATATATGTAGATATGCAGTTATATATGCAGCAACTGGCCAGCTAACACCTGTTACCAGATGGTTAAAAAATAGAAACATATCCATTTTAAGTTTTTGGAAATGTAGATATTTAATAATGCCCTGTGTATCATTTAAAGGATAGCATTAATTTATACTAAATATTTAAATGTTAAAAAAATCTAATATCCATTAATATGCTAATATGTTGATGTATATCTTTTTATTACTTTATTTTTGCATATGTCGATGTATACCTTTAAAAACTAGGATTGTATGGTTATATACTGATTTAAAAGATGCATTTAAAAATAATACAAATAATATGTAGACATTAAATCTTTTATGGAAATGTAATTTCTAATAGCTGCATAGTCTGAGAACTTGAGCCTTAAGGGCAGAATACGCATTGATGCAATGATGCCACAAATAAATGTGGAATTTCTGCCATGATAATTGCTGCAGAGGAGGTGGGTGCTCTAGTTAAAAGAGTACATGGTAGAGGGATTGACTTGGAGGTCAGGAAAAGCTTCCACAAGGTGAGCCAAATGATAATTCCAAATTGTCACCAGGTGGGCATGGGGCAGAGATGGGAGGAGCAGGGACGCTGAGCAAGTACCAGCAACAGACAGCAGGAGGCCTTCTCACTGCCCTCTGTGTGTCTTCATGTTACCACTGGCCATCTTGTTGAGTTCTTTTTTACTGCTAACTATATTTTCAGATGACTTTGCTGGGGTTTCTAGAGCAAAGAGCAGTTGTGGCTTCAGCCATCGCTGTGTGTCAGGTACCATGAGAAGGGCTCTGCTTTGCCTGTGTCTACTTGTGCAGCCTGCACTGTCCTTTGTGGGGTGGGTTCACCGTTGCAGAAGAAACCGACACTGTACCAGCTACGTACATTACCCAAGCAGTGTGCAGTCGCCAGTGAGGAGGCTGGGATTCAAACCCAGGTCTGATGCTATGTCTGTGCATCCAACCTGGCATTAAAATAACCTGATTTTTTTGACATTTAAAAACTTATATTTCATCTTGATCCCTTATACTGAAAGTGAAATCCCTAAGAATTTCTATTTTCTTTTATTAAATAAGAAACTACATATAAAAATATTATATATTTTATATTATAGCAAAAATTATATATTTTATATTATATAAAAATATTATATGTAAAATATATACTAATAAAAGGCTAATATGCAAATGGTCGGGACACCCTCACGCGTAACGACTGATCAGCAGGCTGCGTGCACAGCAGGCGCGGGTGGGCGGGGACTTGAAGCATTGGGTGAAGGCCTCTGCGCTGCTCCACCGAGGATCCGGAGGCCTGGGGGTCCCACAGCTCCATGCGGTGTGGAGGCGGGACCCCTGGCTCCGGCCTATCTCTTTGGGGCAATCCATAGAGGAGCCCCAGATGGGTGGGCAGGACCTCTTTAGGGCAATGGATCACGGGGCTCCTGCACTATGACAGGGCACAGGTCAGGCTGGGGGGACCCTCCCCAAGTGCACGAATTTTGTGCACCAGTTCACTAGTTATATATAAATGTATATTTATTGTAGTAAGAACACATGAGACCTTACCATGAGATTTACCCTCTTAACAAATTTTTAATTGTACAATACAGCATTGTTGTCTGTAAGCACAATATTGTACAGCAGATCTCTAGAATGTATTCACCTTGTAGAACTGAAATGTTAATGAGTACAACTGCCTGTTTCCTCCCCCTGGCCCCTCGCACCCACCATTCTACTTACCATTACTGAATCTGACTAATTTAGATTCTTCATATAAGTGGATTCGTGCAGTATTCATCCTTGTGTGACTGGCTAATTTCATTTAGAATAATGCCCTCTAGGTTCATCCACATTGTTGCAGATGACAGGATTTCCTTCTTCAAGGGTGACTAATATTTCATTATGTCACCCTTTATTGTACTTTGTCCTGAGATGCCCTTCCCCCAATACATTACATCGTCTTAATCCATTCATCAGCTGGTGGATATTTAGGTTGTTTCTACATCTTGCCCGTTGTGAATAGTGCTGCAATGAACATGGAAGGGCAGATAACTCTTTGAGATCCTAATTTCAATTCCTTTAGATATATACTCAGAAATAGGATTGCTGGATTATATACTAATTATATTTTCAATATTTTTTAAAATATATTTTATTGATTTTTTACAGAGAGGAAGGGAGAGAGATAGAGAGTTAGAAACATCGATGAGAGAGAAACATCGATCAGCTGCCTCCTGCACATCTCCTACTGGGGATGTGCCTGCAACCCAGGTACATGCCCTTGATCGGAATCGAACCTGGGACCTTTCAGTCCGCAAGCCGACGCTCTATCCACTGAGCCAAACCAGTTTCGGCTATTTTCAATATTTTAAGGAACCTCTATACTCTTTGTTTACTAATTGCATTATGTTGTAAATTCTTAATTTGTGGTTTTGTATTTTACTGTTCCTGTTTGTATTGGGAGGCTATATGAGCACCCATGCGAAGTTCATCATGGAGCAGGCTGGCAGTACTTTAACTCCACTCGCCTGCTATTTTGTGCTCATTAGTTTCCCTCTGTCTTCCTCGATCTCTGCATTTGTAGAAAGGGAGTAATATCAGCACCCTCCTTGTAGCATTGTTAATAGCACACTTCACTGCCAGGCACATACTAAGTGCTCAATAAATATTAACTATTATACTATTTTCAACTTTTTAATATTTGTGTTTACAAAGAAAACAGCATTCAGATTTATATATTAACTATACAGTTTATTTATTTGCTTCCCTAAATTACTGTGTTTTTTTTAAAAGTCTACCCTTCATTTCTTCCTTATACTTTCCTTAGTTTTTCACTTGCTGCCTTTGAAGAAAATCTCATTAATGTGTCTCCCTTAGTTAATTTCTTTTCATTCTTTCTTGTTTAATAATAATATTTCAGGCTGAAATCTTACACCATCACATTGTTGCATACTATATTTTCTCAGCTCATTAATTTCTAAGTAACCTATAACCGATATTTTAATTTTCTCTTTGACCAGCATGTTATTTAGGAGAGAGATTTGTAAAGGCTTGATTTATTTCTAGTTTGTTTCTGTTTTTGTTGTTTGTTCATTTAGATTTTAAATAGCAATTTCTATTATATATGCCCAGATAATAGTATTTTTATATACTTTTCTAAATTAGTATTTTCTATATCTGCCTATAGGATGTGTCCTGAATTACCACTCTTTGGACTTTGTTGTTTTGAGTGTGTATGACCTAATATTATATAAATTTTGGAAATTGTACTAATTGACCTCTTGAAAAAAGTTCAATTATCTTCTTGATATAATGTTTACTAGTAAATATCTACTCAATCAGTATTAATTACATTATGTAAATCCTGTCTATCCTTAGTTCTTTTTCTCAAGGTAATCTGTAAAAAACTTTGTTAAATCTCACAGCCCTGCCCTGGCCGGTGTGGCTCAGTTGGTTGGAGCCTTGTCCCATGCACTGGAAGGTCTCAGGTTTGATTCCTGATCAGGGAACATATCTAGGGTTTGATCACTGGCTGGGGTATGTATGGGAGGCAACCAGTCAATGTATCTCTCTCACATTGATGTTTCCCTCTCTTTCTTTCCCCCTCCCTTCCTCTCTAAGATCAATAATAAGAAAAAAATAAAAATCTCACAGCACCAATGTGTTTATGTCATTTTATCCCTTGTGTTGCTAGTAATTTTAGCTCTAGGTATTTAATCATTTCAACAAGTAAACATGTATAACTGTTGATCAGCCTTGTGAATTGCTTATTTGTCAGTATAAATAATTCTGTTGTTCTATTTTAAGATATTTTACTTGAATTCTACAGTGTTTGATGTTCATTTTGCAGCCCATGGCTGAACTTTAGTTTGCAAGGGACACACATCCCTTTGCTCATTCTTTTGCATTTAGCCCAAATATGTAATTTTGTTTAGTTCCGACCTCTGTAAACAGCATAAGGTTGTATTTCAATCTTTGACCCAATCTCAGAAATTGAAATCCAGTCTTATGCTCTGAGCTTTAATTGGGGAGCTTAAGAGAATTACCTTTATTTCCATAACACCTTGGTTTGGGTTTACTTCGATCATTTTGTTTTCCAGTTTCCTCAGTTGTGTTAACTTCCCCCGATCTTTTTTTCTCACTATGGGTGGCAAAGTAATGAAGCAGCTTCAGGTGACCCTGGATCAACCCCCAGCTCTCTAACTAGCTGTGGGCATTGTGTCCAATAAGCAGAGTGCATCTTGAGACATACGAATCACCTGGAGGGCATCTAAAGACCTGTGACCCCAGTAAAAGTTGCAGCTTGTTTTTACATGAATATTAGATTTTTTTAAAAACAACACAACAGCTAGGCCTGGGTGGGGAAGTTGAAGAGCTACTTGCCAAATAGAAAGAGAGATTAGAGTGATTTTATAGGGCTTCTAGATCAGAATTCTAAATAATATGTAGTTCTCAAGAAGTCGGAGCTGTAAAAAATTCCCTTGGACTCTGTTCCTCCATTAAGTCATGAGTTCACCATCATTAGGGATATTAAAGAAAAACAGAACACGCTTAAGCTGCCTCATATTTTGAGCAACTCATCGATACCACAGATGGTTAACTCTGAAGGTTTAAAAGACTACACATTTAGAAGAGACTAGGATCTTACCAATGTCGCCATTTCTCCAGTAATTAATTGTAGGTAATGATAAGTCTGTACTTACTGGAGAAATAGTGACATTGATAAGATCCTAGTCCAGCCGTGGGCAAACTACGGCCCGCGGGCCGGATCCGGCCCGTTTGAAATGAATAAAACTAAAAAAAAAAAAAAAAAAGACCGTACCCTTTTATGTAATGATGTTTACTTTGAATTTATATTAGTTCACACAAACACTCCATCCATGCTTTTGTTCCGGCCCTCCGGTCCAGTTTAAGAACCCATTGTGGCCCTCGAGTCAAAAAGTTTGCCCACCCCTGGCTAGTCTCTTCTAAATGTGTAGTCTCTTAAACCTCTAGGATGGGAATTCTGGTTTGAATCATTAGAGTAGCTTTCGAAATAAAACTCCATGCCCAAGCACCTCATCTGGATGTGCAGTTTATATAGAGACCTGTCTATGTCTATACAAGTCTAATATATTCATCTCTGGCTGAATATTATAATCAGCTAGGGTGCTTTAAAAATTACCCATGTCTAGTGACCACTCAGGGAGTTTGACTTAACCTTTCTGGGGTTGGAGCCCAGGCATCCTGTTTTATAGTCCACACAGGTGATTCTAATCTGCAACCAAGGTTAAGAATCCCTGGCATAGAGGGTTTCATCAGTGATTTTTTCAGTCAGCAGATGTGGCCAATGTTTGTCCTTTGCCTCTGGAACTTCTGTTTATCTATCTTTTGGGCTCAGCCCCCTATTTTGCCTGAGAATTCACCCCTTTACGTCTTTCTATCCATGCAGCTTTGGAGGCGCAGGCTCCATGACTCCAGGTGGAACAGGACTCTCCATCACCCCCACGTCCTCCGAGCCAATCAGAAAGCACCGGACTTTTTAGGACACTTGCTCATTTCACCTGGATTTTAACCTGCAGGAAGGCTGGAGAAGCTGGGAGTCACCCTGGATCGTAGAATAAAGTCTACACAGGAAAAGGTAGGGTTTAAAGATGGAGAGAAACTAAGTTTTGCTGGCATCATTTGAGCCATGAATTTAGTTTTATTGTCATTGTTATTTTAATTTCATAGAGGAGGACAGTGAGGCCAGGTGAGGTTAGATGAGTGGCCACTGCTCAGCAGAAGAAACAGGACGTGGCTGCCTGAAGGTCAGACTTCAAAAGGTAGGGAACTTCTGCTGTACTCCCTTGCCGTCGTTAAACTGACCAACTATGAATTTTAAAAATGGCAGGTCTGTGTGTGTCTCTGTCTAGAGCAGTGGTTCTCAACCTTCCTAATGCCGCGACCCTTTAATACAGTTCCTCATGTGGTGGTGACCCCCAACCATAAAATTATTTTCGTTGCTACTTCATAACTGTAATTTTGCTACTGTTATGAATCCTAATGTAAATATCTGATACGCAGGATGTATTTTCGTTGTTACAAATTGAACATAATTAAAGCATAGTGATTAATCACAAAAACAATGTGTAATTATATATGTGTTTTCCGATGGTCTTAGGCGACCCCTGTGAAAGGGTCGTTCGACCCCCAAAGGGGTCACGACCCACAGGTTGAGAACCGCTGGTCTAGAGGCTTCTGTGCTCTTTGGGCGATGCTAGTGTTTTTTATGTGACCAACACTTAACACTGTTTCTCAGGATAATTCAAGGTTTTTGTTTGCCTGCTTCATTGTTTTTTGCTCAATTTCAACAGAGTCCTTACTGTTATGGAAATGCTAGTGCAATGTTGCTAAAATTGTCCTCTCTTGGAGTTTTTCTTTGGGTATATTCTCGCTGGTTCCCCAATGTAAGCGCATAGTGTGGATAGGGATGGTATAGAATGCTTTGGAAAGATGGGGAAGAAGGAGCGAAGAAATAGTCAAATATGGACCACACTCATTTAGGACTATGTGTTTCATACTCTTCAGAGGAGCTTCCTGAAGCCATCCTACTAGAATCTCAAAGTAACCCTCCTGAATATGGGTGGGATGGGGAAACTGGGGCATAACAACAATACACATTGAACCCTTACTGTGTCAGCAAGTGACAGGGATGGGATTTGATTTCCAAACACAGGTGTTTTCTTTTGCATGCCATGGCTGCAAAGCACTTCTCACTCCATTACTGTTCTGTTTTGCTGATAAGCCAAGTCATTTTGAATTTTAAGAGGCTCAGAGTTATTTTGAAGGTTATCAACTAGATTTCCTGTTCTTTGGATGATGTTTATCAGGCTAACCTTGAAACTACTCAGAAAAAGCAGACAGAGTTGTTCTCTAGGACTGGGAGTTATGAGCCAGGCCTGATTATTTCTTTAAAAAAAACCACACAAACATTAAAAATAATTTTTATTGATTTCAGAGAGGAAGGAAGAGGGAGAGAGAGCGAGAGATAGGAACATCAGTGATGAGAGAGAATCACTGATCAGCTACCTCTTGCACACCCCCTACTGGGGATTGAGCTTGCAACCTGAGAATGTGCCCTGACCAGGAATCGAACCGTGACCTCCTGGTTCATGGGTTGATGCTCAACCACTGAGACAAACAAACATTTTTTAAAGTCATATTTCCAGAGTTCCCCAGCTCCCAGACTCATGGTGTTTAATTCCAATATCAAATCAGATGGGAGGGGATATGTTCATATTCTGGTCCATCAAGCCCTTTGGTGGGCTCATCGGGGATTCCACAGTGATAGCCTTTGACTGTGACGGTCCTAACAAAGGTGGCCTCCTTCTGAGCAGTTGCGATAAACGTCCAAGAGGCAAGTCCAAGTGGTAATACACTGTACTTCACAAACCAATTTAATTAACCTCTGTAGTCAGGGGAAACTCCATTCAACGAGCTGGTCAGCAGGATAACGTGGGTAACCTAGGACAAAGCCAAATTAGACCTGGACCCCAGAGGCTAGGTCTCCATTCCCAACAGCAAGACTGCTCACCTTTTCGTGCCTGATTGCAGCCATCACGTTCATCCTTAAAGAATGACATCCAATTGGTTTCTGTCCGTCTGCATTTGTAAATGTCATTCTGCCCAGCATGTGCTGCAAAGATTAGCTGTGCTTCATCGTTTTGTTAGCATGAATCAATAATGTGGGATTCTTGGCTTGATGAATTCTTAAAGTGATCGGTGAATCAATGTAAGCTATTTGTGCAGCACCCCTTAGCACATGCTAATTGATATCATTGGTTAAAATGCCTAGTTTGGGAAGACAGTTATTGAAAATGTTAAGATGAACTTAAAGGCTAGCTTAATCTATAGAAGAGAAATGCTGTGTTGGGTTATTCTGTTGATACATGTTCACGGATTCCATTCCTGGGGCGGGGGGAGGAGTAAAAATAAATGATAAAAATTCATAGTAGGTTCTAGACAGAAGCATGGTCCAAGAAAATGCAAGACAGAGGCCCCCTACCTGGAAGCTTCATTATGGATCCTTCAAAATATCCATCGATGATTCAAAAATGCCTCACTCTTGGAAGATGTAGCAGTAATGCTAGACATTACATTTTATGAGGAAAACAAGGGGAGTGTAATGCATTTCCTGGAAATTGCACTATAATGGAGGTTCATCTTTCCCCAAAGTAGGTGAAAAGCAAGCAGTACTTATGGGGTAATCCCACAAGGTTGTTTATTTTTTTTCCATTGCAGAAAATTCACAGAAGGTTATTTGATGGGCTGAACTCTTCCTAAGCCTGTGGAAATGAACGTTCATATAATGCTGTTAATCAGTAAAAGATGCCCTATAAAATATCAACTTTATTAGTTATAAAAGATAACAATTTAATTTATCAAATTAATAAGTTCTGAAAAATATTAAAGCTGCGGAGGATGGGGAGATTTACTGCCCATAGGTGAATAAATTATTGCAATCTTTCTGTGGAGCTATTTCATAAAAGTACCTGATGGTTTAAGATGATCTTATCCTAGTCAATTCAGTTTTAGGGAACATTTAAAGTTATGGGTAAATATATTTATTGTCATGTTAATTCAAGTGACAGAAAATGTGGAAACAACTTAAATATCTAACAAAATGAATGATTGAATAATTATAATCTCTTTCTCTGATAAATTAACGCAGATTCATTCAAAAGGGGGGGTTGCAAAGAATTTGTAATTTCCTGGGAGAATGTTTAAATGTAATTGTTAGATGGCAAAAACCAAGATATAAAGTAATATGCATAATATCGTATCACCTATGGAAAATGTACATTTTGGAAAAGATCTAGGAGTTAATACACTGGGATGTTAGCAGTCATTCATTCAACAAACATTTGTGTGCTTTGTCAGGTACACAGTGATGAACCAGACACGTCCCCCTGCCCTTGCAAAGCTTACACTACAGTAAGAGACATAGGCAAAATATAAAAAATAATAATAAATAATAAATAAATAAAATCAAGGCACTATCTGGTAGTGATAAGAGTGATAAAGAAAATAAAACACAACAACATACTGGAGTGTTGCCAGCAGGCAGGGGCAGGGTGAGCGCTTCAGATCAAGTGCCAAGGAGGCTTCTCCGAGGAGGTGATATTGAAGCTGATCTGAAGAGAGGGATTGAGAAATAGGTTGTTCTGGTCGAAAGAGTGTGCCAACTAAAGGGTTGAACAAGTACCAGGGGCAGGAGAGTTGAGTACATTCTAAAAATATAAAGAAGAATTGCTGGATCCACTGCAGGGGGTTAGTAGGCATAGTCCAGAGCAAGCAGGCCTTGGAGGCCAGGGTGAGACATTTAAATTTCAAATGTATGCAGCAGAAAGTCATTGGTGGGCTTTGAGCTGCGGAGTTATCTAATATGATTTGCATTTTTGAAACACCTCTGTTAGATGCCTTTGGAAATATAATGTAGGTTCAAGAGAGAAAACAGAGACATCAGTTAAGTAGCTCTTGCAGGTTCCCTTTGACTTAGCAAACCTACATTTGGTAATTTATCACATGATATAATTGCATGTATGAAAATTCTGTGTACAAATTATTGAGGAATTGTTTGAGATAGCAAAAGACCAGAAATAACCCAGTTTTCAAAGGATAGGATTCCGGTTAAATAAATTCTCTTGCAGTCATAGAAAGGAATACTGGGCAATTAGATAAAGAATGAGGAAGCTGTCTCCAAGGATATGGAAAGAAACCAAGCCCTGTGGTAAAGCGGAAGGAGCAGAATAGAATACATCGCGTGCTAACATCCGTGTAAAAACCCAGGGGATGTGGGGATATATATTATATTTGGATAAGGAGACTCTGTAAGGACACCCCAAATAACTAAATTTTGGTTACGTGTGAAAGGTAGGGGTGGGGATGGGCCAAAGGAAGACAGAGATGTACATATTTTGGTATGTTTTGATATTTGAACACATGCACCATCTGTTCAGATAAAATTAGAATAGAAAACGGGACATTACAGCAATCCAGGGAAGATGTAATAGAGAAGCTAAAACAATGGCATTGCAGGTGGAGAGAAGCTGATCGAATTGTGATGTGTTTTATAAGCTAAGTATATAAAATTTGATTGGGGGTTTGGTTGTGAGCTGTGAGAGGAAATCAAAGATGGTTCCTAGGATTTCATCATGAGAAACTGGGTGGCTGTGATAATTCTTGAATTGGGAAGACTGGCATAAGAGGCAATCTTGGAGGGAAAAACAGAAGTTCTTTTACACCCCTGTTACGTTTGAGACGAGAGATTAGGTAGGCAATTGAATGTAGGAGTCTGAAGATGAAGGTAGACATTGGACCTGGAGATATGAACTTGGGAGGCATAAATATGTACTAGTAGATGATTTTTAAAGCCAGGGATTGGATGAGATTACTCACTGGCTGAGCAGTGGAGTTGGAAAAGTGAAGGCCTCCCAAGTCGAAGCCCTGTGACACTTAATGTTTTAAATTGAGCAGGACAAGAAGATCCAGGAAAATAGACTCTGAATCAGGGCTGTGGCGTTAGGATGAAAAATAAGATTTTGACACAGTAGTGAACAGAGGGGAGAAAGGTATTTTGAGAAAGCAGTGGTTCACAATGCCACATATTGCTGAAAGGTAAAACAAGAGCTCAGAGAAGCCGCCATAGAGTTGGCCAGCATGATGGCCATTGTTGATTTAGGAATAGTGCATTTCATTAGAAACACAAGTTGATTTTGAGTAGGGCCATCCATGGTTTGAATGAGAGTCTGAAGGAAGAGTGTAAAATGGGAGGTAAAAAAAAAAGTAGAGACAGTGATTAAAAATCGCTCTTTTAAGGAGTTTCTCTTTAAAAAGGATGAAAGGAAGGAGGAAATGTTATAGCCATGTAATGGTCAATGGTGTTTGTTTCTTTGCTGTAGATTATAAATCCTGGGGCATGT
The DNA here is from genome assembly GCF_964212035.1 of Myotis nattereri. NCBI lineage: Eukaryota > Metazoa > Chordata > Mammalia > Chiroptera > Vespertilionidae > Myotis > Myotis nattereri. Next base: position 89,689,785 of record NC_138079.1, on the reverse strand, counting down.
TGTATGCCAGTGGGAATGGTGAAGTAGAAAAAGAGAAACTGGTGGTGCAGGTGAAGGAATAATAATTCCATGACCTAAGACAAGATAAGTCTTTGAGAAGATGGGGTCCCGAGCCAGGTGGAGGGATTGGCCTTGGTAGGATCCTAGCTCTTCTTCCATTGTCAATGTGATTGTCACTGGAAGGCCAAGGTAATGGGATTGTTTGGCCTCAACTCTCCTCAACTAAAAAATAGTGAAATTGTGGTATATACCTCATGAAATAAAAACAATGCCTGGAAAGTAGCATACTCTCCGTAAATATTAGTCATTTTTGTTATTTTCATTCTATGTGTTTTCCAGATATTTTACACTAAGTATTTGCTAAAATAATGTGTGTGTGTGTGTGTGTATATATTTATATGTGTGTGTATATATGTATATATGTATATACATATATGTATATATCCTATATAATAAAACCTAATATTCTAAGTGTCCGGACATCCAGTCATCCATTCAACCAGTCAAAGCATAATATGGTAATGATATACTAAGGCCACTCAACTGCTCGCTATAACGTGCACTGACCACCAGGGGGAAGATGCTCCGACTGGTAGGTGAGCTTGCTGGCTGATCAGGACTGAGCGAGATGGGCTGGACACACCCTGGAGCCCTCCCGCGTCCCTCCTCAGCCCCCATCGTGCACCAGTGGGGTCACTTGGCCTGGCCTGCACCCTCTCACAATCCAGGACCCCTTGGGGGATGTTGGAGAGCCAGTTTCAGCCTGATCCCGCAGGCCAGGCCAAGGCACCCCACTGGTGCAAGAATTCATGCACTGGGCCTCTAGTATATGTGTATATATATGTTAGTGTCCCATCTTACCATATTCCCTGGTCAATGTCAGTAATAGAAATGTGAAAGTGACCCAGACACTCTAGCACAGCCGTGGGCAAACTACGGCCCGCGGGCCGGATCCGGCATGTTTGAAATGAATAAAACTATTGAAAAAAAAGACCATACCCTTTTATGTAATGATGTTTACTTTGAATTTATATTAGTTCACACAAACACTCCATTCATGCTTTTTTTCCGGCCCTCCGGTCCAGTTTAAGAACCCATTGTGGCCCTCGAGTCAAAAAGTTTGCCCACCCCTGGCACTTTGAGACTTATTCAGCACCAAGGACAGCAAACATCATAAAAATCGGCACACACAGGATTTCAGCATAGGACTGCCTAGGGCAGTGATGGCAAACCTATGACACGCCTGTCAGAGGTGAGACGCAAACTCATTTTTTTGGTTGATTTTTCTTTGTTAAATGGCATTTAAATATATAAAATAAATATCAAAAATATAAGTCTTTGTTTTACTATGGTTGCAAATATCAAAAAATTTCTATATGTGACACGGCACCAGAGTTAAGTCAGGGTTTTTCAAAATGCTGACACGCCGAGCTCAAAGGTTCGCCATAACTGGCCTAGGGGCTAGTCACTCTCATAAATACATAAAGTGGAGGAGGACAAAAGCCTTAGATTAAATCTATGGGAAATTCCACTTTCTACTTGCAAAGAACAAGGCAGGGCTCTTTCTTTGCAGTGTCCCTGCCACTTGCCCATGGTGCTGATATTTTGTGAGGCATTGCTCCCTGTCTTCCAGGAACCCAGTAGGTTTATGCTGGCTTAGAGAACAGTGAGGGGGAGGGGAAATCTGAACCCATGTTTCAGAGGCAGGCTCACAGGACACCTGCAATGCCAGGGGAATGGCAGATCACATTGGGATGTGATGTGGGCTGGAGTCCTGAGTATGTTGACTTTATCTTTTAATAATGAATTTCATTAGGAACACAGGCTATTGATGTGCCCAGCAAATAAAATGCATCCTTCCCAGGCAGCCTCGTTCTTCAATAGTTTCTTAGGCAGAGGGAGAGGGAGCAGTGCTGGAAGGCTGTTTCTCTTATTAAACATTCGCTGGCTGTGGCTCTGGGGAAGGGGATCAGAAGCGGGGAGTGCAGAAAGGAAGAGAACCAGATCTCACCGGGCTCCTGCATTGAGCCGGGCACTTTACATAGCTCAGCTCGTCGAATCCTCTCCACGACTTTTACGGTATAGATACCAGCCCTATTTGAACAAGGGAGAAAGCTCTGCCAAGTTTTGTGACATTATACAACTAATGAGTAGCCGGTTGACATTTGCGCTCAAACCTTCTTCCTGTGTTAGCACCCATTCCTCTGCACCAGCGTTTCTCCCCTTGAGCACTATTGACATTTTGTGTTGGATAGTGTGTGTGTGTGTGTGTGTGTGTGTGTGTGTGTGTGTGTGTATGCGCTCACATGCATATGTGTGTGCATGCACGTACGTGTGTTTGCGGAAGGGGGCTATCCTGTGCATGATAGGATGTTTAGCTCATCCCAGGTAGCACCCACTCCCCAGTTGTGATAACTAACAATATCTGCAGACATTGCCAGGTGTCCCCTGTGGGGGGAAATGTCCCCGGACTGAGAGCCACAGGTCTCTGTCATTCTGCCTAAAGAAGGCTTCTATAGCTCACAGCCCAGCAGCAGCTTCGGAGGTTGTGCTCATAGATCATCTTTGTATGTGTGACATACATTCATCCTTCCATCTACTTGCTCCTACTGCCTATCGATGGTCCCTGAGTGTCTGCTCTAAGCCAGGAGATGAATGATCGTAGTCCCTGCCTTGAGGCATGTAGTCTGATGGGGAAGCAGATGGACACCAGCAGCAGAACACCACATACAGTGCCCGTGGCAGCACAGAGGAGAGAGATGTATCCAAGCATGGGGATCAGGTCTTTGAGAAGGAAGAACCTACTAGCTATGCAGGATCCACCGGTTGACTTAATAGTAACATTGTCCTAGGGCAGTGGTCGGCAACTGCGGCCCCTTGCGTGTGGCTCTTCCACAAAATACCACGTGCGGGCGCACATGTACAGTGCGATTGAAACTTCGTGGCCACACTCAAGGGGCCAAAGAACCGCATGTGGCTCGCGAGCCGCAGTTTGCCGACCACTGTCCTAGGGGCTCTTGCTTAGGGATTATTCTGAGTTGTCAGTGAATTAAATCCTTAGTGATCTATTGGATAGAATTTGTTTTTAAGTATTTTATTGAGATACAACATATATAGAGCAAAGCACACATTTCTTTTCTTTTTTAAAATATATTTTTATTAATTTCAGAGAGGAAAGGAGAGGGAGGGAGAGATAGAAGCATCAATGGTGAGAGAGTATCATTGACTGGCTGCCTTCTGCATGCCCAACCACGGAACCACACCAGCTGGGCCCCAAAGCACACATTTCTTACGTGTAAAACCTGATACATTCTTACATATGTTCACACCCAGGCAACCACCATTCAAGGTCAATTTACAAGGTCAATTTCTGTCACCCCAGAAGTTTTCCTTATACCTGTTCTTGAACTTCATGTAAATGGAATTATTACAACATGTTTTCTTTAGTGTCTGTCTTATTTATCATTGGATTTGTGAGATTTCTTCATGCCATTGTATGTAGTCGAACTTCATTTTATCTTTGCCATATAAAATTCCATCGAGTGAATATTGCCATAATTGACTTATCCATTTTCCTAGCAGTGAACATTTAGGTCATTTTCAGTTTTGCCTTTATTAATAAAGCTGTTGTGAACATTTTCATCTATGTCTTTTGGTGGACATAAACACTCCTGGAATTGCTGCGTCGTAGGGTAGGTGAATGTTTAGCCTTGGGAAATACTTCCTGGCTTTTTTCCAAGTTTACACCCCTACCCACAGTTCTTGAGAGTTGTGGCTGCTGGTTAAAATCATGCATAGATAGGTAAGGCAGGTATATTAATCCTCACGATGCAGGCAGCAGGGGATGGTTGGAAAGAAGAGTGACATTACTGTTGTCCCACTGGCCTGGCCTCTGGCGCAGTTCCCACACCTGGCTACTTAGATGCTGAAAGTGAGACTGAGAGGGTCAGCCCAGCAGCGAAGGGCTGGATGAAGCTGCTTCTCTGCCCAGGAGGTGCTGGTGAATAGTAGCCTGCACGGGGGGGGGGGGGGGGGTGTAAGAGAGAAATCAGGGTGAAAGCATCCGCCAGTCCAGTTTCTTTTCCATAAGAGGCACCAATCTGAAGTTGGTGATTTAATACGGCAAAGACCAAAGCTCTTTGTTGTACGAAGAGCTCCAGTTCCACCATGGACCAAGGAGAACCGCCCTAAACTCTCCGAGGTCATTTCCTTGCCCACCTCCCAGGGCTGTGGAGAGACCAAATGATCACATGTACCTAAAGAATAGTGTGTGCATGAAGCGATGACTGTTTCCCCGAGGTGTAGTCTGGCCACCCCTGCTATCTTAGTGGGTGTCAGGGAAAAGCTGTATGCAGTGTTGGAAAAGATATGGGCTGATGGTAGTGCCCTCAGTCACTTACCACTGGGGGTCACTTCGCTATTCTGGTCCTCAGAGTTCCCATCTGTGAAAGCATGTCTGGACCAGATAATCTCTGCTGGCATTCTTCGGCGGGAGGCGGGGGGAGGGTGCATTGGGGAGTGAGGGTGTAAAGGAACTCGAATCAGACCCCATGAGAGAGAACCATGTTGGCTAACTTTTACTGAGCACCAGGAAGTGTCCTAAGCAATTTACATGCATCCTGTTGTTTATTCCTCACAGCCAACCTTATGAGAAAGACACCATTCTTATTCCCATTTTACTTATGAGGAAACTGAGGCACCAAGAAGTTAAAGGAAACTTACCCACAATCCCATCGCTGGTGAGGGGAGGCTGTCCCTCAGCCCAGGCAGACTGATCCGCAGGCCCAGTTGTTAAGGCTGTGATGGAACACTTGAATGTGTGGCTCATCAGATTGGAAGGAAGGGAATTTAGAGAAACAGCTCAGGGATCACACGTCCCTCCTTGCCATTGACTGGCTGTGTGCTCTGGAGAGAGTGCCTTGAGCCCATTGAGCCTCAGTTTCTTCAACCTTAAAATGAGGATAGTATTTCCTGTCCCACAGGGATGACATGCAGGAATAAACTGGTGCCCAAGACTACACTCAGTAAGTGTTAGTTCCCCTCTCTGTATCACAACGTAAGTCGAGGTAGAAATGAAGACTGGTCATTGGAAATCACCTGACCTCCCACCTCCTTGCCACAAGGGAATGATGCCAAGCCGAAAGCTGGGGTGCAGTGTAATATGACGGAGCAGCAAGGGAACATGAGTCAACCTGGACTTTTATTTTTCATTGAATTCCACCACCCTTCCTGCCCTATCATAAAAGTAATAAGTGTTCATTTTAGGAAATTGGAAAATATAGAAAAATGAAGAAAAACAAGTATCCATAATCTTGACACCGAGGCACAACTGCCGTGGATGTTTTGTTTCCTTCCTTTATGCTTGCTTTTAAGAAAAATAGATGGGATCATATTGGCTATAAAGTTTTGTAGTTTGCCTTTCCGACTAACTAATACACATAAGCATTTTTCTACGATAACGACACTCTCTTTTTAATCATCATCAAATGCTGTGTAATCCTCCATTCTATCTGCCACGATTTACTTACTTCCATACTGTTTCTAAATTTTCCACTATAATAAAAATGCAAAGATGACCACAAATTTTTTAAAAGAATGTTTTATTGATTTTTAGAGAGGGAGAAAGAAAGAGGGAGAGAGAGAGAAAAAAAACAAAAACACACAAACAAACATCAACGTGAAAGGGAAACATTGATCGGCTGCTCCCTGCATGATGTCTACCAGGGATCGAGCCCAAAACCTGGGCGTATGCCATGACCAGGAATCAAACCAAAGAAGCAATCTTTCGGTGCCGGGATGATGCCCAACCAACTGAGCCACACCAGCTAGGGCGACCACTATTTTAAACACAACATTTACCCAAGTTTCTAGTTGCTTCCCCTAAGGCATAGATATTTTTAAAGGCCCATGATATACATTGCCAAATTTCTTTCCAGAAAATGTTAACCAAGTTATATTCCCACTAAGAAAATGAGATTTTTCCTGACACCCATGCTAATAATGATAATTATGAAGTTTAGAAGCTTTGTTAATTGCATTGTTATTTTTTTACCTCATTTTTTAAATTTGCAATTCTTCGATCTAAAATGTTGTTGAATATTTATTCATAACATTTTATTTTTTGAATTTTCTTTATGTCTGAATTTATTTTTCAATCTTATTGTGACATATATCAAAAATATGGCTATGTATAATTTAAACCACCATTATTATAACGCAGTAAACACTTATTCACCATCCAGTGTATGAACTAAGACATTACTGCACCTTAGAAATCTCCTGGGTGTCCCCCTATGCATGTTTTTCTTCTTCAGAGGTAACCGTAATTCTGACATTTGTGGTAATCATTTATTTGATTTTCCTTATAGTTTTACCACCCATTCATGCATCTCTAAAAACCAAGTTTGTTTTATCTAGTTTTGAGCTTTGTATAAATGGACTAATGATCTAAATATACTTCTGTGGCTTATTTCACCCCAAGTTGATACTCATCCACATTAATGTGTATACTGACATTCATCCCTTTTCTCCATGTGTGCACATGTTTGTCCAGTGGAATTGTGGAGTTACTGAGTATGTATAGCTTCACCTTCACTGGGTAACCTGTTCAGTTTTCAGCTCAATATACATTGTAAATATTCCTTCCAGATTACTTGGTTCCTAACTTTATGAAGCACCTTTCTGACAATTAGATTTTTTTAGTTCAATAGATGATTTTTTTTCTTTTGTGACTCCTTCATTGCTTCATTATCTAGAAAATCCTCTGACACCCTTAAATAGATTTTTTCATTATGTTCTTTATTATGTTCTTTGTTTTGTTATTGCTTTTTCCTTTTCTATCTTTGAGCTCTTATGGACAGTATGTGTTTTACCCTTTGTAGCATTTGGAACTTACTTTGCTATACAGCACAGAGTGAAAATATTTGATTCTGCTCAATTTCTAACCAGTTGTTTTTTAACGCATTGTCAAATAACTCGCCAGTGCCATGTATTGTCTGTTGACTCTCAGTTCTTGTATATTCTCTATCCCACCACAGCTGAGAACCTGAAAACTACATTTCCCAGAGGTCCTAGTGTTAGTTTCTGCCAATGGGAGGCAGTCAAATAGGATTCCCAGGTGGGAAAATGTGAAAGCTAGTTTTCCGCTTGTGGCAACAGCATCAGCAGGAATGCAGACTCCTATAGTACCCCTTCCCTGTTTTAATCCTCCAGCGGTAGACGAGGTAGTGTTCATCTGTGGGCAACATGGCTTACTCCCCTTTGTTCTTCTGGTTTTTGTATACATGTGTAATCAACTCCCTGTATTAAATTTCTCTGCTTGAAATACCTTGGGTGCTTTCTATTTTCCTGTGTGCACACTGGTTGATAAACCTTGCTCTCCCTATTGACTTGCAATACCAGGTTTATTGTGTGTGTGTGTGTGTGTGTGTGTATGCATGTGCGCACGCTCGTGTGTGAGCACACATGTGAGTACAAGAAAGAGGAGGGAGAGTGAATGAACAAGAGAAAGTGTGTGGTATTTGTTTTGAATATACATATTTTGATTTATTGATCTTTTTGACAGTTCTTACATGCACTTATTTATAATTATTATATCTTTAGCATACATTTCAGTATCTGAACATGCAATTGTTTCCTCATTCTTTCTTATCTCAATGTGGCCTTCACTATTCCCATTTGTGTACTCATGAATCTGGCTTTTAAGAAAAGCATAATTAAAAGCACAGTTGATTGTGTTCTGTCTACTATCACCTCTTCCTTGCATTTTAGTGAAGCTGAGCATGTTGCTTAAGAGGAGCTGACATTGCTTCATTGTGGAGAATCACAGGAAGTCACATGCATATCTGCACACACATAGCACCTCCCCCTCCTGTGGGCATAGCAGGCAGTTGTGTCTGGGTGCACAGCTGATCAATTATCATCCATGAAGAGTGGTTCTTCTCGCCCTGACCAGTGTTCTCAGTGGTTAGAGCATTGGCCCACACATAGAAGTTGTCGTGGGTTCAATTCCTAGTCCAGGGCATGTGCCTGGGTTACAGGTTCAATCCTTGGCCCCATTCGGGGTACATACTGGAGGCAACCAATCGATGTGTGTCTCTCTCACATTGATGTTTCTCTCTCTCCTCCCCTGCCTTCCTCCCTTCTACTCTCTAAAGATCAGTGGGAAAAGTATCCTTGTGTGAGGATAAATAAAACAAAAAAAACCAAAAGAGTGGCTCTTCTCTGCCACATTGGGGTCACCCTACTTGGAGAAGAAGCTGCAGAACTGCCTCTCTACCAATGAAAGGGGGGTCTTATTTTTCTCTGAGTCAGCCTGGCTAACTATGCCCAAGGTCAGAAGAGAGTTCCTGAAAGACCTTGCAATTCCTTAATAGCCCTGTTTGGGCTCATTGGATGAAATGGCTGTGGGAAAATGATCTGGTCATTATTTTAAACATGGGGCAATCATAGCAGGAGACATAGCCGCTGGAACAGTTCTGCTTTGGTAGCGACCAAAAGGAAGAGCATTGGAGAAGGTGACTTGTAGGGCATCTTCTTATTTCTTGTAAGGAGACACTCATGCCATTCTGAAAACACCCCTGAGACCTCCGCACCAGGCTCTGCTCATGCTCTTCTATTAAGCCTGGTTTGGTTGGCATCAAGGGCTGCCCACATCCTGGAAGCCCCTGCCCTGGGGAAGCCTCTGGCACTGTCCCCCACATGGTTGGCTTCGTGTATCCGAAGACTTTAGACATGAAAGCACTCAGACCCTCAGGGCTTGGTGCCCTGGAGAGTCAGGCACATTGAATGTGAGGAGCAGTGACGATTTTAAAGGGAACCTGAGGGCTGTGCCAAGGCTTGCCTGGCAGGGACAGCTGGGTGAGGGGGCATGACTTTGCAGACTAGGAGCAGAGTAGGAACCCCACCCCCCACCCCCACCCCCACCTTCACCATGAGCTTCAGAGTCAGACTGCCTGGGCTTGAATGTTTGCAGACATTCTGGTCGTCACAATTGGAGGTGGTGCTATTGGCATGTGCGTAGAGGCCAGGGATGCTGCTAAACACTCTAGAATGCACAGGATATTCCCCCAGCAGAGAATTATCCTGCGCCAGAAGTCAGGAGTGCAAGGCCAAGGAACCCCATGGCTGTGAGCAAGCACTCAGCACATGTTGGCGCTTACCATTTGAGTGACAGTTTTGTGCACGTACCCTGTGCCAGGAACCACGCTGTATTCTAGGTTTATACATATGAATTACAAACAGGCTCTGCTCTTAAGTGTCTCAGTCCGGAGGGGAAGACAGTATGAGGCTTTGGGGTTAGGAGGGAGGTGCAGGGAGCCTGGTTTCTGAAAACCACGCAGAGAAGCTGTCAAAGAAGACCCTCTCTTTATTTCATTGAGCCTCCTTTTGTAGAAGCAGCCACGCCTCTGCCGGGACAGCAGGCAAACAAATAGTTGTGATGCAATTTGGGGGCAGCTATGCAGGAAGAAGGCCAGGGCTCTATGGGCCCACATGGCAAGGCCCTCATTCCAGTTGGAGGAGGTGAGGATGGGGTTTCCAGAAGGAGAGGGTGCTAACTGCTGCCTCATGACGGGGGAGTAGGCGTTAGGAAGTGGGGAAGGGCAGGGCAGAGGGAACCCCCTACAAAAGACAGAGGTGTCATGTAGTCAAAAAGTGTCTGTTGAGCACTTAATGGGGTCCAGAGGCAGTTCTAGGCACTTGGCACACAGCAATGAACCAAAGCCAAAAACCGCTGCTCTCCTGGAGCTCCAGGGCTGTGGTGGAGGAGCAAACAAACAAACAAACAAACACATACAGGTAAGGGTAAGGTGTCAGGCAGTGACAAGTCCTACAGCAAGGAAGGAGGATAGAGAGTGCTTGATGGAGAAGGTTGCAATATGAAATACGAGAATCAAGCAAGGCCTGGATGAGGAGATCACATTCTTCAAGCAATGGCCTGAAGAAAGTGAAGGAGGGAGCCGTGTGGATATCTGTGTTCCCAGCAGAGGCAGTGGCATGTGCAAAGGCCCTGTGGCAGCAGCCTCCCTGGCATGTTTGGGGGTCAGCAGAAAAACCAGTAGGTTGGGGTAAAGAGTTGCACTGAAGTTGGAGCAGCATCCAGGCCAAGGTAAGTCATAGATGCCACTTAGGGAGGGTGAATTTTCTTCTAAAGGTGACAGATGATTCTCTCAGCTGCCAGGGAAGTACCAACATCTTTTCCATAAGACATTAACTTTGCCTGAAGCACATGACACTTGTTCAGAAAGAACAGGCTATTATCTGGGTAGCTGTGTCCGCTGAGTACTGATTACCCAACAGAAACACTGGTACCCATTTGCCTGCAACATGTGTTTAACTCAGGAGAGCTCTTTCCTATCCCACCTGGGGAAGTTGTGTGGTGGCCACCGAGGCCTCGTTTCAGCACCAGCCGCGTGGCTTCGGGCACATCACTCTGACTCTCCTCATTCCTCAGATTCCACTGGAGGCCTGAGAAGGTGCAGAGATCGCTAGCTTCTGTCCCAGCTCCAGTCGTCTATGGATGCCTCCGAGCTCTCCTCAGAAGCCTGTAAGCAATTGCTGAAACTTGCGGAGCACTAACTGGACACCAGGCATCGCGTTGAACATTTTATATGTGTTGGCTCCGGAAATTCCTATCTATGACCCTGGCATAGGAGTAGTGTCATCTCCACCTTAGAAATGAGGAACCAGGTACAGAGGGGCTGAGCGATGTGCTTTTAGTTGCACAACTTCTGTGTAACAGTCAGACTCAGTCTGTCTGTCTGCAAAGCCCATGCTCTGCAGGCTTCGACAGCGACACGATCAAAGACGGATCAGAGTGAGGCTTCCTCAGCGTGCAGCACGCCCGGAAAGGAGAATGCCAGCCTTCCGCCTCTCCTCACTAGCACCCCTGCTCTGATGTATCTGATGAGCTCAGAAGACTTGTCCTGGATCGATTGTTGGAGTCTTTTCAGCAAATTCACAGCCAGAGTGCTCTGCTGTTGACTAAGGGATGAAGTTTTATCAGGAACTTGCCTAGGAGGCAGCTTTAAGCAGGAGGTCACAGGCTTGTTGTGGGGCTGGCTGGGTGGGTCATCCCAGGCCCTTCGAGGGTGAGGTCAAGCCAGAGTTCAGCCTCAGACACCAGGAGACTCACACCAGGAGAAGCAAACCTCAGCGTCAACTGCAGCTGACACATTTGCCTTGCTGTACATGGTTGCCTAGCAACCACAAGGGACAAGCTGCCAACTCAGTGATACAATCGCAGCAGGGAGATTAGAGTCAGCCAATTAGAAGTTGTATTTATTTATTTATTTATTTTGCATTTTCCTTTTTTGTTCTTGTAATTTCCTTTAGTCCTGCCTGCCTTTAAACATGGATTAAGAAGCTTGCCAGAGAGAGAGAAAAAAAAAAGCTTGCCAGAGCTGAGTGGAACCTGGGTGCATGACACAGGCCATTTCCCTCCCACGTAGTCAGAAAGTATGCTCCTCACGTGCCAGCCGTGGCGTGGAGGGTAATTCTATTAAAATGTGGGCTTGTCTTAGAGTCTTAGATCCACTGCGAAATTTGAACTTTGCCTGGAGTTAGGACCAACTCTGATTTTTACTGCTGGATGTCAGTGCTTCCCCACCGCCAACCCCAATGCCCCAGAAAACGCCTGCCACGTAGTAGGTGCTCATTAAATGATTGCCTGTGGCTCAGTGAGTGAGTGAGTGAGTGAATGAAGGAGTGAAAGAAACAGACCCTGGGGAAAATTGTGACGCTAACTGACAGCCACACAGGTGAGTCTAATGTCACTGAATTATCGGATGATAAATACAATCTTAGTATCATTCTCAAGAGTTTTTTTTTTCTTTTATCATTTTGTCTGTCCTATCTGCTCCAGATAGATTTTAAGTAGCAGTTCAAAAATCCGCATTGGGGCATGACGATGGGTGGGAGTCAGAAAGAATTCCGGTTCCCTACGCCGTATTTATTCCTCCTGTTCCCTGACGCACTTTTGCCCTGACGCTCCAGCTGTTCTCTGTCTCCTCTGCCTGTTTCTAGTCACACCACTAGGACAACGTAGCTCTTCCTAAGGACCCCAGAGTCACCCATTTTATCCCATAGATCATTTATTTCCAAGCATCATCTCGGCGGGGAACATGGGGTAAAGAGATGTGGAGACTCGGGCCCTGCTCACAGATACATTTATTTTTTGTGTTTTTTTAAAAAAGGGGAACATTGGTCTAGGACAGTGGTCAGCAAACTCATTAGTCAACAGAGCCAAATATCAACAGTACTTCTTCAAAATAGACTCGCCCAGGCCGAAAACCAACTTCTGTGCATGGGCCACGAAGTTTCAGTCGCACTGTACACGTGCCGCACGTGGTATTTTGTGGAAGAGCCACATTCAAGGGGCCAAAGAGCCACATGTGGCTCGCGAGCCGCAGTTTGCCGACCACGGGTCTAGGATATAAAACACTGTGGTCCACGCCAGGCTCTTTCACTAACCCTTGTGTGACCTCTGGACAGTTCTGAGCATCTGGGTCCCTCAGTACTCGTCAGGAGATATTAGACGGAGAAGGTGTGGCCTTCACCTTTTAGATATGTATGGTTTTAGAACAACGTTTCTTAAACTTTCCTTAAAATATTTTTCCTCCCACACCCCAGTCCTTTTTAGACATTTTTCCTAATTGTCTCCCAAGAAGTGTTAACACCATAGATATACTATATATCTGTTCATGTACTGTGTGTATACCTGCGCTTTATGCATCAAAAGTGCAAGATTGTTTTGCACCTACCTCACCCCCTTGAGACCCAGTTTTCACCCAGTTGGGGATGATACAGTCTCCTCTGAGAAAGCATGCTGTGGCGTAAAGGCCTCTATCCCTTCCTTTGACTTCTCAGTAAAATAAAAAGCCAGATTGTGCTTTAAAAGACAACTCTCACTGGGAGAAAACACATAAGAACAACTAACTACTTTTTGGAATGAGATCATTTTAGCCTTTCTCTGGCCCTACTTTCAGGGTTCAGAATCTAACTGGCCAGCATCACCTTCTTTATTCTTGGAGCATCTTTGTCTGTGCGTTCATACATTGTGCACTGAGCCTGGGACTTGTGTATGGAGGCCAAGGGGATTGTGATGGTTAATGTTGTGTACCGGCTTGACTGAGCCATGGATGCCCAGGTATTTGGCGTAACATTACTCTAGGTGTGTCTGTGAGTGTTTCTGGGTGAGATTAACATTTGAGTCAGTAGACTGAGTGAAGCAGATTGCTCTCCCTAATGTGGGTGGGCCTCTTCTAGTCAGTTGGAGGCCTGCGTAAAATAAGAAGGAGGAAGAAGGGAGAATTGCTTTCTGCTTAACTGTTTTGGGACTGGGACATAGGCTTTCTCTTGCACTCAGACGGGAACTTCCACCATTGGCTCCATGGCCTCTCAGATCATCAGACTGGGACTGGCACTACACCACCAGCTCTCCTGGTTTCCCGCTTGCTGATGGCAGAGCATGGGACTTCTTAATCTCCATAATCATGTGAACCAATTCCTTATAATACATCTCTTTATATTGGTTCTGCCTCCTCGGAGAACCTTGACTGATACAAAGAGCTTGGGGAGAGATGAGGGTGGCGAGGTCAGTAGGGGCTAGATCATGCTGGCCTTGTAGATCACTGTTGTAGCAAACATTTGCTTTGCCCTCTTACATCCTTTTTATTCATTCTGTGCCTACATCCCCCAGCTTCTGTGTGCCTTGCCGCTAATGGCTGGCATTTGTGGTCTTTATCGGAGGGTTACTCTTGGTCTATTGGAGCTACCACACTATACTGAGAACTGAGTTTACATCCCCTTGGGTGGCCCATAGCCCATGACTGACTGGTGGGGAGCACAGACACCTAGTCCCCTTGTCTTGCAACCAAGCAAACTTTGAGGTGCACCTTATGTTGCACAGCTCCCTGCAGTGTCAGGCTGGAGATAGGACAGAAATGACCTGGAACTTCACCCTTCCGTATCTCTTCTCCCTCTCTGGTCCTCCAGTCTCTTGAAAGCGCTCCCTTAATAACATGCACTAGAATCCTGGCCTCAAGATCTGCTCCGAGAAGAAACTGACCAAAGACAGCCATGGTAAGCATTGGGACTGTCTCCTAGGGAAAATGGGGTGCCACTGAGTGCCTTTCATCCAAGAGTGAAATTCTCAGGTTTGAAAACTTCACCTCTTAGTACTGTCCATGGCCTAATTTTATCATTGTTCTTGGCTAAACTAGGCTTATGCTTCCTCTTTTCTGGAGTGAGTGAACCAACCCTTGAATTTTCCCAGATCCTAGAAGCCAGTTGACTCTTTGACACTTGGGTTCATGTATATTTATGACCTTGGGTGACCTATTCCTTGAGCTAGGTCTGTCCATCCCTTCATCTGTCCATCCATTCATCCATCCATCTATCCAGCTGTCTTATTATATTTATGGCACTGCTCCCTGTACATCTAATCTTTTGACTTCTTAGACCCCCCAAGCTACTTTCTCTCAACCCTCCTACTACCTGGGTCCACACATGGTTCTTTATAGCTCTTTTTTATTATAGTCTTCAGAGAGTCCTAAATATACTAGTCACATGTAAAACAGAGTTTTGACAAAGAGATTCCTTAATACCTATAATGAACCTCCTAGGTGACTCAAGTAGACCTCACATCATCTTTACACCTTGTTAAGTGGTTGTCCTATAGGAATTTGCCAATGTCATGTAATCAGACACCAGAAGGGGCTTTTCTCTGTATATCACTGACAAGCAATATAAGAACAGGTTGTGCAAATATACCATCAGGGTGCTCAATTGATGTTTGTTTTGTACTATCAAAAAACACACCTCTCTAAAAATTGTTTTGTGAACTCAGTGGTGGGCTGTTGTTCTTGTTGTCCTTATTAGTCTTCAAAGGCATTGTGTGAAGTAAGTTTATAACTGTTCCGAGACTTGAAATTCTTTCGTGTGTTTTTTTTTTCCTGCGTGAGTTATGCATATGTTTTCTTTGAAATTTCATTTTCTGTAAGGTGGATTTACTTCTCACCTCTGTGCACCCCGCCTCGGTATCCTGAAGTGATACAACAGTGATGCACAATAAATATTTTCTCATCAGATGGTAGGTCTTTCGCATCCCGCCTGATTTATCCTGCGCCACCGCCCTGTCCTGTAAGGATTTAGGACCTGGAGGTTCCATCTAATCATTGCCTCTGTGCTGCGGTCTAGTAGCTCCTTGTTTTTCAGGGAAGAACAAAGCATTAGACTGACAAGCCATCCCGATAAGAGTTGACAAATATCTATCAAGACCGTGGGGAGAGTGAAACCTCTCCGACAACTCTATTATTTTTCTTTATCTCCAAGTCTTTGGGGGGTAATCTTTCCTTCGGGGAGATCAAACTCTCCCTCCTTCCCTTCTTCTACATCATAGAATGGGGAGGGGGGGCGGGATTGGATGATTTGTGAGGATCTTTTCATGTATAACTTTTTGCAAGTCCGTGAGATATACTGTCTGTGAGAAAAAGATCCTGAGCTACATCTTCTTTTTTTTTTTTTTACTTATGAAAAACTGCATAAGCCTGCAAACAAGGTGGCACCGAATGGATGGGGATTCCATTTCTCCATGAGAAGATTCTCCAGGCTCCAATATTTTTAGGCAAATTTATAATTCACATTGTGGGATGTAGAGTCTAGCTAATGCATTTATTGTTTAGTTACATGAATATTGTAAATTCTATATAGAATTATAATTTAGACATAAGGGTCCCTTTTACCTGCCTTTCAGGAAACCATTTCATTCAAACGTTTCACATGCATTTCCCGGGTGATGCTCTCCGGCACGAGGGGAGCCACGTTTGTGTCATTTCACGGTTTTCCTGAGCCTGTCCGTTTCCTCTCCATCCAAAGAACTTGATATGTAGTAGTTTTCAAGTTCACATAGGATGCTGCAGCTAGAAACTGAGTCCAAGCCACCAGTCCTAATTTTCACAAATTTGGGACACTTCTTTTATTGTGAAATAAAACCAAAGAACATGTGAAAGTTTCAGTGGATGATTATAAAGTGAGCGCTTTTGCCACAACCACCCAGATGAAGAAATAGAATACTCCCAGACTCATTTCTCCTCACCAGAGGTAACGCTGTCTTACATTCTGTGACAGAAAAGCATAAGAAGTTTTGTTTGTTTAAAAAATATTTGTCCAGCGAGGCCGGTGTGGCTCCGTGGTTGAGTGTCGACCCATGAACCGGGAGGTCACAATTGGATTCTGGGTCAGGGCACATGCCTGGGTTGCAGGCTTGATCCCCAGTGTGGGGCGAGCAGGAGGCAGCAAATGGATGATTCTCCTTCATCATTGATGTTTCTCTCTCTCTCTCTCTCTCTCTCGCTCTGAAATCAATAAAAATGTATTTTAAAAAACACAATATTCGTTCTGGGTATGTCTGTTGACTACACAGCCCAGGCTCTCACTCTGTTTCATTTTAAAGTGGCTTAACAAATTTTATTTACAATGATAACCAGCATTTGCCATGGTAAGGGCCCACTCCCAGGAAGAATTACAAAGTGCGTGTTAAATGTATTGCTTCCTCGTTTCCTGACGCTGTCATGGGACCTATAAACATCCAAAGGCAGCATCGATTGAGGCCGTTGCAGGATAATGTGCATGCTCCCTGAAGTACCTTGTTCTTCAAAGTAAAGTAATTGACAAATGTGGCCATCATTTAAGAAACTGTAAGAGGACATGTGTATGCAGTGACACACTTTTCTGAGGTATAATTTTGAGCCAATAGCTTCTATTGCAGCGATTCTCAACCTGTGGGTCGCGACCCCTTTGGCGGTCAAATGACCCTTTCACAGGGGTCCCCTAAGACCATCCTGCATATCAGATATTTACATTACTATTCATAACAGTAGCAACATTACAGTGATGACAAAATAATTTTATGGTTGGGTCACAACATGAGGAACTGTATTTAAAGGGCCAGAAGGTTGAGAATCACTGTTCTATTGTATGCAGGTCTATGTGGCACTTTAAATTCAAATTTTCTTTTATAATGTATTTCAAATATGAAAAATGAAAAGACTGTAACATGCTGCACCCATATACTCAATGATACACAGATATCACGCATGGTGCTATTATATAACAAATTATAAAAATAAAAGTAGAAAAGACAACTTCAAATTGTGGGTATCCTTGTGATATTTTGTGTGTGTTAGCTAAAATTGCATCATATACATTATTTGGAACTTACCTTTTTATTCCTCATATACTAGTTTTGAAACTTATCCATATTATTATATGTATATTCAGTTCCTTCATTTTAAATGCTGTAATGGAATCCATTGTAGAAATATCCTATAATTTACTTTTCCATTCCCCTTATTGCTGAACACTTAGGCTGATTTTGTTCCAACATTGCATCGATGCAAAATTCAAACATACAGACAAATGTAAAGGGTTGTACAGTGAAGAAACATATAACCTTCACCCAGATTCTATAATTAACATTTTGTTGTATTTACTTTATAACTTCATCTATCCATCTATTCATCCATCCATTCATCCATTAAGCTCCCATCATCTTATTTTTTAATGCTTTGCAAAGGAAGCTGCTGTGTTTTACTAGTCAAAATAATTTTAGGCATGGAGAACAAAATAGTGGTTCCCAGGGATCAGGGCTGGGTGGAGAGAGCAAGATGTGACTGGAAAAGGTGTCATAAAAAAATATTTTATTTTTTTTGTTAACCATCACCCAAGGATATCTTTTCCATTGATTTTTAGAGAGGGGGGAGAGAGAGAGAGAGAGAGAGAGAGAGAGAGAGAGAGAGAGAGAGAGAGAGAGGAACATTGATGTGAGAGACACATTGATTGGTGACCTCCCACATGCGCCCTTACTGGATGGGGGATTGAGCCTGCAACCAAGATATGTGCCCTTGATCAGAATCAAACCTTCAACCCTTCAGTCCAAGGGCCGATGCTCTAACCACTGAGAAAACTGGCTAGGGCAGAAAAATCTTTGTGATGATGGAATAGTTCTCTATTTTATGATGGTAGTTTCATAAAGCTACATCCTATATAATAAAAGTGTAATATGCAAATCAACTGAACGGCAGAACAATGGGTCTGTGGGGGAACAGAGCCAGCCAAGGCACATGCCAGTGGGCAGAGGGAGGGGACAGCGATGGGGTGAGCGGCAGGGACCAACAGCAGCAGAGGGTTGATGGGGGGGATGGGGCCAGCCGCTCACCATCCCCTGATTGGCCTGCCAGTCGCCTCCCGCAGAAGGAGGCCAGACTGCAGCTTAGGCCTGCTCTAAGCCATCAGTTGGACATCCCCTGAGGGCTTCCAGACTGCGAGAAGGCAAAGGCCAGGCTGAGGGACCCCTGAGTGCATGACTTTTTGTGCACTGGGCCTCTAGTCTATAATAATAAAAGTGTAATATGCTAGTTATACCGGATAACTGAACAACCTTCTCGACGTTGTTCTTCCAGACGACCTTCCGGACGAAGCTGGGGCTGCGAGGGCCAAGTCCCTTGCATGAATTTCATGCATCTGGCCTCTAGTATATGATAAAATGACATGGAATTATACACATTCCTACATTTTACCAATGCCAATTTCCTGGTTTTGATACTATATTAAAGTTGTGTAAGAGGTAACCATTGGGAGAAACTGGGGGATGGGTACACGGGACCTCTTTTAATTATCTTTGCCACTTTGTGTGCATCTATAATTACTCCAGAATAAAAAGTTGAAACCGAAAGAAATAGCAGGAGTAAAGAGTATACTTGAAGCCCCTAGACAGTATTGTTAAGGCAGAGATGTTGTGATTAAGAAATGCACAAGTAAAAAAGTAGAAGTCAGAGAGCCAATGGTGGCAAAGCAGAGAACTGGAAAGAGTCTGGGTTCTCGAGGTCACCACTAAAGTCACAAAATTCAGCCACTGTCTCCGACTTCTTCTAACAGGAGGTAACACACTGCTCTGGTTCAGCCACTGTATTGGCAACTGTATTCTTACCCATATATGTACTAAAGAAACCAACATTGCTGGTTTCTTAGAGTAAAACTTTGTAAAGTAAAAATGTTGCAGTGAGCAACATTATGTAGTCTGTGTGTGTAGGTCCTGATTCTCTAGAGATACGTCTAGGAATCAAAGTGCTGGACCGGAGGGCACAAGCATCTTCGCTTTTTCTACATATTTTATTAAAATTAAGAGGACATCCAATGTAAGTTACACCAAAAATGCTGTCATTTAAAATCTTAAAATGCCAACAGTTTTAAGATGGATCTGGATTTCAGAAATGTTCAAATGTAGGTGTGAGGGTAAGGGTGGAGGTCAAGGAGATGCATCTGAAATCAGCGCAGCAGATAGATACCTCCAAACCCACTTTGCAAAGAACGTTCACTTCTGATGGCAGTGTAGACTGCTCCACATCCCCACAAAAACGTTTATAAGTTGACGATACAGCGTTTTTATTTTTTAAATTGCAGTTCCCAAAACACCTTTTCAAAACATCGATGGCTGATCTGTGTCCCTTCTAGTATAAGTTGCTGTTGCCATTGTTTTCTACTCAGCTTTGTCTTTTCTTTATTGACCTTAGGAGCTCTTTATATGCTGTAGTTTTATTCATTGCAAGCGTCATCTCTTATATTCTGGATTGTTTCTGTAGCTGTCTAATTGTTTCTAACAGACATGAGATTAACCCATGCCCTGACTCTGTGGGATGCTTTCAAAGGCTTTGCTGCTTTATTACATTCCCAAGACAGAGTAAATGGCAAATCGGACCAGACCAGGAGAGCAAAATATAGCATACCTTTGGGACCGTGTCCAATCCTTCATCTGTGGCAGGCATTACTAATCAACCTTGGAGCTTAACCCAGCCGTCTTAGAAATCATTAATTCATCAGAATCAGCAGGTGTGGTAAAACTTGTTGACAAAAGTGACTGCTTTGGGAGAAGATCACTTGCTACTTTGTGCTGGGAATTTCTCTTTTTTTTTTTTCTTAAAAAATTTTTGTACATGTATCTGGTAGATATATCAGAAAAACTGTGGATTGTCTTATGCTACAGCTAGCATTTTAAATTTTTAATTATTTTTTTTATTTTATTAAGGTTTTTAGAGAGAGAGGAAGGCCAAAGGGGGAGAGAGAGAGAGATCAATGTGAGAGAGAAACATTGATCAGTTGCCTCCAGCATGCACCCTGACCGGGGATCAGGCCCACAATCTGGGCATGTGCCCCAACCGGGACAATGCTTAACCAATGCAGCCACCCAGCCAGGGCCACAGTTAGCATTTTAAAAAGTGAATGGATGTTCTACCACATCTCCGCATCAAGCCCACGGCTGACATGACCATCCATCCCACCATGTTTTTCTCAGCCAGTCTGAATTCAGCCTCTGAATGTTTTCCACCACGGCATGCCAGAAACGCCAGCAGTGGATTTGACTTGACGTGTAAGGTGAAACCTTTGATCATCCTCGAATCACTGGGCTTTGATTTGAATAATATGCTTCCCCTTCATCAGTGCAACTTTCATCCTTAAAATCACTAGTGGCCAGTTTCCTCTGAAGTGAAAATGGGGACATTCTTAGGGGTCAATGAAGAATATACTCCTTTTCTCCTTAAGTCATATTCTGGAAACTCACATTAACTCACTGTGATGGAAAAAAAGTCTCCATGTACTAGAAACAACCAAAGATAGAAAAGTCTAATTTCCAAGCATGAAGTTCAAAAAAAGAACAAAATATGATTCAGCACGGAAGGGAAAAAAATGCATGCTGTCAGTTCTCAGTGGTGAGGGCGATTGTCTGAACCAGATATTAAGAGGGCACGAGACATCTGGGCGTCCGAATTGCTAAAACGGAGTGAGGAACATGCTGACTCGCTGGGGCTGAGTACACATCCTTCTCTCCAGAGAGAAGATAAAGGACGGCGATGGGTGTGAA
The DNA here is from genome assembly GCF_964212035.1 of Myotis nattereri. NCBI lineage: Eukaryota > Metazoa > Chordata > Mammalia > Chiroptera > Vespertilionidae > Myotis > Myotis nattereri. The sequence goes on along the minus strand of NC_138079.1, from coordinate 89,668,868 downwards.
GACACATCACGTTGTAGTTCAAGAACAGGGGTCTCTTGGTGATGCTGGCGGAGTACTAGCTGACTTAACCTTTCCATTTTAGGCGATTTTCATATCAGAACATCCCAGATGATCTTCCAGACTTCGTTAGGGAATAAAGGATGGGAGAGGGGGAAGAGGGGAGGAGGGAAGGAACACTGGACAAATTTTGGAAGGGGAAACAAGTGTGCAACATCCATTATCTCCTTGACTAAGTACTTAAGAAAGACCAAAGACATGATACTACTGTGGTTCATCGAGCGAGAGTAAATAGAAATGGGCTGATAGCTCTGTAGTGGGCATGCTTTTTATTTAGAGAGTGAAAAAAGTCCCCTCTCTAAAGATCTCTGGGGATAATCATTCAATGAAAGAGGCCCTCCTTGAAAAACAGGAGCTGCATTAGAGGGAAACTATTCCTCCAGGCCAACCCAGGGCATCAAGGGGTGAAGGAGTCAACACCTGCAGCCTCTTTCCTTGGGACCTCAGACTGCGTGCGCCTGGAACAGACGTTACTCAGGAGTCCAGACTCAGATTTAGATTTCAGCGTGGGCCCCCCTTCTTCTTTTTTGCGTTTCTCCATATTTCATGATGTATTTTTGGAGGAAAAAAATACTTTTAATGATGCCAACTTGCCTCTGTTCAGCACATTAAGAAAGGGAGCGATTGGCTGAGGCTGTCGCGATGATGGGAATAACTCGGTCGCTGTGCAATTTGGCTCTTGCCCTAAAGCACAGCGCACGTTTTTCCTCCCGTGTATTTAAAGCCGGAGACTTCTAAGTAGCTGGGAGGTGGCTGATTTTATTTCTGTATGCAGCCAGCCTTCACTGGCACGAGCTATGATTTGGCCCAATCAATTGTGTATTCATGCTGAGAAGCGAGTTGATCAAGATCAGGGAACATCTGGGTGCATTTATCTGGATTGGGAGCCAACATCGGAGCAGCTCCTGGGAAAGGCTCCTAGCCCTCCCTCCCTCCGGACTCCCGGACAACAGCCTCTGTAACCCCTGCGACTTCAATCCATCCTTAAATAATCGCACCGAGTCTTTATCACGCCGCGTTCTTTCTAATTTATAGGGTTGTTCTTAGGAGGCTAGCTCTGGCAAGTTGGAGTAAATCTTTATTAGCTGGTTAAATGGTCTCCAAAAAGTTACCCAACTGAGTGTGCCCGTGTCGGGATGTCAACCCGCATGTTAACCTGGCGTTTCCATGGCCACATCTGTCTTGGTCTTCCCTTTTATTTCCCCTTTCCCAGCTGTCATAAATTGTGTGCCGGCAGCTCTATGGCTTGAAGAGGGTTGTAAACATCTTCTCGTTAAATTACATCAGGATATGTTTTGTTTTTTTCTTTACGTCAGAAGTTAAATTTATGAGGGGGAAACAAGTTCCCTCTCTAAACCTAAAGAGACACAGTCAAGCTCAGAGTAAATAAAAACAGAATGAAATCAAGTTTGTGGTTGTAAAGTTTAAACGAGGCAGTGGAATTCAAAAGGCCTGGCTGCAAGCTCCCGCCCCACCTTACTCCTGACACTAGAGCAGTGGTTCTCAACCTTCCTAATGCCGCGACCCCTTAATACAGTTCCTCATGTGGTGGTGACCCCCAACCATAAAATTACTTTCGTGGCTACTTCATAACTGTAATGTTGCTACTGTTATGAATCGTAATGTAAATATCTGATATGCAGGATGTATTTTCATCGTTACAAATTGAACATAATTAAAGCATAGTGATTAATCACAAAAACAATATGTAATTATGTATGTGTTTTCCGATGGTCTTGGGCGACCCCTGTGAAAGGGTCGTTCAACCACCACAGGGGTCGCGATCCACAGGTTGAGAACCGTTGCACTACAGTTTCCTACTCCCCAACATGGGGAGAATGGCTGCTGTATCACAGAACTTTGGGGGAATTAAATGAGATGAAATGTGGGAAGGGACTGTTCAAACATGGTCAGTGCCCTTCTCCACCTTCTCAGCACATGGAGCAAACTGACCGAGTCCAGGGCCTATGGAGTCTGTATCTTTGTTTTCCCAGGACCTGGAACAGAGCAGGCGTTTTGAGAATACTTAACGGAAGCAGCAGTGAACAGCCAGCTAGTGAGAGACGCTGGGCTGCATTCTTATCTTGGTTTGGATCGTTTAGGTTGTGGGATGACGGTGACCTCAGTGAAGCCAGGCCAAGGGTGGTCCCTGGCTCAGAAGCACGGGCCTCCCCCCTTGGGGAGGGGGTTAGAAATGTAGACTCTCAGGCCCACCGAGTCCTACAGAGTCAGAATCTGCCTTTAAAAATACATTTATTTATTTCAAGTTTATTTTGTTTTACTTTTTAAACATTCAGCTATAATTGACATAGGGCAGCATGTTAGTTTTACACCATAATGACATGGGAATTTATATATGTTGCAAAACAGTCCCCACAATAGAATTATTAACATCCATCACCACACAGATACATTTTTTTCTCGTGATGCCTTTGAACAAGGTCTTGGGTGATTGGTGTGCACGTGGAAGTTAAGCAGAGCCGAGCAGAGCCCTTGATTACGGTGCCCGGAGTGTGAGTTGGCTTCCCACCTCAGTTCTGCTGACAGCAGACCAGCTTGGCCTGGCGTTTGGCTTTGAAGGGAGGGATGAATCAGCTCAAACAAATTCTTCCCGCTGAGGGGTGGCAGGCACAGTGCCGTCCACGAGGAGTCGGTGGTATCGTCTCTCCCCTTTCATCTGTCGTATGGCAATATCCTCTGAAGTGGCACCTACATCCAATAAAAAGCATGCCTGTTACAGAGCTGACCGCCCATTTCTCTCTAGTCCTTGCAGCCACCCATTTGGCACCTGAGGCTCTGGGAGGTCCAGTCAGTTGTCTAAGGTCACACAGGTAGAAAATGGAAGCTGAGAGTCAAGCTCAGAGCTGCCTGATTCTAAAGGGCTCTCTCTTAGCAGCTCTGCCTCCTTCCCTTCCCCCCTTCCCGGTCCCCCCAGCCGGCCCTCACAGCAGTGCCAGGCACCTTCTTTAAGGACAGCTGGAGAGAAGTCTGCCAAGCACCCCTATATTTTTTTCTGTGTGTATCAGCATTGCAAGAAGGCAGACCCCCAACCCCACAAATGCCTTAGTTAGAATACAAGAGCCTCCTTTGTCAGGCCCAGTCCACGCCCCCGGCCCCCCCCCCCCCCCCCGCCCCACTTCATCTGCTCCTGCCCTCCCCTGCACACTCCATGCCTCAGCACTTCCCTGCTCAGCCTGAGCTGCCCATGCCTCCGTGCATTTGTTCCAGCCAGGCCTTCCCTCCTGTTGTCCACCTGTTGGCAGATGCGTGGAGGCATCTAAGAGTCTTTTTCCCAGTGACGCTCTCCCTGACATCCCCAAGTAGAACGGGATTATTTCTCCTTGGAGCTTTCTATCGGTTTCACACTGCAAAGGGGAGTGACTTGATCCCTGGCTGGGTTGCTCAATTGGTTGGAGCATCATTCCATACCCCAAGAGGTTTTGTGGGTTCAATTCCCGGTCAGGGGTTCTATCTCTAGTCGGAGCAGGTCTGGGAGGCACAACCAATTGATACTTCTCTCTCACATCAATGTCTGTCTGTCTGTCTCTCTCTCTCCTTTTCTCTCTCTCTCCTTTTCTCTCTCTCTGGGATCAATAAACATGTCCTCTGTGAAGATTGATAAAAACACACGAGTGATTTGTTTCTAAGTCCCTCCTCCCTGCTGACCTGTGTGTTGGAGGAGCAGGACTCCATGAGAAGCAGTGCAGTAAAGGGCACGGTGCTGGAACCAGACTTGTCAGGGTTCAAGTTCCCAAGGCTGCAAGGCTTTGGGCAAGGTCATCAGACTTCCCTGAGACTCCGTTTCCCCTTCTGCAACATGACGATGATAAGAGTATCCACCTTTCAGGTTTTTGTGAGCATTAAATGAGCTGTGTAAAGTGCTTAATGCCTGGCACACAGTAGGTTTTCTATAGGAGTTTGTTACATAACATTTTGTTTGCATCTTCACATTGCAGCTGCCTATAAACTTCAGAGAAAGTGATTTTTGAATGGAAGAATTAACGAATGCCCCAGGATGGGGCAGGGGAAGTGGGGAGCTGCCTTAATTGGCTCTGTGGCCAGGAAACTTTCACACAATTTTTAAAACTTAAAGAATGGAAAAATCTTTGCAGAAAAAAAAACACACACACACACAAAAGCATCTCTGGCTCCATCTCAGTACTTCTAATCTCTTCCCACAAATCTTTTCTTAATCCAAGAGCCTACCTTTTCATCGCTTCATTCTCTCTCCCTGCCTGTTGATTAATGATGGTATCAGTATGTTCTTACCATAATCCCTCACATTTTCCTAAGTTTGTATAAAAACATGCAATTTGTGCAGAGACTCTGATTCAGGTAACAAGCCCAGAGTGGGGCGAGCCAAGCAGCTAACTGCGGGGCTCCGGCAATAACAGGCAGGCGCTGCTGGCCTGTGCGCAGGTAGCTCGCTCCACCGAACAGCTGGCCTTTATTTCTGTCTCTTTTCATTTTGAAGGGAAGACAACCTGTCAAAGCAAAGCCGAGAGCCTGGCTGGTTGCAGGGATTTGAAAGGGCAGAGCTCTTATTTTATTTTATTTTTTGCTTTCTTGTGGTTCTCTGCAGAAACACAGAACTATCTTAATGTTTGGAAAGAGGCAGTATACCTTGGTGGTTAAGTAGTTTGGAGTTAGGCACACCTGGGTTTGAAACCCAGATCTGCTTACACACCAGCTATGCAGTGCTGGGTAAGTGCCAGGAGCTCTGTGTGTCTCGAGCTCTTTTTCCTAAATTGGAAAATGGTTCTAATTCTCATCCAAGGATATGTTTATTGATTTTAGAGAGAGGAAGGGACAGAGGGGTGTGTGTGTGGGAGAGAGAGAGAGAGAGAGGTCAGTTGCTTCCTGTACGCACCCTGACTGGGAATTGAGGATGCTCCAACCAACTGAGCCACACTGGCCAGGACTGGTTCTAAGTTTTTAAAAAACAAACTTAATAAGCTAATTTTTGCAAATTTATTAGTACTATGCCTTACCCATAATCAGAACTCAATCCTGTTAATTTGGAAGCATAGATAGATAGATATAGATATATAGGTAGGTATATAATATACATTAGATAGCTATATTTCTATATATATAGAATCACATGTCCTCTTTGATATCACTTTTCAATCAATTCTATTCTCTTTGATTGAAATACATTTTGCATAAGTGCACACTATATGAACGAACAGATGTTTGGGTAGATGAATACATTCATGAAAGAAACTGTTTTATGTTGCACATATATACTATATATCCATCAGGATGAGCTAACTGACACTGTAGAAATGGGAAACCCACACCCCCACAGCCTGAACCCATGCTGACAGGGCTGGTGCCCCGTCTCCAGGACCTGGGGATGGAGCAGCCACTCGGGGGTGTTGCCAGCAGCATAGCAGAGGAAAATTACACTCTGGCCTGGAAGTTTCCACTCAGAAGTGACATGTTCTATTCCTGCTCACATTTCATTTGACAAAACAAGCCACATGCCCACATCTAACCTCAGGAGGGTGAGGCAGTGCAGTCCTTGACACACCCTAGGGGAGACCTGGCTGCATTTGGGGGAAAGAACCATCTGAATATTATTTCTGCAGGAAAGACTCTAAGGCCAAAGAGAACAAATACAGCAGCAGGGTACTTGAGCGATGGGAGCGAGAGAGAGAGAAGGTCGATGGGGTGGGGAGGTAACACTTCTACAGGATGTATTGGGAAGAAACAGCATCTGCCATAATCATAAACGCTGTGAGTAAATTCAGAAGCAAAGCTTAGGGATTTTATTCTAAAGCAAGACGTGGCTATTGCAACACAGATCAAAACAATGTGAGACCCCTTGGGGGAGTACTGGTTCTCAGACGCCAGGTATTAGATGGAGAAAAGGTGAGTCGTCGTAGGCAGAGCACGCGCAAGGATAGCTGCTGCAGACGCTGTGCACGTGTGAGAAAGGCACAGAGACAGACGCTGAAATCGTTTGTGCAAAATACATTAGAGTGAACGCCTCTGACAGTTGTCATAAGCTCACACCCCAGATTTTCAGGGGGGTCCAGCTTAAAATAGCCTGTCTTGATATCCCCACAGGCACTTATTTTTGGCAGATTGTGCATCCAGTTTTTGGTTTGGGGTACACTGTCACTTTACATCTATCATAGACTCATACGTGCTCCGGAGGGGGTCGCAGTCCAGCTGGATTAGGTCACTTTCCCAGAGAGAAGCCGTCTGCTTTTTGGAATTGCATGAGAATAAATTAAATTACTGACACAGAAAGGGCAAGGATTAGGCTAGGGCGCCCCTCCCATTTCAATGACCTCAAAATTCCTAGAAATAGTCACTCTACATTGACTGCCCCATTCAGTGGTTTCTTAAAGATCCAGAAAGTGCCACCTGATTCAAACCTGTTTCCAGCCAGGGCTATTGGTGAGAAGACCGGCAGGGAGTGCCGTTCACACAGCTGGACCACTGGGTCATGCTGCACAGCGTGTGTTTAGTTCTCCCTGGGACTTGGCACATAAAAGATGCCCATTGAAGAGCTGACAAGTCTGCTTCTATTTTGTTTGCTGATTTATTTGGGTCATTAGATTCCACATATGAGTGAAATCACGTGGTACTTGTCTTTCTCTGACTGGCTTATTTCATTTAGCATAATACTCTCCAGGTCCCTCCATGCTGTCTCAAAGGGTGGGTTTCCTTCTTTTTCACAGCAGAGCGGTATTCCATTGTGTAAGTGTACCACCGCCTTTTTATCCACACATCTACTAATGGACACCTGGGCTGCTTCCAAATCATGGCTATTCTCTATATAGAAAAGGCTAAAATTAAAATGCTAAGTGTCCCACCCACTGTCTGACTGGTCACTGTGACGCACACTAACCACCAGGGGGCAGATGCTCAATGCAGGAGCTGCCGAGCTGCAGTGACTTGACACCAGCGGTTCTCGGGTGACGCACCTCAAAACCAGAGAGGAGGGAGCCCGATTCCTCACAGGGCCACACGATTCCACCTTCGGCCTTGGGTTATGTTGTTGCTGGGGCACTGTCGGCCCTGAATCTGGTTTACTGCACATTTGCGTTTGCGTTCCACACCCTGTACAACAGCAACTTCGCAGTTGCACTCTGGGACCCCTTGGGGGATGTCAGAGAGCCAGTTTCAGCCCGATCCCCGCAGCCAGGCAGAGAGACCCCACCTGCTGGAGGGATCCTGCTCACTCCATAGACGCTGGGTAAGGACCACAGGAGGTTGGCTCCAGGGCGTGTCCAGCCCATCTCGCCCAGTCCCGCCCTGTGGGCCACCTTCTAATTAATTTCCTTTCAATGTGCACGAATTTGTGCACCAGGTCACTAGTTGTAAATAATGCTGCAATGAACAAAATAGAAACAGACTCATAGATAGAGAACAGACTGACAACTGTCAGAAGGGAGGGGCCTTGTAGGGCTGGGTGAAAAAACTGAAAGGATTAAGCAAAAACAACAACAACAAAAAAACCCAGACTCATAGACACTGACAACAGCATGGTGATTACCAGAGGGGCAAGTGGTGGGGGAGGTAAAAGAGGGTATGGGGCAGTGGTGATGGAAGGAGACTTAATTGGGGTGGTGAACACACAATAGAATATGCAGATGATGTCTTATAGAATTGTACACCTGAAACCTGTATGATTTTATTCACCAATACACTCAGTTTAAGAAGAGCAGATGAGTCTCAGTGCTGAAAATAATCTTTGAGTTAATGAGGCAAACCCCACTGCAGAGTCTGCTCTCTCTGACCTTTACTCTGACTGTGGTTTTCCTTGACTCCTGCTTCTCTCTGTCCTGGGTTCCTGACTAAGATCTTTAGATCTCCATGAGCTAAGTGGTCAGTGAATCCCACTGTGGCAGTCATGGCTCTTGGGGGTCTTGGGAACAATAAAAGGAAATAAGTCAGAGGCCATTGTGGCTGGGAAGGGAGTGTTCGTTCCACGCACAGAGACACGGTCTCCATTGCTGGGTTTAAGAGAAGCATTTCTGATCCAGCATCTGTAGGTCACAGGGAGCCCCAGCAGAGCATACACGGTCTTCTCTCAAGAGCAGTCCTCCTCCAAATTGCAGCCCTCCCTTCACTCCATTCACAGAAAAGTGGGTGTGGAGAATATTAGGAAGGTAGGTAAGTAGAGTCAGCAGTGTTTAACTTCTAAGCTCTCCCAGAGCTCTCCTGGGCTCTCTAGTTGTTCATCAGCTCTGATGGACCAGATGTTAGGGAATATCACAGCACGAGCAACCACAGAATATTAATATTATTTCAATTTTAAATGTACAGTCATTCAACAATGGAAGCAGGGATTCTCCCAGGCCAAACCTTGGTCACTCTCATGCCATCACCGTTAATTTTTGACAGAACTGCACTCTGTAGCAATTAGAATTTAATCATTTTATACATTGGCTCATTTACTTTTTAAAAACACGTTTATTTTAAAAGGTAATTTTCTATTGCATCTATATTTTACTTTTATAAAAATTTACTTGCTTTTCTTTAAAAAATAAAGGAAACTTTATTTCAAGACTCCGGATATTAAATCAGTATCACCTGCCATAATAGATTAAAAAGAGAAAGTAAAAATAAATATAATGATATTTTTACTGATGCCCATCCTAATTGAATAGAATAATTCTTTTTTAAAAAGTTTTTCTCCTGCCTCTGATTGCCTGAGGGTCTTTTCACTCCTTTTCTCCATCTGCATCAACTGTGCAGCGTTACATGTTTAGGAAACATCTGTGGAGCACCCACTGCATGCCACGCACTGCTTGCATGGCTTTACAAATAGGAGCATAGTTAATCCTTTAATAATCTTGCAAGGTAGGATGCATACTGATTATCCCCATTCTACAGATGAGAAAACTGAGACAGTGCAGTGAGGACTGGTCAGAGGCCACACAGCTAGTAGGTGGCAGAGTTAGGATTTAAGCCCAAGTTGTCTGGCAGCAGAATCTATGCTTCTCATGCCTGGAGCCTCGGTCTTGTTTGAAAAATACCACTTCCCACTGAGAAGAGTCGATCCCAGGTCTGGGGCTGGGAAGGACAAGTGAGCCTAGGTCAACCGGTTGTTCCTGGAAGCAAGGAGGTGTCACATATGATAGAGTTGTGTCAAGAGCCTGGATCTGCCTCTGTGGGGCTTGTCATGGCCAGAAATGGGGTATTTTTAGCATGAGAAATGATGGACGTTGATTGGTATATGTTGAGAGGCTGTAATTCCGTGAGGCCATAGAGACTCTTGAAACATTGGGAGACAGAGAGGCAGGAAGAGAGAGGGAAAGGAAGTGAGAGAAACAGAAAGAGCCACTTTAAGAAGAATGCCAGCTAACATAGAAGGAATAACAGAATGGAAGATTTAGAAAAACAGTCATTTTTAGATTTTCTATTTGATAACCAGGCAAGAATTTACAACGGATGCTATCACTGCCAAGAGAAAGGTGGTCAGGGAACAGAAATTTTGCCCAGTGCTGATGCCTCACCCATGGATGCCTTTCTAAAGTGAAGGTGGGCAGAGGGGGGGGGGGTGGAGTGTGCCTTCACAATGGGCAACCTGGGGTCACCATCTTGACCAAGTGACAAGCTTCTTTTCATTGATCGTGGGTGCCCTGAAGTTAGACACCTCTCCCTGTGGTGCCCAATGATCTACAGAGCGTTGTCTATAAAGGATTTTTGCTGAAAAGCCGAAACATGAATCTAATACAAATGAATGAGAATCTCATTGAATCTGAATCTAATTACCAGTTTGCAGAAAATAGAGGGGACAGAGGTGCAAGTCAAGTGACAACAATCAGACAAATCCAGAATATGGGATGTTCTAGAAGACAATTCATCCAGACTGTACAGGAAGTCAGTGTCATAAAAATATGTATGCATTGGGGATGGGAGTGCATCTAAGTTAAAAGACACAACAAAGACAATAAACCTATTGGGCATGGACCTTGATTGGATAGTGGTTTAAATTTTTTAAAAAAATGCATTCTTGGGACAAATGAGGGAATTTGAATTGGGATGGTAGATGCTATGGAGTCCGTTTATTGTCTTTGGTGAAATAATGAAGAGAGAGGGAAAGGAAGAGAGAGAAACAGAAAGAGCCACTTTAAGAAGAATAACAGAATGAAAGACTTAGAAAAACAATCATTTTTGGTTGTGTGAGAGAATGCCTTCCTCCTTGGAGACTGAACTCTGCAGAGTCGGAGGATCAGGATGTCTGTGACTTTAAATCAGAAAAAAATACACAGCTGCTACCTACATGGGTAATAAAATAATAATAAATTACTGGCTTTTGAATGGAGGCCATCTTCATTGCATTACTTTTATAGCTTTGCTGAAGACTTGAAATTTTCCATAGTATCGAGTCAAGGAAAGTAAAACAGAATTTGTGCTCTTAGTGACCCTGCCCTACTGCCTGACGTTGGACGGGAGGCTGTGCACCCTGCGAGTCTATCCCCTGGCGTGCCCCCGATGCCACTGCAGGGCCCCCAGGCTGCACATCAGGCTGAGCTGTTGTCCCTTCCCAGAGCAGTGGCCACTCCCAGCTGTTTCCGTTTAAGCGGGGAGTCCAGAATGCTCCCCGGTTTTATTGGAACACCCTCACTTGCTCTTACCCACCCTGAAGGTTTTGGTGCCATCTGTAGTCAGTGGTTGCAGGGTCATCCTTGCCCCTGGCCCGCCCTGTATCTCTCAGCAGGTTGGGAAGGGGGTTCAGAATCACCTGAAGCCTCCTTTTCTAACTGCTGTCCTTCCTCCTGAAGCACAGTCCGCGGTGACATTCCCTTGCAGATAAGACGCCGTAAATCTTCCCGGTCCAAGAGCAGATGCAGAGCCATTGTGCAGGTGAGAGGTGTGTGCCGCGGGGCTCCGGGAATCGGAAGTTCAGGCCTGGTGTCTGCAGCCCAGATGGCTATCATGAATCTTCCCATCAGATCGCGCTCGCAGAGATTAGGCCGCATGTCGCCAAGCATATGCCTTCCCCTCCACTGCTCGCTCAGAATGGGCTGAGCATCCTCCGTAAGCCTCTGATGTCTGGAATTTGGAAATGTGCTGCGGGCTGTCGAGGATGATGGTCACAGGCCAGCAGAGACTGAGCTGAATTCATCACAGGGAGCAGCCAGCCGCCGACACAGACGTTTCATCCAAGGAGCCCTGCACCACCACGTCTCAGGCTCCGTCCTGGGCTCTGAGCTTCCCTCTGGGTTGCTGAGGAGCACGCCCACCCTGGCCTTATGTTCAGCAGCCAGAAGTCCTGTGTGTGATCTAACCTCCATTAGATGAGCTGTCGCTTGAATCAATTTCTTTGTTTCATTTTTTACTGTTTTTTCCTTCTTCTTCAAGAACTAGATGGTTCTCCTGTAGACCTGTCTTTAGAGTGACTAAGCTCGCTGTGCCTGGAGTTTTCCTTTATGGCAGAAAACACTTATACGAAGAAACCCCTCATTCCCTAGGCAATCAGGATGCTTGGTCCTCCCTCTCCTCCTCCCTCTCTTCTTTTCTCCCTCCCTCTCTCCGTCTGTCCCTCTCTCCCTCCTTCCTTACCACAAGAGGAATAACTCCCGCCTGTTCTACTTCTCCTAGGCAGGGACATATCCCGGGAAGTGAGTGTCAGTGTCAGGGGTGACAGTATTTGCTTCACTGAGGCAGGCAGTGTGCTCGATGCCTTACCTGGTCAGTCCTCACCAGCCTCTGAGGGACTGGGTCCCCTCCATTTACAACTGAAAAAACCAGGCGCCCTCAGGCATCACTGCTGGGTCACTGCTGGAGAGGGGTGGGGGTGGGGGGGCGTTGGGCTTCTAACCAGAGTAGATGGTTAGACCCCAGAGCCTTCTCACCCAACCGCTCAGGACACACGTCACAGTTGCCAGTGGTTTCCGTGTCCTAGTGCTCTCCGCCCCGTGTGGACAGAATAAAACCTCACTCCTTCACGCTCCCTCAGAGCCCTCGGACCCTGTTCCCCCCTCACCGCTCCCGCTCCCCACAGGACACCCTCACCACCCTGACTTTGTCCCTTCCCCAGAAGCCCCACGCCCCGTCCGGCCCTGCACACGCTGCTCCCCCGGACTGGACCACCTTCTCCATGGCTGACCTCCACTCGCGCTCCACAGCCCAGCCTTGAGCGGGCCTGGCCCCTGGCCCGTGACTAGCTTCCTGCTCAGACTGCCCACCCCCATTAGCCCCAGAGGTGAAACTGTCCACGTTAAACCTAGACCCTTTTACAGACGTCTTACTCTCCCCATGCCTCAGGTTCCTCATCTGTAAAATGAGGATGATGACGAGGAAAATCCCATTTTACAGAAGAGGAAGTGGAGGCACAGAGCATAAATGACCGGCTATTGAGCCGTGGCCCAGGGGTGCAACCCCTGCTACTATTGTTTGAGGGTTCAGGTTCGCAGTTACTGTTTGTTTTGTTTTATTTTTTGTTAATCCTCACCTTAGGGTATCTTTCCATTGATTTTTTTGTTTTGTTTTTTTTGTTTGTTTTTTTAGAGACAGTGGAAAGAATGGGGAGAGACAGAGAGAGAGAGACATTGATTGGTTGCCTTCCACACATACCCCGGCTCGAGGTACATGTCCTTGAGCCCAATCGAACCCAGGACTCTTCAGTCTGCAGGCCGATGCTCTATCCACTGGGCCACACCGGCTAGGGCTCAGTTACCATCTGAGAGAGCTGCTCATGCTGCGCAGAAGTGGATGGGGCTTTGCAACAGAGGTGGAGGGAGGGTTCCCAGGAAGAGCCCCGAAAGGCAGGCTCAGAAGTGCAATGCCGGGCCCTCGCCCAGAGCAACTCAACCAGGGCCTCGGGGTAGACCCCGCCTCCCATGTCTAAACCCTCAGGAGAGTCCAGCATGCAGTCCAGGCTGAGAACTGCTCAAGGGGAGACAGGCATTTCGGGGAGCAGGGGCACACTCCACCTTTTCCGGGGAGGGATGCTCCTGTCCCCGCACCACCACCCCTTGCCGCTGCCCCTGTTCTCCCTGCTGCCCAGCCCTGATGGGAAAGCGAAGGAATTAAAGCTCCATTAAGGGGAAAGGTTAAGAGCAGCCTTCGCCTCCCAAGTTAGCAGGAGGCCAGGACGGGGCTGGATCAATGCGGCTGCCCTCCCGTCAGGTCCCCGTGACAAATGACCTCCTGAACTGGTGTCTCCGCAGATACTTCTCAGCTGACCCTTGGAGATAGCTAATAAAAGACCAACCTGTCCTCCAAGATTAACGACGAGGGAGCAAGACAGAGGGAGGGCAGGCGGGAGCAGCGGCTCCGGCAACCTCTGCTGCCCCCAAGCCCTCCCCTCGTTGCCGTGAGGAGGCCGGACAAAGGAAGCTGCTGGACAGAGCAGGGCCAGCGCCTTCATTTCAGTCTGCCCTTCTGCACAGAAGCCGCCTGGGCTTTCCCTGCCCTCTGACCCCACCCCTGGCAAACCCCCCCCCACCCCCATGGCCGCCAGTGTCATCTGTGCTCCCCCTTTTCTTGAGTTTTCTGTTTTGCATCCTGCTGTCCACTCTTCCCCGAGCTGTGGTCTCTGGGCATTTTCTAAGCCTCTCCATCTGTGCCTTGCGTAGCTTTTCCTCTCCCACTTCCTCTTTCCCACTCTTTCTTTCATTTCTCTCTTTCTATGTTTGCACCTCTCTCTCAGCCTGTCTCCTTCAGTGTGTGTGTGTGTGTGTGTGTGTGTGTGTGTGTGTGTGTGTGTATGTTACTTGTTTTTCTCCGTCTTGCTCTGCGTCTGTCTTGCTCAGAGCCTTTTTTTTTTTTTTGCTTCTGTCTGTCTGTCCCTTGACAGCCCCCCATATCTCTGCCTCTCTCTACCTCTGCTCCCTGCTGGCTGTCTCGAATCTGTCTTTAGGTCTTCCTTTCTGTCTCTGCCTCTCTGATATTCCACTTCAATCTGTTTGCATCTTGTTCCCTGTCTGCGTCCCCTCTCTGCGTCTTCCCTGTGTGTGTTTGTCTCCAGCCCCTCTCTCTTCTCCCCAGCCTGCCTCTCATCACCTCCTTTCTAGGATGCTGACAGTGTCTAGCAGAGGGGCCTCTTCGCACCTCAGACTCATCAGTGGTGGGCAGAGCTGGGGTGGGGAAGGCAGCTCCCTCCCCCGTCCTGCCTGCGCACCAGCACCTGGGCCCACTTGCTGCCTGATTTGGGGGGGGTGGTTTCCCCGAATCTGAACTTGTCCTGCTGATTGGCCCCCTGCAGGGTCCTCATCACTTCCCACTCTCCACTCTAAAGCCTTTTCCTCAGAAAAATACAGACGAAACCCCTCATGCTTCGCCCCATCAGTGTTAGCGAGAGCCTATGTTTACAACCTAGAAGCTCCAAGCACGTGACAAAGCCGCCAGCCATGTTTGTTGCTTCATACCTGCAGCTACGATTTACTAAAAGCACATGGCCTGCCGGGCAGTCTGTGTATGTAACACATTTCCACAGGCCTGCACAGTCAGTACCACCCTCCCCATTGTTCAGGCGAGGAGACTGGGGACCAGGGAGAGGAAGGCACCTGCCCAAGGTCGCACAGCTAGTTTAAGTGGTAGAGGCAGAATTCAAGCCCATTCTGGGTGAGCCTGAGGGTCATCCTCCTTCCACAGAATCTTCCGGCGCTGTGCTGTTCCAGGAGGCAACCGTTAGCCAGATGTGGCTATTTAAATGAATTAAAATGAATGATTTTTTAAATTGAATTTCTCCATCGCACTCGCCGCATTTCCAGGGCACGGTGGCCACGTGTGGCTGGTGGCGGCCACGTCGGATAGTGCAGCTATAGATCGCTTCCAGTCCTATGCTCAGCGCTGTTTCAGGCACACATGGAGGAGTTCTCAGTATTGCTCTTGTGGAAGAACAAAGGAAGACAGAAGATTGCAATAACCCCGGGCCTGTCCCCGGTCCCAGTCCTCGCAGCGTGAGCGGTGGCAGGAGGAACTTGGACGGAAACAGCATCCTGCTCCCAAACACCTGCAGGCGGCGTCCCTGGGGCCGTGGCAAACCTGCTTCCAGCCCTGATTACATCGGAATCGCCACACGGGCACACTCTGCTTTCATTAGGGGGCGGTGGGGGGTGCGGGTTCTTCTCCAAGGCAGACCAAGTACAGTCTTATGCCAGAAATTGAATTTTCTTATTTCGGCTGGTGTCCAGGGCTTTGAACCCTCTCACAACGTGAGCAGCTTATCTTGTTCCATTCGATCAAAAACATTTCATAATACCAGCGCCTTCCGCAAGGTCACCTTGAAATCTCCTCCCTGCTCAAAGCATCCTGAGTCGTCCGCTTCCTTAATAGAAACATTCTTGAAATCTGAGTAAATGGACTTGCTCAGCCATGTTTCCTCTCTGGGAAAATAGTACCTTGCCTGTCTGTAACAAGTCACTAAGAAGAGGGAAGTGTTCATAATTTCTTGCAAAGTTTATCTGTCTGGGCAATCCAAATACCCAGCCCCCTCCGGCCCCCTTACTCAGGTTAAGAATCTTGGCTTCATGCACATTTCTCCCAGCATCTCCAGCCCCCAGGCCTCTCAGGATGGGAGAATGCATTGCTCCTACAGCTTTCACCAACCCCTGTGCTGCTCTGCTGGGCACTGGTCATTCTCAACATAGGGGGTCTCCTCCCTGGGGCTCTGCCTCCCTTTGGGGCACCTAGCTCGGAGGGTTGCCCTCCTAAGCCGGCTTGTGGGTTAGGAGAGACCTGTTCCCTCTCCTGTCTGCGTTATCTTGATACTCAGTGACCCGAGGCAGTGTTGTTTGGCTCCAAGGCGTAGTGTTTCCTGGAGCCCCCCTTACAGGTTTCCTTTCCACCTAACAGTGCCGTGGGTGAGAGCATGCACAATGGAGCCAGGCAACCTCGTTTGGGATCCCAGCTCTGTACTGGTTGGGTGGCCTGATGTAAGTTAGTGAGCCTCTAGGTGCCTCTGTATCCTCATCTGTAATATGGGAATAATAATGCTGATGCCTAAGTGTGAAGGCTCAATTAGCTGTTATTGTTGTTTATATCTCTGTCCTTTGGGCTCAGAAGTGCCTCCTGGTATGATTTCACCCACAGCCATCACACCACAGTGGGGAATCTCTGCTCCCCACAACCCCAGACGGCTTTGTCCCTGGGTTGTTTGGGGCGGCTGACTCTGCTGCCCTGTCTCCAGGGAGGCCTTTCTTCATCACTCCTGTCCTCACCGTCTTCCCCCCGCGACCTCAGGTTATCGCAGTGTGGCGCCTGAAAGCACCGTGGCCTTGAACATGGGGACACGCACGACCGCCTCCGCAGCGTCCCTCTGGCTGCCATCTGTCCTGTCTGACCGAGTCCTTCCGGTCTTAGCCTTGCGGACGCTTTCAGTTTATCTTGGCCATCTGCAGTTCACACCGGTTTCACCTTTCTTCCCGCTCTCCAGCCTCCATGAGACGCCTTACTCTGGGATCCCCAACCTTGGCGTCTTCCCCTTCACGCCCCCCTCCACACCTCCTGGCCCCCCTGCCCCCCCCCCCACACACACACACACAAACTCCTTGCTTGACTGTGCCTGTTACACGCTCCCGGCATTCAGGGGCAGCATCTTGCTTTGGATGCAGCATCAGCGCTCACACCCAGCTCAGAACACACGCTCCTGCCCCCAAGGGCCTTCCATCCTGGGGGAGCAGAGCACAGGCTGGACACAGGGACCCCTGATTTCCACCCCTGATTACTTCAGCAGTGCAAGGTGCTGACAGCTGCAACTTTTTTTTTTTTTTTTTTTACAGTAACCTCTAAATCCCTTTCCAGGCGGGAGGGACTCATGACTTCTGTGTTTAATGTGTACTCTCTGTCTCTCTCGGTTCACTGGCTCCAGACTTATTATCTTGCATTTGTCTGCATTACCCTGCCTTTTCCTCCGGCCGTCTGAGTCACCTGCAATAACCCAGGCCTGCCCCATCCCAATCCTTTCTGGGTGCCTGTGTACGTGCATGCATGTGCATGTAAGTGTGCGCGCGCAGGTGTGCGTATTGTTTATGTGTGCGTGCATGTGCATGCATTTGCCCTTTGCCTCCATGGTTCCCATCAGGATAGGTCCTGGGACAGGGAGTTGAGTCCTGAGTTCCAGGCTGGGTTGGGGATGTGAAGGGAGGAGATCTAATGCTGCAGAAACTATATTAAAGGCTCAGTTTGCTGATGTGTACAATGGGAATAATAACCACCTCATGGTTATTGTGAGGACAAATAAGATGAACCTCAGAACAGTGCCGGCAAACAATCAACACTGTGTAAATACTTGCTACCATTACTGTTGTTACAGTGACAACTGCTCAAAAGTTAAGGCAGATGAATCCCAAGATTTACAGAGTGATAAAATAATGGCCATCATTACCAAGCACCCACTAGGCAGTGGTTCTCAACCTTCTGGCCCTTTAAATACAGTTCCTCATGTTGTGGCCCAACCATAAAATTATTTTCGTTGCTACTTCATAACTGTAATGTTGCTACTGTTATGAATCGTAATGTAAATATCTGATCTGCAGGATGGTCTGAGGCAACCCCTGTGAAAGGGTCGTTTGACCGCCAAAGGGGTCGCGATCCACAGGTTGAGAACTTGCTGCACTAGGTCTTAGTACTATGTGCTAAGTACTTCATTTTCAACAAAGAAAAAGCCCCTGTTTCTCTGCTCTGATTAAAAAAAAATGTATACTGCCCTCTTCAGTGTGGCTCAGTTGGTTGGGTGTTGTCCTGTGCACCAAAAGGTTGCTGGTTCAATTCCCAGGTTGCGGACTTGATCCCGGTAGGGTATGTGCAGGAGGCAGCCAATTGATGTTATGCTCTCACATCAATGTTTCTCTCTCTCTTTCCTTTCTCTATAAAAATCAATTTAAAATATTATAAAATTATACATACTGATTGTGGGAAAAGATACAGATTTACCAGATAAAACCGAGAAGAATGAGTGTCTCTAATTCCCAGTGAGAACCTCATAAATATTAGTAAATACTGGCCAGGCTGAGGGTGGTTAAATGGAGGCTGTGTACACTACCCACACGGGGCCACTCTCAGTGTTTGAATGTCTGCATTTCTATACATCCAGTTATAAACTGTTTTCCTTTTACAAAAGTACGGTTACATTGTACATCATGATTTGTGAATCGCTTCTTATTTGCACTTACCAATGTATTATAGTTATAGTCCCATGCTGGTAACTATGGTATGAAGAACATACAGGTGCTCCTCAACTTATGATGAGGTAACGTCCCAGTGAACCCATGAGAATTTGAAAATACCGTAAGTCGAAAATGCATTTAATATACCTAACCTGCCAAACACCGTGGAGCTTAGCCCACCTGCCTTACACGTGTCACAACACTTACATCAGCCTGCAGTTGGGCGAAGTCATTTAACACAAATCCTGTTTTATAATATAGTTTTGAATATCTCATAATTTGATATGCATATCGCTTTCACACCATCATAAAGTCAAAAAATTACTGCCGAACCGCCGTTAAGTCGGGGACCATCTGCACTGTGCGTGGTTTCTAATTCTCCGGTGTTGGCCACCTTACAGTAGACTGATGGGAAAGAGATTTCCTTAAACTTACAGAGTTATTAACTGTCTAGTTAAAATAGGATATCAAATTTAAGTTGGAAAAACCCCAATAAGTATGTACTAGTGATTTTTGTTTGATATTTGAATTATGTTACCGATACCATGTGCTCACATTTTTGCATACATACATACATACACACACACACACACATATACATATGGGGGGAGCAGGAGATAGAGAGGGGGGGTTATAAAGACCTTTTACTAACTCCATGCTGTCCTATCAAATAGATGTACTATATTGTGTTTAATTCCTGTTTGGTGAATACTTAAATTATTTCCAAAGTATGACCCATGTGATTGACAAGTATCAAGTCATTGATGGAAAACCATGAAAGAACTTTGTTTTTCCAGTAACTGCTACTAACTCTGCCCTTTCAAATCTCCCCTTTCCTGTCACCTCCCCAGTGGGCTTCCTCCAGGAGATGCATGACCTCCATCAGCCAGACCCCTTCTGGTATGCAAAGTCTCGCCTTGCTTTTAAGTCCCAGTTTGAGTCATGTCACAGTGGTGATCTCATATGCTACTTAAAGCCACCACCCCACCCCTTCCATTTGGGGAAGCTGGAACTTAAATCAGGGTGGTTTGTCTCTTCTGCATGTGTGTGCATGTGTGTATATACATGCTTGTGCATGTGTGTGCATGCAACCATGGCTGCATCCCAGAGCCTTTGCCCAGGAAGCACCAGAACCCGTCAGCAAGCAGGGAGGGCCTTCTTATAAATGCCCCAACTTAAAGCACTCTTGCCCAGTGCCAGCCTCATTTGGGGGCAGGGAGCAGAGCCTCTGGGGATGTGAGAGGAGGTAGGGAGGCGCTCCCTTCACCAAGATGGTCTCTCTCCAAACTGTGGCCGCACTCCCCTCCCTGTGTATTTTCTGTGGGCCTTGGGTGGAGGGATCGGTGCTGGTTCTACTGCTGCTGCCGCTCCTCTCCGCTTGTGAGTGCCAACTGTCAGTCTCCGTCCCAAACTTCATGTGCGTGAGGGCACACTGGTGGCTGGAAACCAGCCCTGGTGGCAATATTTATGCCATGGAAACTGATGTTATCTGACAAGCCGCCCATCCCTCCCTACAAAGCTGGTTGTTAAATATTTACCAGCACAGCCCGCCCAACAGAGTGGTCGCTGTTCTCAGGGTGTGGGATGCTCACTCCCTTTGTTGTCAGCCTTTAAAGGCCAATGATGGGAACTTGGGAAAGATTTCACCATCACAACAAGCATTGCCTATTATAAATGATCCTTCAAAGAGCGATTGTTTTCATTTAACCGCCCGTTTGAGTGATCATTTCCTTTGGCTAAGTTCCTGGAAATGGAAATGCTCCATCCAAAGGTATGTCTGGTTTAAGTTTCCGATGCATGTGATTCAAATGTCCTCCAGAAAATACGAACCAATTTACACTCCCACCACCATGGCACCTGGCATGCTATGCCCTTGCCCTAACTATTATGGTTTAAAATATACTTTTAGTCTTTTAGGTAAAAAATTTATTTTGTTTTCATCTGCACTTTTTTTGGCTACCAATATGTTTGGACGGTTTTTTAGAACATGCACTGTATTGATTCATAGCATTTTCTGAATGTCCTGTTCTTTTATGAGTTTCCATAAAGGCAGGTGAGAACGCCCCAGCCAGGGTGGACAGAGATGGAGGACTGCTCTGTCCCATGTCCCCACTGTGTTCCCTGCCCCTGAGCTCTGCCCCAGCAGAGCAGGGAGATCGGTGCATCATACAGACACCATTTTAGAGGCAGCACTTTAATTAAAACCTTTCTTACATGATACATTGTCTATAAAAGCAATTCGGTTAGAATATTGATTTTGCTGTGTGGTTACAGAGCTCCCATAGGAGGTCTTACTCCATGATCTACAGCTTTCTGGACATGCTATTGCAAGCAGCTTTGTGTGGATTGTGTACTCACCACACCCGTACACCTGGACACACACACTCATCAGACAGACACACATGTTCACATGCATATGCTGGGGACACACACACACAGACACTCATTCATCAGACACACATTCATATGCATATGCCTGGACATACACATGTACATGCACACACTCATTCAGACACACACATTCATATGTATATGCTGGACACACCCACACATTCATTCAGACACATACATTCACATGCATATGCCTGGACACACACACACACACACACACACACACACACACACATGCCTGGGGACATGCACACACACACATTCATGTGCCTGGACACACACACACACACTCATGTGCCTGGACACACACACACACACACACACACACACTCATGTTCCTGGACACACATGCACACATAAACATACTCATAAGGATTCTACACACACGTACAAGGATACACGTACACACTCATACACAGTCTTTCTCCTGGTCGTACTCAGTACTGCTGCCATATTCTGCTTCCATCAGCCCTTCACACATGCCATGCTCACTCTTGCCCTGAGAACTCTGTGCAGTATTTCCTCTGCCTGGGCCCCTTTTCCCTCCACTTGTCATCTGGCTGAGTCCTATGCACCCTTCATGTCTGGGTTTAAAGGTCACTTCCTCCAGACACCTCCCCTGGTTCCCTGGGTCACTTGGGGCCTCTGGCCCCTGCTCTGTCGTTCCCTTGTCTTCCCTGTGGTGCCACTCACTGTGCCACTCACAGGAGAGCTGTTCCAGGAGAGCAGGGCTCCTGTCTGCTCTGCTCTCGGCTGTGTCCCAGAGCTGAGGCAGTGCACCTGGGAGGTGTGCAAAAACAGTTATTCCGTGAATGAATAGTCTGGGGAAACTGAGGCTCTGGTGACTGAGGGACACATAGCTGATGTAGAAGCAGGACTTGAGTGCCCAGAGTCTGACACCAGAGCTCACATTCTTTATCTTCTAGCCCTTCCCCTCACTGACTCTTGATGCTTTCATTGCATTCTTTATTTCTAAACACACATGTGCACACACACACACACACATGCATAAACCAAAGGAAAGGGTCCTTATATGACTTTCCAATTGGGAATTTCTTCATCCATCAATCATCCATCTCCCCATGACCCTAGCTCGCCATGAAGCGAGAGATTCTTCATCTTGTTGGCTGTGGTAATAACCTCTGCACGTAACACAGAGGCCGGCCCATGGCAGGCACTCAAAGTATATGTTAAATGAACAGGCAGAACTGTTCAATACACAGTCGCTGAGCATCTACCAGGCACTGGGCTCCGTGCTAATGGGGTTGCAGAGATGAATGGAAACAGCCGTCAACCTCAATATCTTGCTGGCTGGTTGGGGAAACAATGAAATAAACCTTTGCCCTCTGGGCTCTGCAGACAGTCTGGGCCTTTCCTCATGCCTGTGCACAGACCAGACGCACACAAGCACACACAGGTGCACGTGCGTGGCAAGCTCCAAGCGCCCCACGCACATGCGTCTGCACGCCCAGGCCCCCTGTCCAACCTGGAAATAAACAGGTTGCAGCGTTTGCAGCCCAACCTGATGTGTTTCCTCCCAGTTGAAAGGAGTTTATTAATTTCAGCCCCTTCATGTGGAACTCGCAAAGCCTCCTGGAGGAGATATCCATAGCAACTGTGGTTACCATCTGAAAAAGATGTTAACCTTTTGGAGCCTGCTGCCCACTCTGTATGTCCCTCTTAGCATATTTACAGCGTTTCTCCGCATCTTTCAACTGATGTGGAGCTCTGACTCAGAGAAGCAGCCGCATGAGGGGTGGGGAGGTCTGGGCCAGGAGAATGCCTCCTCCCTGAGCCCGGGACCTGAGCCCCCGGGCAGGTTAGCACTCGATGAGGTGAGCTTGGTGCCAGCTGGTGTTCAGAGCTGGAGGTGGAGAGTGGGGCTTGCATGGTGTCAGAATCAGCCTCAGTGTTGCCTGCAAGCTACAGGCTGACCTTTCTGAAATTGCCAAAAGGTCTCACTCTGGGTCTTGCTGCCTCCAAGTTGACCTTTTCAGTAAGAGTGAAAAATGCTCGGTGCCTCATCTTTGGGTCCATAATGGATTGTTTCTTAAGCAGGTCGGCCATTTCTACTTGATTCCCGGCCTTGGGCGTACCACCCCAATTTTCTGATCTCACGTGATGGGGGAGGCTCTAGGGCACAGCATGGATGGGGAGAAGACACCTCATTGCCTGCTCTCAGCGGATCCTTGGTGGAGAGGAGCGGTGTGAGGGCCACTCGGACCTGGGCTTAAACCACACACCCACTCACATATTTGCTGTGGATCTCTGAGTTTCTTCTCTCCGAGCCTCAGTTTCTCCGTTGGCAAAATGGACACAATGATACAGTCTTTACAAACCTATTGAGAAATCAAAGACAATCACATATGCAAGCAAATTAGCTTTGTGCTTGTTATCTAGTAGGTGCTTGGAATATGGTCGGTGCTTAATTCATGTCTGCCTGACTCCACATCCCACTTTTAAATAGCAGTTTACTTTCTGCCCTGTCCTGCTGTCTGCTATCCTCCTCTCTGTGCCAACTACAGATATAGATATAAACAAAGCCTGGCCTGAGGGCCTCTCTGTCTAGCAGACCAGACAGATGAGCAAATAAATAATATGAAACAATGAAGGGAGTGGCTGATTGGACATGGGGAAGGCAGGGAATGTCATTGAGAAGAGGTGACATTAACCTAGAGCAGAGTGACCAAGCAGACTAGGAGGGGAATCCATTTCCTGTAGAGCCTTGGTTCTCAACTGGGGGCAACGTTGCCTCCAGGGGACATTTGCCAATGTCTGGAGACATTTTAGTTTGTGAAACTGGTGATGGGAGCTTCTAGCATCAAATTGGCGAGAGATGCTGCTCACATCGTACAATGCATAGGGCAGTCCCGGCAACAAGGCATTATCCAGCCCAAAGTGTCAGCAGTGCCAAGGTTGAGCAGCCCTGCTGTAGAGTATCACAATATTCTTCATCATGAAAATTATAATCACTACCGATTTCTGAGAACCTACTGTGTGCCAGACAGGGCACTAGGGGCCTTCTACACGCATTACTCATTTAACGATCACAGCCAGTCTGTGGGGTAATTCTCAGTGACTGCATTTTAAAGCTAAGGAATATGGGGATCAGAGAGATTGAGGACTTGTCTGAGGCCTCCTGGAATCAGAAGTCCAGTTTGGAATTCAGGTCTGTAGGACTCCAACCCCACTTTTTTTTAAAAATGGTGCCATGCTGTCTCAAACCTCTGTTGTGGAAAGATCTGGGGCTTGCCTTGACCCCCTGCTGGACATGTGGTATGCAGGTTGGGCCAGACTAGCTCCAAGATTCAGGGAATAGGGGTTGCTGCTGCCTTTGAAGGTGCCACCTGGGTCCTCAGGCAGGGGAATAGCCAGCTCAGCCCAGTAACAAGACACTTGCATGGGTGGGAATAGCAGAAGGGGAGCAGCTGCTCGTCCCTCACCCGCAGCTCTTGATGCAAATTCTGCCATTGCCGCTACTTCTGTGATTACTACCACTCCTTCAGCTAATGATTAATGAACAGGCATCCAGCTCTGCCTTCTGTTCACTTTATTCTGTTCACGCCCCCCCCCCCAACAACCCAGTGAAATGGGTATGATAGCCTCTATTTCACATAAACTGAGGCCCAGAGAAGGGCCAAACATATGAGGGCGGACTAGTCATTGAACCCATGTTATTCTTTCGGTGGTTCCAGCTGGGGGAATCTGCCCCTCCTGGAGGGGGATATCCTCCTGGAGGGGGATATCATGTGAGTATCCAGAGATTGTCTGGGGACAGTTTCGATGGTCACATCTGGAATGGGGTGTTGATGTGTGCTACTGGCCTCCAGTGGGTAGAGACCAAGGACACTGCTAAACAAAGAAGGCCTACTATGGCAGGACAGCTGCCCACGATACAGAATCCCCTGTCCAGACCCCCTTTCACCTGTGCCAAGGTTGGGAACCTTGGACCCTACCTCCGAAGCCCCTGCTCTGCTCTCAGTAAGCAGTGGGATTAACGGTTCTGGGTTGTGTTAAGTAAATATTTATTGGAAGTTTTCTAAGGACAGCAACTTCGCACATCGTACCTGGGAGCATAGAGGAGCAGCATGAAAGTTAAAAATTCATTTTTGACAAATGGGATGACTTCTGTGGCAAAACTCTGAGAAAGGCCAGGAACCTGAGCGTTGCGAATCTACCTACTTATGACTGTGTGAGAGTTGTTTTTTTTCAGATGGAAATTGGGAAGGCGAGCAGTGAGCCCTGGTGAAATATTCATGACCCCCCATCTAATTTCTAATCCAATTAAAAGGTGTTAATGTAGTTTACTGTGACAACGATTATTTTTGTTAATGAATACATTTAAATGCTTATCAGCAAAGGTGATGAGGAGTAGCCCACAAGACCCAGCTACAAACTTGAATTTCAAATTGGTTTCCAAGTTTAAAGGTTGTTTTCAGAAAGCTGTGAACCAAATTCTGAATTTACAAAATGGATAAATTCAGAATTAGATATGCAGTTCCAAAGGCAGTCTTCCATTTTTTGAGGACTCAAGACAGAATTCTTTTAAAAGTGTTAAGTTCTTCAATTGTATTTGAAATAGGATTTATTTAAAAAATCAAATTACAGTGACTTTGCAAGAACTCAAGGACAAGGAATTGGGCAAATCCCGGTGATTGTCGCTGAGCAGAAGACAGAGTGTCTCTGCCTTGGATGTCACAAGATTGTCCTAGAAATAGGAGGTTGTGTTCTGGGAGCCCCTTTTAAGAGGAACTGAACAGCATCTCTTTCTAAAAGTTCAGCTAGCCCTGTGGGCTGGAGGGATGAACAACAGGCAGATGTACTGAGGCTGGTAGACCAGATGTCTAGACACAGTCTCTTGTCCTTTCATTGGCATTTAAACCATGTACTTGATATTGCCTAATTTTAAACACAGTCATCAACATGTGAAATTGCCTGTTTTAAATTTTACTGTGTTTGCATGACTTTTAAAAAGGTTGGTTTCTGGCTTCTGGATAAAAAAATGTCTCTTTTCATGTTCTTGAGTCTCACTGTCACTGTTCTGCTAGCGACAGTAGCTACAGTGATGTGTGTGATGCCATCTTGGTGACCAACATATCTGATTTTGACATTCAATTGCACCACTCACTCACTGTGGGATTTGGGGGAAATCATTTCCCCTGTTTATTTCTCATCTGTCAAAGAAAGTTTATAATATCTTGCATTATTTGCCAGGTTGTTGGAGGGTTAAAGAGGTAACCTGTAAGTTTAGTGACTAACAACTTAAGCGCCGATAGTGTCTTGACATATAAATGCTCAATACTTGTGGCATTGGTGGTGGTGGTACTGGTAGCAGTTGTTGGGGTTGTTGTTAATCTCAACACTCTGTAATCTCAGAGCATCCCACACAATAGGCAACATTATTTTTATTGTGTTGATAGGAAGACTGAGATCCAGAGAAGCTTAGTCACGTATCCTGTGTCACACTGTTGGTAAGTGGGGGGATTAAGATTTAACCCAGATTGGTTTGATTCTAAAGGACAGGTTCTGTTGACGTAGCATGGTCCTTTCACTTACAATCCACATTCTGTCATTCTTCCACTAGAAATCTCTGCACACCTTACAATTCCTACTAATTCCAATTCACTTCTCGGTGCATACATAGACATCACTTGAGAGTGACCAGTTCCCACCATTGCTTTGAGCAAAACTCATTCATTTCCTGTATTTTTAGTTTGGTTCATTTTCTTCAGTTGATAATGCAGAAAGTAGGACAAAAGGCTCTGAAGAAGTATCAAGCAGTAGTATATTTGATGCTGTTTGGGAAAAAAATCCAGGGTGCTGGTTTCTGCATTAAGACCTAACTATAACCATAGAAACCTCTCAGGTAATGTCTGAAGTGTAATTGTTTGTAAATATAACATTTCTCCCAAAACTAAGCAGATCCTGGAAATGGTATATTCTTGGGAAGGTAGGCATGAGAGGAAAGGGCAGAGACCTTATTATCTGACTGGTGATGTTGGTTCTATAAAATGAACCAGCAGGGGACTTTGGCTCATGCTCCTGAAAATCCCAAGTGTATCTCAGTCCAGCTCTTTCCCTGGAGATCCCAGGGAAGGGAACATACATAGCATTCAACTCTTTCTGGTAAGGACTACAGACAGGAATGCAGCTGGTGTGATTTACGATGCCAGAAAAGGGCCCAAAGTCTTGACTTGAAGAAGAAATATGTAATCCATTGAAGGAGGGAAGATAGTTTTAGAAACCATTCAAATCTCAGTGACCCATAAACCTTGAAAACACTATGCTAAGTGAAAGAAGCCACTCACAGGAGGCCACATAGTATATGCTTCCATTCATAATGAAGTCTAGACTAGGGAAATGTATGTAGACAGAAAGTAGCTTAGTGATTGCTCAAGGCTGGAGGAGAGTGGGGAATAGGAGGGAGAAAGCTAAGGAGACTATAGGGCTTCCTTTTGAGGTGATGAAAATGTTCCAAAATTGACTGTGATGATGGTTGCCCAACTTGTGAATATCCTAAAAACCACCGAGTAGAACGTTTTAAATGTGTGAATTATATGGTATGTGAAGTGTATCTCCATAAGGCTGTTTTTAAAAATCGCAGCAGTCACTGACAGCTCTTGCTTTCCATGCCCACCTATTGCTTTCTTGGTGCCTTTTGTGGTCTTGCTTTCCTTATCCTCCCAATCTTACCAAATTGATATTATCCATATGGTCTCAGAGGATGCATAATGACAAATATCTTGGAAGCAAAAGAGTCGTTTCTTTCCTTTTGTACAGCATGCTGACTTTTCTGATCACCCTAATTTGTTTTTGTATATTGCGGATATATACTTGAAGGCTTGAAGGAAATTTATGTACCACCACCACCCAACAGCCATCTGTCTCCTGCTTTTAAGCCTACTCTGGGAAGCCTTAGAAATGGGGAGGGGAAATCACTTCAACATGATGTTGAATTTTCTCCTCCGTATCCTCAGGGGAGACAAGCAGAAAGACTTTGGTAGTTCATTTTCTAACAAAATTTAGATGTTACTACCTGTGAGATCCAGTGAAAATACCTCTCCGAGCCTGCTTTCTCAT
The DNA here is from genome assembly GCF_964212035.1 of Myotis nattereri. Lineage (NCBI taxonomy): Eukaryota > Metazoa > Chordata > Mammalia > Chiroptera > Vespertilionidae > Myotis > Myotis nattereri. Next base: position 89,641,257 of record NC_138079.1, on the reverse strand, counting down.
CCATAGAAAGGAGGTAATTGTAGTACCTGTTTGGCTTGTAGTATAAATGAAAGAAGATGATGTCTATAAATCACTTATGTTGACAAATAGTAGGTACTCTGTGGATCAAAGTTATCTATACTAATAAAAGGGTAATACACTAATTAGACTGGATAGACCAGACATCCTTTGGGACAAAGCCACAGTGGCTGCGAGGACCAAGGAGTGCCGGCGGCTGGCAATGGCAGCAGCAGCGGGCTGTGGAGGCGGCACCTTCCCCTGATCGGCCCGGTCGCCTCCCACAGAGGGAGGCCGTACTGTGGCCATCAGTAGGACATCCCCTGAGGGTTCCTGGACTGTGAGAGGGGGAAGGCTGGGCTGAGGGACACCCCCCCCCCCCAGAGCATGAATTTTTGTGCACCGGGCCTCTAGTTTATTATAATTGCTATGGTTGCATTACAATTGATTAGAGGGTGCATATTTCTTAAAGTTCAGTCTTTTTTACTCCCATAGGACTTCTACCCTAGGAATAACCACCTTATTGTGGACTCTCCTTTCTTGAAGGGACTGCCATTCTAGCTTGACCCAAAATTCGGATAAACAGGAGCCTGCCTCTTCAAAGGTCCTTGGGAGCAACAATGGGGGTGGACTGGAGGGCTGGCACTCAGACTGGCAGCATTAGTTTTGATGTTGCAGCCTGACCATTCGGTAGCCAGAGGTGGGTGGTTGTTTGGTCCTTTCATCTTTACATTTGGATAGTGATTTTCGAGAGAATCAAACTGGGGCCCCATGGAGAAAATCACCCACAGGTTTGTGTGGTTTGTACCTGGAAGTGTCCCTGATTTTCAAATATGTTTTTTGTTTTTTTTTTTATAACTGATCTTTTAGAGAAAGAGGAGGGGCGAAGGAGAGAGAGATAGCAATGTCTATGACAGAGAAACACCAATCTGCTGCCTCTTGCAGGCTCCCCACTGGAGATCGAGCCCACAACCTGGGCATGTGCCCTGACTGGCAATCAAACTAGTGACCTCTCGGTGCACGCGACAATGCCCAACTGAGTCACACTGCCCGCTGGAAGTGTCCCTATTTTCCAATTAGTCACCAGCACCAAGTAAAAGTCAGGCCTCATTTATTACCTAGATTTCTGACTCCTCTGGAACAACTGAGCACATACTGGCATTTCCGCAGGGCTCAGCCAGCTGGAGCTAAAAGGCAGATGCCCCTTCCGAAGGGATGTGCCTCCTTGGTTCTCCCAGTCTCTACCCTCTTCCTGACTTACTCATGTTACCCGTCTGGTGTCTGGATGCACTTGAGTTTATAATCCCCAAGGTAAGCCTCTGCGACCACAGGAATGCATTGCTCACAGTAGAAGAGACATTGATAGGCTTTCTTGGTGTCCCTAGAATAATCCTACTCTGAGGCCAAGTTCAGGGATTAAGGTATTTTGACTGGAAGTACACAGGAACAGGAAACCAGCAAGGACTGGAAACTCTGGCTCAAAACCCTGTTCTAGGGAGCCTGAAGGGAGGAGATGAAGCTTCTAGAACAGAGAAGATGCACTACATCATCTCTCCAAGTTTAATACGACGTCATGATTGAATCAAACTACTAAGGGACAGTGTCAGAGAATCTGCATTACGCTCTCTCTTCCTTAACTAGGTCACAGGAGGGACAACCCCACAGCCGCACATTCTGCTACAATCTCACATCAGGCCTCTGAGGCCCTCTCCTCCTTCTAGTCCAGACGTTGATCAGCTCACGTTTGAAATTCTCTAATAGAAGCACAAATGAGGTTTATGAACCATTAACCTTAGGTCAGTTTTCCAAAGTCTCAGAAAGCATTTTAAAACACTTAATTACTTTGCTTCAGTGGAAACAGATTGTAGATCAGTGCAATTAGGCAGATGCTTGAGGTGAAGCATTTTGCTAAGATGGACAATACGCTCCCACCCCAGAACTTTCAGGGGAAGGGGGCACTTACCTAGATTTCTGATACAGGCCCCCTACCCCGACGCTGGCAATGTCATGACCATTTATGTCTAAGCAGGATCTTTTTGCATTTTCCAAGCCCTTTCTCCTTACGGTTTTGAAATATAACCTTGATTTTTCACTGTACTTGGGGGAAGGACAGTTCTGAGTAAATGAATTTGTAGGTTAAAGGAAGAGCCTCTTAAATTCATTTGGTTCTGTGATGAACAAAATAGATTCAGAGATGTAGAGCCAGGGAATAGGCTGACAGATTTCAGATGGAAGGAGGGGGTGGGAGGGTGGGGGCCAGAGATTAACATGCACATATGCAAAGCCCATGGACACAGCCAATAGTGTGGTGAGGGGTTGGGAGGGGCAGGGGTGGGGTGGAGGAGGGTCAATGGGGAAAAAAGAAACAAACAAACAAACAAAAACCACAAAGGGACATCTATAATACTTTAAACAATAAAGATAAATTTAAAAATTAATTAATTTGGTTCTATTGGAAATTTCTTTTAGAAAAAGAAATTATTTTGCATTAGAAGAGTTAGGAAAGAGCTGATTAACAAGACAATAACCACACTGAGCCCAGGGACCAGGTGGGCTGAGACCTTGGACCCCTCTTGTAATTTCTCTGTGCTCTTGGAGCAGAAGGCAAAGGCCAGGGGCCAGTGTGGGGGTGAGTGGCTTCCTTTTTTGTCCCCCCTCTGCCACCTCCATGCTGTAGAGGCTTGGGGAGTCAGTTCCCTTATAGGAGCCTTACCCATCATCTATAAAAAGATTGGATTGTTCTGGGTCTCAGCTTTCCTTTCTAGCCCTGACAGTCTATGATTCCTTATAAAGCGTATTCTGTCAACACAAAAGGCATAAGAAACCAGGCTACTACTCTCAGTTCAAGATGGCTCATCGAGCACATCCCGGCAGAAGACATAAAAGCGGAAGAATAAATCTACGGCCGTGCTAGAAGCTGGGGAGTGTTGCCATCGGCAGGCCAGAAATGTTGAGAAATGTGTGGAAGAGATAAAATGTATGGCATCAGATTAATGGTGAGTCCTTAACAGCCTTCAGGAAACTATAACCCCAAGTAGATAAAAGAGGAGACAATTGTAAAACCCAGTCTTTCCAACAGAACTCTGAAGAAAAATCAAAATCCGAGACAGCCGTCTGGGAGAAGCAGTGGTCTACGGGTAATAAATTACGGAACAACAGAGAGATTACACAAATTCCTCAGTCAAAACACAGGCTGGCTGCAGCACTCACACCAGGTTTTCTGTGAAGTCAGCGCTCTGTCTGAAGCTAGGAAGGGAATTTAGGAGAGAAATGGGTCACTGCCCTGAGTAACCTGAGCTGACCAACTGAGCTGGAGCGCCTGCAACCAGAGGTCAAGCTTCCCCCCGTGGACGCACCTCCTCCCTCCAAGCAGCCACTTTCTCTGCCTGGCTCACAGTGACTGTCACGTGTCCGGAGGAAAGCCATGTTAGCTGCCAAAATTGTCCATCTGGCCCAGCACTGCACAGTAGAACAGTCTGTGGTCATACAAACGCTCTAAAAACCCTGTGCTGCCCAGTCCCATAGCGTGTGGCCACACATGGCTACTGATCACTTGAAATGTGACTAGTGCAACTGAGGACCTGAATTCCAATTTCATTTTAATCCATTTAAATAGAAATTTAAATAGCCACAGGTGACCAGTGGCTACCACATATGGCTATTTAACCAGCTGCCATGTTGGCCCTGGCCAGGTGGGTCAGTTGGTTGTTCCATACACCAAAAGGTTGTGGGTTCAATTCTCAGTCAGGGTACATACCTAGGTTGCAGGTTTGATCATGGGATGCATACAGGAAGCAACCAGTCGATATTTCTCTCTCACATCAATGTTTCTCTCTCTCTGAAAATCAATAAAAACATATCCTCAGGTAAGGATTAAAAAAAAAAACAATAGCTGCCATGTTGGACAGCACATAGTCCTTTATCGATATAAACAGCCAAATACGTGAGAGAACTAAATGGCATAAAAGAGAAACATAAAGCTGAGCATCCTGAGATCTTGAATCTCAACCAAAGTTAATACAGGCAACAGACAATGACTTCAAAGAGTGCTAATTAGTACCCTCAGATCTGGGAAGATGTACCATCCATACAGAAACTGGGGATTACTCATAAGAATACTTTAATAATATAAAATAAGGCTTGCAAATTAAAATATGATTAGGAATACTAAAAACTAAACAGAAGGGCTGAATGGCAGAATTAAAAATTAGATAAAAGGATTGACTTAGTAATCTGGAACATCTAGCCAAAGTACTCTCCCAACCCACAGAGCAATGACATAAAAATTACAACAGAAAAGTTAACATGTGAAAGCTGGATCCAAAAGACCAAATATTCAGCAAAGAAAGACAAGCACCATATGATTTCACTCATATGTGGAATTTAATGAATAAACTGAACTACCAAGCAAAATAGGGACAGATTCATAGATGGAGAGCAGGCAGACAGCTTTAGTGGTGGTGGTGGTGGTGGTGGTGGTGTGTGTGTGTGGGGGGGGGGGGGTGAAAGGGGATGGGGGGTGTCGAGTATTGGGGAGGTGGAGGAATTGAGCAAAAAGAGAACTCATCATGGACATGGACAACAGTGTGGTGATTGTGGGGGAGGGGAGGTAGAAGAGGGCATAGAGGGGATAAATGGTGATGGAAAAATAAAATAATCTAATAAAAGAGAAACATGCAAATTGACCATAACCTCACTATGCCCCAAGCCACACCCACCAGCCAATCAGAGTGACTATATGCAAATTAACCCAACCAAGATGGCGGTCGGCAGCCATGGAGCTGGAGCAAGCAGGAGGTTTGGTTGCCCCGGCGATGGAGGAAGCCAAGCTTCCCGTCTGCCCTGGCCAGCTGTGGCCTCCGCTAAAGGCAACAAAGTTTCAATTATAGAAGAAAAATAAATCCCAGATACCTGCTTCCAGCCAGCCTCCACTGGGAGCTTGCTGGCTGGGGGCCATAGCCAGCCTGCAAACAGCCATCAGCCCCTCACCCAAACTGGCCACACCCTCATGGGATAAGGGTCCCTGCTGGGGGGCTTGGCCAGCCTGCAAACAGCCATCAGCCCCTCACCCAGGCACCCCAGCAGGGACCCCCACCCTGAAGGGGGTGTGGCCAGTCTGAAAACGGCCCTCAGCCCCTCACCCAGGGTGGCCAGGCACCCCAGTGGGACCCCCACCTGGATCTGGGACACCCATCAGGGCAAACCAGCCGGCCCTCACCCATGCACCAGGCCTCTAGCCCAGGGGTGGACAAACTTTTTGACTCGAGGGCCACAATGGGTTCTTAAACTGGACCGGAGGGCCGGTGCATGGATGGAGTGTTTGTGTGACTAATATAAATTCAAAGTAAACATCATTACATAAAAGGGTACAGTCTTTTTTTTTTAGTTTTATTCATTTCAAACGGGCCGGATCCGGCCCGCGGGCCGTAGTTTGCCCACGGCTGCTCTAGCCTATATAATAAAAGGGTAATATGCAAATTGACCCTAACAGCAGAGCGACTAGGAATCACTGGTCACTATGACACACACTGACCACCAGGGGGCAGACGCTCAATGCAGGAGCTGCCCCTGGTGGTCAGTGTGCTCCCACAGGGGGAGCTCTGCTCAGCCACAAGCCAGGCTGACAGCTGCCAGTACAACAGTGGTGGTGGGAGCTTCTCCTGTCTTCTCAGCAGCACTAAGAATGTCCAACTGCAGCTAGGCCAGTTCCCCACTGGCAAGTGGACATCCCCCGAAGGCTCCCAGGCTGCCAGAGGGATGTCTGACTGCCATCTTAGGCCCGATCCCCTGGGGAGTGGGCCTAAACCAGCAGGTGGTCACCCCCCGAGGGCTCCCAGACTGCGAGAGGCAAAGGCCGGGCTGAGGGACCCTCCGAGTGCACAAATTTTTTTGCACTGCGCCTCTAGTATAAAATAAAAAAGAAAGAGGGAGCAGTCATGTTGGAAGGAAGGAAGGAAATAAAGAAATCATTGTGGGAAAAATCCAAATAATTGTTGCTAATTCAGAGGTAAAATTTCAATATGATTATAAAATAGTCATTAATAAAATAGAAGAGACATGCCATAGAATCCTATCTAATAAAAGAGAAAGATGGTAATTAGCGTACGACCGCTACCCTTCCCATTGGCTAATCAGGGAGATATGCAAATTAACTGCCAGCCAAGATGGTGGCCGGCAGCCAGGCAGCTGATGCGAACAGGGAGGCTTGCTTGCTTCAGTGATGGAGGACTCCAACATTCCCCGCCTGACTTGCCGGCCTCTCAGCTGCAACTCTAAGCAACTATGTTGCAAATATAGAAGCTAAAAAACCCCAGAAACCTGCTTTACTCAGCTGGGCTTCAGCCAGCCAGACCGCAACATTGTATCAAATACAGCCGGTAAACAAAGGCCAGAAACCTGTTTTCAGCAGCCGAGGCCTCAGAGCTAAAGCTGGCCCAGAATAAAAAAAAAAGAAAGAAAGAAAGAAAGAAAGGAGCGGTTGGGAGCTTCAATCACCCGTCAGCCTGAAAACGGCCCTCAGTCCCTCAGCCAGACTGGCCAGGCACCCCAGTGGGGACTCCCACCCTGATCCAGGACACCCTTCAGGGCAAACCAGCCAGCCCCCACCTGTGCACCAGGCCTCTATTCTATATAGTAAAAGGGTAATATGCCTCCCGGCACTGGGGTCAGCGTGACAGGGGGCAGCGCCCAAACCCCCTGATCGCCCTGCGGCGCTGTGTGTGTGACAGGGTGCAGCGCCCTAACCCCCTGATCGGCTCTGCTCTGTGGGTGACAGGGTGCAGCACCCCAACCCCCTGATCGGCCCTGCTCTGTGGGTGACAGTGGGGAGCTCCTCAACCCCCTGATCAGCCCTGCTCTGTGTGTGACAGGGTACGGAGCCCCAACCCCCCTGATGGGCCCTGCTCTGTGCATGACAGGGGGCAGCGCCCCAACCCCCTGATCCACCCTGCTCTGTGCGTGACAGGGGGTGGTGCCGCAACTTCCCTATCGACCCTGCCTTGAGTGTGACAGGGGGCGGTGCCCCAACCCCCCAATCGGCCATACCCTGAGCGTGACTAGGGGTGGCATCGCAACCTCCAGATCCGCCCTGTTCTGTGCATGACAGGGGGCGGCGCCCCAACTCCCCAGTCAGCCCTGCTCTGAGCCAGACCAGGGGCTGCACCTAGGGATTGGGCCTGCCCTCTGCCACCCGGGAGCAGGCCTAAGCCAGCAGGGCATTATCTCCCGAGGGGTCCCAGACTGCAAGAGGGCACAGGCTGGGCTGAGGGACCCCCTCTTCCCCCCGAGTACACAAATTTTTGTGCACCAAGCCTCTAGTTAAATATATAAAACCCATGCATGTCTACAACAAAATATTAATCTTACACCCAATCTCTACAACGTAAGGCCTGGGAAGTAGAGTGGAGGGGAGAAATGAAGGTATGCAACAAGTATTGTCCTTTCAGAGAGAAGATTTTAGACTACTGATTACTTTTTGACATTGCTAAGGAAATAGGATTTGAAATATATGTGTGTGTGTGTGGAAAAATGCATATAAATTAAAATATAAGTATAAAAAAAAGAAAGCAGACTTCTATTTCACTGGAGAAATAAAAGCAAGATATAATGTTTGCTCAATTAGCTAGAGTCTGGAAAGGGGAACATTTAGGGAAAGATGAAATGTAAACACCATAAATTAAGATGACAAAATCAAACATACAGTGATTACAGTAAATATTAATAATTTAATTTCTCCTATTAAAAGACAAACACCATTATAATTTTTCAGGGGAATTTAACCATATGTTGCTGAGGAAATCTGAAAACAAAGAATGAAAAAGGTTAGAAGTAAAGGTTAAGGAAAACTATAAATATTGAGTTAAGCTGGCAATTATTTTTCCTAAGGAAAGATTTTCTTTATTTAAAGAGTATATGTCCCACTGTTTTTTATTTTGCTCTGTTAATATGCTCGTATTTTATGAAATGTTAACCTTAGGTCAGTTGCTGAATTATTTTGAAAATTTTAACTCTTGTAAAAAAAAATCTCAAAGTCTGGCCTCAGGGATATTTGAGTTCGAATAAGAAATCAAGCTTCTGTCAAGAATTAAAAAAATATAATAAAACCTGCTAATTCCAGATTATGTTCCAGGGCCACAATACATGTTACCTAATTTCTCTTTGTATCTTTTTTGTTTTGTTTTGTATTACAAAATGTCAAACTTGGTAGTTGGAAAAAATTCAAGGTATGTAAAACACATAATTCCTAACACACACACACACACACACACACACACACACACGCACACACCAGTTAGCTCTTCAGTTACTGCAGTGGTGTGGAGAGCCAGTTCTTCCTTTGAACACCTTAGATGCTCATTTCCATTTCTCAAAGCCTTCTTGATGCATCTGCTCTAACCCATCTACTTGTCCTAATGGCCCGGGTTCAGCCTGTCTCTTACAAAGATCCATGTTTAAAACATTAATACAGTAAAATACCCTAAAATGCCAAAACTAAAATGCTCACTTCGTCCAATGGCCTCCTGGATGAGGAAACCTAGATCCAGGGAGCTAGATCCAGTGTGTGTCAGAGCTGGGACTAGAAACTCAGTGCAGAACTCTTCTGGTTTGTTTCATGTGATTGAAAACCCAGCCCAAACTGGCTTTGGTTCCCATAAATGAGAAGCTGAGGCACAGAACTGGATTCAGGTGAGACCTGACCCCACTGTGGAATTGTATGACACCGGAATGACGTTTCCTGGTCAGATGGCTTTCTTCCATGCTGGCTTCATTCTCAGGCTCCACATGGTGGCAACATGACTGCTAACATCACCATGTTTGAATCCAAATTCATGTCTAGCTGTAAAGAGCCTGGACCCCTAATTTTTACCATCAAAGGATCTTTGTGTCTCACTGGATCAACCAGGATCATGTGACCATCCCTGAACCAATCAGTATAACCACAGCAATGCTTCTTCTGATGAATCTGGTCTGAGCCATATGACCATCCCTAGAACAGGAAATGCATTCAACTCCACCCAAAGCACATGAGCTACGAGTCAGAGAGGAGCGTTCCCTGGAGGAAATGCTGGGCACTCTAGAAAAAGGATGCATGAGGGCTGCGTGGCCAAGCCAAGTCTCCTTCCTCCTGGCTCAGTAAGTTCACACTGCACAATCATCCAAACTTGTTCATGCCTCCACTCAAGGAAGCAGCTCTTATTAGTCATCCTGTTCCAAGGGCAGGAACAACCAGGCAGGAGAATTTGGGCTCATTTTTTTTTTCTGGAGTGCTGGCTGAGGGGCGATAGTGAAGGAAGACAATAGCAGCACCCTTGTTCATTGTTCTGTCATCATCTATTGCAAATTCCAAACCAGCAAAAGCATTAGCTGCCTGGAGTGACAAATCCTGTGATAAATTGAAGGCTTCCTGGTTGCTAAGCACTGACCTTGTTCCAATTATTGATTGTGAAAAATCAATGGAGAATATGGAACCTGAGCTAATAATCATCTCAACTCCATATGCTTTCAAAACTGGCTAGCCAGAGTATCGAATTCAGACAGCTGCCAGTCCTACAGGTGCTGCTTATGGTATCCTTTCTGTCGTGGGTGTGCACTTCAGGAAGATGTAGAGGAGGGGTTGTGGCAGGCATCCCAGCTGCTCTTGGACTTGGGATAGTATTGGAGGGCCTCTAACTTGTGACTGCTCAAAACCAACAGTCTCCTTGGGAGGAAAGGGAGAAAACACGCTTTCCCATCACCTTCCTTAGACATGTTATTTCTCCCTGATTACAACCCTGCATTTTGCATGGGAAAAGCAGAGCATCTTGCCTACAGGACATGTATAACCCAGGACGGGACAATCAATATTTCTATTCCTCCTAGTTACAGCGGTGGGGCCCATGGTTGAACTAATCAGAAACCTATCTTAGATTTTTTTGTATAGAAAGCTGATAGAAAAAGTTATCATTTTTTCCTTCGATTTGAGATTGCGAATATCTGAGCCCATGGCTGTTGGTGATGGTAGGGAGCAGGGTTTAGAACAGCTGTGTGCAGGGAGGGAGAGGGGGCATGAGAAGAAGAAAAAATGGCCTGTAACACTTCTAATGAGACATTTGCATACACATTTTCAGTTTTTCATCCATAAGCCTCCATAGTTGGAGTCTCCCACTGATTGTGACAACAGGTTTCCACTAAGTCCTTGTGGAGTAGAATGGCCAAACCAGACTTTCTCCTTCTTTAACCAGAGAAGCTGCCAGCTGCTCTCCGTTCTGGTGGGGACGGAAGGTCATTTTAGAGCAGATGTGTGTGCTCTCTTTTTAACATGCAGATATATGCAAGCAGACCGAGATTTGAGAACTAATGATGAGGCCTTTGGTCTGACTTAGAGAAGCTACCTGTGCACTCCTGTTTGGTTGCGAAGAGAAAGCCACTTTGCATATGGAGGCCAGGAGTTGTCGGGGAGGAAAGACACTAACCTTCCCACAATATCTGTCCTGATTATTTTACTTAGGAAGCTGTACTGGAGGAGACTGGAGTGGACCTGGCCAGAGTCAGTGAAACAGAAGCCCAATGGGGCCATTAATGAAAGTAACCATGAGCATAGAGAGATACCGGACCAATGGTCTCTTTCCCTCACCGACTCAGAAAAGAATAGCAAACGTGTGTCTGGGGATCCGAGATAAATACATCTTAGGGAGGCTTCTGATCTGTGCTAGGGCATTTAGCTAGTGTCAGAAAGCTGCTGGGTGTTAGGTGTTGCTAAGGGTCAAAGCATCTCGGTTTTCCGTCTGTGAGAAGGTTTTAGAGATGTGGGTAGGGCCATCTCCCTGCATCCTGTTCTCTGCATTTCTCATTTCTGGTGCTGATAGACCTTATTGCAGACAATGCTCGCTGTTCAAGTTGCATTCCATTATTATGACTTAAGAGTGTTCGGTGCGCTTTTGTAATCCATAGAACATGCAGTAGGATAAGTTGGTGCTAGGGATTTGGCGCTCATGGCTACTGAACTGATTGTTGTTTCTAGAAGTTTTCAGGATTAAGTCGTAATAAAATATCTCATGGATTCATGTTGATACTTAGAGTTTTAAGTCAAGGCTTCTCTTATTTAACCTCTTCCCGTACATCAATATGTCCTCTCTTCCATTCCAAGAATCCTGGTGTTGAAGGGCACAGGAGTGATAAAATTAGAATAATTTCTCATCTGTTTCATCCAATTTTAAACACAAAACAGCCTCAGAATAATAATACTAACACCACCTCCACTGTGATTCTTAAAAACGTTAAAACATTTTGATATATGCTCTCATCCTCCTCCTTTTTTTTTTCAAGCTTAATACATACAACCTACATACAGCAAAGGTTACCCATTTCAGGTACACAGGTCCATAAGTTTTGACAAACGTTTAGATAATTCTTTATTTGTTGTTAATCCTCATCTGAGGATATTTTTCCACTTTTTTTTTCTTTTTAGAGTGGGAGGGAAGAAGGGAAGAGAGCGAGAAAGAGAGAGAGAGAGAGAGAGAGAGAGAGAGAGAGGAGAGAGACACATGGATCAGTTGCCTCCCGCATGCACCTGGGGCCAGGAATCGAACCTGTAACCCAGGTATGTGCCCTTAACTGGAAATTGAACCCACAACCCTTTGCTCTGATGCTCTAATCACTGAGCAACACTGGCCAGGGCAGGACCCCCCCCCCCCATTCTTAATAATTGTGCTGAATCTGCATTGCCAGAGCACATGTGACAATTTCATAATCTACTCCTCCTGATGTTTTTTCATTTTGTCTTAACTCTATGTATTTTGGTAGCTATTAATTTAATGCTCACCAGCAGTCATTATGTCACCGGCCCTTTAGTTATGCTGGTTGTCTAAAACTCATTCCACAGGAGGTTACTCAGAAAGGGCTGAAGGAACAAAAATTCATAGGGTTGTCTGTGTCCATTGTACTTAAGAATCAATTTTGCTACATATAAGATCCTTGGTACTTTTTTCCTTGAATATCTCAAATATATTAATTTTCTTCTGACATCAAGCCTGGTTTTCAGTGCCTTAATAATAATCTAATTTTCCCTTAAAAGTCACATACTCTTCTCTGCTGGATGCAGAAGGTTTTTTTTAATGTCCCAGATCTTGCTGGAATATGTCTTGATGTTGAGCATTTTGGTTCAGTGTTTTCATGTATGCATTGTGCTCTTGCAAAATGTAATTTCCAATTGTTATTTTTTAATTTCAGGAACGTTTTTTTCAAATATAGTTTTTAGTATTTCTCCTGTTCCATTGCTTTGGTTTTAATCTTCAGAGATTCCTACTACCCATGTGTTCAGTCTTCTTTGCCTGTTTTTAGTGCTTGTCATCCTCTTGATCTCTTTTTCTGTCATTCCTTGTTTTGAAATTTATTTTTATTTATTTTTTAAATTGTGATAAAATATCCATAACATAAATTTTAACATTTTAAGCATTTTTTAGTATACAATTTAGTGTACTAGTTAAGTACATTCACGTTATTGTACAACCATCACCACCATCAATCTCTAGAACTATTTTTCATGTTGCAAAACAAACTCTACCCATTAAAGAGTAACTTCCCACTTGCTCTTCCCCCTGGCAGCCGCCATTCTACTTTTTATCTCTATGATTTTGACTACTCTAAGTACTTCATATGAGTAGAATCACAATATTTGTCATTTTTTCACTGCCTTATGTCACTTAACATAATGTTTTCAAGTTTCATTTATGTTACACCATGTGTCAGAATTTCCTTCTTTTTTATGGCTAATATTCAGTTGTATGATTCTACCACATTTTGTTTATCCAATCATTCATCATTGGACCTTTGAATCATTTCCACTTTGGGCTAATGTGAACATGGGTATACAAATATCATGTTCTTCATTTCTTATTGACTTTTCCTGACTTCCTACCTTCTGTTTCTTTTGTTTCCCCATGAGTTACCGTGTGTAATCCTCAAAACAACTGTGAGGGTTACTATCACCCCATTTTACAGGCGTGCAAACCGAAGCCAAGCAACTGATGATTCCTGCCTCACTCCTGTGTTCTTGGACACTTCTCGCCTCCGCATGTGTTTTCCTACTGTTAAGCGGAGATCATAACCGGCACCTACTTCCTCCTGTAGAGAGACTGATGGGCGTGTGCTCTGTCGTCAGCGTGGCCTTACAACCCAGCGGGCCAGGCGGGGCCCTTCTGTTTCTTTAAGGCGTTGTTTCTGTGGTGCTTTCCAGCTGCCCACAGTGGGCTTTCCTCTTCTCCTCGAGTCCTCAGTTTCTGCCCCCGACGCCTCCTTCCTAGTCCTCCCTCACAGACATCCGGGCCATGCAGGTCTCCATCTGCTCGTGGTCTGTCCCCACCCTCTTGCATTTTGGAGTTAGTGGGGGTTTCTTGCTCCCGAGGTTTGTTTTTAAATGTTGTCCGTGAGTTTCCACTTTTTCTATCTAGTTGCTCTGTTTTTGTGGGGATTGAAGGAGATTGAAAAACTGTTGCCACTGCTACCATCTCTTAAGGGTCTTCCCTACTTCTTTCTCTCCTTACTTTCTTTTTATTTCCTGCGTGCTTAGACATTTATTACTGCGTGCTGCTCATTTGTCTTGGAAATTTATTTGTGGCACTTCCCTAAGGATTGGGGGAAAGCTGTGTTCCTCCAGAGAGCATCTTCATTTGCTTCTGCTGGACCCCTGGGGGCGCAGTCTATGAATGTGTCCGTGGCCTAGAGGTCTTTGGACACTATGGGTGGTTCCATTTAGGCTGAGGCCCTGTGATTATGGCTGTGTAGAGAAGGTGTTTTTCTCCCTGCGCTGCTCAGCACGGAAGAAATTTTCTTGCAGACTCGGTGTTGGGGCCTGTCTAGGTGCAGTGGTTTTCCTCTGGTTCATCCTTACACTGATCCTGCAGCGTTTGCTGTCCCGTATTTTGTAGAGTCTTACTTTTCAGTTTCCACTTTGGGAAGGTCCTAGGCCCGACATTTAGTCCCTTGTGCCCCATGAGGTTATAAAACCTGAAGCCTAAATTCATTAGATTTGGGAATTGCTTTCAGCACAAAACAATGGTTCAACACTATGCTTCCCATCCTGGATTTCTGCCTTCCCTTAGATTTTGGCCAGGTAATTCGTCACCTTCAGCCTTTGTTGTTGTTTTCAGTGAGATGCTTGGACTTCCATTCGATCAGAAACAACAGTTTAAAATGATCTTCTCCTATGTGGGATTTTGTAGAAATATTGTCCCTCAGTGCAGTCATAGAAATCGCTCTTTTTCTTTCAGCCAGCTATCAGGATCTATGCTAGGTGAAGTCGGGGTGTCCAGACCAAGTACGGTCACCCAAGAAACTCTAACAAGACTCCAGAAGGCCAGATCCGCCCTAACCAGTTTGGCTCAGTGGATAGAGCATCAGCCTGTAGACTGAAGGGTCCCAGGTTCAATTCCAGTCAAGGGCATGTACCTTGGTTGCCGGCACATCCCCAGTAGGGGTGTGCAGGAGGCAGCTGATCAATGTTTCTCTCTCATCGATGTTTCTAACTCTGTATCCCTCTCCCTTCCTCTCTGTAAAAAAATCGATAAAATATGTTTTTTAAAAAAAGAAGGCCAGATGCAATCCTAGAATCCAGATCACATCTGCACACAAGGAAAGGCATGTTGGATCTGACCTTCCCTCCCTTTTTCTCCTGCAGTTTGGGCCCTGGCTACAGAAGACCCACCTTTACTTCTGAGCTGGCGCAGGTGTGTTTTTCTTAGTTATCATCAAGGACAGAACATGTGTTCTCGAGTCAGACGGCCTGGCTCCATAATGACAGTGTCATGACCTTGAACATGAAATTTAATCTCTCAAATCCACTTTCTTCATTTTCAAAGGGAATGAAAAAGTATATGCCTCAATTGGGATGTTCTGAGAACTGCATCTGATCAAGTGTTTAACACGATGCCTAGCACAATTAAAAGCCCTCAGCAAAAATTATCTGTACTTTTAATATCCCCAAAGCACATTTTTTTCTTTGTTTTCTTTATTTTCACTTTCCACTTTGGGAAGGTCCTTTCCTCCTCTATCCCCTCACACTCCATCCAGAGTGAGATCTCTTTGCTCATCACAGTTACTCTTTGCCGTAACAGAAATGCTGAAGCAAAGTTTTAGGGGCTGAAATGGGAAAACAAGAGTGAGAAATTTCCTGAGTGAATGGAGAAGGTCTGGTGGAGCAAACGAAGCCGCACTGCAGAGCCCAGGCCCTGCCGGATCCATAGAAATGATGGTGCTCAAGAGGGAGGAAAAGGATATGGTCAAAGCGAGGGGCGGAGGAGCAAGACGGAAGTGGAAGAGTCCTGTGCCTGGGGAGACGGGGTCAGTAACAGTGGAGTGTTTGGGTGATGGAATCTCACGTTTACTGCGCTATTGATTGCAAGAATTCTGCAAACAGTAGGGTTGAGTGGACGACAGGGAACTGCCCTCTGGGTTTCATCTGGGTTTGCAGAGTGGCAGTTTGCTTCTGGCTGCTCTCTGTTCTTTTTAACTTGACACCTTAGCTCTTACCATCAAGAGACCCAGAGCCCTTTTCGTAGCCCTGCTTTGACTGTCCCGGGTGACCACAAGGTTTTCTAAACTCCTTCTCCTACATCCCCATCAAAACTCGTCTCTCTGGTAATCAAATGTTGGTGAGTTTTCTCTGCCTTGCTCATGTGACAAACAGATCCATCCTAAATCGTGGTGTACGGATGGGTTCATTTCTTCTCCATTCTGGGAATGTTCTAATGAGGGTTTTCTGGAAAGCTGGTTGCCTCAGGCCAAGGATGGCATGTTGATTCTGTCATGCATGACAACTCCAGTCCCGTGCTGGGGAGAGTGTAGAGAAACAGGATCACCCATACTGGCTGCTGGGGCTGTAAAACGAGGCAGCCACTCTGGAAGACAGTTTGGCAGTTTCCTGAAAAACTGATCAAGGTACCCAGCAATTGCACTCCTGGGCATTGACCCCAGGGAAATGAAACTTATGTTGATGCCTAAGTACACAAGTGTTTATAGCACTTTTATTCATAATAACCCCAAATTGCAAACAAGCCAGAAGTCCTCCGACGGACAGATGGTTAAACTGTGGTGCATCTGTACCAGGGAATACTACTCAGCAATAAAAAGGAATGCAAAATTGATTGATGCCATAGCCTGTGAACTCCAGAAAATTATGCTGAGTGAAAAACACGAATCTCAAAAGGTTACATACTGTGTGATGCATTTACATAACATTCTTGAAATGGCAGGCTTATAAAACTGGAGAACAGATGAGTGGTAGCAGGGTCCCGGAGGGGCGGGGGCAGGAGGGAAGTGGAAACACTATGAAAGGGCAACTTGACGGATTCTTTCTTTTTTCTTTTTTTTTTTAAATTAAATCTTTATTGTACAGATTATTACATTTGTTCCTCTCCCCCCCCCCCCCATAACTCCCCTCCTCCCAGTTCCCGCCCCACCCTCCGCTCTCACTCCCCACCCACTGTCCTCATCCATAGGTGCACGATTTTTGTCCAGTCTCTTCCCGCATCTCCCACACCCCTTTCCCCCCCAAGAATAGTCAGTCCATTCCCTTTCTATGCCACTGATTCTATTATAATCACCAGTTCATTCTGTTCATCAGATTATTTATTCACTTGATTCTTAGATTCACTTGTTGATAGATGCATATTTGTTGTTCATAATTTGTATCTTTAACTGTTTCTTCCTCTTCCTCTTCTTAAAGGATACCTTTCAGCATTTCATATAATCCTGGTTTGGTGGTGATGAACTCCTTTAGCTTTTCCTTAACTGTGAAGCTCTTTATCTGACCTTCAATTCTGAATGATAGCTTTGCTGGATAAAGTAATCTTGGTTGTAGGTTCTTGGCATTCATCACTTTGAATATTTCTTGCCACTCCCTTCTGGCCTGCAAAGTTTCTGTTGAGAAATCAGCTGACAGTCGTATGGGTATTCCCTTGTAGGTAACTGAGTTTCTTTCTCTTGCTGCTTTTAAGATTCTCTCTTTGTCTTTTGCTCTTGGCATTTTAATTATGATGTGTCTTGGTGTGGTCCTCTTTGGATTCCTTTTGTTTGGGGTTCTCCGCGCTTCTTGGACCTGTAAGTCCATTTCTTTCACCAGGTGGGGGAAGTTTTCTGTCATTATTTCTTCAAATAGGTTTTCAATATCTTGCTCTCTCTCATCTTCTGGCACCCCTATAATTCTGATGTTGGTATGCTTGAAGCTGTCCCAGAGGCTCCTTACACTATCCTCGCATTTTTGGATTCTTTTTTCATTCTGCCCCTCCGGTTGGGTGTTTTTTGCTTCCTCGCATTTCAAATCATTGACTTGATTCTTGCGCTCCTCTGGTCTGCTGTCGGGAGTCTGTATAATATTCGTTATTTCAGTCCGTGTATGCTTAATTTCTAGTTGGTTCCCCAACATAACATCGAGGGTCTCATTAGTTTTCTTGTAGATCTCATTAAGTTTATCGGCGGCTTCTAAACAGTTCTTGAGAGACCTTAAAAGTGTGGTTCTGAACTCTATATCTTCCATTGACAATTTTGTCCTGTTTCTTTGTCTCCACATTTTGTTATGCTTCCTTGGTGCACCCCCTAGTGGTCTTTGTGCGCAGTCTTGTAGTTAAGCCTTGATTGTTGTAGCTAATACCAGGGAGGGTTTGACCTCCAGGCCAAGTGGCTGTGAGAATCAGCTGTGTCTGCAGTGAGAGAACTTCTGTCCTCTAGGGAGGTGCTAATCTAGCCTTTGCCTGAGGCTATCCGGCAAATGCCTCTGTGCAGGGCATGGGCGGGGCGGGTCGCACAGGATCAACAGGGTGGGCCTGAGAGAGCAGTTATGGCGGCTCTCAGTCCTGTCCCCAGGGGCTCTGCCTCTCTGAGTCCCAGCGACCGCTGCAAACCTCGGAGAGAAAGCTGCACTTGCTCTGACCGAAGCCAGACAGTCCCGCTTCTCCCGTTTGAGTCTGGGTCCCTAAAGACTCGCCTGTATCTGGAGCTCAGAGTCTGCGACTCCCTCCCTATTGAAAACGCCAACCGCGCCCTCCGCTGCCAGCCCGCTCCGCGCACTCCGCACCTCAGAATTTGACTTCAGCACTGCGCCTCCTCTGAGTGTCCGTATGCGTTTCTCTTTCCTTCTAGTTGTAGGACTTCCACTCAGCCAGTGTTCCTGTGGTTCTGGGTGATGTCCATTCCGTCTTTTAGTTTAGCTTTTGAAGTAGTTGTTCAAAGCAGCAAACTCCGGCGTTAACCTATGCCACCATCTTGGTTCTCATCCGGATTCTTTCAGTGATAGAAACGCCCAGTATCTTGACTGTAATAATGTTAATTTCCTTGTTGTTATACTCTCCTATAGTTTTGCAAAGCATTCCCACTGGGAGAAATTGGGTAAAGGGCACATGTGATTTCTGCATTATTTCTTACAACTGCCTGTGAATCTACAATTATCTAAAAATAAACTTTCATTTTTTTAAAAAATGCTAATGTACATCAAGTACTCAGAACAGTGACTAGTGCAAGGCCAGAGCCATGTAGTAAGCATTTGCTGTTATTAGTAGCAATTGTATATTAATTTGCCAGCTGTGTTGGATCCCAATCCCATAGATGATCGGAAGGGAAATAGTCTCCACCCGTGTGGGATGGAGAGAAGAAAGTAGTGAGTCCAGTCAGCATCCATGGAGATACCTAGAAGAAGCCTCTCTAACATCCTGGCTTCAGGAGAGCTCCTCCCTTCTGTTCAGCTCCTTCTTGGCCTCCAGGACAGACCAATGGTGTCCTTCCCAGAAGGTCACAAATCTCCAACACTGCAGGACTTCCAGCCTTTGGGAGACATCTGCCCAGTTCTTTGTAGAAGCATTTAAGCGGAGCCCAAGGCCCCTTTGCTTCCATCAGCATATAGATGGTGCAAATAACGTAGACCTGTGTGTGGTGGAGAAAGACGTCTAATTCAGGTCTGCTCCCAGAATCCAACACAGTTCTCTCCTCCTTAGGAATGTCACATTCTGGGAGCCTCCCTCAATGTCCTCCCTCTCTAGAATGCTATTATGACCCATGTTCCCAGAATCCCTTTGGCCCTCTCTCTGAAGGCGTTCAAGCCTCAGTCATGTTTGTATGTGGGCTGGTGGCTCTGAAGGAGGGCTGATACCATTCTCTCGAGAGTGGGGCATTGGGACACAGAGCCAGATTTTTGGTTGTTTGCCTGGCACACAGTACATAGTGCTTTCCTCCTCCCTTTCCTTGGCATTAATGCATAACATGCTTCCTCTCCTCTGGCTTTTATCTTGTAACCACACTACACTGTGATTAAGAAGCCAGGAAGACTCAGTACACAGGGGCTGAACATAGTGTTGACATTGAGTGACACTCCTAACCTATGAGATCGGACACCTATTTCGTGATACGCTTCATTGTCACTGCACTGCAGGGCAATTAGGCACAAGTTACAAGCTCTTCACATAAACGAAAGCAATTCCTCTCTTCAGGATGCCAGAGCATGTACGTCTAGAGTTAAGAGAATGCCAGCTGGGAAGAAGCTGACTCAGCAAAGGCTCCATTCTTGCTGAAGGAAGGCATTTCCCTTCTTGGTCCCACTTGGGTGTGACAAGTCATACCAGGACCAGACCCAAAGGGCACCCACCTGTCAGCTGCTCTAACCCCCTGTGCTTATACTTTCCTTAAGGACCAGGGGACAGTGGTAGTTGAGACCCTTGCTCAGCTTAGCCTGGTGTATCTCCACACGTAGCAGGATTGTATTCTGGTGCTAGAGAGTTGCCTGTGCGTAGGTTTCTAACCAGTGTTTCCCACATTCAGCTCCAGGAACTAGCTCTTCTGAAGTGGTTGGAGAAGAGAGTGTAAACAGGTGTGGATTCACCACCGTGAGACCCTGAAAGGAGTTTGTCTCTGGGACTGGAGAGATCTGGGTTCCGTTCTTAGCTCTGTCACTTACTACCTCTGTGAACTTGGACATGTTACTTAATTACCTCTCAGAACTTCAAGTCATTATCTCTAAAATGTGGGCATAAATAGTTACTTGGCTAAGTTTTTTTTGAAGTTTGAGATCATATTTATTCAGTTTCTGGTACATATTAGACACTCAGTAGCTAGGAACTACAATTATTCATCATAACTCAGAGAGATGACAGAACGCCAAAACTGTATGACCATTGCTGACATGTTTAACCATATTGTCCACTGGGGTTACTCTGCCTTTGAAATTCAAATGGAATTGACTTTATCTCCATCCTACCTGGTGGGAGAGCCAGTGTCCCTCCTGTCTCTCTGGGACCCTCAGAGGCCTGGGGCATATTAGTGCCTATGCTTCTCTGGTGACTGTCTTTGGGTTTCTCCTTTCATGGAATTACATCCGTTTCTTGCAAGCAGTGTCCACAAAGGGTGCAACCCCAGTTCTCCTGAGACAAAGTTATATTCACCCGATTATTGGTGAAGCTTTAAGGCAATAGAGGTTGATGTGGCGATCCCCCAAATCCACGCTGGAATACTACACATCCTGCTCCTAAAACAGACCTTCTGACCACTCATTTGGAATTTGTTGCTGATACTGTTTCTCTGCAGGTTCCATCTTGCTGTCCTGTTACCCAGTCCCCTTCTCCATTCCTCCCCCTCACTCCTACACCCGCCAAATTCCTGCTAACCAAACAGCACCTCCATCAAAGGAGCTTTTTCCTGCCACACAAAAGTAACCCATCGGGGTATTTTCCTAATCAGTCATGGGTCTCACCCTAAGAGGGTCTCTGGAGCCAGCTGTTGAAATAACACTTTTTTATTCTACAACGTGGGGCAACTTGGAAGTGCAAACGTCTTAAGACTCTGGGTCAGGGCTGTCATGTAAGGTTTTGCAGGTTGTGCACTGCACGAAGGTGTGTAGCCAAGAAGGCCAAATGTAACTCGTTCTCCACTCTCCAAGCTTGTGCCCTTTGATGATGAGTGTGAGGCAGGATAGGGAAAAGTTAGGGAAAGCTCCCAACAAGTGGAATGAGGAAGTAGGAGTGGACAGTGGGCATCACAGACCAATACGCCACTAATCCTCTCACCAGAGCCCCCAACTCCCTGCATGAGCAAAGGGAAACAGTTGATGGTAGGAAACCCCTGGGTGGTTAGAGAGGTCCACAACAAGAACTGGCTAAAACCAGACCAATCCAAAATGAAGAAAAAATGGACCAAAAAATGACCCCCCAAAGCTTATTATACCATCATTATAATGAAAATTGACACCAAAAGTAAAAGGGGGACCCTGGGGGACCAACACCATGGCACTTATTAGTAACAAGACCCCCACCCAACCAGAAGGCGGAGACAGAATTTGATGACAAAGTTCAGAAACAACCCACCCTTGGAGACACATAAGTCCCAAGAACTGGCTGACCCAGCACACAACGCACTCCTGAGTTTGCTCCCATCCATTTGGACCAGACTGGCAATTTCCTTTTTTCCAGCAGCCCCTTGAGACCCGCAACCAGGGGAGCAGTGAGTCGAGGCAATCTGTAGTCCGGGCTGTAGTCCAGGATCCTGTCTCCAGGAACCCCGAGCTGGCCTCTTTCTTTCTCTACCTAAATAAAACCTACTTGCTCTCACTCAAACGCATTCTTGAATTCTTTCCTATGCAAGTCAAGAGCCTGGAGGTCCCCGGCCGCCCAGCTCAGAACCCGTCTAGTGACAGGTGTTTTCCTCGGTCAACCACTAATGCGGGAGTAGCCTTCTATCCTTCTCTCCTGGGACTGGGACTAGGAGTGGTGGTGGTGGTGCTTTCTTCTAATTTACCTTTCCAGGGGGACATCATTTCCCCTTTCTCATAAAGGCGTGTGTGTGAGCAGCGGCAGAGCCCTGGACTGAAGTAACACAGTGTCGGCAGTTCAGTGGGAAGCACAGCAAGGCTGCGTCGCTTTGAGGAAAGATGTCTGCGGTTCTCCCCCAGCTGTCACTGGGAGGTATCATTTGCATATTAAACAAATATTTAAAATTAGCCATGCAGCAAACAATCAGAAGCTGGCATCACAGATGTCACTCCTTCCAAGCAACAGCGGGGACTTCAATGTGCCTCCAGGTGTTCACATCTGGATCGGGTGGTGTGACTCGAGCAGGGATCACTTTCTATGATAGGTGAACTTTTCAGGTAAGAAAGGGAAAATAAAATTTTTTAAAAAAGTAAAATAAAATAAAATACCACCCACCTTCTATAAACCCCAATTTTAGAGAGCTATTTTGAGGGTCCGCTGTAATAATGCATTTCAACTAGTGCCTGGCCAAGCGAAGTGCTCAGTAACATTAGCTACAACTGTCATTATTCCTGTCATTATATCTCCTGAAATATCTATAAATGGGGTGATCAGAATGGATAGCACCTGTAGACAATCAGCATAGCCATTATCCGACCTGGTGTTTCTTACTCGATCAAACTCTGTAATTCACGTAATAGCCCAGTGTTTTCAGAGTAAGCTAAGAGCTTGACATGTTTTATTTTGTCTAATAAATAAACATGTAGTCAAAACCTCATGTTGTAGGGAATAGCATTAGCCCGTGTTACAGATGAGGAAACTGAGGTAAAGAAAAGTTGAGTTGGCCCAAGTCACACCACAGCCATTGGAACTCAAGGCAGAGCTCATGTCCTTGGCCCCATGCTCTACTGTTTCTCTCCCTCAGGCACCATAGAAGGACGTATCCAACTTCTTTGATTTAATAAGTAATCCTTTTGGGTGATGTGGCCAGCTGAGTACATTTTTTAAACAACTTTATGTTTTTCTCTAGTTTCGAGTTATTCGAGTATTTTTATAATTGGAAAAGGAATGACAAAATAAAATGTTAGTTAAATTTAAAGGAGAAAATAAATAGGTGCCCCCCCCCATCCAATCAACGGTATTATCGATTTGTATATTGATTAAAATGCTTTCTTAGGCACATATTTCTACATACCCATTAGCTCGCTTTGTAGTCACGGTGCATTGGGAGGGGGAGGGGTGTTATATTCATATTTGAATGGGATTAAACATCCCCAAGGGGAGTGGACGCAGATTGGATGCCGGAGCCCCAGTCCTGCTGCCCGTGTTGAGAAGTATCTTCATCTGTAAGCAGAACAGGCAGCAACCCGCTCTTGAGATTTGAAACTGCTGTTTATTCTTTCTCCAACTACAGCAGTGTTTGTTGGTTTGTTTGTTTGTTTGTTAAGCTTAGTGAATGTAAGAAAGATGTGGGGATACTTTTTGAAAATGTGGGTTCTTACGCTAAGAAATCTTGACTTATTCGAGCTGGAGCAGTCCCAGGAGTCTTCTCACCAAGCACCTTGGGAGGTTCAACTGAGAGTCATTCTTCTCCTTTGCTGTGGATAGGGAGGGGCATGGGTGAGGCAGGTGGAGGAACGGGCTTGGCACTTTCTCATTTATCCTCACAACCACCGTCATTAGCCCCATTTTACAGATGATTAGACAGAAACTCAGAGAGTTCAAGCCAATGGCAGAGCCAGAGCTCTGACCCAGCCCCGCCAGACCCAAGGCCTGCCCTCTTGACCCACATGTTAACAGCCATTCCCAGATCCAGGTCTACCAGCTGGTCCCATCATAGTCACTAATGTCTTTTTTTAAAATTCATGTTCCCAGCCCTAGCCAGTTTTGCTCAGTGGATAGAGCTTCAGCCTGCAGGGCACAGGGTCCTGGATTTGATTCCGGTCAAGGGCACATGCCTCGGTTGCAGGCTCCTCCCTGGCCTGGGCCCTGGTTGGGGCGTGCGTAGGAGGCAACCAATTAAAGTGTTTCTCGTACATTGATATTTCTCTCTGTCTTTCCCTCTCTCTTCCACTCTCTCTCTAAAAATCAGTGGTAAAATATCCTCGGGTGAGGCTTTAAAAAAAAATCCATGTTCCCAGACCCACCCTAGAATCACTGAATCAGAACCTGAGCGAAGGGTCCAGATTCTGACTTTTTTCACGAGTGCCCCAGTTGGTTTCTGATGTGCGCAAGCAGGGCTGTTATTCAGCTGGTGGGCCCTGGCATGGTATTTAAGTTGGTTAGCATGTCAGAATACCTCCATGCTGGCAGTAAATACCTGCTGTCCAAAACCTTGGGTGCCCCCCCTCCATGGCCTACACATCCCAGGACTCCTCACCATCCAGCTAGCAGAGGGCTCGTCGGGGCCTTCTGGGTCTTCTCCAGAACTGAAGCCACTGCATGTTCTGATCCGTGGGTGCTCACACACCCCTGTCATCAGATTTGTAATATCCCCTGAATATGAGTCCATCTCCCTCTTCAGCTCATTGACCCTGAAAGACAGGAAAGATGACTGACTCACCCATCCTAGCTTGCAAATGGGCCCTTGACTCAGTCAAAGGCTTATTGAACTTAGTTGTTCCTTTTTTTGTCATAATTATATGATTTTTATTCATTTACATGTGCTGTAAGAGGGGGCCTGCACAGAAGTGGGGGGAAGACCCAGAGCTGATTTCTGGAGAAGACTGGGACGGAATTAGGGCTCCGAACTTTGAGGCACTTGGGAAAACGAGAGAGCAGTGATGTTGCCGAAAGAGAAAATGAGGTGCTGGGCAGACAACGGGTCCTCAAAGAGACATTTGTTCAATGTTAGGTGAGTGAACATAACAAGAGAATTGGAATTGGACTCATTTTTCACATCATCTAAAGAGAAGAAAGGACCCACGGGTAGAAGTATGTCAGTTGCGATTCCATTGGGGCCGCGGCATGTGGAAAAGACATTAAGTTCTCAGGAAGGAACCCATTAAGCCAAATAAACGTCACAGTAGCCAAACATTATTGGCTCCCTGACTTCCACAGATAACTTTAGCGATGGTTATTTCCTTAGCTGAGAAATCACGGCCAGGTATTTTCGATGGAAATGAGTTTCGCAACCTCTAACATGTTTGAGAAAAAGAAATATTTTGACACTCCGCTCCAATAATAGATAATGCAGAATAATCTCCGGGTGAATCAGCAATGTGGAACAATTGGCTTCATCACAGAAAAGCTGGCCTCCGCCTACCCCCACCTTTCCTTTCTGGAACGTCTATATCATCTCCCATGCTGCTCTCGGTGCTTCAGAAAAGTAATAAGAAATGTAGGGTAATACACTGTAAATGTGTGTGTCGCAGAGCCGCAATTCCACACCGCCGGCTCGCCCACCAGCTTCCTTGGCACCCGGTCAGGTTCGCTGACCAGGGTGTTGCAGCGAACTCTACGGATGTCTAACTAATTAACCCCTGATTATGGCAGGATGAGGTTTATAATAGAGGCCAGTGCACCAAGGCTGCATTTGGGATGCATAGAGAAAAAATAAAAAGTAAAACTGTAACCAAGCCAGCTCAGAGCATGAGAAAGAAATCAGAGCAGAATGCAAACAGCCGACCAGACGCCCTCCCCCCACCCCCCATCCTCAGCGGTGGGATTTCCAAGTTGAAGTGAGCTTTAAAAGGAAACTCTCCAATCCGGCCATTCACTGCAAACCCCTAACCACCCTGGAGCTCCCTGGTACAAAAACTAATGCAATGCCCACTCTTGACTGTAGAAGTGACTCCCAAGGCAGCCTCTAGCTCCCAAGGAAAGGCAGGTAGCAGAGGTCACTGATGCCCCAGGTCTCTGCTTCCTGTGTGTCCATTACCACACCTCCATGGAGAAGCGATGGACATAAACCACTTTGGCAAGGAAGGTTTTCCATTCCTTGTTGCAAAAATGAGCCCAGCGGTTTCATGTTCTTTTCACATAGTGGGTTTGTGAAGGATGAAGTCATAGGGTTTGCCGATGTTGTAGAAATATCTTGAGGTTTCTCAACCAGGAGTCATCCCTAAGTGTCCAGAACTGCTGGCGGGTAGCTATTAACTAAAGATTCTATATAAATATAAATATAAATATAAATATAAATATAAATATAAATATAGTTATAGATCTGCTTTCATTCCCTCCCAAATACCATGATATTCTATCTTAAAATAAGCAATGAATTTTGGGTTTGGAAGGTCTGACTTCCAATTGCAGCTCATCTCTTCTGAGTGATGCTAGGCAAACCCCTTACTTTATCTGAGCCTCAGTCGTCTCTGCTGTGAAGTGGGACTGGCCATTTCTGACCAAGGATGCTTTAGAGTGCTTAGATCAGAAGAAGGGCGAATGGTCTTCCCCCAGTCTATCTTACACATTGTCACCTGCCCCTGAGATAATTCTGAAAATGCCCAGAGCCCACAGCATCCTAAGGACAAGGCAGTGTGTAAGCCGCCAGCACAGGGGCAGGCGGGCCGTGAGGCTGGGAGAGGCAGATGTCATGCAGTTCGCTCCATGATCTCTTTCTCCTGCTGCCATTTGGTCTAACAAAATACCTTCCCTTCAGGTCATCTCTGGTTATAAAACAAAAGCTCCCGTGCATATCAATAGATGCACAGAATTCCTGAGAGGAGAGAAAGAAAAATGTACTCAATTCTGTGTCTGAGCACAGTTGGCCCAGATGCTCTGACAATTTATCCTCCTCCTCATCATCATCCTCATCCTCATCCTCATCCCCATTATCATTATCATTATCACTGTGGCCACTATTTCTTAACATTCTGATTGAGAAGCCATGCCTCCACCTTGCTGTTGGCTAAAGGCTGGGGGAGAACTTTCAGAACAAAGAAAAGTGAAGTCCAGATCTTGAAAAAGTTACATTTTTCAAAACTGAGCACAGAATGAACATGACCTTGTTTTAGATTTGCACAGTGAATCTTATCAGTGGAATCAGCAGACCAACACAGCACCGTGCTGATTAAACTGTAGGCACTAACATAGTGACTTCCACACCTGGCTACACCTCAGAAACACCTGGGAGTTTAACAAACAGACAAGCACCGATCCCACCCGAGCTCCTGATTTAATTGGTCTGGGAAGGGCCCAGGCTTCTGTGATATTACAGCCCCCAAGGTGATCTTCACATGCAGTTAGGATTGAGGAGGACTGATCTGCACTTGTTTCTTTTGTAACTTTTTGAAGGTGCCCATGCAAAATAAAGATCTGTTTATAAAGGTCGACATTTATGCAGATCCCTTATCCTGTCTGACTCTGCTATCCAATAAAAGCTAACTAGGGCACCCTGGTCCCCAAGAAATACAGGGTGTGGTCTAGATTCAAAGTCAAATCAGAATAGTAAAGATGGTTTCACTCAAGAAGTCACAACGGCAAATTCACTGGGCTGTGGGAGCCTGCCTTTGGCCATGGCTGGCTTCTCTGACATACGGAGAAGGCGGAAGGGGCTTGTTCCAGAGGAAGGGGTGAAATTGGTACGAACACGCAATCACTCTGAATCACTGCGTGCTGCCTGTAAAACATGGACCCAACTTAGCCATTGCTGGCTGTGCTTAGCCCACAGTAAGGTGACCTGAGACTCCTCCGAAATGGAAGTCACCTAACCATTTATCTGTAACCACTAACATCGCACCTTTGCTAGTTTATAACCTGCCTGAGCGCAGTTTCAATAGATGAACCTTGGGTGAGACTTTCCATTTTATCTTAGAAATAGCTGTGTTCCATCTGCCCGTGTTCATCAGGGTCTGGGAAAAGCACCCTCTTCTTCCCCATTCACCCCCACTAGCCTCTCATATCCCTGGTCACCTCTATGAGCTCTCTCCCATTTCCTTCACCAAAGCTAAGGACTCAGTGTCACCCCTTGCTTCCCTCTCCGGGGCAGATCCTTATATCACTGTAAGGCAAGGTTTATCTTTGGGGCTTGTAGGTTTAATTATTGGTCTTAATTATTCCCTCCCTTGGAATAGTATTAGACACCCACCCTCTCGCCATGGGCTCATGATGGGCAGTGTTCCCCCACCTTTTGCCTTTGGGCTTGGTCATGCGAGTCGCCTTAGACAATGGGATGCTGGCAGACAAGACACAGCAGAGACTTGAAATGTGTTTGTGTGATTGGGCTTGCAGCCTTGTGCGTGTTGTCACTGCCGTGACGGAAACCTGCCTTGGCTCACCGGTTGGTGCAAAGAGGGTGAGAGGCATGTGGAGCCGACCTGCACCCGCCTTGCAGCTTGGAGCAGAGCATGACCAACTGGACCCCAGCTGGTGCACAAATCAGTGAAGAAGAAATAGCGCTTGCTGTTGTACAGGACTGAGTTCTGGCATGGTTTGTGGCGGAGCATGATGGTAGCAATGACTAGTACTACACCTCCTAACTGCATGGCCTTTACCTATTGGTCCTTTTCTACTTAGATACATAAAAACCGTCCTGTGGTGCCCTCTCATTATTTATCGTTCCCATTCTGAGCTCAGGCCTTCAACCTGCTCACTCACCTGCTAACGTGTTGTACATGTTTACCACCTATGTTCCGTGACTGTTGATGGACTTACCTTGCTCCTTGGAAAGTGTGCTCTTGGCTGTCTCTCCTGCTCCTTCGAGCTTGACTTGCATTTGGTCTCTTTGTTTTCATCGGTGAAGCAGTTCTGTGGATGCTGGGGCTCTACAGCCACCCTTGGAGCCGCAGAGGCAGGCCCCCTCCAGGGCTCAACTATTCATGTGAGTTGAATGCAGCTACATCTCCACTTTCCCCAGTTTTCACCCAAGCACACAGTGGAGAAGCAATGCATCCAGTGGTTAGAGCACAGACCCAGGAGCCAAGGTGTGCGACCTCGGGCAAGCATTTCCATGTCTTCACCTGTTAAAAGGGGAGGGCAGTGCCTACCCTCTAAAGGGGCCGTGAAGATTAATTCATGGAAAGCACTTCATGCAGAGCCTGGCACTCAGAAAGCAGTGTATGTGTTTTTTCTATTATTATTATTGTTAGTGTGATCCTTCACCTTCCTCAAATTATGGCCTTCTACGTCCAACACTCGCAACATTCTACCCAGTGACTGGTGTAAAACACACGAACAGCCAGCCAATATGACTATGTTAGATGCAAGTGGTGGCTTCATGCTTTAGTGCCAGCTAGAGGTGTGCAACCCCATATACTACAGGGATTGCAACCAAGGTGTGCCATCCCTGTAGTACATGATTCTGTGCTAGCAAGTACTCCAACTCCACTGAATAAATGCGGTGCAACCTTCGAGAATGTTAATTTTGCTTGACAATAAATTATTAGAAACACTGCTTTTATGTAGGGAAGTCAATTTAAAAAATATTATTAGCTTGAGGAGAATTTCTCTTAGGGAAGAAATTACCTGTGTTTAAGCAGAGGGTTTATTAGCCTTGTGGTAGAAAATTAAGCCCCAGAGGTAAGGAGCCAAAACAAATATAAAAGTTAAGAATATTTTGGATTTCAAGTGACAGAAAACAACTCAAATTGTCCTTAAAAACAAGGGGACTTAAAAAACAAACAACAAAATAACAAACAGACAGACAAAAAAAAACAAGGAGACTTATTAGTTCTTGTATCTAAAAATCAGGTACAAGAGATTAGGCTTCCTCTAGTAGCTCAAATAATTTTACCAAGGACCCAGGTTTGGTGTAGTGTCTGTCCTCTTTGCTTTCTGTGGTGTTCGGCTTCATCCTCAGGTTCTGGGAGTTACCCCCCCGCCCCGCCCCCCCAGCTCTGAGCGCTTTCCTGGTGATAATAAATGGCTGAAGTAGTTCCTAGCTTATATATTGTCTAAAGAAAACGAGCCCATCTCTTCTGGGAGTCTCTCTTTCATTGGTCAAAACTGGATCACGTGTTTAACTCTGAACCAATCACTGTGTCCAGGAAGCTGGGACATGCTAATAGGTTAAGTTTATCAGAGCCAATTATTGTAGCTGGGGGACCCGTTTCATTCTACTTAGACAATAAAACTGAAAATGGAGGAGGGTTACATCACAAGAGCAAGATGCTATTGATGGGAGAAGGCAGACATGTTATAGAAGATAAAGGAATTCTTTTTTGCATCTGATAGAGAAGGGGAGGATATTACTGGTTTGAGGCAAGAAAGTATATCTATTTCAAAGGATGTTTACTGTTCAACGTATTTATATTGTTGGGACATAAACCCCTAGTGGTGGGCTGGTAACTGTTTAACAGCTCGCTCTCTGGGGAAAATACATCCGTGTATTATGAACTTGACTAATGCAATGCAAAGATGGTGCAGCACACAACTATAAATGATACCAAAATATACACTATGCTTCACAATGTAGCCAGCTGGCTCTTGCAGAGTGCTTGATTTTTGCAGAGTTTTTGCATCTATAGCTGAGCTAAAGTTGCAATTCAACCATGATTTGAGAAAATAGGATACAAATAAACACTTGATTCCAAGCGTAGTTCCAAAATGAATGTTGGTTGATATTTTCATTTAAGTTGATGAATAAGATGGAAGGTGAAACACAAAAGACAACATGTCAAAACTTCACTCATTTGTCAAAGATGAGAGTGACTACTTTGCTGAATCGGGTAATGGTTTTAAAATACCGAAAAATAAGTTCTTCAACTTTTATGCTAGTTACAGATACGCTTAAGTTTAATTGATATTAGAATATTATTCATTAATTTTTAAACCCAGACAGCCAACAAAACAATAAACCAAGCCTTGATTTGCAGTATTTTCAGTTAACGTGGTATAAATACTCCCACCATGGCCAGTTTCCTTCTACCTGCGTGAAATCACTAAACACAGAACTCGGGAGGGATACAGTTACCTCCCCCATTCCATGCTATTTCTACCTCACAGATATAGTAGACAACTTCAACAGCATAAATAATAAAATGTACTAAAATGATTAGTAAGGAATGAGTTTTTAATATGTATTACTTTTAATAATGTAGTTTATTTAATTATAAGTTCATATAATTTAATTTTAATAATGACCATGTTTAACAAACAGATTGCAAAATCCCTGAAAATGTAATAGCTGGCCCTTGTGAACCTGGATGAGCCAGGTCCAGCAGATCTCTGCCCCTCCTCCATGCTCTTCTCCCCCAAATAATCATTCTTTGAGTGCACTGTTTAGGCTAATTCCTTGTGAGAATGAGTTTTACTGGAAATCAAGTATCGACCACTTTACAACACTGTGAAATGCATCAAAAAGTAGAGGTGATTCTCATGGAATGGTGAGAGGATCCAGAAGCAACCTGAGTGAAATTCAGAGCCCTGAGGTGAACCTGGGGATGTAAGCACCCATTTGTACCTACCTAACCAGGAATTTTTCAAAATCTTGAGGAAGGCTAGAGCAGGGGCTAGAGTGTGTGCTGTTCTGGGAAATGTAACAGATCTTCTGGGATCAGCTCATATCTGGGGTGTATATGCACACATATACACATGCATACACATGCATACCTATATAAATATGCATATATTTATACAAAAATTATTAAAGTGGAATTCAAAATTACATAATTTTCAGATAAATGCAAAGATTTCACGGAAATTCCCCTATGAGAACCACCTAGACTGGACGCTGCAATCCCTCACGGGCATGTGTCATCCTTCTCTGCTGTGTGGGGCACCCCGTACATTTCTCTTCCCTGAAAGCCAGTCCTTTTCATCTGGTCTTGATATCTTCATCAGATGACTCCCACATCTGGCTTGTCACCTGCATCTCCCTGGAGGCATCTGAAAACTACAGGCTCCAGGATCCCAGTGCTACAGGTCCGGATCGGTAGGCTGAGGCTCGGGACTGAGAATCTGAATTCCGAAGAACCTACCAGGGTGACTCGGCCACATGTGGCAGAGAAACTGAGGATGGGCTGGGTCTAGTTAGAGGCAGTCTTATTTTGTGACTTGGCAGGTCACATCTCCTCCTGGGACAGTCTCTCTTCCAAGCTCTGACATTCTGGGCAGAGCTACGTGCCGCTGCTGGGCCAGGAGGCCTCTCCCGCCCCTCCTTGTAGGAAGCAAGGTCCGTCCCACCTTAACATCCGCCCAGCCCTGCCAGCGTGGCCGGCCTCCATGTGACAAGGAGAAACAATCAAGGTCCCATTTTGCCATGAGATGTCCTGATTGCAATGAACTTGGAAAGTTTCTCTCCAACAAGGCAAGGGCCGGCTCCCACCCTCTTTGCCGGGACCAGAGGAGCTCTGTGAGTCAGACTTCCTTCCAAGTGGAGAAAACTTGGTGTGAACTTTTAAATCAGTTTAAAAACATTATTATGAATCTGCCTCATGGGAGACACAATGCTCCGACTGACTGCGGGAAGAGTAAGGCGGCCCCGAGTATCTAATTTAACACCGGAAACTTCCCAAAGATCATTATGCCATGGAAAGAAGACATATTGAGGGTTGTAAGAAAAGGTTTAATAGAAAAATGTAAATGGAAAGGCCATAAAATTCAAATGAGGAGCATTCCCCAGGTTATAACAAGCTCTGTGCTCAGACCTTGTTAATAGCTCTTTTTTTAAAAAAAAAAAATAATTTTATTGTAGCTTCTATTTTTTCTGTCGGTGTAATTAGAACTTAATTAATTCCCCCCTAAAGGGGAAAAAGAGGACAAAATGGTATTTGATCTGAGACATGAACAGCAGGCAAAGCAATTAGGATCCGCAGTTACTCTCTGTTACCTTTTCCTACTTAGATTTTCCAGGAGGCAGGTGGCCTTGGACAGAGACTCCCAGTGTCCCCCCTGGACCAGAGAATCAGAGGTGCCCAGACATGCATAGGGCCAAAGGATTTCATTTAGACAGAAATCATGCAATTAAAAGACAAAACAGCTGTAAAGCCTGCCACCTCAATTCTCTGGTAACAAGAAGAATTCTGGATATAAAATGGAGTTCAAAGTACCGAGAGCATAGTTCATGGAGGGTACCAGAAAGATCGTGGTCTCAGCAATAACTTACATGGGCATCGAATCCCTGCCCCAGCCCTGAAGCTGTGTGACTTTGCAGACCTCTCTGGGCTGAACTGTCTTATAATCTGTGAAATGAGAATGGCAGTTGTCCCTAATCGATAGGCTGGTCATGAGGAGTAATGAGGTCATGTAACATAAAGCACCAGATGTAGGAAGTTGTTAATGTGAT
Source organism: Myotis nattereri (assembly GCF_964212035.1). NCBI lineage: Eukaryota > Metazoa > Chordata > Mammalia > Chiroptera > Vespertilionidae > Myotis > Myotis nattereri. The sequence goes on along the minus strand of NC_138079.1, from coordinate 89,608,395 downwards.
TGTGTGTGTGTGCATGTATGTGTGCGTGTGTGCATGCACGTACCCCTGGCTTCACAATATAGATTAGTGGAATTAGTCTTGAGCAGTTCCGAGTGTTAGAATTAATTGCCTTGAGCTTGCACAGCAATGACTTATTACACCAAGCCCGTTAATTCGACCTCTGGTGGCCTCATAGGCTCAGGAGAAGCCACCACAGTACAGGTGTGTTAGCTAATTAGAGGAGAAATAACATGCTCAAGAACCTCAGACAGTTCACACTACAGGGCTCAGGGAACTGCATGTTAGAAGCCAGGGGCTGGTAGGACCTGCCCAATGGCACAAAGAGCTCTAGGGCAGGGGTGGGGGTGACAAGAGGACAGGGAGAAAGACATGTGTCTTCCAAAAGCAAGCAGGACAGGCCCCAGTGACTCCAGCCTCATGCCAGGGCCTCCAAGGTGATGATGGGAAACAAGGCCAAGGGAGGGGCTCTTCCTCCAACCCCCAGCATGCTCTGAGGGGTGAGCACCTGGAGCCAAAGTGAAGTCTGTTTCCTGCTTCCTGGCCTTGGCATGTTGGTTTTCTCTACCTAAGTGTTCACCTCACCTCTTTCATTGAGTGAACCCCTCCTCTGTCTTTCAGAACCCCAGCTCTCTGGGCAACTAATTCTGATGCCAGTCCTAGCCCCCCAACATATTAAAATCAAGGCAACCATTATAAGCTCTCATCTCCCCTGCAGCACTTTTAAAATATATTAATTGATTTAGGTCCGTAAGCTCCAGTAATTAGGAATTGGTTTCTTGTAGTTGTTATTTGTTTGTTGGTTTCTGGTCACTTCCGTATCCCCTATTCTGAACAGTTTTATTGAATGAGCAAACAAATGAGTGGATGGGACGAGAGAAAAGGAAGTGCTGAATCTGCAATGGGAAAAGAGTTTTAAAAGCTGAGATTATTTATTGCCTTTTCCTTTTCTACCTGCCCCTACCTACCTCCTTTGAGACCCTGTTCACCTTATCCCTTAGATCCCTCCAGGGGGCTCCCCCAGACTCTCTACCTGCCTACTCCAGCAAGGCCTTTCTCCCAAAATAGCAGTGGGTCATCTTGGAATTCTCTGAGGAAGAAGCTGAGGCTGGAATTCACTCTTCACTCTCTCCTTGTGAAATAGCCCAGATTGGCAAGGTCTGTTTTGGCATGTATCTTTATGACCCCTCGCTTGGCTTAACTCTGCCTGAGGTCAATCATCACATCAAACGCGGGGACTCAGAAAAAAGGAGAAAATTTAGAGTTCCTAGATTGACTTCTTGGTTTTTTACAGTTCGTGAGCCCAACCCCATGCTCCTGGGGAAGTCCAACTTCCTCAATGTTGAGACTCTATGGTAACCAGGTGGATTGCTGCTAAATTGAAGGAAGAACTGAGATCTGGAAGCCTCAAGGTCAGCCTTGATCACTAATTTGGAAGAAGTACATTACGGAGGTCAAACAAACAGCACAAAGCCAGCTGTGTCCTGTGAACTCTCTCCAAAATGTGTATTGAATATCAACCAGCAATTCTGGTTCTGTACAGAATGGAATTACAAACATTGGACTTAATCTCTCACCCGAGACAGCCAAAATCTCACCACAACCAATATAAGACACAACAGTTTTCAAGACATTTGACATCAGGCAACAAAAGTAGCGATCCCAGAGAAATGAGAAACAAGTAATGCAAGCCCTACCATTGCCCTTAGTTTACCGCCTCTCCAGGTAGCACAGGTAGGAAGAGCCTAGGCAGAGCCCACAGACTCTCAGAGATGAAGAGACTCCTAACCATTTAAACTCCTGAGTGCATGAACAGCAAAGAGTCCCAGGACAGAGTACCAAAGAGGAGACTGTTTTGCAGAGAGAAAACTCAGTATTAGCAGAGGGCCTCCCTCATTTATTAGCAAGGTACTCATCTGTGCCTGTGTGTGAGGATACTGCCTGAGGCCAGGGAAAGACCACCTGGAAGGATTAGCAATAGCAGTCATTAGCGCTTAGACTAGTACTTTCCCCATCATCTGGCTTGGAAAAACTCATAAATCACTTAACATTTGGTACAGTACTTACAGAGTCTTACCTCAGTGGTTAGCAAAATTAGCACTAGATAAAATATCATCTTGGTCATGCCTAACAAATCTTAAATGCAAGACCCAAGAGGTTCAAACTGTTTCTAGAACAATTGTCCCAGAATATACATAACTCAAGAATATTTATAGAATATGAAAATATTAATTACACAGCAAGGTAAAATTCACAATGTCTGACATCCAAAAAAAAAAAAAATCTAGGTATGCAGAGAACCAGGAAAATATAATATATAAAAAAGAGAAAAGTTGAACTCAACCAGAACAGGCACAGGTGTTAGAATTAGCAAACAAGGACATTAATGCAGTTATTATAACTGTATCCCATATGTTCAAAAGTTGAGTGGAAATATAAAAGATATAAAAAAAAACCAAGTTAGCCCTAACTGGTTTGGCTCGGTGAATAGAGCGTCAGCCTGTGGACTGAAAGGTCCCAGGTTCGATTCCGGCCAAGGGCATGTACCTTAGTTGCGGACACATCCCCAGTAGGAGGTGTGCAAGAGGCAGCTGATCAATGTTTCTCTCCCATCAGTATTTCTAACTCTCTATCCCTCTCCCTTCCTCTCTGTAAAAAATCAATAAAATATATTTTTAAAAATCCAGGTTAAATGTTTAAAGATGAAAACTCCAATCCACCAGGCAGAATTAATGGCAGGTTAGCATTACAGAATGAAAGATAAGTAAATATCAAGATAGAGCAATAGGAAGGATCTCAAATGAAACACAAGAGGAGACAAAAATGTAAGCAGCATCAATAAACTGTAGACAGCAGCCTAACATACATATAATTGGAGTCCCTGAAGAGAGAGTTGGAAAAACATTTTCAAAAAATAATGCCTGAAATGATTCCAAGTTAGGTGATAAACCACATATCCAAGAAGGTCAATAAAACTCTAGCACAAGAATCATGAAGAAAACTACACCAAGCCCCACCATAATCAAAGAGCTCAAAAACAGTTGTAAAGAGAAAAATCTTAAAATCATACAGAAAAATAAGTTGAGGAATGCCTTTACAGTCCTGAAAGTAAAGGAAAGTGACCAAACTAGAATTTTATACCTAGTAAAAATATTCTTCATAAATGAAGATTAAATAAAGACATCTTAAGGCATACAAAAGGTAAAAATGTAATTACCAGAAGACATACTACTATAAGACATGTTAAAGGAAGGCAAAGGAAAATGATACCAGATGGAAATGTGAAATAGACAAAGGACACCAAATATGGGTAAATACATAAGACTATTTCTTATTACTTAAATATCTTTAAAGAAAGGATAATTGACTGTTTACATTAAAGACAATAACAATGTAGTGTGAGAGATATGATATACATAAGAGTGTAATGTCTGACAATAGTCCTAATGCTGAAAGGGGAAAAGTGGAAGTATACTATATAAAGTACACTATTGTAAAGTTTTCAAACAATAAGGCTGCAATAGCACTAAAAGGTAGACTGTGATAAGAAAAAAAAAATTATACTCTACACTCTAAAGCCGCCACTAAAATAAGAAAAGAGTTATATCTAGAAATTCTTTAAAGGAAATAAAATAAAATAAAATAAAATAAAATAAAATAAAATAAAATAATTTGTTTCTCCAGTGATGGGGTACAGACCTCCAAAAATCCATTCCTCTATAAAATCAACAAGAACCCTGGCAAAATTTTTCAAAATTAATTCTTTTCAAAACTCTAGAAATTAACAAAGGGCTTGCAAGAATATTTCTTTAGTCAAGAAAGTGGTTAAACCTCAGTAAGAGCAGTGAGCTTTGAGGTGACTATACTTGTGCTCTTCTCCCAGCTCAGTGGTCACCTTCAAACACAGCCCTGCAATTACAGTAGCCGTGAACCCAGAACCTAGTAGCCATGGAAGGGGAAGAACCCCATCCCTGGAGAAGCGTCACTATACGCTCTGCCTGGCAGTTCCCTAGAAACTCCCATCCTCAGGGCTCGTGTTTATTGGACTATGTTGTCAGAGGAGCAGGTGGGGAGATGTTCAAGGAGTAAAGAGTTTCAGTTATGCAGGATGAATAAGTTCTGGAGCTCTAATGCAGCGGTTCTCAACCTGTGGGTCGCGACCCCTTTGGTGGTCGAATGACCCTTTCACAGGGGTTGCCTAAGACCATCCTGCATATCAGATATGTACATTATGATTCATAACAGTAGCAACATTACAGTTATGAAGTAGCAATGAAAATAATTTTATGGTTGGGTCACAACATGAGGAACTGTATTTAAAGGGCCAGAAGATTGAGAACCACTGCTCTAATGTATCACAATGTGACTACCCTATCTAATAAAGAGGGAATATGCTAATTTACCCTCAAGCCATCGCAAATATGGCGGCGCCCACAGCCAATAAGGAGGGAATATGCTAATTGACTGCCACACCCTCAAAAATGGTGGTGCCCACAGCCACAAGATGGCCAGCAGGGGAGGGCAGTTGTGGGCGACCAGGACAGCAGGGGAGGGCAGTTGGGGGGTACCAGGTCTGCAGGGGAGGGCAGTTGGAGGCAATCAGGCCGGCAGGGGAGCAGTTAGGCGTCAATCAGGCTGGCAGGGTAGTGGTTAGGGGGTGATCAGGCTGGCAGGCAGAAGCGGTTAGGGGCAATCAGGTAGGCGAGCAGTTGGAAGCCAGCAGTCCCGAATTGTGAGAGGGATGTCTGACTACTGGTTTAGGCCCAATCCTGCGGTTTGGACATCCCCCGAGGGGTCCCAGATTGGAGAGGGTGCAGGCTGATCTGAGGGATACCCTCTCCCAGTGAACGAATTTAGTGCACTGGGCCTCTAGTAATTAATAATATTGTATTCTATACTTGCAGTTTGCCAAGAAAGTAGATCTTAAGCGTTTTCACCACCAAAAAAAGGGAAAAGAAAATGGTAAAAATGTTAAGTCAGGTAATGGATATGTGGGTGTGTTAATTAGCTTAATTGTGGTAATTATTTTATAATTTAAACATATGAAAACATCATATCATACATCTTAAACATTTACAATTTTTATTTAGTAATTTTATCTCAATAAAGGTGAAAAAAGAAGAAAAGCCATTATGATCCATCCTCCTATTGGCATGGGCCTATCGATAGACCCCATAGATAATTAATCTTGCTTCTATTTTTATAAGCTATCCAGGAAGGACATTCATATTGCCTCCCTTAGTTGAACACTCCAAAGAATAAGATAGCGTATGTGGTGAAACAGCCACAATCAATAAAAGCTACAGGAACCGTCAAAAACGAAGTTAGACCACCTCCCACTGGACTCATGGCTTAAAATTGCCAGAGACCAGCTCAATCTGTCTTCTTTCTGTATCCTTACTGATTTTCCTGTTGGTGTAAGGACCAACATTCTCACCACTAAGGAACACCGGCCAGGGCCTTCTTGCCTTTTTTAAAAAATTAAAATATATATATATGTATAATAATATGTATATGTATATGTATATGTATATATATTATTGATTTCAGAGAGGAAGGGAGAGGGAGAGAGAGATAGAAACATCAATGATGACAGAGAATCATTGATCAGCTGCATCCTGCATACCCCCCACTGGGGATCAAGCCAGCAACCTGGGCATGTGCCCTTGACCCGAATCAAACCCGGGACCCCTCAGTCCACAGGCCAATGCTCTATCCCCTGACCAAACCAGCTAGGGCCTTTCTTGCCTTTTAATAAGGAGGTTTAAAACATTAAAATTTAATATGATTATTAGTATAGTTAGGTCAGCCATGGGCAAACTACAGCCAGCGGGCCAGATCCAGCCCGTTTGAAATGAATAAAACTAAAAAAAAAAAAGACCGTACCCTTTTATGTAATGATGTTTACTTTGAATTTGTATTAGTTCACACAAACACTCCATCCATGCTTTTGTTCCGGCCCTCCGGTCCAGTTTAAGAACCCATTGTGGCCCTCAAGTCAAAAAGTTTGCCCACCCCTGAGTTAGGTTCATGTCTATCATCTCATTGTTTTTAAACCTCCCCCGAGGATATTTTTCCCATTGATTTTCAAACAGAGAGAAAGGGAGGGACGAGGGGTGGAGAGAGAGGGAGAAACAACAAGGCAAGAGAGACATACTGATTGGTTGTGTCCTGCACATGCCCTGACCTGGGACAGGAATGAACCTGCAACTGAGGTGCATGCCCTTGACCAGGAATCAAACCCACAACCCTTTAGTACACTGGCTGATGCTCTAACCATTGAGTAAACCAGCCAGGGCTCACTGTTTTTTATTAGATCCATTTGTTTCTTTGTTTCTTTATGTTTTTTTTTTTGGATTAATTTGTTGGTCTCTTTTATGATTTCATTAAAAGTAACAGCTTTATTGAGATATAATTTACCACAAAACTCAGCTTTTTAAAGTGTATGACTCAGTGGATTTGAGTAAATTCAGACTTATTCAACTATCACTACTATCTAATTCCAGAACATTTTGATCATCCCTAAAAGAAACTCTATACCCATTGTCATTCCATACTTGTTAGAATCCCCTAGCCCAGTGATGGCGAACCTTTTAGCTCGGCGTGTCAGCATTTTGAAAAACCCTGACTTAACTCTGGTGCCGTGTCACATATAGAAATTTTTTGATATTTGCAACCATAGTAAAACAAAGACTTATATTTTTGAAATTTATTTTATATATTTAAATGCCATTTAACAAAGAAAAATCAACCAAAAAAATGAGTCCTCGTGTCACCTCTGACAGGCGTGTCATAGGTTCGCCATCACTGCCCTAGCCAGTAGTCGGCAAACTGCGGCTCGCGAGCCACATGTGGCTCTTTGGCCCCTTGAGTGTGGCTCTTCCACAAAATACCATGTGCGGGCGTGCATGTACAGTGCGATTGAAACTTCGTGGCCCAAGTGCAGAAGTCGGTATTTTGTGGAAGAGCCACACTCAAGGGGCCAAAGAGGCACAGTTTGCTGACCACTACCCTAGCCTCATTATCCACTCACTGTAATACATGAGCATGCTATAATTAATAATCCCTCCCCACCATGATCAGAAATGGAAAGCCCATATAGGAGCTCTGCCGAGAAATCTCCACCCTTTTCTCCAGAAAGATCCTGAATATTCCTCCCCTTATTAAATGCCCTACCCTCCGATGAAATGAACCTCAATAAAGGAGGCTGCTCTGGCTGTGGAGTAGCCACTCTCTGTGTCCCTACTTCACTAATAAACTCACTTTCACTTTCAACTCCATGCTGGCTCCTGTTTGAATTCTTCCCTTGCGAATCCAAGAGCCCTCGGTGGGTCACTGTGGACCCTCGGGTCCCCAGGCCCTGGAAAGCCTGTATCACCAACAGCAGCAAAATGCACATTCTTTTCAATGTGTTTTGATGTTCATGCTGAACATTCAACCACATAGACTATATCCTGTACCAAAATAGAAGGTCTCAGTACAGTCAAAAGGAGTCAAGTCATTCAAAATGTGTTTTCAGATTATAACGGAATTAAATTAGAAATTAATAACCTCTCTGGAAAACGGCAATATTTGGATGCCTAACAGCATATTTCTAAGTAACCCATGGGTCAAGAATCAATCAAAAGGGAAAGTGGAAAGTATTTTGAAAATTAAAACACAACACATGAAAAGGTGTTGAGTGTTGTGAGAGCAGTATTTAGAAATACATTTGTAATATTAAATACCTTTGTGGGAAAATTACGAAGGTCTTGATTCAATGACCTCAGTTTCCACCTTAAAATAGAAAATGAAAAGCACGTTAGATTCAAAGTAAGCAGAAGGAAGCATATAAATATCAAGAGCAGAAATAAATGAAATAGGAAACAGAGAGCAGAGGAAACCAATCAAAGTAAAAGTTGATGCTTTAAGAACATCAATACAATCGATAAACATCTAGCCAGACTGATCAAGAGAGAGAAGAGGCCATAAATACCAATGTCAGAACCGAGAATGCTGATCTCATTACAGATTCTATAGATAGTTAAAGGATAAAAAGGTAACTAATATTATGAACAGCTTTATGTACATAAATTCAACAACTTGGTGAAATGAACAAATTCCCTGAAGGGCACAAACTATGAAAGTTCGATCAAGATGAAATAGGTAACCTGAGTAGGGCTATCTCTACCAAAGAACATGAAATTGTAGCTTAACCTCGTCCCACACAAAACAAAACAAAATAAAAAACTCTAGGCTCAGGTGGCTTCACTGGTGAATTCCTCCACACATTTTAGAAAGAAACTAATACCAGTTCTACAGAAACTTCCCGCCCCCCCCCCAAAAAAAAAAAATGACAAGGAAGGAATAATTCCTCATTCATTGTGTGAGTCCAGCATCACTCTGACACCCAAAGGCATCAAAGACATTACAAGAAAAGCAAACTACAGAGTGAGATTCTGGTCACCCCCAAGACAGAGACTGTATGTGAGAATATAGAGGGACTGTCCGGATGAAAAGACCACGCAGTCAGCCAAATCTCCGTTCACAGTTCCTTCTCTGACACTTTAGCAGCTGTGTGATCTTGCACGAATTACTTCACCTCTCTGGCCCTCAGTTTCTTATCTTACAAAATCAAGGTAGTAACAGCACCTAATGCGGACGATTGGGTTAGGATGAAGATCAAATTAGACAATACCATCCCCATCCCGGAGTCCTTAAACTCTGCCTGGGGCTTAATAGGCAGTTCAGTAACTATTAACTGTAACAAGATGATATTCTTATTAAGATAAAGAAGACTTATGCCTTTTGTGGTGAGCATAAATGTTTGCAGCAGTAGTTATTTTTTGATCAATGAAGCCATTTCAAAATTATTGGTTTTCTTTGCATTTAAAAGGAGAATTAAAATGCTCTATAACTACATGACTTATTTAACTACACACACAGGACGCAGTGGCCGATTTCTCTCATTTTTTTTTTTCCTGTCATGGGAAGAAGTAAAGTAATCTAAAGTCAATCTAAAGTAAAAATTCATTTTACCTGTCTCTGTCCCTGCTGACTGAGGGCCCGGCTTCCATAGCCGTCACTCAGCTACTCAGTTCAAGCTGAGGCAGAGTCCAGAAGAGCCTCAAGTGCTAGAATCTGCTGGTTTACCCAAGCCCCGTGGCTGACAGCACTACTCGAGAAAAGCTGTTTGCAAGAGAGCTTTCCCTGGCTCTGCTCAGAGCCCGGCCTCCCCGGGGCCTGGGAAATAAAAATGGAGACGTAGCCCTGAGTCCTTGTCCTGTGTGTCTGTGCCCCACAGCCCAGTCACCAGAACACCAGAGCTCAAAGGAGTAAAATCTCACATGCGTTCCTTTCCCCTCCTGGCTAGCGGAGATGTACACACAGTGGCGCCAGAGTTTCTATGTGATTTCCGTGAACTTTATGTCGGGTTGGCACCTTCCCGTGATTTGGATGGGAATCACCAACAAATTCGGATCATCGGGGAAACTGTGTTCTAGAAAGGGGCTTAGATCAGAGCTCACAGGCCTCCCACCCCAAATCTAAACCTGGACAAGGGCATGCCTCTCACCTACGAAAAGGTGGCAGAACATTGAGAACGGGCTTCGAGTCCACGCTTGCAGACCCCATAAGGGCCGGCTTCAGTCATCAGTGACCGAGTCTCTTCCCCCATTCTGTCCTCGACGGGATGTTCTGCTCATGATTGTTCCTGCGTGAGCCGGCAGCCTGACAGGGTAAGAAGACTCGCTGTGTCTGAGGGCAGACGGGACCAGAGGAAAGACAGCCAGGTTCTCGTTTTCGAAGCTTTGGAAGCACAAATAACCTGCCTGCTTATCAGTGTGGCTCAATAATTGTCCCATATTCTGACAAATGGGATGACTTGCTCCCTGTCCCATAGAGAAGAGGAAGTAAATGGAGAGAGAGAGAGAGAGAGAGAGAGAGAGAGAGAGAGAGAGAGAGAGAGAGAGAGAAGACACTAAAATTATTAGGGCTTTGTTTTCTCTTCTTTCAGGCTAAAACAGGGTTTCTTAACTGCAGCATTATTGACATTTCAACCATCCTTTGCTCTGTGCACTGTAGGGTGCTTAGCTCTGTCCCTGGCCTCTCCCCACGAGATGCCAGGACCAGCCCTCTCTCTAAGTTGTGATGACCAAAATGCCTGCAAACATTGCTGAATGTCCCCTAGGGTCAGCCCCACCCCGTCCCCAGAGGGTTGAAAACCACTGACCTGTGCAGAAACTTGGGAATAAAGACGTTTCTAATCAGAGTTCCTGTAGCTTTGCTTAGGAAAATCAGAGAAGGAAGCAAATTCCCCACGTTCACACAGCGTATTGTGGGCGATGAGAGGAGAAACGGGTTTGCAAATGCGGCTTGGCTGGCCCGCTGCGTCTTCGGAATGGCCACACTTGGCCCGAGTGGAAATAAAGCCCCAATTTGATTAATCTGAAAAATACAAACACTTTGCTGTGGGAGGGCTCTCTGGTGAGGGCACGGTTGGGGGTCGCAGGAAGACTGAGCAATATTTCCTAGTACCCTAGCCCACCCCCAGTGCAATGACCAGGAGTATAACTCAGACCCTGCAGAAGCAGCAGGTGCTACTGAGAGAGGGTGCATCCAGGTGTACAGCAACCCTCCCTGACATCCTCTCCCCTTCAGTAAATGTGGCCCTTAGTCATCAGAGGATATTCCTCATTTGTTAGCAAAACTAGGAAGGGGCCAGCCAGAAAAACAGGCTCAGAGAAGGAGTCACAGTCTCCTCCCCCACTGCAGAAGTCACCATGGATCTGCGATGGAGCAAACGTGAGCCATGCCAGCGATGGGGATGGGCTAGAACTGTGGGCACTGAATAAGGGCCCTCCCAAAGATGTCCGCATCCTAACCCCAAGGCCCAGGAATACCTTACCTTCTAAGGGGAAGGAGATTTCGCAGATGTGGTCAAGCTAGGATGTTGAGATGGGAGTTGATCCTGGGTTACCGTGATGTGATCATAGGGTCTTTATAAGGGGCGCAGGAGTGGCAGCATAAACAAAAGGCCATGTGTTGACGGAGGCAGAGGGAAAGAGAGTGGGGGGTGGGGAATTTGAAGATGCTACTCTGTTGACTTTGAAGATATGTTACCGATGAGCTTGGGTTCTTGTCTCCTGGTAGAAAAGAATGTAGACCAGGGACATTGTAAACGCAAAGGCAGATGTACTGAGGCTCCTCCCAGGGCAGAACATGGAGATAGGGTCCCAGGTTTTGCACACTGAACGTGGGGGTTAGGAGGTGTTTATTCCTCGAGGACATGGAGGTTGCCAATGGTAACCAATCAGGGTGTAGGTTGACTGACTTTTCCTCTTTAGGAATGTTGGGGTCCCACTGAGGTCCGTGTACACTTCAGTACAGTGAGGCATTCTGGGATAGTGCAAGACTTATTATGGGGTGCTGGAAGGAATTTTCCCAGCCAGGTATTGAGTTTGTCTCTGTGGTTGGTGGCTTGGTTTTAGATTTGAAAAACAGACTTAAATAAGCCAGGTTAGTTCCCGGACGATTGTTTTATTGATAATAGCCATATGGTGGCAGGGCTTGGCTCGATGGGGCAATTTGGGGGAACATTTTATTCCACCTGTTTCAGATGGAGGGATAGAGAAAGGGGGTCATGAATGAAAAGATATAGGTGATCTCCGGAAGCTGGACAGGGCAAGGAAACATATATATTATCCCTATAGTAGGCACGCAGCCCTGCAGACCTATTTCGGAGTCTGACCTCCAGATCGGTGATAAACCTGTGCCCTGTTAAGCCACTGAGGTTGTGGTAATTGGTTACAGCACCAATGGCAACAAACAGGGCAAGCACCCTCCAGTGACTCAGAGGGAGCGCAGCCGAGAGGCCGAGTTTCCAGACCAGCTTTACCAGCGGGTGGCTCGGGCTCTTGGCATCCATGAGTCTCCCTTTACTCCTCTGTCCTCCGCTCTTCCATTTGCCACTCTGAAAACAGCCAGCCAGCTCTCATGCTGAGATGACAGGGGCTGTGGTGTCCACGTCGGCCCTGGAGGTACGATTAACACAAAGGAAAATCTGGTCTTTGTCCCTGGTTCCTGGCACAGAGCATAAAAAACCTTTGTAATTTCCAGGGTGATGGGGCGACTTTGTTATTCATAAGGAGCCCCTTTTAACCACACCTGAATTTATGCTAATGAGGTGACTCATGGTAGAGCCTTAGTCCCCAGGGTGGGTCTGGCCAGGCCAGAAAGACCTTGCAAGTGGTGAAAGGGTTGGAACTTTCGGTCTCAGGCTTGCCCAGACCTCCTGGGCAGGGAGAACAGCTGGAGACTGAGCACCAGCTCCTGGTCAGTGGTTTTACCAATCTCACCTACACCATGAGACCTTGGCAAACACTCCGCCCCGGCGACTCACACAGCTTCCTGGTTGGTGAGCACGGATGGTGTGTGGGAGGGTGGTGCACCCAGACTTCCCGGGGACAGACGCTCCTGCGCTCAGGACCCTTCCAGATCTTGTCATCTGGCTGCTCATTTGCCTCCTTTATGATAAAACTACAGTCACAAGTAGAGTGTTTCCTGGATTCTGTGAGTCCTTCTAGCTCAGTGGTCCTCAACCTTCCTGATGCCGCGACACTTTAATACAGTCCCTCATGTTGTGGTGACCCCCAACCATAAAATTATTTTCGTTGCTACTTCATAACTGTAATTTTGCTACTGTTATGAATCGTCATGTAAATATCTGATGTGCAGGATGTATTTTCATTGTTACAAATTGAACATAATTAAAGCATAGTGATTAATCACACAAACAATATGTAATTATATATGTGTTTTCTGATGGTCTTAGGCGACCCCTGTGAAAGGGTAGTTTGACCCCCAAAGGGGTCTCGACCCACAGGTTGAGGACCGCTGTTCTAGCTAATCGTCAAGGGGAATCATGGGAATTCCTGACTGTATAGCCAAGCTGGGCAGGCACGAGTGTGGGTGGCTCCTGGGCCTGGCAGCTGGCAGCTGAAGAGAAGGAAGTCTTATGGGACTGAGCCCCCAACCTGTGGACTTTATGCTAATCCCAGGTAGGTTGTGCCAGAACTGAACTGAGTTATTGGACACCCAATTGTCATAGGAGAATTGGCATATAGGAGCACAGCCCTTGACTCGTCATGTGGCCTTGGGGCCTTGCTTTCCTGGTCTAAGTGAGTAAACTAGTGGGGCTCATGACTTTCAGCAGCAAAAGTTTTTTTTATCCCTAAATAATATCTTACCCCTAAGCCATCTATATGTGAATTAAAGCAAATGTCAGGCCATGCTTCTTTTCTAAATCTTCCCACCTCTTACTCCGGAGAGACATTTGTGAGAACCCAGGGCCCTGTGGAGCCATCGGAAAGCCAGTGGCCTGGGTATTCCGAGATTCCCCTTTCTCTCAGGAAATGCTATTTTGCACTCTCACATCTAATGAACAGAGATCTGATTTCCCCAAGGCCCTGGGGCTCCTTCAGAGGGCCCTTCCTCTCTCAAGCAGCTCCAAGGGGAACTGAGGGGAATGTCAGCCTGCCTCTGGCCTGAGTCAGAAATGAGCCCTCCCTCCCTCTGAAGGTCTCCCCTCAGGGCCCAAGGTCAAACCTGTGTGGTCGCAGAGATCACAGCTCTTTGCGATCAGAAATAATAAAATGAGTCCCGCTCTTCTCTCCTTCCCCCATCCAAGTCAGCAGCACGCTCTGGTCCCATCTCTGGTAATATCAGGTTTATAAGAACAGTTTCTCACTTTTATTCATTTGAGAATTGAATTAGCTTTCACATTTGCCTCCACAGCTTCAAAGAACATCTCCCAGCCATCATTTACCACACTATTAAATCGAGGAGCATCTTGTCGGTACATCTGATAATTTGATTCTGAGTGATGTTTGTGTTGTTGCTAAGCATTTTAGCCAGCCACAATAACATTCCGAATGTGTGCCTGGGCCTTTTAACTACCAACTCAAAAGAGATTTCGACAACTGGATGTAGCACTGGTAATGAAGACACTAGATTACTTTAAAAGTTATTATGTTTCAACAGGGGGAACTGGATTCAATTTAAAGATACTCCCAGCTCTGGCCAAAGTAACGTCTTTAGTTTCTCATATGAAACTAGGTAAAGATCTGATGTCGGCACAGCGGGCTATTTTCAAGTCCCAACATATTAAGTAGGTTGAGGGTTGTATGTGTAAAGTCCCTATTTAGTTTGACCTCGTAGGTAAGACCTGCCAAGAGTTATAGGAAAGGTGTTGAGAATATAGGTTCAAATCCCAGCTTGTTTCTTGAACAATGTACATATTCATTGGTTTCCTCTCCTATAAAATCAGGAGAGTAATAATAATAGTAATAACAATACCAGTTTTTAGATAATAGGGTTGGAGAGGGGATTAATTTAGATCAGAATATCTTAACCTTAGCGCTGCTGACATTTGGGGCTGGACCATTCTTCGTTGTGAGGGCCTGTCCTGTGTAATGTAAGATGTTTATCGGAAACCCTGGCCTCTACCCATTAGATGCCAGCAGCAAACCCTTTCCAGAGTGACAGTCAAATCATGTCCAAACCGTGTCAAATCACCCCAGTTGAGAACCACTTGTGTAGACAGTGTTTTCAAAGCTCTTAGATGGTGCCTGACTCATAGTAAGGGCTCAGTAATTGGTAAGTGCTATCGAGATTTGGAATCTAATGGACAAAATAAACTGATGAACAAAATAGAAGCAGAGGCATGGGTACATGGAACAGACTGACACCTGTCAGGGGGGGAGTGGATGGGGGGGGCGGGGGGGAGGCGGGGCTGGATGAAAGAAAGTGAAGGGATCAGCCAAAGAGCATATAGGCATAGCCCATAGACACAGCCAGCAGTGTGGTGATGGCCAGAAGGAAGAGGTAGAGGAGGGGGCTGAGTGGGCAAAGGTGGGGGGAATGGGGACATCTGTAATAATGTGAACAACAAAAATAAAGTTTTTTTAAAAAAGTGTCTGAGCAGCGTCCACTACTCCTGTTAATACTGGATTGAGCATTTTGTGCTTGATCTCTGCTGTATTCATAGACTCGGATTTTCTATGAATGCAATGCCAAGAGAGCCTCTAAGGATATGTGACTTCTGGTGGCTTTTGTGATCTGTCAACCTGAGTTCTCTATTCCGCAAACTCATGATTCAAGAATCACATCACAGTTTTGCTGAGAGCCGGATATGACGTGTCCGTGGACAAGTGAGTCTGGCCAACACAGTGTGTCGTATGTCCACCCACCCTCTTGTTTAATAAACACTGTCTGTTGTATACCAGGTCCTGTGTTGAGCGTTGGGAATACAATGGATGAGGGCTGGTCTCTGTCCTCTGGAAGTTACAGGGTAGCAGGGAACACGAAGAGGTAAAATGTGATTATACCACAGAACTGCAACAAAAAAGAAAAAAAATGGTCCCGAACTATAAGCCGAAAGATCAGGGAAAGATTTCTTTATAGGGCCTATTTTGAAAATGTCGTACTTGTTTCTTCTCTCCCAAAACTGATTGCTAGGATTTATCTCACATTGAAGCTCTTCACTTTCCCGGTGAGAACACTAAAGGACAAAGCAGAGTAACTGTTGTTCATGGAAACCCTGTGAGTCTGTACCAGAGCCGAGTTCTGATTTCTTTATAGCACAGGTCTTCCCGTAGTAGGCAAGTCAGTACAGTCACGTGAACGTGGCCCACACATGTTTCATTCCCTAGAGAAAACTCAAGTGTTTTCTCAGTGTCTAGTAGAGCATCCCGGGGCGTGTGTGTGTGTGCGCGAGTGTGCGTGTGTGTGTGTGTGTGTGTGTGTGTGTGTGTGTGCGTGCGTGTGTGTGTGTTGAGAGATGGGGAAGAGCTGTGTGATAGTTGTCTGTGTGTTGCTGGATATTTCAGAGAGAGAGTAGGTTTCTCAACAGGAGCGTCCTTGGTGTGAAGTGGGGACGAGCTCCCACCCTGCCAGATGGGCTGAGTGCCTCTGCGCGGAGGCACTGAAGGGTGTGAGTGAGTCTCTCTGTTAGAAATGTATCCGCAGCAGGAGGGGGGACTTTGCTCCACACTGAACCCAGAAATCACCACTACCCGACAGATAGGGCTTTAATGAGTGTTCGGTGTCTGAAGGAAATGAATGCATAAATGATGAGATGAATAAATGAGTGAGGGAAACCTGAGGCAATAGTGTCCTCCCCATGTTTACTCCCGGGAGAGAAGGGTATAGTTCACCCATGGTTTAGTCCAGCGGTCGGCAAACTGCAGGTTGCGAGCTACATGCGGCTCTTTGGCCCCTTGCGTGTGGCTCTTCCTAAGCCTAAGGAGTACCCTAATTAAGTTAATAACAATGTACCTACCTATATAGTTTAAGTTTAAAAGATTTGGCTCTCAAAAGAAATTTCGATCGTTGTACTGTTGATATTTGGCTCTGTTGACTAATGAGTTTGCCGACCACTGGTTTAGTCTGTCCGGCCTGGCACTTTTTTCTGGAGACTGCCCCTCTGCCTGGAGCCTCTGTCTGGTTTCCTTTTGAGGGATCATATTCTCAAATGACCCTTTATATCAGCGGTTCTCAACCTTGGCTGCACATGAGAATCACCTGGGAATCTTTTTAAAATCCTGATTTCTGGGCCTCATCCTCCGGAAATTCTGTTTCTTTGTTACTAATATTGTGGCCCCACCCCATAACAAAGAAACAGAAGGTTGAGAACCACTGCTTTATATTTAGCCACTGTTAACTGAATGTCCAGGTGTAGATATCTGACCCAGAATGGGCCAATCACAGTGTAGCAGTCTGCACTGGAGACAGCTGATTGGCCCAAGAATGGTCACCTGACCCAAGCTAAGCTAGTGGGTCCATTTATTAGGACATTTGGCCTGGCACTGAGAAGACTGATATCTTAAGGGGAAAAAATTCAGGAGTTATCAGAGGCCCTGTTTTTGTTGTTGTTTGCTGTGTAGCCAAAACCCATTTCTAGTAAGAGAGAAGAATATGGAAACAAGCAGACGAATGCAGAAAGAAATGGAAAAAGAATCACGGTATTTCTGAATCCTTGGTTTTACAATTCCTGAGGTCCAGCTGCATTTCTGCCTTTTCCTTGGCTTGATGGTTTCATGAGAGTCCTCAGCATCCTTTAAATTCCATGTTTCCTTAAGCTATCTCGAGTTGTGTGTCTGTCACTTGCAACCTGGCGTGTCCTGGCTAAACACACAGGCCAGGTATCAAGGTAAGTTCATTTCCTTTGCATGATTTCTCATTTCTGTGGGTGGTGTCAGGCAGGCAGACACCACTAAGCTGTAAATCATAAACACAAGGCCTTTGATCTGTAATAAAGCATCATTCTTCTTCAAATGCATTCAATACACCTCTGTAAGAGTAATAGATCAGCAGTTACTTCATAACAAAGATGCCGATATTACAGAAGCTCAAGATGGAGAATTTGCTAGGGAGAGAAGAGTGGTTTATTGACCTGCTACAGATGTTCTGGCTCTGCCATTATTCAAATATCCCTATCGCCTGGAGTCCTGATGTTTTTTCCTCCACCCTATCAACATTCATCTCCCAAGCACATGGGAGTGTTTTGCAAGTCAGCCTTCCCCACCTGTACTATTTTGAATCCGTGTTGTGGAAATGGCTGTTCATGGTGGAATAGTCTGTGGCTGTGAATAGCGGCAGTTGGTGATGAATCCACATAGTTTGATGCCACCATTCAGAGAGGAGGGGAAATCAGCCTTTACCCCCTGCCAACCAGCCTCTGAGGCATTTGTCCACATGTTATATGTCACTGGATTATCACAATTAAACAGGGAAGTATTGGTCTTCCCATTTTGTAGATGAGGAAACTGACGTTCAGTTAAGGAAATTGTGCAGCAGACTGGCTGTGGGACAGGTTTGAAGTTGGATCGGTGTCGCTCCAGGCTCCGTGTTCTTTCCTGGTTGAGATTCTTCAGGGACACAGACAGACTACCTGGGAGAGATGCCTGACTGCCTGGCGTTGAAGGGAGTCCTGGTTTGTTCAATCCAGGCTCTTCTTACTGCAATATGAGCACCTGCAGGCAAAGAGGGGTCCGGGCATGGTCTGCAGGGCCTGTCACGAATGGCAGGAGGCTCTCCTCAATTCTTCCCCACATAGGGACTCTGTGCCATGAGCCAGAGATTTTATAAAATAATGGAACAAAATGTTCCAATACCCCTCATCTCATAATTTCGGTTGCTGACTTCTTTTCCTCATTCTCGCTAAAATGGCCATTCTCCTTCCCTCTCAGGTGGGGAACACCTTTGAAACATTTGCTAACTTCTTTCTTTATTCACATTTCTGTTTTGCACCCCAGAGCAGAAGTGAAATCTGAAAAAAAAGGCACATCTGTATGGTGCTGCTACTTCGCTTTAATCCCTTCTCTGCGTGGCTTACCCTGACCCCTAGGATAAGGTCGAAAATGCTGAGCAGGGCTTGCCAGGACCTCCACAATCAGCCAAGGCTTCCCCTGCCTCATCTGTCACTGCTCAGCTTCACCCTTGCTTCACCCGAATACAGTTGTACTTTCCTAGTTCTCTTCCCTCTCCCTCTTCCTCCCACCTTGAGCCCGGAGGTCCTAAAGCAAAGGTGTTTTCCTGGGAGAAGTGTTTTCCAGCTCTGAGTCCAGGTGAGGTGCCTGCTCTATGCTCCCGGGCTCTCTGTGCATCACTGTGTAACGCCACATTAGTAACTGTCTTCCCCACCTGTCTTCCTGACTGAACTCCAGGACGATGAACACACGGCTGCCATATTCCCAAAGGCAGCCTGCCTGTATCACCTACCATCACCTAACTAGTCCTCCTGTAGAGAGTCGGTGGGATTTGTTGTTTCCTTTCCATTTCTCATCATCTCCCATTTTTTAAACAGAATTCAACTGGGTCCTGGGTCTCCTCATTCCAATCCCTTCTTGCTGGATGACCCACTCAACTTCTTAGACTACCACTTTGCACTTGAAGCATCCTTGCTCTGAAGTGTTCATTGGCCTCCCATTGAGAACAACAAAATAATATTTATAGCTCTTCAAATATGATTTCAACTTGGGTTTTCAGCTGCAATAGCCAGATTTCTCTTTGCAGTCTCAGTCTAGCAAGAGGTTCTGGTTTTATCTCTTCCTTTTCCCTTCCTTGTATTTCCTCCATCTCTCCCTCCCTGCCTTCTTCCTCCCTTCCTTCTCTCTCTCACTCCATCACTATCTCCATTCCTCCCTTGCATTCATCCAGCAAAGATTTCAACAATGGATGCCTATTCTGTGATTATCAACCCCAGCTGTACAGAAGATCTAACTATTTTTTGGATGCCGAGAACTCAATCCTGGACCCCACCTCCTCAGAGAGTCCTATTTACTCACTATGGGGTCCTATCATGCATCATACTTTTTGAAAATCTCCTTAAGTGATTCTGAAGGGCAGCTGGAATTGAGAAACACACATCTACATTCGCCAGGCATTGGGCGGGCCTCTTTCCTCCTGGAGTACAGAGCACTGTAGAGCGGGTGCTCTCGGTGTCCAGTGTCTAATGCTTAAACCAGTGCTGCTGCTAAATCTCTACTATGCTCAGGGCAGCCCCCCCCTCCCCCCCCGCACACACATCATAGGATTATCTGGCCCAAAATGTCAATAGATCCAAGGCTAAGAAACCTTGGTGTTAAAGGAAGATTCATTGATGGAATAATCAGACAAACAAATTTTATTTGCTCACTGAAATAAGGGCAATGAAGATAAATATGGGCGACACTGGCTGTGCATCGCAGGGCGATCTGAAGCAGCCTGGCTAGAGTGGTCTTCCTTGGATAGAGATCTGAAGGAAGGGTATAAATTCATCACTACAAAGGGATTGGAGGTGTGAACAGCATGTCAGGTGGCCTCCCCAGCGTATCTGAAGCTTTGGAGAATTTACAACTCAGAGGACATAGGTGGGCTGGAGTACAAAGAGAGAAGACTGGAGAAACATTTTAATCTAGATCAGTGGTTCTCAACTTTCCTAATGCCACGACCCTTTAATACAGTTCCTCATGTTGTGGTGACCCCCAATTTCATTGTTACAGATTGAACATAATTAAAGCATAGTGATTAATCACAAAAACAATATGTAATCTTATATGTGTTTTCTGATGGTCTTAGGCGACCCCTGTGAAAGGGTCATTTGACCCTCAAAGGGGTCGCGGCCCACAGGTTGAGAACCGCTGATCTAGATCATCAGAGCAATGGGAAACTTAGAGAGGCTAGGAGGGTGCCATTATGACCAGATTTGCATTTGGGGGAAAAAAAAATGCTCTACCTGGCCAGTGGAAACTGTCTTGGAATGGAAGCAAAATGTGTGCTTCAGGAATCTGGCCAGGTGGGATGGGAGAGCTGGGGAGAAATAGACACAAGAGCTATTGCAAAGGTAGTCTCACGCCTTTGAAATCCTGGGGTTCTCTGGACCCTGGAACAAGCTTTTACTTGTGATGTCCAATTACCATACGTTTTGTTTCTCTTCCACATAGAAAGGTAAGATCCTTGACAGCTGAGATCTGTCTTACTCATCTTTGTTCCCCAGACATTTTTCTTGATAAGTTAGTCCAGGACTGGTGACAAGGAACAGAAACCTACTCAGACTAACTTAAAACAGATTTTCTTTGAAGGGAGGCTGGGCGATAGCAAATGTTTCCTGGTTTTGCCTGCCCAGCACCCATGTTCTGGGAAGAGCATCCTAAAGTTCCTTTGCTTTCTTCCCCTTGGTCCTCATGGTTTGGATAGGCTGGTTCCACTCCGTCATGAGTCCTAAGGACGGAGTGCCCAGTGAGCATGTGCCACCCAGGGTCTTGGTTCCTTGATGGTTATGTGACCTAAACCATCCAATGAGCATTAGCCCCTAAATTTTTCTAAATTTGCTGGGGATGTGAGGGCACTGTCTCCATTGCAATTGCTAAGCCAGAATTTCTGGGAGCTTTTTGGCGAGCTCACCTGAGAATGAAGCCAGCCCAGAGGAAAGCAGACAGGAGGTGGGGAAAGGGGACACTGATGATGTGGCCTGAGCACCTGCAGCCATTGTGCCTGGATGTGGCAGCTCTGGGGGCCAGTACAGTCCTCTGGTGCTCTAGCAAGTTAGAGTTGTGCTTCCCGCACTTGTATCTAAAGGAGCTGTGACTGGCTCTGGGAACCCAGGAGACCAGGTACCTACCTTCACCATAGGGCAGTGATGGCGAACCTCTGACACGCGAACTCATTTTTTTTGTTGATTTTTCTTTGTTAAATGGCATTTAAATATATAAAATAAATATCAAAAATATAAGTCTTTGTTTTACTATGGTTGCAAATATCAAAAAATTTCTATATGTGACAGGGCACCAGAGTTAAGTTAGGGTTTTTCAAAATGCTGACACGCCAAGCTCAAAAGGTTCGCCATCACTGCCCTAGGGGCATGGCTGAATGGAACACACCTGCCTCTCATCAGTGTCTTTCTGAGGGCTTCTCTGCATCAGTCTAACCTTTCTCCCTCTCTGCGTATCAGTTGTGTCTTTCTGAGTCAGGTCATCTTCAGAATTGTGTGGCTCTTCACACAAGTGCCCAACGGCAACTACACGGAGCTCTTGAACTGCCTTCTGCATCCCTGAGTAATGGCCATAGTTATCCAAGTGCAGACTTAGATTTCAGGTCCATCCATGGCCCATCCGTAACTGTGCAGAAACTTCCCTAATAACCCACTGCCTGGAAACCATTAGGGAGCCAGGTCTTTTGAGCATTGCTCACCTGTGACTTGGGGCCTGGGCCACTTCCTCACCTAATAAGCCCTTACTTTCTTTGCTGCAAGCTCCTGTTCTCATCTTATTGGGCTTTGATGCACGCTGTCAAGGGGCGGAACAAAAGACTCATTATCCACTCAGCAGGCTCTGCGGAAGCCTGAGAGATGGGGTGGGTGCAGCATGCAAAGTGATTAACACACCAGCTCTGTGGACGACTCCAATTCACCATTAATGAGCACCGATGGAAAGCATATGGCGTCGCCCCGGGTTCAACTCCAGAGCCTACTGGTTGAAATATCAGGAAATAGTCCAGCCAAAGGGAGGGCTGTATTCTGACGCTTCTGTTATTTTCTGTTGTTGAAATGATGAATCCATGGTAAACTCCAGTTACCCCTTCCTTTCATCTTATCTGAGATCCAACCTGTGAAGGTCCTTCCCCACCTGGCTCCGTAGATGTGCATAACAAGCAAGGCAGCCAGGCAGGATTCCTGAACCCGGCGCTCTGACCAGAGTTGCATGTGTATCATCATGCGTGGAGGCCCCCATTCAGCAGGGGGCAGAGACCTTGTGACATCTCTGCTTAAAGCATTGCCATGGTCTGATGATCTCATCTGTTCCTGTGAAAAGGGGGAAAAAATCATGCGCAGGGACAGAGCCCCTTAGAGAACATTTCCCCAAGAACCCCCCAGAATAACCCCCTGGAGCCCAAAGGCTCCGGCGCAGGGCCCCTGTGTCCCCACTGGAATCTGGGAAGGCTGGAGCTCCACGATACTGCCCCAACGTCAGTTAGCATCTCTACTTTCATTTTGTCGATTAGGGTTCCAGTGCCTTTGTAAAAAATCTATAGCCACACAAAGCGGACTAGTGGGCCCAGGAGCCGGGGAGCAGGTGAATGGGAGGGACGGCTCTGCAGGCACAAGTTGCACTGGGAGTGATGAAAGTGTTTTAAACTAGAGAGAAGCTATGGTTGCTCAACCCTGTGGGTGTACTAAATGCCACTGAATTATACCCTTTAAATGGTTAACGGTTAATTTTATGTTATACAGATTTTACCTCAATAGGAGAAAAAAAAGGCTTGAAAACTGCTAATTCAATAATCTTGTTTAGAACTCCTTGTCCTGCCTCGATTACTTAACCTCTCTTAGGCCCAGTTTCCTCCTCTGGAAAAGGGATGTCTAGCTGCACCAGTACCGTGGGCCCGATTTAAATGAGAAACTAGCTTGAAGGCCTGGGCATGCAGTTGGAAAACATCAGCGCCTTTCCTCTCCTTCCCTTTCAGTCCTACGGCTTCACTGCCTTGCCTGACCTGATAGCTCACCGGGAACACTGCTGGGATATCAGCAGGGATGAGAGGCGATGCCAGTGTTTTATTCTCTCTTCGCACTGAGCTGGAGAGCTTTACTTGTCCTCTTTTTTTTTTTTTTTTCCTTCTTCCAGAATCTCTCTGGAGATCCAGCAGGTAGAGGCCAAATTTTTCTCTCCCAAATGGCGTCAGAGACTGCCAGAGAGCCCTGACGGAGGTGCAGCACGGGGATGAAATCGCCAGACTCTCCAGTCCATGGTACCTGCTCAGAGGCTCCCCAGAAAGGGAATGAGCACTGGCAGGGAGGGCTCGCCGAACCGGGCTGATGAATTGGGGCCCACACAGTCGCAATAAAGATTGTGATGCTGTTAGGAGACCAGATTAGATTTTTCTGGACTGCAATGGGCTGCAATCATCTTGTTATGTCAGCTTGTTTATTGTTTTGGGTCCTGACTTATTTTCTCAGTGCCAGGTGCATACAGAATAACTCGGCTGTGAACACTAGAATAGTTTGGGTGGCAGACATTCTTTAGTAGGCCGGTGTGACCTACGGGGATGGTTACCCTGTATTGTTGAGGAATGTTTTATCATGGTAGAAATTTCACACCCTGTAAATTGCCAATGAAATTGTCATTTTTCCTGCTGAGTTTACCTGACATACTATTTATCTTGCCGCTGCCATTAGAGATTGAATTACTGTCAGATTTACTACAAAAAAACAAAAAAACAAAAACAGAATTGATTTTTAATTAGGGTTTCTAGAACTGAAGGTTAAAGATGGTTTAAACTTGCAGTGGTTCTCAACCTTCTGGCCCTTTAAATACAGTTCCTCATGTTGTGACCCAACCATAAAATTATTTTCATTGCTACTTCATGACTGTAATGTTGCTACTGTTATGAATCGTAATGTAAAGATCTGATATGCAGGATGGTTTTAGGCGACCCCTGTGAAAGGGTCGTTCAACCGCCAAAGGGGTCGCGACCCACAGGTTGAGAACCACTGCTTTAAAGGGCTGGAGCTGTGGTTTTTCCCCTGAAGTATCCCTGAGTTCGCTTCCTTAGTGTGGTTAGAGGCCAGAGGCCTTGACACCCAGAAAATACTTCTTACTTTCTTTTTAACTGGAGTGTGGACAGAGTCCTCCCTGTCCCTGTCTCTGTCACTTTGGCAAGCCGGGGGTGTCAGTGTCAAAGTAGAACAGATTGCTTTGTTTTGTGTAACAAGGGTTGCTGAAATTGCAGTCTTACCTTTGCAGCCGATCCAGGGAATTCTCCGATAACCTCATGCAGGCATTTCATATACAGGCAATTATAGGGAGATAGATTAGAGTGTCCAGAAGAATCATAACTTCCCTTTGCCTGATTTATAAGCCGTATCCTTAGTTTTTCATAATACCATTTATAATATCAACACCATCTAGACAGCTGTCTATGGGAGTTGGTTTCTCCAAAGCATCTGCCGGTTCCCCGCTGGCACCGTGACAGGATCCTGGCGGCAAACTCCTTGGGAGAGCTGGTCACAGGAGAGGACATGAGCTCAGGTTCTGGGTCGGGCCTGGGTGTGAGTCCCAGCCCCGCTACTCATAAGCCGTGTCACAGTGGACAAGCAGCTTAACCTCTCTGAACTTTAGTTTTCTCTTCTATAAACACAGGGACACGTAGTTCCTGCACCGTAGGATTGTTCTCTGCAGTAAATGATCTGCATCTTGTATACGGGTTAGCATTGTACATGGCACATAGTTAGCATCCGATGTATATTAGCTGAAGGGCAGATACAGTGATGGAAATGAGACCTAAAACTGTATTCATAATTCATTCTCCCAAATATCCATGAGTTCGTATGATGTCACTAGACACTCACCCCACACTCTACTTCAAATATAGTCCCGATTTTCTTTGCCATTGTAGGAAAAAGTATGTCCACGGCCCTTTCTTCTCTTTTGCTTTTCATGTTGTCCAGCTCATTCCCTATGGCCAGGCCGAGTGTCCGCTGGGCCATTATCAACCTGTCCTCTCGCCCTGGTGCTCCATCACGTGACCCCTCCCCCAAGTCCCCAGACGATAAAGATGAGAATGAGAAACCAAATAAGGAAAGACTCCCCCCCTGCCCTGGGCCGTGCACCTTGGACGCACTGAGGCCACTGGGCGGCAGGAATCCTGGGGAATCTCCACGCTGCCCTTTGGGTGGCTTCCCATAGGAAGCCATGACTCTCCTACCTGAGACATTCTTTGTGCTTTAAACAAAAGGGATTATTGGAAGGAAGGGCACGAGTGTCTCAAAGTGGTATTTTGGTACTAAAGGATGTCTTAAAATAGCATCTGCGTGCTTCCCATTGGGGCAGGAAGGACTGAGGAGAGAACATTAAGTCTGGGAAAGCCAACATGATTGCTGGGCATTACGGTCCCCCGATGGGTAAGAGGGCTCTCTCTGTGAGACGCATCATGCACTCGACTGATGGGTTGAGGGCAGAGGAGCGGCCCGTGATTAAAGGAAGGCGGGACACGTCCTCTCAGAGGACAGTGCCAGTGTGACCCCATGACCTGGAGCTCATTTAGGCAGTAGGAAGAGAAGGGGGTGATGAGTTTGTGTCATTCCTCCTGGGCCCGACCTGAGACCTACAGACAATAGACAGGGAAGAACAGGGAGGCTGTAAGTGGCCAGGTGATGGCTGTTCTCTGGTGCACTAGCTTCTGCTTCTGTATGTCCTCTTTTCTGATGTATAAGTTGAGGACATCCACCACCCCATGTTCCCTAGCAAAGAACCCACGACTCACAAGTCTTAATGGTCAATACAGATGCAACACAGCTTCCCTAGGGGACATGGAAGAGAGCGATATACGGAACACCCCATTGTGAGCAACTTAAAAATCCATGGATGACATGTCTATTCTCCAAATTTCATCTCTGAGGATTCTTTCTCTCTCCTTCTACATCAGGGATCCACAAACTTTTTCTTTTCTTTTTGTATGTTTTTTTAAATTGATTTTAGAGAGAGAGAAGGGGAGAGGGAGAGGAAGAGAGAGAAAAATATCAATGTGGGAAACATCAATCGGTTGCTTTCATATGAGTCCCACTGGGCATCGAACCTGCAACCTGAGTATGTGCCCTGGCCGGGAATTGAACAAGCAACCTTTCAGTACATGGGATGATACTCAACCAACTGAGCCACATTGGCCAACGCCAGCAAACTTTTTCGCAAATGGCCATATATAGTAAATATTTTAGGATTTGCGAGTCAAAAGGCAAAATTGTAAACATTACATAGGTAGAAAAAATGCAAAAATCAGTTGTGGCACAAGGGCCATGAAAAACAGAGCTGGGATTGGCCTGTGGACTGTAGTTTGCCGACCTCCATCCTACCTGATTCTCACATTTCTGGCTCACCATTTTGCCCTCATAGGTCCGAGGCCCATCAGATGCTCAGCTCTGCGCCAGCTATATCCTGAAGCCAAGCCCAGTTCCCCAAAACAAACAGACTCCCCAACAAACAGTTAACGGGCTCCAAACAGGAACAAACATGTTGGAAAATAATCAGGATTGTGGGTACTTTTTTTGCCCTGTCATATGAAGAAAGATTGGGGACATTGGTGGAAAGGGACCAACATCTCAGGGTTTCTGCCCATGAGTCGGTAAATTAGGTCATGTTTCAAAGTGAGGATAATGCCTCTTGGTCTGCTCGGAGGGAACTGGTCCAGTGATTTGTGGAGGAGAATGAGACTCGCTATTGCTATATCCATGTTTATGTCCAGCTCGAATACAAGGTACATACATCCATGGGGCAAGATAAGACTCCTTAATATTGGACTTATTTTTCTTTAGAAACCTTTAAAGACAAATCACCCGGCTACCAAACTACAGAGAAGCCTAGATTTCTCCAGACGTAGCAGTTAGTAAAACCCAGTGTTCATGGATCTATTCATTTGTTTTAGAAGCATGTATTAGACACCTACCATCTTCAGAGATTTTAAAAAAAAAAATGCAGCCAATGAACTTGTGGAGCTCAGGTTTACGTGGGGAAGAAAATTACAGAAAGGGGACAAATACTATTCCATTTAGCCCAGAATAATTGCATGCTTGCAATGTATGGGCGTCTATGGGAGGACAGTTCCCCAGACTGGGAGGGATAGAACAAAGGGACACTTAACACTTGGTCGAGGCGGTCAAAAGGCAGAGATGGGAGAGGCAGCCAGGACAAGGACAAGCATATAAAAGCACAAGAGCCCTAGCTGGTTTGGCTCAGTGCATGGAGTGTTGGCTTACAGACCAAAGAGTCCGGGGTTCAATTCCAGTCAAGGGCACCTACCTCAGTTGCAGGCTCCTCTCCGGCCCGGGCACTGGTCAGGTTGCCTGTAGGAGGCAATCAATCGATGTGTTTTGCACACATCGATATTTCTGTCTGTCTTTCCCTCTTTCTTCTACTCTCTCTAAAATAAATGAAAATATATCCTCGGTTGAGGATTAATATGAATGAATGAATGAATGAATGAATGAATGAATGCACAAGGGCACCCAGTATGTAAGAGAAGCAAAGTGTAGAAGGAGTGTCGTGTGTGTGTGTGTGTGTGTGTGTGTGTGTGTGTGTGAGTTGAGAGGGGGACAATACTGGAACAGAGTGTCCGAAGATTAGGCTGACCAGTTAGGCAGGAGAAAGAATATGAAAGGCCCCCTCTGCTTTACTTAGTGCTTGTCCTTTATGCTTAAAGCAATGAGGAGCCAACCAGCAGAGGGCCCAGATTGGTATTATTAGAGATGAAAAAGGCACAAGTCTTATGGATCCCATCCAAATGAAGGTCAAATTCCTGAGCATGGATTTCAAGGTCCTCTGCAACTTGGTCTTTCTCTGCCCTTCCCATCTCTCTTCTTTGCCTCCCATCTGTCATGCACCCCCCCAAAACCAGCCATTCTAGACCACTTACTTCTTTCCTCAACATGTCATTGATTTTGTATAAGTTATCTAATGCAACAGAACAAATAATCCAAAGCTTAACATCTTAAAATACAAGCATGTGTTACCTCAGTGAGTGTCCAAGGGTCAAGAATCCAGGAGTGGCTCACTGGGTGGGTTGGGCTCAGCTGAGGCTTCAGTCATCTGAAGCCTTGACTGGCGCTGGGCTTCTATCTAATTCCAAGGCGGCTCACTCCATAGCAATTGACCAGTTGCCTCAGCTCCTCACTGGCTGTAGACAGGCGGCCCCAGTCCTCACTGTGGAGATTTCTCCGTGGGGCTGCTTATGTGTTCTTATGACCTGACAGTTGACTTCCCTGAGAGCAAGTAATTCAACGGAGAGAACAAAGATGCTTTCTATGACGTAATCTTGAATGTCCCAATGGCGTCTGCCACCTTCCACTTATCAGAAGCACATCACTATGTTCTCCCCCTACTCCAGAGGATAAGAACAAGGCTCCAGTTCTTTAAAGGGAGAATATCAAAGACTGTAGATGGCATGTTTTAACATATACTTTAATGTTGATGTCCTTTTCTTTAATCCAGTGGTTCTCAAATGGGAGTAATTGTGACCCCTACTACTAGAGAGCATTTGTCAATGTCTGCAGACATTTTTGGCTGTCATAAGTGGAGGGCAGTGTACCACTGGCTGGCATCCATTGGCTGGAGGCCATGGATGTTTTTAAACCTACCACAGTGCACAGAGGGCAGCTCCCACCCCAAACAAAGAATTGTCTATCCCAAAGCACTAAACTCTAGTGCTGAGGCTAAGATATCATGGTCTAAGCCAGTGGTCGGCAAACTGCGGCTCGCAGGCCACATGCGGCTCTTTGGCCCCTTGAGTGTGGCTCTTCCACAAAATACCACGTGCGGGCGCGCACGTACAGTGCGATTGAAACTTTGTGACCCATGCGCAGAAGTTGGTATTTTGTGGAAGAGCCACACTCAAGGGGCCAAAGAGCCGCATGTGGCTCGCGAGCCGCAGTTTGCTTACCACTGGTCTAAGCTGTTAGTAACTGTGGGACTTTGAGCAAATTAATAACTCTCTCTAAGTCTTAGTATTCTTAGCAGGGAAATGGAGACATAATATAATTCATCTGGTAAGAAAATGAGATAGAGCATGTAAAATACTTATACAGTCAGTCAAAGGAGTACCTGCTCTGTGCTAGATATAGGGAAATAGGAGGTGCACTTGCCAGACATGGTCCTGGACCTCATGGCATTTTCATAACATCAGTCTGAGTTTGAGTATAATTTATTATGCATAGGTTATTATTTCATTTGTCTATAAAAATTTTGGAAACAAATGGTTTTCTTTTTATGTCCAGTCCACCTCACTGCCTAGCAGCCTGCTTTGAACTAACAAGATACCCAATCAATACTTGTGCAATTGAATCCCACCCGCTTGCTTCTTGAAACTACAACTCTTTGTATGATGTTAGGGTGCTGGAGACTGTAAAATGCCCAATCTATTTAATAACAGCTTTCAATTTTGTTAGAAGCGTTTGGGGGGAAAAACTCTATTAACTGCATTCTTCAATTGTGAGATACATCCTGATTTGAGAAATGTTAAAATTTGAAAAACAAAACACATCTGCATTGCAAAATTGAGGAAACAGAGTAACATCATTTGTTTGCATCCTAGCCTACTGATTTTGAGTAAAAGACTTGTGTGCCAGTTCCTCTATGATTCTTCCTATGGACATGTTTTCAGTGTCCATGTGTTAGTTCTCTATTGCTGCCATAACAAATTACCTCTAGCCACATGACTTGAACAACACACATCTATTATCTTACAGTTCTACGGGATAGAAGTTTGAGAGAATTCTCACTAGGCTACAATGTAGGGGTTCCTTCTGGAGACTTTGGGAGAGAGTGTGTTTTCTGGCCTTTTCCAGCTTCTCGAGGCTGCCAGCATTCCGTGGCTCATGGTCCCTTCCTCCATCTTCAAAGCCAGCAATGGCAGCTCACGTTCTTCTAACATCGCATCCCTTTGTCCTTCCTCCATAATCACATCTCCCTCTGCCTCTCCTCCTGACTCCTCTTCCTCTTTTAAGGACCCTTGTGATTATATCGGGCCCATCTGGGGAATCCAGGCAGATCTCTATAACTTAAGGTCAGCTGGTTAGCAACGTAACTCCACTTGCAACCTTGATTCCCCATTGCCATGTTACCTGACATATTCACAGGTTCTGGGGATTAAAACAGGCATCTTTGGAGGAACGACTATTCCACCTATCATGGTATCAGTGAAACCAAAGGAACCACAAAAGCCCTCTAGACTTGGAAATGTAGTCCAAGCCACATCTCCCAAGGTAGTGACGGTTGAACATGAGTTACATTATTCAGTTGGATGGGTGAATTCTAGCCACTGCTTTCAAATGGTAGGATCCAAAGAAAGAGCGCATTTCTGAGCTCCTTGCCACTGGGTGAAGTGAGACTCAATCCTTTTCTACATAAGCAAACAGAACCCATAAACCTCAATTGGCTACTTCATTGTTCCAACATAACATTGCTCAGTGTCGTGAAACATGTCTCTTCGAAAATCTATTATGTGACAAGCTGGGTGGTTTATGACACAAATATTGTATTTTGCACACTTCATTTGCAGTTAAATTATTGAGCATCTGACAACACAGGCCATGTTCTGTTTCTTAGTGCAAATCCATTGGAAGGTTTTTTGTTGTTTTTTTCTTGGTTGCTGTTGTTAAATTAGAGCTTTCACATTTTCAGACGTGAAGAGTGAATTTATTTTACAATGATTAAAAATCATTTTGTAATTAGATTTGAATGAATAGGGAGTTTTTGGAAAAGCTAAGCCTAATGTTCATATTCTGAAGGAACAATCCAGCACTCATGTTTTGATGATATTTACTGTTGCATCACTTGGCTGTTTTATAAGAGAGGAAATTAAGGCCAAAGGGGAATGACCAATGAGAATTGAGACCAGGGAAGAGGTAACCTCCAGGAAGATTTTCATTTTGTTTCACATCCTGAGATGGGTCAACTTTCTTGTTTTTATAACCTTCTGCCCTCTCCTCTCAGTGATTAGGCCATTTGTTGCCAAGAACTAGGGTCATCAAAGTCTTTTATAGCTCAGCAGTTAATTAGAATGAGAGACATTATGCTGGTGCATTAGGGAGTGGTGGGGACTTTGGAAAATTGGAAAGCATATGCCCTGTCTAAACGCATAGCTATTGTAATAACTCAGCTCCCACTGAGTTTTCCAAAAGAATATGGGAGACCAGTCTTGCCAAATTTTCCAACTAACCAAAATTCTGGACTTTTATGTAAAATCTTTAGATTTCAAAATATAGACTGTTAATACAAAAACGTTTTTAATTTTTAAAAATCTTTCAATTACAGTTGACATTCAATATATATTAGTTTGAGGTGCACAGCACAGTGGTTAGACTTATCTGTTCTTATGTGATCCCCCTGATAAGTCTAGTACCCACCCGGCACCGTACATGGTTATTACAGTATTACTGACTATATTGCATATGCTGTACTTTACATCTCTATTTTTATATCTTTACATCTACTATTTTTATAACTGCCAGCTTGTACTTCTTAATAGCCTTCACTTTTTTCACCCAACCCCCCTCCCATCTGGCAACCATCAGTTTGTTCTCTGTATCTATGTGTTTGTTTCTGTTTTGCTTGTTCCTTTATTTTGTTTTATGATTTCACTTATATGTGAAACAACAAAAATAATTTTTTAATGACTCAGGTCAAACAAAACATCCATAAGTTTCAATATATAGCCCAACGGCTATTTCATTTTTGATTTCTGGGTTCCAGTGTGCCACACACACTATATGCAATGACTCGTCCAATGCTATAGACTTTGCAGGAAGCAATGCAGATCAGCACAGTGAGGTGTGGTTCACAGCGTAGATGCTGAAACAGCCTAGGAACATCTCCATTTTGGTTTCTTTTTCATATAAGCTGGGAATAATATCTATCTCATAAGGTTATCGTGAAGATTTAGAATTAATTCCTGTTTAATTCCAGTAGAAACTGGATATAGGAAGTGTTTGTGTTGGTTTGTTGTTGTTGTTGTTGTTTCCGGTGAGGAAAGGAAAGCAACTGCTTGTGCAGAGTGTAGGTGACCTTGCCCAAGGTCACATACTGTGACTCTGTACATTGCCTCTTATGTGTTGCTACTGGTGAAAATGTCAATGACTGTCTCTAATTGGTTTAAAAGTGGAAAAAATTAAGTCCCTGATTTGGGTGCTAAGATTCCCAAAGCCTTTTTCATTAACACAAGATAAACACACCACGTGAATGCCAATGCATGCCCTCAGCTTCTGATTCAAGCTGACTGCCTTGTTCTTTCATTGCTAGAGTTTGGAATGAGATTTAAAAAGAAATCACATGACTTGTAATCTTTCAATGACTTTCTTTTACTCTTGGGATATCTCTTGATTATTTAGTATGGCTTTTGGGACCCTCCATCCTCTGCTTACCCTGGAACTCACCACTCCCTGCCTTACATTCTTTGTTCCAGCCCTACTGAAGGCTTCTCTGTACCCAGAATGTATTATATCCTCTTTGTCTCTGGAAATTGTACTTATTATTCCTCTGCCTGAGACACTTTTTTAAATATTTTTTTTTCTTTTAATCTATTGATTGAGTGTTTATTGAATCTCAGGAGCATTGAGCTGAGTTAATCATATTTCCTAGACCATGGTGCATCATTATACTTGGCCAATGGGTAGTCCTTGTATTATTTCATTATTCATTTATTTCTTCCTGTATACACTTAGTCCCCAATATCATTTCCCCCTCTCATGTGTTTGATATATGTTTGTAAACATCATAAAACATGCAGAGTTATTTTGAGTGCGAATGTGTTTTTAATTAACATAAATAGCATTGTTTTCCACAGCTCAGCCTGAGGCTTTCTCCACTCTACACTATTTTCAAGTCTATCCATATTGCTTCCTACCTATTTATTGTGTCTTCCTCCTGCTGTATGACTTATTATAATGTGCATTTATCTCATTTTACTTATTCAATCCCTAATAATGGACGCCTGGGTTGCCTCCAGCTTCTTGCTTGATATTACAAACAAACTTGATGTGATGAACTCATCCTCTTATGAACCTGTATGAGAGCTCCCCTGGGGCATTCACCTAGGAGAGAGGTTAATAGGACCGACAAATGCCCAAGTTCACCCCCAAGTCCTGCCAGATAGCTTTTTCTGTATGGTATTGCCAGTTTATGCTTCCACAGGACACCATTGGCCATCTGTCTAATGTTTTGCCATTCTGATGGATTGATAGCATCTTATTATTTTAACTTGCATTTCTCTAGTTATTAAAGAGTTTGTGCATCTCCTCCTATATCATAGAGCTATGGTATTGTTTCTCCATATCTCAATTATGTATTTGTGAGAAGTTTTTTTCATCATTTCACTGCATTTCCTGCCTTTTCTTGATAATTTACAGAGTTCTCTGTATATTATAGCTATCTAACCCTTTTGATTCCAGGTGCTGTAAATGCCCCTCAGGATCTATTGTTTTCATCTCCTTCCTCTTGGGCTAACTAATGGCAACTTATTCTCCATGCCAGCTAGACATCTCTTCCTCCATGGGGCATCCCACAGGCTCCCTGGATTCTGTCACCCATCCGTGTACATTCCTACAGTCCCCTGGATTTCTGACACTTAGCAATGTGTCATTATCATCTGTTTGAGTCCCAGCTTCCCCACAGTGCTTATGAGCTCCCTGAGGTCACTTCTTGTTCACAGTGACATCTTCAGCTCCTATGTCAGGATTTAGAATGAAGGGCCAGGACAAATACCTGTTGAATCAATGAGAAGTATTTAACTCATTTATGAAATACTCCCTATGCATCGAACCCTGATATGTGAGTATTATAGGCAATGATCCCTTAAACTACCCCAATAACCCCCTGCAGTGGAGGATGAGTGAGTCCTATTTTACAGATGAGGGAACCGATGTGTTGTAGGGAAGATGGGTAACCACAAGCATTTGCAATTTTCATACTTTTTATGTATACCAGTATAGGTATATATGTACATATACATATGTACATACTAGTGGCCTGGTGCACAAAATTCATGCACATTAAAAGGGAATTAATTAGATGAAATATTTTAATATTGCTATTTGCCCTTTCTCTATAATAGAAGTGTCATAGATGAAAGAAAATTAGTAAAATGTATATGAAAATCTTCCTCCTGTCAGAATCTGGGGCACACTGCAGGACCCAGAGTCAAGTCCCCGCCCACCCACATGCACCTTGAAATTGCACAAGACCCAGCCCTGGCAAGCCTCCCCCCCCCCCACTGGGCGAGATCCAGACCTAGCCGGCCCCACCCTGCCACCCCTGTCAAGCCCCACCAGGCAGGGGGCGCAGCCTCAGGTCCCCTGGCCCAGCACTGGGCAGGGGGCGCGGCCTCAGGTCCCTGCTGATGGCTCGTTACGGGAACCCCACCTCTGCTGTGGGCACAGCCATCTTGTGTTACAGGAACCCTGCCTCCGCTGTGGGCACAGCCATCTGGTGATGGTGTTATGGAGTGAGGGTCAATTTGCATATTACCGCTTCATTATATAGGATCTACATTTACATACACATATATACATATATATGTGTCCTATATAATAAACGGCTAATTATGCAAATAGACCGAACAGCAGAACGACCAGTGTCTGTGACGTGCACTGACCACCAGGGGGTAGGCGCTCAATGCAGGAGCTGCCCCCTGGTGGTCAGTGCACTCCCACAGGGGGAGCGCCACTCAGCTAAAAGCTGGGCTCATGGCTGGCAAGCACAGCAGCAGTGACGGGACCCTCTCCTGCCTCCATGGCAGCACTAAGGACCCCTCGGGGGATGTCCAACTGTTGGCTTAGGCCTGTGGAGAGCAAGCCTAAGCCAGTAGGTGGACATCCCCCGAGGGGTCCCAGACTGCAAGAGGGTGCAGACAGGGCTGAGGAACCCAACCCCTCCACCCCCCAGTGCACAAATGTTGTGCACTGGGCCTCTAGTGTGTGTGTGTGTGTGTGTGTGTGTGCGTGTATTCTCAATTGCCAAATTAGGGTTCTAAAAGTTTTTGCCAAACGCCTAATCATTTATTTCCCCTCAGATATTTCTTGTTTTGCTTACCATGGCTACAAGAATCCAAGGTTCTGCCCCTGCTCTTCTCTCCAGCCTCATATCTACCATCACCACCACCTCTTTCTATGTCCCAGGAACACCTGATCCTCTCGTGATTCTTCAGATGCTGTTCCTTCTCTTCAGAACAGTACTTCTCAACCTTCAATGCAACTGTTAACCACCAGGGGATCTTGTTATGAAGTTTGGGCTCTTGCTCACTACATTGGAGAGCAGACTTGAGAATCTGCATTGCTAACAGGTCCCCAGGTGCTGATGCCATTGGTCTGAGGGCCACACTCGGAGTAGCAGAAATTTAGAACACTCTTTACTCAAATCTACTCTCATCTCCTATCTACTCATGCCTCAGAGCTCAGCTGAAATATTGCCACCTCCAGAACCCCATTACTAACCAGACTAGACCAGGAAATGTAACCTCACTGCACTGTCCTTTTTGAGGCTATTAACACTATCGTATTCAAGAGCCACCAGATGAACCCTTTAATGTCTGTCTCCCTGACTCAAACACAAGCTCCACAAATGAGGAACATCCACCCACTTCCCCATCATGGTTCTTGCATCTGGTCACAACTCACCCACCATAGGATCTCAATTAATGTGCATTAAATTAAAGAAGGACTGAATGGAGATGCATATCCTAACTTTTGATTCAGAGATTCCTCCTATGACTGTGGGTTTGTACCCTCTTCGGGGCTACAGATCCCTTTGAGAATGTGAGAAAAGCTATCCTCAGAAAAGCCCTCCCCCAGAAAATCGAAGCCTAATAAATTAAATGAAATTTACCCAACCATTGCATTCCATTTCAGGAGGTGAAGAATCACTGCTCTATGTAAATATAATCACAGTGTGTGTCATCTAATGAGCCCACTAGAGCTTCCCTCTCTCCCCTCATTTCAGTCCAACATCGGAGGGCACTGTGGGAATGCCTCTTGTCCTTATAGCATCTCCATCTCTAATCTCACTCACTGCATAGGCAATGGCAAAGAGCAGGAAAAATGTGGTCAGAACGAGGCAGGGATATGTGCATGCTGCTGGGGAAGGCAAAGACCTGCCAAGTCAACCAACAAATCAGTCAGCCTTGAATGAACTGAGACTTGCATCAACCAGAAATCACTTCTCCTAGAAATGGGCTGATCATGAGCCTGATTCTTACCTCTCCCACTGTCCCTGGAGACAGCAATCCTTGCTTAGTGGACTTCAGTGACACATCCTACACGCCAGAGTTTATTCCCTTTGAGACCATTGGCCAAAGGCATTAACTTCTCTGTGCCTCAGTTTTTACATCCCTGAAATGGGTCCCATCAGAGCAGCCTCTGAAAGTCCTGGGACATATTTTCAGTGCTGAAACAGTATCTGCCATTTATATTGCTGCTGCTTATACATAGAGGCTTCCCAGTTCTGTCCCACTACCTCCCAAACCCCCATAAAAGAACCAGCTTAGAGGAACTTGCTTTGCCCTTCCAGGCCTATTGTCTAATCTTTCTGCTCACTTTTCTCCTCCCAGGATTCTGGGATGTAGCACATTAAAATCTGTCACTGGCGCCATTATTTATTTGGAGCCGGGGACATTTTATTCTTTCCCAACTTGTACAAACCTGAGCTTGGCGTCCATTCACAGCCAGACCTGGAAATTAGAATGCATTACCAGGTAGGGATTCATTTCCTGGCATTCTCCTAAAAGACTCTGGGCTCCAGAAATTCTGAGCAGTGACTTTCAGGAAGATGCCCTGCAGGTTGCAGTAAAAGCCTGTATGGGGAATGTTTAAGGTGGGTTTTTAAAGTTCTTTAATATTCTTTTAGAGGTTCAATTATTTACTGTGCTCGCTTCAAGTAGAGTAATTTGAATATCACTGCCGGTGAGGGACAGGTGGAAGAGAAGGCAGCAGTTTGAAAATCACACAAGTCAGCTTTGGCTTTGCTGAATACAGTACCTCTCTGATGCAGAAATGAAGGAGGATTGCATTATACTCTGTGTTACAGTTTATTGATTTATTTTTAATTACACCGGTAGCCGTGGTCGGTGTGGCTCAGTTGGTTGCGCATCCTCCAGTGCACCAAAAGGTTGCTGGTTGGATTCCCGGTCAGGACATGTACTTGGGTTGCAGGTTCGATCCCAGGTCAGGGCGTGTACAGGAGGCAGCCAATCAATGTTTCTCTCTCACATCAGTCAGTCTCTCTCTCTCTCTTCTCTCTCCCTCTCCCTTCCTCTGTCTCTGAAAATCAATAAAATATATTTTAATAAATTACACAGGCAATGCATTGCTGTCTTTAGAGGTCAAATTCAGAATACACATCTGTGATGAACAAGGGACCTAAGCCTCATTCTGGAGCAGGGACCTAGAGACCCCAGCAGCCAACACATGAACCCTGTGACTGCTGGATCACCGGGAAGGCTGGAGGGGAAAGGAGACCCTAGGAAATGGCCCAAGATGGGCAGCATAGTGGGGGACATTCTTTACCTACTGGTACAAAAATATTTCAGTATTTTAACAACTGCTGTAGCCCAAAGGTTGCCTACCGACTGAATATCAGCCATATTAGCCGTGTCATTTCAACAGTAACAATACAATGATGAAGTGATTAATCTCTCCCTTTTTATTTTTTAACAGCATCACAAAAAGTGGACTCGTGCATTATGACTAATCATTCCTTACAATTGTTCAAGCTCACTAGGTACCAGCACAGTTCTAAGCAATCGATGTGATTAACTTCTAATCTCCCCAATAGTTTTCTCAGCTGACAGATGAGGAAACTGAGGCACAGTGAGGTTAATTCGCTTGCAAGCTAATAATTGCTGAAGGAGAGAATCGGATCCAAGTAGCCTGGCTCCAAATGCCACTCTCAGTGCCATGCACTAAGCTAAATAAATCTGTTACTTTGCACTTTTGTTATAGATCTGACTCATTCCTTTATTTTATTTTGTTTTTTTAATCTTCACCCGAGGACATTTTCATTGATTGGTTTTTTTTGTTTGGTTTTTGAGACAGGGGAAGAGGAAGGGAGGGAGGGAGAGAGGGAGAGAGAGAGAGAATGAGAGAGAGAGAGAGAGAGAGAGAGAGAGAGAGAGAGAGAGAGAGAGAGAAAAGAAGAAGAAGAAGAAGAAGAAGAAGAAGAAGAAGAAGAAGAAGAAGAAGAAGAAGAAGAAGAAGAAGAAGAAGAAGAAAAGAGAGAATCATCAATTTGTTGCCTCCTGCACATGCCCCGACCAGGGCCAGGGATCAAACTGCAACCTAGGTATGAGCCCTGACCAGGAAATCAGGCCTCGACCTTTCAGTGAATGGATGACGTTCCTACCAACTGAGCCACACGGGCCAGGGCCTGATTCATTCCTTTACATGACTGCATCTTCTTATCTTGTAGGGTTTGCCATATTTCATGAACCCCCTTCCTTTTGGTAACCATTCTAGTCTCTCCCTGACTCTTATGCCTCTATCTCTCTTTCACATTTTTTGTCTGCTTGAAGGGGGGACTACAAACACTGGCACAGAGCATGTCTGTGCCCTTGCACGAGTTCGCCTCACTGCAGCTTTTATTTCTGGGCTATGTGCTTCAACAGAAAGGGAGTCGCTGGCCCTAATGGTAGGAATATTTTGAATTTTAAGAAATACTGCTAGGACATTGCAAAAAAGTCTGTGTGATCTCAACTAGTTGCACATGCCGTTGTCATTTCTCCACACCCTTTCCCGCACCGGAGGTTATCAATCTTTTTAATGTTTTGCCCCAGATGGAAGAGGAATGGTGCCACGTGGATGCCTTCATTTACATTTTTCTGATTATCACTGAGGTTGAACAATGTTCATACGTTTAATGTCCTCCTGCTCAGGGGTTGTCTCTTCCTGTTGGTGTATTTTGCCTCATTTTAAACTGGGCTGTTGATCTTCTTATCGGTTTATAGGAGACCTTTAGGAATACTAACTGTTGGGAATATTCACTCTTTGTCAGTTACATGTATTGCAAAGGTTCTATCCGGTCTAGCATTGCCTTTGTTTTTATATGGTCTTTAGTTGAACAGGTTTTCTGTGTTGTGGTGGTGTGTGTTTTTAATTGTTTGTGTATTCAGTTTGCCCATCATTTATTTTACAGCTTCTGGACTTTCTGTCTGGCATGAAAAGGTATCCCCCACCAGAGTTTCTACATATAGCCTTATTTCCTTTCCTGTTTCTTTCATCCATTTACATATTCAATTTACTTAGAATTGATTTCAGTTTCTGATTTGATGTGTGAAGCTGTTTTCCTCCAGACAGAGAGTCAAATAGACACAGCTCCTCTGATTGAATTAACCGCAGGCCTCCCCACGTGTTGCGATGTCGCAGTCAGTGCTGCATCCGGCATCAGGGGCCCAGGTGGGACCTCAGGGAGGCAGCATCTGAGCAGGACTCCTAACCCCTCCTTCCTCGAGTGGGCCGCCTGGGGGCCGACACCTGGCCTGGAGGCGCCTTGGAAAAGTATCTTCTCTAACCATCTGCTCCTCTTGAGAAAGTAGATGGTGTCTAGAGTGTGCACTAAGAGAAAGGAGACCGCCGAGTCTAGACAAAAGGATTCCACACCCCTGCTC
This sequence comes from Myotis nattereri, assembly GCF_964212035.1. Lineage (NCBI taxonomy): Eukaryota > Metazoa > Chordata > Mammalia > Chiroptera > Vespertilionidae > Myotis > Myotis nattereri. The sequence goes on along the minus strand of NC_138079.1, from coordinate 89,568,750 downwards.
CCCATGAAGGCCGGGCCCCAAGCCTGGTCACTAGGAAGAGCATCAGAGAAACCAAATCACGTTCTGGATTGTGACGCACCAACCTGGCGGGAAGGGCGCCAGCAGCCTGAAAGGTCTGAATTATGCAGTCAGCTCCTGCCTGCTGTGTGAAATATGCACTGACAGCTAAACCCCTGAGCACGGATGAGCTGGCAGTGGCTTCCTGCTTTACCTGGGAACCGATATAAGCAAACCCTGGGTGACTGTCAGTCAGTCCGGTCTCAGCGTGCAGATATCTGTATCAAAGTTTAGCCAAAGACTAGAAGTGCTTGGCATTTGCAACCAAAATGGAAAGATGGAAAGCTGGTCTGGCCACTTCTTATTTTTCTTTTATTCTTTCTCTGCACCCCCCCCCCCATACACCTTTTCCTTCCTTCCCTTCACTTTGCTTTCCTTTTCCCCTGCCCTCCCTCCCTCGCTCCCTTCCTCTCTCCTCCCCTCTCCTTCTCTTCTCTCCCTCCCATCCTCCCTCTCTTCCTCCCTCTCCATCTCCCCTCATTTTGGGGAAGATGAGGTCCAGACCGTCCCACAAAGGGGTCATCTCCAGGGCAGGACCTCAGCAGCCCACTCTGTGTTTGATCAACATTTGAAGTGGCTGCAAATACTCTCACTTCTCATTTAAATTTGTATTGATCTCCCAAAGGGGAAACAGCAACCAAAATAAATTCTATCAAAAGAGTCAATCAATGGGAGAGAGCCAGCGCAAGGGAGGAATCAGGAGCTGGCCCCACAGCTTTGGCTGATGCGGAGAAGCCACTGGAATGAAATACGTGTGCTTCAGGGCGAATAAAACAGACAGCGCCAATCCTTGAGAAGCCGGGATTACTGAGAAGTGAGCCAGGGCCTCCTTGAGCAGAATTGCTCTGTGCTGGCCAGACCTGGAGGTGGCAATAGGCAGACCTGGGAGGACTGAGGGTCCCTTCCAAACCACCACAACAAAGCAAACAGCGAAATCAAGTGGGTTGAAATCTTTTTTGCTGGTGGAGGGTCTTTCCTTCATGTGTGAAACAACCATGTAACACCCGTGAAGCGCAGTAAGGGGAAACACAGTAAAACCACACATGCCTGAACAGGGCCCTGAAGGCTGCCTCCCTCCTGAGAACAGGCTGCGGAAATCCCATGTGGGTAAGGACAGACCTGGTTGTGAGAGCAGAGAGTCTCCGGGTTTTTCCAAATCAAAAGATTTCAAGCTGGATAATGCCTGGCTCTAGGAAGACAAGAAGCCGTGGGGAGCCTGGGTGATAGTGCCTGGTAGCAGATACCTGTGGCGTTTGTCTAACTTTCCCTGGTTTTGACTTAAGGAATCATCTTGTTATCAGTGGAAGTGGTTCTGGGGTGCCTTGGGGAAAAGAGTTTCTAAGGCCCCACGGGAGGACGGGGTCTCGTGGAAAGCTTTATTGATGGAGTAAAGTTAAGGGAGCTCCCCTCTCAGGTCCCTTCTCCATCCGCCCTGGAAGAAATCCCGGCTTGTCTTCAGCGGGGCCAGGATTAGGGCCACTGCCCAGAGTTTCTGCTCCACATTGAAGTCCAGTCCAGTCCAGCATCTGGCCAGCTTAGCTTGTGTTCCCAGCTGCAGTCCATTGTGTGGGGGGTCTGAATGGCCCAGGCTTAAGGCCACGTGGTAGGCGAGTGCAGGTCAAGGAGCAAGAGAGTAAGCAGAAACCAAAGGCAGGAGAGTGGGAGGAACAAGGAGCGCAAGAGAGAGGGAACTCTTTGGGGATGTTGCCCTTCCAGGAGTTTGTGTGCTTGCTGTGGTTCCACCCTCCTAGCCAATCCTTTGTTCCCCAGGCTAGACTGACAGACAAGCACCTTCCTACGTCACCTGGTCACCCCGACTTCACTGCACATACGCCCATGTCTCTCCCCCTTTGTTCCATCCCTTTCTCCAGTGATCT